>NC_139773.1:16331845-17613129 GCF_965231275.1 Zosterops lateralis | reverse complement strand
GGTCCTGGCAGGGCCTGGCTTTACCAGCCCGGAGTTGGAAAGTTGTTCCTTCCCCGGGTCGGGGCGAGTTTGGTCCTCGCTGGAAGAGCAGAGCGAGGTTGCCCCCTCTCTTCGGAAGGAGTCAGATGTTGGTGTTCCTGACCCGTTCCTGGCCGGCCTTTGCTCCGTTTCCCCCACCCGCCGGACCAAACAAGAAAAAAAAACCCCGATGTTTGCGTGCTTTTTGCCTTGCTGCTCGTAGTCGTTCTGTAAATTAAACACAAAGGATGTTTTTTACCCTGGTCGGTATCTAGCAGCGGGTCTCTGATGGTCACTTGAGGGTGGATGTGCATTCACAGAGCGGCTGCGGCAGCCTGAGATTTGCCCAGGGATGATTTGCCCGGGGGTTGCTTTGGAGGATTTTGGAGACACAGATGTGTGCTCACCGCTGCTTTTCGCGCTGGTTCAGGTCCCCATCTATCTGCGTCCAGTTGCAGTCATAGGTAGAGAGCAAGAACATACCAATACTATTGTTTTCTGACTCTCAACGGAGCTAAAAACCAGCATTACCTGATTTCAGCACCTTTCCACCTCTTACCCAGCCTGCTCCCCTTTATGCCTCACAGCCCAGCTCTTACCCAGACCTTTCTTACACCATTTTTAGCACAATGTTTGAAAACACCCTAAAATAACTCTTTTTCTTTTATTATGATAGCGCCTCTAATTTCCTGGCAATAATTTAACCACATAGTCAAGCTAATTTTTCCCTTTTTTCCCTCCTCAAATCTCATCCCACTCTTCCTTATGTCTCCATTGATTGTGTCACTCACACTAATGCCTTTTTATCTCCAGCCTTCCCTTTTCTGAAGTCTGAAAGCTTCAGAGTGATGCTGTCAGCAAGTGGAAAATTCACTGAGTTTGGCTTGGCCTGTGTAGGGACCCGACAGGAATTTCTCACACATCAGATGGGAAGAGAGTTAAATGACAATGGAATGTTCTTGCTCTGTATCTACATTGCAGATGAGAGAAATAAAACTGGGCTGGGAACACATTTAGCAGAGCCACACTGGTGGTGGATGTGTCTCAAAGGGTTTAGGAGCAGCCAGAGCAAGGCAGGAAGCCCCATCTGGCTGCAGGAGCCAGAGTGTCTTGGAACATTTCATTTTGAGGCTCACCTCAGAAGGAAAAGATGATCCATCCAACTTTGTGCTTGCCCCTGCCAGCTGCAGCTCTGCTCTCCTCCCTCTGCTGACACTAAAGGGCACAACTCAAGCTTTTATGTGCAGAACACTGACTACACTTAGCACTTTACTCTTAAAATTGGCTAATTCTTCCCAAATTACAAAAATTAATCCAAGTGCAGATTCCCTCACAGTCCCCCCGTGAGATACTAAATCCCCAGATACATCCATTTCACAAAGTTAAACATTTATTAGGAAAAAGAACTATTACAAAAAAGGTATCCATAGTCTAAATATATACATGAGGTTTAAACGTAACATTTTCATGTACCTTTAGCTATAAAAATACATTAGATTAACTGTATCCTAATTTATAAATATAGTTCTTTTCTTTTTAAAAAAAACAACTAGTATTCATATGAAAGCCTTACTGTGCAATGGAGGAATATATATACCCTCTAAGGGGTTATTTTAAAGTTAGTGTCTAGTGTTATATAACTTAGAAAATTCAGTGTGTAGAGTCAAACCCTGATTTATACAATAAGAGATACATTGACTTTTAAAAAACTTGGTAAGGGGGGAAAAAAAGTGAAATATATATCATACATATAAAGCCAGAAGAGTAGGATTTTAAGAATTTCAGATTATTTCAGTTTCCACCACTGTTTATCCAAAATACAGAGATACATCAAGATAACCAGCCTTTTACTGTTTGCCTCACCTCCCTACTGTCTGGCTGCAGCCCAAGGAAACCCTCAGGTGGGCAAGAGTAAAATGTTTGTCTGAGAAGATGTTTGCACTCTTGAGTGTCTTACAAAAATAGAAACTTATTTACAATGCTCCAATTTGGCCTTTCATGGGGAAGGGAGGACATTTTCATCACTGGATGGGGAGATTCACCTGCCTCACACCCTGTGGAAGGACAGGCTCCTGGTCACACTGTTGGAGGTATGTCATGTCAGAAGTGAATTGATGTTGAAGTTCAATTTCAACATTCACCAACTAATAAGGAAGTTTAGGCTCATGCAAACTCTTTTCCTTACTTATCGCCACCCACCTTCCTTCCTCCTCCAAAAAAAGCTCCACTCATGCAACAGAAGTTGTTGCTGTCTGAGCCTATCTGTGAGCAAAGGAAGGTACTGGGTAAATCCTGGCTTGCAGCAGAGAAGAGAGGTTAGACCTGCATTTCTGCTTCAAGCTCTGACATCTGGAGCAGCAATCCTTATCAGTGCTCCCTGGAGATCTGCTGATAAGCCATAAGGAACCTCGGTGGGTTTGTTCTCAGAGGACAATCCCACAGGGATCAGCTGAACTTCCTAACGAGCTGTCACCACTAACTCCTGCAGACGTGGGACTGGCTGTGCCTTTGCCAGGGTTCTCCAGCAGAGTCAGGGGGAGAGGAAGAGGGAAAACAGTGAACCCAGGAACTGAAGATAGCCTGTAGCTTGGCATTAATCTCATCATAATTAATCTCATAATAATGTCTGGGCATGCAAAGAAGTTACTGCTGGAGGTGCTAAGGCATGAACTTGGTGTGACAGCCACTCCATGGACAGCTGTGAGCAAGGCACAATCCAAGGCAGTTTTCTCAGTGAAGGATCAGCTACTCTGTGCTGGCCACGAGGTGACAGCACTCACAGGGACAATGGCTATGAAGCTGCTGACAGACTGAACTCCAGCCACAGGCTTATTCCATGGTAACTGGCTTGTACACTCTCCTCTTTAGCACTCAAGGTGTGCTTGGGATCTCTGCACACTGCACTTCCAGGAATGTATTTTAAGCTACATTCATACAGGATAAAGAAACAATGTGAAGAGCTTGTAAGTTTTACTCTCATAGTAATAATCCTGGCTCAAAAAAACAAAGAGATGTTCAAAAAGCCTGAAAGTTGGAGAGAAAGGGTGTGCAAGACAGTTTCCTGCAGCTCCTCTGCTCCTTCCCCCAGATCAGGACTGGTATGGAGTGTTTTCTGTGGGGTATCTACCATGCTACATGCTCAGCATCCAACTAGGTGTCACCACGATAAGTGCAGTGCAAAATCCTCTTGAGAAAAGTGCTCTAGTGAAGGTTTGAGATACAACTGTGACTCACTGGGAGCCAGAAGGGTCAGCAAGCCAGCAACTTGCATTTGCAGCATGTGTAGTGTGTGCACACCCAAACATCAGGTTCCAAGGACACTTGAAAGGCTGGCTCTGGTGGGTGACATACTGGCCCCAAAGGAGTCCTCTAGGAAACTCCCACAAATCTCATTCAGGGCTAGAATATCACCAGGATGGAGAATGCACATATCTTTAGAGAGACCACAATAGCTCTTTCAAAGAGAATTTCCTTACAGATCTTCCCAGGGAAGCTTACACTTCCATTCCAAACTCCAGCTGCAATCTTCACACAAACTCCAACTCCAGTCAAGTTGTTCTAACCCTCACCACTTGAGTCCATCTCTGCCAAGGGAAACCCAAGTCCCTCTGAAGCTATTTGCCAGTACCTTTGATGGTACCAGCAGTCTCTCTAACATGCCAGTGATGTCCACGTCCTTCAGGGGTACAGTTTGGAAGCAGATGTCCTGCCAACACTGTGACAGACCAGCTTTTGAGTCACAGGGAGCAGGCAGATGTACAGCCAGGGACTTGTAGAGAGTACAAGTGTGTACTGCCAGTAGGGTCAGTGGATCAGTTTCTGAAGAGCCAGTTGGCAAAATGGAGTCCAGTAGATTCAGTGTTTCTAGAGGAATAAAGACACGTGTTTCCATTTTCTTTCCCACCCCTCCCCTCCCCCTTTGCTCTGAACACGTCCCCCATGTGTCACATTCAGAGTGTCAGCATTTTAGGCCTCCTGTTTTCATGGACTCTTCTGGGAGAGTTTAATGGTGACTGTTTTCACTTCAGTGTATTCTGCCAAAGCATATTCCCCACTGCAAAAGAAAAGAGGAGGAAAGGGATAAACAGTTGTTGAATGTTAATGTGTATTTGCCTGAGGGAAGAGAGTTGTACACATGTGCGTTTTGACATCAGGTCATTAAAACCAGACCTGAACAATTTGCACCAGCTATCCACTTGTCCCACCACTTCTAATAACCACCAACTACATGCACATGAGTACATACAATTACACCCTGTTGTGAAAGAAACACAGAATGCTTTGGTCACTGTAACCCTCAAGATGACACTTGTGACTCTACCTAGTGCAAACTGAGTGCTGCTGTGAGAAGCCATACAAGAGACAGCCTGGTACACACAGTTATTGGTGCTTAGACAGCAATCAAAGTTATTTTTTCACCAAAAGAAAGCTTCTATCTACAAGATACTATGTTGTCAGAAGGACAGAGTTACTCCAGAAATGCAGACTGATGAGAGAGCCCACCACTGCATTATGTCTTGGTTGGTGATAACTGGCTCTGTTCCCATGCCTTTCCCATGGGAAACCTCTGACATCCTTTAATTAGCCAGGCAGTCAGGCAAAGCAAACCATAAGGTCTCAATATATATCTATGTCCCATCTGAGGATTCATTTATTTGCTGTGCTTAGCAGATGAGGCACCTGAACGTCTCGGAGCAGCAGATGTTCCAGAACAGTTACTGGAAATGGTTTCTGGGATTAAATCTGGCTTGTGAAAGAAAAGGTGTGTTAGATTCCTCTGAGGAGTCTGCTGAATGGCCTAAGAAAACCTGTCTCCTATACAAGAAGAAAATTAAGATTTAAGACAATGCCTCAGCTCTGTGTCTAACTCATGGGGTGACCTTGGTTTAAAAACTTCAACTTTAGTAACTATTAAGAGCTGAAGTGTCTGGTCACCCCACTGTAACAGGCCAGAAGGGGAAGAGAGACAGAGGGTTCTTCTCTAATTTAGCAGCAACCTTGGAAGGTGGCATGTAGATTTTGGGAGATCATTCCTCCCCACCTGACAAGGAGCAACAATACAGCAGCCAAGAGAAGCACAGACACCACCATGGAAAGATGGAGCAGGTTTGGAGTGGACACCAGTGTCCCTAGCCATGGTGCCATCCTTCTCCCTTCATCTAAAAATCTAAGTAGTATGGAAATGTACTTCCAAGTGGACTTGACTGAGCTGGAGCTATTAAAAGCTTATAAAGCAGATGAAGGTGCTCCTAAAGGAATGCTTTACATCCACGCTCTGCTGGCTTAGCACCTCCCTGTGGAGCATGCTGCAAGCCTGATTAAACTTTAAAAGCAAATTCAACAGTGTTTTCACAGTCACAAATGTTATTGCATTCACCACCCACACAGAAACAAAATATTGAGCAAAACTTACAGTTCTCTGCCATTGCCTGACATTTTGAAGCCACCAAAAGGAGCCTGAGCATAGAGCGCATTGTGGCAGTTGATCCTACAATGAAAACATCAATTTTAAAAAGACAATTCAATACCAAGGAAAAGCAAGATGATGACAACAGCAACAATACGGAAAAAGGCTGAAATCTCTCAGTTTTCTCTTTTATACAATTCAGTCAGTTGAGAAATCAGATTTTTGCAATAAAATCTGCTTTTGCTGAAGAAACAGAAAATATCTGAGTAGTTCTCAGTCTGACCTACATCTCACTTCATATCCTCTAATGGTAAAGATATTCATGCTTGAGCTAGAATTTATGCCATGCTCAGAGTCAGGATTAAAATAAATAATCCAAGCTATTCCCTAATTTATTAAGTACATTCTGAAATGAACATGTTCACTCAGAAAGCTGTCTAAACACTCACAATGAGGCCCCAGCATCCCCTTCCAGGTACAGAAAACATTTGGACTGTATCAGACAATTGTGTCACAATAAAATAAAAGCACTGAGCCCGTTTCTGTAGATATGCAAAATGCAGAAACTTCCCCAGCATCTCAGTAAGATCAAATGATGCTGTGGCTTGTGCTGTAGGTGTGTATCCTTCAAAGTCCAGCATCCCATTTTTATGTAGATATTTGAGGCTGATTCTTCTGGTGCCAACTCTTGAAATTAATCCCGTGCATCAGAATTTGACACCAGATCAACTTCCTGTCTTGAGCAGGAAAAAAAATCAGGATTCCATCTTTAAAACCATTCTATTATAAAATAAGAAAATTTGTTTGCAAAAATAGCTGCTTTTCTTTGTGACAGTGGTGTGTTGCCATCTACTGTCCATACTGGTTTGTGCAGCAAAATCCCATCTGGTGCTGGCTAAAGGTCATGAGAATTGCTTTTTACTACCTGCAGGGTTTTGGAAGGCATCACAGCTGGTGGAACTTACTACAACCCCGACAAAGAAATACCTTGACTGAAAGAAAAAAACAGACAATTTCTTGACATGCTGTCTGGGCCTCATCACCTTATTTTGGGGAATGAATGTTGCTTCTGAGCAGAACATCAAGAATTAGGCAGGCTACTAATACATCTTACCTCCAGCATTTGGAGAATCACAGATATTGTGAGTTGGGAGGGACCCACAAGGATCATGAAGTTCAACTCTTAAATGAACAGCACGTACGAGGATGGAGCCCATAACCTTATTAGTAACCTTATTACCTTACCAACATGATTGCAAGTCCTAAATCCCTTTCTCCTCCCAGGAAACAAAGCCCCAGCCCCTCTCTGTTCCCAGGCTGCTCACCAGACTGTTCCTGACTGCAGAGCTGAAGCCAAGGTCAAGGCTCTGTCCAGGTTCTTGGTGAACACCGCGGCCGTGAGTCCGTACTCGGTGCTGTTGGCTCTTCTTATCACCTCTTCTATGCTCTTGAACTTCATAATTGGCTGAACTGGCCCAAAAATCTGCACATATCAATTAAACTTTATTACAGGAAAGCATCTGCTAATCATGGTAATTCTGAAGTAATCAGAATCAGATGCTCTGTTTGCATAATATATTTAAAATCTTATATCTTAGCCTTCTAGGGGTCACTGATAGAGTGCCTTAAAAACTACTAATTAAACTTCAAAGAAAGCATTGTGATGTGCTGCAGTAGTTAATAAATGTTAAGATCCAACAAGTAATGGATCATCTGTAGCAATCAAAATAAGCAGAGTTAGATCTGGACAAGTTACAAACGATTCATCCTTACTCCATTTCCAACTCTCCTTTTGAACTCTGAAGCTGAGTATAGTCAAGTAACAATTAATTTATTTCAAGGACTGCAAGTTTTCTTCCTTGGTTTTAACCCTGATTTTGTCACTGTATGCATTTTATTTGCATGCAGTGCATTAACCACGTCTGTGTTTGACCACAAACTTGGCTTGCCAGTAGAGGCAACAGCCATACAAAAGGCTTCCCAAATTCTGGGATGGAATCTCTCATCAAAGGTGGAGCCCTTTCTTGGTCTGCAGGCTCTCACAGCACAATAAAGTCCATTGAATGTGAGATACAGACTCATTTGGGCTACTTTTAAGCTTCATACAAGGGTTTCTAGATGTCTTTGTTTTGGGATATCCAGGCTCTTACGTGGAGCCTCAATCCCAGGCAAAGGCTGAATGTGCATTTGCAACAAAACTGCCAATGAATGGAACTGGATAAGCTTTGTGAATCATGGCTTGGGATTTGGAGTTAGTTCATTAAGAAAAGGTCTGTCATGGGATTTTCAGCTCTTTTTCTCTCTATTTTTAGCATGTAACTCATGCCCTGACTGACTGATATCTTTCCCAGGTTCCTTAGAGATTCTGTGGCAGATCTGAGACGTTTAAACATCTTGCCAGGAGTGAACAGCAAGCAGCTCCATAAAAAGCACTAGGCTAAACTATAAACTACAAATGCCAGTTAGACTTTGGCAACTACTTATTTTCCATTAGGGAACATGATGAAAAGTAGATTAACTTCTATTTCAAAGGAATATCACAGGATCTAATCACATGCAGCTTGTTCAACATTTCTACATATGAATAATGAAAGCCAGAGTATTAGATCTGCACTTTGCTGGCTTTGACCATGTTTTCATATAGGAAAGAAATAGTCAGTCTCAGGGGATTTTGCCATGAGAATGGAATCTGGGATTGTTTCAGATCCTAAGGCTGCTTCAGAGAACTTCAGTGGCTGTTCCTTTGCTCCTTACCAGCATCAGGTCCCAGAGTTCTTTTCTCACCTTTCTGCAATAAAACCACCTCTTCTCCACAAAGTAATGGAGCAAGAAGACACATTACACTGTCCACTGTCACTGGCAATTACAGGGTAAATAATTGCTCCAGCCTGCCACAGTGTCAGTTATTTTACTCAGTTGTTTATATTTAAAATTAAGGATTCAAACAGAACTCTCTCCATCACTGCTATTTCTGATTCTGAAGCACATTTTTCTAGGTGATTTGAACTGTACCTCTTCTTTGGCAATTCTCATGTTGTCAGTGACCTCTGAAAACACCGTGGGTTTTATAAACAGGCCTCTGTCTTCAATGGCAAGGCCTCCACACTCCAGCTTAGCCCCTTCTTTCTTCCCACTTTCTATCAGCTCCAGGATTTTATCGAACTGTTTTTGGTCAATCTGTCAGACACAAAAGGAAAAGAAACAAACAGCAGCACCTTTATTATCATGGTTCCAGAGAGGAGTCATGGAATGTGGCCCAGGGGCACGTTTGCAGGGCACTGTCAAACTGGGTCAGTTTACAGCTCAGTTTAGGATGTGGCAGTCAGGCAGTGACCAGGGAGAGGGACAGGACATGGGCACAGCTCTGAGCCACAGGAAACTGAAGGTGAAGTGACATTGTGACAGCTGAATGTGATCCAATGGTTTGCTGCCACATGGAGGGGTCTCCCTTCCCTTTCCTCCCTGTCCTGGATATGTTCCCCCACACAGCTCACCTCACTTGAGCTCTGGGATTTGCTGACCTTCTCCAAGCACTGGTTTATCTCAGTAGCAGTATGAGAACTGCCTGAGATGGACCAGAAAGCTCAGCAATGGATCTGAGCAGCAACAGAATCAGTACAGGAGAGGGAGGACCAGCATATAAGAACTATTAATTCTGCTGCAGTGTGCAGTTTTACCCACAGCTCACTGTCTCCAGCTGAAAGAACCCAGTGAGCTCTGCCTCCATCTCCTCCCACAGTGCACACTACATGAACAGCCTCAAAGATAAGCCCTGTTGGAGGGGTGACTCCACAACAACTTCTGCAATAAAGCTTTGCTTTTAAAATCAGAATCACTTTTCACAGTTCTTAGAGACTGGTATAATCCTGCATTTTTTCTTCTCTGCACTGGGAGCCATATCCTCACTTTTAACTACCTTTTCTAACTCCTCCTCCTAAGTATGGAGTGATCTCAAATAGTGAATGCTGCTGTCAGCCTTTGACCAGGGATTTCTGTAGGGGTGAGGAAAGGCCAGTCCAGTGACGGGACCCTGAAGCTGCACAGCTGCACCAAGACTTGGAGAAAACATCATGTACTCCACAAGCACAGTGTGTTCTGTGCTGGGAAGAGGTGCAGAAGGCCACAGCACTTCCATCACTGCTGACCCTTCTCCATGCAGAACTGCAGGTTTCAAACAAACAGACCTGGCTCTTGACACGATGTGGAATTAAGTGATGAAATTCTGCATGACAGCATGCTGGAGATGGTAAAAGAACCTACAGAGATGTTTTTAAAAAGAAAATCTAAATGGAAAGCTCAACAAATTTATTGAGGTGATTAAAGAAAAGACTCCACCCACTGGTACAAGGTGTCCTGGAAGCCTGGGGGGTTATTCTGATTGCCAGGTATCTCCAGATGCTTATTCTGGCTCAATCCCCCTCCCTAGGCATCTGGTTTTATTTCAGCAGGGCCAGTTGCCAGTTGGGACTGTTTACATGGAGTGTTCCACACTTGACTCGTCCAGATTACAGACTATATCCTGTCCCTAGTTAATCCTGGCCACACACAATCCAAGTTTTCATGCTTTTAGACAAATATCAAAGCTGCAGGAGGGTGTCCTTAAGGTACTTCTGGTACACAGTGGAAACGAGGCCAGCACATCTCTAGGCAAACAGATGTGTGTGTAGCACATGCACTGTGGGCAGCGTGTTCTAAGTGCTTGTGTTCTCTCATGTGTTAAGGTGCTACCCAAGGACACCCTCAATTCCTGCTACTGCCCAAGGAAATGTGTGCCCTCCTGTGGGATACAGTGCCACACTGAGTTTGGCAGGTGTCATACACATTGTCTATTTGTCTGGTTGCTTAGTTGCCAAGTGTAAATAATTCGAAAATATCTGCAAGTGCTTTCCATCCTGGCATGTCTGTGATCCAGACCAATCCAGTCCATCCACTTCACATCACAGAAAACAAAACAAGGATATTTATACAGCTGTAACTTGTTGCAAGGCAAACTACAGTTAGATGAAAAGACACTGGGGAAAGAAAACATTTGTAAAAATGACATGCAAGGGTGGAACTGTTTGTCATTGTAACTAGAGCTTGCAAGGCTTGTTTAAATTCTGTCCCCTACTCCACTATTATTTATGGTTCAAGCATTGAATTCTATTAAAAACACATGATCTGGTAAAGCAAATTCTACTATTTGTTCATCTAATTCAATAGAGAAGGGAGCTTCTAAGGATCACTGCAATACTGAAAATCTGGGAACCCCCAAATCTTCATCTCTTGCTTCATTTCAGTCAAGACCACAAGGAGAATTTTTTCCATGTGCAAACCTAGTGTTTGCAATCCTACAAAATAGCCCACAACTGGTCCAACAGGCTGTTGGACAAAACTCTTTCTACTTAAATGTTTTATTTTCAAATTTTAATCCTAAAGTGCATGTCTATAGTATAAGGAAAATATTCACTGTCTTAAAAATCAAATTATATGTTTTGGGCTGAATAATTACTGGCTAACAAGTGCCATGATTAGTGTTTTTTTATTTCTGTAGACTAGGTCTTGCAGTCCACAAATCCCAGTATTTGGGGTTCTAAAATAACAAAAGCAGTCTAGTCTTGTTCTAATGTGATCCCTGTTCTAGTGCCCCAGGATGTCAGTCTCATCTAGTGCAGTTTGCTGTTCACAGTTGTATAATGCACTGGTTAACCAGTTTGCCATCTGTGCAGATTTACTTTATTGCTTCCTGTGATACAGCTCCCAGGAATCCAAAGTTAAAAACTGCCCTTGGTCTGCATTTGAGGTTGGCACTCTGCTCAAACAGTCCTGATCACCCCTCAGGTTTCTTGTGGTGTCCTTTGAATTCCAGCCAGTCAGCACTGCCAGACACATGTGAGTTTTGGAGAAGTCTCATCAGAAGCATGCCTCATTTCTGTCTAAATTTAACGCTGTTTAAAGTTGACCCAATTTTAATCAGAGCAATATAGTTTATATCAGCATAACCCAAGACTGCAGCTGACACAATCTTTTCCCCACTGCCATGCCATGAGCATCTCTTCCAGGGAACAGTAATTCACATCAGGGGACTGACCTGTGTAAAACCTTTATTCCTCACTTCCAAAAAGGCTGGATTAGACCTGAATCAGCCAGCTCCCCAACCTAGTGCAGTGCAATGTAGGAACAAACATGGAACCACTTTTCCAGGACTAGCTTACATCAACTTCATGTTCTTGTGGAACAGGATTATCATCACCTACAGCTGATGCAGGACCAAAGAGATCATGAGCTACAACCACTGTCAGCCTGAAGGTTGGCTTAATTAGAGATCTGTATGCAAAGGGTCTCCCTTAAGCCACAGCAGTGATCCCAGAGGATGGGGCTGTGCACTCTGGAAGTGCCCTGACAGCCTGGCAAGAGCTGGGAACACTGATGAAGTTAAATGAGCAGCCCAGTTCAACATGCTCCAATCACTGCAGGGTGTTTCACCCCTTAAAACTCACAACTGGGTGGATTCAGGAGCTGTTCTCATTAAATCAGTGTTTGAAGGTCAACTCATCTCTGCTGGAGTAAGTCTCAGCATGGGATTCTTTTCCTAAAAGTCCTGAGCAGTCTGAAATCTCTAGGCAAGTTACAGGGCCAGATGCAGCCTCAGCATGTGCAGGGGATGTACATCATCTTATTCCCCCATGCATGAGGGCAAGCAGTGAGGTTTTGCCATGCATGAATCATGTGCACATTCAGATCCAGATAAGGAGAGGCAAATGTCCTCAGAGCCACCCCTTCTCTGAGGGATCCTACACAGGCAACATCAAGGAAGAACAGCCCACAGTGCAGTACTGAGAAAAAAAGGCCTTGGCTATAGGTTTCTGGGAACCTTGCTTTATTTTTGGTACCAAATAGTGGGCCTGTTAGAAGATGTGACCTAAGGATCATCTTCCCCCAGAGCTCTCCAGCACAACTCAGATTGCCTCAAAAGGAAAAACTAAGAGGAAGGCTCTGGAAGTATTGAGGAGGCTGGTTCTGACAGCAGTTTGGCATGTTTCTTCCTCCTAATTCAGCTGAAACTTCTCCAAAGGATCAGAAAGGCAGCAGAGGAGGAGAGGGAAAGTGAGGACTCAGGAGTCTCTGGGCTCTAACTACTTGTCATCACCCACACAGCCAAGGAGCTGAATAGCCATTTAGCTGCACTCTTCTGCAGAGAGCTATGGCTCACTGCAACATGCTTTGTGTTACTGTACCAGGGAGACAGCCCCTTCCATAAAGCTGGATAAGAACTGAATTAAATACATTTGTGTTTTTTATAAAATTACAACATAACATTTCAACAGTTTTGATTAATTGATATTTAAAATAGAGAGGAAAAATAAAGCCACGATACATTACTCACCCCTCGGCACTTCTGCCGGGACCGCATCCGTAAGGATAATATTTACACAAGGAAAATTAAACAAAACCACAACCAAAAACCAAACAACAACTGCTCTGAGACACACAGTTACCTGGGGCCCTTGTTCAGTTCTAGCATCAAAGGGGTCTCCAACCAGTCTCTTTTTGGCAAACTCCACGCTGCGCTTGACGAACTCGGGGTAGATCTGCTCCTCCACGAAGACGCGGGAGGCAGCCGTGCAGCACTGCCCCTGGTTGAAGAACACGCCTTGGTGGGCACATTCCACTGCCAAGTCCACTGTGGGATCACCCAGGAGAGAAAAGTGTTACTTGCAAGTGTTACCACATGTACGGCTCCCGCATTCCAGTGTTTCCAGACTTGTTGTTTTCCCTTTTCTTTGGAAATTCTCCTTAAAAATATGCTGACAATGGTCCACACCCATGGAAGGCACTCACAGGGCCTCACTGCCCCCAAAACCAGATTTTTTATTGTATCCACCTCCCTTTTTGCCTTGAGGTCTAGTTGGCCATAATTCCTGATATTTTTTTTTTCCACAAGGACTCACTGAAGACAGTGACTAGTTTTTCTTGCTGTGGGAATTCTTGATACCGTGCATTGGTTCTTAAAGACAAGTTTCAGTCATGATTGTTCAGAAATCAGCATGCCAGCTTTGGCCAGAACCTTGCAATGCTCACTATTAGCAGCTGGCACAAATACCTCTGATTTGCAACCTGTGCTGTACAGGACTGGAGAGGATTTTCCAACCATTTTGGTAGTCACAGGTTACACGTATCTCTTGGTACTACTGAGTTGTGTGACAGAATCACAATGAAACACAAAATGAGCCCTGCAGACCACCAGGACAGAGGTGAAGGCTGGTCCTACAAAATTCCCCTGTCACAGGAATTCCTGCAGAGGGGCTGCTTTGCAGAAAACTGCTTTCCCCAGTGCTTGGCTCAGGCTCTGCAGCACTGCCAGCCAAAAAGAAAGCCCACAAACAGCAAACACACAAGTGCAAGATTTAACTGCAACTGCAGCCACCCCCAGGGAAGGCAACACAGGCTATGGGAATGATCCCTGTGCTGGTGAAGAGCTCCTGGAATTCAGAACTATATCCTGCCCTTAGGCAGAGGTTTCCTCCAGCCTTTGGGGTGGAAACATCAGCCCTGTGAGCTGCCAGAGGACAGCAAAGACACACAAACCCCACCACCCTCAATCCTCTTACAGCAAACACTCCCAGCAGCCCATACTCACAATCTGCATCTGCACACACAATGCAGGGGTTTTTCCCTCCCAGTTCTAATGTCACCCTTTTGAGGTTGCTTTTAGAAGCAGCTTCTTTGATCAGTTTTCCAACCTGTGAGACACAAAGAGGACATGAGTTGTTTCCCCTAAAAATCTCGAGTGTGATTCCAACAAGGGTGGAAGAGCCTGGATGGCAGCTGAAGCAGGTAGGGGTCAGGGAGAACACTCTGAAATGGTTTGAGTTTCCTACTGCTGTGATGTGTTGGGTCAAAACCAGCCCCAGAATTAAGGATTGGTTTAGGCAGGTGTGAAAGGACAGGCTGTGTGGGAGAACTAGATCTGTACCCTGAAGGGAAGGATTTACTCTGCTTTCAGAATTTATTAATCTAATTTTGTTAGAAACAGTATGAATTAAGACTATTTGGGAGCTTCAGTTGGTAGGGCAGGTTATTTTCTTAAAAGTGATGTAATATTTGAATTTGCTCATATTATAACTGTTTTCTTGTATTTTACCTTTGCACATGGAAACCTTACCTTTATTTCTGACTAAAACTACTCTTGCCCTGGAGTAGAACTGTGAGGAAGTAAAGCACACAGCAGCTGGCTGGCAATTACAGGTCTGCATTTCTCTTGGTTTGACCTTGTTACTCAAGCATGACTCCTGAACTTAGGAGAGATCATCTCTAATCACTCAGAGCTTAGGCCTAGAGACAGCAGAAATAAGTGATGCATCCAAGCTTTGTAAGAGGCATTACTACAGGCTGGCTGGCCAAAGAGGAGCAAGTTAATAACCTAAGAGAAGAGAGCTATATGGGAAAATTCTCGTGGAGTTTAAGATTAGTATTTCCAAGCTGGCACTGAGCCCAAGCTGGGGCTTAATAACTAAGTCAAAATATATTTTGAATTAGCTTCACTTCCTGGCTCAGAAACAGTAGCATTGTGCTGCAAATGCTGCAGAGATGCAGCTGAACTCACAGATGGGTGGAGGGGGAAGAAAACACTTCTAAATTACACATGCATTAGCAAAGGATCTGTCTCCCTTGGTGTTTCCTGCACACCCATGATTAGGAGACAAGCACAGTGTCTACAGGAGTTTTTTGCCTACAGGCTCCAGCAGCTGAGATTTTCCTTCTACCACTAATCCACTGGATACTCCTTTTTCATTAAAAACCCAAACAGATCCATGTGGGCTGGATGAGTCTATAAGCTCTATTGTTTTCACACAGCTAATGTCTCATCTGGGCTAAAAGTTTCTGATCTGGGATTTGGAGAGAAGCATGTAACTGAATAAACTCCAAGATTAGACCAACTATCAAGAAAGCAAAAGCTCAGTGTGAACTTTAACTTTATTGTGTTCTGTTTGTTCCCATGATCCCTGTACAGAAACAGAGGCTTAGCACACCTTTTCCTATGGGATAAGCACAGGATGTACACAAAGCCACTAGATGGTAGTGTTGGTAAATGCTGCAGCTTTTGAGTGTCTGGAGTTACCTTTACCGACCAAGAACACCTTCCAAGGTAATTTGTCATCATTATACATTCACATCACACTCTGCAATTACGAGGGCAGACATAAGAATGGATGAATTCAGGAAATGCTCCACAAGAATAGTGTTCCTCAAAGAAGTAAGAGACTGAATTTGCCTCAGCTCTCCCCACTGGTGTAAGCATTTCCATTCTTTGGACACTGCCTCTGTTCTGGAGATGCAGATCTACTGCAAGAAACATCTAAAGTGTGGGAAAATTGTCACTTTTCTAAGCAGACTTTTGTTTGAGAATTTTCAGCAGTGATTACTGCAGTCAGATTTGTTTGCATGTCTCAGCTGTGCTCAGTTCCATGGTCTTGGCCAAGCCATATGCACTTTTCTCATGTAAGTATGGAAGAGGATGGCTGTGGGTGATTGATAGTGCAGAGGTCTTGTGGCCATCCCTCTCATAAACAAGCCAGACACATCTATTTACAGGAAAAAAAGCTAAATAGAAGGTGCTTTACTGTGCAGGTCTCAGAATGAAGCTCAAATGTTAATCCCCTCTACGTCAGCAGAGAAGGCCTTGGGCATGAAGCCATGTTTTTATTTAAGTCCTCCTTCCTCAGAGGTAAGTAAAGCCAAGGAAGAATTGTTCAGGGCTCTGACTGACATGTTTTCCAGTTGCAGGGCAGGACTGGCAGGCAAACGTGCCCAGAAGCTGCATTGGGTCAATGACAGGATGTTAAGTCACTGCCAGCCTTACCTGTGTCAGAGCACCTTTTCCTTCCAGCTCTTACAGAAGTGTGGTGGTTTGGCAAAACCCAGCTTTCAGAGATCTGGGATTATTACAAGCACAAGGATCTGAATTAAACAAATACCAAACACTCCTGAGAAATCCTGTCACATGGAATGTGATGGAAGAAGTGTTGGTTATACAGAAAGCAGTGACATTCCATAGGTCCAGTCTTGTATGGATGACAGTTTACAAGATAATGAAAGAGGAACAGCAGATGTCTTTGAGAAATGCACCACCTACCTTGGTTGATCCAGTAAAAGCAATTTTATCAATGCTGTCATGGGTAGAAATTGCAGCTCCAGCTGTGGGGCCATAGCCTGGCACAATGTTCACCACACCTGGAGGGAAACCCACCTAAAACAGATTAAAAACAGTTCTGGAGTGAATTTGAGCTCATTTCTCAGGAAGCCTGGATTAGTAGTACTATACTCCTCTGAGCTCTTACCAGATACATCCCTGTTTTCCAGACTTTCCAGTGACATGGCTGCATGCTACCAGCTGGAGTAGACGTGGGTGAAACTAACAGCCATGCTTAGGAAATGCCAAGTTTCAGTAAGAATTCTTGGAGAAGCCCCAGTTTCAAGTCGAAAGAGAGTGAAGTCTTTCTGCCAAACTTGGCCCCCAGCTACTGCAGTGCAGCTGCAGCCAAGGGGTAAATGAATGAAAGTTTGTTTTGAACAAAGGTTGACATTTGTGGTTCTTCAGGGACCAGAGGGATTAAGAAGTCAGTAAAACCTCACTAGATGATGGGGCTAATAAAACAGGAGTACAAAAGCAGATGGTAACAAGACTTATGTAAGTTTCCACCACATTTACAACCTAGATTAGCCAACTAGTAATTTTGCCAAAACAGACAAATGGCAAAACTTCAGGTGAAATTCTAGTGCAAGGAGAACTGAGGGACTGACTGGTTTGGTTTTACTTCCTGAAACAACAGTTTCAAGGATTATTGCTCTTCTTGGTTACCCTTCCCCTACTACTGATAGAACAAGGTTGTTTTTCCTGCAATTTCTAATGAAATTGCAGAATATAATACATTTGCTTCATTTGTTATGACTTCTTAATACAAAATCTCAATAAATGCCATTTCTTTTTAGTAGAGAAAAAAAGGAACAATTGCTCATGCACTGCCTTGCAAAAAAAAATTATCCTCATAAGAGTTTTTTCCCCATTTTTCCTTCTCATAAATTGGAATGAGAGTCTCATTTCTTCTGTGGACGTGACAATGACAAAAGTGCATTTAATGGAGTTTGCATCTTGGCTAATGAGTTTTCAAGCAAATAGAATGCATGTCAAACTGTGCAAGTAATGGTGTTTGGAGTCAGCAGCAAAGCCACAAGGAAGCAAAAAATTGGTTCAGAACACCCTGAGCCAGAAAGTTCTCTGTTTTTCAGCAAAAATGAAAGCCAAAATGTTTTGTTTGGCCAAAAATTATTTCATTGAACGTAACACATAGCTTTGTGTGTGTGGTAACATCTTCCGCCTCCTTTTAAAGATGAAAACCCAAAAACTTTAACTCATTTTTCTGAAAAATTGCAAAGAATTTAGCTAGTTTTCGGTGGGGAAAGGAGCATCTTCAAATAAAATTATTCTGCTCTAATTATACTTCTGCCTTGAAGGACAACTGTGAGGAACAGCAAGCTTAGAATTTCAGCTGAAAAAAATTAATTTTACCAGAAATTAATGGTGTTTTTTGGGGAGAATGCTATGCCTGTGTTTGGGGAGCTGCATGTCAGAACCAAAAAAAGCAGTGGTGTGGCAGAGTTCACTAGAAGTCATGACAACTGCACCCTGTGCTCACTCACTCATCTTGTGTAATCTCATTAAGCCAAGTATCTGTAGGAGATACTTAACTGGTATTATTTTTCCACTTCCTTTCCTGATGGAAGGGCCCTAAGTGTCAATTATCAACATATCTGTCCATTTTCTCCCAGGCTAAGCCAAGAAAGAACAAAATCATCATTTGACTGAGCCTAACAAACAGACTTCCAGCTGAGAGGCAAAAGCCCATCTACAACTCCTTTAGTTTTCCTCAGTCAGTCACATCCATGGCTATAGGAAGCTGATGTACTGAGCAGTGCTGGAAGGTCCTGTGCACCTCCCAGCCCCTCTGTACAATTAAAAGATCTGTTGGTACACCAGATCCTAACTGACAAACCCTAAACCAGCATTTTAAAATCCCAACCTATCATCTTGCCTTTATTTCAGTTGACTTTATAGGCCAGACACAACTAAATTGTTCTACGAACCACAGAAAAGATGAGGAATTGTTTCCCAGAGCACTCTGTCTTGGTTGAATTATCCCACTTAAAAACAACAAACACAACACTGCTGTCTAATCACACTCTTCTTTGTCCCATTGTCTAATAAAACTGAGCTGTTGCCTTTCCCTCATTTGGGAGAGGGGAAGACAAGGTAGGGGAAGAAAAGCATCATTTTTTCTCTCTGCAGCTTCCTGAGAAAGGAGAAAAAGGAACAGGTTTTGTGCATTTTGTGATGTTTGCCACCTCCTAGTCAGTCACAAGGGCCTTTTAAAAAAAAAGACTGAAGACAGAGGTTGTTCTCACTTCCCTCTGTGAGACTAGTAAAGCTGGAAATCTGTTTGTTACGCTCAGACTCTTTAAAACCCAAAAATCTGGACAGCCAATTCAAAATACAGCCTTGCTTACGACCTTAAGAGAACAGAACCTCGATGGGCTGCTCAGATTTCCTCACCTCCTTGATCAGAGAGCCAATGTAGAGCGACGTGAGCGGAGTTTGTTCAGCTGGCTTAATGACCAGAGTGTTTCCACAGCACAGCGCTGGTGCCATCTTCCAAACCAGCATCAGCAGGGGGAAGTTCCACTGCAAGAACACAGGTCACTGGTCAGATCAGCCTGCCACAGTCACCTACTCACTTCCAGGCAGCCTTTTCCCAGCTCAGGGAGGAAAGGAACTGGGAGGAAAGCCACAAAGAGAAGCGTCTGTTTATAATACTGTGTTTGCTTGGACTAAGGAATATAACTTCCTCGATTTCCCCCTGAGATCCCTGATATTGCTGGCAGTCCTCACACTAATCCTGTAAGTTGGACAACCTTCTGCATGATGTGACCTCATTCTTTAAAGGAGTTTGATCACATTTTGTGATTTTGGCTCTTCACAGAAACTGTGTTGGAGGCAGTTTCCTGATGCATCACTTCTGTACAACATCTGTATGTGGAGAATTACAGAATGCAACTACTCATTGAAAAAATCCTAATTTTTCTCTGTTGAGCACTGGCTGAGGAGTTAGGAGTTATATAATATCATTCAGTTCCAGTTTTATAACTAGGAAACTGCAGTGAGTTGTTCAGTCATGGAAATCTAAGGGAGGTCTTATACTCCCTTCATATTGTAAATTGTTCCTTTCCAATTAGTTTTCTTATTTGGAATTAGGAACCAGTCTACATCTACTCTGTGCTAATCTCTTTCATGGTCATGTGTATTTGGGGATCTTGGAGTCTAAGCAAGAAGTGGAAAATCTAGCTCACACTGAATCTCAGAAAGGTCATTTGGCAGCAGAAAGGATTTCTTCATTAAAAATAATTAATGCTGCTTCAGGGATGATGGAAGCAGGCCAGCCAGCAAGGGGACTTCTTGTCAAGACTCAAGCCAAGGGCCTTCAGCTATCAACAAAGAAGCCAAGTATGTCAGGAATCCACAAATTCACACTTACAAATAAATTAGCAGTGTAGCTTTTGAGCCATGAGTTCTATTCTAACCCTGAGACAAAGCAGAATTTAGTCTCAAGTGTTATTCTTCAACTTGCTGCACCCTTTTTCCCAGACCTGTTCCATTTCAGTGATCTGCTCCAATGGCCACATCCCATAATTTGCCCATTTGTCTTTTTGTCCTAAGTTTTCTTGGAGGCCTGGCTGTGCAGCTTGAGCCATTTACACCTACACCACTTTTCTACAGTTTAAGAGCATGAAATAGCTCCATTAGGAGCTTTCTGCTGCAGAGTGGCTGGTGAAAGTAACAGTAAAGGACTCCAGGGCTGTCTCATGATATCACCTTGGGATAAAAATCAGCCATATGCTGCACTTCCTAAGAACTTCTCTTGCTAAGAACATTGCTTTAAATATAGTCAAGCCATAGGAAAAAGGGAGGACTGTTAATTGCTCTAGGGAAATATACCCAGAACAGTGACAGAATCTTTTTCAATCAAGTAGGAATATACAAACCCACAGGCTGTTGGTGTTATTGAGATCAATTTGGGAAAAAAAATTGGAGAAGATTTGTTCTGAGTAAACTGAAGACAGATGTGGTTTTGTTGACCCCAACCATTCTTTATACAAACACAGTGTTGAATTTAAGTCAAATTTGGTTCTATACTTTCTGTTGTATTTATTCCTGGTCTAGGGTCAACCTGAGATCTTACAAGTCCCACTATGTCCCCTACAGTGGCCTTCCAAAGCATCCTGCATGGAGGCCTTTAAAGAGAGAGTTTCCAAAGCACTGCTGAGTGCCAAAGGGAAATACCTTTTAACTGGTGATCAGTGTGAAGAACCTCAGATTTTCATCTCAAGTCATAAATTCTGCTCACCAGCAGTCACATTGCTTGCTCAGTGAGAAAAGCTGCATAGTGACCAAGACAATTGTTTGATAACCTCCCACTTCGCCTCACCCTGACACTGCCAAGGAGACCATGTCCTCTCATCATCTGGGGTATAAATCCAGTCCTGCTAAAGGGAAAAGCAGAATTTCCCCAGACATCTTTGGGATCTGGTCCAGACCTGGTATTCCCAGGATCCAGCAAATCCAACGTCCCACACGCATTTCTTTCAGTCTTTAACCTTATTTCAAAAGTCAAAACCCTCTTGGACCTACACAGGACAGCACCAAGGCTCCCACCACAGCTCTGAGAGCATTGTCCAAACACTTCCTGAGCTCTGGCAGACTTGGTGCTGTATCCAAACAGAGAATCTTGACACAGCACCACTTGCCTCACAAATTGTAGGATACCACATTCAAAGCATTTACAACCAGACAGGAACAAAATCTGTCTCCCATGAGCTGTAAAGTCTTCCTGGCTGTCTGTTGAAACAGAGCAAGCAACACATGCTAACACTGGAGGCATTCCAAGAGCTGGCCACACTGTCCCTTCAGCAGAGAATGAGACCTCAAGGAAAAGAAAATTCTATTCAGTGAGATTTAATCCCAGAAAGCTCAGAGAACAGCCAGACATAATTAATTGATAATGAATATGATTTAAAACTCAAAACTATGCATCAGCACGAGGCAGCAAAAAGCCAGCACTCCTAATGATGAGATGGTTGTCCCAGCAGTGTGAGAGTCAGAGCTCTGACTGGTCTCTGGTGACTGGTGTCAGCCTCAGAGAGCAACAGAGCATCTGATTAGGAGACCCACCCTTCCACTGCAGAGCATTTCTGTTGCCAAGAGCAATTGGCATGGGGGTAAAACACGAAAATACATCAGGCCACTGAGATGGGAGTTCCCTGCAGAACAGCTGTGCTTAACCAGGCAGCAAATGGCTGCAGAGTAGGATGGAGTGCACAGGGATTTTCCAGTTCTATGGGAGATGCAGGGCACCAGCACTGTCACTTACTGGGGTTATGGCTCCACAGACACCCATGGGCTCGTGCCGGGTGAAACAGACAAAGTTTTCATCTGCAAGATAAAAGAGTAAAGGGGAACAAACCAGTCATAATCCTTTTACAGAAAGTGTGTGAGAACAGCACAGTGACAGGTTGGGGACAGAACTAAACCCATGTTAGACAGAGAACACTGTGTCTGTTCATCCTGACTCATGTCTTTGGAACACTCCAGGCAGATGAAGCTCAGAGTACAGGTCTTGTGTCAGCCTGAAAGCCAAACACCACTCACAGTCACGCAGGGACCTTGTAAAACCAGGGTTCAGTTCCTTCTGCAAACTCCCTGTGTTGAGGCTGAGGGGAGGATAACTCTTTATCACACTGAAGAGCAAATATAATTTTCATTCAGATTGTGTCCTACTGAAAAACATAAAGCACTTGTCTCCCCAAGGGAGAGAGTTTTAAAAACCATTTTATACAGAAATCCTGTTCAGTGTAACAGGAATTACACTCCTGGTAAGAAACCATAAAAAGATGAAACTCTGGAACTAAAGTAATACCATTCACCTGAAAATACTGCTGTTACTCTTCCAAAGAGAAAGCAGGAAGAACATTTGCCTTTCAAATTCATTCTTGCTGAACACTTTGTTTCATTGGGAAGATGTGACAGAGAGCAAGAACATTTCTAATGATGCTTTTTCTAAGTGATTTCAAATCAGGACAAACAAGCACTGTCCAGACAAGCAAAGCTTTACACCACTCTGAATGAGGGTGACAAATCTCAGTTTATAAGACTGACATGGCTTCCTTTGCTGTCTGCACAGACTGAACTAGCTCAGCTCTCCAGAGCCCTTCCTCTGGTGACTAATTTCTGTCTCCAGTGTCTGTCCTTCACACAGCCTCAGTGGTCACCCACATGCAGAGACTGAAGAGGCTGAATTTGAAAAGACTCCTCATTGCCCATTGTGCCACAAGGGCATCCATTCTCTTAACTGGTTCTCACTAAAACCATATTTGAACTTCTATACTGGACCAGTGTTCTCTCTGTGTGACTGCTCTGATCAAAAGTTTCTCTGTTAAAAAAGCAACAGAAGAGCCCACATGTTATTTTCCAGAAATTTATCCAGGCATTAACCAAGTTCTCCCATTAGTTTCAATATTGAAACACATCTGCTCTAAAATGCATCCTGAGATAGAAAGTGCAGACTATTTTTGCAGGTTTTCAGAAGCCAGCCTTTCCATGGATCTCCCTCTCTCTCAAGCCTGATCCCATCCCAGCTCTGAAACTGGGTCTGAAGGTACTCACCCACTGGAATAGTTCTGCCCTGAATTTTATCAGCCCATCCAGCATAATATCGGAGTGTTTTTATACAGCCCTCCAGGTCAATGAAATAAGCCTGCAGAAAAGGTTTTCCTGTGTCCATTGTTTCCAGAGTCTGAAAGAAAACCAGTTGCATGCACTGTCAGATAAGTCAATGTTTTGAGTTATTTTTCTTAGGAAAAAGCTTTTAAAAAGCCCTCTTCTCAGCTTTATTGTGCCTTGTTCTGAAGACATGGAATGTTCTTCCCTCCTCTTATATTTAGAGAATGAGCTTGTTAATACAGATAATGCAGAAGGGAAAGCAGACACAGTAACTCTGATATATACAGGAGTTGCTTTTTCAGGGGCTGTGGTGAAAGAGCACCTTCCAGAAGGTGAGTGTGGGTGGGATACAGGGCTGGGGTCTGGGGCACTGGTCAGAAACAATGTGAGTATCATGACTTCACCCTAACTGACCATCCAACACAGATGTTCTGGAGTCCAGATGGTGTCACTGAAATCAGGCAGAGCTACTTTCCTTCTATTAGGAAAAAAAAAAACAACCTATTTTTTCTACTTCATAAGCCTAAACCAAGCTTTTTTTGTCCAATGACAAACATACTTTTTACAGAGTTCTGGTAAAGTAACCTTCAGGCTCATATCTGTGCTGAGCCCAGAGCAAAGCAGAAGCTGCTCCACTGGTACTGATCTAAACAAAATCCAGGCTAAGCCTGTGTCCTTCACACTGTTCTGGACATTAGCTCAGGGAATGCTTTGTTCTCCACTCAGGTCATTAAATGGGATATTGGTGCAAATGGCCAGCACATCCATAAAGGAAGTACTATCCCTTGGTAGATTGAAACATCTTTGTTTACACATGAAGTCATACCCTGTCATCCTCCACAGACATTAGGGTCCAAACAGCACTCGAACAGACATTCCCCTTGGAATGACAAGGATTGTTATCCACTGAACGTCTGCTAAAACAACTGATTTTTACAAGTCCTTGCTTAGCACAAAGCCAAGGCAGCCAGGGCTGGTTTTCTGCAGTGCAAACAGCAAGGCCAAACAAGCCCTCCCAGACCAGGAGGAGAGCAGAAAGCTTGAAGTGTGTTCTGGTTAAGGGTGCTCCACAGTCACATCAAAATGTGAGCAAAAAATAAACACAGTTTATTCACACATATATATATTTATTTTTTTTTCTTCCCTCTTATTTGCTGCCCAGAACTGTCTTCAGAACTGAGTGTTTTGGTTTTGCCCTGCTGAAACTGAAAGCTGTCATGTGGTTGAGAAACACTGTGTTGGGGAAAGAGACTCAGTTCAATACAGTCACTCCTGAGCACATCCCACAGGTGTCAATTCCCACTGACCTCAGCAGGACACTGGCTCAGTGACCTGCACACCTGACAGCATGGAATGTCATCAGTGCCTTTCCCTGAAGATAAAAGTGCAGCACTGAACTGGAGAGTGCTCAGATCCAAGAACTTAGGTGTGGAAGGACAGCAGCCCCAAGCTGAGGGCCTGTGGGTGCCGTTTGGAAAGATGCACAAGGTCTGTAGAGTCCAAAGACTTCGACCAACTGGGCACATTTTAGCTCAGGCTCTTATCCCTTTGTTCTGCACCAGCAGGACTCCTCCAGGACAGGATTGTGGAATCATTAGCAATAGTTCTTCAGTGCAAAAGTCCAAGTTAACACAGCTTCACAGCTATAAAGAGATTTTCCTGAACCAGTACATTCAATAGGGAAAGAAATAGTTCCCACTTACATACATTTTAAACTTTGGATAGTATCTAGCAAGAGAAAGATTCTCTTTCCAGCCTCCCCTATTTTAAGGGAAGGAATTTGCACAGAAGTCAAACCCACCTGCATTTCTGTAATAAAGAATGAGTCAGCTGTGGTGGTTCAGTGTGATTTGGTTGTTTTGGTGTGAGGTTTTGTTTTTTTTTAAATAAGAGCTGGGAGACAGCTATAAACATTAATGATTGTTAAAACTAAAAATATTGCTTTGAAAATTTAAGTGTTGCTATCTTAAATCACTTCAGTAACTAGCTGAAATTCTGCATAAGTCAACTATGTAGAAGAACTGTCAGCCTTCTAAAACCCCTAAAATCCTGCAGAAAGAGGAACAAAGTCATGATTCCTGCATGGACTCTTGTGCCCTTCATGAAGGGAGAGAAAAGAAAAACCAGGTAGATATGGATACACCAGAGGGATGGAGCAGAGTGATGAGCCAACTGTTGGTAGCTTATCCCTGCTCCCAGTACTCACTGCCAGGGTGACTCTGTCCCTCTCCAGGAGATCAGCCAGTTTGTGCAGGAGCCGTCCTCTGCTGGGGGCATCCATCTGTCTCCAGGGAGAGCCCCTCTGGAATGCTGCCTTTGCTGCCTCCACTGCATTATCCACATCAGGCTACACAACACACACAAGGAAACCTCAGGTTACAAGGAAGGAGCTGGACAATGGCACAGAACCCCCCCTGGCTGCTTCCTAGTTGATGATGTGGTGGCCAAAATCAAGTTGTCCGACAAAACCACTTTCATTTCACTCCTGGATTTGAATTCAAGCCTGGAATATGTTTTAAGTTTGGCCTGGGCTCATAAACAACCTTGAGATCTGAATACCAATTGGGTCTTTCAAGAGTAATTTAACGTAACTGACTTGTTTATAAAATAATCCAGAATCATGTTCCTGCCAATACAGGATGTGACACTGGGGGAGGATGAAGAATCATGACAGGCCACTGGCCTACATGAATTAGCCTCCTCTAAACAAGTGTGGGCAGGAAAATCCCCCATGAGATCAAGGTTTTACCCAGGGAAGTAATTACAGCTCAGATCTCACCATCCAGTTCCCCTGGAGCCCATGCCAAGACAGTTAACACACCAAAAATCTCTCTTAGATCCTAAAACACATTCCCAGAACATTTCCACCAGATGGGAAAGGTTTTGCTGCTCAATGCTATGACAAAGACATTTCCCCTACACACAGGGCCATTCTCCCTTCATCTCCCAACAGCTTTACCATCCTCTGGACCAAATCCAACTCCATCTAACCAAGTTACTAACCAGATAGGAAGCAATTCTCTTCTTCCCACACCATCACTCCCAGAGCTTCATGCATTTGCTCTGGTCACAGTATGCCCTGCACTCCTCCCTTCACCTCACATACATTGATTTAAAAAGTGAAGGCAAGGGCTCCCAAGCCAATGGAATCTATGGGAACACTACCACCAGCATGGCCAAGGCATTGATACCCCATACCCCAAGCATTGATAAAGCTTTGGGCAGACTCCTGCTCTATGTAAGGTCTGGCACAGCCCAAGCCTCACTTCAGCTGATGCAGAACTTGCACCTCACTGCAATACATGGCTCAAAAAGGTGGGACAGGAGGAAGAGTGTCAGACCTTGATCATTCCTCCCAGCACATCACCAGTTGCTTTCACCTATACCTTTTCTCAAGTCTTACCTGGATCCAGCTAGGAAATAAGCCTCTGCACTGATCCAACAAGGTCTGGCCACACCCCCCTCGTGGAGGGATGCGTGGAGGCCAACCAAGAAAAAACATTGTAGGGAGACAAAGTAAGTTCTTAAAAAGTCTATGGTCAAAACTGCAAGTCATCACCCAAGGCAATGGCACCTTGCATTAATTTTGGCTCCATTTCTTTACAAAGATCACACAGCTTTGAAACAGTCTGACCTACACTGTCAGGAAAAGAAATCCCACTGTTTGGAAGAGCACTGATGGGAAGTCATTGGAGGAAACTTGTGGTGTCACAGGATGGCTCTGGTCCAGCAAGGGATGCTGGTGGGGCAGAGGTGTCCAGAGCCTGCCTGGGGCCCATCACCCACAGGCACAACAGGCCTTTGAATGGCTCACTCTGCTGGAGTTGATCTGGATTCAGCCTGGCACATCACAAAAGCCAGAAGGCACCACCAGCCAGTGCACACTTATGTATCCCTCATCCTGCCTGCTGGAATGAAGGCTTAAGCTGAAAGAAGGCAATATTTTATGTGACAGAGCAGGCAAAGGAACATAAGTGTCTCAGGTTTAAACAAGTCTTCCCTTAGCAGAAATTAATTAGTTCTGCAACCAGGTTGGGAGCAGGGAAGTGGGTCTACAGTGGCACAATGCCTTTGGTACTGAGGGTCTTCCCCCCACCCTGGCACTCAGAACAGGAATGAGATAACTGTGTGGGCAGAGGACTTCATTGCATGCCCAGATGTTCCCCAGCCTCTAAAAATGGGAGCACATGAGCCCTGCTGCAGCTCCTGTAGATACAAAAATGAAGACAACAGTCTTTCTCAGACATTCTGGGTACAAATAGTGGCTCAGAGCCTGCAGTCACTGTCACCCAGGCAAACAGGCTTTACCTAGACACCCTCGGGGTAGCACCACCAAGTGATATCCTAAGACAATGCACAGCCTCAACAGGCTTGAGAGACCAGCAAAAACAAGGAAATTCTTCAGGAAGGCTAAAATGCCATTCTTAATCCATCCTGTTATGACTAGGCATTAGGGGAGTCTGAATGGCATGTTCATTGCAGGCATGTTGCAATAGGTAGGCACAAGGCGTGACAAAGTGACTCCCAACTGTCAAGGTGCCAGGAACACCCTGTGATGCACAAAACCACAGGAGGAGGAGATCCATCCATCCTGGTGCTCCCCTCGGATCTATAACAGATTTACTGAGCATTACATAAAAAGCTCCACTAAGAATATTAAGATTGCAAGGTCTTTACAGTGTTGGGAAATGCCTACAAACCTTCATAGCCACCTGGGGTGTTTGAATTATGATACAACCCCCAGTTACACAATCACATACCTTCCCCCCCGAACAAACTGAACACTGTTCTTTGTCCTAAGCTGCCTCATCCATATTCCTTCTCTACCTCAAGTCCTGCTCATTGCTACTCCTTTTTCCTTTCCCATCCTCTTCTCCTCTCCCCTGCCCCAGCAGCAGCTGCAGAGCACAGTGAAGGCCATCACCCCACTGGCTCTGTGAGTGGGGAAAACACCTGCAAAAAAGCCTTGCTCTTCTTCAATCTCAGGGTGCTCCAGAGAGATGTGCCAGTAATGGAGCACACCCACTGGAGACCCTCTTCCCTCAATTCACCTGCTGACTTCTTCAAAAAGCCTCCCCTGTGCACAGCTTTGGAAAGCCACTCTTAATACAGGGCATGAGAATGTCACAGATTTTCAGTTAGAAGATGTTCCCTGACCTGCTCCCCTGCAAAGAGTCCACACATTGAATTGCTTTAAGTTCCAAACTCGAATTCAAAACAGCTACAAACAGCATCCTAACAGCCTGAAACGTCCAAAATCATTATTGAGGGCATTGCAGGTGTGCTGTGGTCTTACCTCAGCCTGCCACTACAATCTGAAGGGGGCAGGCTGACTGTGAACAAATCCCTCTCACAACCTTTCAAAGATCCACATGAGAGTGAACTGTTTAAAAATGATCATGACAGAGACTTGAGAGTCACAGCTGTGGCAGAGCTAGACACTCCTTTGAGGAAAAGCACTTTCCCCCTGCCCTTGATGGATGTCAGCAAGCTGCTAGAAGGAAAAAGCCTGTCTCCAAGTGTTAGAGACAGCACCAGAGTTACTCCTTTTCCATTATCAACCTGGCAAACAGTTGGACACTAAGCTTTTATTTTTGAGGTATCCAGCATCCAGTGGAAACATCCACCATTTTATTTTCAGGGCTTCTTTTTTCCACACAATACTTTTCTTTATCCCTCAATTGTCCATCAAGAACAGACAACAAAACCTTTGCTTCCAGGCTTATAAAGCATTGGCCAAGTTTCAGCACCAGACTAAACTGTCATCGCTGAGATATTGGCTGCCAAATTTCCACCCCTCACGTGCAGCCTAAGCAAAACACTCTGCATGGCCAGGGAGGGGCAGGTTTCTGTTCAGGGCTTGGGAAGGGGAGTTCTGCTCTCAGCCTGCTGGGAAGGCAGAGCCAAACCTGGCAGAGCACAGCAAAAGCCAGAGCCAATACCAGGAACTGCCACCCCTACAGTGGCACTGGCCAGGACAGCAAGTACGTGGCACATGGGGACAAGGCACTGGAAAGCACCACCAAACACAACTCAACACTTCCTGTGGTGACTCCAGCAGACTGGAGTTACAGCCCCAGGGGGGGATGAACCAGATGCAAGGGAAGTCTCAGGGACCTTAGTTTGCCAGGAGAGAGTGGGATGTGGTCAGGTGTCACAAGAAGGCAAACAGCTGGTTGGGGATGGTTGTCACCCATGACTCTTTTTAATTAATCCAGATCCAGGTCTAATCCCCACTCAGTTTCTTGGAAAATCCTAGTTAGAGCAAAATACTGTTTTAAAAGGTGTGATGTATAGAAGAGGCTTTCAGCACCCAAAGCACAGCTAGCTTACATTTTTGGCAGCAATTTCCACTAAGAAATCAATCACCTGTACTGAGTATTCAGGGGGCGAGAGCTCCACTGACTGGAAAAGTTTACAGTGACTCTCCTGCAAGCTGGAAGCTCAATTCACACAGGGACAAATCTCAAAGAGGCAAAACTGGCCTGTTAGTTCCGTATAACAATTTTCTTTAGCCAGCATTCAGAAGCAGGCACAAAGTGCTCTGTAATACTCTGTAGCTGCTTGAGGAGACACTTTGCTCAGGGAACAATAACAACGTCATGGTTTCTGCCTATCAAAATACAGTTGCATCAGTCAGCTTCAATTCCACTGTTTACATGCCACTGCAATTAAACACTGTTGTGTCCTACCCAGTCAGGATAAAGAAATGACACATAATGTTTGGTTCTGCCTCAATGTGTAATTGCCCCACGGATGGACAGATCCCCAGTGGCAATAAGTCTTGGAGGCTGCCTCACAAGCATTGGACAAGCTTAAATACCAAGAAAAAGATCTCACTGCAGGCAGAAATGGCCACACTGCCCATAGCAGTGAGCTACCAAAGCCCTGGCACGGCACAGCAGCTGTGAATCACCTTCCCATGACTTCCTGCACAAAGCCAGATGTTGGCCCAGCACTTTTCCATAGGTCAGACCAGTTGGCCCATACATGATGAGCTGCTTTGGACCAAAAAAAAGTGTCACATGTGATTGTTCCTCATCTCAGACTGTTACCAGGGCCAAGCAGTTACATCTCAGGTTACTCTACAGCACACCATGGCCAGCTCCTTGAGATATTGGTTTGATTTTAGTGAGAGCTGCCACATTTGTGCAGGAGGCCAGAACCCACAATACCAGCTGGAAAAGCAGCACCACATCTCCAGCAGCAAGTGGTCAACGTTTGCATGACCAAGCTTAAATTCCCCCAAGCACTCAGGTTATTTGTGTTGAAAGAAGGGGAAGTTTCAGTTCTGTGTCTCCAGCAGGCTGCCCTGCAGCTGGGGTATAAAATACCCCCAACACAGGGCCCAGATCCTGTCAGGGTGTGCACACACCATCATTGCTATTTCCTCAGGCTGGTTACTTCCTTCCAGTCTATGGCACAAGAATGATGCTCAATCTCATTCCTCTGACAGTGTTCAGCCAGTTCCTACCAGGGAAAGTGTCTCTGTCAAGCTGGACAGGATTGATGCCACCCTGCCCATGTAATTCTTGAGCAGCACATCCAGTGTCCCAGACCTCCAGCTTGGTCTGGCCAGATGGATGTTGTTGTTAAAAGCCAGCTTTTCCTCTCTGGGCTTCCCTACAAAAAGAAATCCCCTGGAAAATGCCTTTTGCACAACAGCTTGTCCAACACTTACCTTATCTCCTTCCTCAATGTCACAAATTTTCTCCAGCGTTGAAGGGTTGTAAGTGGGGAACTTCTTTCCACTTGTAGACTCGTGCCATTCATTGTTAATAAATATCTGAAGAGAGAGCAAGGGAAGTGGGATAGGCAGGAGAAAGAAAAACAACTGATACAGACAAAAAAAACCCACAAGTGCTCCTTCAAGGTCCAGAGGCTCTTCAACTTCTATCCATGGCAGAGTCAAGTGTGCTCAGTCTCTCTCCCAGGGACACCACAGGCAATACAGAAGCATTTCTACAAACTTGGGGCACCCAGTGAGTTTTGAGCCAGAAGAAGGCAGAGTATGGCTCCCATACAAAAACATTGGGATTTGGCAGTGAGAAACAGGCAGTTTTTGAAACACATCTCCATGAGAACAGCAAGAAGACACCAAGAGAAACTTGTATGGTTGGGGCAGAAGGAGCTCCTCGTTACATGTTGCTGTACAATCTTTGTGCCCTGCCCTGGGTTACCTCCACAGCTTGCTCCCCCCTCAGGCAGTGTCTGCAGGAGGCAGGTTCTGGCTCGGTTCTACCCCACCAGGCCTTGTCACAGGCCAGATCAAGCCTCCCACGTCACTTGGAGTCATCTGTGACAAGATTTAAGTGTTTCAAAATATTGCATTTCCAGAGCAAGAACAAACAGTCCCAGCGTTGCGTAACTGAAAATGCATTAAATACTGGAGTGTTGTTACTCACTGTAAACAGAACATGAATACCTATATACAATTAATTGATTCAACATGCATCTTATCCATGCTGTGATCTGACTTGGCAGTGTTATATTTTATAAATATACTTTAAATAAGATTAGATGAAGTAATCTTTATTAGTAGCCTGCTAGTGGCTGTAAGCTAGTACTTTTATTTGGAAGCCATCCACATTTGCAATCTTGTTTATGAGTCTCTACACACCACCAGGAGATTAATGTTGCATCTCTTACATTCGGAATTCCCACTGCTTTGGGTCATAGCTTTCTTTCCTTGGGCAGCTTTTTTCCTGAAAGGACTTTTTTTACTATTTCTGCATAAAGCGTCCAAAGCATAATTGGTGTAGAAATTGCACTGCTGGACCCACCTGTTTCACACAGGCTGAGAAAAAGAAAACTTCACAAAAAAATGTTGCCAAGGGAAGTCACAAGAAAAGATACAGTGTTAGAAATATTAACTTCGGTTTAGGACACCAGTGCTCCCAACTTCTGTTATCCAAGTGCTACATTTTAACATTTACACATTTTGACTTGAGTTTTTCCATATTTCCCTAATGAAGAAAAGTCGTATTATAAATGTGGGAAATACGACTGGAATCATAAAATTACAGTATCAGGTATAGACTCACAAACTCAGAATTGGGGAAGGATACTGATTTTTCCTTTGCATTCAATGCTAATTCTGTGGGAAAATGATGTTCCTAGCAAGTAGTAAAACACTAGTGACAGGATCAGGCTGTTTTAAATGTAACATATACACTGGCATCATTCTGGGAATCCACCACATATCACGAGTCCTTAGTGCCAGGAGTTGAAATCAAATCAAACAATTTATCAGCAGTTCATGCTTCAGAGCCAGAATTTGAGACAAGGAATTGTGGACAGATCACTTCCATCACACACCCATGACAAGTACTAAGCTGCTCTATAAGAAAGATCTTTGTTGAAAAACTTTGCCTCTCCCCCAGCCCCATAACTGGTAGAACCAAAAATAAAAATCTCCTCTAAGCAGAGGGAAGCACGCTGTCAGCTGTAAACATCTGGTGAAACTCAGAGCTTACACAAAACCCCTCACAGTTTTATGAAAATTGACTGCTGCTCATTATTTTCTCAGATGCACCAGGAGCATCAGATCAAACATCAAACTCACACTTTTAATTTACGTTGGTTTCCACTTTAAAGATATTACCTTGACTCTTTTAGCACTCACAGTCTCTGGCAAAACCACGGAGCATAAACTGCATGTTTTAAAACACACACGGCTGCAGGATAAGATCCCTAAGGAGTGTTTAAAAGTGTTCACAACAATAAAAATAACAAAAACCAGAACATTTGGATGTTTAAGAAGAACTCAAATGGCCGTGTCCATTTTGGACGCAGGAAAGAGCTGTTTGTGCAGCATTGCGCCATTCTGCAATCGGCAGCTGCAGATCCAATTTGCTGCTAAATGACAAGTTTATCTGACAAATAAAGAGTAGATACATTTCGGATGTTAAAAATTAATCTAGTCCAGTGATTACTCCTAATTGCTGATCTTGTTCAGTACTTTGGATGCATAATTCAAATCAACACCTCGCCGGATAAGCTACCGCTGTTCACTCCTTCTCAATACAAGGGAATGAGCTTCAAATTTTCTTTTTTCTTAATACTTCACACAAAAATGCAACATTAACACACTCATTCAGCCCCTCCAGCTCTTTTAGCCCGGGCACAAAGTTGAAATGATGGCAGCCAAGGCTCCTCAGCAGCACAACCAGCCGGGACGCTTTCCCCACTGCGCAGGGCAGCGCGTCAGGCTGTTGTGGAACAAAAAGCGACTCGGCGATGGCAGAGCTACAGCTGCACTGGGAGCAGGGATTTCTGCAGCCCTGCTCAGCTCCAGGCCAGCATCACCACTGAGGGACAGAGATATCGAGCTCAGGAGCCTTTGGTTTATACCAAAAGGTCAGGAGAGATTGTTTAAAGAGAAACTCAACGGAGAGCGGAGAGGTGAGGGTTTGTGTGGGCTCAGTGCCTGACTCCTCACCCCATGGGAAAGCCAAAGAGTTGGGACGAAGAGTCGCCAACATGAGCATCGCTCCTCTTGAGGAGCTGCAGGAAGGCTCCAGTCTCACGGCAGAGCCTTTCCACCAGGCCCAGCCCTGCCAGACCCTGCACTGGCCCTGCACTTGCCACCACCCAAACCCACCACTGGCACTGAGCCACCTCCCTGCAGGGAAGCTGTGGGTCAAGGACGGTTGAACAAAACCCCAGCAAGCGGCTTCCTGAGGGATAAACCCCTCCTGGCCCTGCCCAGGCTCACCCCATCCAAAGCGGATTTTGCTGAGCGCCAGCGGGAGCTGGAGGCGTTCAGGGCTGGCCTGGGAGGGGAAGATGGTGTCAGGCACCACAGCCAGGGAGAGGAGCTGGGGCACCCGGGGCAAAGCAACGGCTTTGGTGGAGTTGTTTTATTAAAAAGAAAAAGGTAGATTTTGTGCATTAGGGATTGAAGCAATTGTTGCCCCATTAGAAACGCCACTGTCATCTGCTCGCTCAACCTCAAACCCCCATAAACCTGCTATCTCAGACAGCAGAAGGAATAAAATAAGCTAAGAAAAACAACACTAAGACTAAAAAAAATGTATTATAAACATAACACCTCACCACCACCCTGACTCCACGGAGCAACGGCCGACACCACGGCGAAGCCCACCCGTCGCCCAGCGCCCCACGCCTGGCGGGCTCACCTTGGTGTACTTCACCTCCAGGCTGCGCAGGGGCCGCGGCAGCGGGGGCACTTTCTTGTCGGGCTGCCCATTCTCCACGGCGCCGTTGAGGGCAGCCATCGCCCCGCCGTCGAGCCCGAGCGCCTTCTGCCCGCTGACAGCGCCCGCGCCGCCTTAAGAGCGCCGCGCGCGCCGCCCGCCCGCCCCCCATTGGCCGCCGCCCCCCGCCTCGCGCTCCGGGCCCCGCCCCCCCGCGCCCCGCCCCGGCCCCTCGCGCGGCCGCAGGTGACGGGCGGCGCCGCCGCGGGGACCCCTCAGCGCTCCGGCCCCGCCGTCCCCTCAGGGATCGCAAAGGGCTCCCCTCAGGATCCCAAAGGGCTCCCGAAGGGATCTCCACAGAGATTGCAAGAGATTCTACTCAAGAGATTCCCCTCAGGCCATAAACGGTTCCCCGCAGGGTTTCCCGAGTCCCTCAGGGCTCCCGAAAGGGTTCGGACGTTGCTCCCTCAGGGCTCTGCCGCGGGGTCCCCTCAGCGCTCCGGCCCCGCCGTCCCCTCAGGGATCGCAAAGGGCTCCCGGAGGGCGACTCACGGGATCCCAAAGAACTCCCCTCAGGATCCCGAAGGGCTCCCGAAGGGGTCTCCACAGGGTTGCAAGAGATTCTACTCAAGGGATTCCCCGCAGGCCATAAACGGTTCCCCGCAGGGTTTCCAGAGTCCCTCAGGGCTCCTCAAAGGGCTCGGACGTTGCTGCCTCAGGGTTCCCCAAAGGCTCGGACATTGCTCCCTCATGGTTCCCCGCGGTGTCCCCCGCGGTGCTCCTCAGCGCTCCCGCAGGGCTCCTTCAGAGCTCCCCAAAGGGCTCGGACGTTGCTCCCTCAGGGCTCCCCAAAGGGTTCAGACGTTGCTCCCTCAGGACTCCCCGCGGTGCTCCCTCAGCGCTCCTGCAGGGCTCCCTCAGAGCTCCACGCATGGCCCTGGCACTGCTCTCCACAGCATTTCTGCCGGGCTCCCCACAGCCCTGAGGGGGAACGTGCCCAGATGGGCTTCGGGGAGTAGAACAGCCACCCTGGCTTCCCTCCAGGGGTGGCACTGGGGTGGACATGGGAGGATGTGCCCTCTGCCTTCTGCCTCTGCATCCCACCCAAACCCACCCAAACCCACCAAGAAGTCATTCATGGGAGGACTCTTGCAGGGGTCTCCATGGGAATAACACCACTGTCTCTCAGCAATAAGGGCCTTTTCCTGCTATTGCTGGTGCCCTGACATCCTTACATCAACCTGCTACACCTCATCCTTCACTCAGTGCCTCTGGAGAGCTTTCCAGGACTGATAATAAGAGAATAACAAGACATCAAATGTTCTGATGTGCATCTGACAGCAGCTCCTCCGCATTCCTGTGTGTGGACAGGAGTCTGGGACCAGTTTGCCCATCCCAGTCTGACTATCCCAGTCAAAGGACTCCAGCCAGCTGGGGCAGGACCAGCCTCTTCCACTGGAAAGTGCTACACTGATAACAGAATATTTGTGTCCCGCTCAGCCAACCTCCAGCATGGTCCTCATAGTAGTGTACTTGGAGTGCTGAGAAAGATGCTGTCTTTCGAGAAGTCCTGAAGGATATGGAACATGTCTGAAGTGACAGATCTAGGCTCTGAGCCTGAACAAGTTCATTATGTATTGCTTAACTTTATTCTGCATAAAATATGTGTAAGTCTTTGCAGGCTGAGGGCCAGGACACTCGGAGCACCCTCACACCCCCACACACATGGAAGATAATACAACATATTTTCCATATAACAAGTGGCAAGATGCCAGAAGTTATCTTCCAAAATGTTCCGCAGAATCTGTAATCCCCAGCAATAGTCAGCACTTTGCTGTTAGAATGCTTAAAAATACTCAGAGCTTCAAAAAGCAGATAGCCCGTGATATCACAGTGGCGTAGATTTAGTGCTGATTCAGAAGGGAAAGTACCTTGATGAATCAACCCCCCCACTCCCTGCAGCTTGCAGGATGTTTTTGAAGGTCCTCTGCTCAGGTGAAAACCTATCTGATGGTGATTGGTGCAGAAATGTTTATTTCTAAGCTATCCATTTTTAACTGTCCTGTTGCCATTTCCCACAAAAGCTCCAAATGCTAGAACCCAAGCTAGAAAAAATCTCTTAGCCAAATCCCAATGTTTTCCTAGTCCCAATGAAGAGGAGTTTATCCATTTCTGTCTGTACCTTGCCCACAGAAACACTCGGTGGAAGCGGAAAGACCTTTTGCAATTAGTGGACAAAATATCACGATGAGGAGAACGATGAATAAGAAGTTCCAGAACAAGCAGTGTCTAAAGAGTCATTCCAGTGGGTTGTCTCATGTGAAATGACCTTGTCTCTTATCTCTGATGAGGAAGATTTTATACAGGACACTCCTGGGAAAATCATTGCCTCTTTGAGTTAATGTTGGTGCAGAGTGAGATACATCTAAGGCAGAAATTCCATGTACAGGGTTTGGGGATGTGTAAGACTTTTAAAAGGTTGTACAAAGTGAATGAATGGTGAGTCAGCAACATATGAATGAGCTGAAATAATAGGCTTTAATGGATATACATAGCTGTGTGCAGTATTTCCTCTGATAACGTCACAGGACAAGTAACAGAATGTTCTGCTGTCAGGGTTTTGTGGACACTGACTGGTCCCTTGTTGGGCAAACTCAATTCTGGCATAAGCAGGAAGTCCACCAGCCCCAGAAGAGATGTGTCTTTTGTCACCAGATGTGTCTTTTGTGCTTCTACCAGAGCCACGGGGTGGAAATACTCACATCTCCAGACTTCTGAGTGGGAGAAGCCCTAAAAGCATCATCAGAGCCCTGACCAGAACAAGGGTGAGACATTTTACATTCATTCCTGTGCTTCAGGAAGACCATGCCACCACTAGGATAGAGGGACTGAAAAAATGGGTTTTACCTAAATTTGCAACAGTTGATCAATGTGTCAGAAACATGAGCATGAGGAAAAGCATCTGTTGATGGGAGGTCACATCACTGCTGAGTTACCCTGTTGTGTTCTCCTGTCACACAGATCTTGGCAACGTGTCCTTAACCTGCTGCAGTGGCAGCAATGGCTGTGGATGCCCTGGAGCTGCTCTGCAGAGCTGTATCTCACACAGAGAGGTTTTACACTGTCAGTACACCAGCTCTGCTCTGCCAAGGAGAACAAAGATCACCTTCCCACTGTTGGGTTGGACAAGCGCACTCTTAAATCTACCACCATGAGTGAGACCTGACCACACCTCTCTGTGCTGTCCTGCCTGTCTGTGCCAAGCACAGTCCTAGGACATGCTCCTGCTATGGTGTTGCTGTCTCCCTATCTTTTATGGATGCCAAGTGTCCCTGTAGGAATTAATTTCTTTTACTTCCCAACCTTATTTAACCTTAATGAAGGGGATATTGTTGGTGGTAACTCCTCCAAATACACTCAGCTTTATCTTATACCCTGACTCCAGCCCAGGAGTTGTATACAGAAGGCCAGTGAAGACATCTCTAGACTACCTGGAAATAGGGTGTTTCTAGACCCCTTTGGCATCCTGCCCCATGGATGATGACAGATTTGGCAGTAGGGCACATATAAGAGGGCCGTGTTTGCCCAGCCAGTGGTGCCGTAGCCATTGACAGATACTCTACAAATTGATCAGTTGATATTTCAAAGATATTTTTTTTTAATCTACACCTCAGTCTGTGCTTCCAGCTGACCAGCAGTGGTGTAGCTGTGCAGAGCAGTCAACCTGGCAGAGAGCCAAAGCTTATCCCACTTATTTTCCATATCCCCCGAAGCCCATGCACACACAAACATAAATACGTGTGTGAAACAATATACTCTGAAAGGCTACTGAGGCTCTATGCTCCAGCATTCAACAGTCTGGAGTGTCCAGAATTTGCCTGGTTTTCCTCATCCAGATGAACTGTAATTGAGTTATCCACACCCTTTTCCTACAGGCATCCCCCTCACTCTGCATTGGCAATGCTTGCTGCTCCTGAGGGAGCAGCTCCCCTCATGATTTATTCTCCTCTTGTTTAATGTGCAGCGAAGGGGCTTTTTACTGCCTGTTATTCAAACTGTGCTTTGGGCACAAAATTATTCATTTCCGTATGGTTTTTCCATGGTGCTCATGACAGCAGTGTCTGAGAGTTTCACTGTTTCCTTTTCCAGTCATTCTGAAAGGATGCTGACCCTTTATTATCAGTGAGGAAAGAAAGCAGGCAGCGATGAATAAAAAAAGGGTCTTCATAATTTCAGTTTCCCAATGTGAGTCACCCACAGTCTGAGTGCTTTGGTGACAGACATTCAGAGCTCAGCTCCAGCAGTCATTGCACAAGCTCCATCTAAAGATCTCCTGCCTAAACACCCAGGTAAGGCAGAAAGTGCTGGTGAGTGCATCGCTCCCCAGTGACTTTAATCTGTGAATTTTCTGGCTTTTTGTAAGTTTACCGTTCCTGTAACTTTTATTCCCATGGGCAGTTCTCTAGATCTTGAGTTAATTCTTTTAAGCAAACTTAAAATCCATGCATTTCATCAGTCTTGACCAAATTTGCCATGATAGAGGTTAGCAGCAGGATGGACTGTTTTGAGCTGTGGTGTGATTGGCATTTTTATGGGCTCCCTGGTAGCAGAAGTGACTGATTGATAGGGACTGGCCGTGTGAAGGCAATGAGATGTGCTTTGCCAGCACATTTTGATTTGCTTTGTTTCTCCAAGTATTTTCTGGCTGCAAGATAGTGATAATTGAAGTGCTGCCTTCACTTGTGAAAGACATTGCAAATATCACCAAATTAATTCTAAAATCTGCCCCTTTTTAACCAAAACTAGCTCTACTCAGTTTATCAAAGTATTCACATACAATTTCAAAAGGATTTGAATCCAGAGAGACACCTTAAAAAGTCAAAATAAAAAAGATCAGCCAGTCCTGAAGACACCATGGAAATGGTATGTCTTACATGGGGGTTTTTCTTGTATCAATCCAACCTTAATTGGGCTGTGCTGGTGCCTACAACTCTCCTCCACTGAGTAGACATGGGATATATTTTGGAGTGTGAGGAACCCCATGAACTCAGCCCTTCTCATGCCCTTCTCATGCCCTGGGGGTTTAAGCTTCAATTTTAACACATCTGGGACTGAAAAACAGTTTCTTTTCCTGTTCCTCTCCACCTCCAGAAGTCCTGTTAATAAAGGTGGAGAGAGGCGATGTGAGATACTGTAAGATGCTATTTGTGCAAACATTTGTAATCCTAAACATGAGGTCATGATGCAAACCAGGGCTTTGGCGGCTCAAGACAAAACACAGCCTTTTTATGCTTTATGCTGTAATTACTTCATGAAGCAAAATCCTCAAATTAATTTTCTTCATGCATATCATAGGTATTAAACTGTGACTGTGCACAAGGATTGGCCTTTCCTTTAGCTAGCCTGGCTCCAAAAGTAAATTGGAAAAGTAAGTGGCAAGGAAAAAATAACAAACAGCTGAACACTTTGAAGCCTTTTCTATTAAAACAAGATCTATTTCCTCTAGTCTTCACTTTTCCCTGCCAGGCCAAGCAATGGAAGATGAGGAGAATGGGAGCAGGAACAGAAGCAAGTGTGAGATAACCTACTAAGATAGTGTCTGTGCTGTGGAGGAGTTCAAGGACCTGTTTCCTTACAAACCATTCAGTGTGTCTGGCACCACAGAGCCGATGGGAACTACTCCCTGCACTGATCTGGCGATGCAGACCTGAGGATTATTTGCCTACAAACAGCTATTGTTTGCAGGATTGGCAAATGAAAAAAACAAATAAGTTTGTTTTCTCACAGATCATGTTGCTTCCTACTTTCTCTTGATAAGAGGCTTTTGGGGACAGTGCCCAGGTTTTGGAAGCAGGGGTTGTCTAGGGAGGAACTGAGAAGCCTAAAATGTGCTTTCTTCTTCTGCTCCTTCCTCCCTGTCTCTCTCCTCTCACTCATCATCACATCTGTTCTGGGCCCAATGCCCAACAGTTCTGCATTAACGCCTCAGTACACACAGGCTCACACAGCTGAACAGTTCGCAATGCAACGTACCCAGCGCCGTCATGTCTTCCCGAATCGAGCTCCCGCAAACCATTTTTGTTTACGGGAAGAATCACTTCAGAATGCTACTTGTGAGCTGTGTCCAGCTGACTCAAGACACTCCACGTCCTCTCAGTTTGAAAGGTAACGTCGTGAATCTAGAAAATACAGAACAGAGCAGGTAAACAAACATCCCTAAAGATGATCCCGTCTCAGACCTTGATCCTGCAAACCCACACGGGCTTAATGTTAAGCACATGAACAGTCCCAGATGACTTCAGCAGAGCTACTCACATGCTCACAGTGCAGAGCGTTTGCCAGATCAGAGCCTTTATGGCTAATTGCAAAATAAAAGAGAAGTCTCCCAGTTCTATCAACTGTAATGAATTGTTATTAGCAGCACAATTTAAAATAGCTGCGAGGCAGATCCCTGGCAGACCACTGGGGATAAAGTGATGTGGACTTGTTGCAACAGAACCTGGAAATACTTTTTCTTGGATAAATTGCCATGCCATATGAAACACTAACACTGTGATGAGGTTGTTTTTGTAGGCTTTGACCTTTTATAGGCTTTTTCTTTTTTTTTTTTTTTTTTTTTTTTTTTTTTTGGGGGGGTGGCCTTTTTCTGCACATTTCCTCTTTTTTCCACCTTTTGGGTTGAATTCTGCTGTTTGAACCGGGACTCGGAAAACTGCTCTGCTCCTAACCTCGGCGGTACTTTCAGTGGAGATTTGATGATGTTACGGTGTCCAAAGGCAGCTTTACAAGCCACAGTGGTAAAAAGCCAAACCACAGCCCCTGTCCAGCAGAGGCTCTTAGGCACCAGGTCAGCATCCACGACCCTGGGCCGCGCTCGGGGTCCATCCGTGTCCCCCCGGGTGAGGGGCTGGGCAGCACAATAGGCGACATTGTGTCCCGCCGCTGCCACTAACGGCGAGGCGGGGGACAGGGGGATCTGGGGGCACAGAGAGCGAAACCCACCCCTGTCCGTTAATGAAGGGCCAGCGCCGGGCCCTCATTAGGAGCCCGCCGGGCCGTGCCCCGGCCCCGCCGCCCGCCAGTGCCGGGGCCGAGCGCGGAGCGGCCGCGGCGCTCAGCGGGCGCGGAAGGTGGCGCGGCCTCTCCGGGCTGGCGTTTGCACCTGGGGCTGCCGCGGTTTAATGGACTTTAACACATGCAAACAAGAGCTTTTGTGTGCGGGCACAAAGGCTGCCCCGGCGCGGGGCTCTCCCCAACACTGCCGCATTGTTTCCCCTCCGCTGCTTCTTGTCACCCTCCTTGTCAGAGTTTAATGAGGACAACGAGGTTTCGCAGGCTCATTTCGCACTTCAGCAACTTTCTAACACTTCCCTAACGAGGGAGAAGGGGCCGGAGCGATCGGGGGCGCAGGGGAGGAGCAGCCCGGGAGAGCCCCGCGGCCGCGGGGTCGGGGCAGGTGCGCCCGGGGCCGAGCCCGGGGATGCGGCACCGAGCCGGGATGCGGCACCGAGCCAGGATGCGGCACCGAGCCGGGATGCGGCATCCGGCCCCTTCCAGCCCATCTCCGGCACCTCGATGTGGCTCCATAAAAAAAACCCCAAAGCAAACTCATTACGCGATTTAAGCTCGGCCGAGAGGGCGGGAGTGTCCCTGCAGTGCCTGGAAGAGCAGCGAGGCTGCAGGGAGGGAGGCGGTGGCCGCTGGTACCGCGATGGGCAGCGGCAGGGACCGGCCCCGCTGTGAGCCATTTTCCCGGAGCACAGAGCTTTCCCGGGGACAAGTAGCTTTCCCGGGAGCAGGTGGCATTCCCCGGGCTCTCCAGGCCGGAGATCGGCAGTTTTCTCGCCTCCCGCCATCCCCGAGCATCCCTCCCGAAGGCGAGGAGGGAGCGGGGCGGATGCTCGGCACTTCTCCCTCTCCCCGGGGCAGTTTCTCCCCACCCCGACCGTGCGTTCTCCCGGCACCGCCCGGCGCGTTCCGCTGCCCCGGGGTGGAGCGGGATTTCGCGGTGCGGGGGACCGGCGGGCGAGGGATGCCGAGAGGGGTCGGTAAAATTGCCCAAACCTCCTTTCAAAGCCCTCGAGGTGTTGTAGCCGCTTTGGGCTTTGGGAGAGCGGTCTCTCTTCCCCAAACGCATCAATTCCCCTCGGGCTGGCTTTATTTCCCCCTTTTAGACAGCCAGCGGTCCAGGCAGACCTTAGCTGCAGTTTTCAGTGTTTCAGATGGAGATTTTGGTGAGGATTTGCCTTTAGCATCTGCGAACCCTCGTTTCTGCCTCCTGCTCCCACGACCGAAATCTCCCCTCCACGTTTTTTCTTACTTCCCTCTTCTGTGCGTGTGAGAAATTTGGAAAACTCGAGAAGTCGTTTAATGCAAAGGGATTTTAAAACACAAAAGTATGCTGTGAAAGGAAAAATAACCAACACCCCAACCACTTAATTAGATACTTACCGAAGGAGCCATTAGAGCCTGCTGGGTATAACACGGTTTATAAGTTCTCTGGCCACAAAGAAATTCAATAATTACTATTTTGTAACTCCCTTACAATGGGATGGGTGAAGGATGGAGTGTGATAAACTTAACTCTGTTCCTGGGCTTTTTGCAGATTAGCCTTTGGCATTCACTGGTAAATACCAAGTGAATAGAGACTGTGTGACCATAGCCCCTTGAATTAGGGACAAACATTTCCTCTGTGCATTTTAAATAATGCTACTGCCAAATATTTTGTTACCAGAGATCATTATCCTTTTGAATGAAAACTCGAGGAGTAAAGGCATTGGTTTTGTCTTTGCTGGTGTGGAACAGACTATATGATATCTAGAACAGCAACAAGCTTTCACAAATTGCTATATGATTTCTACTGCCAGGTTCTGTGATATTGGATACGACATAAAAATAAAAAAGCCGGGCAGATAGACACAGAAACTCACAGAAACCACCTGTATATTTTGTTTCAAAGGAAAATCTCAGCTATTGTCTTACTGGCTCTGGTTCTGTTAGGCCTTGGATCTGCTTAATCTTTAAAGCTATTCAAACAAATTGAATGATACAAGGCAAGTCTTCTATAATTAATCCGGATTCTTGAATTTTGATACAAACTTTTATGTAACCGAGAAGTTTCTCTTCCTTGCAAAGACATTAAATAGGCACTAAGTCCTTCTGTCAAGAGTGCTACCATGAACAAAGTTAAAAGGAACAAACCTGGAAATTTTCCCTTCATGAAGAAGAAAGAGATGCAAACATAAAGTCATGGGAGAGCTGGTACTGGTCCCTGGACAGAGACCAAGGTTTAAAGTGGCCCCTGTGCTACAAACCACAGAACACGAATGCAGGAATGGTGGTTTGTCCCAGGCACAGCTTCTGCAGGATGTTATTTTGTCAGTTTATCCCAGCCCTCACAGGGACTCAGCGCTGGCACTCAAAGGTCTCATTTGAACCTTTTGAAATGTTTATTCTTTCACTCCTACAGTCCAAAGAAAATGGAAAGGATGCCATCGGGTATGGAGGAACTCATGACGTCCACGCTCAGCTGCCACTGTGGATGATGAAGCTTCAGCTGCGGTTTGCTCCTTCTCATGTTATGCAATTTTCTCTTGGTATTTGGCAGAACTGCTTCAGAATGGATACTTTACAGGGCTGTGCATCTTGTGACAAGGCATTTTTGAAATCTCCTAGTGTTTGACTCCCTTGTAAGAGTCAAAATTTTATCTAGGTTATAAGGAAAATAAGGGTTATAAATACCTGGGTTTGGGGGAGGGGGGTTTTGTGATCTGGACTGTCTGGCATCAGTGGAAAATCAACACACTGAGAAAGGTCTGTAGGTCTAGACCTGCTAAACTTGTAGGTTGCAGATACAATTCCTGCTGAGGTCATTGGTAAAAACCCTCACAGACTCAGCACAGGTTCAGCAGTGTCAGCAGCTCTCCAGGTTACCCCAGGCAGATCCACTGACAACCTCTGCTTTCTGACTCTCCATCTTTCCTCACACATTTTTATTCAGATCCTGTAAAATCCAGTGAAAGAATGAAAACCTTTTGATTTTGAAGTTGATGTCTATGGCACTGATGGTTTATACACTGCAGTTCTACCTCCAGGGAATACCTGATGGGCCAAATGAGTTGGGTTTCCTGAGCAGCTGTGGGTCTGTCTTTTCATGGACACAGATGGAAGTGGTGCTGATTGTATGGAGAGAGCAGAAAGCTGTGCCCAGGGCCACATCAGCTGCTAGACAATCTTGTCCTTGGTCACATCAGGCGACTCCCTCTCTGCTGAATGTCCTACCCCTCGTGCCAGGCAACAGTTCCACCTTTTATTCATCAAGGTGTAGTGTCAAACCCTGTGCCCAGGGTGTTGGTGCTCTGTGCCAGCTTTTCACTGCTCACATCACCAGTGTCTCCAGAAAGGTAATGCCAAGGCTTGTTCTCCATTCCCTACAGAGGTGCCACGTCCTTGAGGTTATCCAGAGACCCTGTGGAGTGAGGCTGTTCATTTTAGCATGGGAAAAGAAAGAAAATACAGACCCTGGTCCCCACAGAAGAGTAGAACCACCCAAAGTTGCCCATGCAATGGCCCAGACAGGACATTTTTTGGGTGCCAGCAGCTGCCAGGTGCTGCTGAAGCTCCCGACGCCAAAGCCACTGGGTCTTGTCACAGCTGCTCTGCACACCGGCCCCGAGAGGCCACTGCTGATAACACTCTCCAGGTGTTCAGCCCGAGAACAAAGGCTCTTTTCAGTGCCTGCCGAGAAGGAAGAAGCCTCCTTGCTGGATGGAAAATGGCTTTCCTGGATGGCAATATTTGGTTACGGTATGATCTGTTACTTCAGAAGAAGTCCCACAGAAGAGAGGGTAATTTGACTCAGGCATGTAAAAAACCATTGTGGGGACTCTTGTCTGCCTCCTTCTTCTCCCCAAAGTACTGAAACAGGGTTGAGTTGTGATGTTTCATACAAGCAAAATAAAACAGGAATCTGGGATGAAAATGTGCCTCATCTTGCTATGCCCATTGTCATGAGGGTGAGCTGGGTCATCACCCTGAAGAACTCAGGCTCTCTGCAGAGCCCCAGTCACTTACCTGGCTGGATAGCACACAAAACTCTGTCTTGTGAGCACAAAACAGAGCTGAGAAAAGCTCAGTGCTGGCATGAGCACAGTCCAGGGGAAGCTTTCCCTTAATCCATGAACCTGAATTTCAATGTTTGTGTTGGAACACCTTAATCAAACATTTTCACCATTTTCACAGTGCAACTCAGCGAAACTGTTTGCACAGGGACACCTGAAAGATAATTTGTGGATAAGGATGAGGAGGTGGGTTTGGGTATATATTTGGGTATATTTTCCAAGTATCTCTGCATCCTCAATTTTGGCACTGGAAGAATTTCCAAAAGGGAAGGTCCAGTGACCACCGATCGCAGCCGTCTAGAGGTGGCGCATTCCCCCTTTCCCACAGAACCAGCTGCCAAGGGAAGGAACACCCCTTGCACAAACCTGGGTTCCTACCACCAGCTGAAGGCTTTCTGTGCTCTCCTACAGCCTCACCATGGTTATAATCTCCATGGGGTGATACACTCCCAGTGTGTTCCTTCCCCATGGCTGCTCAGCCTGCCCCTATATTACCCCTACACCCCATAAGCTGTTCCTCACAACCCAGAGAGTTGATTCCCTCAGATGTGTAGGAGGTGACTTATCTAAAATTATTTTCTCCACATCTTTCAGGTAGAAGTGAGAAGGACAATCCAAGGAACATTCCCACACCAATGAGGCATTTCCCATCTCTGAAAGAAACACAGAGGGACGCTGTCCTCACCCCAAATGTACGTGCTTAGTGGAAGAGCACGGACATGAAACCCCTTTAAAAATATCTGCTGTTCATGCATAAAGCTGAACTCCTCATTTTAAGTAAGCAGAGGAGCAGTAGCACAGATACTGCAGTTTTCAATCAAGCAGTACTGTTTCCTATAAAAGACAAGGCTTCCCTAATTCTTCAAATGCACCAGCTAACATCTATACAAATAATGGGATTTGGCTGAGTACAGTTAAATATATTTGATTACTTCCCTTTTATCTAGTTCTAGGTTTACTGTACTTTTCCTTGGATGGCAAATAAGAAGCCCTTTTCTTCTAAGTGACAGCAGGGAAAAGAATCAGGTTGCTAATTTACCTGAGACCCAGGAGTGTGTAATGATAGATGTGTGCTGGAAACCACAGTGGGCTTTTTAATTTTGGGGGGAGGAGAGAGGGAAAGCGTGAGATTTGTTAATCTTTCAGATTGATGATGGTTTTGCTGATGGACTTTCATGGCTTTAATTACACACACATCAGGAAACAAATGCAGTGAGAAGAAGAGCTGACAGGAGGCTGGGACCTAACAAAATGTGTCATACAGGAAGCAATTAAAATGGAAAATCACTGTTCTTCAGACAAACAAGGACACAACATGCTCGGGGTTAATCACAGTATCTCTCTCAAAGCAAAGGTTATAGACTTGCCTGCACAGTGTAGGAAGTGAGCACACACATGGTCCAGGAGCAGTTTGGTTAAAGAAGCAGAAATACTTGTGTGGATGTCCAGGCCTGCAGGTCACCAGTGCTTCCAAGCACATGTGTCACCTAGGTTTCTGCATGGAATATCTCCACCAAAATCTTCTTGAAGGAAAGAGGCAGGTGGGGAGGGAGAAGGGAGGATGGATGGCAGGCAGGCATAGAAGGGTCCTACCTATGGTTTAGGTTTGTTTGAAACGAGTGTGTTTTCAGCCCAAGGGAAAGCAAAACCCACAATGCCATGATGGCCAGACCAAATGGTCTAAAGCACCAGCAGCTTTGGGTGAGGTCACTCACTCTCTAAGTAGGGAAAGGAACCTGAACCCAAGCTGAATTTGCAGTGCAAACAGATATGCTGTTAGTCTGATTTAGGAAATGCTTATCTCCTCCTCTCTTGGGATTCCTTTGCCTTCTTCTGAAATCTGGGCAGGTCAAGTTCAAGCCAGAGTTTCACCTGAGGAGGTACATTCACACCAGCCAAGAGAAGAGCAGAGCTGCAGGGAGAGGATGACACACAGGTCAGTGCCAGGGACAGTCCAGTGATCTGAAGCAAAATCATCTAATTAAAAAACCCAATAATATTCTAGTAAATCATGCCTTCTTTTTGTTCCTTAGAAGATTCAACCCACTAGTTCTTTCCTGCCTTTATTTTAGCTGGTTCAGATATGAAGTTGGTTATCCAGAAAAGCAGAAAGATGCCATAATTTCCTGTAGGCATGTTTGTGTGTATTCTACACTTCCAGCAGACCCTCAAACATCCACTGGATCACCAAGCAATCAGCTTTTGTCTCTTTGTTGTTTCATAGAAAAAAAAATTGTATCATGGCTTTTAAGTAGGAAAAAAAAAAATAGAGAAATAATAACATGACCCAACTGCGAAAATATTTTTTTTCATGAACTATACCAATGAATTGGAAATGCAAGTAGTAAAATGAATTGCCAAAAGTATCAAATATATGTTTTCAATAACTTTTTTTTTTTGTTACCTAGTAAAATATTTTCCTGGAGAAGGGTTGTTAAACCCCTCGGTGCAATATAAAGGTGCAGTGATGTATTGTCTCAGAAGTGGTTTAATGGAGTTTTGGGGTTCCATTTTTTGTACATACTTTCAACACACACAGTGCGTGATCAATTTGGATTTATAAAATGCTCTATATTTCTTTCTAAGCAATGATCTTAACTTTTAAAGAATGCTGCTTAGTTAGGAGAGCATGTGTGTGTGTTTGCATTTTGGCAAGGCAGCAAATCACATACAATATTTATGTCATTTGAGAAAAGTATTTGTGCATTTGCCAAAACCAGTCCTTTCTAAGAACCTAAAGGTATTTGATCTGCTTTAAAACACAGTTTTAGGGAGGATTAGGTGTGTGGGAGCATTGGGCAGAGGGAAGACCTGTCCAGTCTTTGCAGTGTGAAAGGGCAGGATTTTAGACAAACAAGCCAGATCGTGTTTCAGCTCAACTCTGACTGTTTTAGTGAAAATCTGTTTTTCAGACCTACCTGTGGCTTTGCTGCCGATGAGCTGGACTTTTGCAGGGAGATTAGTGCTGCAGGTTGGGCAGCATTGGGTAGAGTCTGCCCCCAGCTCTCCTGCCACGCTCCTGTGACAACCCAGGGAGGTCAATTATTATAAAATGTGCAGGGCAAAGATGGCAAAAGGATGATGTCCTGTGTTACATCAGGGATTCCCCCTGGTAACTGACCCACTTCACCCATTTTACTGGCAAAGACAACCAACAGCTGAGTGTAGAGGGATGGGGGAAATGTGAGGGATGCATGATCATGATTTATCCTGATCTCTGTTACTCCTGCTTCATTTATCATAGAATATCCTGAGTTAGAAGAGACTCACAAAAACTACTGAAGTCCACCTCCTTATCCACTGGTGTGCCAAGGATCAGGATCTGCCCCTGGCTCCCTGGTATCAGCTGCTGTTGATTCATCTCAGCTGAAAGCCCAGTGCCCTGCTCACACCCCAGCTGGCTGTACAGACCCCCTGAGCTGACATCTTTGTGCCAAATCCAATGATATAACGTTTCATGCAGAGAATTTCTCCATTCCCCCTCCCTTCTTTTTTTCGCTTTATCTCTTCCTTCCATCTTCAGCCTGTCAGGACTTTCACATACCTGCAGCTGACAGCTAAGAGATCAGGAACTTTGATGTTGTAAGGGATATTTTATCTCAGGTAATTCTCACCAATTCCTACCTTATTGTGTAGGATATCCAAGGACTCCGAGAGTGAGCAACGCCTTTGTCTGGTAAGATCAGAGCAATTTGCAAGCTTTTCTGGGAACAAGGTCCAATAAAGGGACTTTAGAGATATAATCTGTCAACCCCATTGAGCAGCACTGTGACAGCAGCCTTAGGATTATTGACAGTTTAAGCATCACCCCGGACAGAACAAGGCTGAGGGCACACAGTTAGTTGTAGTTATTTGCAGTAAGACATTGTTTGCTGAGGAAGCACAGGAAACCATTTATATCTGAATTTACCAAGCTTTCACTTAGTTTCTCCCTCAAGCAAACAACTGACTCTACAGGGACCTGCTGCTTTTTGGTAGAAGTTTGAAAAAAAAATCCAATCTTTGAGGTGCAACCTCTAATTCACAAGACTGACCTGATTTTGTGGCTCTAAGTTGGAAGGGTCACACAGTAGAAGGTCAAGTCTTGAGCTTGCAGCCACTGGGGAGAGGATGGACTGCCACCCCAGTCCCCTGAGCCTGGTGAGTTTGTCACCTGTGCTGTGTGGCTTTGGCATCACAGGCAGGTGTGAGGACATGCAAAGCCTTTTCTCTTGCCAGTCCTGTGGCAATCACCACCATGTGGGGCAGTGTTAATGAGGGCTGTGATGTCCTGAGCCCTGTGTTTGAAATCCTCTTCTTCACTCTGTACCTTGCTCTGTTTCTTTAAACCTCCTCATTCCTGGTGAGTCACACTGAGCTGGCAGAGGTTTACCAGGGATCAGCCATCCATCACCTCTTCAAGCAGCTGTGGCATAGAGCTCCCTAGAAAATGACTGATGGGAAATGCAGGTCTGTCCTCAGTTGTTTTTGCTACCCATCAGCTCACCAGGGCTTTGCTGTCCTCATTGTACTTGATTTTTGAGGAATTTCTCCATTATCCCATATTATTTCTGAAATAATTTTTCTCCCTCACTAGGCAAGCATTTACTTATTTTATTTTCAAATACACCAGTATCTTCTTTTCTAGCAAATGCCCAGGCCTCACATATGTTAATATGTTTTATAAACATATTAACAAAGACGCCAGCTCACCCTCAGTGGCCACAGCTTGGCCTCTCCTGGCAGTAAGTTAAGGATAACACCTTTCTGCAGAAGGGAGAGGGCCTGTATCCTTCCATGCTGGTCTCTATCCATGTCCTTATTTCCTTAGTCATCAAGATGATGTTAATATTGCTCCTGGTAGGTGCTTAAGCTTCCAGAGTAATTGATCTCTGCTGATTGATGATCATCAGTGTTGAGTGCCAACCCACAATCAAGCCTTGGATTGTTCCCTAAGTTCCTTTTCTCTTACTGCTCTCCCTTTACTCACCCTTCCCACCACATTCTCTGCCTTCATCAAGGATGTTGCTGTCCTCACCCAGCCTCCCGTGGCTCAGTGGTGGCTTCACAGAACGAGCTACAGCCCAAACACTGACACCAAGGTGTGGTTTCGTTGGGTTTCCAAGAACCTGCCACAAACCATTTGGCTGTTTGCAGGTAGTCTCTTTCCAGCCCCTCCTGTGCACCTGCTGGAAATGCTTTTGCTGATGGCAGAGCCGTGCAGAGCTGTGCCCACCAGGAGAGGCAGCAGCAAGCAGTGAGCAGGGCAGGCAAACATCCAACCAGGCAGCTGGAGCAAAGGGGCTGCCAGCAGCTGGACACCGGGGCAGATGATGCTGGAAATGCTGACAGAGGCTGAGGCTGCTCCTGGGGTTACACCCGGGAATGCACGGGTGTAAAATTCACAATTTCAATGTCTCCCCCTGCCCTGGGGTTTGTTTATTCTTGTGACAGGTGTCACAAGGGTTTCACCTGAGGAGGTACATTCACACCAGCCGAGAGAAGAGCAGTGCTGCAGGGAGAGGATGACACACAGGTCAGTGCCAGGGACACCACAGAAACAGGTGGCAGAAAGGACCAGGAAAAGCAGCTGTGGGTGGAATAAAAGAAGAATTCCACCAGCCTAGACTGGGCATGGATCGTGGCTCTGGCCAGGAGGGCAGAGCAGCTCCTGGCCCCGGGAACAAGGCGCTGCTGGTGCCTGTGCGCACCCACCCGGCACCCGACAGGAGGCTCTCGCAACAACAACCCCAGCGCGTTTCCTTGGTAATGAATTCCAACTTGTTTTCCCAAATCGCCTCATAATGACTCAGTTCGAATCTAATGATGCAATCCTGAAGGGAATCATTAGCTCCCAGCTAGGAGGGTCGGCCACTGTCCAGCTCCAGCCCGTGAGGCTGCTGATTGTGGCGTGGTTTGGAGCAGCTCGGCGTGCCCCGGCTCGGCGTGTGCCAGCCCCGGGGTGTACATTCTTTCTGGGGATACCTCACCCCTCCATCCCACTGCAGCTCATGCCAGCGCTTCCCTCCGAGCCACCAGGTGTGGGACAGAGGGACAATGTGTTTTCAATTAGGTGAGAACACAGTGATGGTGTTACCTCCCTGCTGAGTTGGCATTTGAGTTCAGACCCTCTTATCACTCCCTGATATGGTCCCTTCCTTACTGCAGCTCAAGGACCACATGGAGAAGGGACTCAGGGAGAGTCCAGCAGAGCAAACATCTTTTTTTCCTGCCTGCTACTCAGGTGGACAGAAAATCTGACCAAATCACATTAAAAAAAAAAAAAAATTCAATCCACTGCTGGTGTTGTGTCTACACTGGGTGACACACAAGAGCTGCATCACCATGCCAGATCCAGCCCCAGATTAAAAGGTCTCTCACCAACAGCCTTTCCCACAACAACCTGAGGCAAATTGTTCATGGGCTGCTGAAATGCCACTAATTCCATCTTCCAGTTCATGATGCACCCCAAACTCCTTCACACCCTGCTGAGGTAGAATCCTGTCAGTGACAGCTTTACCCAGGGTCACACCCTGATGTCATTTGTTCACTGGAGTTGAATTTTCCAGCTTGTGCCTCAACTCCAGCACAGGGTGTTAAATGATTTACTGCATAGAGACAGTGGCCAGGCCAAGAGTAAAACCCAGGTATCCTTAGTCCCAGGATACTATGACAACCAACCAATGTTAGAAAACATTCCCTGCCACTGCCTCACACTTTTATTTATCAACAAAACCAGATTTACTTTGTTTTAGTCTTAGTAAGACTCTGTTGCACTGGAGACCACTTAAAATGAGATTTATCTCCCTTGGAATAAATACAGGCTCTTGCATTTGTAATTCATTCCCCTCCTATTTCTAATCTCATTTCTATTGAATGCATTGTTTTGCTTCCCATTATTTATAAAATGAGATCATTAAAATGAATATTGGAACTCAACAGGTTTGAGGCAGGAAGAAACTTCCCTGCAGAGGCATCCCAAGTAGAATTCCTTGGGTCACAAATGGTTTGACATTTTGGGGGCTTCCCACTCTGCTCCCAGCCCAAGAGTGACAAACCTCTTTCCAATCCTTAAAAAGCAGCCACTTTTCATCTTGAGTGAGGGCAAAGATCAGAGATGGATGAAGCAGCTCCTGATGAAAAGAATCAACAGATCCTCAAGGATGCTCCTAGTGCAGGTTGTTATATGACCCTTGGGAATACAGCAACAGTTTCTGGATGCAAAGAAGATATTTGGGGAGAAGGGTTTTGGGGAACTTCTCATTAAACTTCTACAGTTAAAAAATAAAGGAAAAAGAGCAAATTCTGATCTAAAAAGTAAAGGAAAAAAAGAGCAAGTGCTGTCTTACAAAGCTTAAATCTGGAGTGAATCCACTGCAAACTAACTTTACTCTGCTTTAATACTGATAAACATTGGATTAAGAACTGCAAATCCCAGCTCTCTCCTCATTCCCAAAAGACACAAACATGAAGATTTAGGCATCTACAGCTATGTATTGCCTAAAATATTTCCTGGTTAGGAAAAATCTCATGGGACAACGATCAGGAAGAAGATGGTGTAAATAATTAGTTTAATTGAAAGTAAAGGCACACTACCAAAAATAAAGAGATGAAAGTGGTTTTCCCTTTGCCAGTTTTAGTATGAGCAATAGTAGCAGCAGCTGCATTTCCACTCGTTTTGCAGATAACTGTGAGGGGCATTCTGGAAGCTAACCAGTTTAATTGCACAGGCTACCCTTTAATTTAGGGTGGTGAGAATGATATGAAGGACTCATTAAACTGGGGCATTAACCATGGCAGAAAATAAAGTAGTTTCTTTGTTGGAGAAGATCTCACTGCCCTCCAAACACTACAGTAAATTGTTCCTGGGAAAAGCAGTGGGGTAGGATGGGGAGATAGAGACACGTTGAGATAGAGGGAAGCAAATGAAAAATAATTGGTACAGTGCTCTGCAGATTGTATGTCACTGCAGACAGTTATTTAATAACTCTCCAATTATTACTGCCAGCTGGGGTATATTAAGACACTGTGAGAAGTCAGGGCAAAATCCCCCAGGCACGACTGCTGACCTGGTCCTGTGCTTCCTTCCTCCTGAGGATGAGGAGGGGGCAGGCTGGGGGCAGGCTGTGGCCTCTGGACAGCCCAAGAGGGTGTGCTCCCCTCTTCCCAAGGGATTACAGGGCTTTACCCACCCCTCCCGCTCTCAGCTTTAAAGATGAGGTGGAATAAAGCCCATTTGAGTTCTCTTGCCTGTGGGACACAGGGTGACCCTGGTGAGAGCCTCCTTCAGCATGATTTAGTGTGGTGTGATGGGCAGTTCACCCAGCAGCAGCAGCTCTGGTTTGAGCCAAGGGCATCTCCCACTGCCCCTGGAGCTGTCATAGCTCTGCCACTGACAAAGTCTCTGCAACGTCCATCCTCTATGGCTGGGAATTGGGAGCCCTCTCAACCATCTCACCTTGCTTCTCCTCTCAGCAGTGACCTGGTGCTTTGACAGTTTTCCTTTCTTGGATTTCACTGTCCCCCACCTCCTACCCACTGCAGGAGCTCCATGTCACCCAATTCGTGTCACTTTATGGGGTGATACCGAGTCCCAGGATGGTTTTGGGTTGGAAGGGACCCTAGAGACCATCTCATTCCAACCCCTCTGCCATGGGCAGGGACACCTTCCACTAGACCAGGAGCTCATTTGGAAACCACAGGTGAGCTCCAGCCCAGAGCCCATGGCTGGTGGCCAGCTAATATCAGAGTGGGCCAAAAGGAAGGGCTAAAGGCTCTTCAAGCTTGGAGCAAAATTCCAGTGGTCACTGGGGACCCACCAGACATTTCTGCAAAGAACCTCTCAACCTTAGGGGCTGCCACTGAAGCTCTGGAGACCAGAGCCCTGGGATTACATGGCCTTTCTGTTTATTTCAGCACAACCACAGATCTCACCACCTCTCTGAGAACTGCAGAGGAAAACCTGACATTGGGAACCTCAAGGGCTTGAAAGCCCAGCTGCAATCTGAGAGCCCAAAATACACTGTCTGAGACCTGTCACCTACCCTTATTTCCCAACAAAACAAAGCCTTTTTAACGACTCCTTCCCCAAGCTCAGGATTGGGTCTGTAAAATAGAAACTGTACTTCAATACCAAATGAAAAACATGACTCACAGACTGTAATTCCTTTCTGCAAATACCAGAGGAGAATATTTCATTTGGCAAACAATCGAGCCTTACAGTTTAGAGCTCTTAATATGATTAGGGACAGGTTCTGCAACACATTTGTAACTCCAGGTGATTTTGCTATATCTTTTTGGACTGTGACCAGACATAAAAATGCCCTTTTTGCTAGATTTGGATCCAACTAAAACTGAGGAGAATCAGATGTCGGTAAGACCTTTACAGTTTGATCTTTACCCAGGGGTATCACAACATGTTTCAGCTACGGGCTGTGCTGAGCCATCTCAGGCTCTTTTTTGCATTAAGCCCATATCTCCCCTGATGAGTGATAACTCTTCTGCAGCACATCTTCGGTAAGTGAGCACGTGCTACTCCTCTGAGTTACTGTGATGTACTTAGAGGAGGGAGAGAGTACAAATACTTCCACTGGCTCTATGGACACATCTTTGCTTCCTTTAAATCTTTGAGCACCCTGGTCTAGTGGAAGGTGACCCTGCCTGTGATAGAGGGGATGGAACTGGATGATCTTTAAGGTCCCTCTTAACCCAAACTGTTCTGTGATCCTGTGATTCTGCAATTTTAAAATGCTCAGAAGGTACCAGTCTTGTTTAACATGAGCTGAGACCAGGTTCCCCCTCTGTTTAGAAGAGCCCAGCATTCAATCCTGAAAGCAAAAGCTGTAGAGATTTGCAGGATCAGACCAATCTCACGCTCTGCTTGTGTTCCTGCCTCACCTACCAAAGGCAGGGCTGCAAATAAATTAAATTGAGAGCAAAATTTACAGAGGAAGAAGGTGGAAGGACAGCACTGCAGAGAAAAGAGACATTGTTCTGTACAGGCAGCTGAGAAACAAAACCAAGCCTGACCTTTACACTATTGATAAGAAAATCTCAAGTTTCTTGTTCTTGAGGACTCATCCACTGGCTTCACCAGGGCTGGTAGTCAGACTGTCCCTTGCCTTCCCCACAATTCACCAGGAACTTTTTATGAAAAGAACATCAATTTCTCAACCAAAAACTGGATGAGTTTAGCCTCACCCAGCATTGTGGCAAGATAAAACTATGGAATATTTATGGCATGATATTAAACAAACAAAAAAAAAAAGGCAGGGGGAAAAATACACATTCTGACAGATTTATCTCTTCATAAGAGGAGGAAAATTGAACTAAGGATAAACCCCCATTTTACCAAGCAAGTGGCTCAGAGAAGAGTCAGCAATGGGAAAACAAGACCATGGTTGTGCACATGAAAGCCTTGCTCCTACTGAATGTCCATCACAGCCAAGAGACAAAGTGAAGGAATTTACTTGAAGTGTTTTATGATGCTGTTAGTCTCTCTGACCCTGATATCAGCTGCTTTGTTGGGTAGCAGTGGGAGCCTGGGTATCCAACAACCTGGAGCTCCTCACCTCCATCAGGAACAGGCAGAAGAAGGTCTAATGGCAGGAATCTGAAGTCAGCAGCATTCAAATCAGAGAGGAGACATCTGGTTTGGAACGAGGGCAGCCAACCACTGGAACATGTCAGGAAGGAATGCAGTGGATGCCTCAGCACTTTGTCTTCAAAGCAAGGAGTGAATTTCTCTTCTGGAGAGATGTGCTCCAGCTATGAGTTACCAAGGCTGGGGGAGAAGTGGCTTTGTCAGAGTGAATGATGCACATCTGTGAGTGTCCAGCTTGTGCTGTGCTGGACCAAAGCATCACTGAATAGGTTCACATGTGAATAATGTTCATGTTACTGCACATGCAAAGCCAGGGGAGGGTGACAGAAACCTTGACACCAGAAGCAGGCAGAGACAAGCCCAGCAGCACTTGAGTAAATCTAATTAAACCAAATTATCTCAGGACTTTAGTATTCTGTGATTTTTTTTTTTTTTTTTTTTTTTTTTTTTTTTTTTTAATTCCATGGGATGAACATTTAGGCCAAAACAACATACTTGGCTTTTACAGCACTTTCACAACCTGGGCACGAGGCCAGACTGCAGAGCAGGACTGGCCAGAGATGTGGTTTGGTGCTGTGGCTGTGCCAAGGCTGCTGGGACCCCAAGGGCCAGGCTGGATCCTCCACCAGCACCATCCCTTCCCTCCCTTGCACGGGGCTGGATTTCTGGTTGTTTTTAGATCCCTGAGCCATCCCACCCTGGCTCAGAGGGGTGATGGGTTTATGGATCAGCAAACTCCAGCCATGGCAACTGCAGTGCTGGCCATGGGTATGGCCAGGCATGAGCTGTCTCTGGGGGCATTCCCAGCCCCATCCCTCAATCTTTGACCTGCCACCTTTGCGCTGGCAAGCACCAGGACTTTTCCAGGCACACAATAAGCTGTAAGAACCCACCTGGTTTTGTGTGCACAAATATCTCAGCTGTATTTGGAGTTTCCCAAGTTTTTTTTCCACCTGGGCACAAGGAGTTGTCACACACAGAGGGTTTTCCAGCATGCAGGCATGGGATCAATTGTGGATAAAATGCTGATATTTAAAAATTATTTTTCCCATTCCTACCCTCTCTGTGTTTTTTTTTTTTTTTTTTTTAGTATGTTTTTTAAAAAGCACTGATTTTGTTCCTGTCTGTACCATATGCAGTTGTCAAGGCCCTCAGCTGAGATGCAAGAGATGCAAGTCCAATTCTTCCCTCCAGCCCAGGAAGGTTTTTTCAGCTTCTGTCAAAACTATATCTGAGTACAACAGGCATGAGAAAAAAAAAAATATCATGATTCAGCAGGTCAGAAAGCCACACACAAAAATCCCCAGATCTTGTGACCTTATAGTCATTCTCAGGAAAAATAACTGGAAAAATCTTGAAGCAGCTGCAGCATCTGGGTTCACCCCATCCCAGGGGTTGGATCCCCTCAGATCCCTTCAAATTGCTCAGGGAACCTCCAAGTTGCTCCCTGCAGTGCCTGACTCCAGCTACCTGGGGAATGGGGCTGGGATAAAGCCTCACAGTTCACAACAGCAATGGAGTGAATCCAGGCATAGTCTGCAACAAGGATATGAATATCTGGGAAGGAAAACAAAAGCTCATCTTCCTCTGGTTTGTGCTTTCAAAGGTTTCTTGAAGCTTTCTGATGTTCTTAACTGGTGTAAATCACGTAGCTCCCCATAAGCCAAGAAATCAACAACTATAATTTAGGATTCTGAACCAGTTCTAAGGAGAAAAGTATCTTCTGTTCAGAACCATAAAAAGTTATATAAACCCCCCAAACGATCTGTTTTAAAACATATTCAATAGTTCTTGGACTGCAGTGGGCAAGAAGCTGGGTTGTTTTTACTGCCAAGAAAGAAAAAAATTTCAACGTTTTCAAATATTTGCAATACCAGATGCCCTGGTAAAAATCTTTTAGTCCATTTTTAAAACCCTTATTTCTTAAAAAACCCATTTTGCATGGAAAACATACCATATGTAAGCAATACTCCAGGCACTGTGCAAGGACCACACGCTCCCAGCTGAGCCCAGGGACAGGACACCCAGCACTGCAGGGATGGACATGAGCAGATGGATGGGAACAGGGAGCTTAGAAAGATCTTCTGAACCTGGACTGAATCCAGCTGGGTGCTCAACACCCTCAGCTTACTCAGGGAGTGCTGGAGACTGAATCTTGGAAAATCCTGTCCCTTCCTTCAGAGGAAAATCTGAAGGACTTGACTGCATGGAGATACAGAGCACCAGCTGCCACATCTTTAATCACCCCTGACATCTTTTACTGCCCTGGCAATGGAAAGGTTATTTGCTGAGAGCCTGTGGAGGGAGATAAAGGTGACAGAACATCAGAGCACAGTCCCATTGTGGGACATCCTTCACTTAGAACCACTCCTGGTGCCTTTCAAAGCATTTGGCTTCCCAAGGGCAAACCCACACAAGACAAACACTTTTAGATGTGGAAAGAGAAAGGAACCCAACATCCAGAATGGTTTGGGTTGGACAGGATCTCAAAGTCCACCTCATTCCACCCCTTGCCACGAGCAGGGACACCATCCACTACCCCAGGCTGCTCCAAGCCCTGTCCAACCTGGCTTTGGACACTTCCAGAGATGGGGCAGCCACAACTTCTCTGGGCACCCTGTGCATTAGATCAATAAATAATTGCCGTCACCACTGAACCGGCAAACTCTAAACACAGAGTGAGAGCTGCTGGGTCCCCCCAGCGTGGAGCTGTTACAGTGAGAGTGTGTCTGTAGCTGCAGCCTCCCCCCCGCCAAGCCACCTGATGGAGGGTGAGGATGGAGGTTACACACAGCCTCCCACAAGAGACAGGCTTCAAGGAGGTGTTTTATGAGCTTTTTCCACAGCTTGGACCCTCTGAGAAAGTTCCAGGTGCACTTTCCCATTGCTCCCTTGGTTCCATGGACACAGGGGTGTGCACGTGGGTGTACGATGGGGGTGACAAGTAGCAGAGGGGTCTGCTAACCTGAGAAATTCTTCCTCTGTCTCACTCTTTCACCAGAGCCCAAATAAAAACTGCTAAAGGTCACAAGGCACCCCTGGATAATGCAAATAACAGCACCAGCAGAGAGCTACAAGCCTGCAGATTCCTCCTGCAGGATGTCCACAGGTGGTCACCACCCACCTGCCCCAGGGGGGCTAAAATCTACCTAAAACCTTCCACCTGCCCTCCCCAGTCACCCCCAGCTTCTGTCCTGCAGAACCTTTAATTAATAAGCTTCCCACCACTGACATGGCATTTAAAGGGACACCATCACGTAGTATCTGTTTTCAATCACAAATTTGGGAAGAATAAGGTTTTATATACCTTGAGGCCCCAGGAGGGCTGAAGTGGTGATGATGATGATCCTTTAAATAGCAGCAGATGTCAAGACCTGGAGGAATCATTTTTCTTCCAGAGGAAGAAGCAGTGGTGAAACAGAGATATCTTCATTGAGCAGAACCTGCCTTTTCTCCGATCGTGTTGGCTCTGTTGAGCCAAGGCAAGGGGAGAGCTCAGGACATCCCTTCTCCTCACTGAGCAAACCTGAGGTGGCTGTGCCAGCTCTGAGGGACATCCTCAGCTGTGCAGGCACCTGAAGGGAACCATGGAACACCATGATCCTCATTTTATCTGAGCATCTCTGCTGCAAGACACCTTCCTCCAGCACACAGCCCTGTCCAGGGCTTAGCAGAGCACACATGGGCACTTCCATGGCATTAGCTCAGGTTGAACAGTTCAGTGGAGAAAAAACTCCTCAGAAATGCTATGCTGTTGCTCCCCAGCATGATGAAGACAGATTTTTAAGGGCACCTCAGTAGAAGATCAATGCTTAAAATCTGAGTCCTGCTTAGAGCAACTGAGCACTTGTGTCGTGGTGCTGCTGGCCTGGTTCATCTTTGTCCCCTGGCTCAAACCAGGTGCTGAGCTGTCCCCTGTGCATGCCCAGAGCAGGGGGTTCCTTGGCTTAGCAGAAGCAGCTGTGGGTATTTTCCCCAGGACATCAGTGTAGGTGGTTTAATCAGTCTGATTATCTCAAAGCTGGGAGAGCAGCTCAGCAGAAGGGAAAAGAAACCAGATCACAGCCTGAGTTAACAACTTCTTTACTCCACAGGAGAAACCCACCACCTTCATCTGGTGACAGAAGCAGGGCAGAGAGAGTGTGAGCTCAGAGCACCCAGAGACACAGCCCATGCTCCAAAGCCAAAGCTTTGAGTTCATTTAAGTAACCCTGGGCTGGAATATCTGCTCCTGGAGCTCAGGACACAGAGCCTGGGCTCTGCCTGCAGCTCTTTGTGGTGTCCCATAGCACCTTTCTGGTCCCGAGAAGTTTCCAACTCCTTGCTAGCAGGATCAGGCCACAGCCTGTGTTCCTCCCCCACACTCACTATAATCAAAATGCTTTTTGTTTTGCTGGAGCTTAATTTTGAGTATGTGACTCCAAACTTATCCTTCAGGGATTGGATTTCGAACCCAATTCCATGCTGGAAACCACTAATTTTCTTAGGACCATTTTCAATGTGGTAGAACTCTGCTTTTGGGCAAAGGAAAACTGCTTATTTCCACTATTTTTAATAAAAATACTCAAGAACAATTCAACAGATTTCATCCCTAGTGGCTCTCAACCCCGGATCCAGTTTCGACTCAAGCACAACCCTAAAACTTGACCCTCTATTCAGCCTCAAACCCCAAACCTTTTCCACAGGCTCTGGGTGGAAAGTTACTGACCCTGTATCTGAGCCAACTTTCAAAAACAAAAATAACTTGCCTGATGAAATTTTTGTAGGGAAAGGAAAAAAAAAAAATGCACACGCGCGCACACGCGCACACACGCACGCCATATATATACCGGGAGGGATTAAATCCTCATGTTGCAAGAATTTAATTTTAAAAAGCTAAGACATTGTAGGAATGCAAAAATATCACCTCAGCCTGGTAACCTTTGGCTTAGGCATGCACTTCCACAGCTCACAAACGGGAATGTTTCCTCTCCAGCGCTGGGAGGACCGGTGCCACTCAGGAATGCCTGGCTGCAGCCCAGTTTGAAGAGGAAACCAGCAAGCCTTTACTAGTGGGGCCTCTGTGGGCTCCTGGAGGCAGCCTCTCATCCCATGGGCTTGTTTTAATTCCCACTTTCTCCACCATGTTCTGAGTGCCCCAATCCCAAAGGAGCTGCTAAGCAGGACCAAAGAGAAGAGTCTTTGCAAAATGATGCCATGTATTTTTCCCCCCTGCAAACCCAGATTATTATTTTCCTTTGTTCTTGGGAAGTGAAGCTCCATTTTCATCCCTATTCCAAGCCCAAAGGTGTTAGAAGTAGATCTGTGCCTGTTGCTGTGACCTCACTGGTGTGAATGCATTCAAGAAGGACACACTGGTGTCTCCATTCAAGTTCATTCAAACCAGAGAGAAACATCCCTTGGGAAATACTCAGTACCTGCACAGGGGGCAGGAATAAATTCATTTCACACCAAGATTAAGCCTTTAACAGGGCCCTGTGCATTAGCAGAATTCCTGGCATGTCCGAGCCTCGTTTAAAAGGTGGACGGGAAACTCTCGGCTGATCTCGAGTTAATCACGACAACCGAGGGAGCGACCTGCAGGAAACAATCCTCTAGGTACTGACGTTACCCACATAAAGCCAGCAGTTCCTCTGCTTTATTGGCTGTGTTTTTCCCCCCAGCAGGCTTAATTTATGGTAATTACTAGGAACTATGGATTAAATTAATAAAAAGGAAATTATTAAGGTTTCCTGACCCAGAGGCCAAAGGTAAATAAAGAGAAGCAAACTGTTCAAGATGGAAACACTGCTCTGCTGCTTTTGGGACTGGCAGAGAAGTCTTTTCAGTGCAGCAAGAGAGAGAATAGGATTTTGGGAAGGAGCTGTCTCATCTTGGATGCTGGGGAGGATCATCATGTCCACCAGTCTGGGGAGCCCTGAATCATCATGGCACAACTGTTCCCTGGCAGTGGAGTGAGCTGTGAACAGTGTATGAAACAGCAAAGAAAACAGAGATCTCTGTCAGATGGGAAGAGACTATAAAAATAATATAATACAGAAATCCAGCTTAATTCAAACTACACCAAGTCCAGGGTCCTGCTCTACATCTAGCTCTGCCAGTTGATCAGGAGTAATTCTCTCCTGCCTGCTCAGAGCACATTTACTACTGCTTATAATTCTTATATATGTCTCATACTTTAAATTAGAATTTTGAATGTTATGCTGTTGCAGAGGCAGGCCATTGGCGTTTGCCAGACCTGGCCTTGCCATTCCTGGGTATAAACATAGATTGTGCTCACCAGAGGCAGAGGGGATGGCTCCCACTCTGTTTTCCCTGCAGATCAGAGCAGAACAAAGACACTGAGTTTTGCTCTCAGTAATAATCCTGTAACTCCTCAGTCTCTCCCCTACCAAGGCTCTCTATACATACCAAGTTCCTGCAGTGAGCACTTCCAGCTTCATTAGCTCCATTTCCCACCCTGTGTCCAGTGTAAAATCTGTCCGTGGCACAACCTGAAATTCATTCCATGCTCTGCCACTAACTTTGGGCCCTGCAAACAGACTCATCCAACCAATGAGTGGCCAATTCCAGAACAAAAAGTTTCACGATTTTTAATATGACATTTATCTACAAAAAAAAAAAAAAAAAAAAAAAAAAAAAAAAAAGGAGTTTGATATAGATTTTACAAAGTTCAAAAGAATATCTGAAGTCACCTCCCTCCTTTGCACAGATTAAATAAACGCAGCACACACCTGAACTTCTATTTAAATACATCCCGACTGTATTTCAGAAAGAACTACTACAAGCTTGAATCCTGAGAAAGGCAGTGAAATCCTCCTGGAAGCAGCTCTGGCAGGGCAGGCACGAAGCAGCGTAACCAACATTTACAGTGGCCAATTGTTAGAGTGAAAACAAACCTGCCAGATTGGATGTCACTGGGGAGGGATATCAGTGTCTGATCTCGGTCGGGACGGGACACGGGGGGACCTGGAGCCTTGTCAGACTCAATGCTCTTATGTAGTAGGTTGAATAACAGAACAATGTTTACATTTCCCCTTGTGCCCTAAGTAGTTTGGGAGTTGGACACCTGAAAAGCCTGAATGATTTTTAAAGCACAGCCCCTGTCGGGTCTTGATCACCAAGGCCTTGGCTGTTCCTTACTGGTATTCAAGAAAACAAAACCAGAAAAACTCAAACAACACCAAGTTATTTCTGCTTCTGAGCCTGGACATTCAGTATAAACAGTGTAAATGATGGAAAATCCAGGAGGTTTCTCCCACTGTGGGCACGCCAGGCATGTGCAGCCACAGCAACCTAAAATACAACCACCCAGCTGGGGACCTGATGAATTCCACCCAAGAAGGAGTTTTCTTGATTTTCTTCCATATTAACACATTGAAACTTAATATTGAAAGTTCCTTCCATATATGAATACAACAAAGTACAGTTCATAGGAAAAAGTGTAAACTGGAGCACGTAGGAAACAAACATCCTGTGTGCATTAAGAGAGCAATAAATGCTGCATAACAAATGCACCAAAATGATAGAATTATGGAATATTTGGAGTTGGAAGGGATCCACAAGCATCATGGAGTCCAACTCCTGACTCTTCACAGGACATCTTGTCTCAGAAATAGGGTAGAAGTAGTAAAAGTCCAATGAAAGAGGGGATGACTTCTCTGATACCATTTTATCATTCCTCCTCTCTGCTGCCCACTCTCCAAAGGAGGCCACCTCCTTCCATCCTCTCAAGCTCCCAGCCCTCTGATCCTCACAGCCAGCCTGGATCCCAACACGCTTCAAAGACAAAATTGATAGTTTCAAAATTCAGCTTCATCAATCTCTTCTACACTCATGTGCTCTCCAGAAAAGTGAGTCCCAATCCAGCTTGAATTGGACCATTTCATCTCATCCTGGGCTCAAATGATTGTCAGTCCATCAAACGCTTCTTTGAAAACTGATTTCTTGCAGATGACCATGATTGCTATAAAACAGTATTTAAAAACATTCTAATATTTGAAAAGAACTTTCCTCTCCTCTTATATCAACCACATGTTTGAGAAAGGGCCTGGGGTTTACCACTGCTTGGTGAGAAAAATAGCAGAAAGGAGAAAGGATAATGGGGTGATAATGACTGGGAATGTATGGATTGAATTTGGGCTCTATTTAAATACAAGAGGACAATTTGTGACTTGTTGGTGTAGGCAAGCACAGAGAAACATTTGTGGCTTAAGTGTGCATTTGAAGATAGAAAAATATCTTGTGGCAAACTATATTTCTTTTAGCACAGACAAACTGTGACTGAGTTGCCAGCTGCTGAAGTTGTGATACTCACCCCAGTCCCAGCAGATGGGCTCTGTCTGACTGGGATTCCCTCAGGAGATTTCTTATTTGGGCACTACTGCTTCAGGTTGGGAACCCTTTGCCACCCCCAAGCAGAACCCACCCCACTGCAGACCACAGCCAGGAATAAATAAAAACTCTGCCTCCACCTTGTGCCCCCAAACTCCTCCAAACTTCTGTTTGAGCTGTTCTCAGGAGCTTTCACCTGGCAGTACTTAGAACCAACACAAAGCTACACTTCAACCAGGAGCTTCAGCAGAATAAATTGAATTGTTGGCCTAAATGATGCGGTTGCAGCAGATGATTGTAGGTCCCATTCAATTAAAAATATTCTACTCCACCCTACTCTATTCTATCCCAATGAAAAAAAAACATAGAGAAACCAGGTTTGGTCCTACTTGACTCAGATGTGAAGGCTCAGGATTTTCTGCTGTTTTTGTGATGCTGCATTTTAAGGACTTTGGTGACAACACTCAAACCTCAGTTGTAGTCACTGCTAGGCTTCCATGAGTCAGATTATTTGGAGAAACAGTTTGTCAAGTGCTCTGCTGGGGGCAGGGGAGTCAGGCTGAATTTCACTATTAAAAACCACTAAACAAAATTACCTGAAAGTGAATTTTTACTTCAGGGCTGTTGGTTTGTGATCCCCCTTACAAGAGGTCCTATTTTAGAACAGAGTCCTCTAGAGCAGGGTCTCAATAAGGACTGAATTTGTAAATCTCCATGAAAACTGAGGCATGTTGAAATAACCATATTTGAAAATTCACTCTCCAGGTTGGACAGAGAACCTGTGGCTTCCTCATCCCTGGAAATTTTCCAGGCCAGGTTGGAGCAACTTGGTCTAGTGAAAATGTCCTTTCCTGTGACAGGGATTTGGAACAAGATGATCTTTGAAGTCCCTTTCAACCCAAAACATTCTATGAAAAATAAGAGTTAAAACACAGCAGTGTCTGAAGAGCAAATAAAGATGTAGGAGACACGCTGCTACAGCAGATCCTGATGGCTTTTGTGATTATTCATATTCACTTGTTCTTTTTCTCCCTGGTCTGTCCCACTTCTCTGAAAAAAAGATGCAGAGCAGGAAACAGAGAGTACAAAGAGGCTTATAAAAACATTCTTCCCTATTAAGCAACTGGGCTGATTGTCACTGTGTGAAAGATGAAGCAAATTGAACAAAACTCTTACCTGTTCATCTCCATTCCTGATAGAAACCCTCGATTGCCTTTGTCACTTTAGCACATGAACATGAGGCCAAATGAAACACATGTTTACAGCTATAATGAGGATTAGCCTTGCACTAAAAAAGTTGAACTACAGTCAAAATTAGATGGTGACATGGGTATTTGCCAACAGCATTAAACGAGAAATAACAGAGTATGAGGTTTCTGGAATGAATAGAAAATGTATTGTTTAGAGACCTTTTTGGCCAAGTATCAACATATGCCAATACTTAAGACTTCTTGTTCTTATTTACTTACCCCAACAGTAAAACAATTGTTGTTCTGTGCCAACAGCCTGATAGACTGGTCCTGTATCTTAAGAAATAGAGATTGGATATTATTTCCCTCATATCAGCTTCAACCTACTAAAAAAAAAAAAAAAAAAAAAAAAAAAAAGACACAAAGAAATTGAGTCCAGAGCAGAGGAAATAAGTGAAGGAGGTAATCGATTTTAATAACATATAGCATCAAGACACATTAAGGAAATTCATAAAACAGAGGGAAAAGAAAACATTTGCCCAACTCAGAAGACCAGGCAGTGTCTGTAACTTTACCCAGCTCCAGGCAGAGATTATTGGTGAAGCCTCAACCACAGCAGTGATTGACTTCACCCAGTGCCCTCCATCAGCCTGAGCCCAGAACAGTGAGCTAATCACCCTCATTCCCATCAAAAACCAGGCAAACTGATGAAGAAAAACCCCAGGAAATTCTCTCCAAAGCAGAGAACATTAAACGTATTTGCAGTTGAAACATTCAGCCCCTTCCCTGGCCCAACCACTTCTCTCCATGGTATTGCCCACTGCCAGGCCACCCCTGTGCTCTCATCAAACCACTCCTTGCAGTGTTCCCACCTGGGATTGTGCCTCCATGCTCGTGCCATAACACTGCAGCTGGAATAGATAGAGACCCACACCAGAGCTCACTCCATTTTAAGGCAGATATTGTCAGTAAAAACAACAGGAAATCCTTTTCATTTTGGAATGATTTTTCCCAAAGCTTTTCACTACACCCAGACCAAGACAGATTTGCTCAAGTTGATTTTCAGCTGGCATTTGGAAGGGTGTGACATAATGTGGGTTTGGATGGGGGATGACCTTGTACATGGCGGGAGGGGATCTTGTTACTTAGACTGGAAAAAAGTTCAGCTCTGTTACCAGTTTGGGGAAAACTGGGACAAAACATTTGGGTTTTGCTGTCTTGTGTCCAGTTTAGTGCTCTGAAAACTGCCAGTGTACTGAAAAAAATAAACCCCATCATATTTACCTGACTTGCAGAGATGGACTCCTGAAATCTTTGCAATACAATGCCCACAGCATGAATATAATGTGTTACAGGGGTTCTGTACATTCACCTCCTCCATGTCCTGCCATTCCTTAAAAAAAAAAAGTAAATAAAGGTACTGATCACTTACCACCTGTGCTCTGGACTACCATCCTGCAAATGTTTTTGCTCTGGTAAAATGAATAAACAAGTGTTAGCATTAACTTTTCTGCCTTTTTATACAGCTATAAACGGATCCATTGATTTCCCCCACCCCTCCCTCTTTTTAATTTTGCAAAAATAAATGCTTTCCTGGAAAGTCAAAGTTCATTACTGAGACAGAGCACAGCTCCCCTTGTCCTGCCCACAAGGATCAGAGAACAATTTAGGTTGGAGAAGATCATAGACTTTTTAAGGTTGGAAAAATTCTTTAAGGTCATCAAGTCCAACCATGGCCAAGGCCACCACTAACCCATGTCCTCAAGTGCTACATCCAGACGGCTTTTAAATCCCTCCAGAGATGGTGATTCCACCACTGCCTTGGGCAGCCCCTTCAATGCTGGACAACCCTTCTGGTGAAGAATATTCCCCTGATATCCAACCTAAATCTCCCCTGGTGCAACTTGAGGCCGTTTCCTCTCTTCCTGTTCCTGTTCCCCACAAGCAGAGCTCGACCCCCTGGCTGTCCCCTCCTGTCAGGGAGTTGTGCAGAGCCAGAAATTGCCCCTGAGCCTCCTTTTCTCCAGGCTGAGCTCCCTCAGCTGCTCCAGCCCCTTTCCCAGCTCTATTCCCTTCCCTGGACACACTCCAGCCCCTCAATGTCTGTCTGGGCAATGCACAACTAAGTGAGAGGTGAGACTGAGAAGAACCTACTTTGTCCTCCAAGAGCTGCTCCCTCCCCCAGAGGCACATCCTCCTCTTGGCTCCCACCTTGGCAGCCTCCAGAAAGCCCCAGCTAATCCCGTTTCATTCGCATTGGGTCAGAGCACAAGCTTCCCAAAAATGTAATTGCCTGGAAAACGCAGGATTCCCACAGCTGGGTCTCCAGGAGGGGTTTTCACACACCCTCTGGCTTTGCAGCAGGGGATGAGGAGGTGGAACCAGCTCTTTCTCCTCCTGGAGGAACGCGGAGAGCCCAGAGCAAATCTCACCATCTGCACAGCCCGTGAGTCACCTCGGGGCCTGGGCAGTTTACTCTATAGATTAGTCAACAGAAACAAACACAAATCCCTAGACATTAAAAAGCCTTTTTAGAAAAAGAATTTTTAACTCCCTTCCCCAAAAAAATTGGCCACAAATCTCTAATTATAATTTTTCTGGAGATTTAAAAAAAAAATACGAAGAATTAATTGTGGTTTCTATAAACATGAAGATAAATTACTACATGTAAATATTGGTTCTCAACAGTTACTAATACCTCTCTGGGGGCTGTTTTTATTTTACTGAGACAGAGAAACTAAGTTGTAAAAGATTTTCTTTGTCCCTTTTGCTCATCATGGAGAGATTTGAAAAGTTTTCTTGCATTCGCCACTGAATGCTTTCTAGCTGATGACTTTTGACAGCATTATTAAGTAAATTGAAGGGGAAGATTGATTTCCAAGATGATGCATTGTAAAGTCATGAAGCTTTCATTCCAGAAAGGAAGAGGCAGTAAATGCAAGGAAGACACTAAGACAGACACTGTACCACCCACCAGTTCCCCTTTTAAAGCTTCCAAGCTGACTGGAAGTCAGAGCCATAATGAGAAAATTTTAAGAGTGCTGGGGTTTGGGTTTGGATGAGCAACACGATGTGTGTGAGCATCCCTGAGGCTGATCCAGACTGTGTGAGCCTCTTGGATCCAGCCTGTGGGCTGCAAGATTTACAAGGGCACGCTGAGGTATCGCATATTTACAGCTTCTCACTGGGTTAAAAAATGCCCTGGGAGCATCATCTCTTCCAATATTGTCCTGTTACAGCTGTGGGATATCCGTCAAGGAATGGATGAGTGAGAAAATGGAAAACCAACAAGAGAACAGCCCTGACCAAACCTTTCCCAAACCAAAACAGCAGTGTGTGGTTGTGCAGCTGCAGTTACACCTTAGAGTTTGACCTCTCCATGTCAAAGAAATAAAAAGTCACTAAAAAGGGAAAATCATGATCCAAAGGTGTTACCAGAATCTGAATATATTTCAGTTGTGTTGATACAGCTGAAATGGCACTGCCAATCCTGTAGCTCCTCTGAGCAGCCACTGGAGGAAAGTGTTTCTGTACCACACAGGGTTTGTGGCCAATCTCCTGAGACCACAGCGTGGGTGGGAGCTCAGATGAGATGCAGGTACCAGGTACCCCCTGAGCATCCCCTGCTCTGTGTGTGACCACACCTGAGCCAGCCTGAGGAACTGCCCTCACCTCAAAATGACCAAATAAAGCCATCCCAGTTTATGAGAAACTTCCACTGTTTTGTTTTTTTAGTGCCAGTTCAGTTCCCTGATCGTGGACACAATGCCAGGTACAACTGAGGAACAGGGACTGCAGCCTGGGAGCAGGAGTGGACAGAGAGAAAAAGGATGGATGACAAACTCAAACTACCACCAGACTGGACAAGAAACAGCAGCCAAGGCACAGGGACATGGAGCAGATGCCCTGTGAGTGAGAAGGCACCCTGGGGGCTTTAGATGGGGGCATTTGTAAAACCCAAAACTTCTTGAGTAGGGAAAACATGGACCCTTAGAGAGAGTGACCACATCAGGGCAGGGAGGTTCTCACCCACAGAAACCCATCCATGGAGCCCTGACATTGTTTCCTCATATTCCATGAAGCAGGTCAGGGAAAGGGATTTTGTTGTTTCAAACCAGTGACATTTTGCATTTGGCTCTTACACAAAGGCTTCAGCTTCGCTGCCTTGTCAGGAGTTTGCCTGGCCCAGAGAAACCACAGCACTTGGTGGGGCAGAGAAATGAACACGGAGAGGCAAAGCCCAGGGATGGAGCTGACAGGGAACCTCCTGTTGCTCCATTCCAGGCAGAGCCAGAGCCCTCAGCTGTCCTGCCTCTTCCACCAGCCCATGGTGTGCTGAGTGCTCTCCAGACAGACACAAGGACTTGTGGTTCCCACCCAAAACAGCTTCCAGCTCCAGCTGGGCAGAACACAGGGAGAGCACACCCCACGTATCCAGCTATGTGAGCCATGCATTCACAGACATGTCCCAAAAACAGAGCCCAGAAACTGCTCCCCAGTCACTCATCTCAGGCCAGTCCTCATGGTTTCCATAGGCATAGGGGAGAGAGAGGTGGGTGTCTTGCTTGGTTTCATAACAGCACTACACACTGATGTGCAATAAATAAAGATGAAATGGAAATAATCCAACCCATTCCTCTTTGAGCACAGTTCAAGGAAAATATTGCAGCTAGAGACCATAAGCAGACCCAATAAATTTCTTCACCCCCCACCCCATTCCCCTTTTGTTATTAGGGTGTGACTAAGGCTTTGCAGCATCAACTTTAGGTCTTAATTAGGGATTCTTGCTGTGAGCTCAAGGGATATTTTAAAATCACATTAAAAATGTCATAGGAAGTTGCAGCAGGCATGCAGACACAATGCAAACCTGTGAACTGGGATGGTTGAAACACACAGTCATGGTCCCAGGACTTTTCCTTTATCTTAAATCACAGATTCCTTGGGTGGTGTTGATATTGTACTAAGAGAAGGCAGAGGGGGCTTCTTGTACTTCATCCAGCTGTCCTCAAATATTTATATCCAGAGGACAGCTTGACTTTCTTGAGTCAAAACTGGAGAAAGTGGGGCTGTATTACAAGGAAGAACTTATTGCCTGGGCTGCTGCTTAAGACATCATTGTCTGACTGTGCTTTCTGCCCTGCACTCGCTTCAGACGACTGAACTTGACCTATCCACCCATCATAAATTAAATTCTTTGATCTCATCTGTAACAACACAGAGCCCTAATAACAATAGATCAAACCCTGGCAGGGACAATATGCTTATTCTTTACCAACTAAATTTTAATTAGTAAACAGGGCAGGGGAAGAATCCACCTTTGCAGAACAAAAAGGGAAAGAAAAAGCATTCTGTACTTGAAAGAAATCGCTGATAAAGAGCAGAGACATCTTTCAGAGCTCTACATCCTTGTTCTGTTCATCTGAAAAACCACATCATCCCCAAACCATTAAACCCAGGATGAATTTCACATTGTAAGAAGTCACCGTGAAAGCAAACATCAAACGGGGCTGGGGAGGAGGAAGCAGATCAGGTGGGAGAGCAGTGGCACGACGCCTTTTATCCACTGTTCATACAGACCCATCCTGATGATTATCCACCCTCAGAGTGTTTGGGCTGCCTGGTGCCCGTGGCTGGGACACTGGAGGCTGTGGCTGAGCCAGGCTCCCACAGCTCCCAGGGCTGTTCAATGCTTGCAGAGCAGCCGGGAAGAACCGCACGGCTCCTGTTGTTCATTTTCTGTTTGCACAGGGTGGGTTTATTATTGCTGGGATCGTCCTGGGCTCCCCTTTACACCAAATTCTTGGGTTGGCTCCTGATGTTCAGGTGAGCTTGAGTTCCCTCAGCAGCCTGGCTCCTTCCAGGAAGACATAAATACTTAATCTAAGTGTTCCTGTCAGCAGTGGCACTTGTTGAGGCAGGGATTTTCTGTGGCTGTGCATCTCAGGTCACTTTATACCAAAGCAGAAGCAAATCCTAAGTAAATCTTCTTTTGCTGGAGCACCCACAATGTTCCCTGTCTGTCTGGAGTCTCACACCAGCGTGCAGAAACAGCTGATCCCTTGGGTGGGATGGCACATGGACCTCTCACCTCATCCCAGCCCATGGCTCTCACAAACCAGCAGGTATTTTGCTGGAGATGCAGAAAGTCTCACAAGGGAAAAAGAGCAAGGACTGACATGCTCATATCAGGCTTGTTTCCTGGGGAAATCAGGCAAAACCTCCAGCATGGCTGGTTAAACCTGCCTGGCACAGGAAGAAGACAAGCCCAAGCCAACTCACCCCATTTCTGTGGTGTTACCACATTCCAGGCAAAAAAATCCAGACCACTCACTAGAACAAAGCCCATGATCAGGGACACTTCACCAAACCTCCCTGAGCATCAAACTCCTTGAGTTTAATCTCTCCAATTGTCTCTTGTGCCAGCAATGCCCTCGCTGGGGCTTGGAAAAACCAACACACCTCCTGTTTCCTCAAGCAGGTTTGATTTGACACCAAATTCCTTTTGAGCCAAGGTACTGGAATTTTACTGGCTGTTCATGTCTGGTTGTGAACAGCTACTACCTTCAAAAAACCCCATTTTTAATCAATAATTCAATTTAAAAAGGAAACTTCCAGGCAGTGAATAAATCAGCCAATTACAGACCCTTTTTTTTTCCCAGCTGGTTGTCAGCATTTTTAAGCCGTTTTTCTAAATGGTTGTACCAAAACTCATCATGATTTGTTTACCACTGAAATGCAGCCCCTCTGCAATGCAAGGCTGTGGGAAAGGGTAAGAAAAACCTGGGTTTCAGCTGAAATCGTGGGATGAGTTTCATGTAGGAAAAAATCTAAATAAGCAAAGTGGAATTCAGGCTGGACACTGGGGAAAACACTGGGGCTTTTATCAAATGCCAAGTGACCCTTAATGGCTACGGGCAGGTGAGCTGGGCCTGTTTTTATGTCAGCTGCCCATGTCCAAGACAGAGGACACGAAGTGTGATACCCTGCAGGTCCTCCCTCTGCTACATCTGATGTGGGATGGGAACCAATGCCCAGCCAGGCCCCAAATGCAGTTCCTAAATCAAAAAACATGTAGATTTTCTTTCCATGTTTTAATGCCCACTCTGGAATAGATATTTCATTTTTACACCACAGATCGTGCACAAACCAACAGCAAATTTCATTAAGAGGAGAGAGAACTGAGAAAATGACCATGGTGTTTCTTTAGGTGAATCTTCAGTTGCTCCCTTAGCTATTAAAAAAATAAAGAAATATAGTAAAGTTTTCACTTGGACAGGATGAAACCCTGCCCACCCCAAATAAAGGGACGGAGTAAAAATTTGTGTGGCACAAGCACTTACAGGTAAGCTTTGGGACACAGAAAGCACAAACCTCTGCCAGTTGTGCCAGGAATAGCCCAAAAATAAACAAGCAAAACCCACCCAGAGCATGGGCAGGACTGGAAGGATAAAAAAGAGGAATCCATCACCCTGTGGATTTTCAGACCACGGTCACAACTCACATCCATCAATGACTGATGCAACTACAGCTCCTGGGCAGTTTTGAGAGGCAGCTCGAGACATCTGGAAGGAGAGGGATTCGTTCTCCTCCCATCACCACCACTGATGGTGCTGGGGCCACGCAGCCCCAAGTCCATTTGTTCCTCAGTGGAATAACAGATGGTTTTGCCACCTACCACTACTCACTGCCTTGTCAAAGCCTCGTGTGTTGTGTGTGGTCCTGAGTTGGGTCGTGCGACCAGGCAGAGCCCTCGGCTCCATTTCCAGTTCACATCACTCTAATAGGCCCTCAGCTGGCCTGAGAAATTCCCAAATATCTCTCTCTGCAAACAAGGAGTTGGGTTTCTTTTGTCTTGCAATCAGGGGAGACAAATTCTCCCCTTAACCACAGTTTAATTTATTTCTTTTAGTTGTTATTGCCTCCACCTAGTGCAGCTGTCTAGACTGGGGTGGTGGTGGTTTGCTTTCTTTTATTCCTCTTTAGCTGGGGATTTTTGGAAGCTGCCTTTGCTTCTTTCCCAAACGAGTTTATTTTTAGTGTCACTTTTTCCACTGGCAAGATGCTATGGCTGAGGGAGCTGCTCTCAGAGGAACTGAGCTGCCTTCAGTGTGAAAATGAAAAAAGCCTGCCTGGTTGGAGGGCAGGAGGAGGAGGAGAAAGCAGCCAAGGTGACACGGAGACTCCAAGAGAAGAGGGTCCAGAGTGTGTTAATGGGAAGGGCAAACACATCCCCTTCAAACCCAAAACTGCTTAACCAAGGAAGGTTGTGACACCTTCTGACTTCCTCTTGGGTTGATCTCCTCTTGGATGGAGCTCCATGTGGGAAGATGCCAACAGGACTCACACCTGCCCAAGCCATGGTACTCTCAACTCTTCTCCTGTTGGCTTCCAAGAACAAGTAAACAGTCCTCAAGGAGCCACCTGAGAGCTTTAAATCATGGGTAACCTTGCCACAGGAACCTTCCACCAGCACTAAACAGTTCCCAGGTGATTTCTCGGGAAAGGGGATCACAAACACAGGGTTTTTTCTGGTTTTTGCTTGGCTCTTTACTACCCCAAAGCCTCCTGGGTGCCTTCTAGCTGTGCTGACCTTGCTTGCTCCTGCTCTTTCAGATCCGTATTTATTCCACTTTTCCTCAGAAATAAATACTCCTCCGATTTTCCCACGATTTTGCTGGTGGGTGTTTTCAGAAAGCTGGGAAAGGTATGGCAGAGTTCAGCCCTTAGTCCCCTCTCACCTGCAGAGTTTAATCCCACTGCAGTGATCATCTCCTTAATTACCACTAGTTTACTACCTTGCAAAGGGGAAGGATGTAAAAATCCAACTTTTTTTGGTTTTTTTTTTTGTAAAGGAAGAGGTGGACTTGAAATAATTGGATAAAAATAAGACTGGGCTCTTATTTTTCCAATGCCAATTTTCAGCATTCACAGTGTCCATTCCAAAGATTTCCTGACACCAGCCTGGCTTCACTAAGCTCAGCACATCCCAAATACAGCAATACCAAGAGGGCAGAAGGAATGAAAGTAATATGTTTTAAGGCAAACCCTGCAGGGTTTTAGGGTGGGAGTGAAGAGGTGGGGGAGGGCATTAAAACACACACACAAAACCCCAGAATTAAGCAAGCGAGACCATTCCAGTTGAGCTGTTTCAGCCATTGTCTTACAACAACTTTAAACCCAATTGCTTCTTTTTAATGAGGTATTTTCTTCCTCTTAACCACCCAAATCTAATCCATGATGTTAGTCCAACTCAGAGAACTTAAAATCAGAACATTGGGGCCTTTCTTAATCCTCTTAACTTGCCAAAGGTTTTCTGATCACACACCTCTTCCTTCCTACTTAGGACTGGGTTTTTTTCTACCACCCTTTGTCTTCTGTTTACAGCTGTGAAAAATTAGAATCCAGGCAGTAAAATCTCTACATAACAAATGTGCATTTAGAGATGGCATGCATGTTTCATTGAAGGAAACCTGGCATGTTTTCTTAATTATTTCATCAAATCATATCTTGCCTGGGCTCATACTCAGCATTTCTTGAAGGACATTCTTTAATCCATAGTCTTTCATTCTAATGAATAATTATCTTCAGAAGATAAACCCTGGCTCACTCTGTGGTCACTGAGCACCTTTCACATGATGTGGTAGGTCAATAAAGCTGGGACTGGAGCTCATGTGAAACCTGGGAATCCTACAACTCTTCCAGGTCCTCCTGAATCCCAGTGTCTCAGGACAGGATGTAGGGCTTGGTCATTGCTGTGGTCTGGTCATCCCATGGTGATATCAGGATTTCTCAAGATGAAGAAGCTGCAAAAGCTGTGATCCAGCAATGATTGATTTCAGGGCTCGTACCCAGAGTTGTATAAATACACCTGACATCTTCCATCCCCTCAAACCTGGATCTTCCATGATCATGGCTAAACTGGCACAAGAGGCTGGCAATATTGGGACACCTTGCTATGAAGGCCAGGGAGCCACACTGGAGTGAGAACTGCACACCAGGAGGAACTTGTCATTCTTTATGAAGTTTAATCACCAGTGAGGGCAGCAGGTGTCCTCAGTCATTTTCCAAGCCTAGCCAGTTCCAGATTTATCTTCAAGCCCATGAAGTGCTAGAGCTGCTGGCTGAGCACTGGCTCCCAGGGCCATTCCTTGCAGTTGGACTGCACTGAGCTCACCAGGCACGGCTGATCAGCCTTTCCCATCACATCAGGAGCACATGGCAGGAGCTGCTCTCAAGATGAAGAGCCTGAGAGGGAGATGGAAGGTGCTGAGCAATGCAGGAGCCATGAGTAATCAATTGTCCAAGGGACAGTCCCCAGCACGTCCCAGTCCAAATTAGGTTTCAAAACAAAAACAACCAGAGACTTCCTTCCTGCCCCTCGCTGCATCTGAGAGAGATGGGTTTTACTGAGTGGGCCACTGAGTTGAGATCAACTAGGAGCCAAGCAAAGGGCTTGAACCAGAACACGACCTGGCACCTATCCCAAGTTCCTTTTGAATTTGGTTAACATTCCCCACCCATCATTTTTCATGTGCATGTGCCACATCACTTCCTGGTTCTGATTTGCCTGCTATTTGCCCCACGGGTAGGGTGTTACCCATTGAGACTCAAAAACCAGCAAGTAACCCCTCCTCCCCCTCCTCATAAACCCCACACCCATCTCTGAGGGATCCAAGCATCCCTAGCAGGAAGGAGTCCAAGAATTCTTTATGCACATAAGAATGTCCCCTTGCCACATCATAATCCTGTTTGCTACCAGTGCCACACACTGATGGTCTAGGTCAAACTCCAGATGTTAATAAACCTCAGTAACAACTGCTCAGAGAAAATGCAGATAATTGGTCTCATACCTGCTATTAGAAGAAAAAAAAAAAAAAAAAAAACCCAACAAAATACATGACAAAAAGGAAAAAAAAAAAGTGCTATAAAAATTGCATCTTGGTTGCTTTTAACATTCTTTTCTAAAAGCTAATTTTAGCTCTATGGCTGGAGCTTAAAGGCAGCTGCACATCTGGTGTGATCTGCCAAGCTCTGTGGGTCCGGCCCACAGCACTCCTGTCCTCCTGTGCTGAAAGTAAAGCTTTGGGATGCAAAACCACAAAACACAGAGGGTTAATTAATGGGAGATCCAAGATGTTTCCCTGTGCTCTCTCAGCTTTGGACAGACTTGGATGTCGATGGCCTTGCTGCAGTCAGGTGCTGACTGTAAAACAACTCCTTCTGTTGCTGTTGCCTGGGTTGCTGGGTTATAAAAGCATTAATACTTGGCTTGTTGTCACAGTATTTTCATTGCCTTTGCTACTGCTGTGAGCTTCACAAATGTGCTATACTTGGAAGAATCCATGAGCAACAGGCAGAAGATGTGGTCTGGGATGCTCACAGTGCTATCTGTAGGTGCATTTCTGCTGCCTTTGAATCCCCATCATTACCATATATGCCCTGCAAAAATAGTTTCCAGGCAGATGTTTATATTTTGCCATTGGGTTGGCTGGGGTTCTGAGAGGATCAGATATGGTCAAATTCTGCTGCTGGTGCAGATAAGGCAAATCCCCAAAAGATAAGTGAGGTGAACTATCTGCATAGAGCCACAGGAATTACATGCCAAGGAAGAGTTTCCCAATTAATCAGGAATCAGAGTTGTGTGGGCTAAACTCCACTCTAACCTGAGCAGCTGACATTATTGATCAGTGCTATTTCCCAGGGTATTCCAGTCCTTGCTCCCTTCCATCCAAACGTGCTTCATGTTATTGGTTTTCAGGAACGTGGTCTTTGTCAGACTTGCTGCTTCCTCACACACATTATATTAACACACAGCATCAGTGTCCTGCTGGCTGCAGAACACAGGTTAGCTGTTCTTAGGTGGAAATCATCACATTCAAATACCTGAAACACAGCATCCACTCCAGCTCCTGACTTCCACAGTGTGCAGAACAATTCTGTCTAGGAAGAGTCTTCTGTGCGGTGGGAATTTCACCCGGCACTTGAAGGTGCAGTGAGCAGGTCACAGCATCACCAGCTTTGCTGATCTTTCTCAGTGTATCCATACAATGATCCAAAGTTGCCACTTTTTAAACCTCTTTAGGATGGATAATGGGGCTCTGGAGAAATGCTCCTGCAAGTTGTTTATCCGTGTCAGTGCAGGGAAGGCAGCTGAGACTGAATTTTATGAAGTTTCACACACATGCTGGCCTCAGAGCAACACTTCATCCAGGCCTTCTCTACCTGCCACCACCTCATTTGGTTTATATTCCTGTCTCCTCATGGATGTGGCTATCCATACAGATGGCCATATACAAATCATATGGATAAACACAATGAGCACTCAATGGGCCAAGGCTGCCCTGCTCTGACACTTTGGCCTGATTTCCCCTACAACAGAAAACATCCATAGGAGTCCACCTTATGCCCTTCAATCCATCCTGGTAAACTTCCCCATCACATTCTGGGTTTTAACAGACAAAGCTGTGAGCAGCAGTTGTGTGCAGGGAGGAAATTTATAAAATGTTAAAAACTTTACAAGGAGAGCATATCTTAAAAAAAAAAAAAAAAAAAAAAAAAAAAAAAAAAAAAAAAAAAAAAGAAAAAAAGCCAGGAGCACAAACTGAGTTGTGCCAGAATCTGTTTGCTTCATGCAAGAAACACGGTCTCTGCAGGGCTTTGTGCTGGTGAAAAAGGAACAGCTTGGAGATGAGGATGGTGCTCATCCCCTGTGCACATACTTAAGGCATCAGGACGTCCTGTATTTCATATTTTAATTTAGTGTGTGTACACGGCCTGTTTAGGTGAAACAGGCTCACCCTAAAGAGCAGAGTGAGATGCTGGAGCAGGCAATAAACTCATTTAGAAGGAGAAAGGAGGCAGCTGGAGAAGAGGGGAGCGGATGTGTGAAACTCTGAATCCAGCGGTTGTTACCCCAGCATTCTTCAGGAATTGCCGTGGTCTGTATAATGTGGGTAGTTTGGAGCACTTATGCAGTAAATATTTTTCCCCAAGTACTTTTCATGCTCGAGTTTTAGGTTTTCAGAGGGATTTTTTTTTATTTTAAAATGAAAATAATTATTTTTTTTTGAAGGAAGATCAATGACTTAATGAAAAAAGTCTGAGATGCAAGAGCGAGGCTATCGCTTCAAGAGTGCTTCCAGATTTACATAAATAACATTCCTGCTGCATAAACATCTTGGCAAAGGCAGAGCATCTAACCCCCCTCCTACTCTATTGGCCTCCACTAAATTCTGCAGAATATTAAAACCCCTTGATGGTAACGTGTTCTCGGCCAGAAACAAATCATTAGTTTGGATGAGGGCATCAAACTGCATCTGCTCCGTTCCCTGAAGTTCCAAGTGCAAGAGATTTAGGAGGGAGGGGAGAGGATTTCTTTGATAGAAGGATTTAGAAAAATGGCAATTGATAGAATTTTAAAGCAGATACAGAGATGAGGGGACGCATCTTTCCCAGAGACACATGGGAATGGTCTGGAGTAATTAAATGTGGAGATGGGCTCAAGCTGTGCCTTTTGGAGGTGGATCTGAACACTCAGGAGCTTTTGTTCTGCCCACTACACATGGCTGAGATGGACTATTGGTCAACTTTATCAAATGCCAGGAAGGGGTAAATCCAGGCTCAAAAAATGGAAGAGGGGAGCTGTGAAATACTGCAGGGGACTGACTCCACCTGGCTGGCAGGGAGCTGCAGTGATGGAAGGTCTCTCCATGCTGCAGGGCCATCTCATGGGCCTGGATGTTGCCCTCATTGCCAAACCCCCTGTGGAAGGCAGAGAAGAGGGATGGTAGAGATAAAGCCAGTTTTTAACTCACCTTTGAGTTTTCTTACACAGAATGTATTATTCTGGCATCAGTTCTGCACTTCCAAGAAAACACCACATTACCAAAGCTACTCAGAGTAGCTCCTACCCATCAGGGCAGCAAGAGATTGATTCCACCAAAGGAACTCTCTTTTACCAGCAATATTATTGAAAATTAGGGAGACTTGAGGGTCCTTTTTCTCTTTTCGATCCAGTCTGTCTCTATGTCATGTTTTCTCCCTCCAGAAGGAAGCAGCTTTCTGCCTCCTCAGAGGTTCCCCTCTAAGCCCACAAGAACATCCTGCGTGGATCTGCAGGGACAAATGATTTCTTGAAACACCCTGGTCTTAATCAAACCTAATCTCTCATGACAGGGCAGAGCAGCCTGGACATCCATTAGATTTAGCACAGCTACTCCAAGCAGTGCTGTTATGTCAAAATTATGCAACCTAGGCTTTGATAGGCTTTGGGGATTTTCTCAATGGTTCCTTATGAGCCCGTTGGTGCCCCTCACATTTCAATGACCACAATATGAACATTAAATGTATTTCCTTTCCCACAGCTGGATGCTGTCCCATCTGTTCTGAGACAGCCAAAGTGTCAAGTAAGCCAGGCAAGGCAGACAATTTTTCATGCAAATCTGTTGACTTTAGGATTTTTAAATATATGTCTTTTTAATAACCCACAGATTATCTCACCAAAAAAAAAAAAAAAAAAAAAGGGGTCATTTGCAAGAGTTCCTCCAGCAGTCCTTGGCATTGCTAGCCAACATTGCAATGCACATATATTATCCTCAGAAGAAAATCTGGCAAAAGGACAGAGAGAAATGCCATGTACAGTCACTCTAATGGCTTAGCCTGGGATGTTGTATCCGACAGTGCTCGGCCTGGATGCTCCAGAGGGATGCACAGAACCCCCTAAACAACTGCACCCTCCAATCACTCTCCAGCTGTGCAGCACAGGTGGAAGGGAGAAAAAAAAAATAAAAAAATTAAAGTATTGCACCAGCCCCAGGCAGGGGGATCAGGATTTGTTACAGACTTGGCCTCCTTCCCTGGCACCTTCACCATCTCTATGCCCCGTGTTCCAGGGTGGGCAAAGCCAGGCACCTCCTCTGACAGCCCTGCGTGGTCAGGAAGCAGCAGCAGCACCCACAGTCAGGTTTCAAAAAGATTTGCACAAAGCCAAGGAAACAACCAGTTAAATCAACCCTTGTCAGAGGTGACCTGCTCAGTATAAGCACAAGTGATTTAATTCCAAAATCAGCCAATGTCTCAGAGCAGGAACAGCCTCTGCTCAGCACACACTGCCTCATGTGCTCATCTGAGCTCTTGGACAAGGCAGGGATGTGAACAAATGAAGTGACTTGTGCCCCTGAAACACCACACCAGAGACACAGGAGAGCCTTTCTCACCTCTGGTTTTCAAACCACCTTTTCAATTCCTTTTGCTTTTAATGAGATGCTTCACAATAAAACGGGCTGGAGGAAGCAGCTGGCGAATCATCCTGTGATGAAAGCCAAGGATGTTAATTGCCTTCCTGCCTTACTTCATATGACAAATTTGCCATCAGACCTCCACCTGGCAGGAGAGGAAACCCAGAGGAGTAGCTTCCAGCCTCTGGATTTCATGCTTTTTTCCAAGAAAAACGTGCTCTGGGGACTGCCCAGAGCACACCTGGTCTTACCTGGAGTCTGGGGAAGGACCAAAAGGAGAAGCAACAGGAGAACAGCAGAAACCAAACCTACTCCAGACCTACACATAGCTGTCATTCTTTTAAAACTTAGGTGTATATTTGACTTACCCAGGTGCAGGTCATTTCTCCATATTTAAGGTGTGATTTATCAGGGTCCAGAATAACTCTGGGAACCTCACACAGCCAGGACAGCAGGACACCACTGGAATAACAGGAGGAAAAGGGAACTTGCTGTATTGGAGACCTCTAACTCTTCTAGCAGCTTCTGCTGGGGCAGCTCTGCAATTACTGAGGAGGAGTTTGCCATTTTAGCACCAAAATTGCCATGGAAGAGGCAGTCATGGGCTCTATGGGGAGCCACAAAGCATCATGCAGACCTAAAGCTCTGTTTTAAAAAGCAAGCCATTGCCCTTTCCCTAACACACATTTTACCTGGGAATGGAGAAACCACAGGTCTCTGGACAACTTGGGAACTTTGCCACTTCCTCCAATTCCCTCCTTAAAAAAAAAAAAAAAAGAAATAAAAAAATTTAAAAATCCAGCTTGTTTTCTGAAACTCTGCTTTAAAGAGCTGAGTTCCTAAACCCAGAGTGCGTGATGCAGAACAGCTGACTTTATGTAAGGCTGTTATTAGAAACAGCCCATTGCTGAGCTGGGATTTCGTGGGATGCACCTCGTTCAAAGCCTGGGCAGACACACCACGAGTGTGGGTCCATCCACACAGCCTGGCTGAGAGTGAGGAGTTTGATGCCTTTCAGTGCCTGGGGCAGATCCTGACTCAGAGATTCCTCCACGTTATTTTCCATGGGAGGAAGCAGGAGTTATTTTGCAGAGGGTCTGAACAGACAAGATGCCAGTTTCTTGCTGGTAAATACCACTTCCAACCTCACTCGCAGGCTCCAACAGATGTTTCTGCTTTTCAGAGTAATGGAAATTTTATGGACCATTTTCTCCTCCTTCTCCTGTTCCCTGGGATGGAGCAGCAGATCCAAAATGCCCTGGGAAATGCAGTGGTCTCCTCCTGAGACACACTTCAGAGCAGTGTCTCCAGCAGATCAGGGAGACAGAGTCAAACCACTCAGTTGTGGGTTGGGTTCCTCTGGAGAACCAGACATCCTCTGCCACCAGGCAGCTGCACAAAGGCTCCACTGTCCAACAGTTTTCACTGGAGAAGCTCAAAATCCTCCTGAAGGATGAGCTGCTGCCTCCCAAGCTGGGTAGAAAGCCCAGGGGTATGCACAAAAGTGGGTTAAAAAGATTTGTGAGGTATGGTATTATTTTTATGCCCTTGTGTTGGTCATCATTTGTTACAGCTGGAGAAACTGAGGCAGGTGAAGTCATTCACTGAATCAGAGCAGAGCTGGGACTGATTCCACATGTATGAGGTACCAGTGTGCTCATCACAAGACAGCACTTCCCCAAAAACACAGAGTGATGGGACACAGAGAGGGAAATTTTTTTCAATGCAGACGAAATGTGGGATAAAAGGGTCTGATGTGCATCCTGAGAATCCACATTTTCCCTTGCCTCCCTCTCATGTCCCTGGGCTCAGCCAACTGTGTGAGAACCCCAGCATCCCCCCAGATTGCTCAAATAAACCCTGTGTTGCAATGCTCCTTAAACAAAAACCAAAAAAGAAACTTGGGGAATCCCATTGACTCACAGCTGTATTAATTATTATTTTTTTTTAAGGGCCCAGGATTTAGTGAATAAGAATATTATCCCATGGGGATTGAGAACACAATGGAAACAGGAAACTTTTAAAAAGCATTTCTGTGCAGATATTATCTCAGTGCTGTAGGACACAGGATTTACTTAATTGCAGCCAAGGAAGTTTTAGATTACGCTCTGCAATGTCTGCACGAACGTCTCAGCTATCACAGGGAAGGCTCCTTGCATGGCAATTTCCTTTAAGATATGTGCCTTACCCTGAACACGTTCACTGGAGGGGATTTGGTGATAATGCAAGAGGGTTTGGAGCACTTCAAAGCCTGAAATGAGATTCAGGGCATCACAGCCCATGATAAAGAATATGAAATTGCTTTTCTAGCAGATGACATCCTGCTTTCTCTTAGTGAAACACAAGCCTCTATTCAATGTCTTGGAGAAGTTTGAGAGGCTAACAATCCTGTTTTGGGTTCTTTTTGTGTGCATAAATATGACCAAGACAGAGGCAATGCCTCCAGGCACCTCCCCAGCAAAATCCCTCTTAATTTTCTATGCTGATAGTTCCTAGGATTCCAACCCATAAGAAGCCAAATCTTTCTTCACTTAAATAAACTTATAACAGTAAGTCTCCAACCCTTTTATGTGACACACATCATGATTTTCAGAGATGGTCTAACTCCCCATTATCTATGCTTGATTAGGTCCACTTAATGAAAATGGCCATCCTCTTGAGCACTTCATTTTCTGCAGGGGCCCTCAGTACTTGAGCCTTTAACAACACTTGAACCTAATCCCACACCCCATTCCTCAAAAAAAAAAAAAAAAAAAAAAAAAAAAAAAAAAAAAGGAGAAAACTAAGTAGAATACTTGTCTGTGATGGAAACACCACATTTGATTTGGGTAACCCTTTGTTCATTCACTTGCCAATTCTACTGAAATCTGCTGAGGAGCTGGATTGGAACCCTACCCTTCTCACATTGTTGAACTTGGTTTGGTGGGTCCAAATACCTTGGGAGAGCAGATGGATAGAAACAAACCCATTTGATATTGGGTTTAAGGGAAAACCCAGATTGCCTCCTCAGTTCCTGCACTGGAACTTTCATGTGCTGTTTTTTGCTCCAGCAATGTGGCCGCAGGGATATCATGTCCACAGGGTCATTCTGCAGGTGTCCTGGCAAATGGACAATATGGAAAGAATAACCAGGTCTCTCCATGCCAGGGACTTCTCCAAAACACCAAGGAGACACTGGCACCTCCAGCAAATCTCTGCTGACAGGTGTTCAAAGGAACCAGCAAGATCCCGTGTCAGCTTGCCACAATGGAAGACCTGATCCTGGCATTGGAAGATTCCAACTCCAGCCTTCAGAGACTTGATGCCTTGTTAAGGAAACAACACCAAATTAAGCAACCCAGCTTTCTTGGATTTCTGTTAATTTAGGAAGGATGCCAGGTAATCCAAACAGCAATGAGATGATGGCTTCAATAGCCCAAATTCTGTGCACACAGAGCTGTGTAGTACAACATTCCAGATACATTCCATATACAACGGGCATAAGCTCCCAGAATCTCCAAGGCAATCACTCCACATCTCTAGACGGAACAGTTTAGAATTCAACTAAAACGCCCAAAACTTTAATTGTACAAGAGAAAATGAAAAGATGCTTACATGTGCTTGTTTTGGAGCAGAAAGAGAGTGCTTGCATGCAGTGAGTCCTCCTGGATCCATTACTACATCTGCTCCACCAGATTTCCCTGCAACTGTTCCTCTTCTTTCCCAGGAACAATAAAACCCATGAGCTGCAGGCCAAGTGGCCAGTGTCCCACAACCTGCTCCAGCTACTGAGTTTGAAGCTACTGAGAGGTTTTGACATGATCCATGTCCTGGCTTTCGAGGTATTAAAAGAAGAACTATCTTTCAAGTAACATCAGAAGAGTAAAAAATTATTAATTTTTAATCCTAATTAATTCTTTCTTGCTGGAACAGCAAGATGAGATGTTTGTACAGCTTCTTCTGTGCCTTTAAATGTACCCTTACACCACAGGGAGGCTTTGATTGTCCCACAGAGACCTTAAAGTCTGACCAGGGTTATCTACTGATAGTTGCCCAAAAAGATCCTTCCAAGGAGCTGAATCTCTGAGCTTCATTTCAAAATGTGGCACCACCACACCCCACCACTGGTGGTGCTGCTACTGAACAGCCATTTAAATAAATCAGAACAGCCAGAAAAGAGTGTTTTTCTATGACACAGCCCAGAGGTTGTCTGGAGCTGAAGGTCACTTCCACCAGCACTACAGCTGGAGCCTCTTGTTCATTTTAAGCTTGTCCAAATGTTGCCTCCTGTCACCTCCTGGCCTCACATCCTCCCTCCCTCCAGCCAGCACCAGCCCTGGCCCAGTCAACCCCAGAAAGCCAAGCCTAGCACCAGCCCTCTGATGACTTCACAGATTTTGGTGCTGTCATGAGAGCATGAGTGGTAACCCACAACTGGGAAGAAGAGGGGATGTGAAACCTTTCTTCTGGCAGAATCTCTATTTCATCAACTTGGACTGCTCACAAAACACCACCTGAGGGACTAAAGTCAGCATCTGTTTTTTGCAAACTCAACCTTCTGCAAAGTTATGCAAACAAGAAAAGACTTTGAGTGGGGATGTAACAAACAAGCTCATTTTTTCCGAGCCTCAAAATAAACAAAAATTTGCTTCTTTTTCTTCATGTTCCAAACCAAGATTCAAAGAGATCCTCTTTCATCCATCATCCAGTTAATCCATCCTTGCTGCTAATGTGAAGAGATATGTCCTATGGGAAAGCACATGCAGCTTTTTAAGAATATTGTGCTTTTTAAAATTTATTTTTAAACTAAATCAGAGATTCCTGAGCATTTCTATGGTGACCTGGACAGCCATGCTGCCCTGGCTCATGGTTACGTGGCTTCCATCAACATTCTCAGTGGCTTTAGACCAGAAGGAAGACACAAAGCTATTCCCCTTCTCCACTGAACATTGCCCAATAGTTACCTGCTTAGTTAAAACCATTCTGACAATTTCAGTGGATAAAAATCCTTTTCAGTTTCTGCACCAACATAAGTTTGTTAAAGTTCGTCTTAAAACTAAAAGACTTTCTATAACAGCAATCACTGAAATATCTCAATGCTTGAGCCCACAACACCACATCTATTATTAATACAACCATCATTTAGAGCTACAATCAGAAATGGTAACAAAAATTTGCCACAGTAGTTGTTCATCTGCAAATCATATGTATTTCTCCAAAATAAACGAAGCGTACCCTGCTCTCTCTTCCTTCCAGCCCCTCATCACAACCCCCACAACCAACCTCAAGCAGAACAAGCCATAATGCAGAACAAAAACAAAATAAAATTGAAACCTGATAAGGCCACATTCTCAGGGAGAAGCCATGTGTGAGATATTTTTGCTTAATTATTTCAAGCAATGTATGGCCCCTTGGCTGTCACCAAGGTTGGTCTGTCAGGGTAATATCATGAGGAACTATTGTGCAGAGAATCATTAGATACTTCAAATCTTTGAGACCCTGCTAATCAGCTCATATTTCATATTATTTTACCAACTTTTACACAGAAATAGAGCCCTTACTGGTTTGTATCAAGCCCTTTTCTCCTCTTGTAGGTGTTAGAAGGTTGGGAGCACAGGTGTGATCCTTTGCCAGTTTGCATGTACAGACATCACTGCTGCCACTGGTCCAAAAACAGGTTTTCAGTCTCACCCACAAAAAATGCAGTGTAAAGTCAGATTGCAGATAAACAGTGACTGTTGATTATGGCTAAAGAAATAACTCAGCAGGAGGGAATTCCAGTGCCCGGGCTCCAGCCAGTCACGCCTCAGTGCCTTGTGGATCTGGCTGAGAAGACAGGTGCTTTCAGCCCTAAATTATCCAGGATATTGAAAAAGCACCCACTGATGATACTAGAAAGGGAGCTGTTTGCTTTCCAAATAGTTTCCCTTTGAGCTGAGCTGGGGTTTATTATCTGGAGGGAATAATGACATGATTTTTCCTCCATTACACAGTGGAATACATAATACACATTGTGTAAGGAACCTGCTGGATGATGTAACTCTGCTTCCACGAGAGCTCCAGCACCAGAGAAGGCAAAGGAAAGTCTAATTCAAACATACCAGAACACCTTGCTGGCTAGAAAGTTTCCAAATAACTTTATACATGCATTAGCAATAACAAAAAATAAAATCCTAACCCCAAGACAGAGCTCATTAATGAGGTTTAATATTTCTAAATGAAATAAATGAGAAAAGTAAGGATAGGGCTGGTGTCCTGAGTGCTGCAATACAGGGACAAATCACTTTATAGAAAATAAAGAGAAGCTGCAGAAATCCCACGAGTGAGAATTTCAGGCAAGCACAGAAATCTGGCAGTGCTTTTAGATGGAGACACAGAACAGCAGAATGGAGCTTCAGATGGCACAAAGACCCATCTTAAGGAAAGAGAAAAGAAACCCAGAGCAGCACTCACTGCAAGGGCTGACTTCAGATGATCCATTCTGGGGAGGAAAGTGCTGGCCAAGGGAAGCAGGGATTGTGCAGTTGTTTACAAACACCATGTGAAGAGGTAGAGCTCGTCATGGGAGCAGAGCAGAACATCCCCTGCGGAAAGGGAGGGGGTGGGAAATGAAGAAATTTGGTAACTTAACTTCCTGGAATAATGCTTTTTAAATCTCTTAACAAGGCATAGATCATGACTTGTAAAATGTGAAAATGATGCCTCTGACAGTAAAGGGAATATGAACATCAGACTGATTCCTCCTGTGAAGTGCTATGGCAGAGATGCAGCAGCAGCCTGGGGAGCTGCACGCATTTGAAAACAAAGCCAAACACAGCTGCCCTGGGTAAAAATTGTATCCTGTGTTGTATTTTCAAACCAAACATTTAAAGAGGCTGCTGGTTTTGGAAGTATTTCGTTTCCTTTGCAACACAGTAGCAATACCGGCATTCCCAACAATACAAACAAGAAATCATGATCACAGAATGGTTTGGGTTGGAGGAGACCTTAAACCCATCTCATTCCAGCCCCTGCTATGGGCAGGGACACTTTCCACTATCCCAGGCTGATCCAAGCCCTGTCCAGCCTGGCCTTGGACACTTCTAAACATGGGGCAGCTACAGCTTCTCTGGGCAACCTAAAATTAAAGCTAATAAATGGAACTTGTAGTTAGCCAAAGAACAGAAGTGTGTCTCAGGTAACAAGTCGGAAGTTTAGCAGCAAGGATAACCAAACCCAAGTTTCAGCAGCAGGTTCAGCTCTGCCTGTGTCAGAGCATCCCTCCTGCAGGCACAGGCAACACCCTACAAGCTCTTGTGCAAAGGGATATCCTTCATTATTTTCCATCTACTGAAAAAATCAAGATGTGCAACACCCAGTCTGATTCCTTTCCAATATAAAGTCTAAAAGTCTTCTGTGTTGAAGTGTCCAGCTACTGATCTTACTCTTACTACTAGGAGTTGGAATAGCGGTATGATGATTACTATATTTTTGGAGACTTCTTCATCCCTCAAGTTGTGACTTTCAAACTACTTAAATCCCACAAATAGTCCCATTAAAATGTTTATCCAAGACAAAGATTAATCAGTTGTTTCTTCACTTTGTTTTTAGGGCTCCTCTTAAATAGATTCCTGTCTACCACTGTTCTATCAGCTCAAGCGGTCATCCAGAGGGGACTGGACATCCAGGCACTTACATTCCAAGCTTCACTCCTTGTTCCATGTACATGTCCTTTTCTTGTTTATATCTCAAAAGATGAATTTCTACCCCAATGTACATTTAGTTTGTTTATGAGAAGCTGCTTCTGTCTGCATGATTTTCCTTGTAGAAATTTAGAAGAGGTCCTGCTGTAGCTGCTGAACTGTGAGGGGTTTGAGACGGAATGACCAAAGCCATTAAACTTTAACTGACTGAAACCAAAACACCCCACTGGAACAGCAGCAATAGTGCTTGAAGGAACAGATGGAGCCCCTGGAGTGCAGAAAATATCTTCACCTTGTGACTCCAGTGGCTGACTGTATCTGATGGAGTGAAAAACAAAAAATAGTCAGGTATGTTTGTCACCAAATAGTCCTGGTTCTGCCCCTTTCCCAGAGAACTGAGCTATTTGTTTCTGGCTGAAAACACCTCCTTTATCCCTGATTCCCTCCTTCATCTGCTTGTTCAGAGGCTTAAATCTCTGCTTCACTCTGATTGCTCTTAATTTTTCAGTCCATTCCTTTAAAATTGATGTGCTCTTACCAAACTGTGAGAAAAGCTCAAAACTTGGCATGAGACACTGTGGATGGTCCATATTCATAACTGGCTCATAAAAGTGACTACAAAAGGAATTATTTTACCAACAGTGCAAAATCCTTCAGGGTATTCAAAAGTGGAACTGTGGAGTGTTGCAAGAACAGGCTGCCAGGGCAGTGGTGGAGTCCCCATCTCTAGAGGGCTTTAAAAGATGTGTGGATGTGGCACTTGAGGACATGGGTTAGTGGTGGCCTTGGCAGTGCTGGGTCAATGGGTGAACTTGATGACCTCAAAGGCCTTTTCTAACCTAAATTCTTCTGTGATTCCATGAAGATCACACCGTGAATTTCATCAGCCTTTGAGCCATGATGGTAACATGAGGTAACAAAATCCACAGCTCACCCATGCTCTGAGCATCCAGCTCTGGAATTGCCCTTCCCTACATCTCAAGAGTTTGTAATAAAACCAGAAAAGTGATGAAAACAGGCTGAATGCATAGAAAAGTGTAAATGAATGACAACTGGAGGTAAAAGCATGAAGACAAATGGAATGGAAAAGCTGAAGAGACAATGCATTCCTTTCTCATTAAATCAAAAAATTAGGGTAAAACTCATTAAATAATCAGTCAGAAAAGGAAAGTGTGTTTCCTGCTCAACAGTAATTTCATTGTGAAACTCATTGTCTGGGATGTTTCAGATCCCAGATTATGAGGGATTTTTGCAAAGAGCAGAGGAAGCAATGGCAGATGCTGCAGTGGGATGGAGATGCAACAAACCAGCAGCAGCCACCAGGAGGGATCAGATATGCTTATTTCATTCTTTTCAATAATGTGCAAGATTTCAAAACAACTCTATTATAAAAACTATTAGCCCCATAATCAGGTGGTCTGGTTCTTGGCTTTCTACTTAAGAGTACTTCAGAAAGTAACATAGACATTTCCAAAGTTGTTCTCCTGGAATTTAAGTGCCTGGTACAGAACTCCACATATTTATATGTTCAGTGAACTATTCCAGGTCTTCTTTCCTACCTGATACTTTTTCTAGGGCAATAGAAGCATTATTTACCTTGACTTTCTTCAAAGCTTTGGCCACAACTCCTTACGCCTTCTCAGAGTGCTGATCTGCTCCACCTCCATTCCTGCCTCCACCTTGTGTAACGAGAACATCACGTCATTTAATATTTCTGGATTCAGGGAAAAGAAAACCACATTTCCTAAGATCCCACATGACAACACAGCTAATTTAGTGATAATGAAGATGACGCACAGGAGGTTGGAGGGGGCCAGGAGGTTCCATCTGCCAGGCAACTGCTCAGACTGACTGAGAGCTGCTGGTTTGAAATGAAGCTTTGAACACTTGAGAAGGATCCACTTTATTTGCACCTGCAGAAAATTCGATAAAAAACCAGAAGTAGAGCGTGTTGCATGTATTTGCCATCCCCAGCCAAGCTGAGATCTCATTACCAAATACTCCACTGGGATTCTCCTGTGGGCAGCTCCCCATCCTTTGGGACTGATTTCCTTTGACATTTAGAAGACACTCAATATGGATCATGGGACTTCACTCTTACAAAAGGATTAATTTCACAAAGACCAGAATATAGCTTGTATTCAGTCCCAACCATCTCTCTTGCCCTGCCTGACCTTCATCCACCCACACTCCATGTCTCCTCCTAGGAGACAGTCTGTAAACACCAGGTCGAAACAGTCAATAAATATCAAGATAATTAGACACTTGCGATCGAGATAATTAGACACTGTTGACCAACTGATCTCACAAGAATGAGAAAGGACAAGCTCACATTTGCCAGACATGCTGAGCACAGGCTGCTGAGAGGGTGACACACATCACAGGGTGGGTGGGAGCATTTTTTGTCTTTTAAAGAGCCTCCCAAACACAATTACCTGTGAGCAGCCCAGACAGGCAGGTCCTGTCTTAACACACCAGCACCTGGACTTCAGCAGCTGGATGAGGCATGTACTGCCCTGGTTTGTATTTATGATTCTGAAGATTTTGGTGGAAAGCTGTTGGATGTGTTACAAAGGTTTATTTGTGTAGATATTGTGTGTTCTTTTTGTCTCTATAATTAATTCTAAGTTTTTTCTTGGTTTCTTTAGCAGAGGAACTCAAACCAGCTTGCCCTTCTCAGAGGATCTGCTTCAAAAAGAGTGATCCAGGTGTGTCTCCTTATGAGCATTGTTATCTCAGTGCTGGAGCAGTTCCTCCATCCTCCCACTCTGAAGTACCAAACCTTGTGCTGCATCTTCCTTATATTCATCACCAAGGAAATACATGTACAAATTCCTTGTCCAGTATTTGATTTATTTTCAGTTTGCCAAGCAACTGGCAAGAAAATCCCTCTTGGTCTTGAGCTGTCTGCAATATCCAGCAAGTCTTTTTCCACCTTCCAGCACTGAGGCTGAGCCTGTCTCTAAGGTCTCTGTCCTTGTGTTACAACTGGACATAAAAATCAAATTCACAGAAGGTAACCGAAATTAGTAACCAGAAATCATCTTCCCCACTATGCAAAATGCAAGAATCACCTTTTCCAAAATCTCAGCAATGCAATCTTCTTCCAAACCATGGAAGCTCTCTGCTGTTCCCTAATCTTTGCCTCCCTTGTGGAATTTTTGGATGTTTCAATACTTCCAATTCATGGGTCTTCCTATAGGGTGGGAAAAAAATCTTATTTAGAGCTCTCCACTCTCAACTGAAAAAGGTTAAATGATTTAAAATTTTCTCACATCTTGGCCATCTCTCTCAGCCTCCCTCTCCTTGCCTGTGATTCTCACTGGCCTACAGAAGAGTTACCAGAAATCCTCATCTTGACTCATATTTTGCTGTTACTCATCCTTAATCACATTACACCTAGACTACTGAAATATCTGCTTAAAATATTCCAGGAACTCTCCAGCTCACTTAAGCACTCGGGGTCTGGAATAATTTGGCCAGAAATGTCTCATTTTCCAGGAAATGGATGATGTCATCCCGTTATCTGTCAGCTGCACTGCACTGCCCATCATCCTGGCCTTCACAGCTCTCTGCTGATTTACTCTCCTCATCCACCCACTTCACCTCAAAAGACGCAAGAAGTGACGACAGTTTGGACAAAATTCTGCCATCTTCAATATTTTGCTGAAGCCATCAAAATGTACCCCTGTTGATGATCTTTGTTTTCCCTGGAGCAGAGGAAGAGTGAGAACTGACCTCCTTTGGGACTCTGGAACGGTTGTGGCCACCCCAATCTCTTTGATCAATTCATCCAAGAAGTTTGTGCCAAGAAGGGCTTTGCTAAGGTACAACTCACTTCTGAAAATCCAGTTGTGAGAAAGGCAAGGCAATGGGAACAGATCAGTGACAGCAGGAAATGGGGTCATAACTCCTTATCTCAAAAGGTTATGCTTTTTTTGGAATAACTAACTAACTAGACTTTACTCACTGAATTCAGGACAACTAAACCACAATTTTACTCACAAGGAAGCCAGATGTTCTGGGCTTTCCTTACCTAGTAATAGCAGCAGCATCTGGATTCTTGCAAATACACAAAATGACAGGGAATAGTGGGGAAGCCTGGAATTTATTTTTTTATTTAATTTGTAGGGTTTTTTCTCTACAGTAGTGTGTGTGTGGAGAGAAATAGATATCCTTTGATTAGGACAAGAAAGCATGACATGCTCAGGCAACAGAAGAGATCCTGAACTGTGGTTTTAGCAGAGATTAAATTAAAATACAGCAATATATCACCAAAGAAGTAAGAACAAAAGGAAGCATCACCAGGCAACCACACTGGGTCAGTGGGGCACCTACCCTACTGCTGGCCTTGCAGAGAGCCTACGCAGCACAGAAGGAAAATCTTGGGAAAGCCCCGGGGAAGAACCAGAATGGGATAATTCATTAAAAAAACATACACTGCAAGCACACAATGATCAAGTGTAGCGAGTTCCATCAGTCATAGCTGCAGTCCCTGACAGCCGAGCACAGAGGGAACCAGCTCCAACACACGTGGCAATGGGATTACCAAAGTGCTTCCTTAAAAATGCTGTTTAAGACAACTGCACAACTATCAACAAACAGAGCATCACCATATTTCTGAATACACCTAAGGCTCACATTAGGACAAGCTACCCAGCAGCTGTTCTTCAGGACAGCTTGCCTAAATAATTATTTCTGGGTGTATTGCAGATCTCAGTTTTTTTGTTTTACCCTTTTGGACCAAATTCCTTATTTATCCTCCTACTGTCCACAGCTTCTCTGGAAAGGTCCCCTGCCACTTGAAGCCAGCTGGTGTGACTGTGAGCAAAACACAATGACTCCTATTCTGGATCAACTTTTACAGTCCCGCCCTGGAGGTCTTTCTCCTTTATCTCCAACTCTTCCTTACTTCTTTTCAACATCTGGGTAGCTCTCCTGAGGCTCCAGAAATAAGCACACATTTTACATCCTGTTCCTCCACCCCCCAAGACATATTGTAATGAATACAGAAAACACATGCTCCAGGATAATTTGTTATCTCATGCAGAGCCATTAGCATCAGCTTCCTTCCCTGGATGGAGTCAAGTCAAGCTCGGAGACAAATTTTCCAGGTTGCACATGCCACATGTCTTCTTGTTCCTTCCTTCCTTCTCCTCCCATTAGGGACCATCCTTCCTGCTTATCAAGCCCAAGAAAGGAGAGCCAAACTTAGGAGGTCTCCTGAGATACTGATCTGACTGTCCTATAATGCAAAGCAGCTTATTAGAGTCACTGGAACGACTCAAAAGCCATATAAAAGCAACACAGATTTCACTCATTCCCAGCAACACAACAGCACCTTGCAATTCCTGGTAATAAAAACGTAACGGCACTGGCGGGACAGAGTCTGGAAGTGCTCCAGCTTGTCTCAGCTGAGGAACAGAGGGATTTCTCAGGGCTCTCATTGCTTACACCAGACACAGCAGGCACGAGGGATGGGGGAGAAGAATGGAAATCACCTACTCTGAAAACCTCAGGGATAATTTACGGTGAACCCAACAGACTCATAGGCTGTACACAAAGAAACTGAGCTCTGACACACTGGTCAAAAGGCTTCCTGTCCTCTATTTTTTGCCAGAAGCTACAAAAACTGCTAATCTGTCCCAGTTCCAGCTCAAGGGGCTGCTGGCTGTCTCATGCAGCCAGAACAGGTTCAATGCTTTCAGCTCTTGAGGTCACCAGATCAAGCCAGTGGCCAATACAGGCGACAACAAAAATTTCCAAAGCTGGACTATTCTTCTTGTGAGTTGGTTTTATTTCCAGCACAGGAAAATCCTTCCCAATACAGGGAAGCTCCTGACAAAATCAAAGTGGCTGGTAACAATTTGCTTCTTTCTTCTCTCAGACCCAAGTCCAAAGCCCACCAGCAGTGGTGGGAAGTCCCACTGGCTTCACCAGGCTTTGGCACAAAGCCTCAGCACAAAGAGCTGATGGGGATGAAGTTTTGGAAGCATGGAGGTGGCTAACAGATCCCAGAACATGACAAAGCACTTAGAGCATTTGCATACAAATGCTCTTTGCTTGTTTATTGCTTCATCTGCTGCTTGTAAGTCCTTTTAACACACCCTCTAATTCTGTTATTACAAAAAAAGAGTGCATGCAAATAACTGCCTGAAGTGAACTCAAGCAGAGAACAATCCATTAGCCACTGTGCTTATATTCAAAAAAGTGTTAGAAACCCTCAGTAAGGAATAGTGGTTTGAGGGGAAAACCCTTGGTATTCAAGCAACTGCTGCAAACACACAGCCCTGAATTACACGAGCTAGAAGGCAGAATTCAAAATGCAAATATTCATATTAAAACAAACTGCTAATTAAGAGCAGGCTTCGTTATAGAGATTATCCATCTTTAAAGACTCTACCAGACATGCACATCTCCAACACAAACCAAGAAGATACAGAGAAATAACTCCCAGGCTGAGCCCCATTCTCTTCTTGTCCTTCCTGACCCTACAACGGCCATTAGACACATCTCGAATGTTTAGTCTGGAAAACTCGGGGTCAGCTTTCATGGGGAGCCATGAGAAAGGAGCAGCTGTGGCAGGGCCAAGTGACACTGTGCCCTGTCCCCTGCCTGGGCGAGGACCCCGGGAGCGGCTGCCAGCAGCGCTCCAGCGCCGATTCCCAGGCCTCCAACGGGCTCCGTGGGCTATTTAGCAAAAACAACTCACTCTAAAAAATACCAGAAGTGACCCTGTCCAAGGATTATCTACAAAATCTCTCCTGCTCCTTGTATTTTTAATGAAATAAAAGTATTTTCAATAGTGGGAATGTCAGGGTTTGGGCCAGATAAACAAGTTAGAGAGACCGAGTGCCGAGTTTCACCGATGCAGACTGGCATAAAATTAGGAAAAAAGTGCAGGAGTCACTTGTCAGATTTTAACCCTGGAGAAATAAACTCAAATGTTGACGTAAGAAAAAAGTATTTCTCAAGGCATGGCCTCATATAATTTCCATTATTTGCCTTCCTATTGCCACCTGTTATTTTGAGAACTGTTTAAATAAAAGAAACACAGCACCAGCCCTATCATACATTATATTATTTCTCTAAATATGGCTCTAAAAATGGCTTTTAAAAACATACAGTTAATTCAGTGTAGAGAAACTTGTTTTACTGAAATAACTTGACAGCCTGAACTCCAAGAGATTTTTCCAAACTTCAGAGATTACCCTGCTGTTGAACATTGGGTCCAACACCTTCATACTCATCATGCCCAAAAGCAGGTGGACATCTTTTAAAGACACATTAAGTTGCTCTTTGGAACTTGTGTTTCAATACAATCAATCCAAAAGGGGACAATGAAGATTTGCCACATTTTTCTGAGTTGTATTAACTACAAAAAACTGTTGGTATCAGCAACAGTTGAGCAGAATGAATTATGGAGAACAAATTTTGAATAACTGAATTCAGAACAAGACTTGCAAACCTGATGGCCACTCAAACATTAATTTGTGACAAGGGCAACCAGAGTTTCTTTTGGGATAAAGTGTCCACTGATGCAATGTCAGTTTATTCACAGATGCACCTATTCTACATCCATAATGTAGAGATAAAACTGCTGCTCTTGTTTTCAGCACCCTGCATGTTCTCACATCATGCTGAGAATAGAGAATGACCATTTTGCTCCTGAAACACACGTACAGGACTAAGAACAGGCATGTTTTCATCTCTGTATCTGCTGGGGGCTTCTGTTTCAAAGAAGAGAAAAGAAGTCTTTCTTCTGAATGCATACGATCATCATTGAACACATTATCAAAACTGAAAGCTGAATACAAATTCCTATTTAGAAGAACATTAGAAAATTCGTAAAGGCACAGGGAAATAAATCATTGCATTCAGCCAGTTCCCTCTTCTCTCACCTCCAAACAGAGGTTTGATTCGTGCTGGCTTTTTTTTGAGATTAGCTAACAGTAATATTTCCTTGTATGGTAGAGATTCCTACAATTACAGCTATAGAGGACTTAGATCCCACAGCAAACCTCCAAGAATGAGTAATGGTCTCATTTTCCGTTTGCAATACTGAGCAAGAGCCAAGGGCAACCCACTGATACCAGAGGATTTGGACCATGGGTTTCAGTTTTGCCTCCTGCTCTTGTCAAAGGCCTCTGCTGAAAGCCTCCTATAAACAGGACTTTATAAAAGCGGCTTTTCAAGGTTCCATAGAAATTCAAATGAACTTATTTCCTTTGTCATGGATTTCTGAGTCATCTTTTCTAAGGGAGGGGAGAGGAAATATAATCAGAAAAGGGAATTATTCCTATTTTACTAGAGGGAGCAGATCTACACTAGTCATCCTTTATCTTGTCATCTTCCTGACCACAGTATTGTGAAAAGCCCACAAGCAGAAATGGCAACAAACATCAATGAAATACTGTGCTCTTTATATCATTAAGTTCTGCCATGAGGAGGAAGGGAACCCATGGCATCTTTCAACCCTGCCTTTGTTACTCACACCATGCCTTCTGGAAGGCACAGTACACAAAATGTTATGCAAAACCAAGCCATTCCTGGTAGCTTAGCAAGAAGCATTCATTACACAGCAGAAAACTTTCGTTTCAGTGTGTCCTTGTTGACTGAGCTGACAAAATCCGGAAAAAATCTGTCACGAGGCCAGAGCCGTCCAGTGGTGGGGGCAACAAACAGTCCTGCTCCCCTTTCCCACCACCTTCTTCAGTGGGATACACTGTAATTCCCAAGAACAGAAAGTTGGAAGCATGGGGAGATGGGTTGTACCTAGCCCTGGGTACTACCAACATGTCAAAATGGTGAAGTCACAACCTCCAAAACATGCTGCTGCTCTTCTGCAACAGGTGGTGAAGCTGCTCTGTGCTGAAACAGGGGTTATGGTCACAGCTTTTGAACTCTTCTCTTTAAGAAACATTTTATGGGAAATTGTATTTATGGGAGCTGGCTATCATTACACCAGATCTTGGAAAAGCACAGTGCTTTCTAGTGAAAGCTTAAAAAAAATAGCTAAATCCCCAAAGCCCCCCTTTTTCCAGTAACTGAAAGGAAGACCCATTTGAATTTCTAGTCTGCACATTTCCTTCACTTTCCATCTAAAAAAAAAGAGCATTTAGATACAAGGGTGTCAAGTGATATGAATCATCTTTAAAGCATTCAGTTTAATTAGACAAGGATAAGGAGGTTTAAACAAAGTCACTGAAATCTAATTCTCTGTATGAACTCCTATCATACAGAAGAGTGAAATCAGTAAAAGTGGAAAAGCAAAGGTTTAATTGAGCTTATTTGTTACAGTCACTACTCTTGAACAAAGTGGATTTTATGGCCATGAACCTCTGTGGGAGCGTAAGTCAAGGTCATGGTGACAATCCATCATTTTGGGGAAGAACCCTACTGTAACCTCACATCTGTGCATGGCAGGAATAAAAGGCAGCTGTGAGCAGCTACTCTGAGAATAAATCCTACTCAAAACCCACAACATTATCTATGCTGGGGTATGTTCTGGTAAGGCAGATGAGTCAAGGGAACTTCAGCTCATCTCCTGCCTTCGGAACAGATGCCACCACCCTGACATGGACAGCCAGCTGTGGAGCCAGACTTCGTTTACACACTACAGTAAAACCCCTAAGTTTCTTAATAGTACACAAAACAGACACTCAAGGTTTCAATTCCAAGTAGATTTTTTTTATGCAGAACAGTTCACGTTGCAGATTCAGTAATAGATTTGGGAAAAGGGGATTGGAGAGGACATGGATGAGGACAGAGAGAGCCTCATGTCATGTCTAAGAGATATGAGGCTTCAAGCTGTGCTTTTTCCTCTGCATGGACTGAAAAAGACAGCACCTAATTGCTATCTCAATTCAGTATCAGTCCAGATTTGTTTCAACAAGAGTGTTCCCTCCAGCACCAGCTCTAATGCAAGGAAGAATTTAACATCATTAGAGCAACCATTCCTGCTGACAGGGGCAGTGCCGCTTGGAGCACTTGATGGTCTCTTGACCCTTAAGGTAAGGGAAGAACAAGAACCCAAACAAACACCCAAATCAAAGTCCATACATTTTTTGTGTTCTTCTCTGGGCAACCAAGTGGCATTGCTTCTTTGTTACTTCACAACCAAGAGAATCCTCCAGAGAAGGGTCTATAGTGCCTTATCAGAATCAAAACAGCCTCAGGGAAGACCTGGTGGGTCTGCAGCAGTGAAGAGCATGGCAGCAGCAAAAACAGTGAAGGGAGCAAGGGAATCTCTAAGTCTGATTTTAAAGAGGAAGTCTGAACAGGAATCATTTATTACCCCCATGATTATACAAGAAAATGATATTATCAGCGAGATGAAAGACTGTACAGAGAGACAGCAACATTCATTACTTCCCAGCTGAAATCAGGACTCAACCTGGAAACAAAAGCTTCAGCTCCTCTGCGGTTGGGTAATTAAACACAGAAGGGACTGAAGAGAAAAGGCTTTTCATTCACCATCATACAGACCTTAAAGGTGCATTCAAACTTCTTTCCTGAAGCTGAACTTTCATCCAGCTACCAGGATAAAGTATTTGGCTCAAGTAGATGGAAGTCTGGCCTTCCATCTCCCACTGAAGAAACAGGACTCATCCACATGGAGGTTTACTGTAATACTTTGGGCTGTTAAGAGTTAGGGTCATTTCAGTTTTGGAGGTTTAGAGCAACATTTTTGTCTGACCAGCAGCCTTACCCACAGCAGAAAGGGAAGGTGAACTGTGGCACTTTTGCCAGAGGAAAGAGCTATTCCAACTCATCGGTGAGGTACAGTTCTCACTGAGCCACGGGCACAGACTCTTTGTAGTGCAACACACAAAGTATTACACAGTCCAGATGTAGCTCTTAACAATGACAACCAAATTCTCACTGGAGGGATAGTTTTGCATGGCATAATTCACTACAAGTGAAAACTATGCGAGCCAAGAGAAAGATATAATCTAATTATTTCTGGTTTCTCAGGGCTGAAGGTGAGAGGAAAATTTAAAAGCAAACAAAGCTGCATTGCTCAACGTGGAATGCTGCAATATAAAGAAGTGAAAATTAAGGCCCTGCACAAAACATGTCAATTTTCGATAGATATGGCACTAACATATATTAATATTTTTGACAAGCCAAGAATGTCAGATTTCTAAGCACAATATGAATCACATTAGAATTAAGAACAGCTGAGCCTGCACAACAGATTATACAAGTATTTATGAAGCACAGGAAATACTCAAAGCCAGCAAGTTCAGCTGTATACCAATATAACTAATAACTGTTATGCTCCATGTATCTGCTAAAAAGCCACTTTATTGACAAGATAACTTCAAATTAACAAAATACCGGATAAAATATTGACCATCCAGGCAAAATATAGGAGGCATTAAAAATGCCCTTTAAAAGCCTGTTCTCATTAAAAGTTGTTCTCTTACCAAGACTGAAGGAAGATCAATGAATCATGAAAGCAATTCAAGTTGAGCAAAGTTCTTCTTTGCTCAAAATGGCAGATTTAAAAAAATGCTGGCAAAATGGCTGGAGGAAAAAAATAATCAGTGTGCCCAAGCTCGGGAAGAAGAAAACACAAACCGCAAGATTCAATTTGCAGCAAAGATGATCTGAAGCTATTTATCAGATAAGATTGAAACTGTCTCTATCTGGACACCTTTCAAAGAACTCTTATTTGGAATCATGAAAGTGTTTTCGACTATTGGCTGAAAACAACTGATGAGACTCCTAAAACAGCCCCTTAATTTAATTTATTTGGACATGAATAAATTAAAAGCAGAGTTACAGGATACAGTACTAATAATGCAGATATGTCATGGTAACATTTTTTGTGCCCTTAATCAGTTTGATTCATTAAAATAGTAACTGGTTGTGATGTGAAAGAGCTTTGCTAAGTGTTAGAGTCTTAAAAAAACATAAGATAAATCAGTGATTTGGAATGAAACACTGGAATTGAAGTCAATGAAAATGTGGGGTAAGATATTTTGGTTTTATAAAAAAAAAAACCATTGAGTCTTTAGCCAAGAAAGCTCAGAAATGTCCTGAGCAGTATCACAAAAAGTGACATCACATTAGATTTTTTTCACTTGGACACCTTTCAATTCACCTGCTGCAATGGTCTCCTCTGGAGCAAGGAATGTCTCATTCCCCATCTTCCTCAGTGAGGTGTGGAGCACAAGTTGTGAAAAGGGAGAGAAAGTCAGCACTGATTCCAAAGACAAGAACTGGAAGGAGGTGGGTGCCCACAGAATCACAGACTGGTTTGGGCTGGGAGGGAGCTGAGAGTTCATCTCATCCCACCCCCTGCCATGGGCAGGGACACCTCCCACTATCCCAGGCTGCTCCAAACCACCCAGCCTGGCTTGGGGCACTTCCATGGACATGGCACCCAAACACAAACACACCAGAGCTCAAGGTAAGGTGCTCAGGGAACCAGAAAAGACCAGAAAAAGGCCCATGAGCTTCAGTCATTTGTTCACAAGAGCAGGAGACATCAGGACTGGGCTCCATCCAGCTGGGAACCTGCTTTGAATGACCTTTTGGGGTCAGCCTCAGAGATTGTGTAACAGTTTTGTTATTTTTCTCTCTCTGTGGCACAGTTTTAACAAACCTGTAATCACAGCACTAAAAAACGGGAATGTGAGTACAAATCCCCATCCTTAATTGCTTTGCCTGGTTCAGAGTGGGAACTTTTAATTCAAGTCTTCCACTCATCAGGAGGGTGCCTGAACCATCAGAAAACACAGTGACTTTTTTTCTGGCTCACTAACCATTAAATAACTCACACAAAGTTGAAAAGGAACAGACTCAAATACTCACACAGATTATTTTATATTAAGGACGTTCAAACTTCTAAGCCCAGCAACCCACATACCAAACATTTCTGTAAGATCAAAAGGCACATTTTCTGCTCTCTCCCTCACACAAATCCCACACACATCTAAACTTCATCCTCTTACCAAACATCCTGGGCACTTTATTTTCAGACTGACTGCTCTCTAAAAATTATTTGGTTTTGCTTCCTAGCAGCTATATTAAAATCCATTATGAGATGAGCAATATCCAAGAGAGCCAGGGGATGGATCTCAAGTTGGGCAGCTCGAGACAGACACAGCTTGGAAGTGATTTTCAGTAACCCACATCCTGCAGTCAGGTACTCTGAGGTTTGAAAGCATTAGATGAAGCTGAATTGAAATTTCTATTACTCTATGGAAAAGCTATAATCAGGTAGGAACAGATGAGAACCTAAAAATCCCACTTGTATTGGTTTGTAGGTGGACAAGACGTGGACAGTAACTTTTCCCAGCATCACCTTTGACTTATCATGGACGAGGGCAGATCTGACAGTTCCAAATCCACAGCATCCAGAGATGCTATTCAAACTCACCACCTTGTATTTTAAACACACTGTGAATGCAGACTGCAAGTAATCACACACTCAGGAAAGAATATATGAACCTGGTGTTGTGCTAATGTATATAAAATTTAATCTCTAATGGCTTCAAAATTAATTAAGTCTTTAAAATAAAATAAGTTTACATTTCATTGCAGATCTACTTCAATCTGCTGTATTAGAGAATAAACAGACCTGTTAAGTTTCTCAAGATATGGAATAGAACATCAAACTGAAATTTCTCACCAACTAGGTATCAGAGTTTAAGTAACTAGTAAAACAGGCAATGTTTTCAGGAGAAAAATAAAATTGTCTGCTGGTTGCTTATAAAGTTGGCTTGAACTACAGAATCCCTCCTAGTGCTCTTTCACAGTGTTTCACAAATACCTTCCAAAAATACTCTCCTCATTAGACCATAAAAAAGGGAGCAGGACTGCAAGCTGACCATTCAAAGCAATTATTTGCTCTTTCACACCAGATTAAATGTTGAGTAACCACCACCTTCAGTGGAGTTAACAATGGTCCAAGTCAGAAATTAGGACAGAATTTAGTAGAACACTTCCATTAACTTCCAGTTACTTGTGACAAAACAAGAGATGATCTATTTGGAGTCTAGTAAGACTGCAAATAAACTCAATTTCTGCTATTCAGAATAGAAGAGTTATGGCAAATTTTGTAGTCTTTAAGAAAGAATAGATGGTTTTGCTGTAGATCAGTTACTTACAGACCTATGTTTTCTCCTAGAAGTGTTTACTCTTGTAATGTACTGCCTGTAAACTTCTTTTCATTCACCTTTCTCACTCCTTTTAGGACTATTTAATGGATGCTGAGGGTTCTGTAAAAACACTGCAACAGATCAAGTCAAAAGTGAGGGACATACAGACCCTGTAGCACCCACCATTCTCAAACCCACTTGTTTTAAGAGTACACCAACTCTACCATGTGAGAAACCAGCAAGTCTGAAGAAGGCTCAGAAATACTTCCAGGCCCTTTACAAGCACCTCTGGAGATGCTCAAACATCCTTCTTGTAAACATGACAACATTCAGAACTTACCTGGGACCTCACAAACAGCAGCCAGCAGCACTAGAGAGCCCAGATGTGGAGGAAACAGCTGGAGCTCTGACTTCTTCACTAGACAGCTGGAGACTTCCCAATAAAAGTCAGCGCAGCTTTCGATCCCAGTTTTTTTGCTGTTCCAGCTGCACGTTGTGGTGCCCTGGGGAATAAACTGGCTGAAGAACTCCTGGTAGCATGGTTTCATAAAGCAGTGTATACACCTGCTTTGTTTCTTATTGCCCTGGGATTAAATCACATGCTGAGCTTGACTTTGGCTAATAAGTCAAGGAGTAGAATCCTACAGCAGAGACTCAGTGTGCCAGTGATAAAGCAAAAAGCACATTTTAGTCAATTCCAATTTCCAGGAATGGGATAAAACCTTTGAGGTGATGGTAGCCCCAAACCAAAGCAAATGGGAGAGACTTGAGCAAAGAGAATTTAAATGCTTCACTCCAGCCTGTCTGGGAAAACACACAGCAGAGCCTGTTCTTTGCTCTGATAATTTCTCTTTCAAATACTCTAATTTTTTTTGTTATTCAATATGGTAAAACCCCCCCATGTTTTGCCATATAAAATAAGTACACTTCTCTATCACCCACTTCTACCAATATATATAAAGATTGTATATTCTAAACACATCATTTGTCAACAGTTTGTAAATCAGGTTTTCCCAAGTAGTAACATTAGCCATTAATTGTTTTAAACTTCACAAGTGAACACTCAAACAGGAAATATGATACATAAACAGGAACAAAGTCTTTAGCACAGCATTCAGTAAAGTCTAGCCAAAGTCTGGCCAGTCTGCTAGAAACCATCAGCAGCAGCTCTAAACACAACTGCTGGTTGAACAGTAAATGTTCTTCCAGTGATGTTTGTGCAGTTTGCTACTGAGCCACGAAAACAGCATTTTTCCCCTACTACCCTTTAGCAGTTATGTCTTGAAATCTAGTCTCCTTCCTCTCCAAATTTTTAAGAGCCCAAAACTCTACTGCAACTTTTGGTTGTACATTTTTCTCATGAATGAACTCAAATGTTCCAGTTTCTATTTGTGTGTCAGGAATATTCATACGACACCCCCCCCCCCTTTTTTTTTTTTATTAGTTGTAAATAGACAAATAGACCCTAAAATGCATCCTCTGTTTGGTAATTTTTGTACCTCGGTCAGTGCATGAGCTTGAGGAGAAAAGTGAACCTGTCAGCAAATGCTGAAGCGGCTGTGCTGGAATCTGAGCAGGGAAAACCCAACCACTCCCAGTTTAGGATCAGTTTGTTCCCCCTTCCAAAGCCCAGCTCTAGAATGAGTTTTGTTTTACTGGGAGGGTGGTGAGGCCCTGGCACAGGTGCCCAGAGCAGCTGTAGCTGCCCCTGGATCCCTGGCAGTGTCCAAGGCCAGGTTGGACAAGGCTTGGAGCACCTGGGACAGTGGAAGGTGGCCCTGCCCATGGCGGGGGATGGCACTGGAGGAGCTTTAAGGTCCCTTCCACCTCAACTATTCGATGAGGGTTTTGTCCATATTTACTGGTAAAAAAAATCACATTACAACTCATGAGACATCTGAACACCCATGTGAGGGAGCATTTTGAGTCCCAAATGCATTACAGAATCATGTACCCCAGAGAAGGGAACAGGAGTAGAAGAGACAGACAAACATTGAGAGAAAACGTGTAAAGTGGTATTATGTTATTAAAACATTACATTAGAAATAAACAGAACATAAACCCAAAATAGGTTTCAACCAGGTTTAACTTTTTTCTTTTTCTTTTTTTTTTTCTTTTTTTTTTTTTTTTTTTAAATTCAAATTGACCCAAAGCAAAAAAACTTACATTGCAAAGGAAGAACAAAATACATGATGGTATTGGTAACACAGCATTGCATGGAAGATGCACTTATGGACAGGTTTTTTCCTCCAAACCAGCCCATCTTGGTAAAGATGCCACATCTTTTCTTTTGCCTCTGGGTATTTATCTGAAGAGTTTGTCCAGATGTGTTCTCCTATGATTGCCAACCAGAGCCTGAAAAACTGAATTTTCCACGCTATTCCAAGGAAGCCAGAGTTATTCCAAGCATGAGTGATAGTGAATTTAAAAAAAGAAAAAAAAAAGAAAAAAAAAAAAAAGAAAGAAAACAAACCCAAAACAAAACAACCCACTCAAGCTTTTCAAACTAACAAGTATTGTCTATAATGTAAATAGTTTAGAAATATGGTAATTAAATAATCTAAAAAACACTCTTACTCTGCTGTACATTTATAAACATAAATATTTACAAAAACTTTCTGCTTTGTTTTAAAGGATGAGGTTTGCAGTTTGTTAATGATCAGAGTCTTTTACTCATATTGATTCTTTGGTGTGTTTGCCAATTTTTTAAGGTTTATTAAAAGTGTTCAACCGTGAATTTTAAGGTAACGGAACGAGGCTACATCACAAGTCTCTATTGTGGACTTCTCCTTCCACGTTCTAGTCCGAATGAAAAACAAAGGTCAGTTTGTTCTTCAAAGTATTTGTGCACAATATTGAAAATAATAATTTTTAAAAAAAGACCAAATTCCTCTTTATTGAAATTTGGGTGGGATTATAAATGAATGATCCTACTTTATTCTGCACTTGAGCACGTGGATAACCAGAGATAGTGCACAGGACTATCAGGAGGTTCAGATCCACTGTGGTGCTTTGCAAGAATTCAGGTGAGAAACCAGCTACAAGAGCATTGCAAAAAAAGGGTGAGGAATTCCCTCCACCCCTGGGAGAGGAGAGGATGAAAATTAATTTAAAAGAAAGGCTTTCTACTGGCCTGAAACATATGTGTGTTCCCTTTTAGATGTCAGTTACTTAAAAGAAATAACCAAAAAACAAACCTCAAACAATAAATAATGGAATTACACATTTCTTCATTAAATAGCATTCTTGTTACCAACAAAGTCTTTCATAATTTTCTTCAGTCACAGCAACAGACAGAACAAATAATTTGCCTTAATATAGATTGCAACTAAAATATACTCTAGATTACCTTAGAAAATATTACTGTAAAAATTCAGTGGGGAAGGAGACATTGGTTTAGACCAACTTACAAGTGTAGTGAACAATACTAAGTCTGTTTTGTATTGGTTTTTTTTAAAGAAAACAGTTTTAAGATCCTGGTTTCATGTCAGAAAACGGAAGATTTGTGTTAAAACCTGCCAGTCTGCCCTGTCTCAGCACTGGAGAGCTCAAAGATTGGAATGGCTGATCTTCCCTCCACAGGGGCCAGGAGACTCAAGCCACACTCGAGCTCCTGCTCACACCCCACAGCTTGTCCCTACTCCACAGATACAACCAGGAGGAAGCACTACAAGCTCTACAACCCAGTGTTAGGCTGGACTTGCTTACTCACATTGCTGAGACATGAACTTCTGGTCACTGCTGCAGCAGCTGGACTTGAACCGGTACAAGCTGGAGATAAAAAGGTTCAACACCCCATTCCCAACCCTCTGAGCCATGAATCTCCAAAATCCCTTATTGTTTGGAAACCTGATGCAATGCCAGGCACAATAGGGACAGATAATCCTCCTTGCTTGCCACGGTTCCGGTGCATCCATCAGCAGTGATCAGGTTCACTCTCAGGGAGCTGCAGTCCAGGGTTACCAAACATTAAAAGGAACTAGCAGAGTTAATTAATATGAGTTTACCTGCCTTAACCTTGCTTTTCCTATTTTTAATACTAACTATTTTGAAAGTGACAGTGTGAAACTTAAAAGCCATCATCATTCCTTTCATCTCCCACTCCAGTTGGTTCAACTGGTACGAAAGCACTCCTACTATCAGAGGGGCTCTTTTGGAGCCAGGCAGATGCCAAAATAAAAGTAGAGAACACTGGTAAGAACCTTATGCTGAGTCTGTAATGCCTTGAAAATAAAGAGAGGGAAACAACTGCACGTTTTGGCCCAATCTTTTGACAAGAAATTAATTTTTTTCCTACAATTAGAAACAAAACTCTGCAACAGATCTTTTGATACCTGGTTTCACATTCAGTAGCCAGATTTCAGCACTCCTCTCAGTTTCTGCTTTCAGATTAATTGCAAAATTTGAACGTTCAGTGTCAGTGGGGCTTTTCTTCTTAGTTAATAACTTATGTGCACTTCCAGCTCTCTAACCTGAAACAAACTGAATTTCAGAGCAATCAAAACAACCCCCGCCCCCTGCACTGCTTTTAAAACAAAATAGTTTGGCCAATTCACTTTCTTTTTTTTTTGAAGTGGACACAATTTGGCTTGAGAACCCGTAGATAAAATCTCAACTGAAAGTGAAATAAAGCAGGTTATACATTCATGAAATTCAGGGAGTAATAATGAACAGCAACTGCTGCATAATTTCTGTAATGTCACATCGACACTACAGGGAAGCAGCAGCTCCTGCTCTCACAAATAATGCACTGAACCTAAATGAGGAATAGTGGGGGAATCACACATCAAGGGAAAATACATCAGAGAGATTATTGCACAGGAGGCACTGTATGAGCAACAGAATACATTGGCTTCAAAAAATTTAAATTTGTTTCCTCTTAAGTTAATGTAAAAAATACAGAGGCTATGCCTCTCTGTAGTGTACTGTCACTGGTAAAAACAGACTTACAAACAGCCCATTCAACAGGGAATGTTGGGGAGGAGGGCCTGAATTTCCTGGGCATCCCAACTACAGTAATTAGGAAAAGAAAAATACAAAAAAAAAAGAAAAAAAAATTTAAAAAAATAAAGAAAAGCCAATGTATAGACCCTCAAATTGAACAGGGTAACTGCATTCTTTTTCCTCAATTTCCAAATTATATTCATACAGTACCCAAGGACATGTCGATTATCCACTCTTCCCTCTGTCCTGCAAAAACAAACAGCTGGCAGAGACAGGGGTCCTAACAGACAGGGCTCTGGAGGTCTATCTGTATCCTTTTGCAGGACTGGTGCCTTGATTTCCAAACTTTTTATGTTCTTGCATCATTGCTCAGCATGCCAACTCAAGCCAACCGCTTCCCTCGAAGGGGCTGCCTTCCATCTCCACGGCAAGTCTGCACACATAATGTGAAAACAAACAAAAAACCAACAGCAATTCCTAAAATGCAGTATTGTATAGAAAGCTTGGACCTTGTAAACTTGGACCAAGAAACCAAAAATTAAGACCTTCTAGCGTGTGGTATAAAAAACCCAAGGAAGTGTATACCTGCCTTCTGACTTCACAGAAAAATCAGAATTTGCATAGGATATACTTTATGCAAGGCAACAAGCCTCTTCAGTATCTGGAATAGAACTAAACTTGCTTAGAGTTCCTCTCTTCATGGATATCAGATATCATCAAATTTGTGTTTTAAGTAGTCTTTCATGACCTTGGCAATGGGTAGTTCATCAAGTAGTTTGAGGTTTTGAAGGCCTATACACTGACGGATTTTAATTCGGCATAGATCTTGCAAGTTTCTGGGCTGTCCTGAAAAGACAAAAGGAACAGATAAAAATAAAATGATCACATTTTAAACGTATTTTAAAGACATCATTTACTCTGCCAAATGACAGGGGTTTGCTGTTTCCTAAGAGGGAGAGGGAAGGGAAAAATTACAAGAGAATTACAAGTTAACACCTTTTTAATGAACTCAATGAAACCAAAGGGTGAATCCTAAAACCATTTTTACATGCACATAATCTTACTGATGCCAGTGTAAAGTGATTTTCACCCATGTGAGGATTCCCACCAGGTGGCAACATATGCTTATGCATTACAGAACAGCAGAACTCCACCATTTAACTTTTGTGGATTTTTTTTTATCCTTGGGGGAAAACCCCCTCAGTCTTACAAAAAAAGCCCTCTTCAAACAATGAGACAAAAAGTTCTAAGTTCAGCAGTAACAGGACTAGGAAGTTTCCTCTCTGAGGAATCAGAGAGTGAGGATTTATAAAAGTTATTCCAGGATCTTATGGCAGAGTTAAATAATGGGGTTTTCTTTCCCTTCTAATGAAAAGATAAAGCCTTCAAGCTTTGGATGCAGCCAAACCCTTGTCAAACAGAAAGGGATGAAAATGTGAATTAACCACTGTCCACAGAGGAAAAGCTTTACTGACATCACACAAACTCCAGCATTCCTGGCAAGAGTTTTCCAAAATAATCAATTCTATTTCAAGCTCATTCTTACTAGGAAACTACTCAAAATCAAACACCTTGAGAAACAGTCAGGGTTTGGTCTCTCTATCAAAAATAATCTTAAAATTTAATCAAGTCTTGTATCTGAATGTACCCAGCAATGGATCCCAAGGAAGAAAGAAAGAGAAAAAGAGCAGAACAAGAGACATTGAGAAATTCTGCCCCAATAAACCCTTCTAGCTTTCAGCACTGGTGCCTTTGGGCCTTCCTAGCCCAGAGATTGCACACAGATCTGTGTCTTTAATAGCTTGCCCTTAGTAAATCTGTCTAGTGTTTTTTGAACCCATTCATACTTTCAGTATCCAAAACATCCTGTGGCAACAAATTTCACAATATAATTAGGCGTTGGCTGGAAAACTACAAAGTAATTTTATTTATTTTAGATCTCCTTCCTGATGGCTTTGTTGCATGCCTGCCATTCTTTGAGTTACAAAGAAAATAATGAATAATTGTTCCCACGCCAGTCATGATTTTACATACCTTTATATAAACCTCCATCCTCCACTCATGCTCAGTACCTCTTCCCAAAGCTGAAAACTCCAGTTAATAACCCCCAACACGGGAACCACTCCAAACCTCTGAACAAACTGCCTGCCTTTGTGCTTTTTCCTCATTCTGCTACAGCTCTTTTGGAGTTATTCCAGTAACACATCAAAGCTGTGCTAATCAATATTTTGATCATCGACTTAACTATGTAAGCCTCTTTTTCTTTCTTTTTTTTTTTTCCTTCCTCCAAGCCAAGACTTGGTTATGGGACCTGATGACTGTCAAATTCAAAATACTCAGCACCCTGAACAATGTAGGTGCTTCTGTTGGTATCCATAGAAATGGGCTGACAGACAGGTAGGGATTTTTTAGACACTGGGATTTATCTTAAGCACTAAAATTATCCAGGGCAAGCCAGCAGAAGTAATGCATGAAAATAGTCTCAGTCTGCTTTTAAAGAAATTAGGTTTGAAATTAAAAAAACATGAAAATTTGAGTTTCCTTTATGGAAGTTGAAAATACTTTTATTATACTTATCACCACCTAAATGTCAATTTATTTTTAGTTAAATCCTTCATCCATGACTTAGAACACAGAGCAATGGTTACTTTGCCCACCAGTGGTTTCTTCTTGGCAATTTTTTTTTCCACCTGAAGGAAAGAATTTAGGCAACAGCAGAATGTTCAAACTTCAGGGAAAGAAAAGTTATTTTGGTAAGAAACGAAGCAATCTTACTGGTGATAAAAGAAATAGTTCTGATTCTTTCAAATAGGGCTCAGAATGGATGCACTGCTTCAAAAGTTCACTGCAAACAGCAGCACTACAAATGATAAAGGACTAGAGGTCTTTGTGTATTTTCTGTAGTAGAGTACACAATAAATCAGCTATGAGACACTGATTTCTGGTTTCAGAAATAAATGCCTTTTAATTAACATCCTATGTGGTTTTTGGGAACATAAAGGAACAGACAACTTAAAATACCCAGAAGAAATTGGTCATCAGTTAATTCAAAAAGACCCGATTATCAAATGTATGACATTTTCCCCCTGATAAGCCTAAAAAATATTTCCTGGGAATGTGTTAACAATGGACATTTCCAGTGTTAAGCACCAGTTGCTACATCTAGTGGCTGCTGGTGTCTTAGGTCACGCCTTGCAAATTCCAGGGTTATTAATGCATTTGTGATTTATTAGAAACGGTGTCTGGAACACTTACTCATTCTTGGTTGCATCTGAATGAAAAAGAAAAAAAAAATAAAGGATTACGGACCGATGTCAGTGAACCTTAGTTTGGCAAATGAAAAATGTTATTAGTAACTTGGCAAAGTAAGACAAGCTAAATGATGAATAAAGTTCTTTTTAAAAACAATTAGGAAGTAGCGACTTTGGTTATATCCTGCACCACAAGTTTGGGAAGTTACTTAGGCAAATATGCTGGAAAGGAAGAGAATTAAAAGAGAAAGAAACAAAAAAACCCCACAAACATGAAAGGTACAACTGGCCTAATTACCACTATCATGCAAAACAACCACATAAAAGTTCTGATCACCTTAAAAACATCCAGCACATCCCTCAAGGGCCACCTTGTTGCTGTAATTCTGGATTTGCTCATTTGTTCATCAAATCATTACATATTGCAGTCAAATTATTTTAAAGCAGTAATCAAATAAATTAAAAGTATTAATTACAGGAAAAAGATGCATAGTTCATCTTTTGCCTTCCAGAGCTTGTGCTCTGTGCTGGAAGGGAAAGCAGAAATCCCCACCAGTGGAATTCTGGTGTACAGTGTCCCAAACCTGTCAGAGAAGCTTCTTCCAAACAGAAGAAATGTAAACTATGAGCTTAAAGAATTGACAGGAATTGCTTTTTGATTTTTTAACCTAGATGCAGCAGACTTCAGTATATATAAAATTTAGGCATTTTCCTAAATTAGCCCTTCAGCTGCTAACAAAGTAAGTTTCTGAGCTTTCTCCCACTAAAATAATTATTTTACTTGAATAACAAAATGAGCCTTTTAAATTATTATTAAAAGATCAGCCTTTGCTGGCAAAGCAAAGGAAAAAAACCCCATGTTTTAACAGCAAGAAATTACTACAATTAATCTGAATTTCCACTCAAAACTCCATTCCTTTTCTGCAGCATTAAGATTTTTCTGGTATGATATCTGAGTTTGTTGTTCTGTCCCAGAGGCAGACAAAACTTCCATTTAGGATTTGCCACCTGGCCAAAGAACTGTGGCACTGTTAAAACTGCTCTGCATTTATACCTGTGTCTTCCCTCTGCAGACAATGCTCCCCAAGAAATAAAACACTAATTCACCCAGTAAGTCTATATTCAAGGACCATTAAAGGCATATTTGTGATCACTCTGACAACACTGGTTTTTGGGGACTTTCATCCAGTTCTGTAAAGCTGGAAAAGGGGAATCCCTACCCATTTCCTCCACTGCAAATGCAGAGCAAAAAAATACATGTAATCATACAATGTAAAAATTATGAATTGACCTTTCTGTTACCCAAGACAAAACTTGGGAATAACAGAGATTAATACATTGTAGGCTGCAATAAGATCCCCTCTGATGTATTGTTCTAACTACTAAAAGAAAAGTACTTTTAAAGCAAACAATCAGTGTCATTGGTTTGAGGAGGATAGGCTGTTTCTGAAGAAATTAAAAAATGAAAAATAACATCAGTGACATATTTCAGAAGCCGCCCACAGTTTTCTCTACAATATTAATGCATCTCTCTAAAAAACCTTAGAGTGGAATTTCTCAAACTGGAGCCTCTGTCCCTCCTGGGAATTCTGAAAGGCTGAAAACAGTAGCAAGAAACCATTTGGTAATTTCTTTTTAGCTACAAAGGGAACTTAAAAATAAAAATCCTCTGAAACATTTTACAAAAATATGTCGAAACCAAGCTGATGTATGCTGGCAACAGCTCAGTTCCTCTAGAATATCAGGAAAAGTATTTATTTCTGCAGCAAACCCTTAAATCCATCCCTTATTTCACAGCGGTGAAAGAATGCAGCGACTGCCAGCAATTAAAACTGAGTTCTGAATTTGTTGGCTTTTTTTAAGGGGGGAAAATGAAAAAGATAATTGAACTTATCAGGTGGAAACTCACACCCACCAGCCAGGAAACACACTGGGGAGGATGCACAAGAAGGGGATCACAGGGAAAGGTTGGGATCACCCAGGAAATGACTGAGGCTGAGCCGAACGGGAATTCGGCTGCTCAGCTCAGGTCTCAAGTTCTGGAAATGCACTGGCTTGTACTCTGTAAAAAAACAACAGCAGAATAATTGGAGAGGATATCTGGTTTTCCAGCATTCAAAACCTCAGAAAAAGCTAATATCAAAAAAATCTATAGGTCTAAAAGATTAGTATCAGACAAGGAGGGATGAGTGTGGAATTACAGAATGTTCACCGAGAGCGTGAACAGATTCCTCCAGCTCGACAGGACACGGAGAGCTTTGATTCTATTTAACTGGATATTATATAAGTTATTTTAAAAGTTCTAATTTAATACTGTGTTCAGCATGCCTCTGCTAGAATGTCTGAGCCTGACATATGTTTCCATAGGTCTCTGAAAAATAATTCCCCACAATGAGTTTTAGATGTCTATTAAATTTCAGTCTATCTGGCACAGAAATTATGTACTATTTTGGACTGAAAAATCCTATATGAAAAAGCAGAATGCCAGTAAGGCTCAATGTTATACTTAACAGGTATATTTAGCAATGAAATTAAGATTTGAATATGCTTGCAAAGGTATTTTTTTTAAAAAAAAATTGTGACATCTCTGTAAATTCAGTCTCGCTGAAATTGCTATGGAAATTCAACTAAGAATTTCAACACCATAATGTTTATCTATTTTTAGGAGACAGTAAGTAAAGTGCTCTGAACATCAAGACAAGCTTAAGATGCATTGTTATACTATTTTCAGATTATTTTTGCAGAGTAGAGCATAGGAGTACAAATGGGAGTAGAGCACGGCTGTACCTTAAATGCCACATATAAAATAGTCTTTAATTTTTTTACAAAGGCCTCTTTAAAAATTCTTTCAAAGTAAATTACTGTATATACCTACACGATATGATTCAACTACTTAATATAGTCAGCTGTAGAGTAGAAAATTATAAAATAATCCCCTTATCCTAGTTCCCAGTTTAACTGGATGACAAAGCAGACCTCAATCATCACTGCAAGATTTCCAGCAGCACCCAAGGAAACAAGTAAAGCCTGAGATTCCAGTAAAGATCTCCTATGTTATTACAAACATGAAAATACCATTTCCTTTGCAATTATCCATGAAACAAAATATGTAAAAATCTACTTAATTCACTACGACACTTCTGTACTCATAGAAGTTAAAACTATGTTGAGAGAAACTTTTTAAAACCTTCTTCCAATTAAAGAAAAAAATTCTAGTGAAAAGTCATCTTGATTAAGCCAAGGGATAGAGACAAAGGATGTATAAGGATTTCCTTAACAGAACTTCTGTCTCATATATAAATTTAAACACAAAATTACACTCTCGAGTCAAAGCCAAAGATCTGCCCTTTGAAAAATTTAAAAAAGCAATGCAGCTGAAACATTTGTAGTTAAACTCACTGGGTGACCTTTAGATGTTGTTCCAGAACTGAAGTGAATTCTTTGATACCTGTTGCCACATCACACTGCTCTGGCCAGATCATTTCCTGAGTTCTCTGTCTGGACACAGAGCAGCAGCTCCTCACAGCCTCTCCTGCTCCTCAGCTGAACACAGAGTCAGTTAAAGGAGGGTTATGGGGAGGGGGAACTTTCCAGGCTTTTAAAAAATTCCCTTCCTTAAAGATCCTAATTGAAATTTCTAGTACCTTGAAGTTTTTTTAAATCCTTATGTATTTTTCAAACACTTGCGTTTTTCTACTTCCCACATTAGTTTTATAAGTTTTAATATTCTCAAATCCCATTCAACTTCAAAATAAATAATTTCATCCTGGGCTGTGATTGCAGACTAATTTTATAAATATATACACTACCAATAAAAGTCTCTATGTATGTCTATCTTCATATAAATCATATACACCCATCTCTATTTTAATTTGCATTAGTGCATTCCAAGCTTAACACATTAACACTCCTGAAGAGGCAGGTTCACACCATGAGAAAACTGAAACATTTACACTGTTCCAAACCAACTCTTTATCAAATGATCTCAGGTACTATGGTGGCTGCCAATAAATGTTTTTTGAAATAGGAAAGTGTAATACAGATAAGGAGAAGGAAGGTCATTAATAAAATCATTGAGCAGTTTTCATTATTTTTTTTTCCCCAGGGAGACTTTGCTTATTTTTGTATTGTAAAAAAGAGAGAGGGGGAAAAAGAAAAACACACAAGTCTGAACAGCAAGTCAACAGCAGACTCACGGTCAAAAACTCTGTCGTTCCTAACTTCCAGCTTTGTGCTTAAATACTGAAACACAACTATAGAATAACTTCCTCTTGGAATTATTCTAGGAGCAAAGGAATCTCTACCTGTAACCAGGAAGAATATCAGACCTTCAGGGTCAAACCCCAAAATCCAATATCTTCTTGCAGACTCTCAGGGCCAATACTGAGTATTTCTGAGAGCTTGGTTTCTTGCCTGTCATTCCCAACCGGGGACCTGGGCTAAAGGCTGCCATTATTACCGATTACAATACCTACCAAAACAAAAAGAAATTCACAAATGATGTTTTCTGAGAAACTGAAACTGTACAAAGTATGTTTTCCAAGTATAAAAAAATAAAAATAGCTACTCACATCTTACATGTAGACTACTAAATAGTAACCCATTTGTATGCAGCATGCAACTGCTTTCACTTGAAAAAAGTTTTGATCGGTTTGATAACTATAATTTATAACTATTAATCTTTAGCCTTAAAAATGTTAATCTACTGTAAAAAATAAAAACTATTTCCTGATTTACTATCAAATATACTCTTCAAAACTTCAGATGCAGATATAAAACTTCCAGCTATGGATTTCTGTATAAAGCACTCAGTATAAGAGTCAAATAAACTGAAATTCCCGTTAAGCCCCATGAACAAGGCACAGTTGCCAACCTCAGAAGAGTTTCAGGAAGAATTCCAGTAGAGGAATTGCCCAAAAATTTTGTAAAGTTTTTTTCCTAGAAAATACATATTGCAGCAGACTCATAAACAAGGTTCTTTCCCAAAGTGCTACAGCACGAGATCTCAACAATTCCCTGTACAGTCAGACTTAACTGGAAACTCCACTACCAAAATGCCAGCTTGCTCTTTATCCATCTCATCTCTTACACAGCATCTTATTAAAGTAATTATTCATGAAATGCAGGGAAGACAGTGTTTGGATATTTATAAAAAGGGCAGCAGAGTTTGTTTACAGTGGTTTGTAAACATATATCGATAATTATTTTTGCTCAGAAGCACAGAGCTGAAACTGTTTTTGTCAGCACTGTTTTCCCAGTCCTCCCTCCAACAGCACAAAACTGGGATAGTTCCAACAATGGGCACAAATTAAAGCTACTTTTTTTTGGTAGCAGAATTTGCTTCTCACTTAACATTAAACCCTTAAGATACGGAATCTGCAAGCTGAATGTCACAGTACCTGTTTCCATTGGTCTTTAGACACTGAGGAAACACGGAGCAGCCTAAGCTTTCATGCTTACTGATACATCCTAAGACTGGAAAACTGCAAGTCTGGATATTATATCATCTCCTAAAATCCCTGACACTGCAACTATACAGTCAGAGGTTTCCAAAAAGGAAACCAGAAAGAAATGTGTTTGAATGAGAAAGGGCAGGCAAATTAAACCAAAATTTGCTTAATTGCTTGTATTTCTCATTATCAAGTTTCACCTTTTCAGAGATTCTCTTTCAATTTCAGATATGAACAAAAACAACACCACAAATCATGTAGAAAAAGAAAGGAAATTCCAAATGCTTATTTGTGTCAGTTACTGACAACAGATTTCAGCTGATTCACTTCCAGCCCACACTGAGTTTCAGTTTCTTTATGGAGTATATAGATTATCTAATTCTCATTAAAAAATTACCACATTCAAAAAAATAAAAGGAGCTGTAGGGGACAAAAAAAAAAAAAAAAGGATTTATGAAATACCCCATCATCTGCAGTGCAGAGATCATTCTAGCTGGATGATAATTTACCAGGCCATCTTAACATGTTTGAATTGGCAAACTCTGCTAAAAGCTTATCAGCAATTCCTAACTGCTTTAGGCAATACTATGAATATGAAACGTTAGTACAGCATTCCATGTTGAGAGAGGAAAACTTTCAGTAGATCTAGTACACCAAAAGCTGGTAATCAAAAGTGATTTGGATAATTAGGAGCCCAATACTTTTTCTAAATATCGAAAGTCACGATGAGTTAAAAATCTCTCGTATTTCAAAGACATCAACAAAATCAAATCAAAGCTACACAGCACATGAAACCCCTTCAAGGTGCAGGAATGAACTGTGGCATTTTGTTGTCTGGTTTAGGGGAGGGAAGGAGGGAATGTGGGAGAACACAAAGCAGCCAAAGCTCTTTTCTGCCCTAGTTGTAGTGCAGATGAAAAAGCCATCAACTGCCGAGGATTTGTATGGTAATAAAAAAGCAAAACAAAAGACACTAAAAAAACCCTAAACAAACAACAAAACCAAACTCAAAAATCTTACGTGCTAAGGCCAGAAATAAAATAGATTTTACAGTTAATAAATGTTTCCCGTAGATATTTAAAACAAAGCTAATTTAAATGAGGTACACTTAACATTAGCACCTTTGCCGAGTAAGAGATTCCCAGTATCACAATCCCTTCACCTTCCCAGAAATTTGCTAGTGCATTTAAATAGCATCAAGGGGCAGAGAGGAAGAATATATATCTTTTTTTTTCCTGGGGCTAAATTCAAAGAAGGCTTTTAGAGGACATTGTGTCCTGTGATTAACTTCTCTTACATACATACTTGTCACTTCTTGTAAGAAATCCAGACAGGGTCGGCTACTTCCAGAAATACTTATTGAAACAGCCAGTGGGGTCTGTCCTTCATAGTTCCTTGTGTTAGTGTCTGCTCCGTAATTATACAACATTTGTGCACAAAGCACATCATCTCTAAGAGCAGACAAGTGTAAGGGCGTCTGTCCGTCTTCCAAGCGCCCCAAGTTTGTATCGGCCCCTCTCTGGAGGAACATTCGGCAGTACGAGTGATTGCTTTTGATCACAGCGTATCGTAACAGGAAACCATTCTGAATGTCGATGTTGGCATTGTGGTCCAGGAGGATTTTCACACAGCTCGACCTCTCCCGGATAATGGCCAGCTGGAGTGGTGTAGTACCTTTATCGCTGAGTGGATCAACCTCAGCCTTGAACTCCAGGAGGAGCCTGACAAAGGAGTCTCTGCCGTAGTGAGCGGCGACGTGCAGGGGAGTCCAGCCGTCGTTGCTCTTGGCGTTAATAATGTCACTTCTGTAGTCGGATTCCAGCATCAGGCGCGCGATCCTCGCCCGGCCGTGCATGGCCGCGTAATGCAGGGCGGTGAAGCCTCCGATTAAGTCCTTAACTGTGGGATCAGCTGGAGTTAAAATAAAATTTTAAAAATAATTAGAAGGTGTTATGGTAATCCGGTGCTGGAAGAAAATTTTTTTTTCTTTTTTTTTTTTTTTTTTCTTTTTTTTTTTAAATTCAAACAGTAATTGTTAGTCTTTCCAGGCATAGCATGACAGGATTTTTTTTTTTTTTTGTACTTCAAACTAATTCTTGCTTTTGTGAACATGCTATTTTTGATACAAAGTTAAAATTGCATTTAAGAACGAGTTACAAAAAAAAAATAAATTTCTTTCACATACATATGTTTCCATTTGACAAATACTTTTCCACATCTTCCTAGCACTCTTAGGAATTAATTACTAATTACTCACATCTCTCTGTCCATCCAGTTTCCCCCCAGCTCTACAATATTACATTTTTTCCCTCAATGTTCAACTTTTTATTTTCCCTTGTGTTGCTTCTTGGTCTTAAAAAGAAGCATGTGTAGAAACATCTGCTGTCCCAAATTGCGGATGTTTTGTGGTCTGGCAGCATTGTATTGTTTTTAGGGTGTAATGCTGTATTAGGTAAAATGTTTCTCTGTGGTCTGCAGGATTTCCAAAGCATGTAGGATATATGTTATTTTAGATTATCTTGATAAAGTTTCTTTTCGTAGATGATGAATCTGTTTAGAATCTGTTCTGAATTTATAGTTTCGCAAAAATTTAAGAATGTAAAAAACCCACTTCTGAAAGGAATCAGATAAACTGTTAGTGCAGAGTACAGGTAATTACAGATTTATTTCCCCTTCACGCAGCACAAACACTGAAATTGATTTATTAATTTAAAAATTAAAATAATCCAATCAATTTACCTAATTTCCTCAGGATACCCAAATTTGCATGGCAAGTGACTAATTAATTACCCAAGGCAAGGTGCCATTTCTCAGCTAGAGAACAAGCCAGGCTGTGAGGTTTCTCCTTCCACCATGCATGGGTGCTGCTGTTGGACATTAAAAGGTACAAACCACAGTGTGGAAGTTTGAACACTTTACCAACCTAAGTTAGATACCATCTGCACCAGAAGACCTGCTCTAAGTTAAGTTCAAAATACAATATTAATTGCAGGCTACCCTAGACTGAACACACCTGAACACACAAAGGTGCAAACACAAAACAGGAATAAGCTTCCCAACCCACTGTGATCATATCCAGGTAACACCAAGACAGATATTACACCAAAATGAAAAGACTGGAAGGAAGGAGTAGAGAATACAGCTGCAAAGATGATCCAGCAACTTTAAGGATGTTTTTAAATGGAAAGAGAAGATGGAGAGGAAGGAAACAAATGAACTAACAAAAAAAAATCCAACATACAGAATGCAGCCTGGCTACACAGAAAAATAAGATGTGAGAACTGCCTCTAGTGCACAGAACAGGAATAAACATAGAAATAAGGGGTATATTAAGGAAAGTTTAGTTCCTTGCTAGTGACAGCTTTCCTCATCTCCTGTGAAAAGCAGAAGTTTCAGTGCTCTGAAAAGTCACACTAACCTGAGCTAAAGGAATGAATGAAGCACCCACAGCCCAGCAGGAAAATGCAGCCAGTGACTGAATGGGTGCTCCTAACCTGCACTGTGATCATGCAGTAAAAGGCAGCAAAAAGATCAGCACAACCCACACAAAGATAATATTTCAAAGTGATGCTGCTCCCAGGGTCTCTTTCTTCACAGTGCTCAGAATATTCTACTTTGACTTGTGAGTGGTGATAAATAAAGTGGGTAACAGGCATGAGAACAGGCAGAGGGATGATACAATCTGAAGGGCAGAACTGGGGAGGAAGATGGACATAATGGGAGGGAGCCAACAGCAAGCAGAGCCTTTCCCCACCAATGATTTTTTAAAGAAATTATGTTTGAGTGGTACCTTCTCCCTCCCACACTGCATAAGGCATTCCAGGCATCATTTCTACCCCCAAATGAGGTGCGGGTCACTGTCACAACCCTGTTTAACCAATGTCATTTCCAAATTCAAGCAGATATGGCCCAACTTTTATATGTGCCCCTATATGCACTTTTATACTGGTTGTTGTAATCCAAACCTCACAATTTCCTTGCAACATAAGGATACCTTTTACCTGTAGTTTTAAGCACCATTCCACATCTTCCTTACTCCCAAAATGCCACTGCTTTTGACCACTAAAGTGAACCAAAACATTACTAAGTCACGTAAGAGAAGCTTCTTAAGAAGGATAGGAAAAAAAGCCTCACAGTTGGGCAACCAAGCAACACAACCAACCAATCTTTCCATAACAAACCCCCTAAAAAAGAAACCTCGTGAAAATAGACCGTAATTCCCATTAAGATTATGGATTTCTAGTGAGCCAACAGTCTGCCTCTGGATTAGAGAAACTATTTTAACAGGAACGAAACATCATTTGCTATTCCACCAATGTCCTGCTGCCACCTCCTGGAAAACGTCTGAACTTCACAAGGGCTTTTAGCAGAGGATGGACCCGCATGAAGTTGCCTACAAATTCCATCCACTCAGTCCCTGTCTTAGCAAAACTAACATCCCAAAGTCGATGGGGCCTAAAGAACTTGTGCTGTTCTGGGGGTTTTGTCGTTTTGGGTTTTTTTTAATGCTTCAGTAATTGGTATCATGTTGTAAAGTAAGTTTCTTTCCCTGGAACATGAGCAAGGTAAAAATTAATTTGGAATGACTCTCAGATTACCTTTTAGAATCTGCAGAGGGGTAAAAACTACCTGGCAGTTTTAGCTGGAAAGGGATCCAGTCAGCACTTGCCAGCAGTTCTCTATCTCATCTCCATCCTGACTGTCAAACAGTTCTTTCATTCCAAGCTTCCCATGAATATGGGGAGAGCAGAATGTAGAAACATCAACAACTGCATTTGGTCACTTCTAATGTTCTTAAATATAATGGCAGAAACCTTGAACAGTTTATCAAGGGTACCAATTACTGAAATCAAGCTCACTCGAGATGGAAGATTTGCAGCATTGAATGATACTGAGATTATTTTATTTCATGTGAAAGTTGGGCACCTAAACTAGTTATTTAAAGTCCACTGTTAATAAAACTCTTTCTAATACTGTGATCTAGAGGATATATAGATTTATAAATAAAAGACTCATATTTCAGAGTTTCAATTTACAGCTCAGTGGGACAGTTTTCCTTTTTCCTTGACACCTTCCTTAGGTCACTCTATCACAGTAATTTGGGAAGCCAAGAAAGTAGTGCTTCAGCAATGTTTCTGGCTTCATTGAGTACTTCTATTATTTCAAGCTTATTTCCCTCAGCTAGGGCTTAATTCTCACCACAAGGTTGAGAAGCATGGCTACATGCAGCTTCTGTTTTGAATTTCCTAAGATAACATTGATACAGAAAATGTCCAGGAGAGCATTACTGTTCACAGACAGAAATGCTTTAGGAGCTTTGGGGGGCTGAGCATTTGGCATTCTCTAGATCCTCCCAGATTCTGCTTGACCTAACTAAAATTTAGGTACCTTGAAGCCAAGACTAAAAATAAATAAATACAGCTACTTGGCTACTTTCTCTTACTATTTAATTTCTAGGAGCTTTAGTGAATTATTTCTTCATTTTAATATGAGTAACCAAAAACTGCTCAGTTAATACTGAGAAGGTATTACCAAGGGACAGCTAACTAGACAGTTTCAAGATTTCAGCTTGTTGTAACTTTAATAGTGGTGGGTGGAAATTAATAAAATATATTCTTGTCCAGTGTTGGATTGCCTGTCTCTATATGTCATATTAAAAATTTACAAAGTACACTAAATGGAAAAAAGGCTTCTTACACAAAATCCAAGATTACTGAAAACTACACTCCTTGTTTTGGTCTTGCTTTGTGACTCCAGATCATTTTTATGGCTGGGAAGAGATGGCTTCATTGAATCTTCACTTTAATAAAATGACACAAATACACTTAGAAAGTCAAAATCACTATTTCTTACAAAAACTAAGTTTCTCGTGGTTATGATGAACTTTCTGCAGTTCACCAGTTGCTAAATAATATTTGTTATCTTACCTATGCCCTCTGTATCTAGTTGGTATTTCTGCTGGCTTCATCCTTTAGCCTGGACTGTTTTTTTCTGCATTTTCCCCATCTATCTGCATCTCCTTCCTCAGCAGATAATAAAAAGCTTCCTGCTGTTCCACCACCTCCACTCAAATCAGCCAATCTGCATGCACAACACTGTCCTCTGGCTCTTTTCTTTGCTGGTGAGCAATGATGGAAGAGAAAAAGCAAAAGCAGGAGGCGGACAGGTCATGACTCCCATAAGAATTTACTTTTTATTTCCAGGTCAGTGACCAGATTCCTTCTCAGCCTTTTATTAGCCCAACTCACCCTCTATCCCACCAGCAGGCTGTGCTGGGAGCCTTCCAGCACCTCAGATCTGAGGCACAGCACTCTACCCTCAGCAACAGGCCACTGTGGTTTTCCCAGTCCTATTTTCCCCATAAAAATATTCCCAGCTCTGCTAAGCTCCATCATCCCTTGAGACAGCCACAACCACCAGCAGCCACCTCTCCTTCCCATCTCAATTCCTTCTTTCCCCCAGAACTCCACAGGCTTCCTCTCACTGTCAATTTATTACCAATATACAGTTCAATATTTCTATTTTACCGTAAGATTCACAACAGAAAAGGACTTTTTCCTTCACCCCAGTATCTTTTTCTTTTTCTTCAACAGGGATTAAGCACCAGCAGCAAAACAATCCACTCCAGGGGGAGAAAAGCAGAGACAATGTGAGGAAAGGTAGACACAAACCTCTCCCTAATGAGGGTGGCATGATTAACTCAGCTTGTGAGAGTCAACTCACTCGCTGCTTAATAACTCATTTGTGACATTATTATGTGATAAATACTCATTATTTTTATGCCTCTGTTTTGAGGGAAAACGAGGCAAAGCAGCAGGCAGTGCCAATTTTGGGGAGTGAGGCTCAGCTTCAGGGAAGCTGCTGTGGATGACTAAACCTCACACTATTTGTTACTCAACTTTCTCATCCCAGTGATTCAACTCTAAGCTGCCTCAGGACAAAGGTGTTTCATTACAGGCAGTTTTCATGAGGCATCACATTCAGCTGGTACTTAGTATGGGAAAGAGTAACAACAAAAATAAAAACAAACCACTGCATCAGCAGCTACGTAATATGAAAACCTATAAGATGAAAATGCATAGTAATACAGAAGGCATTGGGGGTTTTATATCATCTTTAAACTTACAGATAAAAAGTTAAAAGCAGTGTATGTGACTTAAAGCCTTAAATTTTTGATTTATCAAACTGAAAGCTTGAGATTACCTGTATATATTAGTTTTAAAAAGTGGAATTTAAAGTTATATATATTTGTGCAATTGAGTAGCATTTTTCCCCTCTTCCAAGAAGAGCATCAGGGTTTACCCTTTTTATGTAGGTACAATCTGTAGTAGGTGCATCCACAGAGTAGAGTTACTCAGGCTGTATTTCACCACTGCTCCTAAGGAACAAATCACTGATTGTGCCACTACCACAGCTTGTTAGTGCCACTCCACTTCCAGGATGATCCATACAGCTGACAAACCCAGTGACAGACACAAGGGGCCCATATGGCTCAGATACACACAGCATCAGAAAGATCATTTCAGTTTCCTTGGGATTGAAAACCTCATAATTCATTTGGTAAGAACAGTGCTAGAATAGAGGATGCTGCTCTTTAAGAGCACTAATCAGAACATGGAGAACATCAACTGATTTCCTCTCCACTACCTCTTTAAAAGATTAGAATGATCTCTTTCTAAAACTTCAGGTGGCCTCGGAAGATGATAAAGCAATGAGAAATCCTGACTGTACCACCTGAGGGATAATAATCATCACCCACATGAGTATCACTTAAATCAACAAAACTCAGTCAGTTCTTGAGATAAAGTTTCATTGTGGCTGGATGCAGGAGAGCTGTAAACTCATCTGGATTAGCTGACATTAAAGTCCTTGCACAAAGAGGACTGATTTCATAAAATTTAGCAGATGCTGTTAAAGCCTATATTAAACTTAGTCTTTAATGCAACTGGTTAACCTGCTTTAGAATTCTGAAACAAACTTCCCCAGGATTTCAATTCAAGGATCTGCCTTCCTCTAATAATAACCCCTAACAGAGAAGAAAAGCCTGTAGTGAGTGCTGTGAGTGCATTTTATTTTATAATGAGTCCTTCTGCCCTATTTTCATAATGCTTATTCATTCCTTGAACAATTCCTAGGCAATGCTGTGGGGAGAAAAAGTTATTAAGATGTATAGCTAATCTATGATGTCATTCACAGAGCATGCATCAGAAACAAACACAGATTAAGAACAAAAGAATAAAAAAACAACTACAAAAGATAACCAGAAGTATCTTTGATATCTAATCAGAAAGCCCTGCGGTGGAAATTGGGATAGAAAGGTGCCAGATGAGCATAAATATTTTTCTCTGTGGGTAACTCACCTCCATGCTCCAGAAAAACACGGACACATCTCTCCTTGCCTCTTGCTGCAGAGAAATGAAGCAAGGTCCAGCCGTTGGCGTCCCGACCGTTTGGGGAATATCCCTGCTCCAGCATCTTGCGCACGGTGTGGACATCGCCGGCGGCCACGGCAGCCTGGATCTGCAACTCTTCCTGCAGCTCAGGGTTCCTCCTGCAGTGGTGGTGTAACATCCTAGCTGAGTCTGGCCTTTACAGGAGCCTCATGAGCTCACACGAGTCACCTGCAATCAGGGGGAGGCAGGAATCGATGAGGATTGGGATCAGAAATGGGGCGTGCAGGAAAAAAGAGGATTAATGAAATGCGATGCTTGAGGCTTCTCTCTGTGTGCTGAGGAAAGTGATGTTACACAGAGGATAAACCCCAAATGATCTCACTGTTATTAGCAAAATCACAGCACACGGTGACATCACTGAACTGCAAAAGAAAAGGACACTTGCACATTATAAATAGTAAATGTCTTCTTCAGAAATGACAGCATCAAACAGAAGTTCAACAATTAAAGCAACTGAGCAATGAGTAAAATGAAAAATCTCCAGAACCCACCATTCACTTCAAACTCCTACCTATGGTTAATATCACTACCTCCAGAGGCACTGGTTAAATGGATGGTCCAAAGTATGGAATGGACAATCCAAACTGTTGCAGGAAGCACCACTGCACTGATACAGTAACTGAACTATGCTGCTCTTTATTTTTCTAGAAATATATCCCTTGTAAGCTTCAGTGAAAATATCTTACCAATAGAATCCTGTGATCTACAGCATGTGAGTATTAGTAACGCTAATGTTCAAACTGAAAACTTTAATTATCTTTATTCCTTTTTCACCCTTCTTTTCTTAATTAGAGTCCACTGTTTGTATTCTGGCTTGAGCACTTCTTAATTAATACACGAAGGCTGCAAAGAACTTCTACGTTCCAAAAATCAAATACAAGGATAATAATATATGAAACCTCAACATTTAAGTGCAGTTACTACAGTCCTGTCAAACACCATGAGAACATATATCAGAATAATTCAATTTATAATTACCTTGATAAAGCATATGAGAGCTGGGCCAAAAGGGTATCTAAAATAGCCACTGTAAAAGAGCCTAGAAACAAGCACACACTGAGGAAAGAGAGAAGTACTGTGCTCTGTTTGAAAAGTACCATCTGCAATTCTACTTGGGGCAAGAAAATGAACAGGTATTTAGGGATTGCAGCACACCAAGTTAAGTGATTGCATTTTCACATACATTGTGTATTATATCCCATAGTCCTAAAATGGAAAGGAATATCAGAAGAAAGAATAAAAACAGGGTATGAGAAAGGTAATGCTGAGCAATAGGAGCCCCAGAAAATATTCAAACATGGATGGATGTTAAGAGAGACCTAGAAGATTAAAAAGAGGAATGTATTTAAACTCCTGCAAAGCTAATCAACATTAAAGTACAAAGAAAAGTTCTAATGATGAAAATAAAATTCAAGCAAAACTAAAAATTTACAGTAATTTTTTGGTTTGTTAGGATGTCAACACACATCATCACCTAAACCTTCTTTCAGGTATCACAAGGATTTCCAAATCCTCCTGATCCACAGGTCATTCAAAAGACACTGCAATCAACTCTCCATATCCCACTGGACACCTGTTTTCCTGTGAACCAGATATACCCACAGTCAAGAGAAAAGTGAAAACATCAATCACTGCCAACTTTGCAGACAAAGGCACAGCGTGTATTTGCTCTTCTACAGTCTCCTTGTGCCCATGGTAAAGTAGTTATTTATCTGCTTTTTGGAGAGAGAGAAACTCATAATTAACAGGTGCCCCAGTGACCCTACTTACCCTGCAAATATGGAAATTACACACAGCAAATGCCTGTCTTTGACATTTATAAATGCTTCAGCTTACCATGTATGGCAACAATCACTACTTCAGCATAGGGTTATTAAAGAAGACTTTTTAGCTCCATATGTTATACATGGCTTAGAAACTGGCTTTGTTTTGTTTTATAGTGTGAAGTTCATTATCTGAGACTGGGAGGAAAGGGGATTTGCAAAGCAGCAACTGCCAACTCAATAGGTCAACTTTTGCAGCATATTCCAAAAATCAGACTTGGTTAATCTGATGACAATGGAACTATTTCTATTGACTCTAATAAGCTTTTGCTAAGCTCTTTTCTAAACTCCAATTAGCACTTCAGAACACGCTCACCTATAAGACAGAGAGCTTGACTTCATTCTGCCTCACACCACTAACAGCACTGGGGATGAAATTCCAGCTGAAGGAGTAAGATCCTCCTTTGGATTTGCAGGTGAAAACTGACAGTAGAAACTGATGATGAGTCAAGCAAAACCCTTAAAAAAATAATAATTCAGACTATGCCCCTTTTAGCCCTAGTTTCTGAATACCTACAAAAACAAGACACGAAAACTTTTTTTCCAAACTGAGAATATCTGATCAAAACTTTATGTAAACAAACTTTATGATGTCATTTTTATAGTCCTTTCTTGTAAAGGACCAATACCTGCAAGCCCTCACCTGGTGCTGAAAATGAAGGTCAGGCTAGTTGCTCAAAATGCTACAGGAAAGAGATGGGATGACTAAAGAGATGAAGTGAAATGGGATTTCTCATTTGAAGGGCCAGCAGTATTCCCCCTGCAACTCTCTGTGAAGACAGTTGGTTGAGGAAAAGCAGAGCTCTCTCTCTCACACTTCTCAGCTGGTGGGTATATTTGTAATGCAGCATTATAAAAAATTGGCATTGGCTCCATATGTTGCATGTGACTAGCAGAGCTTATTCAAATTAGCTGGTACTAAAGTACATAAGTACTAAAACATACAAAGCAGAAGACAAAGTCAGGCAGCTCCTTTTATCACTTGCACAGTTTCTGTAAATATCCACTCTTCCATCTCACCCCTATGGCAAGCAATGAAATTCAAATGACAAGAATACTTAACCATAACATTAAAGGTTTCAGGATAGTTTTAGGTACACACCAGCTTTGAAAACATTTTTGCTTGTGCTCCATAGATCATTTAAAACTCCTGTTTGCAAAGCCCCATTTAAGACATCAATCTTTGGAGAAGAGAAGGGGAATACTGGAAGTAGCCCTTTGGCATTTAATATTTAATGTTTTGCAACTGTAATCAATCTCATTCAGAACTCAGCATGCATTTGGGTTGTTACATATTGGCTTTCTGCATGCAAGTAAAAAAAATGAAAGGAAGCACAGGGGGAAAAATATACCTATATATTCTTGGTTATAATGATTTTATAGTGCCATGAAAATGGAGGACAACAACAGTTACTTAATTGATTTTTCAAGTACAACAGGATAAACTCAATGTGGTCCTGAATTACCTTATAAGAGGTTGTTACTCTTTGATGGATGTCCCACTCTTCATTGTCTTCACTGTTCATAATCTTCTGTGCCCATGTGTGTCAAACAACCTGCTACCCCTTAAAAAAAATGGTATTTCTTGTTAGTTGTAAAGAATAAAAACGAGAGGTTTACTTACTTTTACTTTGTTCTTGTGTGAGAATGCTACATTTTAATGCAGAAAAGACCCAAAGTGTGTTTTCCATCATTATCAAAGAGTCCTCTAGAGGTTAGGGTGGGCAGAGTTTGCTTCTGCCATATGAGGAAAAGGCTACAGAGAATATTTTATGGAAGACAAGAGAAATGAGAGATGTGCTTCCTCTCTGGAGTAAATCTTCAAGAAATGGTCTACACCCTTTTCTAATAATTATGTGTATCTGCTGCTCCTGTATGGAACAAGAATGGATGCAAAGGTTACAGTAGGTATTTCTGCCTCACTGATCAACATCTCCCTGTGGGAGTCAGATGCCAGGAAAAACATTCAGGATCCATTTAGTTCTTCCCAAACTACTTTTGTGGGGTTTTTTTATTTGTTTGTGGGGTTTTTTTAATTGTTGTTTTCGTATGGGGTTTGGGGTTGTTTTTTTAAATCTCCATCCCATCTCTGCTTCCCTAAGAATAAAACCTGTGCCCACAGAGCATTGAGTTGTGTCCTTCAGCTGGATTTGCAGAGCCACCAGCCTGTCTCCTCTCTCTCATGTCAGAACTCAAGCTGGCACATGCTGAGTTCCACAAACAGGTAAAGCCACCTCCACAACACAAGGAAACCACCAGCTCCAAAATCTTCACCCTTTTCTTCAGAACTATCTTTTTAGAATCAAAGTTTACCAAATGCCAGTTCCAATCTCTGTGCAGGTTCCTCCTTCAGACTAAACTCCTCCTTATCCCCCCTGTCACCTGCAGATAATGGGATCAGTCCCAGACCATTCCTCCTGTACTCATCACTGTTATTTCAGTAATTCTTTGTACACCTTTATCTGACCTTTCATTTCCTTTGGCTGCAAACTTTTACTGAAAGGCCTCCTTATCTCATCTGAGCGCTGCAATAATATAATAAACAATAAAACCATTAAATACTTAATTGTACAGCTGATCACACAAACCCAACTGTGACTGGTTTCTTCTGCAAACAAGTTGCACCAGGGCAGTTCCATGAACTGTGCTGCTCTTTGATTAAGTTGAAATTTCTGCCACTTAATGCAACATAAAATCATGCTTTTGCAATGATAGCTCAAAGAGGATGAAAAAAAAAAGCCCTTTTTATCCCTCTTATGCACATTTTCCAAGAGCTTTGCTTCCCAAGATAAAGCATACAAGGTCTTCAGATATGCTTACAGCCCTGCACAAAACTGTACTGCCATGACCTAATTTGCTCACATTTCTAGCCTTGTTTTTTTGCATAGATGATCAGTCGTTCACCTTTTTTTTTTTTTTTAATTTTTGCATGATTTTCACTTTAAAACCCACACATTTTTTATTAGCTGATGCAAATTAGAATTGCACTGACTTCACAGACTACAGACAAGGTAACAGATTGCTCCACTAAAAAAGTAACAAGCTTTTTCCCCCCAAAGGAAAATTAGCTGCATATGGCAAGAGTAAGAGCTGCAACTTTAATAAAAATAAGTCATATTTAGTGAGAGTAAAGATCCCTCACTCAATGACTTAACAAAGTTTGATTAAAACACTAATAATTATAGTAGAAGCAGCACTAAATAAAAATAATAACACAAACATCCTCATTATCTATTGATAATGTCTCATGTTGTCAAAGAGATCATAAGACTTTTCCACATCAATGTGTCACTTCTTTAAAGTCACTGCAAACACTGTGTGGAAAATTAATTCCAACATATGTATACACTTACTTTAAAGAAAGTTAAAGGTTGGTACAAAAAGCAAGACCTCAAAACTCAGTATTTTGCTCATTCACACGGCCTGACAGAAAGACCTGATTCCTAAACTCTGAGATTAAACATCCAAGAGCAGAATAAGGACCATAAGTTGCTGATGTCAGCCTAACTCTGTACAACAAGGGAAGTGTACCATTACACATGACATTTAGTATCTGGCATAGACCTAATCACTGTAGATCTGAGTTGCCTGTGGTTGAAGTATTCCAAGACGTTTAAATCAAATAAACAACAGAAAAAAGGAAAGCCCTGTGGAATAAGGATAATCACATCAGCCTTCATTAGTCTCACAACTCACTTCTCCTACCCGTTTCAAAGCTTAAACAAGCTAAATGTGTTCTCACTCAAATGGCATTTTAAAAATGGTCAATATATTTTTGACAAACTAAACAAAACCACCACCTTCAGCTGTCACTCACGCTCCTATTCCAGGAGCTCTTCAGACAAGAGGAGCAGGGCAAACAGTCGTGTTGTCATTTGCATTCTCACATCACAATCGTGGAGTTTGCAAGCAACACGTGAAATATCAAAATTTCACAGAGCCTTATAGCCCCAAATATATTTTCTGCTGAATGTCCCATGCTACAGCCCAGACAGACCCCAAGCAAAGTGTTCCTGTGGCTGAGATGAAAATCACCAAGCAACACATGCGACTTGCTGGGCCTGAACACAATGAGTTAACAGTGCATGAATCCAAAACATCAGAGAGGAACTGCTGCTTCAAAGGAAAGAAGCCTTCACTCCTCACAAGCTGTCATTAAAAGTTACACGTTCCTCATGAGAGCTCCCTTAAGGCCAGCTGGTAGCTCGGATGTAATAAATTTAAAATAACCAAAAGAGTTAATCTATGAGTGCCCCACCAATCTCAGGTGGTCACAGAACTAGAGGTGGTGTTGTTACACACTAATAAGCAGCTGTTGTGTTGTTACATTCTGCAGGTGGGTGAAACTGAAGCACAGAGGTGTCATTTTACTACAATTATTCACCTCACGGAGGGTTGTGAGGTCTGACTTCGGGCCTGGTGGAAAATCAGAGAGATCACTCAGCTCAAGCAACTTCAGGTCTGCAAACCTGAGGGAAACTTCATCTTCAAAAAACACAGCAACTACTCAGCACCCTCACCCATACATTAGCAACCTTAAGCACAAGCAAAGCCCCATGAATAAAACCCTGGGATTCCTTCTGAAGGCAGGATCTCAGTGCTGATGCTAAAGCAAGGCCTTTACAGCTCTTTTTTCAGTAGAGAATGCTGCATCAGGTTCACACAGCCAGAACCTCCTCCCTCAAGATGTGCACTGACAAACTGCAGGGAGCTTGTGCTCTGCAGCATGCTTGGAGATCCTCGTGTACCAAATAAAAAAATACCACTTCTCCTGCAACTTCCAGCAGTGCTATTACCAAGTTTTAAACAGCAAAAGTCAGATGGAAGCTCAGCCTTTTAAGTAATTAATTTGTAGCAAGCGTTAATTGCTAAGATTTATGTATTTTCACATGGCTTATTATCATTAGAGAACCCAAACACCAACATTGCATGGGATGACAGAAGCAGGAACCAATGGTGAGTTCAAACCACATTAAAGGAGTCACTTCAGCCCTAATTCTCACAGCACAGCTGATAAACCAACTGAGTGCTGCTCACAGAGTTTGTGTCATTCAACAATCTGTAGAAGTACATTTGATATGTATTTCTATTTAATACAGCCTAAAGGCATCCAAGTGGACAAAATTTGTTGGATGTCTTTAGGGGACAAAGCAAGATTTTCACTGTGATAATATCACTCTGTAAGCATTGCTGGAACAAAACAAAGCCATCCCTCAGACAGCACACTTCCTTTAAGGGCTGAGAATTCACAATGAGGAAAAACAAACCCAAAATGAGCCTATAGCCTGAAGACTAAAGCCTTCTCTAAAGGGCTGCTATACTTGGAATATGCTGCATTTCTTCCAGGGATCAAGAGCAAGATTCCAGCATATCACTGATCTCTGTGCCTTGTTTCAGCCATGTGCAAATTTCTGCCAGAAGTTAATTCCCTGATTCCTATGAACTCAATTCCAGTCTCTGCATCTGAATCAAACTCTGCTGCACTGGCATTTCACACTAGGAAGAAACTTCACAAATCAAATGAAAACTTAGGTCTCCTGTTGTGAATAAATCCCAAAGATGCCATGAATTGTCAGCACCAAGAGGTTTCCTGTTGGAGCAGCTACAGACAGCCCTGACATGAGAGGCACTGGGTGGGTTGGGAAAAGGGAGTTATAATAAACTAAATTCAGATGAAACAGCTGTGCCATAACTGCACTGGCAAGTTCGTACTGATGCACATCTGTCTCACCTATTAGCAGGAAAATCCCTCCTGGAATCACACTGGCCATGTCCACATGTTCTGCCATTACTCGTGGGTTATCAAAAGAACATGGAAAATTTCTTCCCTGCATTCCCAAAGAGTAGCTCAGAATTCCTTGCACTTGTGTTACAGAGGGATTTTCTATTTAATCTTTACACAGAGAGCAACTACTTTTTGTCTTAATCTAAAGACATCTGTATTGGAAAAATGCTCCAGCCTTGACCAAGGCCGTTGGCAACAAACACTGCTCTTTCTCCTGCAGGCTAATGGTCAAAAACAACCGACTGCCAACAATGAACAACGTTTTGGTACAGCCAGTGACATCTCTGAAAACACGACACAGACCAGAGGGACCTCTGTGGAGGGCATCTTTGCCAAAAAAAAACCCAACTCACCTACATTTGAAACAGACTAAAATGGCTTCAGGACAGACTCTGTGTGAGAAGAAACGTGCAGAAACTCCATCCTTTGGAGCACGCTGACAGTAGGATGCAGAAAAAGACTGGCTGACATCATTCAGCCCCCCACTCTCTCTGCAAGGATCCATCTCCTCATCTCACCACGTAAGACACGCAAATTCCCCCTACGAACAGCTCTCCCCCGAAACAGAACCTCCCTCCTACCAGCAGGATTGGTTTTGATGACTCCTTTCATTTTTTTTCCCCTTAAGCACCCAACAGCATCGTCTTCTTCTGTGATCTCAGCCCAAAAAGTAAGCACTTGTAAGCAGACACCATCCAATTAAGTTAATTTCAATTTTTGCAGCTCCGTTACAACACAAACACAAAAAAAGTGACCCACTCAGGAGTGAGTTATGACTAAACCAACAAAATGCAATTACCACGACCCAGCCCAATGAAGATTTTAGAATCAAAACAGAAACAGAGGCAGTGCTGAACTCATAAATTTATGGAAAGAATTCAAAGAAAAGATCCTTTTAACGACCTGGAGGAAAGTAATTTTAAGTGACATCCCTGAGACACAAAAACCCCATAAAGTAGCAATCCATAATCAAAATAACACTTGCAGAACAGTTTTGGAAAATTATGAAGTGTTACAAGCAGAACTGTACTTCAAATGGGATTCAGAGCTTTCAAACTTTAAAAGGTCAACCATAAGTAGGTTTTAAGAGAACAAAGAAATCTAATGCTACCTATTCAAATCCAAAAAAACACAAGAGGCCCCAATCCCAGCCAAACGATGTGTCTAGGATGACTCTGATAATCTAAATGAATCATCACCTTTCTGAGGGTTTTGTGAGTGCTGTTTTCTCTCTTCTGTGTTATTTTGTTCTTTGGAGTCACTATTTTTAATTCTCCTTTAAGGCAGCTTAAACCTAGGGAAAAAAAAAATAAAAGTAGAACTGAGCCACACAATGACATAAAAGAGAAAAATGAAGAACAGAATTGGTTAATACAAAAGCAATAGCCGGGCAAAATAGGAAGAGCCTTCACAAATTTGGAAGGAAAGAGGTTATTCATCAAAATCAGGATCTCTCCTGGAAAAGGAGGACACTCTCTCAGGATACCAAGGAGTTTAAGGCATAATCACGGCAGGACCGCTGCCCTGTCAAGGCAGCTCCTCCAGGGAATGGAAGTAAAGATAAGTGCTAAAGAATGGGACAGGAAGTAACCCAGAAAGCTGAGCTGCTGGGAAACCAAACCTCTCCCTCGCAGGAGTTCACGCTCCAGGAGCCGTCAGCCGCACACACACACACACCACACTCACACACACAAAAAGCCGGCCAAGCCCCGGCGCACAGCCCCAAGGCCCGGCGGCCGCCGAGACACCCGGGGCGCCGCCGGCTGCCGGGGACGGGGACCCCCCTCCGCGGGCAGCCCCGGGGGCGGCCCGGAGCCCGCCGGGGGAGCGGGCAGGGGCGGCGGGGGGCTGCGCACCCCTTCCCAGGGGGAGCGGCGGGGGCGCCCCTCACGGCCCCGCACCCGCCGGAGGGGCTGCCCGGTGTGGGCGAGGGGAGGCCATGGGGTCGCGCACCCCCCTCCCCGCGCCGTGAGGGACCCCGGGGCAGCCGGGGTTACCTGCGTGACCCTTGTGCCGGTGCGGGGCGGGCCGGGGGCCCCGGGCGCGGCCGCCCCCCGCGCTGGCGGCGGCGGCGGGCGGGGGGTCGGGGGGGGGGCCGAGCCGAGCGGGGACACTTCGCTCCGGGCCGCCCCCCTCGGCTCGCGGCGGGGTCGGCGGGCGGGGACTGACCCGCGCCGCGGCCAATCCCCGCCCGCCGCGCCGGCCCCGCCCCCGCCCGCGCGCCGCCGCCGCGCCGCCATTGGCCGCCGGGCTGACGGCGGGCCCGCCCCCGCCCGCGCGCCGCCGCCGCGCCCCATTGGCCGCCGGGCTGACGGCGGCCCCGCCCCGCGGCTCCTCCCCGCTGCCGTAAAGCCGCGAAAGAATTGGGGGGGGGGACGTCTTTGCGACAGGGGGCGGTGGTAGCGGTTCCGGCGCTGTGACGGAGCGGAGTTTGGGCCTCGCAGTCCTCCGGGGGAGAGTGAGTGGCGAGCATTGCCGGGCAGCGGGGCGGGGACGGGCCCGTGCCTTCCGCCGCTCGGGGTGACTAAGCGGGGCCGCGGGCGTGCGTGTGGGGGGGCGAGGGGCGGGGCCTGGAGCAAGAGAGGCGGGGCCAGCTCGTTAGGGGCGGGGCCGTCTCATTAGGGGCGGGGCTCTGCGATATGGGCGTGGTTTAACCGCACCGGGGCGGGAGGGGCTGAGGGGCGAACCCGGGGGGCGCTGAGGGGGAGCCCGGGAAGGGCAGAGAGGAGAGTCCTGAGGGTACTGAGGGACGGGCGGGTGAGGGAAGGGTTGCCGGGTGGGTCTGGGGGCTGCGGGGGTCTCTGCGCTGTGCAGATGCCAGGCCGGGAAGCCGCGCTGGTGGAAGGGACAGGAGGCCTCGGCTGCCCTCAGGATGGGGCTGTGCGGGCTCTGGAGAAGCGGCAGCTCCGAGCTCGCTCTGTCAGCCCCGAGTGTCGCCTGTGCCGGGGGTCCCGATGGCCATGAGGGGCCAGTCCGGGTCTGCCCTGCCGGCGGTGACTGAAGGCGCTCGGCTGAATTGCAGCCAAAGCATCCGGCGTGCTGAGGTGTCACGGTTAACAGGGATTGCCCAGCTAGGTCTGTTTGCAAACTCTGGAAGGAAACGAAACTAATTTAGAGGCGTTTACAGTATACTTCAGCACTGAGCAGGAGCTTATTCTTTATTGAGAGATGAGCCTACGAAGTCGCTGCAGGTACAAGGAGTCCAAAGGGTATTTTTATCCTTAAATGCTACAATCATTTTGTTGTAAGGAGATCCAGAGCCTTCAGATTCATACCCGAAGTCATGGACTGAGATTTCATTTTGCTGTATCAGATTTAACTCTTTAATGAAAATAGGCTGGGGATTTATGTAGTTTTTCTCCCAAAAAGAGCCTTAAAGCTCATCTCATTCCACCCCTGCCATGTGCAGAGACACTTTCCACTGTCCCAGGTTACTCCAGGCCCTGTCCAACCTGGTCTTGGACACTTTCAGGGATCCAGGGGCAGCCACAGCTTCTCTGGACACCCTGTGCCCCACCCTCACAGGGAAGAATTTATTTGTAATTTGAACATTATTGATACCTTTTTTTTTTTTTTTTAACTAACACAAATGACTTAAAATGACACGCAGTAACTTGGAGATGTAAGTAAAGAGGCATATGTTAGAGTTTGATTTTAAATCATTATTCATTGTGAAAATAATATATAAAACCCCGTTTATTTGGGTTTCTTACTTTTTTCATAGTTTTCTGTGTTTTGCCTAATCACTCTGTATCTAAGGTTTTTAGAGCTGTTTCCTGTTGTTCATGCAGGAGTCTGGCTCTGTGAGGTGTTGCCTTAATTGGTTTTTAGATGTTGTCATGAATAACTCAGATAAATAATACAAATAAAGGTTGGAGTTTGTCACTGCTTTTCTTTACTCTTCAGCTTTGAGCTTTTCACTCTCGTGCTGTGTCTGAAACAAATTTAGCCCTTGTCTGATATTTTCTCCCTCTTTGAAGTAAATGCCTTCAAAATAAACCCCCTCACTTTTCATTTCCTTCAGTGACTTGTGTTTGTGATCTGTTGTCATGTGTGAGTGAGACATATCTTAGAGATGCTTTTGTAGAGTTTGCAAATTAATGGTGTAACATGAATGTTTATGGGAGGATCCAGGAAAGCACAGCCCAATATCATGTTAGTGAAGGTGAAATTTCATAGTGGATGTCCTAGAAAAGTTCTGATTCTCTTCTGCCTTCACCACCACGCTGGATTGTGTGAATTTGTGCATGAGATCTCTCCATTTACCACATAAAGTGATAATTCAAGTTGATCTCCTACACAGAAGTAAATGTGTTGAGATGATTTTACTCTATTAGGTATTCATTTAGGAAGAAATAAAACTCAAGGATAGGAACAATAGCTGTATAAAATATTCAGAGTGATTTCTGAAGGAAATTTTATGAGGTTTCAGGTCATAAATTTCCACCTCAAGTAGAATTCTGAAAAGATTCTGCAAATGGAGAGGAAATTTATTGCCTGAAATACCAGATTTATTCTTAACATCCAGCAAAATGTGGAGTATGGGAAAGGATGGGGGAAGGGTTCTTGGTGCTATCAGGTGAGGAACATGCTGTAACATTTTGGAGTTTTTCAGGTCAGCCCTTGCTGAATGTGTCTTTAAAAATACCACACCAGAGGGAATTGTAGATCATTCCTGCAGGCAACTGCATGCTCTCAGATTTGAGCTGCTTTTCTGAAGGAAATGCTTCCTGATGGTGGGAGAAGTGATGAGTTGGGGTAGCACATCTTGGTCTACCTCTAATCTTTTGTGCCTTTGGGGAGCCATTTTATCAATACACACTTCAGTTACAATGAAAAAATCAGGTTGTAAAAACGAAGGTGTGATTTCCAATGTTTGATATTGTTTCTAAAACTTGTGAAGATTATAAGCTAGGAAAAAAAAAGCCTCATATACTGACTTTTACAATTTCATCGTTTTCTAATATTCTGCTAAAAAGAAGTAGTAATTTTAAATATTTGGTCTGATGACAAATTCAGGTAGAATTGATACATAGATGGGAAGGTCTTTAGCAATGAATGTTGCCAGTTCAGAGGAAAATTTTCAGCTGAAATTTTATGCCTTTTTTTGAGGCATCTGTCACAAAAGAATTTAGATTCTAGTAGTTTTAGCAACGTAGAGAAAGACTTAATCCAAGTCCTCATATCTTTAGAAGTAGCCCCTAACAATAGTCATCTTTGGGTTTGTTAATTCCAGCAATGAATTTTGGTGCTGGTAATACAATACTGGAACTGTGAACTCCTTCCCAGCATGGTAATTCTTCATTTTAATGTCTCACTGTGACAGTTTCGTGCAGCTGAATTTGCATTTTCAAAATAAATTTAATAATGGTAGCATTAACTCTAAAAATGTGTTGTTCCTTTATATCTTCTGGTTGCTTGCAAAGTAACAGCAAAATGTTTTATTTATAGGTGACTTAGAAGAGAAATGCCCAGTGGTGCTTCTATTTCTCTTACTGGATGCAAGTAGCTTGGAAGCTGATTTGGAAGTGAACAATCAGTGAAGACACACAATATTCTGGAATATTACATGATCTCATAATGAAGATCTCTCTCCTGCAGCAGATGTATAAGGATGTGCTGGCAGGCATTCCCCTGGCCAGGGAAAGCCATCATTATTCCTCTTTAATTAATCTGTGTGTTGAGCAGCCACCAGAAGGAGATGGATCCTGTCATCAGAAGCCTCTGCCCTCTCCTGCTGGTGGCGTTGAGAACCATCAGGACACTGATATGTCAGATGTTGTCCCTGCAGCAGATGATTTATCCAACAGCTTTGCAAACATGAGCTCCTCATTCTGCCCACGGGAGGTGATGCTGCTCCAGCTCACCTTGATCAAAATGATGGTGGCCAAAGCAGAGTCCCAGGAGATTGAGCTCCACATGAGACAGAAGTACTGTGAAATCTTTGTTCTTCTTCTGAAGGAGGCAAAAATTGACTCAAAACTGGTAACTTCTGATTTTTTTTTTTTTTTTTTTTTTTTTAAGAAAGGAGGAAAAATAAGAAGGGATGTACCTTAGATCTTTTTCCTTTTTTACCTGTCTCCAGATTCAGCTGCTGGGTTGTGACGATCGGCTGTTGTCTCACATGGCCTCACAAAGTTTAGCATCCCTTGTGTATTTCCAGCTGAAGGAAGAGGTGAGTGTGGCATCACTTCACAGCTCAAAAAATATCTCAGTGAACCTGTGCCTGCAGGTTGTTCCATTTGACTCTACACCAAGTTTTTATAGCATTTGTATTTTCTGAGAAACCTTATTAACTGTGTGATGAGCAGCCTGTGAGGAGTATGGAAGGCAAGAAGATCTGATGTGCAACAGAAATATGGAGTGTCTTTATATATAAAAATTGGGAATTTTATGAAACTCATTTAAGGTAAAATGGGTGTAGGTGACAATAATCTCTTTAAGGTTGTAATACAGATATTTTAAAAAAGCTATGATCTAAACTATCAGTATTTTCTACAGTTCTTGGTATCTCTTGTGTGATGCAGTAGATAAAAATAAATAATACCTTCTTGGAAGTTAATCACATGCTTTGCTGTATCTTCCTTTTGAATATCCCATTTACTTGAGGGTTTTTTTATAATTTGCTGTGTATTTAGTGAATATGTATTGCAATCTCCATAGTAGCATCCTGAACACAGATTTATTTCATAATTATGTTTGTAATCTTTCTTGCCAAGTTGTCTGGGAATTATGAATTCAGATCTGGTCTGTCTACAGAATTATCTGATTTTGGGTAGCTCACATGACAGTAGGTGGTTTGGCTTTCCCTTTTTGGAACCTACAGATAATTTCTATTGCATGCACATGTTGCTTCATGTTTGTAATTAAAAACCTAATTAATGGCCCAGGACAGACATTGTTTCTACCTGTGTTTTGTCTGTGCCTACATTTGAATCCTTTTAACGTACAACTTCAAATCATTGTATTATGATTTAATGTAATTTACATAACAACTGAGCGCATACGTGACTGGCTTTTTGAATTACTTTTCTTAGGACGCCTTAAACGTCCCGTGGCTCAGCTTCAGCCTGAACGCGCTGCTGGGATTCCCCGGGAATGCCGGGGTGGCCGCTTGCCTGTGGACTGTGGCAGCGATTCTCAAGGAGACGCTGAAGGACGCGCCCGTGCCCAGAGCAGGTACCGGCCCTGCTGCCGCGGGACCGACACCCGGGTGCCGCCAGGAGGAGCAACTCACCCGGAATTCCTCGGGAATAGTTCGGCTCCAGGGCAGCTCTTCCATTCCTTATACACGGGGTGATGAAGTGCTGTTAAAATGTAGTGGTTTGAACGTATTTATATTGTGGAAGTAGTCACAGCACCGATTTATTTCTTATTTACTGATTTATCTGTGTCAATAACGTGCCTCTCGTTGCCGCAGGTTTTGTGAAGAAGCTGTTGGCTCCTCTCGATGCCGTGCTTGAGGGGTTTTATAATGCCATCCTGCTCCATCATTTTGACAGTCACCACTACACTTCACCTTATTCTGAAGCCACAAACAATCTGATCAGTTTTATAGATCTGCTTGAAGCGCTTTTGGCTTCCAGGATTGAACTGGAATTACCACTCAGGTGCCAGAGAATTTTATTTTTGAAAGTTTCTTACATCCTCAACATTATTAGCTCGTCAATTCCTTATGTAATCAAGAAGAAATTCATTTTGCTCCTTAAAAAATGTGTCCTTTACAAGCCCAGAGAAGATGCTAAAAGTGGATCACTGTTCTTACAAACTCCATCTTTGGGTGAGGACATGCTTGCACTGAGTAATGCTGTCCTGCAGGTTGTGAATTTGACTTGGCTTAATCAGCTCACACTCAGTGGAAAGTCCAGCTACTTTGGAAGCAGTGAAGCTGCTCCTGGACATGATTCTCAAGGTGCTTCTGACCAAACTGTTCTCAGAGCCTTAAGTCTGGTTGTGCTTAAAGCTCTGGAATTCAAGATTCACAACTCTACAACAGAGGCAGAAATCAAAGGTAACAGTTCATTTAAATTTTGTTCATTAAGCAGCAAGAGTTTTAGAGCTTTCAGATTTTTGTAGTCATAGCTCATTAAGATTGTAAATAAGTTTCAGCTGAGTTAGTGGTGGTGGGAGGGAGGAAGGAGAAGACCCACCCAAGAAACTGCCCTTGCTGTGTCCTGCCTAATTAGTTGTCTCCTTGCATTTTATTAAATCCTTAGCCCTGCAGTATGTTGGGCTTGAAACAGCTGCATTTGGGATTGAAATTTTTTTCCTGTTACGAACATTAAGCCAGCTTGAGAACACCAGGCACTTCTTCAGCTGGAAAAGAAAAAAGTCCATAGCACAAGCATCTGCTCTATTTAGGGTGGGGAACTGAAAGGAACTGCAGGTAACACTCTTCCCTTTTCTAAGGTGGAGGTAGAACTTTAGGCACCATTACGCATTTATGTTATTGAAGGTACAAGGTTTGTACCTTCAAGCCAAGGAGTGTTTCTTCTTCACTCTAAGAGAGCACTAGGGTGAGGCTTTTTGCCCCAGAGACCTTCCTGGAATCCCATCTTCCCACTGCCCTTTTCCCACTGAGAGCACCTGATGCACATCTGATGCTCTTTGAATGTGGATGTGCAGATTCTATGATCAAAGCAGTGTGCTATCCCTGGATTACAGCCCTCATGGGAAAAAGAAATGGAAAAGCACTTCAGAAGCAGCATTTCTAGTCAGACACCAGTGAGAATGGGCATTCCTGTATTCACTGATTATATGGCCAAAAGTAATTTCTTTTTAAACAAGGATGAAATTTTACAGCACTTGAAAACCATTGAGGCATTTTAGTAGAAGTTCCAGATGTAAATATTGTTTTCCGTTTTGTATTTCTATGCTAGGTAGCAAGCCTAAAATCAATTTTTAATTCATATGTGCAAAAGAGCTACAACTTCCATAAGACAACTTGTGAAACTTTTTCCAGATTTTTGGAAGATGTTGTATTTGTGATGTCAGTTGCATTCTTAAAGATTAAGTATTTGTAAAGATTATTTTACTTGTGATCCACCTTCTGAAAAATGTTTGGAGACTGAGATTATATAAGAACAAGTGAAAAGAAAAAATGTAGGCTATATCCATTTTAGATGTCTCTATGAAAATTCTTTCTCAAAGAAAAACATTCTCTTTTTCTTTTTCAGAGTCATGACACAAAAATGAGTTTTTTAAATAGGTTCAAACACCCCAACTGTCAAGAGGAATTTCAATTTGAAAGGAATGAGACTTCCTTGTTTTAGTGACATTACAGGAAGTGTTTAAAGCAAACACCTAAATGCTTTATTATGCTGACTTCCCTTCCGGGAAGCTGCTTGATCTTCTTGCTATTAACATGGATTAGAGTGGCTTAACTTTAATTAATTTCAATTTTGAGATTTATAGGGAGGATTTTCGGTCTGAAGAGTAACAATTAATAACAAAGATAATTTGATGTTCCCATTATTTGCTAGAAGGAAAAATGAATCTTAAAGTCAAATGTTAAGGAAAAGCACGTAGTGATGCAGTAAATAAAATTTATTTCAATATTGCAGGAAAAATTCCTGTGTTCTAAACTTTGAATGGGTGTTACATCAAAAACTGTTCTGTAGTATCTCATTAGTATTGAAGGTATAAGTTTTTTAACCTAAAGCAGAGAGTCTCTCTGTCTAATGAATACAAAGTGATTTTTATGAGTAAGCTACTGCACTGAAATGGCAAAAATTAATCTATAAAATTTGATGCTGTGATAAATCAGTTTAGCTAAGAAAAAAACTGGATTTGTGAACTTTTATGCACTGTTAATTTAAAAAATAAAGTCTGTGTTGTTAGGCAATAAAACATGTACAGCAAAGTTCATGGTTACTTGTTTTTTTTTTCAGGAGACTTTGAGAGTTCCATGTCCCAGCTGTTGGTGTTCTGGAGGAGTCATGGAAAGCCTTCCCCACAGTCTCACCCAGTTGTGCATCCCTGTGAATGGCTCTCCTTGGTTTTCATGGAGCAAGATGATGACATGTGGGAAGCTGCTAAAGCTTTGTTACTCATCTATTTAAAATTTGATAGGTCAGTGGACTTTTTTTTTCTTCTGACAGAACTATGAAGGTTTGTGCTTTAGTGAGGTTATTGTGATGTTCCCACTGGTTGCTTTTGTTGGAAGGGAGATTATTTTTTAATAATTTAAAACTTCCCAAACCTCAGGATGATCTAATAATGTGTGGTGTAAGAGCTGATAATTTAAGGTTTTTTTTGGATGGATATGAGAGTTGTGAAAGTTGCCTACTAAATAATTTATCATATCCTGTAGTTCAGGATAATTAACTTCATGTCTAAAATAGTGGTTAGACAGATAAAAAGCAAGATTGCTTCCTTACAACACTGAAGCTTTGACAAGAATTGGATATTGGAATTAAACTTCAATAATTCAGGTACTCCTGGCAAAGTTTTTAAGGATTGGCCCTATGGGAATTCCAGCTGCTTGCTAAAAATGGTTATTACTAACAACTGAAAAGTGTTCTTCATGGATTTGTCCTGGATGTACAATGCTTCATTGTTGTTTAAATTACCATACAAGATGTTATCTTGACTTACACAAGGCCCTCGAGCTTCAAGTGGGAAGATAGTGCAGGTAATACCTTAAATACACACAGTTCTCAGACACTTAACTACAAGTAGGCTCCTCTTCCAGTGTGTGTAACACACTGAGTTAGTCTGAATTCAGGTTAACAAAAATATTAAAATAAGACCGTTTCATATTTATATTAAAGTACAGTTTGTGTGTTGTAAGTAACTTTGTTAATTGCAGCAGGTTTCCTAAGGAGTGTCCTTTAAGTGCCTTGGCTTCCTGTGCTGTCAGATCTCCTGGCCCCACCTGCCTTCCTTCTTTCTCACTCTGATACAAAAACTTCTTTTTGTTCTTACTTTTTCACAAAATCAAAAAAATACCAAGAATCCGTCTTCTCGATATTGCTGCTTTTTTTAAAAAGTGTAAACTTCCCCTGAATTATTTCCTGGCTTACTTTTCAGGTTACAGTGTGATGCTGCTGATAACCTGAGCCAGAAAGAGGAGGAATCCTGGAAGTCCCTTGTGCATGCAGGTGGATATAACCCACATTGTATCTTTCTATTTTTTCTGGAAAAGATTGCCTTCGATTCCACAGTACTTCTAGATTTTTTGATTTCATCAGAAACTTGCTTTCTGGAGTACTTGGTCAGGTACCTAAAGCTCCTTGGGAAGGAGTGGCATCAGTTCGTAGGTGTCTGTAACCATTTCGATACCAGGCACGGCACTTCCCACCCAGTTTGTTCTGTCGAGCCACCCCACGGAGAAGAGCAAAGCTGCGTGACTGGGGAGAGTTTGCAAAACGCTGTTTGTGAAACAGAACCGCAGACTGAGATGTCTTTGGCTCCTTCTCACAAGTGCCCGGTGTTTACAGCCCGGCAGGGTGATAATGGGGCTGCGGAGTGGAGCCGCTCTGACTCACTGGCCGGCGCTGATAGCGCTTCCCCGCTCGGCTCTCTTCAAAGCCTGGTTAATTATGACAGCTCAGGGGACTCGGAGGTGGAATCAGATGGAAAAGGGTGCTTGGTAAACACAAAACAATTGCCTTCAGACAATGAGGATGAGGTGAGGAGGAGGGGAACTGGTTGCAGCTGTAGAGGTGATGATGGGAATGCACCAGCACCTGAAGTGTCGCCTCCGAAACCGAAGGGGTGTCATACATCATCCTGTTGGACTTGTATGGCACCTTCAAGTGACATTGCTCCCCTAAAAGTAATGCTTTACAAATCAACAAAGTGTTTGGAAGAGCTGCAAGAGGCTGTTTCTAGGTTGCAGAGAAGGAATCTTTTCCCATATAATCCATCTGCGTTGTTGAAACTGCTGAGCCACGTTGAGAAGATGAGTAAATCTGTGAATCTGCAATAATCCAAAGTGTTCTTGTGGGGTTTTTAACAAGTGCACCAGGGAATATTTCCATGAGATTAATGACGTCTAAAACTCGTGCCTCTTGCACTAGTCAGTGCATTTAACCTCAGGCAGGGTAAACATGGATTTGGCTGGCACCCTAAAAATCTGGAATTGCATCCAGGGATAGGATCCATGACCTGAGGGTCCTAAGCTCATTCATGATGTGTATGTCAATGTACAGTATATAAGGATTAGTTTGTTGGATATTCAACATTTTATAATAAACAACTCATGTGAAAACATTTCAAAAATATATGAAAGTGTTGTTAATTATACTTAATGTCATTCTATTCTTGAGTTCATTGCCAGATTGGTAATGGTTTATGGACTACAGGGCAAAGTTAATGCAACACTTGACTGCTTAGAAGTTGGGCTAAATAATATAGTTGGGGGAAGTTTTCTGTTTATCCTGTGTGTTCTGCATTGGTGCATTGCTCAAAGTGGACCTTCAGATTTCTATAATCCTTTAATTAAAAGAAAAGGTTGATGTGAAATTAAAGCATAAATTGTCTATGGAAAACTTTAGTTCAGCATTATATCTTTAATTAAGCTTAGGTAATGCAGAAGCGACATTCCAACAGAATTTTTTGTATCCATCATGCATTTCCTAGAAATATAGGATGTACATTTAATAAACTGGAATCAGAAAGAGAATTAGAAAGGACGTGACTCCAGTGCAGTGGGACGGATATTGAAGATGTTAAATTATTATACTTCTCTATTTTATTAGATGTAATTTGAATAACCTGAAAAGTAAGTGTCTGAGAGTTTGCCTGGGGGAGTGAGTTCAGAGCAGGATCCAAGGCAGCTCAACCTGCAGCTTGTAATGATCTGCCAAGGGTTAGACACTGGGAAAGTACTGACAACAGAAACACTGGAAAAACCTCAGACCTCTTCAGAACTGTGGGAAGCAGCTTTCCTTTTAGGATCTTCTCTTGAAGGTAAGTGCTCTGTTCTGACTGAGAACAAGTAAGTGCTCTCTTCCCTTTGAATAGAAATTTTGTGTTAAATTAAAATATATCCTGAGCTAAGATGAGCAGTCTCTGGAGCAGGTTGCTGACCTTCAAATCTCTGTAGCCATCTTCTAGATGAGTCTTTAGCCCTGAACAGGTGAATTGATGCATTTGGGAAAGGAAGAAAACTGTGTGTAGCTTATGGGATCCTTCAGCTGGCAGTTCCAGTGCTCTCCAGTGCCACTGAAATGGTGTGAATTCACAGACGGGGAGGTTTGCACCTCAGTCTTACTCCTTGAGGATGACAGCAGTATTTTAGGTAGGAAGGAATGATCCTCTTCACTGGCATGAAGGAGCCCTGAGTATTCTGGGTGTTTGCTGCACCGTGGTTTCTTCCTGAGATCAAGCCAGCTGTAGTGCAGAGGGGTGGGTGGGAATGTCAAGGAATGGAAAACTTTCCATTCATGCCTGCGGTTACTGTAGGTAAGGATTAACCCTGGAGTTGTCCGGGGCAGCAACATGCCTGGCTTCTCTTCATGTTAGCAGCTCCAGCATAACTGAGCTCAAAGTTGCTCATTTCTGTCAGGATAAAAATCCCCCTGGGCATGTTCAGAGATGCAGCTCCAGACAACTTGGGAATTTTTTCAGTTCAAATACAGGAAATGCCACAGGTGAGGTGCTTGAGCAAGAGTTTCTCAAGTTCATGATTTTCAGAGTAGGTAGGTACTTATATTTCTTCACTCCTTTTCTAATTAGCCTTTGCTGACTAGTTTATTTTAATTAATTCCTTTGTTTGCACTGAACATAGGATTGTTCAGCATTTCTTGGTCTGTATTTTTCTAGTTGGAAGTGTCTAAATTGCAGCAATATCTCTGAACTGATATAATAAGCTGAGTGGGAAAGGTAGAATGGTGTGATAATTTTGGATAAGTCCTAGTCTTATTTGTCAGTGATTACGATAACTATATAAGCTTTTATAAAGAGTTTAGACATCTCAGAACAGTGTATAGAATGTAGCAAGGAATGCAGAAGCCCATAACCTGATCTTTTAAATACAGCAAGTCCAATTGCAGTCCAATTATATTTAATTTTACAGGCTTGAGGCTGATTGTGTACCCACCTGGTTAGTAAAAGTGGTCATTCCCATGTTTCCCTTCTCAGAAAGCCATTGTTTTAATTCTCAGAATGTTTTAGTTGTAAAAGTGGATAAATATAGTTTGTATCTGGCAATTATATATGTTAATGTGTTGATCTTTTACCATCTATGACCTGATATGGAGTTAAATTGATGAGTTATTTTTTTTTTATTGCACGCAAATTGAGCGTGAGCCATGAAGGTGAATTGAAGTTCTTTGGCTGCATTGGGAAAACCAACCACAAAAGAAACACCTTCCTAAAGAATTTGTATTTTAATCAATTGGTGAGTATAGAAAGTGGTTTGGTTAGGTGTTGTGGTTGGGTTTTTTCAATGATATAAAGTTTTTAGGCACAGCTGTTATTTCGTGTGCTAGAGCAAATTAATTAACTGCAGAACCTGTTACCAATGTTAACTTAGAACTTGGGAATTAGGGCAGTGATTACCAGGACATCAATGTGCCTTACCTTTGGGTATTGATAGCTGTCAACTTTTCTTGTATTCTTTCAAAGCAAGACACTGAACAAATCAGGTGAGCTGTGTGGAGACAGTTTTTGATCTGAAATGTTCACAGTTTGCCATTAATGCACTTGTTTGCTTCAACATCAATAGAATAAGTTAAGCTTTAATGAGGTAAGCAGTTAGCACTAGAAGTTGCTTACAGGATGTGCTTTTTAAAAAGAACATTTTTTAACTTTGTAACTGATGTTTGTAGAGCTTGACTGCAGCTACAGTTGAATCCAGGTGGTTCCAGGATTGTGGTTCTTCAAACTGGATTTTCTCCAATATTTTTATGGCTGCTTTCCATTCTACTTTTAAGACTCGTAGTACAAGTTTTAATCCTGTAATACAAGAATAAAAACCAACCTTGGGAACCTCTATGCTTGCAGTACCCTTGTAAAGCTGGGAATAGGGAGCCTTGGTTGTTCCCTGGTTTATCACTGCAGGATAAGCTTTGTTTGTACTTCTTCCAGAGTCAGTCTGGGGTGGTTTCTGAAGTCAGTATCAGAGATTTATCACCGTGTCAGTAGGAGTGAAAATATTGTGGTCATAACAATGTTACTTCTGTGTGTTTTGCCTTAGAGCTATCCTAATGAATTTGTAAACTCTTGCTGTATTTTCTTCTGGGCTGCCTGGTTCACTCTGAAACCTTGTTAGAAGCCAGAATGGATGGCAGGGAGTCTTTGACTGTCCCTACCTCCACAGCAGGCATGGACCTGGACTTAGTTGAGAAACATCTCAGGGATTTAAGCTTTTCTCTGTCATTACCTTCTTAAATGTTGTGTAAATTAATTTATTGCTGATAACTGACAGACATGCTCTTAAATGGACCAGCTGGCTTGGTGCTGGCTTACATCATGAATGGAGGGGATAAAATGTATTTTATGGTAAAAATCTTGCATGGAGAATTACGATATCCTTAGTTATTTCTGGTTCCTACTTTGCCTGTACTGCAAAACATGACAGTCAGCAGTGTCCTTCTGGGGGGGCAGATTTGAAAAAGAAAAAAGTGAATTGTTGGAAAAACAGCCCACACAACATCAAAAGTGAGCACTGCTGAATGTTGACTTCCTTAAAGTTTGTAGGAAAGGTTTGCAAGTCCATATTCTGAAATTGCCAGGACTTGTAGCTGCTAATTGGAATTGTCCAAGTATCTACCGCATCTCATCTCATTTTAATTCTTGAGAGTTAAAAAATAATATTTTCTGTGGAATTTAGAAGTGGAGGACGTAATAGCCATATATTAGTGCATGAATAATAATTTGAAGTCTATTTTACAAAGGAATATAAATTGATTAAGTAAAAAAGACAAGTTACAAAATCCTATGTCCTTATATCTTTCCTTTCTGGAAAGAAAAAAGCTGTATGTTCAAGTGTCACCTTCCAGGGTTTGTCAGATCTTGGAGTAACTCTGTCACTACAGACCTTTCATGGCTCTTTCATTCAGCGGTTTAACTGAAACAGAAACTAATGATATCTATCTCTATCTCTAGAGATAGATAACTCTATCTCTAGTACTTGGTTTCCTTGATAATATTTATATTCTTCAAGAAATTTTGCCTTTCTGCTGACACCATTACAGCTACTGTGAAAGTTAGGCAAGGACCCATTAAGCGGCAAATAGCAAACTCAACCAAATTTTTAAAGAAATTCTTTATCTCCTCAAGGGAGAATCCAGTACTTGGTTATCTTCAACAGAGCACTGGTCCCTCTTAATTCACCTGAGCTCAAATTACTGACCAGCATGATGCCACTGTTTGCTGTAATTGTCACTTAAGAGCTGATGCAGAAGTGTAGGAATTGTTGAGTGTGAAGCATCAAAGGAATTGTCTTTCAGTGTCACCAAGCAAATGCTCATATTTTATGTTTTCTGTGGATGGATAAAGATTATTGCTCCAAGCGTCTCCAAGTAATCTGCTCAAACAATGTTTGCAGCATTGTCTTACGTGCAAGTCTTACAAATTGTTGAGGTTTATTTTCATACTGTTGTTAAACCAGTGCTTCCAGCTCCAAGGATCAGCAAGGCATCTTTTTTTTTTTTTATCCTATGTTGTTGGAAATGGATTAAGAAGTTCTCTGATTTGATTGGATTATTTGTTAAATCTTATTGTTGCAGCCAGAAGATTGTGTGATTTAGTCTCCTGCATTTTCAGACAGTGGGCACACAGGAGTGTTGTCTGGGTGAATTGGCAGTGCTGTAGGTGCAGAGGAAAATGTCAATTTTGCCTTTGCAAATGTATTGGAACAAAATTGGTGGAAGTTCCTTGTATAGATAAGCAGTTATATTTGACTTTTCTGGTGTTTCTGGTTAACAAAGGATTTTAGCAAGTATGGACAGGTTGTTGCTAAATCAAGGGAAAGGAAAATAAGCCTTCTCACCCAAGATTATTTAAAGATAAAACAATTAGGATTTTGCATAAAGAGTGTGTCACAACCAAACTGAGCAGATGAACTCTTTAGCAAATCACATTTCTGTGCCCCTGGGTGGGAGAGGATTCTTGATTCCTGTCCAGGTGGCTTATTGATAGACAGTGTGTTCAGAATTTAAATGGAACACAGCCAAGGGTTTGTGAGAGCATAATTGTGGTGTTCCTGGCCCTTGGTGGTTGAGAGTGGGAGAGAAATTGGTTGGAAGGCAGTCCCCAGGTAATAACATTTCCTGGAGCCTTTTTTCCTAAGGCAGAGTGGATCAGCAGTAGAGTATGTTCCTTCTCTTCACTAACTTTATCCTTCTAAGTATTGCTCCTGACGTCCTCTCTTCACCCACTTCATCCAACTCATCTTCCTCCTTATTTATTATTTAAAGCCCAGATTCTCAAAGTAGCGGATTTTCTTTCTGGCTAAAATTCATGGGAATCAAGTTCTGAAACAATAATTCCAAAAGATTTAAATTATTATAAGATTTCAACCTGTGTGTTCAAGTTTTCCTTATTTGGTCCTGTAGTGGCATTCATGGATGATGAATATTTATTGCCACAATGGTTGCTGCATTCAAAATCAGGTATCTGGTCTTTATTTATGATAGATGGCATAACTAATTGATTAGTAATGAGCCTCTCCTTAGTGAACCTCTCCCTGTAAGGATCTGGATTATGAATCAGGTCATACTAGGAAGAAACATCTTGAGGAAAAAGCTTTTTGAAAGATTTTTGGAGACTTTTTCATTCCTTTTACGTAAGGGAGGGCTGGTATATTAGGAGAAGTTGTGAATTCCTGTGAGAAGAAAGATCTTGGGTTTTAAACTAAGATTGCAAGGTTTTGAGTTATGATATTGTGACACGTCACTTGGAATGATTCATTTTCAGGTTTTTGTTGATTCTTGAGGAGCAGAAGGTCCAGGAATGTCAAGGTCAAGGTTTTTTATTTTAATCTTGAAGGAATTCCTGATGGCAAGGAGATGGTGGTGAAGAGAGAATTCAGAGTGCAAATGATTATTAGATCAAATTGATTCCTACTTCTACTCCATGTATACCTATGACTGAAATTTGATTAACGCTCTGCCATTGAGATAATCAGTTAGAAGAAATGGTTAGGTACAAATAGACAATATATTTAGAACACTTATTTTTGGCTCCCCAGATTAATTCTAGGATTTTTAAATTTTTTTAAAAAATATATTATTTATTTATTTTTAATGTGAAGGGAAACAAAATAAACCCTTAGGGTTTTTTGGGATGGTTTTGGTGGTTTGGGTTTTTTCCTTCTCCCTCTGCAGGTGCCATCACACACAATGGCTCTGATTCTAGAAGTTTAAGATTTAATACAGTCTCAAAGATTTGCCAAGAGGATTTTTTTTTCTAGTGAGAAAGTTTACTAATACTATAAACTCTCTTGTGTAACTGCTTGGAACCTCAGCTGAAAGCTCACACCCACTCTGTGGATTCACTGTAATTTATTATATGAATTCAGCTGGCTGGAAAAGAAAGAGGGACATTTTGTGACATTTGCTGAAAGAAGGGAATTTTTCTTACTCTGTTGTAATGCTTTTTTACTGAGAACATACATAATTCCTGGTGATACGTAAAATAATCGAGTCAAATACACATCTCTATTATCTGGTTATATTTAGTTATATTATTGTATTTATTTATATTTAATTGTCCAGTGAATGAGATATTATGGTGTGAGTAAGAAATAGGTTTTAAATTTTTATTTTCTCAGTGAGATGTGCAGACTAAGGTGTTTTTTGGTTTGATTTTTTTTTCCCAGCATTCAAATTTAAGACTCCTGAAGGATAAGCACTATGGAGGTGCAGAGATAATTGTAAGGTCAGTGGGCACTTTAATCAAGGGGGTATGATTAGCTTGTTATTTACCATAGAATATCTTTAATCTTGTAATAGTATCCTATGTAGGTGGTGCCAGCCTAACAAATGCAGCTCAAAGAAGATATAAAAACATGTATTCCCTTCTTTTTTTGTAGCAGTCTCACGTTTGCTCCAGTCACACAAACTTTTTTTTTTTCCCCATTTACCGTAACAGTGGAGAAATTGTGGTTTTAGGCATAAGAAAGATATTGCTGCCAATTACCTCTTCTATTCCTGGCCCAGTGCTGGCCAAGTGATGTATGAATCAGTTTGCTCTAGGCTTCCCTAATTGGCACAGGGCTCCTAAATCTTCTGCTTGGTTCACAGCAGTGCCTGGTTCAGATGTGGGAAAGTTTGGAGATCATTTAAAGCAGCAGCCAAGCCATAATCTTTTCTGGAATACCCTTTCATGTTTAATGTTTCTCTGGTGCATCAGGTGATTGAACACTGCTCCCAGTTTTATGGGAGGACCAAAGACTTGCAGTAGCTGCAGGATAGAAGACCTAAAATTAAAGAAATGCTGTATGAAGAAACCCATGCTTTTCTCATGAGGGGAAATAGATGAAGAGGTTCCAAATATTGCCTGAGTCACATTTTCTTTGGTGGCAGCCTTATAGATTCAGATGAAGTTACAATATGCTCAGAAGGAGTTGTGGGAAGGAAGGCCTGCAGGAGGGAATTTCTCTAGTATTATTTCCACAGACGCCTTCTGTGGTTTAAGAAGTCTCGGAGCCCCAAAGGACTGATGGCTGGGGGCTTTATCAGATACTATTTTGTGTTTCTTCCATTCTTGTGTTCTTCCATAGCCATCTGCTCCTGGCTTCCTTCTAAAAGAGTGTTGGCTGAGAGGGAGCTTTGGCTCAACTCTGACAAGTCTGGTCCCATTTCCTGGGTTGCTGTTTGCTGACTGCAGGCAGGAAGAAAAGGCTAATAAAAGGTTCTCTGCTCCTGGCTCCTCTGTGAGGTTCTCTTCTCCCTTTGCAACAACATTAATGTGTCCACCAGAATGCAAAGTAATGCCAGCACTTCTGAAGGCTGTTATTTGGAACTGGTGAGAGCTGCTGAGGAATGACTTTCAGCGTGATTCCTTAGACATGGAATTAGAAAAGAAATTAAACAATCAGATAGGTTAAGTGAAACTGACATGTTTCTATGGTATCTCTAACCAAACACATGCTCAGTGTGCGCTTTCTGAAATTCCTAAAGCAGAAGAAATTCCATTTTAGATCTTCTGAGGAACTGGAGCACTTGTAAAACATTCAGTGGCTTGAGGCTGGAAGTATTGCTGAGAGTGGCCAAGAGGAGTAGAAACCTTTCTCTAACTTCATTAAAAACCCCACACTTGATGTAAAACTTGTCAGAGTGCAGTGATGTTTTTGGTGCTCCCTTTTCTGCACCCTCAGCAGGCTCAGCATCCTCCAGTGTGTGTGTGTGTGGAGCAATACACGGTGAGACAAATTCTCATCGTGCAACAAACCCCACGTGACGTGGAGCATTTCTTCATTTGCTGTGTTGAAACCAGCAGGGAAGGCGCTGGGATTGCTGCTGCCGAGTTTCACGGAGTGATGTGGATGACATCAGGATTGCCTTCAGTCAGAAATCTTGAAGTGCAGCTTTGCTGGGTGGGTCTCAGAAGAATTTGAAAGGGTTCTGGAGATAGGGCGTGTTTACCTCGATCAGAGTAGTGAGTGTGATGCCTCTTCCCTGCTAATGTACTTCTGGTCTTTTTGACTGCAACATCAGAAAGGTAAGAGTTCCTTTTTCTGCCCTTTTTCCCTACCCTGGTATGTTTTGTTGGATTTTTCTCCCTCTCCTTACATCAGTCTCTGTTCTGAATTGTCAGCATGTGTTGGTCTCTAACCTTGTTTTATAAGGGAGGAGTAGAGTAACTCTTATGGGTAGTCTTCAGATAAAGAATGGAATGACATTAATGAGATTTTGTATTTTGCCATTAAATATTTCAGCCTATGAGAACTGCTTTCTATTAAAGGAAAAAAAAGACAATACAGGTTACAGTAGTAGCTTTGACTTTCTACTTCTTGTACCATTATCCTGTTAAGTGCTTGTAAGAGCACTTCATTCTGAACTAGAAGAGAGGAAATTTTCTTAACAGGAATAAATGTTAACTAATGATATAGGCAAGATTATAGAAGAGAAAAAAACCCCCTTAAATCTGAGTAGCTTAAAAAAAACTACTTCTAAATTGTTTTTATATATAAAATGCTAAGACAAGAAAAAAGTCCTTTAAGAAATTCAGTTTAACAGACGCTTGGTGGTTCTTTAAATAAGACTTTTGAAGCTCTGAAAAAGCTATAAATAACACACCTAAAGAAGCTGCCGGAAAGGATTATTTCATAATAACAGCACAACATTCAGATGGAAGAAGCCCAAATCATGTTGTTGTAATGTATCTCTATTTTTCACTACCTTCCTATCTCAACTGGGTGCTTCCACTGATGAAGAGGCTGTGCTTTAGCTGAAAATTTCTCTTTGTATTTGTTAGGACTTGAAAAGGATGTCAGAGCAGCTGAAATAATGAAAGACCAGTTCCGTTCTGGCTCCTCCTCCAGTTGTCTTTGTGGGTGGGGAATGTCTGGGCAGGTTGAACTGCACAGGAGGGAGCTGGGAATGGTGATGCACAGCAGACTTGGCTCAGCTGCTGCTGGCTCAGGGTGGTGTGGAGATCATCAATAGATGGCCAAGTGTGAGCCCCTGTGCACACCATGGCTGAAGATTCTGTTTCAAAAAGCTGCAAACAGAGTTCTCCAGAGTGCAAATGCACCAAACCTGTCCCTTTCCTGCCTTCCAAGGGCTAATTTAAAATCTTGAGTCATTCACTGAGGGTGGAAAAGCCAAAAGCTTCTCCACCCTCAGGTCACCTCTCTGGTTCTCACTTTTCTGCTGCCTCCACACGTTCTGTGGTACCTCTGTGCTCCCACTGCTTGTCCTGGACTCTGTGCACATTGTGCTGCTCAGTTCTCCTCTGCCCTTAACTCTCACCTGAAATAAGTGACACAACTCTGGTAAAATCTCCATTATGGATCTTAGCATTTTAAGTTAGACTTCAAGCTTGTATTTCAAAGGAAGTTTTGGTAAGCTGCAAAAAATAATTATTTTTGCATCTTTCCCCAATGGTAAAAATTTGAAGACAAGTCTCATAATTTAAATTCTGATAAGCATTACTAAGTTCTCAAAGCAACAATTGTTGCTCCTTTAGGTTTGTTCAAACTTTTTGTGAATTAATCATCTATTAAGAACCTCCAGCTTGGATAGGGTTAGTTTTTTTACCAACAACTACTTTTCATCTCAGAATTCTTGCAATTACTTGAGTTATTTCATAGCTCTTTATTCCACTCTATTCATGTTACGGATTTTTAAAGCTTAAAAGTGGACATAGTTTTCACTGTAACTGTACAGTGAGAGAACTGTATTTCACTTTCCTCAGAAGCCTGCCATCACCTAAAATCATTTTAGCTGCTCAAAAATGATTTACCTTTAAGCAGAGAAGGAGCATGGTGACTTTCACCCAGAAAATGAATTATTTCAAAGAAGTCTGGTTCACTTTTTTGTGGTTTCTTTTTTTTTTCCTCCCAGAGAACAGGGGAAAAATAAAAACTCACTTGCCACCTTAATTGAGATTTATTCCAAGTGCTATTTTTGCTTGCTCAATATAGTACCCAAGTTACAAGGTAATGTGAAAGAACAGTAAAAGAAGCAAAATGCTGTAATTGCCCTGTAACGAGGCACTTAAAGTGTTTACAGTTGAGATTTGTACAAGCCAGGGAGTAAATGTGACGTTAAAGGTCTCACAGCAACCTTAACTCAGCTGTTTGAATTCGATATTTCGAGATTTTGTTGTAAGAAACTCTGATCCAGCAGCTCCTTTATCCCGTGCTGCCACTGCTGCTGTGTGTGGGCTGGGAGAGGTGTCAGCCAGCCCTGCCTCGGGTTGTGGAGAATTCAACTGGGATCGTGTTTTGCCACTTGCACAGACAAGATAAGACAGGATGCCGAAGAGGTGGCAGCATCAATGCAGCATCCTTCCTTCAGTCCCTCCCTCCACAAACCACAGTTCAGTGTGCAGGACCCACATCTGTCCAGCTGTTTCATGGTGTAGATGCAGTTGGGATTCTTCACACAATGTCCAAAAGAAAGTCTGTCTGTAGTAGAACACAAATCTGCAGCTGGAACTTGCATGTTAACTCCTGGAAATATTGCTGAGTCTTTAGCAAAACCAAATTCTGTGATATGGTGGATCTGATCTCTAGTTGCTCTTTTAAACCACTTCTATTTCATGTTGAGGATGAACAGCCTGGAACAGCTTTGCTATCTGTTTTTGTATCTGAGGCTTGATTTTTCCCAACTGTCACTGCACCAGCTTTGCCAGTTCTGCCAAATTATGAGGGGAACAGGAGAATTATGTTCTTCTCGCTTTTTGCTGATTTCAGTCTTTCCCTGTTACACCTCTGGAGCCTCACTGAGGAGACTAAAGGGATGCTTAGGAGAATTAAGGTTACATTCACTTCCATGTTTGTGTTGTTGATCCATTGGGTTTTGTAATTCATTCAGTAAATAAGGATAGGAAATCCTCCTAATACATCCTGCAAACCTGGATATTGCCTTCTCTTAGTCCTGGCTTTGGAAATGCAGTTTTTGCAAGCAAGAGCTTTTGTGCAGAGAATACAATCACAGCTTTGGCTCAGTTTCTTTTTATTAATTCCTCAGACTGCAGCAGCCAGAAATTCCACTTCAAAGCAGCTCCTGGATTTGTTTTGTAAAATGCAGCCACATATCTTTGTCAAACCTAAATTTGCCCTTTTTTTTCTTTGCTTAATAACATTAAAAATATGAGGGCTTTCTTTATTGAATATATCCAGGATCCAAGAAACAGAGCTTTGAAAGAAACTTCACATTGGTACTTCCCAGCTGTGTGGGCTTTCCTTTAATTATAAAGGATGCAGTTCTTGAAGTAATCATTCCTGATTTTCCTGTTTTGCACTAGCCCATTAAAACTAGATTAAGCTACAGAGGTGATCCTTCTGTAGCAGGGAGGTGATTTGATTTCTTTTCTGAAAGTATTTAATCCCTGAGATGCAGAGGAACTTCAGTTTTTAAAAATATCTTTATTTTTGACTGACTTTTAGCCCCTTCCAGAGCAATGATTCCAGTTTTTTCAATGCAAATGCTCCTGGCAGTGCTGGTCCATGGGTAGGGATCTGGGAAGAGGCAGAGGTTTTTCACCCTAGGCTGGGCAGAATGAGTCACTCACTGTTGGGTTTCTCAGCTTGCTTGGTGCTGCCACAGGCTGTGAGGAGCAGCTCTGAGCTCAGCACTCAGCAATAGGAGGTTTAGGCTGAGTAGAATTTAAAGTTTTTAGTTAGAGCTGGTCCCAAATCAGGCCAAGCTTGACCTTTGCATCCACTGCCCGTTCTCTGAAAGCCACGTTTGCAGGAGAGGAAAACAACCAGTGACGGTGCAAGTGAAAAACCACCCACTTGTGAAATGCAATATCTTCAGCTCTGGGACTGGTGACCACGGCTGCCTCCCTTGCTCCTGCTCAGGTCAGTGTTTGTGAGGAATTCCTCACCTCCCAGGTGCTCCTTGTGAGGAGAGCTGAAGGGAGGCAGGAGAGCAGCCCAACTATTTCACTGCTGCGGTTACAAAGATGGAAATCTTCAAGATTTCCCAGGGAATGAATGGCCTGATTTGCTGCAGTGAACACATCCAGTTTAAGGGTAATGAAACCTAAGAATAGGCTGCAGACAGATTTGGAATCTCATCATTTGTTTTCTCATCATAAGTCAGAATTACTTGGGCAATGTTCATCAGGGATGGTCAAACCCTCATGGGCCAGGCCAGTCCAGTCCTGTACAAATACAGGTATTACAGAAGGAAGAGTTTCAGAGAACCCACCTTTTGATAAATCTGTGAGGAAAGATTTCCCCTGAAATATATGAACTCTGGAATCAGTCCTCAAATCCCAGAGTTCCCTTATATTTTAAGATTAACCATGTACTTATGAGCTTAGTTTAATAGTGCTATATTAGCTAGTTTAAGAGGTAATCATATGGTGAGGCATCCATGTGTGGAAGAAAACCATCAATTAGTGAGATCCCAGGAATCCAATAAGAAATTATGCACTACTGGGGTTTTCTAAGGTTTAAATGTTTTGGGTGCATGTTCAGTCCCAGCCCAAGTCACCACAAGGCAACTGAGAGTGCTCCTTCCACTGTGCTGTAACAGACTGGCCTGTTTTTATTACAGTTTGTGATAGCTTGCAGTGCACAGTCTAGTTAAAAAATATAGATATATTAGGAAGCAGAACTGTGTAACAAGGCTCTCTCCCCTGGTCTTCTATTGTCTGCAAGCCTTTCTGTCTGACCCAAAATGTCATGTTTCAAAGCCTTGCTTCATTAGGATGGCGCCTGCAAGCTGCTGTTTAGGGTCTGTTAGCAGCCCCGGTATAAATCCCCACTTCCAGGAGTTTATAATTCAGCAGTAAAACATTGCTCTAGGCTGAAACTTGGCATATAAAGTCTCAGTGCGGGAACAATTGTGATTTCTCCCTCCTTCATTTTTGCATTTGCTTATACACACACACGATTCATTCAGGAGGTTTTTACTGTCCCCTTCCTGCATTTAAAAAAGATTAAATGGGCTGGGTTATTAATAGTTCAATTCTGACTACTGTGCTTGGCCAGTAAATGGATTTGCAGTGTTGTTAACCAGCTCTGTTTGATGGGTACAGGTCACTGTTTCACAAACCTGCTCCAGTGTGGATCAGCAATGGTTGTTTGGCTGTTAATTAACGTGGGCCCCAGTGTTAATTAAAGCTGTGTCCAGGTCTGGAATGCCAGTGGGATGCTCTGGGCATGGTGTCCTGGGCCAGCTGCAGGCACAACTAAAATCCTGTTCTTTGCTCAGATATGGAAGAACAGGAAAAAGCCTGAAGTGCTGCCTGACCTTGGCATGGTTTGATCTTGTCTCATAATCCTGTACAGAGATATCACTGGCAGATCTTCTGATGAGACAAAGATTTGGTCAAAATCATCCTCTGAGCTCAACTGTTTCCTCATCAAGGCTATGTCTCAATGAAATCAGTTATTTCCTCATGTTTTTCCTGGTTTACGGAAAATTTTAGCATGGAAAAAGTAATTCAAATTTACTGTTTCCTAGAAATCATGGAAAAATTGTGTTTCAGCCTTATGGAAAATGTTATAGTAACTTCTATTTTTCTTCAATGTTAAGATATTTTTATAGGATGTATAATATGTTTGTACTGTAAAGTCATTACAAATAAATGAGAGAGAACAGCAATTTCTAAATATATAATGTAGACCACAAAAGTTGTTAAAAAGTAGGCTTTTACAAGAATTAAATACTTTAGTCAAAGTGATTTTTTTTTTTTTCTTCCAGAACTGATTTTAGACATTTGTTCCTGATCTAGGTTTTGGTCACAGTTAAATCATTATTTCCCACAATTCCCAGAAAACGTTTGCTATGCACTATTGGTTTTTTTTCCCTACTTGTTCCTGTGCACAGGTGTTTGCAAATTCAGGGCATATATCCATTAGCATATTAAACAGCAGTAATTCATCAGTGAAATGTCCTCATTACTATGGAATTGAGGCACTCCCTGGACTTTCTCATCTCTTTTCCACTCTTCCTCCCACTTATATTTAATTTATAGAGGCAGGCAGCCTCAGGAAGATCAGTTCTCATTAGTATTAATATGATAGATAATTAGTGTTGCAGGAGATTTGACCAGGTACTAATCAGTGCAGTGTGAGTGACTGAAAGGAGGCAGCAGGTACCTCCCTGTGCAGATTTCAAAGGCCCTGTATTCCTTTATATCAGATCAAAATTTGGCTTTATTATTTTATCTTCTGCTGGGTTATACTCCCACTCCTTCCTCTAAACCAGGAGGGTTTTAATTTCCTGTATGGTTTTTTTTTACCCCCCTAAGAACACTGACTTTACTGGCTTTACACAACAAGGTTCGATATGGGTTTTTCATAAATTTTCTCTTTAATACATGAGGAATAAATGAAATTCTCTCTTTATTTACTCAGCATGGCATACATACTAAAGACCCTCAACAGCTGGTTCTGGTGGGAGAATATCTGGATGCCCATCAACTGCACGTGGGCAGATTTTGTAGACCGTGATGGACTTGTCTTTCCCAAACCTCATCAGTTGTATGCCACAATCCCATATGCTCTTGTATTGCTGATCATCAGATTCTTCAGTGAAAGGTAAGAAACAGAAATGCAACTTGATGCTGATGTTAATCCTCATTAATGCTGAAAATGAGAGATCTGTAGATGAATGTTATGTTTTATAAAGGAGGATTAGTTGGTGGTTTGCTAGAAAGATCTAATACAGATAACACAGCAGGTGAAAAATATTTTCATTATTAGGTGCGTGTGGCTGTGGTCCAATACAGAGGGAAAATATTTCTATCCAGCTTTTCTAGAACAGCATTTGGATACTTCTGATTATCTCCTTTCACCAGAGATACAATTAATTCTAAACCATTTGGGTTTCCTTTTTCTCTTTCAATGGAAGGATGGAGAGATTGGTCCTCTCAACCAAACCTCTCATTTGGTCCTGCACCAGAACATTCGTGTGAGGCTGATGGATCCCAGGTGTCTCTCTGTGGCCAAGCTAAGCAGACTGGAGGGATCTCAAAGTTTCGTTCAAAGTGAACATTTCATGCAGATCTAGTAAAGCTGGTTCCTTTTTTCCCCCCTCACTTTGGCACCAAAAATGGATTGCTTCTGCAGCTGGAATCTTAGGGGACAGGCAAAGGTTGGCTGCACAGAAGAAAGCTACAATCTTGTTAAGATTTACAGTGTTTTGACTTATTTATTTGTACCTTTTTTGCTTTACTTTCTTTTCCTCTTAAAAATGTGATTAGTAAGTTTTTATAATTATTTCAGCACAGAATGAGGAAATTTGGAATGTCGTAAGTTGGACAGACTTAAACCAGAAGCAGATAAGATCATTCATGCTGGAAATCAGAAGTAATTTGGATCATATGTTCATAACCAATTCCCAGTGTCCCCTGAGCAAACTCTTGCCCAAGTGTGTCTCACTTGCAGTGCTGTTGGAAAGGACTGCTGAGGGTGATTAGCCCACACATCTGGCTGCAGTGAGCCTGAGGGAAGCTGACCACTGCTCTGAGCAATGAGGAATCAATGGCTGAGAGCAGCAGGAGGGAGGGAGCTTTTCTGAGCACCCTGCCCAAGCAGGAGGGCAGAGCTTTGGCACACTCTGCAGCCATTTGGGCTGGAAAAGGGAAGGGAGAGAGAATCCACCAGTCTCAGGGTATGGCTGTGTGCCACAGGCTGGATCCAGCCTGGGTGGGGGTGGCCCAGTGAAGGAGGTGCCAAGTGACTTTGCCACTGGGAGGAAGTTGCCCAGTCTCCCTTCACTCAACTCCAACACCCCTCTGATGGACACAAAAATCAGAATGTTTCCTTGAGTTTTATTGAGCATTTCATGGCCACAAACTGGAGTCCTTGAGTTTTGTTGTATAGCTGCTGATAAGCTGTGGTTCCCTCTTGGGATTAGACAGAGGGAGATCCCTTTTCCCCAGTGCACTGGCACATTCTATGGCAGATTAAACTGTATCAGATTTGTTTTCTTCATTTCTTGGCATGAGAACAGCCAAGGTCTTGTAACTGTGTTGTATTTCTAAAGCTTTTCCTGATGTGTCTTTTCAGATATATTGCTAGGCCTCTAGCAAAAGCCTTGGGCATAAAGAATGTAAGACGTGTGAAGCCACAGCCTAATCCCGTGTTAGAGAGTTATTTCCGGGAGTGCTCAAGACATCCATCCCAAGTAAGGATTCTCATTCTCCCAAACTCGGTTTGCTTTTGGAAAATCCCACTCTTACTGTTTCAATCAACTCTCAGCAATGACATCATGGGATGTGTTCCAGCTGATTGACAGATGACTTAATTTATTTGGGTTTTTGTTGCTGTTCTGCTGACAAGGGTATATGGCATCTGAAACAGAAAATACGTTTAAGATGTTTAATTTTTTGGCATGCTGTTCTAGGTTAGACTGTTAATAATATTTCCAGTGAAGATTAGTGTTCCATCTTTAACTCATTCTGCCCGGAGGAAACTTCAGCTGATGTCTGTTGTTGGAAAGCAGGGTCATATTGACTGCAGGCAATAATATCAGAATACTGGCATGGAAGCCTTTTGATCCATTATGTTGCTGTATACTTACGTAAGAAAGAAATGGCTTATGTGAGAAAGAAAAGCAATCCTTCTATTACCATACTGTTTGTTTTTAAAATTGAGCAAGGAAAAAAGACTAGCCAATGCTTGTCATCTCCAAAAATGAGGCAACTTGGTTTTTGATGGGAGCCAGGTACTTTACTGTGAGTGCAGCCTCAGGAAATTCACTTACATGACTACAGTCCCCAAACAATTGCAGTTTTCCTACACTGGTTTTGAAAAGAAATAGGTGCTTTCTAGTAATAAGAGATTTTGATAATTATTGATAGTGGAACTTGGCATCCTATCCCTAACTCTGCTATTCTTTTATTGTCTTTTGCCTGATAACATCAGGAATAGATGTATGGGTGTTCACACACGAGCTCTTCTCTCCCTGGGCAAGTATCCCAGTCTCAGTTTCATTCCTTCCTTCTGCCTGAGTACAGTTGGACAGTTGATTTCTGAAAGGAAGCACAGCATTTTTTAGACTCCTCAGAGCATGGGAAGGATTCCTCTGCTTCCTTTAAGTGTCCAGCTTGGGGTCCAGAGTGCCTGGGAAAGCCTGGCTGGCAGTAGAGAGTGTGTGGGCTCCCTTGTATGGAAACAGAAGAGTTCCTCTGTGGCAAATGGAGAGCTCAGAGCCAGCAGGGTGGGCTGGACACAGCAGCTGTTTGCACTCCTGCCCTCCTTGGCAGCTCAGGTGTTTTTTTCTCACATTCCAGAGGTTTCCCCCAGGGTAGGAGGCTACCTGGACTGGCCCTGCTGCCACCCACTATTTGCATCCTGCCCTTGGGAGGAAAGAACTTCCCCAGAAATGAGTCAAACACTCTCCTTGCTCCTGAGGCAGCCCTGGGGAGGTCATCCCACACCTGCTGCACTTGCGGATGGAGGAGAGGGAGGAAACCCACAGGCTGCTGCAGGTGGGGGCACTGAGCACCCCAAAATGCAGCTGGAGCATTATTTTTTGCTGGGTCTGGGCTGGCCTGGCCACCTCGGGAGCACAGAGGATGCAGAGACCCCGAGGTGTGGCACCCCAATGGCTCCAGGCTTGCTCCACCCCTGGTTTAGTTCTGCTGTTGGAGGGGCAGGCTGTACCTTGCTCAGGAGGATATATTGACTTGCTTTGGATTTGAGAACAGAGCTCAGGTCACTTTAATTCCAGGCCACTTTTCATCTGCAAGACTCATATGTAAACTAATTATTAATATTTATGATTAGATAAGATTTTAGGTGCCACATCCGTGTGTGTTCATACATGGCACTTTGCCCTCCAGACTAAGCTCTCATCTAACAGTAAAAATTGCATCTCTGAATCTCTCAGGAGTAACCAGAAAGACAATAGAACAGTTTGTGGATCTGTTCATTTTGTGCCTGCTTTATTGATGTAAATAAAAATCCTGGGTTTTTGTAAGCATTACTCAAAAATACCCCCCCATGCATATTTAATATTGGTAATATATTTAAATGAAGACCTTACAACAATGAGAAGCTGCTCTGTGAAGTACAAAATAAATGAAAGTGACGTTGGAGTGTATCTACTGCTAACACTGTTCCATTTCTTACAGTCAGAGATCAAAGGCCTTGCCAAAAAGTGCAACTGCACCGTCCATTTGGTGGAGAAATGGTTCAGGAGACGGAGGAACCTTGAGATCCCAACAGTGCTCCAGAAATTCCAGGAAGCTTTGTAAGGAAAGACAATGCTTTTGGTTATCATTGCTTTATTCTTTTAGAAAAAAATTATTGAGGTTCCCACTTTCCAGAAGGCTGGGTCTGCCTGAGGAGGGTTTTGGTTTCTAAAAGCACAAACAAGTTGTGAAAGAATTTAGTAGCATTTCTCCAAATGATGGTTAAAAGCTTAGGTTAACTGTTTCTCCTGGAAGGAAAAACGACCTTAAAATATTTTACAGTTTTCTTTTTTGTGGAATAGTGGATTTAAGGGCTCCTGGTACAAAGTGTAAAATGAATACGTGCAGAGAATAGGAAAATATTTTGTGTGCCAGTAATCATAGGGGAACAACAATGCTTACCCTGGTTTGTTTGTATCCATGCTGTCATTTTGGGATGTTGTCATGTTTACCAAAGTCAGTTCAAGAGCAGGAATTGTGGTATCCAGGCTAAAGAACAGGTGCCACAGCTTGATCATGGGATACTGTGTGAAACAGGAACTCAAACTCACTGCTGAGAGTGGGCAAGTGAGCAGCTTTGAGTGATAGTAATGAATATGTAACAAGTTTCAAAACCTCCTGCATATGATTTTTCACTTATGTGTGAGAACTTCCTCATACCTAAACACTTTAAGTGTGATCTAAAATCTCATACAAATTGCAAATCCCCAAATGGGCACAGCTCATCCCTTTTGGGTACTGACACTAACTGTACCAGTGGAAAACACTTTCAAATGCTCTGTGTATTTGGCTTTCATTAGCATAATTTCATTTGGCAAAAATTCACCTGATTATAATATCGAACCTGTGTTACTGTGGATCAGCTTAAGGAATGAGGGTTAAAAGTACAGCACAGAGCTCGAAGTTGAGAACTTTATCAAGATTATTTTCAGTGTTGATCAGTGTGATGATGATTTAGTGATGTCCTCTGCCAGACATAAGCTTCAAAGAGTCACACCTCTGTCTATCATCTGGATTTGAGTTAAGTAAACTCTCCTGACATGGTTTATTACTGCTGTTGTTTTGGGGATCAGTTAATTTGGTTTCACAAGTGACAATAAGATTTCATGCTCTTGCTAAAAGACCTGCCTGCCATGCATGCCCGTCTCTAGTAACACACAGCTAAAGACTGAAATTCCAGCTTGTTTGGCAGCTTGAGTGAGAATGAAGCAAACAGGTTTCTCTTGTGCAATTTTGTGAACCTTGCACTGCTCTTTGTCAGTGAATTTAATTGAATATAATTCTCTAGGCAAAAAAAAAAAGAGGAACAGAGTTATTCCACTCTAGTAGTCAGTGTTATGAGGGTTATGAAATTTTTTTTGAAAGCCTGCAATCTCCAGGATCTTTTTTCTGAATCACAAGGAAAATCTGATGAGCCAGATCTAAGCCATACTTATGCTATTAGTGCTCCCAGTTAAGCAACACTGGGGATTTGGAAGCCCTTTGCATGAAACCTTCACTGCCTTGTAAGACTTACCAGCCTTTAACTTCCCCTACTAAGCTCTTTTTTGTTACATTCAGTTCAAGAGAAAAGTTTCCTGAAGTTAAACCAGAAAATCCTCTTGCATAGCTGTTGCTCAGTGCTCTCTCTGGTGGCCAGGATCAGAGTTTAAAAGGCACTTGAGTAAAATTTGGTGAATTTGGATGAGTTTTACTTCAGGTTTTAATCACCAAATTCATAAAGAAGCTCATCTAAATGCAGAATGAGGCAGTGCTCTGGCAGTCTTGCACATAGAATGAGTTCATGTGAAGTGCTGTTTATTGCCAGATGTATTCAGTATATATTTGTAGGGCTGGGGACTAATGGCACATTCTGGTAGGTGCTCTGTGCTTTGAATCCAATTCAGAAAACCACTTGCACTTTAGAGCCAACACAGAATCAGTTCTGTCATATCCACTGCACCACTCACACCCTCTTGTTTGGAATGGGAGGCATGAGGGCAGAAGCAGCCCCTGTGTAAAGTCTGTCCCAAGCCACAGTGTTGTGTTTTCCAGCATCTCTTGGTTAATTCTGAGCCAGGTATTACTTGTGGGTTCCACTCTCTCCTTCTATTCACTCTTTGAATTTCCACCATGGACCTCTGTGCTTTTCCTGTCCAGGCAGTGCTTGTTGTGTAGTGTTATTTTCAAATCATCTGAGGAGAGGTAGTTTAAAGTTGAGAAGAAAAACAGTTGTTTATCACATGTGTATCAAGTGGCAATTTTATAATTATTTTCCTGACTTCTTTCTCAGGTGTGAGACACATTATTTTGTCTCACCTCCAACATTCCATATCCTTATCTTTTGTTTGTTGTTTTTCTCATAAGATACTCTGTCAGTCTTTGAACATCTCATTCTTTCTCCTGGAATATCAACCTCCAGGGGATGTGGGACTCAGAAAGGAGAGGCTGCTTTTACCAAACAGGTTCTCCTCCTCTTCTCTCATTTGGCATTTCATTAACACTTGCCAAAGACCACAATCTCATTTTATACATCTCTCAATCCTTTGGTGCAGTGCTCTTGTGGTGCTTTCTCCTTTCCAATGGATGTAGGTTTTCTGGGAGCTGCTCCTGTGGGATCCCTCTTGTTCTAGGACAAGTTCTCACCAGATCTGGGGCCCTGTGCCTGTCCCTGTGGTCACAACCTCTCTTTGCTTGTGAAGTCCTGCAGTGTTTTCCTACTGGTCTTGCAGAGCTGCTAAGGGGAAAGGTCAGACTTGTTGGTCCCGAGGGGAAGAGTGGAAAGCACGGAGTTTTCCATCACCTGTAGAGGTGGGAGTGGGAATGCTCGGGCTGAGGCTGCAGCCACACCCAGTCCCAGGGACAATACCTCCCACGCAGGCTCCAGAGTCATTAGGAGCCAATTGCTGACTCCAAATCACTGCTCTGACACGTAAAAGCAGCAGCACAGTTCACTGAGATGCTCGAGTTTTTCCCTTTGCTGAGTTAGCAGGCTGATGGTGCAAACCTAGGAGGTTTATCTGCCTTGCTGGATATCCATTTGATGCACAAAACGCTTAGATCAGGCTGAATTCTGGCACACCTAGGCAAAGATGAGGTTATAGTTAATTGAGACCTTGTAGCAAGATGTAAACTAACCCAGTAGATGCTAATAATTCACAAGGCTCCCATGTTGTCAGCAATTGGTGTTGAGAGAGATGAAGTGAATGAACTCAGGAAAATGTTTGTGTTCTCAAACATTAATTTTTAAGGGTCTTATTACATCGTTGTGGTCATTCTCTTGATCAGTTCAAGCCTGGCTGGAAAATTACTGCTATCGTGACAATTAGAATATCTGTATTGTGATAATGTAATAGAATTTCCTAATTTAGCTGTTAATCAAACCTTAAATACTTAAATATTAATAATTCAGGTACAGTTAATATGTGGCAATTGAGTGTGAGGCCACATTTATGTGAGGATTGCCTGTGATATACAATGATTTGCAGTAATTCTGGCCCAGGACAATATCTTTACAAAATATAATGATTTGTTCCTTATTTTTTGATTTCAATTTTGCAGCTGGCGATTTTCATTCTATCTGACATCCTCCATTGTTGGATTTATATTTCTGTATGATGTAAGTTAACTTTTTGCAAGATTGATACTCTGTTTTTAACAAAATAATTTCTACATTTTCTTGAATCCCACTGGAAGACTCTGGTTTCAGTGGCTCTGTGGGTCAGATCTTTGGTGTGTGTAATCTGGATGATGGGCTGCAATATGCACTGAGATTTAATTTTTAAGTTAACTTTTGACCTTCTATGACAAAGGAATTTATGAGTAATCAGTATTTTTAAGGCAAGCTTGAAGAAGTCACGCAGATGGTTTTACAACACGCCTTGTTAACACCTACAAATGCATCGCACGGCCAGGTTTTCCTCAGAGGAGGCCATAAACCTTTTTTTATTTTATTTTATTTTATTTTGGCAGCATTTTTGGGGCTCACAGCTATTTATTGAGGTGTTGCTGCTGAGTCAGAAGTTGGGAATAACAGAGAGAAATGATGCTTGTGAGTCGGTGAGCCCTGCCTGGGGTGTCATTAATGCTTCCCCCGAGCAGCGGAACAGATCCCGGCGTGTCTCTGCTCATCTGGCCCTTCTCCCCAAACACTGTTTATCATCCCCAACCACTGCTCCGTGTGTGACTGGTAAACACAGCGAATTTAATCACTGTGGCAACATATCTTGAGTAATTGCAGTAATAAAACACACACCCACTGCTTTGGATGATGAAATTGTGAACTGGAACGTTTCAGGTGTCCTGAAAAGAAGCCAAAAAGCTGGGAACAATATAATAAATCCGAGATGTAAGTTCCCTTTAGAAATTGGTGGAGAACAGTTATCAGGATTACAGCTTCTTAGCCTGCTCCACTTAGAGAGGTTTTAAGTAGTGAAGCTTTTGAGTTAAGATGATAATTGCTGCTGAGCTGAGCAGTGTCTGACTGCTGTGTCTTCCCCAGAAACCCTGGTTTTACGACATCTGGCAGACGTGGGTTGGTTATCCGTTTCAGGTGAGCTTTTGGGCATCGGGCCAGTGGCCTCCAGGCGTTCCAGGTATTTCCCCATTGGCAGGGATAATCCACAGCAGCCTTTTCCCTGCACACGGGCACCGCCTGAAGAGGTGTGGCACCGAAGCCTCTCCTGCCTTTTTTCGGGAAGTGCTGCTGATTGCTGCAGGACTTCCCTGGGATCTGCCTGTGCTGCAGGACTTCCCTGGGATCTGCCTGTGCTGTTTCCCCCTCCAGCCAGACCACTGCTATTTCCACCCACCCCAGGATATCAGTTCCTCACTGGAGATGTTATCAGGGTTCCCAGATTCAGTGCAGAACTCCTGCACTGCTCCAGGCCCCATGGTTCCTTCAAGGCACTCTGATTTTAATAACTCTGCTCCATCCTGCTGCCTTCTTATTCCTGTGCTAGGCAGGGGCCAGGAATACAAATAATTCTGCCTCTTAGCTGAGTTTTCCCAGCTCCTGGTACACACCTGGGAAATGTATTTACCCAAGGGAGCAGCCAAGCTCTGCTCTCCCCTGGGCAGATCCATGGGATTTTAACATAAATAACTGACATTTCAGTTTATGATGTTAATTGTTCACCAAAACAGAGGAGGTTTATTTGCAGTTGTTTGTAATTAAATGCAGAAGGACTCTGCGTGTAGTTCTGTGACAGAAACATGGAGAAAAAGCATGGTAAAATCCAGAGGTGGGGGAGGAACTGTGGGAATTGAGAGTTTGGGCTGAGCAAAGGTTAAAATACTTGGCTCATAGAACACCCTTCTTAATGAAGCCCAGGACAGGAATTTAATTTAACTTAATTTTTTAAGCAAGACTCACCAGAGAGAGCAGAAGTCAGGAAAGGAAAAAAGTAGTAATCTCATTCAACATTTAATTTTTCCTGCTCTCAAAGTTAACTGTGTTTTTTCTTCATCACAGACCTTGCTGCCATCCCAGTACTGGTACTACATGGCCGAGATTGGGTTTTACTGGTCTCTCATATTTACCCTTGGGATTGACATCAAACGGAAGGCAAGTGCTTGTGCTTGTTTGTGACTTGAACCTGCGCTCCTGTGAGTGGAGAAAAAGGTGTTTTTTGTAAGGAAAAGCAACGCCTGGAGCCTGGATTTGGAGCAGCCACTTGAGGGCAGCATCAGTCTGTGCCTGGCACAGGAATCCCGGCTGCCAGGGCAGCGCTCGGGAAATGCCACAAGTCCAGGACTCTCAGGGCTGTGCTCCATCCGCTTTATCTTTATTTTTCTTCTGTCCCCCCCAGGATTTTATGGCTCACGTCGTCCATCACCTGGCAGCCATCGGGTTGATGAGCGGCTCTTGGTGTGGCAATTATGTGCGGCTCGGAACCCTGGTGATCTTTGTGCACGACACTGCAGATTTCTGGCTCGAGGTAACCCTGCTATCCAGTTTATTTTTTTATTATTATTTTTTTCTTTTTTTCCTGTCCTGAGGTTTTTGGTTGTTGGTATTTTGATTTTAGTGTCAGTGACATTTTAGTGTTTTTGCCATGACTTTGGTATGATCCCTTGTTATCCCCACAGGGATGCAGATTTGTAACTTGCAAGATAAAAAAGAGCTTCTAGGTAATTTATGCTTTGTTACAGAATCCTTTATGAGAAAAGAAAACTTCCTCAGTACAGAACAGGGACTGGAAATAAAGCTGCCTCCCTGGGTTATTCTTGTTTCACTGATAAAATTAGACCAGGTTGCCCACAGCATCACAGAATCACTGAGGTTAGAAAAGGCCTCTGACATCAAGTCCAACCTGTACCAGGTATCTTCTGGCAGAAGGAAAGTTTCTTCTCCTGGACTGAAAGGAAAGTCTGTTCCCTGCACTAAATATCAGTAGAAATGTTTAAGAAGTGTCCTACTCTGCACAGAGCACTGTGATCAGAGTTACTTCTGGATTTCTTGGAAGACAAACACAGTGTTTCCTTCACTAGAACTACCCTGAGTTTATTACACCAGCTTTGAGAGCACAGTTTCATCACCTCTTTTGGTGGCAGTGCCAGTGTAAGCAGCCCTTGTAGGCTGTTATCTGTCCCTGTCCATTTCTGTTCCTGATACTCTATCTTATTGTATCAGAACAACTAATTGTGGGGTTGTGCACCTGGGATTGGTCCAGATTGAACAGGTTTTCTTGCTGGGTTGCTTTTAATCCTGAATTGCTCCTAGGTCCAATTAACTGTGTGAACTTACAAGCAGTTGACAACTGGTAGGACAGCAGTTGGATGGAAACTGGACTTGAGTACCAGAACAACTTAATCCACCCCTGCCACTCAAAAGAAGGAGAAAAAGAAAATCAAGATGCTGTTTAAAATTTAGGCTTGGCATCTGCAGCTTTGCTCACACTTGAAAACTTTGCCCAGGGTGGATCCTAATGGAGAGCTGGGCAGTTCATTTAGGGGAGAAGCAGCACTTAGAGCTTTCATTAGTGGGGTAGAGACCAGCACTGAGATCTCCTGCTCTCAAACATGAGAAGACAGGAGCTGAATTAGGCCCAGAGGAGGGTCAGTAATAGGCATGTCCTGTGTTTAAGGGGTCACTGCTGCTCCTGAATGTGCAGGTGTAGCCAGCAGCTTCTCTTGGAATTCAGTCTGTTTGAAATCTGGTAGAAAAATGAGGAATTACCTCTGTTCTAAAGAGCACTTTGTGTTTCCATTACACTTTATATTCTGGTCTGAGAGCTGCTCTTCAGGCCTTTGCAGAGTCCTTTCCTTCAAGATAAAAGGAGAAGTATAAACAAAGAATCTGGTCTGATGCTGCTTTATTAGGTATCAGTAAAATGATTGCTTTACATGTCAAACTGGGAGGAAATACTCTTCCTGCTTAGGTGGAAGATGAGTCTTTATTTATGAAAATGCAGAATTTATTTCAGACAATATTTATAATATGTTTGGGGGTTTTTTATCCACTGCAGGCAGCCAAAATGTTTAATTATGCTCGCTGGGAGAAAACCTGCAACATGCTGTTTGTCATCTTTGCTATTGCATTCTTCATCACCAGGATGATCCTGTTTCCCTTCTGGTAAGCAATATTTAATCCAGTCACAGGCTCTTACTTCATTCCTGCTCCCCCTGAAAGTTTAGTGTTGGTTATAATGGAAAAATGACCTGAAAACTGTGCTAGTGAGAAAATAGACCAAAACCTGCCATTTTCTTTAAAAACTATTACATAAAAATAATTTTGAATGAGCCTCTTGAACCTAAATAAAAACTTTTATGTGTTATGTAACTTGTTTAGTAAGTAGTTAAACTGCATTTTCAATGGGACTGAACTCCTTAACTAGGAGAAATCCTTTTCACTTTCATTCCACCCCTTCTGCTGTAGCTGCTAAGTCAGAGTACCTGACTGTAGTTAATTTTTTTTTTTTTTAGAGCCTTCTTTCTGCTACCCAGTCCTTGGGTAGTGCCCCACCCTGCTCACTTGAGGAGCACTCAGAGAAGTTTAGGTGAACCAATTAATTTATGAAGTCAGGACAAATAAATCTTAACCTGCTAAATACTTGCATGCCTTTGGAGTGCTATGATTTAATCTGTTTTGGAGTATCCACATGGGTGCTTAACATGTTTATCTTTTAAAAAGTGTTTAATGTGTTTCACATTCACAGCCTCTAATTTGCCCCTCCCTGCCCACGGACAAACCCTTAGAGACTCAAGCTGGTTAAATTAATAGTCCTGAACATTGATCAACATAAGGCTTTAATTTCCTGTAGTATTTTCTTTCAGAAACGCTGATGTCTCTTATTTTATTGTTGTTTTTTTAATTAACTGTACAAGTGATCTGCAATCTTTCTGCTTCACTGAGTTTCTTGTTCTTTAGTTCTTGAGCTTGGAAGCGAAACATGATGAGATTAAAGGGACTCAAAAAGCCCCAAATAATATAGAAGTAGGGAAGTCTGAAGATGGACAAAACATATGTTAATTAACGAAAAGCCCTGTTGCAAAGCCTGTAGGATTTTCTCTGGAGTGTGGATTTGAGATTAGGGAGAATTTACACTAAAAAAAGGCATAGGCAAGCTCTGAGTTGCACAGTATCTAGACCACACAGAGATGAAGATCAGGGCCTGAAAAACAGGGACTTTTTCTAACCTCACTCAAAATACTTTCATGCCAGACTCGAATTTCTCATCTTCTGAAGTCTGTATTTCAACAGAGATGCCTAATATAGTTAAGACAGGGCTTGTTAATTAATCTACCATCTTTGCAGAACTTTTTCAATATTAATCAGCTTGGAATATGAGATTAGACATAAGTGTAAATAGCATAAGGAAGAGATCTTGCACCAGTAACAACGATCTTTATTTTTTAGGATTCTTCGTGCCACTCTATACCAGCCTACCTACTACTCCACGACTCCTGTCATAGCATATTTTTTATTCAATGGGATGCTATTAACCCTCCAAGGCTTGCATATATATTGGGGCTACTTAATTTTCAGGATTCTGAAAAGATTCGTTTTCCTAAAGGTAAGAAATCTCGTTTCTTCAGAAAGATGTGTGACGTATCAAACAGATGCCAATACCTCCGACAGATTTACTTGGAATTTTATTGCTTCCCTGACCTTCCAAGTCAGCATTTCTGAGAGAGATTTACAAAGAGGTGTTCAAACATACTTTGCACCTCCCATTGCCACACCCCATGTCTTGGTTGAAATATAAAGATTTTAGCTAGAATGGGGGGTTTTTTTGCCTGTATTTGATGTTTTGTACCAATAGTAAATGAGAAATGAGCTGTCCCAAAACCTGAAGCCCTAAGATGGTCCAGAACTCCTCAGGAATTCCTGTGTTCTGAGTGAAAACAATCTTTTGTCACTGGGCTTTGTAGCAACTCACCAAAAAAGAAGTGAGTGATGAGGGCTTTGACTACAACTTTTCTACAGTATTTAAATTTCTTCAGGTTTGCCTAAATCTGAGGTCACCTAAACTTGAGCACTGGTTTTGGATCATGAAAACCAAATGAAGCATATCTGGTATTATATATTATGACTCATTGAAATACTGTCATAATCAGCTGGAGCAGAGAAACAGTGCAAGTCTGGTGCTGCCTAACCTGCTTTTACCTTGTAGAGAAAACTCAAATGGGAAAAAACTCTGAAGAAAATTGACATTTATGTCTCGTTTGATTGCCTGAAGTAGTGACATTTTCACAAGGTCTTGTGCCATGAAGTGTGCAGTGGTGCAGGGTAGATAAAATATTTAGCAAAAAACATTTAAGAGAAGGACTTTGGAGAATGTCTCTAAGATTTGGCACAAGTATTGACAGATATATTTTTCTAGTTAAGAGGAAATTTAAGTTGTGCTGTTGAAAAAAGATGGTTTTTCTGAGGCTCAAGAAACAAAAACTGATTTAAACTGACTGTCCTTTTATCTGAAGTAGTTTATGCTGTGAAGCATCTTAAGGAAATAGAAATACTCCTTTCTCCCTGTTTTTAATTGTTGTTTGAGTGCTAACAGGAACCATCCTGTAATTATTGGAGTTTTGGATTCCATCAAATCTTATGCAAACAGACAGCTGGGTGTCATAGAGAGACTCAACATCTGTCCTAGAAGTTACAAACCCAGCCCTTGTAAGACAACAAACAGCAGCACAGAAGGGACAAATCTGTGGAGGAAATGGTTTGTGTTGCTCTGCCTCTAAAACAAGCTTTATGTTCCCTTGGACACTGAGAATCTTGTATTTCTTGTGTGTCCTTTACATCTGTTTGACTAATTACTACATTATTTCTGGCCTTATTGAGGTGTAAAGTGCTTTACTACTTGTTTCTTTTGTGATTTTGGCTTTGTCTCTGTGCTGTCCTTGTTCCCTCTGCACAGCCCCTCTTATGAATGCAGAGACATCCCTCTGCTTCCAGCTGAGGAAGAGGAAGCCTTGACTGAGCTCCCCATCCACACTGGTTGAGGTTCTGAGAGCCCAATGCCAGAAGGTGCTCAGATGGAGTGGTGAACAGGACATTGCCAGGCCAGCTATATAAGGCCACTCTGCCCTGCCTGTTTATATGCCTTTGTAAGGGGCAGAAATGTTTTATTTTGAGATAAGACCTTTTGTTGTGTTCGTCACTGCTAAAAAATGGGAAAGCACCAAGCCCGCGTCCCTACCGCGGGTTTTTGATTCCTTATACAGCTCTCTGAGAGGACAGTTTCCAAATAACATTTTTACAGTGGTAGCAGCAGCAGCCTGGGCCCTTTTCAGTCTGGATGACTTCAGCTGGCTTGCATGTGCAGCCTGTTTTCCATAGCAGTGGCAAACTTGGCTGTGAAAGCAGCCAGTGCCTCCAGAGCTGGAAAGGCAACGTTGAAAAGAATGGTGTTGGCAAGGCAGCGTTTTTATACCAACATCTTTGTTATAGACATGCTGCACACAAATAGCTGCTGCTATTTTAGGGAAATACCAGTAGACCATCATCCTGGTGTTAGAAGGGGTTTGTTTCTCTGCCCAGGACTGCCTGTTTTCTGAATGAAAACTTAGCAATTTTTGATATTTTTCTTGAAGCGAGAGTTTAGCTACTTCAGATGGAAAAATGAAGTCATGGTGTAGTGGGTATAGAGACTTCTGTTGTTGTTTAACTGAAGGAAGCTCTGAGCATAGAAGGGTGTAAGGAATTTTTTTTTCAGTGCCCTCTGTGCCTTGATCCTGGAGTTTTAGGGTCACTGCAGCCTCGAGAGTTGGTGGCTTCTTCCATGTTTCCCTCTTCCCCCTGAAGATAAGATGGCTTTTGACTGAGAGTAGCTGGTCAGCAACTCTTTATCTCAGCTGTCACCTCCCCCTTGCACCAAGAGAGGGGACAGTTACCCTCAGCCCTCTGGGATGACAGCTCAGCCAACTGACTTGCTTCAGCAAAAAAGAACTTGGACTAAAAATCTTGAGTTTTTCCTCCTCCCAAACACTGCGGCGAGAGATGGCTGAAAATGAGGGGGAAGGAAAGAAAGGAGAGGATCTTCTGCCATCCCTGTGTGCCCTGTTTTCCCAGCCATGGGACTCTCTGGCACAGGGACTGGTGGCACAGAGCAGCACTGGTGGCCTCCAGGCTCATGGGACTTGTGCCACCTTTCTCTTGACACTCGGGGAGTTCTCCATCCACGAGCTCAGCTGTACTCAGCTACTTCACATTGAGAAGCTTTTTATTTTTCATAGGGGTAAACTTGGGGATATAGAATTTTTTTTTCAAATCCATTTTTTCTTACCTCTGGAAAACATAAATGTTCCCTAAATGTCCTTTCTCATGTGACATTTGTGACCTTGTGTATGAGCAAGGCCTGTAAGAAAAACCCTTCGAGGTCAGACCTGAAGCCATGTACCAGTTCTGCTTTGAGAGGAAGGAGGACATTCTTCAGTGTAATTTCTTTTCAAGTTAGGTCAGGCAATTGCAATGTTAGCTGCTGGCTGCCATCTTGATGTCCAAGGCCTTTTGTTGCTAGGAAACTCCGTGTGTTTCTGTAATATTGTTCAATTACATGGTTAAATTACCCACTTGTATCAAGTTTCAAGCACCACTGAAACATGTCTAGTCATCATGTCTGCACATATGAGAATATTTTAGGAAAATTGAAAAAGCATATAGAGAAGTATGTACATATGCACTGATTTAAAACATCTCGCCAGGAAAATCCCGTGGAGATTAAACATTTTATTTCCAAGGTCAGAAAAAGGGAGTGAATGACAGCAGCTTATAGCCACATTATTATGGCAAATTAAGATGTAAAATATATGTTAAACCCATTACACACTGAGTTAAGGTTTTGAGACTACGGTGCTTTAAATCTTGAAAAATGTGTGTAAGTTGTAGGAAATGGGCATGATGTCCACATGTCTCAGATACTTCAGGGCTGATGCAAAGTCCATCAGTGGAGGGTAATGGCAGGTTTCTAACAGACTGTAATGTGTCCAGGAATAGGTTTTCCTGCTCTTGTAATTGTTTTGCCACCATCAGACCACCTTCAAGGAAGGCAATGAGCTGCTCACTAATGGCTGCTGTTATTTCAGAGCCATCAGCAGCAGTTTTCTTGGATTCACTCTGGTTCTTTCCTCTTCCTCAAGCAGAAAAGACCCTGCACTGCTGTAGATCAGGATTTTGGACTTGTCACTCTTTAAAATCCTATGCTCAATATTCCTTTGGCATTTTGTACTTCGTGAGCTTTTTAAAGACTGGTTGGGCGTATCCTTGTCCATGGTTTGTTCATTCCTTATTTGGCCCAAATTCCCAAGGCAACAGTGAGAGTTAGTGTTCAAAGAATGACTAAAAACAGAGTAGGGGAAACTGAAAATGATAAGAAAATACTATTTTGGGTCTAAATGAGAGCTGTGAAGTGCTTGTTATGATACTTCTGCTGTTCCCAGCCATCATTTTTCTACTGCAGCATTTTTTATCTTTCTTTTTTTTATGCTTGATCTGCTTGCATCAAACAATTTGACTTTTAATGAGAATTAGCACATTCAGTGAGAAGTCATTTCCTTCAGAAAAATCCCATGCTACAGGAGTTAAACAGAGGACAGGGTTTATTTCCTTATCTAGTGGCCCATAAGATTTTGTTTTCTTTTTACTTATGTGTTTTATCAGGCCTGTTCTGCCCAGTGGCTGTTGAGGTGCTGGTAAAACAGACCAGGAGGTGCACTTGCCTTAATTCTAAGTGGCTTTTTAAAAAGCAGCAATACATTTGAGAGGATAATGATAATCTAGTGAGTTAAATTTTCATAACTGGGAAGTTGTGGAAAAGCTTTTCCTGGATATTTTGTTGTTCTGTTCTAGATTGGAGAGGACCAGTTCTGCTTTGGAGTTTGAGTTCTTTCAGTGGAGGTTTAGCACCAACATAAGACAGGTTGATCTGGATTAGTCAGGTTTGCTTTTTCTCCATTTTGAAGGAAAACAGGTTGAGGAGAAGTTGGGATTTGTTGGTTCTCAACAGATGAATATTTATAGCAGATTTTCTCATGAGGATAGCTTACTAGGGGAGCAAAATAGGCCAAATGAAAGCTTTCCCTCTTAGACATGAAAACCAGTCAATTTGGGAGCCTTCCCAGTTGGTTAAAACGATTGCCCTGGGGACATGAGTTGTTTAACAGGCTGGAGATGGGACTTTGCCAGCCAGGTCAGCAGCGTGGAGGCTCGTGCCCCAGTAAAGGGAAATTACTTCCTGTTATGACTTTCTTTCATCTGCATATTTCCCACTCTGCTCCAGCAATCTATTTAAACCCAAAGCCTGGCTACATGTCTCACTTGGTGCTGCCAAATTAATCTGAGGGAGGAGGGTAGGAGGCAAGCAGAAGGAGCACAGAGGAGTTTGAGGTTTGCTAGGGAAGGAGCAGAGAAGCTGAGGAGCCCTAGAGGGGCTGCCCTGCCAGGGATGTGGAGTCAAGGCTGCCCCCAGCCATGGATATTGTCAAAGTGTGCAGCCCAACAGAGCCTGTGAAAGAGGAAAAGCCACCAGTTCTTCTCCACTGTGCCAATCCAAGTGGTCTCTGGGGCCTCAACCAGTTTTCCTGGCACTGGGAGTTAGAAGGCAGATTTCTGTTTAAATCTTTACATTTACTCCAGATTCTGAATGGGTCAGCAGCTGAGCAGTGACTTCCAGGGAGGTGTGTTATATGTGCTTAGTGGATTGTATGTTATACCACACACCAAAATATACTTCTCAGGTTGCAATACAGCAACAATATTCTTTGCTGGAATTTTTAATTTATTTTTTTTTTTATAAACTCTGCTTAGAATGCCCATAATTCCACAACATTTTTCACTTGAACATTATATAAAAATCAGGTAGAACTTTGAAAACCTGGGTTAAAGGCTGTTCTGACTATTGTGGAGGAATGAACTAATGAGAAACCACAGAAAAAAAAAAAAATTGTGAGGGTTTGATTGTAATAGATGGGTGGTGAAGGTCTGCTGGGTGGGAGCACTGGGGCAAAGTACCCTTCCACAGCCCTGCTGTGCACACACAGGACTCTGCAGAAGCAGCCTCAGTCCCCAGGCCAAAGTCCAACAAATTTGGGGTGTGGATGCTCCCCTTGCCTGTCTCAGGTTGGCCGAGCCATAAACAGCTCTGATGTGCTGCAATAAAAGCCTGCTCTTTCCAAAGTCACTGAGTTTGAATTCAGTAGGAGCTACAGATGACCAGTGCCTCTAAGAATAGAAACCCCAGGCTCCCTGCAATCCTGAGCCTTCCTGGCCTGGCCATTCCCGAGGGTTGATCCAAGGCCAGGCTCTCAGCTGGGAGGAATGAGCGCGGCTCAATGGGATTGTGTCAGTTTTCACCAGCAATGGATCTGGCCAAACAAGCACCCCCGCCCCTCTCTGCATGTTCCCTGGCACAAGGCAGCTCCACTTCTAGTAAATCCCCCATCCAAATGGTTCTTTTGATGTACAAGTTCCTAACTCGGAGGAAAGACAAATGTTGGTAAAGTTTTTTTACTCTAAAATTAATTGCTTTACCTTGCTGTTCACAGAAGGGCATTTGCTGACAGATTTTCTGGCTTCCCATTTTAACGGCTTGTATCTTTTAATTTTCTAGCAGGATCTTTATGAAATGTTCCATTTCTTGTTAGTTTTATATAGACACCTATATAAAAATTATATATGTGTAATAGTGTGCATATGTATTTATTTTTTCAGTTGCCAAAAATCAATTCACAGAGCAAACCCTAAGCCTTTACAGAACTTTTGATGCCTTCATTTACTATTTTTAATATATTCTGCAGAGGTTTGAATTGTGACTGTGTTATGAGGTGAATAATTCTTATATTTTCAGAGGGAGTTACTGAACTTCTATCTGGTGAATCGATTTTTAAAAGAGATTGAAATAAAGCTAGTTAATGATAGGTTAATATCAACTGAGAAAGAAAGTTGTTCTGTCTTGTATTTAAAGAAAATGTTTCCCTAGGAGGACCTAGGAGTGCTCCATAATCATAATTACATGGCAAGAAGGGAGGAAATCCTTTAAAGGAGCAGTTTGTCCTCTGTAACACAACTGTAGTGAGTTTGATCAGGCACAGGACACTGCAGGGTCCCCTGAGCAGGCAGGGATGGGTGTGAGGCAGCTCCAGGGTGGGATTTGTAATGTGTAACTTAGATTGTGTCTACCATAATTTCCAGGGTCTCTCTGTAACCAGTGGAGGAAGAGTGGTGTCCCCATCTCTGTATCATTTGGCTCAGTAAGGAAACTGCATGAAACTTTGCTCACTTGGTGCTACTTAATGGGAAGATTATGGAATATTTAAAGTATTCCATACCCAGTCTTGATATCAGAGTGGTAACAAGGACTGTATGGAAATTATTTTGGATATTGCCATTTGAATATTGGAAATAAAACATTATTTGCCAGCTATGCCACTGAAAATGAGACTGATGTTTAAGTGTGGATAGAAAGTTTAGATGCATCACAACAGGAATGGAATGGTCTCTAAGGATGTGGAGAAATGGCTCTGCTGGACAGAAGTGCCTGTCACACACCTGTGTGTTGTGGTGTCAGTCCACAGTGCTGCAAGGCTTCTGCAGGAATATTCTTTAGCAGCTGTGTTGTTTCAAAACATTAATTGAGTGCAGTATCATACCTCACCGAGAACAGCACGAGTGTCTGATCAGCTGTTTTGCAGCCAAAGCAGCATTTCTAAGGAGTAAAAGTGCATGTTCTGATAAAAGTTCATACCACTGAACTCCTTGGCTTAAAGCGAGTTCTGTCCTAGGGTAAAAAAAAGTTCACCATAGAGAACAGCATCAAGTGCCTATTATATTGTTCTTTGTTTCTTTGCCAGCTGTGGATTTAAAATTGGAATAATTCAAAAAGCAGTGGGACATTATGACTCACTCGGTACCTCCTGGGCTTTTGACATTATCGTAAAGCCCCGCAGGACGCGGCGCGAGGTTCAGTCCCTGCATTTCAATAACTCAGCCAGCAGACTCGGCTGGAGCCACCGAGAACCTGATTAGCTGTAAACAATGACACAGTTCCTCACAACACTCAGGGCATTCCAGGTGTGCTCTGCTGAGTGACACCACCAGGGAGGTTTTCTTGGGGTTAAATTGATCCCCTCAGTCAAAATCAGGGATGTGTTCTAGTAGCAACATCTAGTTTTATAGGGCTATTCTTTTTGATAATTGTGGAATTAGTGGAGCTTTTAATTTGTTTTTTTTTTTACAAGTCTTCTTTGAGTTCCCTCTGAAAACTGTCAGTGGAAGGCTTGGGGAATGGGTATTACATAGATGGATTAAATAAGAGGACTTTTTGCCATAAGATGTCCAATACAATTAACTTAGAAAGTCTGCATCTTCATTTAAAAACTGCAGAAAGCTGAGTCCAACTGTGCATCATCCATGGAAGATAAACATTATTTATGTTGCCTAGTGTGCATGAGCTGAAAAAGGAAATACACTTTCCAATAAAATCTTCCAGGCTGGAAATACAGAAGAGTTTGCTTGAATCCAAATGTATATTGCTTAGTCTCAATAGGAAAGTAAAGACTTATTAAGTCATATGTCAGCTGAGTTGAATTATTGATGTTGAATTCAACATGTTGAACTCAGAGATTCATCAACTTTATAGTATTATTTGTTAGAAAAGTACTCCCTTCTATCTATTTGGACCGACTTTTTATAATCTCTCTTGTTTATTATCTCTTTTATTTGAGGCAGTGGTTGCTGACCTGACTAATAGCTTTCATCTTTGTACTTCAAGCTGTTTCCATATGTGCAGGTGCTGTGGAATTTACTGTCTTTACATTGAAAAATCAAGTTCTAGTCAATGTGTTTGTGGATGTTTAAATGAAAATATTTTTAAGGTAGAATTAAGGTATAAAGTTCTGATTTTAATAGAAGATATATTTAAGAGTCAGAAAATTCCTACTATATGTTAAGAATAAGTATTTGAAAGTCCAAAAATCTAAATTTAACCAGATCAGAAAGCAAAATTCTCGCATCAGCTCTGAATTGTTTTGATACATCAGTACTTGATAGGAGAAATCCAGTTAACTGTGTGGGTGTAAACTACGCTTAGCCCAAACCAAATTAATTGGCTTTAGTCTTGTCCAGTCAGGAGCCAAATTGAAATCTTCTTATGCTGCTGAGAAACCTGGAGTCAGTGTTGGTCCCACCAGGTGAGTTAGGCCTGGAACATCCCCCACCACTCACACAGTTGGAATCATGGAATGGTTTGGGTTGGAAAGGCCCTTAAAGTCCATCCCACCCCACCCCTGCCATGGGCAGGGACACTTCCCACTACCCCAGGGTGCTCCAAGCCCTGTCCAGCCTGGCTTTGGACACTTCCAGGGATCCATCCACAGCTGCTCTGGGCACCCTGTGCCAGACCTCCCCACCCTCACTGACATTTGTTAGCAGGGGCTCTTCCCCTTCTGAGAAAGCAGAGGCACGTTGCTAAGCTTTCCTCTCTGTTTGTAGGATCAATCCACATTGCTACAATTTATTTCTGTCTTTTTAATACTGCCTGGCTCTGTCTTTCCCTCTGCTCCTACACTTTCCACTTGAACTGCCCTGCTGTGGCAGATTGGGAGCTGTGGCTGCAGTGTGACCTCAGTGTGCACTGGACAAAGGTGCCACATTCCCAGAAAAGGAGGGGACAGGAGGGAAGGGTGGTGACTGCCCAGCCCCACTTCAGCAGTGAGGTTCCCATGGTGTCACCAGCCCAGGGGACAGGAATCCAAGGCTTCCATCAGCTTCTGCTGCTCTCCTCAGCTGCAGCAACGTGCAGGGCCAAGGGCTTGTCAAGAGGGAAGTGATCTCTGAGTGCTTTATTGAGAGACAAACTTGTACAATTAGGAGGGAATTCTCTGTTAGTTTAGATGGAGATTTGAGCAGTATTTTTTCTGCTTACAAGAGGTTGAGAGGTAGCCCATGAATTTTGTTCATCTCTTAACTTCAAGAACTCTTTTTTTCCATGGTGAAGTTGCTTAGAAGGTCCTTGGAAGATTCATGTAGTGCTAATGACCAGTGATACATGTTCTAATAGCAGTGAAATGCAAGAAGCCAAAACTACCTTAAGAAATACGGTTCATTTAACTAAAAGAGGCAGACTGAGCAGCAGGTGGAAGGGTTAAACAAAAGGAAAAAAGATTATAAAAGTTTGCAGCTTTGGCTTCACTACAAATAGCTCTCTTGCAGACTTTATAGCATTAGTGTTGCTTCTCATAAACCTTGAAACCATTCATCCATTTAGAAAGATTAAATTGGTTAGTCATCCAGAACAGAAAATGTACACATCCATTTTGTCTGTTACCCAAAACCAGCTGAAGTATAATAAATGCAGTTGATGCCATTAAACTAAAGCATTGAGTATTAATGATGGCCTCAGCTGTGGTATTTACAGTTTGCCAGCTCTTGTGTTCCTGATAGTATATTCATCTGCTGCTGCTCAGGGACAGTCAGAGCAGAGCCTTTGAGCTGGAAAACATGAGTGTAATAGATGATGTGAGGGGCTCTGAGAAAACATCTTGGTATTAAAGCAGGGGAAATCCTAGAAATGTTACAATTTTTGTTATTATTAGAAGGCCAAAGTTAAGAGGCACTAACTTCACTTAGGATATCTTAATATATTTATAATGGTCTGTTAAACAGTTTGCAAGGACAGGTTTGTTTGGATTTCCAGTTACAGATGAAGCTATTGCTATTTCAAGTTCTGTCACTTAAACAAGCCAGACAAAAATGGCTAGACTCTCCTAAAGCAGGAATTTGTAGAGGCACTTGGTCAGGAAACAAGTTGATTATCACAAAATATAATAAAAATTACGTTTAATTTAGCAGCATTTTTTTCTTGATTAATATCAGGATTTCATAGGTAACACTCTTTCCCAGAATTAAGAGAATTTTCAGTGATTACTTCAAAATATGAAGAAATTTAATTCTGCTGCTTTGAACTCTCTAAGATGTTCTCTCAAAGGCAGGGATTTATAGTGGGCTGGAAAAAACACGACATGTTTTTTAATTACTACTTATAGTGCCTTTAATCAGAGCATCCAGCTTGACAGCATTAAAACTGGGAAGCCAAACTCTATCTGAGTTTCCAGTTCCATGCTGGAAATGCCAGCTCATTCCTATAGGAAACAGGAATCAATATCACATATTGGCCATCATTCAAAGCAGAGCAGTTTGCCAGCTGTTCTTAAGCACATGCTTGAGCACCAGCAACTTGTGTACAGCACAAGGAGGGACTCCAAATGAAATTATTCCCAATGAGTCCCAAAGTGCTGCTCCCTGTCACTGCCCACAGTGCAGCCTCAGGGAGACGAGCACTTCCAGGGAGTGCAGTGGATTTGGCATCAGACACTGCTTAGGATTAGTTTGCTTTTCTTTCTGAAACATTTTTGGTAGCAGAAAAGCAACTATCTTCACCCCACCCCCTCAGCATTTGTCTTTTACTGCAAATGGCAAAAATACCAGGAGGGAGTGAGGTGATCTGAAAGAGCCAGAACCTCATAAATTGTGTGGGAAAGGCTGTCTTGCCTTTTCTCTAACTGATGGCATGCCAAGTTTATTTTACAGTATTTACAGTAAGATTTGTTTGTTTTGATACCCTTTGTAAGTTGTTAGGGAAAAAGCAAAAGAAAATCTCCAGGAAGTTTATAGTTTGTGATGAGCCAGAGCTCAGGCTTTAATTTGCTTTCTAGCCCTATACCTTTTACTACGAGTGTAATAAATAAAGGGATATGAGATTGCAATTGGATGAGTTATTACTGGGCTGTTATTTATTTTCTCTGTATGAATTTGGTGCTTAAGAAAGACTCAGAGCAGCACGCTAAGGAAGTGGAATTGTTGGTTCATTCCAAGAGCAGATACAGGAGGGGCAGGAACAACCCTGGTTTCTCCTCCCTGTGTCACTGCTCTGACCTTGGCACATCACAGGGACAAGGAGCAGCCTCTGCCTGTGTAGCTGAGGTCCAGATGGAGTGGTCTCAGTGTGGCTGTGCAGGCAGGGGATTGTCTGTGCTGACATTCCTGCCAGCTCCAGCACATGGCTCAGGAGGCAGAGCTCTGTCCTGAGGAGAAGCCACAGCATCCTGCAGGACAAAAAGACATATAAAGTGGTGCTTGTTCTCAGGATCAGGAAGTGTTTTATGAATGTACAACATCTCTAACTAGAGCATCCTGCCCTCAGTCTGTGGAGCAGGTCACCCATTGATGTGGAAAGTCTTCCAGGCAGGTGCTGCTCTCGTGAGCTTGTGGCACTGAAGGGAAAAGAGGAATGTTTGGATTTAATGCTGAAGCCTTGATTGTTTGAAACAAACTTCTGAACACATTGTAGGGCCTTGAGTTATGGCAGGAGTTGAGAAATAGGAGGCTAATGGTGTATTTTATGTGCTGTGACAAACAGCACAGTGTGGTGTCACCTCTCCCTGAAACATGGGGTGGATGTGATGTCTGTTCTCTGCGTGGTGGAAACATTCACTGTTTCCATGTTTGACTGTCTGGGATGAAGCATGATTGCCAAATGCTGGGAGCTGTCGCTATGGAGCTGGAGCTGGGGAGGGATTTTCCTGTGGGCAGACTGCCTCACTGACCCCTGCCATCCCTGCTCATGGAGCAGCCGTCCTCCTCCCTGGCACTTCCCTTAGCAGGGTGATAAACCCAAGATGCACAACAGCTGTACAGACACAGCCTCCCCTGTGCCAGTGTTGACGTGCTGTGTACACCACTGAGCAGGAAAGAGCATTTTAAGGTCAGCAAGTGTCTTTGAGCAAAGTTGGTGCCAGGAGATGCTGGCACAACTCATCACTGTTAAGTTTACACCTGTCAGAAGCAGGCAGCCTCTCAGCTCCTGTGTTTGGGTGAGTGAATTCATCATATTTTGCTTTTAAACAATATTCTTTTCATCTTCCCTGCACTTCACAGCTGTTAATTAATCCCACAGCACCCAGGGATTAATAGTCACACTTTACAGGGAGAAGCAGAAATGAATGAGAAGAGGTCAAGTGGCTGGGCCGAGGTCATGGAAACAGTTTTGTCTAAAGAACATTTGGTTCTGCAAAATTAAAGTGTTGTTAATTGATCTCCCATCGGATGTCAGCCTCGATTTGGGGGGCAGGGTGTGTTTCTGGGGGGCAGTAGGATATGTTCACAGTGCTTTCTTCTCCCTAGGACTTGAAAGATGAACGGAGCGATGAAGAGGAGGAAGATTCTCTTACAGACACTGAGGAGGAGTCCGCAAAGAGTGGCAACAAGAACAGCAGTGGGTCAAGCAAACACCTCCTAAGCAGCAGTCACCACTAGCCCTGTCCTGCCTCACCTCCTGCAGTGACTCCTGCTGGTTTTCAGCCCAACCTACAGGACAAGATTTAAGTCAAAAGGCTTGTGAGAGACTGTGATTGATTTATTGTTGGCTACCGGACCTGGAAAAAAGCCCAGTTTAGAGGGGAGGGAGGAATTGCATAACATGACAAAATGTGTTAATGACCCACTTTCAGAATCGTTGTGGAGTGTGTGGAAAGATGTTTGGACTTGCTGACTGACAGTGCTCCACAAGGGCAAAGCTCAAGAGAGTCAAGTAATTTAGTGTCCCGTTGATTCTAATGTTATTTTTCAATCTGATATAAGATATATTTCATCAAACGATTTAAATCACAGATGTTTTGTGGTAGGTAGGTAGTGTGAACTCCATTAGGAACCAGAATTACTCAATGTGGGAAAAATTTGACAGTGCTGAACAGTGGACTGGCATTTTATCTTTATTTTTCAGTTTAAACCCTCATCAAAATGGGTATTTTTCTGAGTTATATATCATTTCCTGGAGGCCAGAGGAAGCAAACATGGAGGAATTCAAATTACTTGTCTGTGACGGGTTGGCTTCAGTGTAGAAATATAGTCCTTCTCTGAAGTGATAGAGAGCTGAAATATTGTGTCAAGGAAGTCACTGTTAAAACAGCAAAACTCAGCCCTAATTCTCCATTGAGCTCCAGGCTTCTCAAATGTCTTTCAGTCATTTCAGCCCAGTGTTAGAACAGAAAGTGCAGTGGGGATAGAAGAGGGCAAATGGAAATTGGGTCTTTTCACAGGTTCTTGTGCACTTATCTGTCTTCAAAACTGCCAAACACCCTCTGCTCCTCGCTCATCTTCAGACCAGAAAGTTAAAACCAAATCTCATCTATTTCCTTCTCGTGACCTTGTCTCAAGGAGCTTTGGATACTGCCCACTCTGGAGTGAGGCCATCAAGTTCTGATTTTTGTTTCTGGAGTGTTCACTGCAGGTATCAGGGTACTGGGGAGCACGGGACTGGCACAGAATGTCAGTCTGGGAGTTCGTTTGGTACCAGGATCTGTATTTCCATCTCTGCTCTTTTATAAAATGGGGAATCACATCAGCTAGACCCAAACTTGGATGTGTGTGACTTCAGCCACATGCTGGTTTTTATGCTGTAACCAGTAAGCAACAGCTCCTCTTACCCAAAGTGCCTCTATCCTGAATTTGCACTTCTGTTCTAACACAAGTGGGGCTGCAACAGCATTTTCAGTGCTGGGACTCTCCATGGAGAGCCCAGGCCTTGTAAACAGGGCGGTGCCAGTCCCATTTCCCTCTGCATTAGCTCACAGGGTCATAAAGGATTTGTGTCATAAGTTTGGGAGGTGAAAGGCTCTGCATGTGGTTCTACAGTAGCTGAGATCATCTGGGGAGCTAAATCCAGTAGCTTGATAGAGGCCAGGGGACCACTCCTAGAGCAGCCTCAGTGCAGAGTGTTCAGTTCAGAATGGCTCCGTTCCCCTCCGGCTGCTCCAGCAGGAATTGGTGACCTAAGGGAAGCCTTACAGGACTGCCTTGTTTCCCCAAGATTTCCTTGGCAAGTGGGGTGTAATTCAGTGACTGAAGCATTGAAAGAATGGGAAATGCTTGGGATCTCAGATATGAAGAAAGCAGTGGGTTTCATTCAGTTACAAGAAGCTGTACGAGGGGTTTGTTAAAGAGGCTTTTTTTACAGTGTCTGATTTTTTACTTGTATTTTGGACCATTTTGGACCCAAATGTGCATCTTTTGCCACAAAGGGAATTACACTGAGGAAGGAGCATGGCCTACAGTTTCTGAGAAGGAAGATGGATGGAGGTGGAAAAGGACCCCTGTCCTGGTGCCTGTAGTTCAGTGGTGCCATTTGGGCTGAGTGAGCAGAACCCCCTCAGCAGCCTTTGGCCACCAGTGCCCTTCCTGCACACATGAGGAGAACACCTTAAATACAGCAGGGGGGGGAGTATGGGGAATGTAAGCACTGATAGCAACATGAAAAGCAACTGGAGAGTTTGGCAGGGGCACAGTTCTTATCAGGGCCTGTTTATTGCCTCCATGAAAAACACTTTCCTAACAAAACGTGGAAATCCGGCGTCTTGGAGGATTTACACTCCCTTGAGAGAGACAACGGTGCTTTCTTCGAGATGTAACAGGGTTTTGGGAGGTGGCCAGGGTATTATCATTTGATTTTGGTGCCAGAAGCTTTTCTCCTATGACTAAGAAAGGAATTTAGGAGAGGAAACACAAAGAATGATGTTGTCACAGGAATGAGCCTCTGTAAAACTACTGATTTTTAAACTGGAATTTATAGTCTCCTTGAGGCCAAAACTTGCCTTTCTTACTCGGGACAAGTCTCCCACTGAAGCCAATTAACTCTATTGGAGTCTTGCCTAGGAAAAATTTTGGATTGCAGTTATCCAACCTAATTGCAAGAACTGTTGTTCCAAGCTGATGTGAAACTGAGATCTTAAGGGAAGAACAAAAGGTAGATAAATACACTCAGATATAAAACTTTGAGGCAAATTTTGGGTGAGTATAGAAGAATATGGAAGAAAGTAACATCCTGAAGGTGAAGATTAAGTCTGGGCAGAGTAAACAACCAAATAACAGTGCAGTGGGAGGGGGTGGAAGGCAGGCAGGCCATGGAGGGCCCTTCCCAGGAGTTACTGTCATGGGCAACCAAGGGGATTGGACCTAAAAATTCTGAATGTAATAAATACCCACAGCACAGAAAGAAATGGGAATGGGCTGTCAGTGTCTCCTGTTAACATCAGATTGGTCATTCCTAGAGTTATGTGCATTTAATTTCCCTCTTTTTACTGATGGAAACTCAGAAACAAGGAGCTGACGTCATGGGGGCACAATTTCTGCTAAAGAAATTTAGGTCATGGTGCTTCAAGATTTTCAGTCTATTCAATGCAACACAATGAAGATTCAACGTTTTTATAATCTTGTTTTTCTAAGAGTCTCAAAGTTCAGGTGCAGAACAACTATAGGTGTATAAGGGAGCACAGATAGACTCTAACTTTTTTTTTTTTTTTTTTTACCATTTCATCAAGTGTGTCCTGGTTCAGTGAGTTCACACTTCACTTTGACTGTGCCAAAATATTTCTGATAGAGCTATAGACTGAAAATCAAATCTTAGTCCATAAGACTCAGGGGAAACTCTTCTGTTCCATTTAATTTCTCTGGATTTAGTTCAGGTACTCCTGTCCATGTGTACTCTGCTTTTTCCATACTTGTGTCATACTTAGATTTACCAGCCTGCTCTGGATTGGGTTTACAGATTTCCGTTACCCCACAGAACTCATTTTGTCAATTCATGTTATTTGGTATCTTTTTTTTGTTCTTAACACCACAGACTTTGGTCAGTTGGAATACACACTACAAATAAATATTTTTAAAAAACAGGTGTCTAGGTAAGGATTTCCTTGTTTTCTCTGCCTTGCAGTGTCCTCCTCTCTGCTTTCCATTCCCTCCAAACTTTTCAATGGGAGCATCATTTGTTCAGGAAATAGTTCCTTACTCTTCCAAGTTTTTCCATTGCCTGGAAAAAGCTGGATGACCCATAATCTTCACCAGACCTAACAGCACTGTCTGTAAATGAACTTGTGTTTTTGTGAACAATGAACAAATGGGGAGACAAAGCAAAATTAATGGGGGCATCACCCATCCTTTGTATTATTCAAGGTTTATGCTTTGATTAAAGTACTTGCAGGTGCTCCTGAGTACAGCAGGAATGTTACACCTGTTTGTATCTCTACCCAGCTGGGTTTTGAGGTGCACGTTAGGGTTGCTTAGGAAGTTCTGTGTATTAGGACTGAGGTGCTACTGCCCAGCAGGTTGTTGTGGGATCATCAGTGGCTCATCACAAGCACCAGTGAGACAGCTCAGGCATGGATCTTCAGCTGGAAAAAGCAGGAAAGCTCTACAGAAAACAAGGGATCTGTGCTCATTTGTATCAACTGAAAAACTGCTCCATATTTCTTCTTTCCATTTCTGCCTCCCTGGTTGGGAAGATCACAGAGGTTCTGACTTACCATCCCTTCCCATGGGCAACCAAACAGAAGGGAAGGTGTTTCCAGCCCAAATAATGAACTGGAGCAGAACACTTCGGTTTTATTAGCTGATTTTTTTTAAGCTTATGAGTAAGAATAAAGTAGATGGAAAACAAACCGAGCAGGGCTATGTGAGTTTTGGCTACAAACAACTTGCAAACTGTGAAGAATTAAAAAAAAAAAAAAAAAGTTGCTGAATTTGGAAGAAAAACACCATCTCCACAGGCCCTTCCCCCAGCTGTGGGTTTGGAGAGCAGCAGATCACCAGGAATGACAGTCCATACTGAGCACAGGGATGCAGCCCAGGTGTGGGAGCTCCAGGGCAGGTCCAGGGCTGTGAGCTGAGAACCTTTGGTGTGGAGCAGCACATGAGCCACAAATGTACCCAGGAGCTGATTTCACTCAAAATCACTGGAAATGATTGTCCCTGGTTCAGTATGATGGGCTCCCTCCAAGGAAAAGGAGGTGATCAAAGCAGTGTGATCTCCACCCAGGCTGGCTACAGAGAGCTTCAAGTGGGGCTCTGAGAGGTTACTGGACTGGAAAACCCTCTCTGGGGCTACCTGAAGTTTCTACCATAACAGAAGACAAGGCTGAAAGCACAAGCCTGAGCCTTAACACACAAATCTGCAAACACAGGGTCATAACAACCCACACAGGATAATGTTGTTGATGTTCCAATAGCCTGAAGATTTATGAAAATAGCTTCTATTTATTCAGCTGGAGTGAGCCCTATTCTTCTGAGTTTTGTTACCCCATAAAGCATTCAGAGGAGACCCCATAATCATTTCAAAGTCAGAAACATTAAGTGGAATAACAAGTATAAACCGTCTCCACAGTGACTTTGAAGTGCAAGAAGCATGGCCTTGTAGCCATGGAGCTCTGTTTTGAGCTGGGTGGGAAGAAACAGGTCCCAGGCCGTTGTTTCAGGTGGTGAAAAGTCCATATTTTTCCTACTACAAAAGAAGCTGGTCTAAAAAAGGTTAAAGTTGAGCAGGGAAATAAGTGATTAAATTTCCACTGAAATTCACAGGAGTTTTCCCCATGATACTGGGGAGAATCAGACCCATATCTCATGTGAACAGTTACAACAAGGACAGCATGGCACTGCATTCTCCAGCCCCAGGATTTCCTCTTCTTATAGCCCAGAGCAAAATCCTCCCTGGAAAATGAATATTCCTGTTTGCAGGACACTCACCTGAGCACAGCTCTGCCTCTTCCCAAGCTGGGCATGTATCCTTTGAAAGACATTCCTGGGAAAGCAGTCCTCCCCTTTTCAAAGCAGAATTCTCAATTCCACTGAGCACTCTGCTTCCTGTCCCCTGCCTGCTCAGGATCAGAGCAATGCCTGGGCTGCTGATGCTAAATCCCACAATCCAAAGCCAAATTTACCAGGAAGAGGCAAAATAGGAGCTGTGGTTGTCACAACTGCCTCAGTATATGGGTGCAGCAGGAGAGGACTGCTGAGCCAGGGGGGTGAAAGGAGCAGAGGGAAAAGCTGAAGCAAAAATGGCTGGGACAACACAGCAAGGGCTTAAACACAGAACTGACATCACCAAGAATCACAAAGCAGAGCAGTAACAATATTAGCAGGAAGAAGTCTCAAGAGAAGGAGGAGGAAAAAGACAGTAGTTCTGCATTCTGGGGATCAGCATTCCGAGCAGAAGCAGCCAGGGTTGCCTGGACTCAGAGATGAACTTTGCAGCCAGGACAACTCCTTTTCCCTGAGCACCGGCGGCTTCGGACTGAGCCCAGCCAAAGAGTTCCCAGGGCAGGAGCAAAGCAGGAGGATCTGGGAAAAGCTCCTTTACAAAGTTCCCAGTATGTGAGTGAGGGGACAGGGCTGGGGCTGGGCCAGGGCAGCCATGAGTAGAGCCCAGCAGACCTGTGGCTGTGGCAACGACCCCTGACTCCCCCCTGGACCTCAGAGATGGTTTTGTGCTTTTCCCATCTGACTGCAAATCCCAGGAGTCCTAGAAGAGCTCCTAGAAGATTTGTGTGTTTGCTTTCTACAACAAAAAGGAGGAGAAAGCTGCTAAAAGGCCTGCCTACTGCACCCATGGGTAAGTGTCTTAGTTGTCCTTACAACAGAAGTCCTAGGATTTCATAAGAATCTGTGGGAAGCAGGAGCTAAATCTTATCAGGTTGTGCTAAATCTTATCAGGCCATGCAAATCCTACCTAGTTCCTTTGCTGATTCAAAGAAGGAATTATTCAGCAACCAAAGAATGTTTCATACAACTCCCCATTACAAGGGCAGCGAGGTCAGGTAGCAGTTGTGTGTTTGCAGCTTTTTTTTTTTTACCCCTTTGGGTCCTGCAAGGACAGCATTTGAGCAGAGAACAGGACTCTGTAGTAATGTCCCCTTTGGCCTAAGGGCAGGACTGTTCTATAACCCTGACTGTTCTGCAGGGCACGCACAGCATTTAGTGAACTGGGGAATTGCTTCCCTCTGGTTCTGGTTGCAGCTGCCTTTGGACCCGCTGCGATGAGAACGCCCCGGGGCCCTCCCGTGCCACCCCCCTGTTGGTGACCTGGTCATTGCTGCGAGGCCCCACGAGGTGGCAATAGCAGGACACGGCTCCCGCCGGGACACGGCTCCGGGGAGCGTTGCTGTCCATCTTTCTGCCCCTGAAAACAGATTCCGATGAATATTGCGGTGTACAATTCACGTAGCTGGTATTTCCACTTGATCGGTCTCTGACTGTGAAAGAGGGGTCGGGGAAAAAAACACTTAAATTTTACTGAGATTGAGTGTTTGGTGCCAGTCCAGAGGCTCAGCGTGCTGGTGTCCCAAGGGCTGGCATCTGCCTGGTTGTCACCACTGGCCCTTTCCCTGTAGGTGCAGCACTGTCCTGATTTCTCTCCCGGTACCAGAGCTGTACCTGGTGTATCTGGGGTAGGACTGGAGAAGAAAGGATGTTAAATCTGTTCTGACACTGCTTTACTGCCCGTAATTCCTCATATTGTCCCTTTAACCTACATATTTTTCAAGCCACAGGGTTTGTGGCTGGCGGTAAGTGAAGTCCTGTTCTCATCTAGATCCTTAATGTCTGTAATGCAAATAAGGATGACAAATCTCTCAGAATAATGAGGCCTACACTGCCATTCCAATACCATTCTGATGGTGCCATTCCACCTCAGGAGACAGGCTCTCCACCACAAGCACGAGGTCCACACTCCCCACCAGTATCAGGAAAAAGGGGCCCATTGGTCCAAACAAGCTGCTTTAATCCCCTTTGGCACAACCCTCGTGGTCAGGCTGTGCTCAGCTAGGAGAGCTGGGATTTGGTTTGCTTTGACAGCAGAATGAAAACTTTCCATGAGCTCTCTGCATGGCTGTGATGGACAGGAGGTATTTGGATGCTGTGGGTTGTGGGTGACAACCTCCAAGGTTCCCAGCTGGCCCCAGCTTTTCCCTGGGATTCTCACTCAGAGCCAGGAGACAGCTGGATTTGACTTGCCAGTCCCTGCAGATTGAAGCTTTGGGGTTGCCTGCAGGGTTTCCATGGGCTGGTGCCCAGCTGACAGCACAATTCCCTCCATCCCAGCTCACAGATGGGGCTGGTGGGGATCCTCTGGCACACATCTCCCCTCCTTTCCTGTGTGTGTCCAGCCCAGAATTCCTGACACACTGTGGTTTTTACAGTCCTAGAGTGACACTGATGTTTTGCTGTTACGAACAAACACTTGCAGCCAAGCCAAAGTCAATTGTTAGCTCTGTTGGGAGAGAGGATCCAGCAGCAGAGGAGCATCTCAATTCTGTTCCTGGTTCCCTGTACGACCTTGCAAAAAATGTCAATATTGGCCCCAAATGGACTGGGATGAGGTATTGGTGGCTGTTGCTGATTAGGAGCAGGATGCTTCTGCACAGCTCTGCACCCAGAATGGGAGCAACCAGGAAAATCAGCATAAACTCCAGTAAAGGATGGAAAGGATATGGGGGAAATAGCTCTGAATGTTGTTGGGCCTATGGAGAAAAGGTGTTTTTTGATTGCTGAATTTCTGTAAAAGTTCAAATGGTTTGACAAGCTTGGAGGCAAGCTTTGAGGGCAGCTTGGGAGCAGCTTGAATATGACACAAAAGAAGGGTTAGAGGGGCTTGGCTTTGGGGCACAGCCTTTCCCCAGCTCTGTGTCACCATCCAGCAGTGCCTGTGCCTGGAAGGACACCTTGGCTTGTCCCTCCACTCAATGCCTGGCTGGGGTCCACCCTTCCAGGGATGGGAAAGGGCCTTGGTGGCTGCAGGAGAGCTGCTCCTGTGGTGTGACCCACCTTGGAGCCCCCACTGCAGCACCTGACAGAACCCCTGCAATCCCTGCTCCTGGGGATATTGAGTTTTCTGTTTGTTTTGCAAGTGTAATTGGCCAAGACGCTGTGAAGGGAGGAGAGAATGTCCAAGGGAGAGGAGTTAAAGAAATAGGAAGACATTATTAAGAGTGTTTTAAGTTGGCAGTTTCCCTTATTAGTACTTTCATGGGGGAGAGCAGCCACTCTAGGTCTGTGCAGTTGGATTGGACCAGCTGGTCCAGGCTCCAGTAGCCATCCATGCAGATGGATGAAGTGCCTTGGCATCACCTCTTCCAAGCCATGCACCGCCTTCTTGTCTCACAAATCTCCCCCTCTGGCTCCTACTGCAAGGAATGCACAGAGAAGGAGGAACCTTTTATGAAATATTCGGTTTGAGGGGATGATCCTCATCCAAGGCAGGTGTTGGATACAAAGGGAGATGATTGAGAGGAGATGGGGAACACCAGATGTGGGATCTTGCCACTGTCAGGGAGGTGGCACCTGCATGAAGGGCTTTGCCATTGTTAGCTCCAAACATTCAGAGCTTCTGCCTCCACACAAAAAAAGAATCAATAGCATCATTTTTGAGAAAGGATTATCTTAAACAATCCCATGGTTGGGAACTTCTTCATTTGTTCCTGGACAAAAAACCCTCTAGGCTCCTCCTAACTCACTTTCCCAGCCTGTCAGGGGGTCAAACACAGAGTTAAATAGAAATTAATCTCATGATTGCCAGAGCCAAGGAGAGGAAAAACCCAAACAAACCATAAATCATAACAAAAGAGAGTGCCAGCTATTCCCAGGTTGCTGATAACATCATCAGAGGTGGCAAGGCCGGACTCCATAAAAAGCCTGGCTGAACTTTGGGGTCAAACAACGGCAGCTCTTTGCTTTGTCCGTCTGTCCCCGCATGCCTGGGGAGTGACGTGTGGCTGCCCCTTCTGGCCTGGCCGATGGTATCTGTGCTCCCATCCCAAACTGACCTGGACTAGCCCTGTCTGTGTCTGAAAATCCCAGCCTGGCCTGCCTGGAGGTGCACTTATATTTCTGATTTCTCTACACTAAGTGCTGCCTGCCATGAGGGAGTGGGTTCTCCCAGCAACACCCTGAGTTGCGTTGCTCAGCTGGGAGAATGTTCTTTTGTATTCCTGACTTTCCTCACCCACTGTGGCCTGTGTGCAGTTATTTTCTGGTCCTGACACTGTTGCAAACTGGTCCTTCCAAATCTGCACCAAAGTTACCTTGGAAGGTTTTGCACAGACAGCAGTGGCACCGGGGTGGGAATGGAGCCAGACGTGAAGCAACTTGGAATTTCTGGGGTCCATTCCTCAGCCCCAGTCCCACAGGAATATTTTTCTTCTTGTTTCTCAGTATTCTATAGAGACAGAGTGTTTTTCCCCATTGCAGCTGGGAGCCCCCTGGAGAGAGGTGGGGGGGGAGTGTTTGTAGGGAAGATTTTCAGGGAAAACTTCATGTGATGCACTCACTGTGACAGACACAGCTCAGCCAAAGCAAATTCCCTGTGACAAAAGGGACCCTCTGTCAGCCTGTGGATAAAGTTCCCTGCCAGGAGAAAGACAAGGACAGCTCTCCTGCCATAGTCTCAGCTGAATTGGAACAGGCCGTGTGCTCCCCTGAGGACACAGGTGCTGGTGGCTCAGCTCTATCCCTGGACACCTCCAGGGTCACTGTCACTTTTCTTTCTGCTCTTCTATTCCCAGGAGCTTAGGAACAGACTTGTCCATTTTGAGCCAGACTTGAGAGAGATGTCCCACAGGGAGTTTTTCCCTTGCAGACTTGGGAGAATTCAGGTGCTGTAAGGAGAAACCTCCTAAGTGACTCTGCGGAGGGCTGCATGAACAATACACTCCACTTAGAATCGTTTAGGCTCAAAAAGACCGTAAAGATTGTTGAGACCACCTGTAAGAAGTGAGTCCAACATGAAGCAGCACAGCCTGAAATGTCTTTCACCCAGAGAAGAGCTTTACTTGAACCTCTGGTTCAGTGCGTAAAGCCAGTCTGTAAGAAAACCACTGTTGGCACCTCTGAAACTACTTGTATTTATTTTTTTGATGGTTTGAAGTGACAAATGAGCTTTTGTTGGTTCCTCCTTGTCACTAAACTGTCTCTGGCTTCTTTGGGGGGGTCATTTGCACAGGTAACAGCAGCACCTGCCAGGTCCGAGCCCGGCCAAGCTCTGCAGCCTCCGGAGGGGAGGGAGGGAGGGAGGGAATTCCCGATTCCCAAAGGCTGCAGAGAGCGGAGGAGCTGCGGTGAGAGCAGGAAAAGCATCGGAGTGTCCCGGCAGGAGAGAGAGCAGCACTGTGAGGTCGGGGAGAGGACCAGGACAGGAAGGGTTTGGAGAAGGGTGGCTGGAGAGAAGGCTGACCGGTGGCCAAGTTAACCCTTCCCATGCTGGCATTTTCCAGGCGGTGAGCCAAGTGACTGCTCGGGAAGATGGATATAACACATGTCTGCAGTCTCCAAAGGGTTATTAACTCTGCAATAATGGCCATGAAACTTGGCTTCCTCGATGTACATTTAAAATTGAAAAAAAAAAAAAGAAAAACTCACCCCAACACCAGTTTCAGAGGGGGAGAGGGCTTGTTTCCTAGGAACTGCAGGGCCAAATCCACCTCTGTGATGGTGAGAGGAGAAACCCCCCCTTCCTCACAGCCTGGGAACAGGGGAGCAATGCAACCACAACAGGACCACAGCTCCCTCCTGCCACACACACCTTGTCCTTATCAGTAAGAATTTCAAGGCATTTCTGAAAAGCTCGTGGTGTTTAATTAACAGAGTCTGTGTCTCACTGGAACTTTGGGATTCGGATTCAAGAATACCACCAGTGCTGCTCCTAAAACAGATTCCTCTTTTGTTGTGTGGGTACCACTGTAGGGCTTGTCCCTTGCTCCTGGCTCCAGCCCTTGGCAACACCAAGGCCTGCCTGGGATGTTGCCCCTGTCCTGGGGTTTGCAGCCTCTTGGGCTCCTGTCCAAATGCTCTGGAAGTCTGGGATGCTCCACTGGGATTATCCCTACCCCAGTGCAGTCTGTGCCAGCCAGCCCAGCCACTGAGCAAGTCCTTCCATGCAGTAAGTTACAGACTTCTCTTTATTAGTGCCTCTCTTTCCCCACACTATTAAATTTATTCTTTCTCTGTATTGTTATTATTTTTCTGGCAGAGGACTTTGGAAGGTGGGAGAAAGGATCTACTAAAAAGTTACACAAATCTAAGCCCCCTCGTCAAACCCTTTGGAGGCACCAGCTCCAGTCCCTCAGCAAATGAAGTCAGCTGGTGGTCTGGGTTTAAATGTGCCTGTTGAGGGCTCAGGCCAGGTTTGGCAGCTCACAAATCAAATTGCCTCGTGGTTCTCAGGAGCAGAGGATTGCCACGGGTGGAGGAGCTGTGGGGGAGCTCTGCCCAATTCTGTGCCAGCCCTGGCCCTGGAGGGAGGCACTGAAATCACTGGTTCACAACAGGTCAGGAGGGAAATTCAGGCTCTGAGGTTTTGTTTTCTGTGTTATGTTACACTATTGACACAGAGCAAGGCAGCCCCAAACTGAGATTTTGTCTCACTCGAATGGATCTGGGCCAGTCCCTTTGCTTTGGTAAATTCTTATTAGGAGCAGAGTGAGATTTGAAAGAGAGAGCAGGAAACACAGAGCTATTAAATCTCATCTGATCTCATGTTAATGAAGAGTTTGAGCCACGGGTCTTTGCTTGCTCTGATTTTGCCTGCTGGGAGCTGCTTTCAGGCCCTCGGTTTTGCCTTGCTACTGACCACAGGTAACATCCTCCAAGTGCCACTCCACTGGAGGGATGAGGGGCTTTCCTGAGGCCACAGCAGGAGCTGGGACATGCTCTTGTGTCCATAAGGTGCTGCAGAGGCCCTGTGCAGGGCAGGTCTGTCTGAGGTGCTACACCTGTCCATGGTGTGCCATGGGGTGTCCCCTGGTGACTGGGAAAAGCACAGCCAGCAGGGTGAAGAGCTGGAGGCAGCTCCAAGATTCTGGCTCTCATACAGCCTCTCTCCTTGTACAGGAGCAGCTCACTAAGAAAACATGGCTCTTGCTGCCTGATCAATGCCTGGAAGAAAGAGAATGGTGTTAACATCCTCATGTCTCTCACTAGTCTTTTCCCAGCTCCAAACAGCCCTTTTTCTCAGCACCCCCCCCAGTGCCTGCCCTCCCTGGGATGAGCATCCAAACCTAATTCCACTTGTTTCCAACTCAGAGCCATTCCTGTTGTCAGTACACCTCTAGACAATTCTCATGGAAGTGCTGCAGGGAGATCTGCCAGAGTCATTCACACCCTTTTATGGGTCTTCCTTTGAATTCTTCTACAATTTCAGGAACAAAGTTGCAGATTTTTGCAGAAGTTTAAACTCTAGGACACCGCTCTGCTGGGCCACCACAATTTAAAGCTGCTAACAGGTTGGGTCTTGACTGCTTTCCATGAGTCAACCATGCCAGGAGCACAGGATCCCATCCAAAGGCCACCAAAGGCAGTGGAAACGTTTTTGCTCTTGGAAATCACCCCACTGCTTTCACCAGCCCTGTCCAAGCTGAGCTCTGACCCCGGCACAGCTGAGGACACGCAGGATGTGGCCTAACCAGGTGAGGAGGAACTCCAGCGGCTGCAGGACCTCCGTGAAAATGGGAAATGGCACCAAAAATCACTTTTTATGTCTCTTAAGCTTTATGCACTTGTTTCTTGTTTCCATCCATGCAATGAAGGCTTCAGGAGTGTGTGGGATCATTGCCTGGAATCTGTGTGTGTGTCCATGTACTGTGGTCTGGGATGAGCAGGGAGCTTTGCCCAGATGTGCCTTCCACCCAGGTTACCCATCCTGTGATATCGCCAACCTCATTTTTTTTCCTGCTCTTCCAAGCCCTGGCACCGGTCCTGCGGATGGCGCTGGGAAAGGAATGGGTGACTTCCTCAAGGGAGCTGCCGCAGCAGTGCCTAAACTCAAATAGTGATGAAGAAAAGGAGACTGAGGAAGCACGACGGGGCTGCCCGGCGGGGGGATTTCGTCCCTCAGGCCCTGACCCGGCCGGAATGTTCCCGGGTTATTCTCTAATGGTCCCGGAGCGGCCCCGCGGGTCCCTGAGGGGCAGGAGAGGGCGCCCCCTGCCGGCCGCCCGCGCCCACGTGCGTTCCCCCCGCTCGGCGCCGCCGGCGCGCAGCCAATGGGGAAGCGGGGGGGTGCGTCCCGGCGGCCGCCTCCGCCAATGGGGGCGCGGAGCCGCGGCGGGGGGGCGTGGCCGGGCGCGCGCCGCGGCGATCCCCGGTGCCGAGCGCGGGCAGGGCGCACTCGGGCCGCGTCCTGTGTCCGCGCTGCGCGCTCGGCCCCGCCGCCGCACTACCATGTTTGACGGCTGCCTCCTGCCCCTCGTCGTGCCCTGCCTGCTGCTCTGCGGACTGGACGCCGGCACAGGTAGCGCTCGCCGCCCCGCCACGGCTCCCCTTCCCCGGCGGTGCTGGCAGAGTCCAGCCCCGGGCGGGCGCGGGGCACGCAGCGCATCCCCTGCCCCGCATCCCCCGCATCCCCTGCCCCGCATCCCCCGCATCCCCTGCCCCGCATCCCCTGCCCCGCATCCCCTGCCCCGCATCCCCCGCATCCCCTGCCCCGCATCCCCTGCCCCGCATCCCCTGCCCCGCATCCCCCGCATCCCCTGCCCCGCATCCCCCGCATCCCCTACCCCGCATCCCCTGCCCCGCATCCCCTGCGTGCTCCCAGCCCGCGGGATGAATCGCTCCAGGCTTTTGTATTTGCTTTTTCCTGTCCTCCCGCTGCTGCTGTAGCGTTCCATGTGGAAAGCTGCTGACTGTCCTTGGCTGCTGCTGCGGCTCGCTCTGCTTTTCCCCTTCTCCCTGCAGATTTTTATTGGGGTTGGTGAAATGCGATGCTTGTGTCTGAGCTATATATATATATATATATATATTTATTTTCTTTTTAATGATACAAGTAGCTTTAGCGTTTTGCTCTATCCCTCTCTTCCCTGCACGTTTCTGTCTGTAATGTAGGTGTATATGGAGATAAGTAAACGGCCGTGCCCCGCCGGCTCCATTGTGTGCGCGGCCCGTTGTGGTTCCAGCGCGGTGTTTTCTGCGCTGAAAGCCGAGCGCGGGGCTGTCCCGGGCGCGGGGGGTGCCGCACCCCCGGCCGCCCCGTCGGGCCGCGCTCGGGGCTGCAGCGCCTCAGCCTCTCCCCTTCTCGCCTGCAGCTGGCGGAGCGGAGCTGGAAGTGGTGATCCCGGAGCGAGTGCCGCTGGAGAAGATCCACCTGCTGCCGCCCGCAGGGGAGCGCGGCGGCCCCCGGCGCCGGCGGGCAGCGGCAGCGGCGGGACAGCAGCAGCAGCAGGAGGAGGAGGAGGAGGAGGAGGCGGTGCTGCTCCGCCTGCCCGCCGCCGGCGCCCAGCTGTACCTGCACCTCCGCCGCGACCTGCGATTCCTGGCCCGCGGCTTCGCGGTGGAGCGACAGCGAGGGGAGGCGCGGAGACCCCCGCGGGAGCGGCTCTGCTTCTACTCGGGACACGCGCTGAACCGCAGCGACTCCTTCGCCTCCCTCAGCACCTGCGCCGGGCTGGTACTGCCATCCATCCATCCATCCATCCCATCCCACCCTGCTCCCCTCCTTAGGGCTGGTACTGCCATCCATCCCACCCCCTGCTCCCCTCCTCAGGGGGAGTACTGCCATCCATCCCATCCCACTCCCTTCCTCGGGGCTGGTACTGCCATCCATCCCATCCCATCCCATCCCATCCCATCCCATCCCATCCCATCCCATCCCATCCCGCTCCCCTTGGTGGGCTGGTACTGCCATCCCATCCTGCTCCCCTCCTCGGAGAGGGTACTGCCATCCATCCCATCCTCTGCTCTCCTCCTCAGGGCTGGTACTGCCATCCATCCTATTCCCTTGGTGGGCTGTACTGTGAGCCCCATGGGGCAGGATGTCTGTGCTTCACCTGCCCTCAGCAGTGACCCTCCTGTCCCCTCACCTCGTGTCCCCTCACCTCATGTCCCCTCACCTCTCAGGCCCTGCCCAGCACCGCTGCTGTCCCATGGTGGGTGCTCTGCCCACCCCGGCTCTCCACTGTGGAGCTGCCTCAGCCATCCCTGAGGGCCCTGTGGTTCCATTGTGGGTGGGTGGCAGAACCTGAGGGTGCTGTGGAGGAACATCCTGGTGGAGGGAACATCTTATCATGGGCTGAGTCCAGCTGGGGGTGCTTTGGTGCCATCCTGCCTTGATCGTGTGGCAGCTCTCAGCTGGCACTTCCCAGGCTCCTGCCATCAGTGTTGGGCTGTTCACTGGGAGCTGTGGTCAGGGAGCAGCCAGTGCTCCAACATTGTCAGAGGAACATCCCACTCAGGGCTGCTTTTCCCACCACAAGTGTCGAGATTTCCCTGCCCAAGGCTGTAGTTTCAGGTGACTCTGCAGGTCCTGGCTCTCCCCTGAGCATCCTGGCAGGAGCAGGGGATCTTGTGTGGGACAGAAAGTCTCTCAGTGGTGGAGACTGAGATGCTTAAGACATTGAGTAGTTTGCAATTATTGTTGATAACTTGAAAGTACTTTAGGAAGTCAGTGGGGCATTAGGCAGTGATTCCCAGCAGATGGTCCTGGGAGGTGTCCCTGTCAGAACAGACCTGATGATGGGGATTTATCCTTCAACCGTAGTGAGAGGCAGTTCATGCTCTGCCCTCGGGGCTCCAGCCTTCGTTCCTGAGCCATTTGAGGGCGCTGTGCCTCAGGATTAAAAAAACCCCCAACAAACAGAGATGCTGAGGTCTGAGTGACACTGGGAGTTGAGCTGAGTTCCACCGAGGGAAGCTTAAAACTAATATCTCTAGTTCAAGCCTTAAATCACTGACAGCCCTGTGCTTTTGTCACCAGGCATGTTTTGTTAATCTTGCTGGGCTTCCAAAGCTGGAAAGCACAAACAAGCAGAGGAGGATCCTTTTAAAAAAGAGGAATGTAGTTGTAGGCATAGTATTAACTGCCTGAGATCAGGGGATGGAGGAGGGGGTGAAAAAGCTTGGCAAAATTCCCAGCAGAAAAGCTGAAAAGGAGACAAGACTAGTTAGGCTTTGCTCACTACTCAGCAAAAGTAAACAGCAATATTGCAGTACCTTTTTGGATCATGGGAATTCTAAGCAATGGCTAAATTGACATAACTGAGCTGGATCAACCTGGGATCAGTGTCAAAGCTGCTGTTTTGTGCCACCTCTTGGAGACCAAAGCCCTGTGTTTGTGGCAGTGTTGGTAAAGCTCTGCTTGCCTTTGCCTGTGCACCTGGTCCTGGGAGTGCTGAGAGTGGTGAGGGCAGATGTGTTGGGAGAGAGGTGTTTGTGCATGTTGGGATATCCCTTTCCTATTAGAGGAATCCATCCATCCTCTTCATTCAGATAATCATCAGGAATGGGAAAGGGCTAAAAACCAGATGCGTGGCACATTAGATACCCTTGTGAGCTCAAAACTAGAGGATAAAAAACTCCAGTGTCTTGAGGATGAGCCTGAACTTCAGATTGGATGAAACTAAATTTAAGATGAACCTCATTAATTATTGAAATGGTTTCATTAAAATAATCCATACCACCATGTAGGTGAACCTTCTTACTCTAGCTAAGTGGACCATTTTGATTTCTTAAATCTGTCTTTAAACATGAAACATCTCACATTTTAGGCTGTTTTCAGTGTTCACACAGCCTTTTGCAGTGGCCACACTAAACCAGCATACCTGTAGTGAAAGCTGTGCAATTTAGTGGTAAGATTTTTTCTGGGATCAGAGGAATCCAAAGTTTGCCCCAGATTGTCTAGGAAGTCTTTAATCTGCTATTAGTTCAACTGAGAGCAGGTGACTGTAGAGCCCCAGGTTTTTTGCTTTCTAGACCATCACTTTTTATTTTTTTTTTTAAATTTATTTTCCTATCGCTTCCTCGAGCCTTGTTTGATGCAGAAAGAATAAGGCTTTGCCCTCAGCAGCAGCTTCACAGGTGGGACATGGGCCAGACCTGCTGGGCTGGAGGAAAGACCTTGGTAGTGGAAACCTGTTTGTCCTGGCATTTGTCTGCTGAGCAGTTCTAGTTTTAGTGGGGGTTTTCCTGAAAATCCCAGCAGGGGAATGCTCATTGGACTCCAGCTGGGTGATCAGGACTTCTCCTTCAGAAAAGCTGGTTGCTAAGAAGTGGAGTGGGCAGTAATGCTGAGTCCTGATCTCCAGCTGGCTCAGGCCTTGCTGTAATCATATTCTCAGCCATGCCATAAATCATACCAAAAGTGATATAAAATGATCAGGGCAAGTGGAGTTCTAGTAAAAACAAAATCCCTGACACAGTGGCATGAAAACTGAGCTGCAGCCAGACTGAGCAATTGCTTCCTGGTGATGATATCAGATTCCCAGTGTGGCATCTGAAGGTTGGGGTCTAGTTTTTAAGCTCTGCTCACAGATGCTGCTGTTAACCAGTGTGTGGCTGCTGCAGTTTCCTGCTTTGGGGAAGGGTGGCCGTGCTCGTGGAGCTGTGGGAGGTCAGAATGAGGTAAGGACTGCTGTTCCCACGGTCTCATCATGTGAGGATGCTCCAGTTCCTTGTGATAAGCTGGGAATTGGGAATTCAGCACAGGTAGGAGGCTCCCTGTTCCTGGGAAATGCTGCTGCCTTCCTCTGGGCAGCACCATCCTCTGGGGATGGAATTCTGGCCACAGCTCAGGGCTGCACTGCCCTTCCCTGGTGCTGAACACTCACAGGTGGTTCTGCAGCCTCTGGGACCATCACTAGAAGACAGCAGCCAATACAGGAACTTTATTTTTTTTGGAAAGTTGCAGCTTTGTAAGGCCACAGTTGAGTCACTGTCAGATGCTGAAGTGCTGGACTGCAGCATCAGGCCCTTACAGCAGGTGTGTAGGCTTTTCATGTTTCTTGTACCTACATTTTGGAAACAGTTGCAGTTTTAAGAGGGTCATGAGTCCATGTCGAAATAAACGTTACGCTTAGAAATGGAAGGAAAGTGTTGAAAACTGTTCAGGAACCAAAAGGTGAAAATCCCTGGGATGCATTTAGAGGCAGAGGTTTGATTCTAAGTAAGTTCTCTACCATTTTAAAATCCAGAGTCTTTGATCTTGGGTTCAAGATTGCTCTTTGTCTTGTCTCTAAATAAAGTGGCTTGTCCTCCTCAGTTGAAGTAAGAGAAGAGTTTGTGCCTCCCTCCTGTTCAGGCTAGTTCACATAACATTTTCACACCCCAGTTTTCTCTCCTTTGAATTTTCTTGTGCAGGCTGGATTGGTGGAAATGGAGGATGCACATTAAAAGGGCTCATGGAGTGAGAATGATGATTTTTCTCATTGTAGGGTGGAATAGACTAGTTGAAACTTCATCTTAAGAGATGCATACTGGATGTTGGAAAAACCTAAATATTTTGTAGTAAAGAAAAGGGCTACTTTTCTTCCAAGCTTTGTGTGCATTTGCCTTTGTTAAACTTCCTGCATCTCCTGGTGGACAGATCTTCCAGCTTATTGAAATATTTCTGAATGGTGGCTCTTCATTCTGGTGTGTCCTGTTCACTTGGGATAATCCATAAACTTTGTGAGGCTGTAGATGTAGACAAGTTGATGAGAGCATCTATCTGGACTTCTTCCTCTAAGGTCTGAAGTTCCACTGATTTCTAGGTGGGTGTAAGTGCCTTGCAGGATGTCCTGGTGTGGGTTTGGATCCTGTCTGGAAGGGCAGTGAGAGCAAAGAGAACTGAGTAGGTTGGACTGCAGCCTCCAGGGAATGAGCAGTAACTCCAGGGACTCCTGGTAAAACAGTAAATCTGCTCTGTCCTTGGGAAAAGAGGAACAAGAATGCAGACAAGGCTGCAATCTGTCAGGTTTAGGCCAGTCTGAGGGAGTGATAAAGTTGAGCATTTCCCTGATGGTTCATTCTGTGCCATGGGTACCTTAGGCTGGTGAATTGCCCTTCTGGAGGAGTTTGCCTTCCTTCACTCACTGCACAGGGAGGTGGTGCCTGGTTCAGAGCAGATGCTGCAGCTCAGTGTCTCCATCCCTGGCCAGGGAAGTGTTTTCTGTGTGTGCACCAGGGCGGTGCTGCCCTCCAGGTGACTCAGGAGCCTCTGCTGCTGTGGGGAGCAGGGCAGAGCAGGCGTGTGGGGATTATAAGATGATACAATTTCCCCTGAGGAAACCTTCAGCTCTGCTGAACTCTCCTGTCTGGGAGAGGAGCTGTCTGGCATTCATCCATAGCTGGGCCATGAGCTGAAAAGTTAAACCTCTTAAAATTACTGTGCTGGGTTTCCTTGTGCTGGGGTTTTCTTTCCTCTTCCATAGTGGACAAGAAGGGAGAACATGTTGGGGTTTCACTTGTTTAGCAGAGTTGGAGGCCAGGACAGATATTCCTGGCTATGGTCTGCTCTCAGAACTGAGTGTAAATCTGAAATGACTCTGGAGCAAGATTTAATTTAAAGCTCTTCTTTTCAGTTTGGTTGAATTGCACTTTTAAATAACAACCAACCAAAGCTGAAACATGGTTAATAAGGGTGGGACTGAAACCCACATGAAGTTTATTAAACTGTATTTGTGGGTTGTTTTGTTCTTCACTTTAAACATTAACTTCCTTTTAACTTTGAGGAAATGGTTAAACAACGATTTACAATGTAACAGTTGAGAAATTGAGAAGGGGATGGAATTTGTCAGATGTTTAAATCTGTTCTCTTTTCAGTGTGTTCGTATGTATGTAACTAATGAACACTTAGGAGCAAGAGAAAAATCTGTTAAAGATTCAGCATTTCACAAATCTCCTTCAAAGATGTTGTGAAAATAAAAAGGGCTGGAAAAACAGTGTAACTGTTGGAGAGTACTAACATGTGGGAAGGTCGAGAACCATGTGCAGGGAAGGCTGAGAATTTGGATCCCTGTTCTGAGCGAGCCCTGGAGCTGCAGCAGCTCCACCAGCACTACCAGGGCACAGGGACAGAGCAGTGAAGCCAAGAAGGCAGGATGGGGTCATACAAAGGCTGTGTTACCACTGTCATTGCAGTGACACTGTGTGAGGACCTTTCCTCCTTTCCTTCCTGTCATTTAGCCCAAGAAAAGCTCCACTGGAAGGCAGTTTGTAGCAGAGGAGGGAACTATTTGTAGTCCAGGAGTAGAACAGAGAGTGAGCAGGTTGCTTGAGTGACCACTGGGAATGTGGCACCCTGGATAAGAGCACATGGGAATGTTTTGGTGGGGAGCAGTGTTGAGCTGATTTCTAAAATAAGGATATGAAATATCCTTAGAGTGAAAGATCTTGCCACTGTTAAGCACAGTGGTGAGTGGGGCTGTAGTGGGAAGTGTGGGTTATTGTTTGTTTTAATCAGCTTGTCAGTTTGCCTGCCTTTGGAGCGGGCAAATCATTCCAGCCTTTCCTGTCAGTGAGTGGAGCTGCAGGGCTCTGTCAACATGGTCTGGCCACACCAACTGTAGAATTAATGCAGATGATGGTCAACTCCTGCACTCCTCTGAATTTTTGGGTTCCTGTGTCTCAGGTCCAGCAGGATGGTGGGGTTGGGCAGCAGCTGCTTTTCCCAAAATTCAGCTACCCCAGGATCTGACACAGCAGCAGGTCCTGGACTCCCACAGGGAGAGAAGGATGGGAGGGAGTATCCCAGCTTTTGATATGCATCTCCCCAGGGAAATGGGAATTGGCAGATCCAAAGCATTTCACTTAATTGGAATGATTTCCAGAGATGTAGGTAAAGTAGGTCTGAGGGTTATGTGGTCTTCTGTTTTACTTCCTTATCTACAAAATCCAAAGCCTTCTGCAGTCCCTCAGCTCCTACAGGCAAGAGAAGAAAAGCCCAGAGCTTTTGTCCAAGGCTGATGTCTGATATGTCATGCTGGGTCAGCACAGGGCAGGATCTGCAGGATTTGAGGAATGGAAATGAGGAATGCATTTCTTATGGAAAAGCCAAATAATGACCAGACTATTCAAGTCACAGGGTCCAAAAAATCTTCTCTGGACCAACAGGTTTGGGGACTGTTCAGGACCCAACTGGCAAGTCTGAGGGAATTTTTAACTCCCCAGGAATACTTTACAGGCCCCATCCTGCAAACCCTTCCTGCTTGAAACTCTATTTGCCTTGTCAGATTGAGCTTGAGATGTTTCCCAACTTATTCCAGGGTGAAGACTCATGGCTCTTTCTCTCCATAGGTTTCACAATTCCACAGCAAATATGAAACATAAGTCTTTTCCAATGGTTTAAATTATTTTCACTCTTGATGCCAGAAAATTGGGATAATGTAGGGTGGTGATGAAACTGACTTCTTCTTACATTTTTTTGGCACCAGCTGAAATGGTTGGCAGTCTGTCAGGAGCTCTGGTGTGGCTTTTAGTACCATGGCACCAGATTTACAACCCTTCTTCTAAATAATTAAAACCTATATTAAAAAGGGGGGCTGGGGCTACCTCCCAGCTGGAAGATTGGAACAAGGAGGGGAAGTAGTGGAGAGCATCATAAAGGAGGCTGGAAGAACAAGTCACCAGAGCCTTTGGTGTCTCTAAAACAATTCTGGCAAAGCCCAAGTTGTGATTTAAGTGAACAGGCAGCCCTTTGGAAACTCCAGGGCAGAGTGGGTCTTGTGTACTGGTGAACATTCTGTAGGGCCTGGCAATAATGTTGGGTTTTCTCTGTATATAGGAAGTGCCAAGGCATTTTATCCTTGAGCAATTCCCCTGCCCCAAGAGCAAGGTCTCTTTTGGAAAGCTCCCAAAGAGGTGTCTCTTGTCTCCTCAGAGACAGGGGGCTGATTGTCTCTGCTGTGCTTTGCAGCCATGGCCAGGGGAGACACCAAACTGTACAGTTTTATTTTTGTCCAAGCACTCTTTATAAATCAGTCACCCTGGCTGAGACACCCTGCTTTCTCCTGAATGCTGCTCAGTCCTTGTGGCTGTCAAAAAGAGGAGAGCTCTCATTTCTGCTAGCAGAAATTCCTCTTGCTGGAAATACTGGGCCAAAGGGATTTCCTGGGTGTACGTGAGGACTGAATTTGGCAGGGAGGTGTGGAAATGTACAATATACAGCATGTATGTAATGTATATTATAAATCATATTAGTGCAGTCAGCTGTTGAACATACAGCACTTGGATGTACGTGCAGAGCATTTCTTTGGAGAGTTGCCTGGCTGGCACAGAACGTGGGGAGGGGGGGACCAGAGGAGTTTGGCCTCTTTTTATGTGCAGGATGAGTGTTGGAGCTCTCTGGAAGCACCTTTACCTCTCAGGTGCACAATCCTGGCAGACCAGATGAACCCTTCTGTTGTTAACAGAAGTTAAATCAGACCTCAAGGCTTCTCTCAAGGGGGAGGTACATGGCAGAGCTGTGTTTGGAGAGTTTTAATTGCAATATAAATGATCACTGGATTAGTACAATGAAAAGTAAGAACCCCTCACTGTAAATACTCACTTTGTGCAAAGTGTTACAACCTCGGTGTTGATTACTAAACCTGGAGGCTTTGTTAAGTTTTAAGGTGATAACTTTGCTTTCGCTCTCTTCTTTTCATGCCAGAAAAGGAGTGGAAAAAGCATAAAAGAACCTTAAAAGCTCTGGGTTGTGAGCAGAGGAAGGCTCTCCTGGGGCAGGAGCTGGCTTCCAAAGGTGTTCTTGCCAGCCCTGGTGTAAGCTCTGGACTTGGTGCAAGGAAGGCGGGGATTTAGTGCTCTGACCTGGACCCTGTGGAGTAATTTAGGCAGGGTCTTTACCTTCCTAGTGTCACTTATTCCAGGGATGGTGGAAAATCCTGAAACTGGGGCAGTGCAACAGGCCATTCCTGACTTCACCTCTGAAACCCAACCCGAGGCTTGCAGGGAGAGCAGAGCTGACTCTGTGGCCCTTAATGTAGACAGGAAAGAGGTATTTGTCCCAAAAAAGGCAAGTCACACTTGCATCAGTTCACTCAGTGTTCCTGGTGAGGATGGTACACACAGGGGCCTCCTGTGTGCAGGCAGTGTCACCCCTGTGCCCTGAGGCTGTAAATGTCATTCCATAGCAGGGCAGTCCTGGCACTTGGAGAGGTGATTTTGAAGGGATTTCTGTTAACAGGATTTATTTGTCCTCATGTGAGCTGAGCATCTCGTAAAACACTCATAGGAGGGAGGGAGGGAGAGGAGGAAGGGAAAGCAAAAGTGTTGACAGGAACCCTCACCTTTCCTTTGTGCATGTACAGTGCATTGTTTCTAAATAGTGATATAAAAAATCAATAAGAGAAGCAGATGAAGTTCTTTAGTCTGTATTACACAGGCTGAACACAACGTTAGTCACATCATTTCCTCACACTGTAAATAACTGCAGCAAAATGACCTGGGTTTCACACCAGGCTGGATAGACAAGCCTTGGGTACCAAACTGATGGGTTTTTTTTGTTCTGTTTTATGGACAGGTTGGCTACATCCAGCTTGGATCAGAGCAGCTGCTGATCCAGCCCGTGAATGCATCTGAGACCTCGTTCAGTGGGAAGGAACATTTCATCAGGCGGAGACGATCCACCAAACCCACCCAGCCCACCAAGGCACAGGGCCCTGAGGAGCACTGCAGGGTTGTGGCAGGTGAGCTTGGAGGGGCTCCAGGGAGCAGCCATGGGAATTCTGTTTGTATTTTGTAGTTCTGGTGGTTGGGCAGCTGGAGCTGGGGAAGGATGGCAGGTGTGAGTGAATCCTGCTGCTTCTTCAGGGAACAGCACAGACATGAAGTTGTCAGAGTAACACTGGACACTGGTAACTGCTGTAACACTGGACTTGTGAGATGATAAATTCTGCTCTGATCTTGCAGTATGGCCACTGCTCAGGAAGGAATTCACTGGGTTTTTAGCAAAGATTCAGGTTTTTTTAGCTGAAGTCAGTGTTGGTGGAGCTTCTTCCATCTCACCTTTCCACTGGAGTCGTGCTGAGCAGGCAGGGATAGAATGGTGATCCTCACATTTCGGAGTGTAGAAAACATAATTTCAGCTACTTTGATATAGTTTAATCAGAAATATCATCTGTGGAGTCCAGCTCCAGGGATCCAGCTCATAATAGGATAAAGGGATATCTGGAGAAGGAGGAGATGCACCAACAATCTGCTTTCTTTTTCAGCTTCTCATGCCATTCTTACTTCTGTCTAGCAGAGCACACAATCCATATCAGGGTCCACTGAGCAGACTTTGTATTATTTTGTGCTTTTTAATTGATTTTGTAAGGGCTTATGTGCATTTGGAACTACCTGGTGTAGTTCAGCAAGGTGATTTTTTTTGAACTAGGAGCTTGATTTTTCTATGTGGTATTTGACTCGTCAAACATAAGCTCTATCTGATAAAACAGCTGTTATATTATAATTTGCTATCATTTTTCGGGAGAAAATGGTCAACTCTGTTCATTGATCATATCCTGTCTTCTCCTTCTCCCACTTTCAAAGCCACACAGTCAGATTACCAGCTGGTATAAACTATTTCTCAGCTTCTTTGGAACAACTGAATTTTATCCTTTCAGGAATTCTCTCTGGGTGTGTTGTGGGGGGGAGGGAGGGGTATTTTTAATATTTTTTTATGAACTTTCTAAAATCTCTTCATTAGGCTGCAGTGTTCCTGTATTTTCTGTTCCCTTTGTTCCTCTCCTGTCTTCTCCTGGATGGATTGTATAAATGGAACTTGGGCTGCTGGGCTGCCAAAGGGGCAAAATGGGGAGCAGGGCTGGGAGGTTTTCTGGGTACAGGAGTGAGAATTACTGGTGTGGGAAGAGCTGAGTGCTCAGGGACAAGGGCTGCTGTTGGACATGGAAGGATGTGGCAGCAACAGAAGGCACAAAAAGCTTCCTTATGGGAGCAGCCACTGGAACAGGCAGCCAGGAGCCTGAAGTTTGCCTGTAAGGCTTTGTATCTCATGTTTTTGTGTTTAACCAGCAAAACAACCTGTGCCTGCTTCTAAGCTGTGTGTCCTCCCTGGCAGTGCTGCTGGTAAATCCTGCAGCCAGGACCTTTATTTTCTCCGGTGTGGAGCTGAGCTCTTAATAGTTCAGCAGGTTTATCATTCTCAGGGGTTCAGACTAAGCCAATCTTCTTTCTGATTCTCTGAGAATGAAATCTTGGATCTGGTTACAGTTACAGATCCCTTATGTCTCTTTTCAGAGAAAACATCAGAATTCAGCACTGCTCTGATTTCCCAGCCAAGTTCCGTAGGTGCTGCAGCCCTGTGGTCACAGAAAATGCATTTCAGAATTCTTACACTGTAAAATGAGACAGCCATTAGTTAAAATCTGAATTGAACCAGGGTCAGTCCAGGAAATCAGCCTCACCCTTTGGCCACTGAACCTCAAGGGCTTTTTTTTCTAGGGGCAGGATGCTCCCTCTCCTTGGCAGAGCTGGAATTCCCTCCCTGAGAAGAGGGACTAAAGGAAGGAAACTGGGGAGACACTGGGGAATAATTACATGGGATCACAAAGGGAAAGAGGAGCTGGGTAAGCACGAAGACACTAAAAGAAGACACTGAAAAAAAGGAGTTTTTCCAGTGGCACCTCCTGCTTCCTGAAGGCTTCTGGGCACCCACAGCTACAGCTGGGAGCAGAATTCCCATCCCTTGGGTGCTGATTCCTTCTGCTGTGCTGAGAAAGGAGCCAAGCCCCTGCAGTGCTGCTTGGCAATAGCCCTGTCCTAAAATAATGCAATTTCTCATGGGCTTTCCCACTTAAAGACAGACCCCTGGATGTTTGTGGTTGTTGAGAGACACAAATGTAAGTCCTGACTGTTAATAGGCTCAGCATGTTAATGACCTAATTGCCTCCTGTTTGCTTTGGATTAACTTTTGTGCATAAAGGGTTTAGAAATGAAAAAAAATTAATCCTTGCCTGACGCACAAAAGATGCATTTCTAATAAAACTTTGTGGTAGTGACCATCTAGGAGTGTGCTTCTGAAATTTCTCCTGGGAAAAGGTCTCTTTACAGTGATACTCACCCACATGGACTGGTCAGATTTATTCTAGAGGTTGTTTTCCACTGGCTTAAAATTTGGCTCACCCAGGCTAAAACTTGGCAGGAAAGGTTGGAGGTTGTAAAGACATGGGGATATTTCTATGCCAGACATCTTAGATACAAACCCTGTACTGTGGAATGACACAGACAGAAAAAAGACAGGTCTGTGTAAATACATATAAAATCAGTATTTTCAAGGGTACAGAACTGCCATGCTTGGGCATTTTCCAGTACTGCTGCTCTTGTATTTTCTGAATACACAAGAACCACCTCTGTATGTATTTTCTTCTTAAAATTCTGTAATTCAGAGGTAGCTGGCATAATCTGGGGTTATTTGGGAATCAAAATACAAAACATCAGCTGAATTTTTAATGCTAATTATTGATCCTGCCATAAAAATTTAAACAGAGCTAAATTGCCCAATGACAAATTTCCTGTGATATATGAACTTAATTACTTGTAAAACAAGGGTGGTTGGTGATGTAATGTGTGAGTTTTTGGAGGAGGAGCAGGAAAGCACTTTAAGAAAGCAAAATGAAGTTAATTAGGAATTGCTGCTGAGGGGACAGAGAGCCCAGATTTCCAAGGGCATTGCCTTTGGTTCCCAAGAACATTTCTTGTGTTCCACCCAGAAATGTGGTGCTCTCCCTGCAGACCCAGCCTTGGGAGAGGGAAAGTGGCTTGGGGCCAGGTAATGCCAATCAGGCTGGTTTGATAAGGGCTGGTTAAAATCTCTAAAACAATTCTTTTAGTCTGAGTGGTGTTACATGTCCTGCAGCACTCAAAATTATTTTTAGGTCTGCAGGAGAAGTTTGTGGGAGCCAAATTTCTCCTGGAATAATCTGTATAAGAGGATTAATCTGGCTGAAGTCAAGAATGGGAAAGTACTTAAGGTTTTGCATGACTGGATCCTTGAGATTTGAACCTGAAAGTGTCTACTAATGGGTTAAAAAAAAATCCCAGGGCTGATGTTTTAATTCCTTTGTTTAAATTCCAGAGTGCTCCAGCAGCAAAGGAGGGCTCCCATCACCATGGGCCAGGTGCTATTGTTAGTTATATGATACGTGAATATGTTTTATTTTTATCACCTGTCATCCAGCAAGAGAGAGAGAGCTCAAGTCACAATGCACATTTCTGCTCAGGCATGAACATGAGCCCCTGTGAGGCAAACAGAAAACCTATTAAAAGGTTTCCAGGTGCACATGCAATGAGGGGGAAGGAAGGGAAGGTTGGGTTTCACTTGCTCTGGAGCAGGGAGTCGTGAGGAACATGGGAAATAGCCCCACACCAGTGATGTGAAACGTTTCTCATCTCTGGGCTCTGGGCAGCATCTGCACAAACCTCCTGTCACACCCTGCTCTCATTTGAAGGACAGGCTCTGACAATTTTCTTGTCAAAGGTCCTGGAGAAGTGTGTTTGCTGTGGAGAGAGTGGAGTCAAAGGGAGTTCTGTTTGCAGGTTTTAATACATACAAGTAAGAATTTCCCTGCAGAAGAGCCAGGCAGGAGAGAAAGATCTCTTTTAAGGCATCATACATGATTTTTGCAGTGCCCAAGCCCTGAGACAGAACTCATTTCATTGCTCTCTGTGACCTTGTGGCACACAATAAAGCTGTTTCCATGTCACAATATCCACCACAGCCTCAGCTGCAGTAAATGGATTTATTTTTTTTAACTATCATGGAACAAAAGTAGTTTAGTTTATCTATTTACTGAGATTTGGACACATATTTTACATGTTTTCTTTGCCATCAGAGTCTGTGGATGGGAAAATTTTTCTTGATTTTGAGAAAATATCAATGTTCAAGACAGAACCAAACCATATTGTGAAAGCACAGGAATCTCCTCTAACCATGTCATAAAACTTTCTGTTTCTTTGGGAAAAGTGAGTTCTGTTACAACTTCTCCAAAGGTCTCCAGTGATGTATTAAAGTCACCTTACATAGAAAGGATTTGATGAAAATATGGTCCAGAAGCATGAGAGAGAGCAGCTTGTCTTTGGAGGGAAAGTTGTTATTTCATGTTTATGATATAGACCTCATAAATTACTCTTAAATGTGGGTTTGCTTTAAACCCTTTTGTCAGTTTAAATGAACCAGTTTTCCTTTAATGCAAGTGTGCTGCACATACAGTGAAATAACAGGAAGATGGATGTTTTAATTCACAAAATAACAACGTGTTGCTTCTCTGCATAGTTACTTTGCAACCTGTTTTAACAATTTATCAAAGCTGGTAATAATTTAAGTAAGTGCTGGTTTGCAGGTATCAAATGTAGGGGAGGCTTTCCCTGAACAGGTATAAATCTTTAACACATGTTACTGCTACGTTGCATTTCCCCATCTTTAATCATTGTCTCTTAGCTGTGTTTTCTCTGCAGGTTTGACTTGGCCTGAAAGAGCAGTTGTTATGGCCAAAAACATGTGCACTAAAAATAGAGAGATGTAATGCAACCTGTATTAGTCCATATTAGGAAGCAGCTGTTGGAGAATTAAAGCAGGATTTCAGCAATGGGCTCCACAGAAGATGTAATGTGATTAAGTGTTTGCAAGCACAGGAGGATTCCCTGTATCAGGAACTCAACACTTTGCCCATGGGAGTGTGTCTCACTTCTGTGGATAAATCCCTTGGTTTTTCCAGGTCCCTTCTCTTCCAGAGGAGGAATCTGGGTTTTCCCTGCAAGGCTGTGATTGTTTCCTCATGGCTGATAAACAGCAGCCTCCTGGAGCAGCCTGATGTTCACAAGTGTCCTTTTCCATCACATGTGGCAGGTGAGGCTTTACTGCAGGTCTGTTCTGGATGATTCCCTCAGTGTGGACCATGAGGAATGTGAGGGACTCCAGGTTCTTCTCCCTCTGCTGTCAAGGTGAAAAAGAGACAGAAAAAGGAAGTGTAAATACACGTAGTGGATGTATTTCTTCCCCTTCCAGAGCAGCTGTTCTGCTCCTTTGTTTGGTTCCTGATAAAGCTGAGTGCTGGTTTCCATTGGGACCCAGTGAAATCCAGCCTGGCAGGTGGTGATGAGCTCAATTGTCAGTGTCCATTGTCCTTGTCTTGGGATGTTCATAGATATTCCATGGTCATTTTGGCTAGAAAAGCAGAGGGATGGTTCCTGGGCTAAGATAGATTGCTCATCTTTGAGGTGTCTTTGCTTCTTCCATGTTATCACTGTCCATAGCTCAAGCCACGCTCACTGTGCATGCCCATGCACCACTGAATTGTTTTATTTATTTGCCGTGAATCCTTGGTTGTGCCCCCAGGAAGGTGTCCTTTCCATGGGGGATGGGTGTACATAATCCAGGAGATGGGAATCTTTGAATCCTGGTGACAAATTGAACCATTGAGCAGAAATCACAGTGCTGCCATTAAAACAGAGTCCTGATGAGTTGTGTTGATGACTTTGTTTTGTAGAAGAAGAAGATTTTAACTGATGTGTCCAAGCCACAGACTAACTTGGATAACAATCCTTGCAGTGAAATCTCCGTGGTGTTTTGAGATGCTGCTCAGAGTTCATGACTCCTGTCTCAAGTTCTTGTTTGCTGCTGTGCCAGAGAAATAGTCATGGACTTGTGATTTGGTTTGAATGTGGCTGTTTGGGAGAAAAAAAAATAAACAAAAAAACCCCAAAGCAAAACAAAACCATTTTTGGAAGGTGAATTGGAGAATAATGGATCATTCTGCTCTGCTATAATTTTTCCTATCAGTTGATGCCTGATTTTGTCTGCCATTCCTGTCGGAGAGAAATTGGAAGTGCAGTTTTTAAAAATGAGAGGACAGCTCTGAGTCTGTAATCAGCTGTTCTTTCAGTGAGCAACCATTTGTAATTCCTGAGCTTCAGGTAACCCACTGGCATCAGCTGGCTGTGGTAAATCTGAAATTCCAAGGTTTTGGTGGAGGTATAACAGGCCAGGGCACAGAGATAATTCTTGTGCTGCATCCTGGCAGAGGCAAAGGGGCTCCATGTCTCCATGTCTGGGATAAATCACCTTTTGAGAGGTGCTCCTATCCTGCTGCTGGTACCAGGGACATTTTGTGGCATCCTGTCCCTCTGATAATTCAGCAGTGACAGAGGGTTTTAGGCTGAGTAGTAAGAACACACCTCAAGGACTTCCTTTCTTTAATTTCCAGGCTTGGTTTGTTTGCAAAATCTCCCTTTTCTTTCTGTTCTGCTTTGGAGAGGTGATGATTTTTACTTTTAGGTGAAGCTAATAAAACCTGCCTAATGTGAGTACCAGTCAGAGGTTCTCTGGAAACTCCTGGGGCTTAGGGAGAATTAATTTTAGCTGTTTGCCCCACTTGGATACCTTCCCTTCCTTTTTATGCTGCTGAAATAACCAGGACATTGGAAAACAGAGCTTGCCCTCCATCCAGGGTATGTGGTGGTGTTTAAGGGGTTGTGGGAGGAGGGAAGGGAGCAAAGGACTCCTAAGGAAGAGCTGGAGAGGGTTTTTAAGGCAGCAACAGAAAAGAAGCTTCTAAGGAGAAATCTGGCCTTGCAGAAGGGATTCTGCAGTTTAACTTTTATTTGTGGCTTTTGTTGAACGGCATCCAGAAACTGTCAGTGGGTTTAACAAGAATGAGGTAGCTAAAATTACAAAGGGAAAAGATTAGGCAGGAAAAAATAGTGGAAGGCTGTAGGAGAAGAGGTTGCTTTTAGATGAGTCTGGGAAATACAGTTGGAAGGGAGGTAGGAGGAACAGGAAAGGACTCTGCACTTACAGCAGAAATCTGCCAAAAGCCAGACAGTGCTAGACAGTGCTTTTGGTGTGTAATAGGAAAAGGTCATTTGGGGCGGTTGCTCTGGAATTGCACATCTGTTGAGTTGCCATAAAAAGCACTGAACGTCAGGAGCTTTCTGCAGAGGCCTCAGAGGAGCCTTCTTGTGCTCCTGATCACAGTGGGGACTCTGGTTCTTGCCATTCTGAGGGAGACTTCAAAGACTGCAGGACGTGGTTGAAGGTGATGAGCCAGGGAGGGGTAAATGAAAGTCACCCAATGGATTTGTGCAATATCACAGCCAGTTTTTGCTGAGGATCTGGGGGTGTTTCACCCTTCTCCCTTCACCTCACAGTCCTGGATTTTGGGCATTTTTTGGCCCAATAGACTGTATAACACACTGTCAGAGTGACTGGCCAAAGAGTAATGTCCCCTGTGCCCAGTCACCTGCAGCATGGACGTGCTGCCTTGTAGATTGACTGTTTCAGCTCATATTTCATACTAAATTCTCTGACCTCTTAAGCAGGGAACACCTGACTCCTAAAACCATGTGCTGTGTGCTCCCTGCAATGTAAACTCCTCTGACAGCTCCTGCCCATGCTTTATGGCCTCTTATGCCTTCACACTAACACTTAACATCTGCAGCACAAAATTTGTAACATCAGTTTGTTCAAATAAAGAATCCACCAAGCATTTAATCCTTGTTTTAATGGCTGATGTTTATTTTAGTTTGGGGTTTCATGTACTCATGGAGGGATTCTCTGCCCATGGTCCATAAATCTTGCAGGGCAGCAATGAGACTTCTCTGTGCTGGCTTGTTTCTTCTGAAGTGAGGCTCTAGAGATGGGGTATTTTTATTATTTGGATACTCCATAAAACTGACTCACTTTCAGATATGAGCTGCAAATGCACTTAATGAGGATTTTTCCTGTTGGTTTTAGATCTTTCTCTTCATTAAACATCTGTGATACCAGGACATGTGCATCACCTTTCTCTTTGTTATGGTTCATCCATGCAAGTGCCTTGTTTTCTCCATGTGCTTGATTATTCTGGAAAATTATTTTCACTTGTGCAGGAGGATGCAAAGAGAGACCACTGTGAAAGTGGACAGAAAGGATAAAATAATTTACTCTATGGAGGAGCTACAAACTTGAAAAACCTCTCCTTTTTTAAGTAGCTGGTGTTGCTGTGCCTGTTCTGGAGGGTTCAGCAGTGACCTCCTGAGCTGTTTGTGGGCTCCCTCGAGTCCTGTTGCCTGTTTTAAGTGCAGGTAAATTTACACTTGGGCAGTGTGAAGGTAAGAGCAAGAGCCCAGATTCTCCCTGTCAGGTCACTCTGGCTGTGTTTCCAGGCAGCCTGTGGGGTGCTGCTTTTCCACACACACCCTCCAATCTAATCCCAACCCCTTGGTGGAAAGCAGCCAGTGCACAGGAGGAAAGGGGGCCAGAGGCTGTGTGTGAACCAACACTGCCCAGCCCTTTGCCAGGAGTCCCTTTAGGCTGCTGCTCTCCAAAAGTCACACCTTGCAGAGTTTTGTTCAGCTGCAAAGGGATCCCAGTTCCTTCATCTGCCTCTAGAGGAGGGACCACACTGGCAGATGACCATGGCATGACCTTTTCTCCCTGGAGTGCAGGCTCCAGTCCAGCGGAGCGGGTTCCTCCTCTGACACAAAACTCTTCTTTTCCACCAAAAAAGTGGAAACCCAGAGAATTTCTTCCTTCCACTTAAACTTTTTTGCACAGCTTATTCAATGCCAGGCTGAGACTTGGTTGAATCTAGGCTTAGACCCCCCATAAAAACAACTTCTCTACAGGTAAGAGATTTATACCACCTGGAAACATTTATTAGGGAATTGCCAAAATAAGAATTTGATGGGAAATGCTGCTGTTTTCAGAAGGTTCTGACTGATAGCAGTAAGACCCAAAATACCAATATTTTTACTGAAATAATTCACCTTCTTTTCTTTTTTCTTTGATTTCTCCTTGGTATTTAAATGATAATGTTGAGGACCTGTAGCTAAAGATGTGCTGCTGTGCAGAGGGAGGGATGGGAAATGAATGGAATGAAAGGGATAAAATAACACACAAACATGTGAGCTGTTCCACAGGAGTTTGAAGTCATCTCCATCTCATAGTTGGCAAATCAAAGGTGCATTCAGCTCTCCTTCTTTCTTGTATCGTCAGTCTTTTTAATTATATTTATTTTATTTTTATCGTAGAGATCCTCTGCTGTGGGGCAGCTTAGCCATGATTGTGCACTTTTCTGTAGCTGTCCTGCAGCCCATGTGAAAACAGGCCTTGAAACTTGGTTATTTTCATCTTTGCTGCTGGCATGTAGCTTCCATTATTTATGATCACCTCACATTTTCTTTTTTTTTTTTTTTTTTTCCTTATCCATAGACTCCTGTCTGTCTCTTTCAACGCAGGGGGATATTTCCAAACTCTCTTTAAAAAAAAAAATCAAATCAAATTTCATGGTTGTTTTCTCAGTTTAAAATATGTACCAAGTGTTGACAGGTGATGCCTTGGGCAGAAATGCACGTGCAGAGTTGTGCTGAATGTGAGAAAACCAGGAATGAGGAGATGGGATGGATGTGTGGAAATGAGCATATTGACAAGGCAGAAAATGCATGAATGGGTGAAGGCAGGGAGTCCATTTCAGGTGGGTTTTGGGGGAGCTTGCAGCTGATGGAATTTGTCACCCTGAATGCAGGAGGATCAGTCAGGGAAAACTGATGATCTGGGAAAGAAGAGAAATTCAGGCTGAATTATGTCAGGGAGCTGGTAAACAGGCTGTGGAAAATCAGGATCAGTGAAAAGCAGCTCAGCTCTGGCTGCTGCTTTGCTCAGAGAGGGTCTCGGGTTAAATCTAGAGAAAATTAAAAAGTGATTCTCTGCTCTGGGGAATGAGCAGCACGTGTTGTGTGATGTAAGAGGGATTTGTCTGATCATCCATTAGGGTCTGTCCCATGTCAGTTTTGTACTGAATGTTGTGTTTGGGCTGTTTCAGGACTTGAGTGTTCTGTTCCCTTTTCCACAGGAAAAAATCAATAGTAATAGCAGTGTCAGTATTGTATCCATAGTATATCACAGGCTGAACAGCAGGCAGAGAGAATTTCAGTGAATCTTAGAAGTTTATTTCTTATTGCAAGAATAAATCTGTTTCAATTACTTCATTTGCTTCTTTATTTTTACAATTGAAAGCATGAACACAATTTTGTGGCTGCAGTGAAGTGGGCAGGTTTGAATTCATATCTGAACTTAATTTCTCCTTTGGTCATGCCTCAGCTGCTTTGCACATCTGCCTGTGAAACGCAATTCACCTTTCAGCTTAGAAGAAGACAAATTATTAATACATCAGTTGGGAGGAAGGGAAGTTTAACTTATCCTTAACATTTTGAATGAGTTAATTTTTTCCTTTTGTTGACCTTATGTTTTTTCCCATCCTCTTCCCTCTTCCCACATCATCTGCTGCTCTGTGCACCCAGAGGAGAGACACAGATTTACCTGCAGCGAAACCTCTTTGTTTCTTCTTTACCCAGCCAAGAACACTTCAATTTAAAGTTTGTTAACAACCTGAATATGCACGAGAACATTCACTGAAAAGGCTGAGAGTGCTTTATTATGCTCTGCCAGCATTAAAAGGTATTTTGACTTTCCAGAAAAGAAGAGACAGAAGAAAGTGAAGCCCACGAGTGACTGGCGAGAGAGGAGGAACGCAATCCGCCTCACCAGCGAGTACACGGTGGAGACCCTGGTGGTGGCAGATGCTGACATGGTGCAGTACCACGGAGCAGAGGCTGCCCAAAGGTTCATCCTCACTGTTATGAACATGGTAAGTAGGCACTCTGCTCTCAAAAGAGGAAGCAGCAGTAAGCAGGACATACCCAGGGTAGGATAAAGCTGATTTGACAGCAGAAATTGAGAACTGGGTTGACCTTCAGGTACGAGAAAAGGTTTTGCTTTTCTTGTGTTATGTTCCTCTTCTCCATTTGTGTTATTCCTGGTATTTGCCACAATCAAAGCTCATTTTTAAAAACTGTAAATGTAAGTTTTCACTTAGGAAATAGTGGTTCAGGAGTGGTGTTTTCTAGCAGGTGTTTGGTGCTGCTGTGGTTTAACTTGGAGGAGGGTAATCCACAGTGGACAGTTGGTCTTGTCTGACATGTTTCTTGGGTTCCTGAAGATTCCTATGGCACACCTGTTTCACAAGAGTTATGGGTCATTGTCATACAGATTTCCAGCAGAAGACCTGGCTTTAAGTCCAGAATGATTTCTGTCTCTGATTTTTCCACAATGAAAATGGCTGCTTCCTTTGATGTAGAAAATGGGGCAAACTTATCACCAAACTGCTGACTGATCCCACTCTTCACCCCATGACCTCTAGGGCTGCATGAGCTGGTGCTGATCCTACTTATGAGTAGTTGATGGAGTTGGGCTTGAAAATCCTTTTAGAAATCCTAAGGACATCTTTTGGGAGTGAGGGGAACCTTTGGAAATTTCAGGCTCATGGGAATTGTGGGTGTTAATTTGTGAGCTGTCCCTGTAGTGAGGGCCTCTGTCTTAGCTGATAAGGGAACACAAAGGCTCCCACAGGGAATGTTCACTCAGTTGTTGGCAGTGCCAATAAGGAGGTAATGGCTAAATTGGATGTAGACATGGAAAACTCTGCTCAGAGGCTGCAGGGGTCCTTGCAGACAAGAAAGTCTTGGAGGAAGCTCATATTCCTTTGCCCATGCTATTGTAATATCCAGGAACAGCTCATTCTCCTCACTGTGCCTCTGTTGGTGTTTATGAGCAGCAAATTGGCTTGGGAAAAAATAACAGTCTTGAGTAGTAATTGCCTGGTCATGCTTCCCATGCAGAGAAGGATGCTCAGCATAAAGCAGCTATGGAACAACAGCTTTTTAAGAAGTCTTGTGTTCCTTCATCCAGCACTGGTGTGAGGAGCCCTCCTGGAGGCTGATTGAGTTGGGAGTTTGATTAGTCTTTTCCATTAATGAGCTGCTTTTCTGCATCCCTTCCTCTACCTTTATTTTGCCTCCCAGTGTGCTCTGACAGTTGGCACTTGATGGGGCTCCACTGTGGCTCTGCAGTTACTTTTGATGATCCTCATGCCAACAGATGAAAGATTTCACTGGTGCCATTGGGGATCTCTGTGTTGTGCAGCTTTTTCAGCCTGTGAAGATTTTTAGGGATGAACACACCAATGGACCAAGTCTTAAACAAAAGGTGGCTTTGGATCTTTGGAATCATGTTTCTCTGCAGGCTGAGATCCTGCAGAACATCTCAGCAACATCAGCTTGCCAGGTGTGAATAAATCTGTGTGGAGAGGCTCTCATAGATGGGTTGGGTTCTCCAAACCCATTTATTAAACAAATATTGGAGGTTAGTTTCCAATGGATTAGGCTGATGGGCTTTTAAGCCTGGTTCTGATGCTGTAGTGTGAGCTCAGCTCTTTATTAGACACCAGAGAGAGCACATGGAAGAGGAGACTCTTGGATGAGGAACACGTTCCTGTGACATCTCCTCAGGTGCAGGTCCAGCTGAAATGCTTCCCACTGTTAAGTCATTGCTCCTGGGGGCCTCACTCGTGTGAGTTTTTTCTGTTTTCTGATAGGATTTGAATTCATATTTGGGGTTTTCAGCCTTCAGAGGGGCAATGGGAGAGTCTCTCCCTTGGCCACCTACATTCCCACATTTGTAGGAATATTTTTCAGGCCTCTGAAGGAAACTGCTTTGAGAGTGACTGGCAAGACCAAAAGACAGTGAGGAATAATAACAGGCAAACACATAGATGGCATCATTGCATAAATCCTTTATTCTGTGGTGATAAAACCAGGTGAAATTCAGGGGAATCAAAGGGGATTTCAGTGTTACATTTACACAATGAAAGCTGACCTTCATCCCAGGAAAAGAAGCTGAAGGATAATTCAGAAAAAGGTATTTCAGGGAGATAAAAACGTGGGTTGGGGAGGCCTTAGCCAAGCTCTTGACTGCTTGGGATCTTTGTTTCTTACCTCCCTGTCAGCCTTGGGTGACTGTTAGCTGGGGGACAGGATTTGCCCCATGATATTAGGCAGTGCTTATTCAGCTATACTGCAGGATGGCAGGCTGCCTCTAAAAGAAACCAGAATGTTAATTTTGGCTTGGGTGCTTGCATTTAAGCAAATAGAACATTACTGGTCAGGGGTATATTAACTTAACTCCTCTCTGTAAGCCATTACGTTTACTGTCAAACCACAAAACAAGCATTAAGAGGTCTTATTAATGCATTTTATATTTATAGACATTTTAAATAAAGTGATCTGCCTTAAAGTATTTAATATCTATTTATGTTACAAGAATTTCTGAAAGGGGGGAAAAAAGTCAGCATTGCAAAATACGGGTTTATTGCTCCCTTGGTAAATGAGAATCTTAGAGGGGAAAAACCCACCACCCTCTTCTAGAATAACAGCTAAAAAGCACAGCAAACCCATTTCGGAGCCCAGGAATAACAGGTAGCACTTTATGTAGCAAATGCTGTGTTTTTAATGTTATTCTGTAGTTCCATCCCCCTGAACAGAGAATAGATTCACATTAAAAGTGCTTGTTTTTTGTCAATGTCACTGTAGAGGTGCAGGCTCTTCCATTTACTAAACTAATGCTTGAAATTATAAGACAGATTTTTCCAAGATCATGGAAGAATTTCACTCTAAGGTGCTCTGTAATGTATGAGTAGACTCATACAAGCACAGCTCCAGGGATTTGAGTTGGCTTTTTTAAGTCACCACTGCTAAAAAGAAGTATTTTCTTGTTTTCTGGCAAGGTTCAGCATGATTTTCCAAACAGGTGATAAGGTTGTTGTCAAATGCCACCATGCACAGCTGCAGCCTTAGCAAGGCAGTGACTGTGGGCATGAGGAATGGAAGGACGTGGACAGCAGAGCTGTGGAAATGCAGAACCACCTACTTAAATATGAGTGCTGAGTATAGCTGAATATAGATTTAACTTTTCTAAGTTAAACTCCCTTGTTATTGAGCTTTGTTGCAGTGTTTGCATTCCAGTTCTTGCCTAACCTTTGGCTTGAGAGCATCTTCTGTTCCTGTCCTCCTTCTGTAGTGACCAGTGTTTAGAACTTCTCTGAATTCCAAACCCAAGTGCCTTTGTGGTAAATCAAGCTTAAAAACATACTTATTTTGCTCACCCATTCTGTTAGTCTGCATCTGGCAACTAATTTCTCAGTGCATTTCTTCCACATGGAGCTGTTAGGATGGATGTTCTGTTCTTGCAGGAGTTTTATGTTTTTATTTGCCTTTCATCTGAAAGAAGTGACCAGTAAAGGAAAAAGGAGATTCTAGGAACTGCACTGATCTCTGCTGTGTCTGGTTTTCATGGTTTAGGTTTTCATCTTTCTGGAGAGAAGTGATTCAAATGGTTCTGGAGAAAACTGGTTCAAATGGTGATAAAGGAGGATGAGACTCTCTGGAAGGTCCTGTCCATGGCTGTTGTGTTGCTGAGGATGAGGAGAGACTGTTTTCAGGCAGGCCCTGAGCAGTGAGCTGTGGATGTTGGCTCCTTGCAGAGTGCAGAGCTGACTTTGCAAACCAAGTCCCACCCAGACTGACCCTCTGAGCATTTAGAGACAGAGACGTCTGAATTTCTGAATTTCCAAGACCACAACACAGCCATTTAACAGCTGCTTTCTATGGGTTTGAAAACCTAAAAAAAAAATGAGTTGGGTTAGTTTGGGTTTGGGGATTTTTTTTTTTTGTCCCCTAAGTGTATTTTTTTGGGTTTTGCTATAAATTACAACTGTGGCTTGGTTTGGAGCTTGCCTTTTTCTGTGAAAGTGCAGCAAGAAGGGAGAATTTGTGCAGTGTGTGTCAGTTCTCCTGCAGCTGTTGCTAAGCCATGCGATTACTGTGGAAGCTCTTTGCAGCAGCAAGCAGGAACTTGAAGTTAGTGATCTTTTGGATGTCATTAAGAGGGAAAATTCTTATGTTATTCTTTAGGAATGATACTGTTTTACTCTCTGAAGCCTGATTTTACGCTCCACGGATTGTTTTTCATTTTGGATTTCCCCTGTGAGGGTTTTTTTTTTTTTTTTTTTAATGCTAAAAAAGCAGATAAAATCATTTTTATCATGCTTGCATTGATGGATTTATATGTCTGTGCTCTTGGGGGCTGGCACATAAAGGCTCCAGAGCTGCCACTGATAATCAGCTCCCTTACCCTGGTCTGGAATTTTCATGATGGGAGCAGGGACATAAAGGAACATAAGGGAAAAGGATCTGAGTGTTTCATCACTGTCTACAGATTTCTCTTTTCGCTCCAGCAGCCCCAGGAGAAGGAGTTATGTCAACTGTATCTTATAAAGAGCTATGAATATGTTCTTTTTCATAATGTTTAAAGGAGTAATTTGAAAGCTTGGCTTTAGGTGGGTGTTAGAAATCCTATAGCACTTTTCAAAACAAGAGAAAGACAACCTCAGTAACCTGACTAAGGCTTCTGCTGTCCAAACCTCATCCAGCAGCCAAGGCAATGGGAAGGCTCCTGCTTGAGTGCAGTGCTTAGGGAAGAAAAGGGGGGAAAAAAAAGTCCATTTACCCTCAGGGTTGCTGTTCTGAACTCCAAAACATCTGAAACACACACGTCTCCCTCCCACCGTCCACCTGCAGAGGAAGCTCTTGAGAATTAAAAAAAAAATCAAAATGATGTAGTTTAGTTCCTCTCTCAGCCCAATTCTATATGTCTGTGTTTGCTCTGTGCGTGCTGGGGCAGGCCTACACAGCTCATGCCAAAACTGCATTTGTTCTGCCCCTTCCATGTCAGAGCTGTGAGGGGAAAGAAAGGCAGGAGGAATGCAAACAGAGGAGGATGGTCCAGCCTTCAAGCTTCCCTGTTTTCTTTAGGGCATTCTGTACAGTAAAGCTCTGTCAGGGAAATGCAGATGAAGGGGGAGATGCCAGAGAAAGGCTTTATTCTTCTTGTTGTTCCATGACACTTCCCCTTCCATTTTTTTTTCTGTTTTGTTTGGTTCTTTACCATATCTCCTGTTTCCAGAGCTCACTCTGCTTTTGGTGACTCCTCACAGAGAAGTCAATACAGAAGTGTAGAAGTTCACCTCACTGCAGCAGGGCACCCACAACACTTCAGTCACGCTGACCACTCTTCCCATCCCTCCCTTTCATCCCAATGATCCAGAGCCTCCATTTCTTACCCATCCAAGCTGCTTTCTGCCACTTGTGGTGATGTCCTAAACAAGTAACCTTCGCATTTGGTTCCATAGCAGAGTTTCATGCAGCTGACACTCCTGTTCCCAGATGCCTTATTTTATTAAAAGGTTCTAAAACACCCAAATTTTTTTTTTTTTTTTTTTTTTTTTTTTTTTTTTTTTTTTTTTTTTTTTTTTTTTTTACTTTTCCCCTGCTGGAAGTAGTCACAGCAGCCTGAAGGGTGTGATGCAGTTGCAGGCTTGAGGAGGGGATGGCCCATGGTGTTGGGAGTGGGCAGGGAGGTGTCTGTGAGTCAGTCTCTCTGTCCATGCAGCAGGAAATCTTGAGAACATCTCAGCAGTGGGAAATCCCATTCCTCATCCCCTGGACCAGTTATCCCAACCACCTCACTTGGCATGTGCTGCTGGTGCACACTTGGATGTGGTATTGAACAGCTTGGACACACTGAGTCTGTGGGGTTTGGTTTTCTTCTTGGCTGGGTGAGAAAGGCAGAAGGATGTTTCTGCCATGATGGAATTCCATTCTTAGCAGGAAAGACCTGTGTATTGGAATTCTTTTATTTTAAATTCAGCTGGATTCTGTGATGATGCTTCCATTGGGCACAGCCTACATGGCACAGCCTGGTTTAACTCCAGCTGAGAACAACCTGAGCTGTATCAGGCTCATATTTTTTTTTAGCAAGTCATTTAAAATTCTGTTTGCTTTCCCCATGGGATTCCTTCTAGCCTTAAAACCCATGATCTGAGAGAAGTTCCACTCTGAAAGGATGTGGGTGCAGCTGGCAGTGGGGCTTAGACCCAGAGCTGCCCCATGCTGGACAGGGATGGTCCCAGCCCTCACCACAGGGCACAGCAGAGCCTGTCGGGAGAGCCTCTGTGAAAACTTCTTAAAAAGAGGGGGAAAAAGCTGAATAATGAAAAAAAATGGGGGAAAAAAAATCCATATGAGCACCAAGATCAGAGCAGGAGGGTGAGGTGCTCCAGGTGCTGGAGCAGAGGTTGCCCTCCAGCCTGTGGGGAGACCATGGTGGGGTAGGTGCCTGTTCTCATTGTGACCTGAGGAGAGGAGCCTGTGCTGGAGAAGATTCTGCTGGTGGGAACTGCAGCCCATGGAGAGGATCCAAACTGCAACAGGGGAAAAGTGTGAGGAGGGAGCAGCAGAGAGAGCTGTTCCAGGCTGAGGTCAGTCCCCATTCCCCATCCACCTGCATGGCTCTGGGTGAGTCAGGAATGCAGGAGTAAAGATGAGGTGAGAGGAAGGTGTTGTTTTAATTTATCTTTTTTTCTCTGTATACAAATAATTTTAATTGGCAAATTAAATTTTCTCCAAGTCAAGTGTGTGTTGTCTGTAACTGTTAAGTGATCTCCCCTAAGAGGGAAAGGTTAATGTTCCTTTTAGGCAACACAAACTGCCATCAGTCTGGGGCTCCTTTGGGCTTCATTTAAGAAAATAAGCAAACAAAGCTTGAATAAACAAGCAAAGTGGAGCCTCTTGCAGTCACAATGACTCTTTTTTTTTTTGATTTAGTATCCAATTGCTGCTGCTTGAGCTCTGCTGAGATCGCTAGTGGATGGGAATAAAAGTGCAGTCAGAGTTATCCTTGGGACAGAGAGCACAAGGGAAAAGGAGGAAGGGCTGGAAGCTTTCAAGATGACATCCTGAACTCTCCAGCAGCTGGTGCTTGGTGGGCAAGTTTTGCCAGGGAAAGCAGCCTTTGGAAGTTGGTGGTGTTTGGATATGTCCATACCAGGTCTGGAGGCAGCTTGACTGCTCTGATGGGAAGCCAAGCACCAGCACCAACCAGGCTCAGTGATTAGGACCTGTTTGCTGGATTTATTCTCATTTCATGAGAAGGAACTTCATGGGATGGCCAGAGGTAGTGGAGAGCTTGGAAACCAAAGACATTCCTCCACCCATCCGTCCCTCCATCCGTCCATCCCTCCATCCGTCCATCCCTCCATCCATCCCTCCATCCATCCCTCCATCCATCCATCCATCCATCTTCCATCCCTCCATCCATCCATCTTCCATCCATCCCAGGGATGTGTTTGTCAGTCTCTGTAGTGGTTGACCCCCTCAGCCTGGTGCCCCAGTGACCCTCCCAGCTGAATGTCCAGGTCTCCACTTACCTAGGGGTCACCTGTCAGAGCCCTTCTCTGCAAATGTCAAGTTTATCCCCCGCCCAGGTCTGTAGTGAGAGGCCTGAACTGCTCTACCAACACATCCCCAGGCTGAGCAAATAGTGCCAGCCCTTGTGTGCACTTGTACACCAGCCCCAGGGAAGATAAATGGCTCATTGTGCTCAGCTGAAGGTCACTGGGTCAAACACTGAGTAGCTCTGTCTTGCAATCTCTGCCTAAATTGTAGGAAACATTTACGTGTGTGCTTAAATCCAACCCCAAACACTGGAGAGCTTCAGAGTGCTCTTCCACTGAGCACATTCCTGAGTATTTGCACAAATAGGAAAAATACCAAGCGTTGAAAACATAATGTGCAAGATGTGCTCGTGTCTCGGGTTTGCTGTAGGAAGTTTCTGAGCCTGGGTGATGCTTGTAGCCAAACGAGCTGTGAGCAAGGAATATTGCTTACCTGGGGCCAAACCTGCCTCCCATTTGTCAGGAGTCTCTCTTCACTGGTCTTGATTTTGGATTTTTTTGGCTAAGAAGGGGGTACAATATTCACCCAAGGCCTTTTATGTGGCATTTTACACCTTTTTTAAGTAAACCCTTCACTCGCCTTTTTTGATTCTGTCTAGTTAAAACATTTGTACACGGAGAAAGGGGTGGAATAAAATTCTGGGACCAATTAAGATCTTATATTCTAACCTATAAAAATGAGGTGAAGTATCAGAGCTGGAATGCAAAATCTGGAGAAAGTAGTAAGGTAGTTTCCGGTGCTATTTTTGTATTTCCTGAGGCTTGTGTCATTATGTGCTGCCTTATTACTATTCTCTTATATAAGATATGAAAATAACAGAGGGAAATTGCTTTTCCATTCTATTTCCTGGAGTCTAAAACACGCCATTATTTCATCTTGCATTCAGATATCTCTGATATTTAAATGCTGAAGATCCATGTTAGTTGGATGCTTCATAACGTATGTCCACGTTCCTGAGACTTTATCTTTGGAGTTCCTTCGGAATATTTTCCTCCTTTCCACAGTAACTCTTAAAAATTCTTTATTTTATTGAGTGTAGTAGCACAGTCCCTTTGGGGGAGTTTTTTGTGTCAATTTTTAAAAGGAGAAATGTCTAACTTTAGTCACAATTGGTTTCTTCAACTGTTACAAGATCTTGATATTTCTGCTAATCAGCTCTGTATGTTTTCTTTGCTTTTTGACAGGTGTACAACATGTTCCAGCATCAAAGCCTGGGAATTAAAGTCAACATTCGAGTGACCAAACTAGTCCTGCTTCACAGTCGCCCTGTGAGTTCCAACCCCTTTGTCCCCTGCTGCTGGAATTGCTGTGTGGTGTCCCACAGGGTGGGAGGGGGATGTGGGGCATATCTGGCCCCAGGATCACAAATTGTGGGGAGTTGCTTGTTCCACTTCACCAGGCAGCTTTAAAGATGGGAAGTACACGGGCTGTGGGAGTGAAAGGAACCAGAATCCTTTTATTTATCCTTCCTGGTAAAGCTGTCTTCTTGTAGCTGCAAATCAGTCTGGAGTTAACTGTTACATCAGAGAGATCAGATGCTTTATCTAAAGACTGGGATTGATATTTCTCCTTTTATATATCTTTTCTTTTCTCTCCCCCAAAGGCCAAGCTGTCCATTGGGCATCATGGAGAGAGATCTCTGGAGAGCTTCTGTCAGTGGCAAAATGAAGAATATGGTGGGGCAAAATACCTTGGTAACAACCAGGTTCCTGGTGCCAGGGATGACACCCCTCCTGTGGATGCTGCTGTTTTTGTCACCAGGTATGGGAAGGTCTGTTTTATCAGTTTTAATTCAACCAGTATAATGCCCGTGGTCAGTGATGGGGTTATCTGGTCAAGCAGAAGTCTAAGAAAAAGATGCTGCATTTGCTGCTCAGATGCCCCAGGTGAAAATGATCTGTCTTATTTCTTGTGCATTCTTACAAGGTTGTACAAAAGCACCTCTCCTCTTGAGCCAAAGTGTCACAGCTGTGGTCACTGTTCTGTGTCACAGTCAGGATCAGGAGGTGCCTGAAGCACAGGGGCAGCTTTTTTCTCACACCAGCTGGCCGGAGTGGGAAAAACTGGGGAGGATTTGGAGCCCTCCTTCCTGGGAGCAAGAAGGTGTGGGGCTGAGAACACAGCTGAGCTCAGGTGCTCTGTGTGCAGTTAGGGATGGATCAGCTGAGCAGTCTGAGAGGAGCAGACAGTGTGTCAGCAGTGGGGAGGGAATTAATCTCCTAAAGAAAGTGGGAGAGAAATACCATAAACTAAATTAATTTTCTCTCTCTTTGCCCGAGGAAATAACCACTTCAAGTCTGTCACAGGTGAGATAGAGAAGGGGTGTCATTCCTGATTGGTTTGTGTATTTGAAAACTCCTGCATTTATTTCAGATGTGAAATGATCTTTGTAGAAAAACTTGGTCAAAATTCTTTGCACCATGGAGTTCTGAATTTACTGATGTGTCAAACACATCAGATAAAGCAAGAAAAAGGGTGTTGTAGGGACAACAGTCATTTTTCCTCTAACTGCCTGAGCTCAACCTCACAATACAATGCAAGTCCCATGTTCCCACAGTTACCACAAATTTTGAGTATCCATGGTGGTTTAGGGTTTTTTTGCATCCTTTAAGATGTAAAAGAAGTATTCATTTTTACAGAAGTGATCTCTGAATAATTAAAGTGAGCACAAAATTATGGTGTAATGTGGGTGCTCATTTTGCTAGAAAAGCACTACTTCCTACCCCCTTCTTCCCCAGTTTGAGACAGGAAATCTCTGTATTGCAGTTCAATATTACTCACCTCTTTCACTTACTTTCTCTGCCAACAACATAAGTAGAAATACATGTTTTTGCATAAACTGCCATCCCGATTGTAATAATCTCTTGTGTTAGATTTGTGTTAACAGCCCCACTGCAAACCATCCATGGGATTCTGCTGAGTGTTCAGTGAAAGAGCTGGTGAGCAGGGCATGAGGCCAGCAAAGTTCCTGAGAAATCTCCTCCACAGACGTGTGTGCAGCTCCCCCAAAGCCTGCTCCCTCGTCTGTATTCACTGCACTCCACCAGGCACTTGTGCAGATACTTAACAGTTTAGACAGAGGGAATAGTTCCTTTGAAGTCAACGGGCTGCACATCCTGGTTATAGTTAAGCATGTGCTCCACTGGATCAGGGCCTAAATAAATAACTAACATTTTTGTTAAACTCATCTGGGTATATCCAGTTGTCCTGCATGACAAGTGAGGCAGAGAGAATCTTTTCTGATGGGCTCTGAGTGAGCAGAGCATTTCATCTCTGCAGCTCAGAACTGAATGCACAGTGTCAGGCTAAATGAGCTGGACTCAGGCTTCTGAGAAAGAACTGCAGAAAGAATTTGTAGGAGGAATTGTGCAATGGGTTTGCAGGGTTTTGCAGTGGGGATAGCTGGGAAAGTACAGGTTTGGTTGGGTTAGAAACCAGATTCAGCTTTGGTGAGAAGGTTCAGGCCAAGGAGCACATGGCTGTGCACAGGAGCAGCATTTTTGCTGCTGGAGAGGCCAGCAGTGTTTACTTGGAGTCTGTCCTTCCTTCTTGCTGTGTCCTGTCATCCTTAACCCATCCTGCTTCTGTCTCATGGAGGATGCTGCATCGTTTGGAAGACTTTTGGGACAGCAGCCCCATTCCTGTGTCAGGGAAATGAGTTTTTCTCCTTTTGGCTTTGGAAATGAGTGTGTGTGTGTCCCTGGACCCTCCCCAGACTGTACAGATGGACCAGTGGTAGAGGATGTGGGAGCAACAGCATGTCCAGCACAAGCAATTGCGCCAGAAAAAGCAGAAGCTGAATTTTCAGCAGCTGCAGCTGCTTTGAGGACTAGAAACAGATTCTTTGGGGTCAAGCTCTGAAGAAATCCCTCTGGTTCCAATCTGGCTGGGTTCATTTGAAACACCAAGGCACGCTTGCCTTTTGAAACTTCACCTCTAAGTGATGTTTCCCATACCCTCATATGCAAAAGTAGATTACTTAGGTGGCAAATATCCATCTTGTGAGATTTTAATGGTATCCACCTGATTTCCAGGTAAGAGACACACTCTGCCTGTGAAATAAGATGCATTGTCCAGCTCAGTGAATAAGTGAGACAGTGGGAATAATGTGCCACAGCCCTGAAGGTCTGACTATAGTGTTGTGGTCTCTATAATCATCATTTTCTCATTCAGATTCTGGTTTTGAACTTGCAGAAATTCAGGTCTCTGCCATCTTTGGACAGTGTATTTCATATTTTAACAGGCATCTGACCAGAATAACTTCTGTCTGCAGAATCTGTATCTTAGTGATTTTAGAAGCATGTCTCATTTGAAACACATTCCGTCTCTTGATCCCTCTGTCTTTTGCATTCCCTGAGAGATCCTCAGGCACACTGATGTTATCCCAGCTCCTGGCTGGAAGTGTTTGGGTCACCTATTAGAGAATAGGTGATGTGACAGCAGAGCAAAGAATGTCCCAACACTGACAGGAACAGGATTCAGAGCTGTCTTTAAGCAAAGACTTGTTTTTTCCTGACACAGTGGTGTAGTTGTTCCATTTACAGCCTGATCCTCCCTTCCACATTTCTCCAGCTCTTTGCCTTCCCATTAAATGGGCAAATGGAGGAATTCACTGTGCATGGAGGAAACTGGGCACATAGTGCTGCTGAATGTACCTCTGGATGTGAAAAGTTTATCTTGGCAGGCTTTGGACTGTACCAGTTTCCTCTGTCCTTTAGCTTTATGACCCTGCAGGGTTAGACTGGTCGAAAGATGTCATTTGAAGGATGCTGGGAATGGCCATTTAACAGAATGCTTCTTATTCCTGTTGCACAGTTCAACTACTGTCCTCCTTTCTCACAGGAAGGACTTGAATTGCAGAGTTTAGCTTAGCACAGTTAGATATTTTTTTCCAGTTGGTGGGAGCCAGATGGAAGAGTGACTGGAGGAGGAGTTTTGAGGTCTTCTGGCTATTTTTATTGAACTAAACAACTGACTTGTTGTCATTTTTTTGAGAACTGTTGCACTCTGCTAATGGAAACCTCTGCAGGGTACCAGACATGATAATGACTGAGAATTTCACAGGTCACAGGATGAGAACTTGTGTCCTACTTGATTCAGGCTAAAAGTGAAGAGTAGAACTGGTTCACAGCTAGAGCTGTGATTTCAATATATTATCCAAGACCTCCTGTTATAAGGTCAGATGTTGGATTTGAGCTGCAGCTCCTGGAGTAAGAATTTTATTTCAACACAGCTCTGTAAAAAATTCTGCTAACAGAGCTACGTCTCTGTGATAAAAGACCTTTGCACATGCAATAAATATTAAAATATCTTTCCTGCATTGTTGAGTATCATTACAGTATCAGTCATGTCAAGCACTCACTTCAAAATTACCCATGCAGTCCAGCTCAAAAATGTGCCAGAGAGACACCTGTGACTGAAACCTTTTTAAAAGGAGATCAGTTTCAGGTGCCAGGATGGGGCCATTTAAATCACTGGTGTGACTGAGCACAGGTGAGACAGATCATTCTGAATACCTTTCCGTGCTGTGTTTTCCCTCTGACTGCCAGGGAAGGAGTTTTAGGAATTTTAGCCTTGTGATGGGGTGTCTCCTTGCCTTTGGAAGAAGACTGAGACCCACCAAGCTGGTTTGTGACTTAGCCTGGATGTGCTTTTCTGTTTGGCCACAGAGTTTTGGGATAAAATATTTGCAATGGTCCAGATGGTTTAAATCCTGGCATTTTTGTACATATATTTGAAGAGAAGATGGAGTCTCTTGGTCTTGTGTTTATGATGGTTTTAAGGATGAGCTGAGCAGGTTTTGCACTTGAGTTGCCAGCAATGTTCAGTTCTGCTGCTGATGTGCTTCAAGCCCTTCCCTGACCAAACAGCATCACAGGACTCTCTTCACACACAAAGGTTGTTCTGCCTCTGTCTGTTCTGTCTGCAAGTTGTGCTGGATCATTTACAGACTCTGTATTTAATAGCATGGTGGTAATTCCTCTGTTGAGCTGCCAGAAAGTGCCAGACACCCTTTGGTGTGGGACAGCGCGAGGAGCAGAAATTCTGTGCATTATTTGCAGGGCTGGACAGGCTCTGGAGAGAAAGAGAGAGGCTTTTCTAGCTGTGGCCTCCTGCCATCCACTAATAGTTCAGCTATCTGTTGTCACAGGAAAAGCATCTGTTTGATTTAGCAGTTTATATAACATAATAAGTCCTTAAATAAACCTCTGTCAAGCTGGCTCTGGGAAGTGGAGCAGGAGTGCTGGTGCCAGCTCCATCAGGAGACTGTCATTAGTCTTCCTTGGGAAGGCTGGAATGCCAAGGTGTCCAGACACAGGCTGCAGTGAAAAATGAAAGCTGGGGCCGGTGTGTGGTCGTAGCTTCCGATTTTTGTTTGGTTCCTATCTGATTTTTTAACACTTTGATGGTTGTTATGGTTTTTCTGCACTGAAGCATGGTTGGTTTTCAATGTCTGCTGAACAAGAGCTGGTAATGGCTGTTTGTGCTCTCCTTCCAAGCCTTTGACAGCTTGATTTGTGGCTTTCAAAGGAGTTTGGTGTGGAGGGTCTGGATTCATCAGCCACAGTCCTGGGCCTTAAATCCCTTTTCCCATAAACCCCAGTTTCATTACTTTCTTCAAGTAAAGAGCACTTTTAATACTTATCTATTTTTATACTTCTCTTAAGTATTTTCTTTTTCTAAGTATTTATCTTTCTCTAAGTATTTTTGATCTTCCTCCTGCCAAACTCTTAAACTCCAGATCCCATGGGGACTCAGGCATTTGGAATGGCACAATCCAAATGCACTAATAGGATTCTCTCACTTGCCTCCTCCCAGGGTGAGGAAAGACACGGTGATAGAGACTACAGTTCCTCAGCTTCCCTTGGGTTAAGAAACTTCTGAAATGTTTTAGCACATGTGATGTTTCCCTGCAGCTCCTCTTCGTTGTGGATTGCACTGCAAAGCAGCTCTTGTGAAGAGAGCTCCTAAAGAGAGCACTTAGACCTAAAAGTTTAAGTCTAAGTGCTTATTGAAATGCATTCCAGCTATTAATTTGGTTATAAAACACTTCCCCCTGCACACTTGTTTTTCTGTCATGAGGAATCTCACGTACAAAATCTTCTCACATGAAGTGTCAGTGCTTTGAGAGCTTCAAGGCTTTTATTCTGTTTCTGTTTAATACAGCTCCATGGATCCTCATTGATTTGTGGGCATCTGTAGTGTCTTCCCCTGCCTCAATGAGATGTGGGGAACCAAATGGAGTCACTTGAACCTCTCTGTGTTGGATTCAAACCATAACGTGGCAAATCTGACTGTAATAAGTTTATCTGAAGCCAATTTACCCATTACCAGGAAAATCCTGAAATTCTCTTTCTTCTTCCATGTCAACATCTGTCTTTATCTGTTTAGTCCTGATTTTTTCATGTTCCTTTCTGTTCTAGTGAAGAATTGAGAATTTCTGGGTACATGTTATTAGTTCTGTGCCTTTGGGCTGTGCCCCACACATCTGCTACTCCAAATATCTTTTAGGGTGCATCACAGGGCTCCTGCTCCTTATTGTTACAATTCTCTTGTGGAAAGAACTTCAATTTTAATCCAGTTGTGGAAGAGGTGTGACATCACAGACTGGGGCAGAGCTCTTTTAGGTGCTGAATCTCAAGTCTGTTAAACTGGCCTGTGGTATCTGGGGCTGGTTCCCATAATTGCCTCTAATCTCAGTAGCAATCAGGGCTGTTATCTGTGTTGTCATCGTGCAGCGTGCACAGCAGCCTTACAAAATCCCCAGACCTCAACACCCATGATCTGTGAGTCATGCACCACTGCTTTTTCTTAGTCTGGAGGCACAGGATACATTTCACTTCTGTTCTGTTTTTCTTTCTAGGACAGATTTCTGCGTGCACAAAGACGAGCCTTGTGACACTGTGGGTAAGTGCAAGAGGCAGGGGAGGGTATTTTGATAGCCACCTCTGTGCTAAGAGGAGTGTTCTGGGTAATCTTTCACTCTTTGGTTTGCTGTAATGTTGGTTTTGCTGCTCTGTGTACCTCTGTCATGCAGATATGGATTAGCTGAGAAGGGTATGAACTATAAATAAGCCATTAAATTTTAACCCTTTTTAAGCCCTGAAGATCTCTGGGTTCAGGAGTTATTCTTAAGTATTTCTGCTTCTTTGGAGTGGGTGCAGAAGAAACTGCCTCTTGGTGTGTCTGCATAATGTTCCTTTCAGTTCCCTCTCACCTCAAACAAGAATTTGCTAACTAAGGAGTGTATTTCCCATTGTAAGAACCTGTGTGACATTCCCAGATCAAGCTGGCACTCAGACACTGGAGAAGAATACCTCATTGTAGGAAAGCCAAGTTAAATCTTCTTTTTAGCCTCCTGCTCCTCCTACTTCCTAACTGCCTTTACTTGTATCCAAAGCCTGCATACACAGGGTCCTTACATCCCACACATTAAATACTTGGTTTATTTATTTCACTCAGGTAGCAGTAACCTTCACTGTGTTCTCCTGGTTGTTTTTTCTTTTTTTTTTTAATCCCCACAGTGGCAGCAGTGTTTGGAGACACAGCTCAACATCCTCTCTGTGATGATAGCATGGATTTTTTTAGGCTCACCTCAAAGTCAAGTGGCCCCTTATCCTCCATTCTGTGTAAACTTGGGAAGGATCCTAATTTTCAGCTGTTCTTACACTCCATTGTTCAGGGAGAGACTTGCAGGGGTTGTGGACAGTGGGTGATGCAGAGCAGGGAGGGAAGTGCCTTCAGCAGGAGCCCTGTGGAAGGATCACCTTGGAATGCAGCTCTTTCCCTCCCTGGTGTGGGGATCAGGTGAAGGGAGGAAATACAGAGCTGGAGGATGCACACACATGAGCAAGGACTGGCCTTTGTGTCCAAGCTTTTTCCATTTGGAATCCCTCACAATGTGTTTATTCTGTGTCCAATGGAAAACACACTTCCACTGAGGAAGGTTTTTACACCCCGTGCCTGCACCTGGAGGTGGATGTGGCAAGATAAAATAAAGAAGTTTAAAAAAAAAAAGAGAGAAGCTGATGGAAGACACATGCTGACTAAAGTCAGAGCTCTTTCCATATTTAAAGAGAGTATTGTTGAAGATCTCTATTCAGGGAATTATATTACCAGAGACAGCATGACTAAGGAAATATTTTTATGACTTCTTTTCTGTTCTTACAATACCCAAGTTATTTCTTGTGCTGCAACTTGCTGCAGGCTGTGGCTGCAGTGGAGAAAGCAGAGAATCACAGCAATGAGGATTAAACTCACTTGTTACTCTTTCCAGTGTAGTTTTCCAAGATATTTAGAAGGTGAATGTTCCTGGGACAAAACCAGTCTGGCCTCTTTGCTCTCTTCAGTCCTGCTTTTCCTGCCTTCCCCTGAGAATTTCATTTGGCAGCAAAGCACTTATATCTTCATTTATGCATTTTCTGTGCCCCGTTTGGCCTCGTTGTGCCACTTGAATTTTTTCATGGCAGAGGAAGAAGAAATGAATAAATGTTCTTCTGTGACACATAGCTGGTTTGAAACAGTGATTAGTGTTGGTAGTACTAAATTTTAACCATGCAAAAGATTCTCCAGTTTTCCTCATTTGTCAGGATTGGGAAAAGCAGGTGTCAGTTGTAGATAAATATGTTTTTAATAGCCAGATTTCCATGCCATGTGCACACACCTGGGTGATATGAGCAGCAGTGTCATGTGGCTTTAACTTGGGCTTAATATGAGTGCAACAACTGAGACAGGTGGATGCCCACCCATCCTCCATACTGGCTTAGGAAGGTTTATCTTACTGTTTCAACCATCTCTGCTGTTTCCAGATTCCTGTTTCTCATTTCAGCTCCCAGATATTCCTCTCCAAATCAGCAGGACTGCCTTTAGCAGCACGAAGTGAGTCCAGCCAGTGACGCTGTGTTTGGTCCTAATGATTATGCTGTGGTTGTTGCGCTCCCCAAAGTTCTCCACAACAGCAACTTGCTTTCATTTCTTGCTTTACACCTTAACAGATGCATCAGATGTTTTTACACCTGCTAATGGCTGAGGTTGGCCCTTGCAATGCCAGTGCTGCCATCCTGTAAATGCAGCGAGCAGCTGCTCTCCCAAACCAGGAGACTGAGGCTGCTGCTCTATATAAGGCAGAGAATCTGGACTCTCAGACTCCTGATTTCTTTTCCCAGCTCTGGCACTGACTCATTGTGTGACATTTGGCAAGTCACCTACATTCTGAATGCTTCTGTCTACCTCTGTGAAATGAGGATTTTGAGTGCAAAGCTACAGAAGATTGCATGGCTTAGGGAGGTCTCCTGTAAAGGGTGTGGGGTTCTTGGGGATGTGATGCAGTACAAGTCCAGAATCTAATGTTGCTTAGTCTTGTTCAAGAGACTCTAAGGAATCTGTTGGATTTTATGTCCTGAAGTGCTGTAGGTAATGTTATTTTCAGTGACAGTGCCTTGATTTTCTTCACATTGTGAGAAATAAGGAAGCAAAACTTACCCTGGTGGAAGCCTTGAGGCCCAGCTGTTGTTGGGAAGTGGGATTATGAAGTTTAAATGGCTCATAAGAGGTGTTCATTTGTGCTCTGAAAGATCCATATTGAAAAACCTGTCTGCGGTCTTTGCCTGCCATGCAGACACAGTGAGAGAACAGCAGCAGGAGGTTTGTATTTGTATTCTGGCAGGGGCCCCTCACTGAAACCAGTTGCTCTGGGGACCTGGTTCAAATTTTCTTGGCCCAGCTGCCAGGGTAGTGTGGAGGGTTACATAATGGCAGAAACAAGCTCAAAAATGGGGGAAATGTGTAGGTATGTCTTGGTGGGGTGATAGCACTGTCTGCACCACAGACCAGAACCACCTTTGTGTAAGAAATATTTGTTAATGCTCATTGCCCACTCAGTTGTGTAAGTTAGGCCTGGGAATGGATGGATGGATTCCAAAGGAGGTGGACAGAAGGAAAACAATATTCCTGTGTGGAACAGTTGTGTTCCAACAGCCTCTGCTGTGGGATGCTCTCCACAGTTTGGGCAGGAAGGTTCTCTTTGTGTGTCAGTCAAAATTCCCCGGTCTGCTTTGGGCTCATCCCTCGTGCTGTGACTCCAACCAGAGCTGCCGTTTCCTGCAGAAAAATCGGTGTTCCAATGGAGCTGCCTCCCAGCCAGCCAAATTTCGAGTTTAATGTCTTGCTATTAATATCAGGCTGCAGCTTGGAGCCTTGCACGCTGTCAGAATCCAACCTTTCTGTGACATAAGCAGATTGAGAATGCCCCTTTCGTTCAATATTTCCACTGCCAGTGCCAAATAAGCAGCTTTACGGTTAGTTAGGAATGATCCTGCATATTTCAAGGCAAAGCTTGGCCTTCATTCCTCAGTGTACATGTTACCCCAGATCCAAGCTGAAGCTTCCCTGTATTCAGCCTAATAATAAAATCGGGGGCAGTGTGGAATTGGGAAATGGAAAATGAGAATGTGTCTTAAATATCCTTAAATTGCCCTGGTTAAAAATTACTTTAGCTCTGCTGCAGTCATGTGTGCTCCTCTGTGCCTCGATGTCGGGGAGGAGAAAGCAGAGTAAGTGTGTGCACTGCAGAGGGGCAGGCTGAGCTGGGGGAATGGCTGCCTGGAGAAAACCAAGCACAGAGTGGAGGTGATTGAGAAACACAGTTTTCCAGACTCTTTCCATGAGTGAATCAGTGTTTGGAGAAAAACATTCCCATCTCCTGGCTGCTTATCGCAGTGGAGTGTTTTGAAATATGCCCAGGTTTGGCAGAAGAGGATCTGTGGTCTGTGTCTCCAAGTAGGCTTTTTTTATTCCATGTAAAACACCTGAATAAAGGACTGGACATTTTTTTTACCTTTTCCTTGGCCATTTGCCACCTCTGGCTGGCCTGTCCACAGCAGGAGACATTTCTGGTCATCCTGCCTGAACTGCTCATTTAAATCTTCCTCCCTTGTGTCATATTGATTCCAATGCCCTGTCAGTGTCACAACAGAGAATTCATCCCCGAGGAAAGGGAAAAGACTAGCTGCTTTGCTCTGAGTGGAAAAGGAATTCTCACATTAAAAACATTTTCCATAGTGGTTCATGTTGAATGTTTCTGTATATTCCAGGGCGGGTTTTTATTTGATGCCAGAATAAATAGAAATACCTGCTGCTTAAAACAATTCATTAGAGCAGCAGTGCCTGGCTTTAGCAAAAGCCTTGCTGGGACTGTCCTTCGGACCAAACCCAAACACAGCTTAATGCATTCAAATGAACAGACTGGAGGTTAAAATCTCTCTTAAAGAAACACCATCAAGTTAATTTGGTGTTTGGGAAAGCAAGGCACCTCACAGCACTGCAAATTTGTGTCACTTGTGGCTCTGCAGGGCAGTGGAGTCAGGCTGTTGGCTTTAGGAAACCATAGGGAGCTGTGGTCCAGTGCAGTTGGGAGAGTTTTTCCCTTCCCTTTTGGTTGCTAGGGAATAAATGCTGGCCTGCACAAGCCAGACAGGGCTGAGCTGTGCTATTGGGCATATTCATCACTACCATCTCCCAGGCCCCACCCTACCCACCACAGCCTTCCAGTTTCTTTTCACTGGCTAGCAATCCCTCCTCTTCCAAATTCCCACTGAAAATTCCTGTGCCAAGGAAGTGTAATATGAGATTGCATAAATCTTAAAAAGAGCCCTGGGATAAGCACAGCCACTCAGGTAACTGGGAATTCCTGCTGCTGTAACCCTTGCTCTGCCTCATTTGGTGTCCTGTCTGTACTTTTCCTTTTCTTGTTTTGGGGATGTGGCTTCAGCCAGGTTGCCTCACTGTGCACTGAAGACCAGAGGAAAATCCTGCTTACACCAGACTCAGAATCTTGGTGGTGTCTTCATTTGGGGTCAGGATTCTGGTCCTGATCTTAGATGTTGCCTGAGACATGCAACCCTCCATATTACCATCTTACATTCTGGTTTTATTGTTAAGAAAAGTAGAGCATTTGAATTTTATTTGCCTTTGGGTTTGTTCTGCAGCTCAGTAGTCTTGTTTAGGTTTGTCTTTATTCCTTCCATGTACTGAGAGCTCTGGTGGATTCTTGATCTCCTTGGCTGGAAAAGGTACTGTCCTTAGTTGGGAGCTCATATTGTCCTGCTGCAAGGAGTTCTTGTAGAAAATAGGTGGTTGATCACTCTTCTCTTTGGCAATTTATCAATCATTGAGTGCTGTAGACTCACAGTTATCTCAACTTTTTAAATTTTCTCTGTTTCATGTCTCGGATGAAAGAAATAACTTGGGTAATTAAAACAAATGCAGGTGTTTAGTGGAGAGAGGATTAGTTACAGATTTTCTGTATGTTTGTCATTTTTCCCTCTTCCATGTACTTCCAGTTTCCAGCTCTGAGGTCTTGCACACCCTCAGTTGCTCTCATGATTAACTCCCTCCCCTTTCCTTTTTCCCAATTTCTCTTTGTGGTTAGTTCAGAGCTCATAGGAGCTCCTGCTCAGTTTTGTTCCTTGGTGTTGTCTTTGTTGAGCTGGGCCTGGGCAGCCCCAGGCTGCTGTTCCAGAGGCCCTGCAGGGTCTGTTTTCCATCACTCCGAGCGCGGGACGTGCCCACCGAGGTCACGGAATTTCCCTACGTTTACTCCACTTCAGTCTTCATAAACCTCCAGCAGTTCCTCATTAGTTCTCCTCAATACATCATCCTCCTTTTGCAGCCCCCAAAATGTGTTTCAGGCCCTTTTATTTTCCCGTTATTTATCTGTCTGTCATGCTGACCCATCCCAGCAGATAAAACAGTGGCCTCGCAGTGTGGTGTGTGTTTGAAGCTTGTTCTCAGGGAGCTGGAACTAAACACTGTCAGCAGGGAGGAATAACACACTTCCTGCTCTCTACCTGGCCTTTCATGTCCTCTATCTGACTGCTGCTGGTAATTAATGCTCAGAGATATTTAAGGTGGTTTCTGAAATATGTTCATAGTCGTTGTCAGATGTAGGGCAGCGTGTCCAAAATCTTCCCATCAACTTCCCACCCTGCTTTAGTTTGTTAGGGTGTCTCTGCTCATCCTAAATCTTGCTCTTCTTGTTGACTGCTCCCTTCTGACCTTCAGACTTTGACAGAGCTTTTGTCTTTGTTGTGGCTCACCCCAAAGTTGGGGTTGGATGTTTAAGCTGATTTAAGCTTGAAAGATCTGCCTCCTCCCATGGCTTTATTGATGGTTCGTGGGGATGTGTTTTGATAAATGCAAGTGACCAACTGTCTGAAATGCTGTGGAGAGAACCCAGAGTACTTTACCAGGCAACATATCATTGGGTAAATAATCTCCAGGCCATCACATCTCAGCATTATGCAGGGTGATGCTGATTACTGTTAGAATGAAATGCATCTTGATAGAATTATCATAGAATTCTAGAATGACTTGGGACCATTAAACCCCAGCTCATTCCATCACTCTGCTATGGGACATCCTCCACTAGACCAGGTTGCTTCAGTCCCATCCAGCCTGACTTTCTTCAAAAAATTCACTGGCTACCAGAACTATGGTTCTTTCTCCTCAGGAATCCAGGATTCCAGCCCAAATCCTACCCATCTCCAACTGGTGGGTAACTAAGCTGCTTTCTGCTGTCCTTATTGAAAGGAGTAAGTCACGAGGGAGAATATTTGCCATGACTTTGTTGATATTTTTTCTGATACTCTTAACTTTATTCTTTGATTTCAACTCCATCTCATAAATCACTTTATGTGCTAAATCATTGTGCAGCTTGACTGGTGCAGGTGCAAACACGTCCTGCATTCCACTCCAGGGCCATTTCTGTCTGTGTGAAATTATAGAGACATGTACACAAAGCACCTGGGAATTTTGGTCTCGTAGCTTAAAGGGCAGATACCTGCATGTGATGTTCCTTTCCCCATCTTTTTACCCCTCACCCCTCTTGCTAAGTCTGGGGCTTTGACATACAATCACTCTGGGGGAAAAGGACTTGTTCGGCCTGTTTGAACTAACAATTCCCAGTGAATTTACAGGATAGTGTCTTTCAGAAGCAATTCAGTACATTTTCATGCTGGCATGGAGAAAAAAAACAATCAGAAGCATAATATTTTAATATTTCATTTTGTGTGACAGGCAGGTCTTAGGGTTTTGGTTCTCCTGAATATACTATGCTAGAACTTCTGAATTACAGTTTTATTTCCTAGACATCTTTGTGCCTCAATTGTTTTCTAAATTAGAGATGATTTGTGGGACACTGCTTGAGAACCAAGGCTTTGCTTATGGCTAAGCAGCATTTAATGATGATTTAAAGAAATCTCTGCTGTTTATCTCAGAAAGGGGTCATTGTGTTTGCAAACAGAGAAGCAGGAGCCTAATTGATGTCCAGCTAAGCCCACACTGCCAAACAACTGTCAGGAAAAGCTCTGGAACTGCTCCTGGCTACTGTATGTGTGAGGCTGAGAAGCCTTTGAGGCAGACACGAGCAGAACAAGCTCATTATATTTGGTCTGTGGACAGACCATTAGTGTCTTTTGGGGTTTGTAGTATTTCTGCTCTTGTCTCTTGCCTCATCCATGTAAATGGAGATTTTCCATGCTTGCTGCACTGCTTCACTCTGCAGCTCCATCACTTCCCCTTGCTGAGGGTTTGTTTCTCTGGGGGATTCCCACCAGAATGATCATAAAACAAGTGAAATCATCAATTCTGCTTTCATAGCTCACCCTGCTTCTTGCTTCCCCTTTTGTTATAAAGGGTTGTGGAAAGATAAATAGTGTTTGTTTTCCACGGTGTCAGACCTGCTGTCAGTGCTCTATAAATAACCCCTCTGGGCTGGGAATGCCAACCCCAGGCTCTCTGCAGCAGAAGGCAGGATTTTCTGCTATGACACGCTTCAGGCCAGGTGGACAGGGGGAAAATGGGGCTCATAAAAACCGTTTCTCACTGGTTCTCATCCAAGAACATGGAATGATTTTGCACATCCCGATTTCCATCCCGGCGCCTTCCCCGTTAATTCCCGGTGGCTCCCTGACAGACCATGAAACAACACATTGATTCAGGGGGTTTTGCACTGTATTTTATTGGCAAAAAAAGAGAATGTATTGAGAGGAGAAGGAAATGAATTTGTAAACAGGGCCTTTCCTCAGTAAAATCCAAAGAGATGAGAACTGTGATCCCCATGGTGCTGGGAAGGGACAAGCCCAAGGTCAGAGCTGGCTGGGGCTGAGTCTCAGTCCAACCCCCAGCTGCAGGCAAGGCTACCAGAGGCAGCTCCACTTCCTTGGGCACCAGCCAGTTCTTCAGGTCAGTAAAAGAATGGTTAAATCCTTCAACAGGCCAGAATTTTATGTTCCTTCTCTCCAATGCCTGGGTCCTTATTTCCCCCTCTGTTTGCACATTCCTGGTCAGTTTGCTGCAGCACTTTCAGAAAGCTGACGCGTTTAGAATCGAGAAACCTCGGAGGTTTTTCTTCTCCTGTCAGACATAGATGGCTTTTATCCAGTTGACTGCTTTACAGTGCCTTTATCCTTCGCTGGCTTGAAAACATTTCAGATAGTTCCTATTGTTTTATAGACCCTGTAGCTAGAAAACCAAGCTTGTGTAAAAACATCTGTACATAGCTGTGCAATAGGCTGCAGACATGTAGGGTAATAAGGCATGATTGCATTCATTGTAGCATTTGCTCCACTGGATAATCAAATAGAAGCATTCCAGTTACACACAGGATATGTAAGAGTAAAGGAAGGAAATGAAGGACAGTTGCCTACTGTACTTTTACATTTCTTTTGTTTTGCAGCTGCCAAGGCGAAATGCAATTTTGAGAGCGAGTTTTAAATAACATAGAGATGAGATTTTACTGGTGATAACCAAGAAAACCACACTGGGAACTGTGCATAAAACTTTCCCTCCCCTTCCCCAAGAAGGAGGTTTGATTTGTGTGGATTTTTTTTTCATTTGAATTGGTTTTTTCCCAGCTTTGGTTAATCATCTGGTAACATGACCTGGTATTATACCTAACCCATTTTGCAGGGTGTCTGGTCCTGGCAGGATTTTGCTACACCAAGTGCACTCAGTAAACTGAAAGTCACTTTAAATCCTTGGAATGTTGTTGGGTTTTATTTAACAGTTCTCCCACTGCCTGAGCACAAGCTCCAAGCTTTTCAGCTGGGATTGTGCTCCACGTAATGCAAATAGGAATTGGGTATCTAACAGTACTTTGCAGCACTGAAAATCTTCCCTGTGTTTATCAGTGTGCTGAAAATGCAGTAGGGAGTGTGCTCCAGCCAGCTGTGACCCACTACAAGCTCATTCCATGGCTGGAAATATTAATGGCAGGTGCTGTGGGGAAGGTGATGAAATTCTGAGCTGACCCAAGAATGCACAGACACATTCTGGAAATAAATTACTGTCTCGAAATGCATGGCAGAATACTTTGAATTTTACGCATGTGAATTTGACCAGATATTCCTTGTAGAAAATACTGGCGTTTCTTTATCAAATTCTTGCCAGTTTAGATAAGGAGGTGACTATAGATAGTGAAATTTTAGCCAAATTATCACTGTATATATATATATATATATATATGTGTGTGTGTGTATTTGTGTATAAACTGTCCCTTGAACAGAAGTGGATTTCCTTGACATTTTATTTGGACACAAGGGTTCTGCTATGTTCGTTTTTAAATTTCAGAACCTTATAATCTGCAAGGGGTTTGCATGGATCAGTTGACAAGTCTTTTTATTTTTTAGATCAGCTGATAGAAACACATTGAACTTATCAGAATAATAATAGTAAAACCATAGGCTCAACCCATCCAATTTTTCTTCTCCTGTAGTCTTTCAGCCTGATTTGTAGAATGTGAAGGATTTCTGTGTTTGCTTAGCTGAGAATTAGCCTTGTATTCCTGCTTTGGTTGGTGGTCATGAGCAGTCAGCAGGTTGAAAGCATTTATTGGTTTTGTGTGGTTGTTCCATACATTTTTGTGTGGCTGCTTTGCCTGAGCTGTTTGCACTAAGGCTCTGCCTGGCCATAACTGGGCTGCTGGGTACACATGAATGTTCTGCTGAGGATCTGCTTGTTGGTTTTAGTAATATCATCCATCAAGCTCCAGCATGTACAGCAATATTTGTGCTGCAGCAGACAAACAGTGTAAACACTGCAGTTATTTATAAGAAAACTGGCCAGTGAGTTAGGGAACTCTGTGTGCATGTTTTTATTTATTGAAAGTGAGCCCATCAGTCTAATCAGACTTTGTTGTTCTTGAAATGACAGGAAAATAGAAGACTGAAGTTGGATTTCTATTTAGAATGTATATTTTATATCTCTGTTTAAGAATTTTATATCTCTGTGTGCTCACGTTTCTTGTGTTCTCCAGTTTGTTTGCTTTTCTGGCTTCATCAGTCAGAGAGCAAATGTTGCCTCCAGCTTGGCCTTGTCTGGATCCAAGAGTGGATGAAATTCGTGCTGTAGCTCTCTCAACCTGTGTCCTGGCTCCTGGGTGCTCCTTCTGATCCCTTTGATGACTCTTCCAAGAGTCTGTTGACTTCAGAGGGGCAGAATTGTTCACTGGAGCTGCTCTGTCCTTCCAGATGGTTTTCCCTGTGATTCCTGCCTGACCTTCTGTACCATGTACTTCAGCAGCCTCTGAACAGACATCCTTTCCTGTGGGAATCCTGGGGTCCTGCAACACAAAAATGTTGCTTAAGGGCTACTGAAGTTCTAAACTTTGTAGTTTCCTTTCAGCAATGTCTGTTACCTCACCAGAGTTCGATAATTATGTTTCAGTTTCATGCAATTCCTCTTGGTATCTTATTCCTTCTTCCGTGATGTTCTCTGATTTGCCCCAGACTATTTTCTATGGGTTATCTGTCTCACTTGGATCTTCCCATTTCCCTTCTCCCTCTGTGGAGCCCAGTGAGGGGCAGAGGTTCCTGGCACAGCCCTCCTGTGTTGGCATTCCCTGGGATGTCTCTCTGCATCTGAGGAACTGGGAAGGGTGTGATGCTCCTGGCTTAGAGCAAAGGTCTGGATTCTGAGAGCATTTGGCCCTTTCCATGATGAAGAACCCCAGCTCTTGATTACTGCAGCCAGGATTTTGTTCCATACACTGATGAGTTTAGAGAGGACACCCACATGTGTGCTGTGTCTGTGAGACACAGTGTGGTCTGAACACAGAGGGAAATAAAACTTCCTGGCTTTACACTTAAGAAAAAAGACAAAAGTCAACCTTCTGGAGGTGGAAACTGGGTAAAAGAAGCCAGGAAATTATCGAATGCACCTTTTCCAAGGCTGGGGGTTATAATTTGTTGGTTCCAGTGAGACTTTGATTAAGCCTGTGCTGGTTTTGATAGCTGGTTCTGTTGGAGTGAATGTAAAACACATCCAGCTTGTTCTGTGGGGATGCCATGCAGCTGATTATGTTATTAATCAGGTGGCTTTGCTGGGAAATGCTTCTCCTTTCACTGGGCTCCCAGGCAGGCTGCTTCAAAAATACCCAACCTGTGTAGCTGGGAAGTGCAGCTGGTCCTGCTGCAAATTCCCTCCAGGAGTCCTGAGTGGGGTCTGACAGCTGAGGAGACTCTGCAAGCCATGCTGCACTCTCAGGACAGGATTCTCAGTCAGGGACACAGGGATTTGGCTCAGAACTGGAAGTGTCACCCAGGCAGGTATTGAGGAGCTCCTGCATTTCCTGGGGGTGTTTTATTTAGTGGGACTAGAAGAGGCAGATCTCTCCATGTTATAAGAACTTCAGCACAAAGCCCTGGAGCAGTAACATGAACACAACATGCATGAAAATGTCCCCTGGCTCCTGCAGGATCCTGTGACGATTTTCTTTAGTGTTATCACTGTCAACCTTCCGGGCTGTCACTTCTGAATTCAGTCCATAAAGGCCCCAGGACTGGGACTGTGCCTTGACTTGTGTCTGTGAGGCACCAGGGACTCTCTGGCTGCTGTCAGTCAGTGCAAGGAGCTCAGTGGTATTCATCCAAAATTGTGTTTTCTTTCACTGGAGCTCAAGTTTGAACATGAGAGATTTCTTTTTATTAAGTGTGAGAAAAGCTCAGGCTGGTCTTTTTCAGAATGAGAATTTCTCTGTAGCTGGTGTGGCTTTAAAGGTGACATTTTATTTTTGAGGAATCTAGAGAAAGAGGCACTTTAAAAACTAGATTCAGGACATATTAAAAATATCTCCAGCCATGTTACCTCTGAAATTAGCCATTACTTCTCATCAGCCAGGCTGATGCTGTGATGTGGTTTTGTCTGCATAAACTGCCCTGTGGGTCATTCCCTTCCTGGGGAGTGACAGCCAGAATGGACAGCTCTGTTTGGGAACCCAGAGGAGAGGCTCTTTGGGTTAGTAGTAACCCAAATATTTTAACCTGATTGCTGAGTGTGTCTATGTCCTGTGTGTGCTTTGTGCCTGTGTCTGTCTCCTCCAGTGATGGTTGTTCCCTACTATTTTTATAATCCATTGGCCAATTGGAATCAAATTTGAGGACATGGAGCTCAGAAATATTAGGCCTTGAGAAGTTTTCTGAAAATTAGGAAACCAAGTAGAGGAAGGAGCCGTCTCCCTCTGATGCTGCCAGTGAGGGAAAGCTTGCATCAACCATATTTTCATCAGGAGCCCCAGGTGGAAGTGGTGATCGCTAGGAAATCAAGCCATTAATTTTGCAGTAAGTTTAGGGAATTTTTTATTTATTCTCACCTCCCTTTCCACCCTGCTATCGTGCTCTGCCAGGACAAATGCTCTGCCTGTTGGTAGTGTGTGAGGAGAGGAGCAGAGCCATGGCACTGCCCACTGCCATGGAAGGATCATTTTCACTCCCCAGCCCTGGCAGCAGAGGTATCAGCCAGGGTTGGAGCTGCTGGGGACCAGCTTTTCAACCCAAGTTCTGACTTAACAGAGTAACTCAACCCTATTAACCTTATCAGGCACAGCCCTTGGGTTTGTCAGCCTTGTCAAGTCAGGCTGTGAGGTTAAATCAGCACTCAGCAAAGAATTAAAACAGAAGGGCTGAATCAAGAATTTCTAAATAAGTTTATCAGTGCTGCCTGGCAGCTCACCAAAGTGAAGCCAGGAGCTTCAGCAGCCCTGGAAGTCAGGATGTGGGAGCTGCAGATGAGAAGTATCACAAGAGCAATTTGGAAAAGCATCTGTTTGGAGTTTGGTCATTGTGCCTCATCCCATTTGTTGGCCTGCCTTCCCTGCAGCTCACCTGAGCTGCCAGGGGAACATCTCTGACATGCATACAGCACCCAAAAATAAAATGCACTTTAAATATTAACGTGTTTCAAAAGTACAGATTCATTCAGGCTTTGAGAGTAATGATTGCTGAGTCATTCTGTCAGAACATGGAAAAAAATGTCCCGGGGAGCTGTGGAAGAATTCCATTCATCAACAGCACAGGTGTTCAGCCATCTCCAAAGCATTCAGCAGACTGGGCTGACACTCTCCAGACACTGAAATACTGTTCATTGCACGTTACTGAACATTGTTTAACCATTTCAGGACTGATCTTTGGTCATGAAGCCACCCCTGACCAGCACCACACCCTGGGCATGGCTCAGGAAAGCTCTTGGAACTGTTAAAAAAATCTCTTAGTTTATTTGCAAAGCTTTATGAGTTTCTTAGTGTTTGCAACTACAGGAAGGGAAAAACTGGAACTGAGTGCTGGACCCTGACTGTTTGCTCTTAATGCTGTTTGGTACAGACACTCCAAATATTTTTTCTGATTTATTGCCAAGTCTGACTTTGTCTCTTCATTCTGGAAGGGAGATAGTGAGGAATTTAAAGGCTCCAGAATCCCTGCTGCTGAATTCCGTGTTCTTCTTTGTTTAGCAGTCTCATTAAAAGCTCTGATTTGATATTTTTCTTCCTTCTCTCTGAGTTCAGGCCCTCTGTTGAAGCAGGTGGCTCAAATGAGTTACAGGGACAAACTGATAAGTCCAAAAGTGGAATTCACAGAACTCATGTGAAAAAAGAGAAGATGAAAATAGCCCTAAGGCTGGTTTTGGAACCTTACACAGTTTGCAGAGCTGTAGCTGTGGCAGGCAGTGCCAGGGTTGCTTTTCCATTCCTTGGGAGATGGTAACCTGCAGGTGGGAATCCATCCTGAGGACAGGTGGTGGCAGAATGGTGAGAATGGAGCATGGGAGACCATGAGCACTTTCCTTTCTGATGGCAGAGTTGGTGGTTTTTTTAGGGTTTTTTTTGTTTGTTTGTTTGTTGGTTTGGTTTGGTTTGGTTTGGGGTTTTTTTGGTGAGTTATTTATTTCCTGAAAGATTCAGCTTAGAGGACAACTGGTACAATTCTTGAGTTCAGGCCTCTTCCACCAGGCAGCACAGGTCAAAATGAAAATACTGAAATACTGATTTTTAATAACATCTGGGAAAGGGAAAGGTGAGATTCATAAAGGCTATTTGGAGCAGGAGCAGGTGGAGCTCTCTCCTTTTGTCAAGTCATCCAGCAGGTGGGAGATGTGGAATCATTTTTATCCTGTGTCTCTGTGCTGCAGCCACTGCAGTGAAAGAGTTACTCCCCCAGCTCCACAAAGCCTGAATCCAGTGCTGAGTCCTGCTGCTGCCTTAAGGGGTTGCCTGACTCTTGCATATTGTCCTGCTGATGTTTCTGTGCGTGTGGGAAGGGAAGGTCCTGCTGAACTCTACAGCAGTTTGTAGGAAGGACTGGCAGGTTCATCCACTGAGCACCATGAGTCCAACACAAGATATTCAAATCCAAATGCCTTTGAGCCCCAGGCAGAGGTGACTTGAGGGCCAGGATCCAAATCCTGATTTGCAGCTTGGTTTCACAGTTGTTGGTGATGTTTTCTTTGAGTTCTCAGTCTCTATTCCTGTAGCCTTTCACAAGCATCAGATCTCTGCTGCCTTCTGCCAGATCTGATTCCTTTCTGGTGTGAGATATCCCTGAACAATGTTGTCCCCTGTGCTTCTCTCTTTTTCTCTCACTATCTTGTATCTCTCTGATTTCCATCCCTTGTTCCTATACCAGTTCCAACAGCTCTTCCTCCTTTATGCTCAGTGCCAAGTATTGCCCACCCCTCCCTGCCTGAATAATTCCATGCCCTCAGACTTGTTCAGTAATTCCTCAAGTGAACCCATGATGCCCGAGACTTCTGACCCAGGGGTGTGGGTCCATTTTTCTCCAGCAGTAAGTACACACAGACATTCTCAGGGAGCTCATCTTCCCTTCTGATCTTATCTCCTGCCCTCCTTGACCCCTGCCTCCCTCAGAAGCGACTCCCTGCTGCCTACGAGATCAAAGTCATGTTTCCTGAAGCCTTCTGGAAAACCCATAATATCTCCATTTGCTACTTTTCTGTCCCTGTCTCTTCTCATTCCCTAATCTCTTCCCATTTCTCTTCCTGCCTTGTTCACTACATTTGAATTATGCTAGGCTTCTGTATTCTTCCCACCACTGTGTGTTAACTCATTCAGCCCAATCCCCAACTGGAATCCCTCTCTCAAATGCACCTGGCCAGCTCTTCCCCTGCCTTTCCTCTCAACAGCTGCCCTAATATATCTTACTTGGAGTAATCAAGCCCATGTAATTCCATGTGTGTGAGCATGGAGACTTTCAGCACCAGGCAGTGATGTCTATAAGCAGATGGTGAATTAGCTGCCTGGATTTGGGATTCAGCATTCAGGAATGGTGGTCTGATTTGGATTTAAACCTCCCAAACTCTCTATTTAACTAGAGAAACAGGATTGCAGGAAGGAGCTGTGTTTGAGATCTGCATTCAGCAGCAGCCCAGGCTCTGGGGGAGTGTTGGGGAGAAGCTCTGTGGAATGTGGCTGTTAGCATATCAAAGTAGAGTAAACATGGAGATGATACCCTGCTTCCTCTGCCCCAGTTAATTAAGGCACTCCTCATGTCTCCGTGGATGGAGAGGATTTATTAATGTGCTGTCATGCAGGGAAGTGATGGTTTGCTGAAAGGGAGGAGCCATGAATGGCATGGAGGATGTCACGCTGAACAAAGAGCAGATGTCAAAGAGACAGGGAATTTCTTTTATCTCCTGCTCTGCCGAGGTCTTAGATCCTGGTGTTTTATCATAAAAGCTTAGAAAAGTAGGGCTGCAAAGAATTCCAGGTGGGCTTTTAGTGCATTCCCTTGCTGCAAGGCAAGATCAGTGGTACCTGTGTCACTGATGGATATCTGCTCCATGAGGTTGAGCAGGGTGCCTGTTTCCAGTGAACACCACACTTCTGCTCAGGTATGGTCAGTGTGGTGAATATTTATGTTTGTGGTCACAAATCCTGGTGAATGGCACAACTGGAAAGAAATATGGTTTCAGAGATGCCTGTGCCAAACCTCTGGGGGTTTCCAAAGGTTGTCTGCTCTTATAGTGCAGCATGAATAATGTTTTTGTAGGCCTTGGTTAAAGGGGTCTTCTCAGCCTAAAAAAGTGTTAGGACATCTCTCAGCTTTCTTGTCTCACTGCATTTGGTGTCTGAAACAGCTTTTGCTGGTGTGGGTGAGGACAGATATCCCTGAAACTAGAAGGAGTCTCAATCTCTAGAGCTTTTCTGTCTGGACAGCCCAAATCAGTGAATTAGCAGAGTGTAAATCCAATGCAAATACCACTGGAATAAAGCTCTTGCCATCTTGGGGAATGTCTGTGTGAGGGCAGGTTGGTAAAAGAGCAGATAAATGGTTCATCCATTAAACTTGTAAGACCTCAGCAGGGTTCCCAAGGAACAGAAAAGCCCTAAAGAAAGACTGAAAGGTAAAGCTGAGGGTTGGCAATTCCACGTGTTCCATTAATTGCTGTCCTGCAGGGTAATTAAACAGAGAAAAGGAAGATAGCAAAAGCACTCCTTTAAGCTCTGATGATTAAATCTTGCTGCCTCTGCAGGTTTACAGACATGAAGAGGTCTGGCCTCACAAAGGTATTTTTATCAGGAAGGTACTGAGGAGGGCAGCTGCTTTAGGTGTCAGGTAGTTTGGAAATGGGGCAGTGCACTCCTGCCTGGCCTCCAGTGTGGGATGAAGGAATTGTCTGAGAAGTTCTGTTGAGCTGCAGTGGTGCCATAGATAAATTTTGGGTGTTTCTGCCTGAATCCTTTCACAAACATTAAGGCATGTGGTTGAATCTGGCTTGTTCAACAGAGCTCTGGTTTTGTGAAATGTTACCCAGGGCGCTCATCAGACCCTTGGGTGTTGTATCAATATTGAATGCCAAGTATCTCTAGTCATTCCTAATAATCAGAAAACTATCTCCTGCCAAAGGTATTGAGCATTTCACTCATTTGGGCTATGAGGACCTTGTGTTCTGAGGAGTTTAGGCTGGTGAGCTCCAGAAACATCAGTTGGTACTGTGAATATCAGGGAGAGATTGGATCTGGTAGTCTGTAATGAAAATCAGGAGATTCAGAAAGCACCTACACTTTGTGTTTCAGCTGTTTATTTTTTCTTGCTGGGCTTTTGGGATTCTGGCAGCAGTTGTGTACACTGGAAATGACAGTGTTTTCAGAGGAAGAAGTTATTTTGTTGGGCACTACAAGACAACTATCTGAGTTCTGAGAAGGTTGTGCTGCATCCCTGCAGGTCACGATGAACAGAGTTTTACAAGGGTCATGTTGAAACTCAGGACAGGCTGTATTCTCCAAAGGGAGAAGAGGATTCTGTGCTGATGGGCACATCTACAACAAGTTGCCCAGGTACAGAAAATCAAGATCTGGTGGATATTCTCAGGAGTCATGGTGCCTTCCATTGGGTGCTCCATAACATCAGAAGGTCTTCCTCTAAAAAGATTTGAGTTCAAAACATTGTGACTTGCATTGATGTGATTATTAACTTGTTTTCCTACCTGACTGTAGCTGTGTCTCATTCACTGGGTGGTTGCACTGTGATTTCTGGAGTTGTGGTTCATGATGAGTGTGTTGTTTCCAGTGTGGTTTTTGTTAAATGCAGTAACAATGAAAATTATTGCTAAGGGAAACAGTTTCCATATATGAATATTAAACTCTAATGGAAACTATGTTGTTACTGCAGGATTAACATAAATTGGCATCTTGGGGGACTACCCAGCATTAAGCCAAATTAATCTGTACCACTAAGATTGCATGTCCAGCTTTGAATTAGGACGTTCTCATAAAATGAAGGAACAGCTCACCCTGTTCACTTTTCTGGATGATCCCAATAAACCAAACTTGGCCTGGAGGCTCAGTGGTGACAGCCTTAGCCTGTCTGTGAGGGCCCTTCCATGGATACAGTTCTTTTTCACCTGGATACCACTGACTCTTGAGACCTCTGTTTATTCAGCTGTAGAACAGTGTTAGTACCTATCTTGGAGGCAATTTAGTGGGTTTCTTCTTTAATGTTTCTGAAATTTTGGAACCTTTTCTATGTAGGCTTTATAGAAAGGGAGAAGTATTTTTCATTTTAAGTATCGCAAGCACTGAAAGATTCCCTTGGTGACTGACTTGATGTGTATATACAGGCAGGGCATCTCTGTCAAACATATCATTGCCATTGAATGGAAAGGCAGAGCATGAATCACTTCAGGGTTTCCTGATTTTACTCCTGTAGGATGTTAAGAGAGGCTGGAGGAATGTAATTGATGGCAATGTGCGAGCTGCACAAATTGAAAATCATGGGAGGATGAGAAAAACATCAGCTCAACACCAAACCAGTAATGATGGGGAAAGGGAGGCTTGCTCTGAGCATGTGGATATGCAGGGAGTCTCTGTCTGTGCCAAGCAGACTTCAGGACTGGGAGTTTGGCTCCCTTCCCAACAGCAAATACATTGAGCAGGAGGAGAGCCAGCCAAGTTTTAATCAAGTAAAAGTTCTGTATCCAGAGGTGGTTGGCAAAAGAAGAGATTAAAGTATTAGGAGTGCAATGAAAACAAGACATTAGAGAGTTGAAAGCTGGAGTACCTGGACAAACCACTTGCTGAGTGAATGCTCCAGAGCTGTCAGGAGGAAGCCCCAGGTGTTTGGGGTAGGACAAAATGGGAACTCAGGCACCAGGACTTGTCTTCTCCCAGCTTTGGCCATCCCTGTGGCCAGTGTGTCATATCCTCATGCCTTGCTGGGATAGATGGGATCATTCCCCTTGGAGATCCTGCTGGTGGAGGGCTCATAGCTGGCAGGAAGGCCAGCAGCTGCAAACTGTTTATGTATGACAAGTTTTTGGATAAATGTGAGTTTACACAGTTGCCTGTGTCCCAGGGTTTGCTGGGGAAGTGCAGATAGCTCTGCCTGTCCAAGCCCAAGCACAGAAGTTATGGGCTGTAATTATGTAATTTCTCAGGAGAGAAAGGAAAAAACCCCTTGTGCTTGGTAATAGTAAAAATAGTAATTGGCTTTCCTTTTCCTCTTCCGCTGAGGTGCTCCTGCTTGACCTTTTTTATATATTAAAAATAGATTTGGAGTAATTGCTGACAGCATATCTGAAAGATAAGGACATTACTTCCCTCAATGAAAGTCACTATCTCTATATTTGCAGAAGCACGTGAGAAGCGTGGGGTTTTCTCAAAAAATAAACAAAGATCCCAGTTCAGCTTCCTTCCCTATTTTTCATTTTCACATGCACACACCTGTCTCACAGACAAGGCCAGAAGCAAAATTGCCAAAAAAAAGCATTTCCTCTTACATTATTCCCAGCCTGGTAGAATCATGGCACGCCAGGATTTTCACAAACGTGTCTGAGTTCATGAAGTTTTTATTCCAGTTCTGCAGACTTGAAAGGCTCAGATAAAAATCTGGACATTTAAGAGGCAAACAACAGTTTCCATTCATCCCAATGAAGACATAAATCATGTTAATGCAGCTTCCAAGGCATTGTGCTACTATTATTGTTGGTTAAAGGTGTATTTTTCTCTGCATATCAGTTATGTGGATCGTTGTGCTGGGTTACAAAAAAGTTGCATTTATGGTAATGGTTCAGATAGATTTGCTAAGAAACTGAAGTATGTTTGCAGATCAATAATTTATTTGCTGTTGATATTCTGATGAAAGGAATTAATGCTAAAATGTATTGGTCCAAAAGAAAATTATAGTCTTAGGAAATAGTTTGATAGAAAAAATAGATTTCAAAAACGTTTTTTAGGCAAGCTTTTTCAGGTTTAAAATGTGATACCAATTTGTTATAACTGGCTTGCTCTTCCAGAATGACTCTTATTAATAAGCACTCAGCAGTTCACGAGCTGGACTTCTTACTGGGTTCATTCCATGTACTCCAAAGGTTTCTGCTCCTCCAGGATTATGAGTTTCTCTGCCCAGTCCATTTCTGTAATAATAAACTAATTTTAAATGGCTACATTTTTTAATTGATCATTTCAGATATTATAAAATGGCCACACAGGATTCACATTAAGCACTGAAAATAGCTAATAAAAATAGATGAGTAATGGTCTGTAACTGAGCCACAGTCACTACTTCTTTGACCACTGGTGGATGTACAAGTCCTTAATCATTACTTTTCCACCTTTGAATAATGAGGGTTTTAGCAGAGAGCAAAAGCCAAAATAATAATGTGGATATGCAGTGCCAGGTTCAGTGGGGATTAGAGCCACTAAACAAAGACTTGGGAAGAATTACTATTTGGGATAATGTATTTGACATCTTAATTGGTATTTAAGATATTTTAATATATTGGCAGCATTCTAGACTGTTTTGCTGCACCACACCTCCCAAAAATGGGAATGTTGCCCCCTTCCATCTCCAGTGATGGCAAACATAGACCCAGCCTCATTTTATGGAATCTCTCAGAAGGAACTTGGCAGGAATAATTTCAAGCAAAACTGACTTTCCTGATGGACCCCTGAGCATTAAATGCAATTGTTGCTTCTTAGTTAAAACCTCGTGTGTCAGATACAACTGAGAGAGATCTTGGCACAGGTTAATGGAAGATAAAGGTGGAATAATCAGGTTTAGTAGCAGGAATAAAACACTTTTGGTGAAAGTCCTGTTCTGGTAATTTCTGCCTAAAACTGCTGGAAGGGAACCAAAATATCTCTCCCTATTCAGTAAAATTGTCTTTCAACTGACTCAAATATCGAGTTTTGGCTCTTTAACCAAAAAGTGGCCCATTCATTGGGCCACCAGGTGTGTGGACTGAGCTTGCACTCTCAAAACTCTTTCGCAAAAAAGTCTGTTACTTCCTGAGCAATTCCTTGACATCCTTTGGACTATTCTGCATTTAAGAAGCAAGTCAGTCCAGGAAAGGTGCTGAAATCCAGCCTTTTTATGACCATTGATATAAAAGGTTAAATCTTGATCTCATTTTTTTTTATATGTGGTATGAATCTGCCCTTTCACAATCAGCATTTTTAAAGCAAGAAAGTGTTAGTGCCTGATTTCAGCCTTTTACTCTTTGCTACAAGAGCTGAAGTAAAAGGCTGTTGCCCATCCCTTTATCCCTGGGCAACAAATATCCACATCCTTAATGTTGCCAAAATTCATAAAAACAGAGCTGGAATTCTTCCAGGTCTAAGGTTTTACATTTGCACACTGATAAACACAGCTTTGTCAACTCTGAGAGGGGAAAATAAAGGAAAACAGGGAGATCCTGATTCCATTGCATGGTCATGGTCTGCTCCATCCAGCCACCCCTCCATGGAACCCACCCTGCAGTGAGGAAATAATTCCTTGTGTGCTGTTAAATACAAATAAAAGCAAATGTGGCACCCTGAGCTAGCCTGTGATGCCACCACAGCACTCCCAGGTGCAGTGGCACTTTGAGCAGGGGACAGCCTGGCTGCAGGAAGGACAGATGAGGACTATTGTTTTTCCATGGCAGAGGTTGTTTCATGCTGTAACTTTTGAATTCCTTTTTGGCCTCAGCCTCAAACCGTTCGTGGTGCCCACACAAACAGGAGAATACTGTGCATGGATCAGATCCTAAATTCCACTCAGTAATAGGAGACTTGTGCCACCTACATTGGCTTTGTGACTCACCATCAGCACTTTGCCAGCTCTCCTGGCTCTGACACTCTCGCTTTCTCCTGAGCATGAAAGTAAGGGAAAGTGTAAGATCTTTTCAGAGTTTCTGCTTTATTGTTTTATTCCTTCTCCCTGACTTCATTCTGAAAATTGAGAGATCTCCATTTAAGTGCTTGTTCAGGCTCTTTCACTGCATCTTCTAATGCTGTAGTAGAGGCTATAAGTAGGCAAGTTGAGATGAATTTTTGGGTCAGTGAATATATTTTCCAACGAAAGCAGTGAAGGTGAGTGTGTTTTACTTATTTCCTGTCTGACAAAACTCTGGACTGATTCTTCACTAGGGTGGAAAGATTCTTCACTAGGGGAAGAAACTACTCAGATGATTTTGTATGGAAACTGCTCTCATATTTTTCATTCTGGTTGCATTTTTTGATCACTTTGGTTGTTACTGCTGTATGTTTTGAGTGAATGAGCTGTTTCACTGGTTTTGATGGGAACATTCTCTGTGTTTTTGTTGCAGGGATTGCTTACCTAGGAGGTGTCTGCAGTGCCAAGAGAAAATGTGTTCTTGCTGAAGACAACGGTCTCAATCTGGCATTCACAATTGCACATGAACTTGGGCACAAGTGAGAACTTGTCCTTCTGTTTCTTTCTTTACTTATGCCACTGCAGGATACTTTCATTTAAAGCCAGACAGGTGCAATTACTAGTGTGGCGTGTTTGTTATGATTTCATAAATGTAGCACATTGATATATAACTTAATTTTCAGGAGGCTTTGTTGGGAAAGATGAGGCTGCCCCCACAAGGCTTGTGTAAATACCCATTTTAGCGCACATAAATCTTTCTAGCTGATCTTCCCCTGTTTCCAGCTCTCTATTCTGATTCTGAGTAGGACAAAGAGGCCTTAATCTCTTAAATGACTGATAGTAATAGAGGCAAATTCTGCTTTTCTTTACTGCGTAGAATAGGTCCACAAAACCAACATGAGCTTCAAAATCTTTGAACTTGCTAAGTTTTCTCTGAAGTTCAGGTGAATGTGTCAAGGACTTTAATAGTTAAATAGTTTGGTAATGGTTTCATCTCTGCATGTGAAGTAATCTGCTGTGACTGAAATGGTAAACATCAATATTTTGGAAATGCCCTTAAGCAGAATTATTTGATCAACAGAAAGAAATCCTATAATTTGATTTATCAGCTCAATCACACCTAAGTAAGACACTTTGAACACACTGGAAGAAACAGGAAAGAACATGATAAGTCTCAGTCAGACAAAAATTTGCAGAATGAGATTGCTGGCTGCTTTCTGTAGGTGACTTTGGAGACTCTTTAAAGCTGCCTATAAATATCCCATGGGCAGAAGAGAACAAAATTGACTGGAAGAATCAGCTGCATCCTCTTAGTGCAGCTAATGAGTTAACCAAAGGTCAGCTCCACATTCCCTGCTCTCCAGGCCCAGTGTCACTGCACTTACTCATAACACTGATGAGCTTTTCCCCCTTTCCATTGACATCACTCTGGTTGCAGTGTCTCAGACTGTGGAAGGTACAGAATTAGGCCAGGAACAAAGTTAGACAGGGGGCAGGACTCTGTTATACAGGAGGGGTTTCAAGCACTCCTTCCTTCAGCCTCTCTGGATGTAAAGTGTGAAATCCCACCTTTGTTCCTGTAGTAAGAAGTTGTGCCTGAGTTCTTTCTGCACCTTTCCTACAGCTCATGTGTCTGGTGTATCTTCCTTTCCTGCAGTAAGAAGTATTTCACAGCTAAGTCAGAGCCAATGAAGCGTGTTCAGGTTCTGGCCAATCTCATTCCATGACAAATAATTACTTTATGGCAATGTATTTCAAAGTTGCATGGAGGATATTTAGGTTACCTACCAAAAATGAATCTCCTGTTCACCCTCCAGTGACACCAAAGGCAGCCGAGCCAAACCGAGGGTGGTTTCAGCAGAAATGAAGGACATTTGGTTTTGGTTTTATTTAGATTGCATGCCAAGATGTTAAACTGAGCCTAAACTTAATAACAAATTAACCTGTGGGTAATGCTAAGGGAAATTCAGCACTCATCTTTGGATGGGCCAAGAGCAAGAGGGAAAAATACTTGAGCTGCAGAAAATCCAGCTGTGTGAAAGAGTGAGACTGGTCTGCCCTGGTGTTTGCCAAGTTTCTCAGCAGAGCTGACAAGCTTCCTTCTCATAGTGCCTTGCAAAAAAATCCCCATCATAAATAGGGGATGTAATGCTTTCAGATACAGCTCTCCATCTGTGCACAAAATTGCAAACTCCATTTTCTTTTCTGAGGGCAGTTTTGGTGGTAAGACCATAATTTCTTTCCTCTGCAGTTTTCTTTCTTTACCTTCATCTTGGAAAACTATTTCAGGAGTTTGCCAAATCAAAACAGAGATGGAGGAAATGCCATGGTTGTCCCCTCTCAATCTGAGCATCAAAATCCTCCCTTTGTGCTGTCACCCACCAAAACCTGGGGGTTAATTTCAACCTCTGAGCAGTTGACTGGTGACTTTCTGGAGGCCAACAACAATCTTTTCATTGACCTTACAAGGTGTCAGGCCTTATTCTTCTGGTGTTAAACTGCAGTAAGATGCTCTGAGCAATCCTGTTTCAGCACATCTTGTGCAAAAAGAAGAATTCTTTGCAGATTTTACTTAAAAACTGAGAGGTTTTGAGTGAAATGTAAGGAAACCCATTGCAGACATGAAGACAGAGAAGCTGACCTGAGCTTTAAAAATGAAAACCAAGGAAAACTAGGTGCAAGTTTCTTAATTTAAAACAAAATCCAATCAAAACTTACATCCATATTGGCAAAAATAGAAATTTTGGAGAGCCATAATTTTGAGCTTTATTGAAGTCTGATTTCCTTATGAGTGTAGAAAAGCTGAGATTTATTATTCTTTCCTTAAGACTAACAAATGTCTGTGGAGATCACAAGCCCAGTTTGGCATTCACAGATAGTTTCTGATGTGGACTTTGGAAAAAGTGAATGGATTACTAATTGATGTGTCAGATTCCTAATCTGCCACTAATGTCATTTGGATTGGCTGCAAAAAACACTATTCCGGACAGCTGCACTGTGAAAACATGGAGACACCATTAAATAGGTCCATTAGGAGGAAATAGTTCCTATGAAAGTTGAAGGATGAAAGTTCATCTTCAGGTTTAACCTGTGGGGTTGTTGCTTGGTGATGGGGTGAGAGACATGACTTTTGTATTTAAATCTTCAAGTGTGTACCGATGGTTTTGGTCCATGGATGCAAAGGGAACATCCATCTGTATTTAGATACAATTTTTTTTTACAGAGGATCCAGGAGAAGAGTCTTCCCAGGGAGCCCAGGGAATGTGTATTGAGGCTGCATATCATAAACTTCTTCCCACACAAGACAGGGCCCTCAGCAAGCCTTGTTCCTTCAGTCAGCTGGGTCAGTAGTGGATGTCTTTTAAAACAGCACACTTGAGTGTAACCACAGTTTGTTGGACTTTATCCAGGGTTTGCTAGGTGGAGTCCTGACCTACACAGAAGGGAAGACCCAGAGATCGCAGTGGTCACTGAAGTCTTAAAATGTCTGAGTCTGAGATCTTCATATTATAAACATAATATGAGCACTGAGCATTTCTTACTCTCATCTTTCCTCAGACTAGCAGGGCGAGTCCATCAGTAAAAGCTTAAAAGTGCCCCACTTTTGTCACCAGGATCCTGACTGGTGCTTCCCTCCTCCTCTCCCTCTGTAAACTGCACCAATGTGAGGCTGATCTGAGATTCCCACCCCAAAGACCACCCTGAACAACCAACTTGGATTAAAACGGTGCCACTTCCCCCCCTTCCTAGTTCCCTCTTTGCCTACAGCAGTGACTTTGTTACCATTTTCAAGTCCTTCTCCAAAGAAAAAGTCAAGTAAGTTTTTTGAGACAAAAGCTGGGATTCATCCGTGTATCCGTTATCCCCGAGCGGAGCGGGGTGGGCTGCAGCCAGTGGTTTTTCAGGACAACAATGCCAGCTTTGTTGCCATCCCTGTTTCTTTCAACAGCCTCAGCTTTCCTGTTGTGGGACGGGGGGCAGGCTTGGGTGAGGAGGGAAGATTCCCATTCATGAGCCAGCAGAACCTGGCACTGCCTGGATGGGGAGGGAATAGCCCGAGGTGGTGTGGCTGGGAGCCACGCTGGGGCAGATGCCCTTAGGAGAGGGGATTAAAATCAACTGACAATAAGCAAGGAGCTGGCTCTTGCCAACAGCCTGAAACCACATGGCCTCAAACTTGAAGCTGAAACAGATGAGGACAAAAACGAGTCCAAAGGTAAAAGCCCATAATGCACAAACCAAACAGCTCAGGGCTTGGAATCAGACAAGAGGAGGGTTTGGAACCAGCAGGTTTCTCTCCAGTGTGCTTATTTGCTTTAGATGTTAGGCATTGATAGCTGTAGCTTGGTTAAAATTACTTCAGGGTGCTTAATTATTTGCTGCATGATGAAGTATGGCCTTTGTGGTGTGTCTCAAGCATTGTGGTGTTGCAGGTAAGGGAAAAGCACTCTGGATGTTCCCTTTGTGGCCCTGGGATTTGTGCTGATGGATTTGTGAATAGCATTGGCCTCCCTGATCTGTGTAGTTCTGCACTCAGCAGAGAGATTCGTGCAGATGTGCCAGAATGTGAAAACATGGCTGAGGAGGAATGTCCCTGAGCAGATCCCAGGGATGCAGAATGATGCCCTGTAACAATTTACACCAGCAAAGCTCAGTCACTGTGGTGCAGCTGGTCAAGATTCCTGAGAACCAACCAGGAAATTACCCCCCTTCTCCCCTGCCCCACAGTTTATAAAAAATCGATCATAATGCATTTTAAAAATGGAAAGTTCCATGTGGCAGCTGAGGACCACCCCAGTAAATGTGACAGATCTGTGCAGACAGGTAATGCTGCAGAGTGCACACTGTGCTGACAGAAACCTGTTTCTTTTTCTGCATCAGCCTGTCCTGCCGTTCCAGTCAGAACAGTGCCAGCAACATTAGAGCCAGACAGCCAAATCATGGTGGTCGGGCCAAGGCAGTGGTCCTGGAAGCCATGGAGAAATGGAGAGACCTCTGCTAAAAATTCTCTCCTTTTATCCTGGGGTTGTAACATTGGGGTGCAGGATGTGGGAGCTGAGGAGCTGTTTTGAAAGAAAAAAATGCCAATAACCCTCTGTCTTTTTCACAGCAGAACAGCTCAGCAGTCTAACCCTTGAACTCAGGGTTCTGCCAGTGGAGGCTGCCGAGTGTAGTTTCTGTCCTGACTGACTTTAAACATTAACCCTTCTTTTTAAAAAAATCTCCCACCTGGGCTTCTTTTTCTTTTCTGTGTTTCTTTGAGTTAGTCCCACATTTATCAGGCCTGACCTGAATTTCTGTGGAACATTTTTCTTTGTTGCTGTTGCAGGAATATACCAATGTGTCCCCAGGTTACTTCATACCTCCCAAATGGCACAAAACCCAACATTAGTTAAGCTGTAGAATCAAACATGCAGAAGCACCAAAGTCTCAGTTTCAGGGTTATCCAGACAACTTCAGTTATAACTCTGCTCCCTCTGTGCTGCAAATGAGGCCAAACTTCTATTCACAGGGTAGGATTTCAGCATGTAGTTAAAGACTTGACTTTAACACATGCCCCACAGGCATCTTATTCACTCCTGTGAATTAATATTTTACTGCAAGAGAGAGCTCTTGCAAAGAGATGACCATCCTGTGTGTCTGTAGGGTAACTCCAGTGATGGATGGCTCAGGGGTGTAGCCTGTGGCTGCCAGGATCTGTCCAGTGGCTGGATAAACCACTCCGGTGTCACTGCTGGCAGTTTGGGTGTAGATCCTGCCTTGTGCTGGAGAGCTACAGTTCCCTTGGTGCCTTCATAAGCCCTGTGTGGCCCTTCTGACCATGCTGAGTGTCAGAACTCACATCTCTACATTTGGAGTGGTGGAAAATCGAGGTCAGTTGGACCCCAAGGAGCACTGGAGCCAGAGGCAATCCTGGACAGGCTGTATTCTAGCAAGCTTAGGTATTAATGACTTTGCTGCACCACGACTTCCTGAGTAGCCGGAGAGTTGGACTCAGGCAGTGCCTGCCCCCAGCTCTGTTCTCCTGTTGCCAGAATCCCCACTTGAAATCTCACAGGAGGATGTAGCTGTTCCAGTATATTGCAGTCTCAGGGGTACTGGGAGTGACTGGCTGCTGTGTAGACATACCCTGAGGCTGGCCAAAAGTGCTGGCAGCAGTCCGTACCCACCCTGGAGTTGCTAATTTTATTTTCTGCCATTTGTGTTGTAAATCTGTTGAGGAATGTCTCTCTCTCCGTGTTCCCAGGCTCCCTTCTCGTGCTCCCCTCCTCCCAGGTTTCATTCTTCTTCCACAGATAATTGCAAGCACATTTTCACAGTTAAGTTGCCCTTCTCTGTACAACTCCAAAGGACATAATGGAACACTGCCTATTTCATCATATGTGCTTGTACATCAGAGTGGTATGATCTAACCAAAGCAGTTATTTAATAACAGGTTCTGGTTCAGGGAAAGAATAGATATATCCTAGAATTTCAGGAGATGCTTCTTCCACTTCTGGTAACACACTGAAGGATCTGTTTTTGATAAAATAGATAATTATTATTATTATCTACCTTAGTAGCTTGATAATAACTTTCTAAAAACCATGTTCTAAGTTAGTCAAAAGGAAGCAGAGATCAAAGACAGGTTTGAACATATTAAAAAAAAATCAGTGAAGACTTCTGCCAGTCTGAATGATTTAACCTGGGGAGGAGACAGTGGTGGAGCAGCACTAAACAGAAAATGTCTTGGTCCACTGTAGGACAGTACAGGATGCCTGAGTAAGTTAATCTGAGTCCCAGAAACAGAAGATCCCTGTGGTACTGACCTTGTCTGGGCAATTTTGTTTTTGCAATGGCAGTGGGATTACAGAGAGAAAAATTTTAAAATAAGAAAATTATGTACAAAAATCACAAAGAGGGAAAAGAACATTAGGGAGGAGTAATGAAGAGGTTTGGTGGGACCATGCTCTCTATAGGTCTCAGTTTGGGTGTTTTTTTAGTTTTATGTAAAGCTGCAAGATATTTCCAGGTGCATTTACTGAACCTGCTAATCCTGGCATGGTATCAGGATACCTTCCCTCTATCATGATTATCTGTTTCACCTTTGTACCATCCAAACTTAAAAATTTATTTGCAGTACTGGAATGTAATAACATTGGAACTGGGCGTGGGAATGTCCACGTCCCATTGCTTTCTGCACTCTTGTGGCAAACATTAGTTCTGGGCAAGGGTTTCTATGGTTTTACTCTCTGCTTTGTGAAGTATCTCTGTGTAATCCCTAGGGAAGCAACATTCCCTTGCAGTCCCTCTAATTTCTTTGTTTTTGAGCATCTTGTACAGCTTTACTTAATAAAACTGCACCAAACAGGCGAACGACAGCCATTTAGGAGCACAATTTTTGTTTAATCAATAGCTTTGTAGCTTTGCCAGCTCTGCTTTTCTTTCTGAAGGCTTACTCTGCTGAGTAAGCCAGGGCTGTGTTAAGTAGCTGGGCCGTAATGATTTGGCAAACCTTGCATCTGCTTCCTGCCATGAGGGTTCTGGTTTCATACTCCACTGGCTTTGCTGGCAACAGCCTGGTGCACCCAGTGACCCAAAACATGGGGACAGTACAAGTCCCCATTGTGCAGTCTCCCACTGCACACCAGCACAGGAAATATTAGGTTTGTAAGTGCCATTTACCAAATATTAATTTGTTTTTATACAAGGGCAGCGATCTAGATGAAATATTTACTTTTCCACTAGCAGTTGGGTTCCAATAGCCTGTAACCCATGCTGTCTGCCTGGCCTGCTGAGTTCAACAGGTTCCAGGTGAAAATGACTTCCCGAGCTGGGGAAGGTGATAAATCCCAGACTGTCACTTGGAAAACCCTTTGGTAGTAAGTCAGCAGCAGTGAAATGTTGTTGCCTCGAAAAATGTGGTTCCCTTTAGCTGTTACGTCAGTGGAAGGCTGTGCTGGGGTGGAAGAGGGTTGGCTGCCTCTTGGCCAATAGTTGTGTTGGGAAATAAAATTCAGCAAAAAAGAGTTTACTGGAGAAATGAAATAAACAGGCCTGCTTTGTTCTCAGTGATCCCTTTCCATTTGCAAAATCCTCCCTACATTGGATGCTGGGCCTCTTTCCATTGCTGGATCCAGCCCAGCAGGAGTTTGTTGTCTGTGTCTTTACTTCAACCCCAGTTTCCATAAAAAAAGAGGAGAATAGCCCACAGTTTTCTGCTTTTGTTTTTGGTTAGGTATAACAAATCAAAGCAAAAGGAATCTGATCATAATGGTTTGGTCTGACGTTCTTGGAAAGTTTCCTTTCTGCTAGGCTCTAATTAGCTCAGGGCCTTAAAAATAAGTATTTGTCAGTGTACTTTTTTTCTCCCAGCCCACTGGGATGCTCATCTTATACACGACATCTTATCCACATTTGTGACAGTTTGACCTGTCAGGAGTTTCTCATGTCCACCCTGTGGTGCTGTTTCTCACCTGCCAGTGACAGTCCAAATCCTGCCTGGCTCTTCCACCTGCTCCCTGCTGGGCTCCTTTCCTTCCTCCCTCCCTGCTGTTTGCCAGCGTCACTCCGGAGACAGCTGATGAAGTGGCAGTTTTCTAATCTGGCTTTTAAATATTCATTTTAATTGCACAGAGTAAAACTAGGCGGCAGGATAAAGAAATGTTCCCTAGAAGCAGTTTGCTTCTTAGTTCAGGTGGTCTCTGTACTTAGGGGAAGTATCTTTCCTTGAAAGGAAAAGCACAATTTCCTTTCTTCCTCCTGAAAACACAACCAGCAGCACTTTTCAATGGGTGAATTCTTTCCTGTCTGGTTCCTCCTTTATCTCAAGTAGAGCTGCTTGCTGTGTAACAATGGGGTGGATTTTGTCCAAGAAGTCAGAACTCTTCCCTACCATGAGTCACCATGGTTAGAAGTGGTCAAATTTTGATGAAAGTGCAGATTGCCTGCATTTAATACCTTTAAAGAAATGCTGCAAACTGAATTTTCCTACAGGAGCATTATAAGAATGACTTTGTCATCAGCTTTCCTGCCTGTGTGTACAAGCATCACTTCCCATCTCTTCATTTGAAATATCACCTCCACTAAGTATATATTTTACCTCTTTTTCCATTATTTCACTGTTATTGACACATTTCCAGTACTAATTCAGATATGATCCTGAGGGGTTTCTCCAGTCAAAGAAAAAGCCAACTTGTTTGCTTAGGAAAATACATTAATATTTTCTTTTTATACTTTAAGTACTACCCTCCAAACCTGCAGCTCCTTCTGAGCTGTTTGTGGTGTGTGTTGGAGTAACCTTACCAGGTTTGCCAAATGTGTGATTGCAGGAGCCCCTCTGAGCACAGTGAACAGAGTAACATGAGAAAAGCTCATACACATCTTGAGAAAGCTGTCACCAGTTAAATGACACACACCCTGCGCATCTTATCAGCTAGAGACCCTCTAAAACATCTTCTTATGAAAATAACAGACCTTTTTCTTTCTCTGTAATTTGTTTTCACATTAGCATGTTCAAGCCAAAGCTATTCAAAGGAAGAGTGTCTTTTCAAGTTGCTTTTTACTTTCCTCATGTCCCTTCCTTAGACAATATGAAAGCAAACTTGGCTTTATTAGCATTGAGGTTTGTAGGCAACCAGGCACACCCACTACCCAAAGAATTTCACTTCAGTATTGGTCTGAACATATAATTTCCAAACTGCTTTGATACCGAGCCATAATTTGCAACATTCCTGTTTGATATCGAGTCTCTCCCTGCTGATAAAATGAGTGAAACTGAGATAACTTGCTGAACTTCTACAATCATTTACGAGCAGCCAAGGCCAGGTGGTTCTGGTATTATGAATTATTTTACCAGCTGAACCATTATGAAAAGCCCCAGGAGTTTAGGGAGCTGGTGTATGGAAGTGCCACTATTGACAACAAAATTTTAGAATTGAATCATGCATTTCCTGTGCAGCTTTTTTCCTAGTCAGTTCTGGTGGGTCTTTCTCATTTTTGGAAGCAGAAGCAAGCCCAGAAGACTGTCCACTGCAGTCACCTGTTGTGTTGGTGAATCAGTGCAAGAGGGTCACATAAGGATGAATTTCTTCTTGCACTGAATCTGTGAGTCCACAGTGATTGACAATGCAGACCAAGAAAGAGGATAAAAAATATTCCTGTGAGAAGGACTTCTGCTGCTCTGAGAGCCATAAAACACATACCCACTGCCTTGTCTGGGGACTGCAGAACGCTCGATGCTGGTAGAATTCATATATTGCATTTACTTCTCACCTTTTTGTCTTTTGATGTTGGCCATCTCCTCCTTCCCACCTCCAGGAATGGAGAATTCATCTCCCAGTGTGGGGAAGGCAGCCAGCATTCCTGACTCCTACAGTGCATTCCCCAGGCTGTCCCACTTCCCCAGCGCTGGGCTGTGGGTGGCTTCCTGATGGGGCAGGGTGTGGGACATCTGGGTTACTTGTGTTGCACGTATTTGGCAAATATTCCACACCATCTCTCCCTTCTCCTTGCTTTTTCTTTGAAGGGCGTCTTGTGTTGTAGCTCTGCATTCAGGTTTGGCACTCGGTCATTTAATGCAGTTGACTGGAGGCTTTCAGTGGTTTCACAGGAGTTTTTGGAAAAGTGATTGCACACAGAGCTTCCCCTGGGGTTTCTGACACTGTGAGTGACAGGGCCGTCAGTGCTCACTGAGCTTTTGTCTCTCTTCCCTCGTGGGTGGGAAATCCCACCCAGCCATCCCGGGGTTTGGTCTTTTTTCCACCCTACAATTTATATTCCCTTTTCATCTTCTGAGGAAATGCATGTCACATTTTCGGAGGTCTCGTTCTCACCCACTTCAGGCAGTGCTGAAAGCAAACAGCTTGTTACCCTTCAGCTTGTTCCTTCTGCTGTGCCCCGGGGTGCTTTCCAAAAACAAGGAGCTACAGATGGAGCACAGCAGCCTCTGTGCAATGGGCAGTCCTTCTCTGCCCACCACTGGTTCATTCATAGTCATTGTGCTCCTTCTGCACGGCTCTCTGTGTTCTGAAACCAGGCTGAAGCAAGTGAGAAAGAAGGAATTTTGTATGTCCAAGAAGTGGATTTAGTTGCTTTGCAGGGCAAGGAAACAGTTTAGTGCAAATATTTTCATGGAAACATCCTCAAATAAATTTATTCTTACTTTAGGGTCACAGCTCAGCTGTGATCATGACAAACAGCCAGTGTGAGACAAGAGATTCCCATAGAGAGTCACTGATCCGTGTTGTACAGTGAGTGTTTTTGGATATATTTATATTCAGCTCTTCAACAGGGATTGATTGAAGGAATTAAAGCAATCCTTGACTCCTGCTGATGCTGTTGTGTCAGAAATCTGCTGTGTGTTGTTGGCAGGTATGAAAGAATGTGTGAGTGTAGAAATGCTCAGGATGTGGTTGGATGCCTGCATGGAGATGGGGCAGAGCTTTAAGGAAGGAGATAGGAAAAATTCATGTAAGATGCTAAATGGATCTTGGAAAGGAGGGAGTATTGACATCAGAAGACAGAAGGGTGTTTTCCTGAGGTAATGCTACGTCATCAATGCTGAGTTTCTGCTGAATTTATTTGTATATATATTGATCAACTTTAGCATTTTGTAGGACTTCATATTTGGTGGAGCACTCATTTTTCTGCCCCTGTAGCCTCAGAACCTGCCAGTTCTTATAAGAAACTGTGAATCTTTTTTCAGGAAAAGGTTGAAATGCAGAGGCCACATCCTAGAAATCAGAAGCAGTGGAGGGAGGCCCTTGGAATGGTGGATGTTCAGTTGCTTTGCAGCTGGATTCCTCCATCTCACCAAAGGTGTTGGAATGCATCAGGCAATGCCCTGCTGTGAATCACACACTCTGTGAAACAGCAAGGGCTGCTCAGAGAGAATCCCATGAGTAAAGTGGCTGTCAGAGAAAGGAGTCAATAATGTCAGCATGTCGTGTTGCAAGTGGCTGCTGGAGAAAGGAGTCAATAATGTGAGCCTGTGATGTTGCTGGGGAGAGGATCCTAAGGTGATTCACCCTGTTCTTCATGGCCTTGGTCAGACTTCCATCAAACCATGTAAAAGTCTGGTGTTTATACCAGTGAGCTTCTGAGTGCAAGACCACAGTGGGTGTCCCTGCCATGTCACTCTAATGCTTCCTGTCCCTGCCATGTCACTCATGTTCTGTCTGTCCCTGCCATGTCACTCTCCTGTGCTCTTTGTCCCTTGCGGCACAAGCTCATACTTCGCTGCCTTCCAGATTCCAAGCTCTTCCAAAAGAGCTAATTCTTTTTAAATGAAAACCATATCATAAAGGGCTGGATCTGTCATGCAGCTGAGTAAACCACAGCTTTCCACACTGTTATTCACCATAGGCGTTCGTGTGTTCTCACTCGCTCTTGTTGACTTCTTGGCTGCTTGATGAGTAGATAACCATATAAAATATCTGGTTACTTCATTATTGGAGAGTGACATAAACTTGGTTATGAAAACAAGAGTCCAGTAGTCATGGCTCCCTTTAAATGTTGACTTTCCTGATTAAAAAACCCCAAAAGTACAGCACCCGTCCTGAACATCACTGTTCTAGATAACACCGTGTACACAATGACCAGCCTCGGTTACTTCAAATACTTTAAGTAGGATCATCTCCCTCTCTTCATCACAGCTCCCCTGACAGTTTCTGGAAGAGTCAAAGCATATTTAAGAAAGAGTGTTTGCGTGTTTGAAAAGCAAAGGGTGAAAAGCCTGCTTTCCATTAAGCCAATGGCCTCAGTGGGCGCTGGTTATGTAGGAAGGTTGCACAAGATGTTTCTGTGCCTCCTCCCTTAGTTGAGAGCTCAGGTCACCTCAGCACTTTCCCAGGATTTGTTAGTTTGTCCAAGCCTCCCTTGGCCCTCTCTGACATCTCTGGCCATCTCTGCCTCTCTTAGAGGCATCACCTTCCTGGGTCACCCTCTCAGAGTTACTGTCCTCACTTTGCACTGCAGCTCCTTTTACAATTCCAGCTCAAATGAGCACCTCCACTTCACTCCTTCCTCTGTTACACCTTTATTCTCAACTGGATGGAAACCTCATAACTTGCAAGATAATCAGCATTTTAATATTGAAACGTTCAACATGTTGAACCAGTTCAGAAGTAGGCATCTTTCCAGTGATGCAGCTTCGATTTCAAATGTTAATAAAAATTCCTAACATTGAACTCAGTTTGGGAGTGGACATCTCACAGGCTGGATGATGTGGGGTGCTGTTTCCCACTCCTGGTTCAAACCCAGCCCCAGGCAGGAGTTGCTAAGAACTGTTGATGTACATCCTCTGCTTAGTGACCTGTTGGGATTTGAGTTTAATGGCCATGTTTAACTTTTTCAGCTGCCAGCCACACATCTTGTGTAACCTCCTTCCATACCAGCATTTTCCTTTGTGGTTGACCTTGGATGCCCTGCAGAGATGGGTTTCCCTTCTCAAACCTTCATTGAGACCTGATATGAGGTGGGAAGGGGAGAAATTTTGTCCTTCATATGGAAAAACAGATGGCATTTGTGCATGTCTAAGTAGTTGTCCTTCTGTGGGGCACGGTCATCCTGCCCACACTGACATGCCAGAGCAGATAAATTACAGCTCCCCTTCTCCCTTACCTCTCCCACTCTGTGAGAATGTTGTTCAGTTTGCCCCCCTTTTGCATTTATTTTTCTCCAGTGGGCTTTAGAAAAAAATCTTGTGCTTAGTCCTGGCTCTGCATTTAATGCTGGATAACTTGTGGGTGAGTCATGGCAAGCTGGGTCACAGAGAATGACTTCTCTCCTATTCTCTTTTGAGGTCAGTTGTGCAAGGCTGGTACTGCCTAGCTCATAGCAATGTTCCCTTGCAGAAACAAAGCCTTTAGGAGAACATCTGCAGGGTAAGGCATGTCACAGGTAGAGAAAACATGCTGTCCAGCAATCCAGTATCAGCCAAAAATGTAAAAACCTTAGTGGTCCCACTGAACTTTTCACTTGGACCATGAGATATCTCTGCCTTCTCCTTTTCCCCATGTATTTGGGGGAAAATTTGTATTTGGGATTTGAGATACAGCTGTAATGGGCTCTTTGCTCAGTTCTCTGAGGCCATGTTGGTCTGCAGGGCTGGCCCCAAGGAGCTCTTCCTATTTAATGCGTTGCTGAGCTTACACAGTTACAGCTCTTTGTAATTTGGTTCTTTGGAAAGACTCCTTTGGATTTCTGTCTGTGGGAGGGAGAGACAGCCTGCTGTCCTCATTTCCTTCTTGGCAGCTGGACATCCTCCCTGCCCTTTGGAGAAGTGGTGGCTGAGGTAAGTGCAGTTGTATGGAGAGCAATCAATTGTTTGTCATGCATGTTTAATAAGCAGCTGGGGTGACAGCCAGGACACCTTGGGTAGCCTTGATAGCCACGAGTTTCTAAAGTGATCCAGCATTTGACTCACTCCAAATTATTTGCAGGCAAATGGAATGGTTTGATTTTCAGAGGGAGGTGATGGAGATGGTCTTAATTTGTGGCATTTCCACTTCTGGGGGTCTTTTTTTCAGGCTTCCCTTTTTTCATATTTCTTTCTTTCAGTTGCTACCCCTTTTCTGAAGAAAAGTGCTGCTGGTGGTGCTGCTGGTGTTTTCCATCACACCTCTTGTCCCAGCTCCATCTCTCTCCCTGAGTGATAACAGTCCTGGGGATTTCTCCAGTGGTCTCTTACCAGTCAGAGTTGCAGCTGTTGAAAAGATTTTAAGCATCTCTTAAATCAGTTTCACCCAGCCCTTGGCATTATCCTCTTACTCAGATTTGGGTTTTTTATTGAGGATCGTAGTGGTTTTGATGAATATTTGTGTACATGACCTCAAGAACCTTGAGGTGCAGCAGTGCATTGGATGCTGTAGGAGGCTTTCCACAGGCTTTGGTGCACTTTGGCTCAGGCTTGTAAAGAATAACAGGAAACCCTGGAAAACACACCAAGGGTAAACAGAGCAGTTTAGTTACATTAATTGTCTAGAGGAGAAACTCCACTAATGACCCAAACAAACAAAGCAAGTGCATTTGTTCAGCATCGCAGTGGGAAAACAGAGGACTGATGATTGAGTTTAGCTTAAAAGAGTTACACAAGAAATTGGCCAGCTCAGGCCCAGAGTGTAATTCTGGCATCCTGACCCAGTTCTGATTGCTGCACAGGCTTCAGGGAGGCCAGAGCTCCCAGACACTACATGCTATTTTTTATTCATAGCAGTGCTACTTTAAAGCCTTGCTCTCCAAAAAAACTGCATCAAAGAGATCTGTTGTTGCTGCCTCCCTGTGACTCCTGATCAGATTTGCCTTGCTGTGATTATGTTAACAGTCAGGACTCAAACTGGTCAGTCAGCTTGTTTCTGGCCTCACACATGATGAACAACAGTAAATGTGCTGCAGGACTCCTCCAGTGAGGCCGTGGTGTGTTTGACTGGTAAGCAATGCATTATTTATATTAGGAAAGAAGCTGGAGTGTGAAACCAGAGTCCCAGGGTGCTTACTCTGAGTAAACATTGAATGAAAGGAGTTGAAGAGCTGAAGGACAGTCTGAGCTGTCCTTGCTTGCCTTTGTGGAATCTCATTGTCTTCAGGAGGGGAATGTGATGAAGTGAAAGGCTGAATTTTCCTTTGGGGTTAGGATGGAGGAGTGACTCTAGTAGTAACAGCACAAAGGGAAACTGAGTCCTGCTCATCCCTAATGGCTCTGTTGGCTTTGGAAAGTGTAACGGGCAGCATCTGTTTGTGGCTTTTGATAAAATGGACATTTATGTCTCAGGGAGCACAGAGGGCAATGGGTTTGCAGGGCAGTGCAGTGTCATTTTGACATTGCTACTTCTAATCTAAGAGCTTTTCTTATCAACTCTTTGTTCAAGATCAGTTTATGTAAGAATAGAACTTCCCAAGGCAGAACATTTCAAGAGACTGATTACCTGCTTCTAATTCCATGTGAATTCTGAATAGCAGGTAAGATTAGATGGTCACAAATGAAATGTAAACTATTGATTCAGTTTGCACTAGTGTTTAGTACAAACACACACTGCTCTGTCCCATTTATTTCTGTTAAAAGGAAGGGGACTATTCATTAGTGAAAAGAACCAGCATGGCATTGCATTTACTACGTGTTTAGGAAAACCTGGTCCCTTTGATGTAGCTGGAGACCCTTGAACTTCAGAAAAGAATGTGTTAGCATGCTAGGGTATGCCTTAGTCCTGCAGGTCATTTAATCATTTTCTCAAGTGAGTCATTGTAAGGTAAAGTAGATGCTGAGAAAAGTTCCGCATTGCCAATTAAAACAGGCTCCAAAGGTGTTGCTGGTTTCATTCTACCAGAAACTCATCACTGAGAGGCCAGGGGGGGTTGCCTGTGTACCTTGAGGCCAGATCTCAACCTATTATAAACTGACAAAGCTCTTTTGCTTTATACCAATAAATTCCTTTCAGGCTCAATTCCTTTATGCTTATGACTTTTAAAAGTATTTCTGTTAAGGAAACAGGAATGATTCTGAAATGGGTAGATTTCCACACATGTAAGAATTGAATGAATTTCAGAAGAAGCCTGTAAATAACTTGAGGTGTGAGTTTTGATTCATTCTTTATAGGCAATACATTTTCTGCCTCAAAACCCCTGCAAAATAAAGCATCCCACAGAAGACTGGCAGCCTCAGCATTTGTCCTAGGCAAGACATCTTCCATGAGATCAGGTTTAAAATAAAGTTAAGGACAGGAATGTACTAATTAGTAAGTGTTACCCTTGTTTTCTCACTTTTAACATGTTTGACAAAAAATAATTGAAGCTAATCAGAAAGTTAAAGCATTTCTTAATTAACAACCCTAGACCAAACACTGGTCTTTTCTGGAAGGAATAAAATCAGGGAACCTAAAGCACTTGGAAAGTCAGGAAGATGATTTGTTTTCAGCCTTTTGAGGTGGAACAGCTGATGTGCTGACCAGGAAACCATTCAGGAAGCTGCCAGAACAGGAGAGCTGCCAGATCCCATCCCACAGAAACAGTAGAAACCCAAAAAGACCCAGCTTTGAGTCTCAGCACTTTGACAGTCACAAGGCAGACAAGATGCAAGAAACTGGAAACCTGCCTGGTCTCCCTTAGAAAAGTTAACAGGATTGCTGCATGCCCATGACCCTTCTAAACTGGCATTTTGGGGCAAACTTTGTTCTGGAGGATTCCTGAAAAGCTCACATCCCTTGCTTCATGGTACTGAGCCCTTCCTTTCCTGACTTTTAGGAGCACAATCTTTAGATGGGCTTATTTGCATTGGAGAAATAGTGCTGGAACTTTCATCCTAGCATGTGAGGAGTTTTCTCTGTGTGCAGAAACAACATGGGTAAAATATTTGGAGTGAAACCCAGGCTCCATTGAAGTCAATGGCAAAACTCCCATTCACTTCAGTGGAGCAGGAATTTCACTCTTTACTGTTTTGAAGTTAGAGTTACTAATAGACTGTTAGATTATTCTTGCATGCATCAAACAAAATATGCATTGATGTTAACATTTCTGCAGTGTTCAAAAACCACAAAGGTTCAAAAACAAGAATAACTATGAACTTCTGAGTCTAAAAATTATATTAAATGTAGTTTTGCTAGAAATAATAATAATAATGTCCCTGGAGATAAACCTAAAATAATAGACTCCACCATATAATCTTCACTGTAAGCTAAAAATAGCAGAGATGGTGGTTTAATCTAAGCCATAATTATCAAAGTGCTGAAGTGGGTTTTGGTTCATTGCAACTAGAAATGGATGTCGTGTTTGGGCTCTGAACAGTCGAGTCCCAGGACTGGGGAGAAGCAAAGCCAAGAGCACAGTCAGAAAGCAAACAGCAGCCTCAGATTTGTAGGAAATAGCATGGATTAAACAGTGCATATTTAAAGGGACTGCTCCTGGCTTGCTCCAGCCAGCCAGCTGGAGACCCAGTGAGTTCTGTGTTTTCAGCCCCAAATTGGTGATGTTTTGCTAGAAAATGACACTGGCCATAGAAGGCAACATCACTTCTTGAGGTTCACTTTTCATAAACCCTGTGAGGAAAGTCCATAAGAAGCACATTTAAAAGTTTCAAACACACAAATACCAAACACTTAGTGATATTAAGGCAATGGGTGAATTGAAGGAACCTCAAGTTCATTTATTTAACAGGTGCCCAGGGCAGTACATGGCTGGTTGTGTGTGTATGCGCAGCCTTGTTGTCCTGCTGTTAATTGCTGAGAGTGTCATTGCTAAGGGCAGTAGGAAATGAGAAACCCACATCATAACTTGAGAGGTTTTTTTTCTCTTGTATTGTTCTAATCTAACAGCATGGGGATGAGCCACGATGATGATCATCAGCCCTGTGCTGGGAGGTCTCACATTATGTCTGGAGAATGGGTGAAGGGCAGGAACCCAAGTGACCTTTCCTGGTCTTCGTGCAGCCGAGACGACCTCGAAAACTTCCTCAAGTAAGGATTGTGCTAAGTGTCAAAAATCCTACCAGGCAAGAATCCACTTTGTTGCTTTAAAGTATTAACAATTTTCCTTTTAAAGAAGTGTACATGTGTCATTAGGTTGTGCAAATTTGAATCTACCTCCATTGCAATATGCCCTTGAAACTGAGGATTGAAGAGAGGTAGAAGAATTATGTGCAGTTGTCAATGTGCTGATAACAGCTTTAAAAAAAAACCCCATATCACCTTCTTCTTACAGAAAATGCCCTTCAATTTTGCAATGACAGAAATCTGTGTTTAGGTGGCCTGCAGAAGTCTCTGCTTAAAGATGCTGCAGCATTATGCTGTGGCTTTTACTGCCTTGTTATTAAATAGTTTTTATTTTATTGAAACTCGACTTTGCCTGGCGGCAATTCTGATGTGTTTTCTCACTCCTCAGTTGAGTGTTGGTCTTAAAACAATTCACTATAAACTTCTTTGCCACTGCATCCGTGTTTCAGCTCATCATATTCAGTTGTTCAGGAAGGATTTCTGTCCTGCTGCTTGTTAAATCTTGTGTACTACAGGAATTGTCTGAACTCTGCAGTTCTAATCTTAAACCTACAGTGCAGCTCTGTCAAACAGTGCCTGGCACAGTGCTTTGTGCTAGGAGTGGGTTCAGCATGGAAAATTTCCCACTCTGAGGGTTAGAGGTGGGAAAGAAAGGAAATTAATGAAAGAAAATGGGATATGTAGTGCCACATTAAAGGCATTAATTAAAAAAGGAAGTTGCATCTGAACTCATCTGGTTGTGTCCGGCCCTTGATATGACAGTGATAATCCAATTTGTAAAAGATTGTTGTGAAGGAAAAGAGAAAAATCTTCCCTTTATGCCTGTAAGAAAAAAGGCAAGGGCTCAAAATTCAGCTGAGAGGGGATTGAGGTGAGACATGATGGAAAACTTTCCAGCTGCCATTTCAAGGCTAGTGAAGCTTTGGGCTGGATCTCCTGAGGGCCAAATCGAGCCTTTGTCAAATTTCTAGGAACAATTCAGACAAATATTTAACCCAGAACGAATATTTAATCCAGAATGTTGTGAATGTGTCTGTCCTGCCTTGAGGCCTGAGGCCGTGCGTGAGTTCCCAAGGCCCCTTCTATCCATAGAAGATTTAGGAGCCTTCCAGGGTAAACCCGCTGTTACAGAGAGGACCAGCGGCTCCTCTGCAGTTCCGAGGTGCTTTCCCTAAAGGTAATTTTCCCTTCCTGCCGTGCCAGGTCCAAGGTGAGCACCTGTCTGCTGGTGACGGACCCGCGGAGCCGGTACTCGGTGCGGCTCCCGCACAAACTGCCCGGGATGCACTACAGCGCCGACGAGCAGTGCCAGATCCTTTTCGGCACCAACGCCACCTTCTGTAAGAACATGGAGGTAAGAGCCCCCTTGGGTTGTAGCTTGAAACAAGGTGGGAAGTGGAAATAAGAGCGGCCGAGCCCCTGGGGGAAGAGAAAAGGAGTTTGTGGTTCCCTCAGATTCCCTCAGTGCTGTGGGGAAATGGAGCGGCCTCGTCCCTCTTTCCCCACATGGCCCTTGGTAATCTCCCAGAGCAGACTCAGAAAAAATTGGTGTTTGCACTTTGTTCCCTTTTTGACGTTGTTTTGCTGAAATGCTCCGTAGAGATTGTTTTCCTGGAAGTTCAGCTGAGGTGAAAGTCTCTCCTCACAAAAGCGTTTGGCCACTCTCACGGAGTCAGCTTGGACGGCTGGGCCGGGGTTTCACAGGCTTCACCTTCAGAGCACTGCGGTGACTCCTCACTCCGTGCTGAGCAAACACTGATCTCTGCTTGTTTCACAGAATTCTGTGCAGAATCCTCTGTGTTTTCTCAGCCACACAATGTTTTATCAGGATTTGGGTGCAGCCTGGCTCACATCATTGGGGTTGGTTGGCAAAATGGAAACACACTGATGGTTTCTCTCTCTGGAAGTGTAGGTTGTGTTTGAGATGAGGCTTGTTGGATTCATTCTCTGGAATTCAGACAGCCAAACTTTTCATAAGGTCTTGCACATAATCAGATCTTTTAATTTTAAGGAGATCTTATCCCCTGCTTTAGGCAGGGAGTGGGGTAGTGCTTCCAGTGTGATACAAAAAAAAAAAAAAGTTATGAAGCTGTATTGGGTCACCAGCACCAGCTGGCAGCGCATCCTCCTGTACAGACAATCAAGAAGCAGGTTTCTTGCTTTTAATAACTGGCCATTTGTAATTTTAATTGTCCCTCATTTCCATTCTGAACAAGCTTGGGATCTTAAATCAGTGTTAAGAAAAAAAAAATAATAATAATCAGAAGTAACTGAGGTTTCTAACTGCCAAATTACTAACACTCTTGAACACATGCAAGTCCTGGGAAAATGCTCTTAGTTTCACATTAGCTGTTTTATTTATCTTGGACTTGGAAAGTAGCTAATATAAAACAATAGGAAAAGATTCTGGATAGGTTGTATTTCCCAGCTCCATCAAGAAAATGCAGACCACCAGGACTACTGTACTGGAAGCAAAGTGTTAGAATATAGATCTGTAAAGAAAAACCTCAGATCTACCCAGCATGACTCAAGTTCTTCCACTTGTGTGGGTGTCACCCAGCTGGACTGCTCTTGGAAGAGATTTTTGCTATTTTCCCTTGTTGTGATAAAAAAACCATTTTGTTTCTGGATATTCCAGTGCCTGATGAGAATGTCAGCCCGCTGGTAGGTGGTCAGCATTTCTCACACAGGAGTTTTGCATGTCCAGTCTGGAATTGCTTCAGGGACTTGGTGCTTGCCAGAATAATGTGCCAAGAGGCACCATTCTCTGTCAGATACAGACAGCAGGTGTTTGTGTCTCCCAAGATTTTTCACCAGTCTAATTATTTGACACTTTAGAACACAATGAAAAATGTGCTCTTTTTCTGCCTCTCTCCTTTCTCCCCAAAAAAAAGCATATTTTGTGAGGATATTAGTGCTTCCTAACAAAAAGCCTGATAGAACTTCAGCAGATTAAAACAGATTTGCAGTCCCTTATTTAGAATTATTTCTGTTACAGATGTGCATTAAGAATTAGCATTCACCCTGTGAAGTTCTGGATCAGTTATATCACATGCCATTAATTTAAGCAAATATTTACATCCTGTTATGCTGCTCTGAACTGGTGTTTGATGGCAAGGAGAGGAAATTCTTCAGAGGAAATGCTCACTTTTGATTTTTAAACCTCTGAAGTTTGTGTTCTTTTCACCTTTGTGTTCCTCAGGCCTCATCTGCAGAGTACTTGTATCATAAGTCTCAAAGCTGTCTACAAAAATATGAACCAAAAAAAAAAATTGGCACTGGTCACTGGCATTAGCTGTAGAAATTATTGGCAAATACAGCTGTCTCCTCTTTTAGCCAATGGTAATGTGGTATTTTTAATTCAATAAAGTATTAAAAAAATCCAAATGTAAAAGCAATAAACATTTGACAGTAAATATTTGTTCCGAAAAGGAAATAAACTTCAGGAAATGAGCCTGCTCAATCTTTTTATGATTACATGTGTCTGCTGCCTATTTTCTTATATAATAAAAGAGTTACATTACAATATTTCTTTGGAGATAGTTGAGCTACATAATTATATCAGGCAAACTAGAGGCCCTATATTCAAAAATGCCGTGCAATTTGGGTTAGAGCAAACTTCAGAGGTTAGATGATTCCAAAATTTAAACATTTTTGAGAAACTGCAGAAAATTTCTGTGCAGTAAGCTCTCTCCTTTAACAGCATCAAAGCCCAGATTTTTGAAGGAATATAATCTTTGCTTTTACAGAGAGTCAGGTCCCTCAGTGCTTGGCAGTGGCTGGGCCTCCAACACCAGTCCAAGAAGATAGTTAATCCATGAATATTCATCCTTATCTGAATATTTGAGATTGCATCCCCAAAATTCTTCTTCCATTTTGTTTTTATGGATAACTCAGATGCCTTAGAACAAAACTGTAGCTCTCAGGTCTATAAGTTTGCCAAGCTGCTATCCTGCATCTATTCTGCTCCAAATTTACAGAACAGAAATTAAAACATATGAGGAAGGCTCAGCTTTACATACAAACCTTGACATTCCTTTCTCCTTTCCTTCTACATTTTATTATACAAAAAAACGAGTTTATGATAGTCAGATGATCCATAGTCTGTTGTAATCTATGACCTCCAAGATATGTAATTCAGGGTCTGGCTCTGTAATATCAATGTTGTGTAGGATTTTCTAGTGCATGTCACCTCTTTAAGGAGCTGTGGATCAGGTTTTTAGCCTGGGTTCTTGTTAGGGCTGGGAACAAGTGACCAAAGCCAGGCTGGACAGGGCTTGGAGCACCCTGGGGTTGTGGAAGGTGTCCCTGCCCATAGCAGGGGGTTGGAACTGGATGAACTTTAAGGTCCCTTCCAACCCAAACCATTCCGTGGTTCTGTGATTTCACTCATCTCGAGACCCTTCAGTAGATCTTCCTTCATATTCAAGTTAGAGAGATTTCTCCTGGAATATGCAAAGGGAACAAAGTGCTTTCCCATGGTGATTTCAGTTCATCTTCCCCACTGCAAATGTCAGGCATTATGTGATCAATGCAAGTGCTTGTCTAGCAGGATGTGCAGGTGTGCTCTGCCATGCCAGGCCTCCAGCTGGAAAACTGCACAGTGTTGGCAGAGCTTTGGCCCACCTAAGATGTGACAAGTGACCTTTATTTTGAGGGAGACAAATTGCTTTTAGCCAAAATTAAATAGATGACTGTGTCATTCTGAAGCTCTGAGCAGCATCGTGATAATTGCAGGAAAATCTGGACAGAAGAGCAGCTCTGGTGCTGCACAGGGTGTTATCAGTGCTCCCCGAACACAGAGATCCCAGGGGGCTCTGGCTGCTCAGGGCTGATGTGAGTGCAGGAGTAGCATGGGAGCAGTTGTGCAAATTACAGGCAGTTCAACCTGTCTGACCTCTGTCCTTCAGCTCCACACTGGGCTATGAATCAACTATTGTGAATTCATTTGACCCTTCCTAGAGAGGAAACAGAGAACTTCAACCCCAAGAGTAGGAGTTAACCCTTTGCTGTCCCTGTGTTTGCTCCAAGAGGAATAGCATGGGTGGTTTCTGCTGAATCTCTCAGGGAACAGAGATGATGTTTCTCCCGAAAAAAATCATCAAAACACATTTGAAACCTCGCACGGAAACATTCCGCGTGTTTAATCTTGATTTTTCAGGCTGGCACGCCTACCAACAGAGGCTTTTGCACTAAAATCATATTTATAGGGGAAAAAAAAAAAGTGATTTCTATCTCATGTATCCATTTGGCTTTTTGTTTTATAAGGCTTTTGGCTTATTTATTATTAACACATTTTTGCGGGTTTTTACGTAACCGTTATCGTCCAGCGTTGTTTTGAGTCAAAACTGGGCTGAGGCTGGAGTGGCACTTGGAAGGAGATTAGCATTGCTACAAAGGGATTTTTAAAATTTTTTTTCTGACAAGGGACACTGTCAACTCAGCTGTAGCTGGGAATGTGAATTTTGACATGGCACTGTTTTTAGAAATACTAAACCAGCTAGAATTGGCTCCAGTGTTTTCCTTAGGTTCAGGTTGTTTTTACACAAATGTAGGTATTTTCCAATATCTACAAGTTACAGAACAAGAGGGCAAAGTTGATTGCAAGCCAAAGGAGACAAAGTAGATTCTTGGGTAATGTGGAAAAGGAGAGGAAGCAAAAAACAAAGTAAAGAAAACCCAGCAATTGTAATGATCAAGTGGATTTTATGTACCCCTTCAGTTTGCATATTTGATGGTGTGGTGGTGAGTATAATTCAGCAATTGTAGGTCTCTCTGTGGTCTTGATCTTGCAAAGAAACTGCTGGAGTGGCCTTTTGGGCTCTGTGCATGGGAATCAATGAGCCTCTGTTTGCCTTTTCTCTGCAGGGCCATTTGTGAGATGCAGACCATGATAGTGAGCCCTGTTATTTAGTAATGTATAGAATATTTACAAGAACGTGGTAATTAGATTGAAAACTGGTTTATCCTGAGAATAATAGGTTGCATTGTCATTTTCTGTACAACCAAGCACTTTGTCTACATAGCAATACTAATAAACCTGGAAGAGGATGGGTTGGGTTTTTCTTGAGGCTTGCAGAGTAGAAGCCTGACAATTCTAAAATAAAATGAGCAGATTTTTTTTTTTTTTTTTGAGAAGTAAAGGTAACAATTAACTTAATTGCCATTCTACAGTTTATAGTTTTCCTCATGTAGGTTGTTAGAATTCAGACTATTTTCACATTGCCTGTTTCTATGAAGCTGAAGTGTCCTATTTCACTGCTTCTGTATGTTGCAAAAATACCTTTTTGTCTTTATTTTCAGTGGAAATACTTTTTTGTTTAAGAGAGAGAAAGAACGAGAGAGAAGCAGAGTTCCTGCCTGGGCAGCACAGCCCAGTTTACAATTATTGGAATGCTTCAGAAATTTTTGTACGTGTTTCAGTTTGGAAGATGGTCAAAACACATTCTGGTGCAGTGGTTTAAAGAAAAATAAAAAGAGAGAAGGGGAACCAAAATAAAATTATAAAAATACAACGTGGAAATTTCAGAATATAAACATAATAAACTCTTAACAATAGTAGGGAGAGCCTATTAAGAATTAAACACTTGAGCTTGGCAATTCTTCATTTCTTATTAAGACAAGGGGAGGGAGGGAGGAGGAATTAGTGTAGCCTTGTGATGTGGCATCTACAGCTAAAGCCTGAACTTTACAAAATTAGCCAGAATACGATTGAGTATCAGCCTGAAAATAGTGTATAACAAGCTTGAAGGGCATTCAGGCTTCTCCCACTGGCCTGCTGGGAACTTCCCATCTGCAAAACACTTCAAGAGAAATTCCATATATTTCACAACCACATCTGAATGGTGTGTGTACATATTTATATTTATTTTGCTGTCTTTTGCCTCTCTTTTCCCATGGCCAAGAAACACAATCCATGATTTCATTCTTTTAATTTTCCTGTTTTTCTTTTTTAATGGACAACTCTGCCTGTTGTTAAAAAAAAAAAAAATCAATATTTTTCATATCCAACAATCAGGTGTTAAGGCCTGAGGAGTTCACAGGAAGCTGTTGAGTGAACATTACTCTTAAGAACAGCTCTTTTAAACATTGGTAATAAGTCCCAGTACAAAATTCCAATCATTTATTTCAAAGACTCTGTTCCAGTGCTTTGTTCTGTGTGTCTCTACTTCCAGGTTTGACCATATAAAGACACTTCCATGGCTCTTCCAGCTGATATAGCACGTACATGTTGTGTTTTCTCATTTAAGATGCTGAAACCTGGGCTCAGCAAAGCCAGAGAAGAGCTCACACAGTAAGAGCTCTGTGTGGGTAGAAAAGTGCATAAAACTTGCCCTTTTCTTCTTGGATTTGTCCATGTCTATGGATTCCTGGAGCTGGTGCCTGAAAGGCATTGGAAAGATTTGTATTCAGCATAATGTTTTGCCATTAATTAGCTTATGATCTTATGAATGCTCTCTTTCCAATCTCTTTCTTTTGACTATTAATTTAATCCCAGGTACATGAAAAAATGAAATAAAACTGGTGCTTTGCAAAGAAATACTTTAGACAGTGAAGGTTTTTAGTTTTCCTTGAGAGCACCAGGGACAGCTGAAACTAGAGACAGTGTTTTCCCGTTTCATTGTTTGCCTCCCCATGTACAGTTTTAAAAAAAAACCAAGAAGTGTTTCTATGCCTTTGTGCCTTCCTTGCGGTCTGGGAGTCTTCCACTGCTTGTCTGGCACTAGTTGGGAATATCAGCTCTAGACACAGATCAGCAGTTTGGCCACTGAGACACAGATCTGAGTTTCACAATTGTCTTGTCTGGGTCAGCATGTGGCTCCTTTCCAAAAGTGCCTTCCAGTCTTACAGGATTTGAGTTTGGAACACTTTTCATCTCATTTTCAGCAGCAAGAAGCTCCATAGAATAAGGCTGCTCACCTCCCTGGTGATTGCTGTGGGTTGTTCATGCACCCCAAAATTAAAGACAGTGATGGTGTAGAAATTTGGGGCGTTGTTTTTGCCTCACTGTGTAAAGAATTGCTGCTCAGAGGTGTCCTGTGAGGCTTTGAAAACATTTGCATTGTGCTTTGAACAGGAAAGCAAGAGTAAATTGTATATTTATTGTACCGAAAAGGTGTTAATTAGGATTCCATTCATAAGCACATTTTCTCTCCTGGTTAGCAATATGCTGAGTGAAGACCTTGGCAAAGACAGTTCTGATACTTCACTGAAAATGAACCTATTTTGAGGCAAGCCTGTGTGTTATGAGGTCTCTCCTGTCCCTTAAAGATATTTACTCTTCTTAAGTTCTTATTCATAGTCCCCTTATCTTGACAGAAAAATTGCTTTCGTGGTGGTTTAATTCTGCTGCTAGAAAGAAGAGGCTCCTCTTTCTAGTGGGGAGCAGAAACAAATTCATCTCCAGGAGAAATCAGTGTTTCTTTCCTTGGATGCAGACAAGGTGAGGGCGTCAATGTGTAGGGAATGAACAAGCTTCTGCAGAGTTGTTCCATGGTGAGAAGGACATCTTTATTCATTGGATTCTCGTTATGTTTTGGAGGGTTGGAAGCTCCCCTTGCAGGTAATAATCTGAGGGTTTGAGTTGAGGGAGTGTTGTGAGCCCGTGTGAGGTCACAGGGCAGGATCACACAGATTTTAGCAGCATTGGTGATGCAATTGCTACCCCAGAAAGAGCTCCAGACTTGCTGCCCGTGGGCAAGGAGCTGGCTGAGTTTACTCTGCCTTTTCCTCATTTCCAGCTGCAGCGCTGAGCTCAGGAACTTAAAATTGATCCCTCCACTGAGCCACACCTGAACTCCGAGTCTGGATGGGGATGGAGCCCCAGGGCAGGGAAACACCGACCTGGAAAAGTGTGAAAAGCTGAGAAAGGTGGGAAGGGCCAGAGGCAGAGCCTGGAGCAGGCAGTGACACAGGAGCCTGTGGCTGTGACACTGAGCAGAGAGCTCTGAGCAGCTCTGGTTCAGCTCGTCTCCCTGCAGACTTTCAGCAAGACATTTAATCCCTCTCTGTTCCTCATCTTTCCTCCTAAAACGGAGTGATAAAACTTCCTTTATCCCCAAGCTCCCAGGGGTCTGTTTAGATGGTGAGATCTCTGAGGGAGAGAAAACACCTGGCACAGCGAGGCCCCCATCAAATGGATGCCATTGTGACCCCTGTAATCGGAAGCGCCGCTCACCTGCCGAGCACATCTCTCCCAGCTTGGGAGTTTCCAGATCCTGACCTCTCCCAGGACTGGTTCCTAACAGCTGTGCAGACAAGCTTTCCTATCTCCCAGGAGTTTCTGAGAGTCTAAAATTTGCACCTTTATAACAATTTCATTTTATTTCAGTTTCTAATTTATTTTTTTCTGTATAAATTCCTTAATACTTCAGTTGAAAAAGCATTTCTTTCTTTCTCTTTTTTTTTTTTAAGTAATTTAAAATTTTTATTGAAACTACTTCTCAACAGCCAATCTCGCTTTTTAAAATTTTATTTTGCTCTTGGAAATATTTCAAACTGGGAGCTGATCCAAAGATGACCTTTCCCCACAGACAGTTTCAACAAATCAATATTTTTCCAGTGTGAAATATCTATCATTGGAAAATCCTCCCTGGCACTTCTTGAACACTGTAGGGAATGCTTTGCAGGCAGGGACCTGCCATCTGAAAGCTGGTTGCTGAATGCAGAACTAGCACTAAAACTGTTCTTTTGATGGCTTCTTCTGTATCAGTATGAGCTCTGAGCTGCCACTCACATACATCAACTTCCTTTCAAGTCCTGCCATTTCTCACTTGGATATTTCCCCACAAAGCTGGCTGTTTAACCATTAAAAAGTCACTGCGACTGCTTTGCTGTTTAATGGGGAGTTTTGTTTGGGTTCCTATTGTAGCTGAGGAGGATACATGATCTCTTTTGAAAAGAGCTATTAACATGATAAAACATCTTGGGAACACACAATCCCAAAGCTGAGGGTTTCATCTTTGCCGGGGTATCTGAACACTATTAAATGCAGGGGACTGGGCTAACGAGGGGCTGGGCTTTGTAGTGGTGTGGCACCAGAACACAGAGCTCAGCGCTGTTACCAGATTTTTCTGTAACTGTTTCCTGAAATATGCTTTGCATTTAGGATTCTCAATCAAACACAGGGATGCTTAAAAAAAAAATATCCAATGTTTTTCATACCTCAAAGATGGGAGATTTCAGAAAGGTTGGTGTTGCTGAGAGAGGTATTTCCTGTGTTTATCTCCCTACAATTATGTGTGTGTATCCGTGTACATGTAGGCATAAACACACACATATGTATATACACACACCACACCCACCTGTATGTGAATATTTACACACTCTGTAACCTTACTCTGGGCTGTTCTGCAGGTGCAAACACACAGATTTGAGGTGATCTCTGCCCACTGCATCCCCATGCCAGGGCTCAGACTTGGCCATGTGTCTTGGCTTTATCACCTTCCACGTTCTCGTGGACTATTGGAGGGATTTTTGGTTGCCACCTAAAATTGTACAAAAACCTATTTCATTTTTATTACTTTGTTTCTACCACCACCCACTCTGTCTTCTCAGTTTTACATCAAAGAGCAGAAATTAACCCTCATTTATGTGCAGTTTATGATCCAAGATCCTGAAGCTGAACAAACACTGGTCTTGCATAATGCACAGATATTTAGCAATGATGCTCATGTGTGTCTAGAACAACTTCTTTAGGGATGTAGTGAATTCCAATCACATCTTCAGCCAGGATGTTGGTGGTTCCTCTGACAGAAAGCAGAAGCAGAAGGTTTCCTTCTGGGGGCAAAATTTCTGTCTGGGTCATTCAAGAGATCTGGTCAGAATGTTTCTCCACACATTCTGCTCTGAAGCTTTGTGGTTACATGCAAGAGAGGGGCCCAAGACTGGAAAGGTGGAAATACTTGTCTGTATCTTTCATTTCCAAAGCTTCCCTTCATTTTACCTATCAATGTTGTCCCCAGCCACAGTTTGGAAGGAGGTTTTGCTGGGAGTGCTTTCACACTGTGGTTCATTGCCCAGATTTGTGTTCTTCCTGTTCATGGATGGTTAATTGAAGTACTTTTTGATTTTTAGTCCTCCCCAGAAGGCAGGGCGTTGAGAATCAAGGAGTTACGGGGTGGAACAATGAATTTCTCAGTAAGCTCTGAAATCTCTGCCTTGTCAATCCTTCTGCCTCAGTGTACCTATCAATAAAACTGTGTGTGATGTCCTCATGGCTAATTGGTGCTTAAGTGCTTTCAGAGCTGTGGGTAAACCACTAATTAGTCACAGTCATTTAGTCAAAATTACTAAAGACTGATATTTACCCATATGCTCTATTTGTTCAGAGAAAATGTCTTGAAAATTCATTGATTTAGGTTTCCCTGGAGTATTTGCTGTTGTTTGTTTGTTTGACAATGACTTTCTGCATTGTGGTTAATGCAGATTATGAATTGTGCTGTCTGCTTCCAGTTTTTGTGAATGTTCTTTGGGTTTAAATAATGCAAAATCCTCTTTCCAGAAAGAAATGTGGAAACGGAGCAGGATGCAGATACTGCTGTGATAACTATTTTGTGTCAGTATGTTCTACATCATCACTGGGGCTGGGATTTATCTCGTCTGCACCCTCTCTTGTACAGATCTATTTTATAGAGACATGATCTGTTTTATAGAGACATACCAACATGCCTGTACACAAAACACACATGCACCCACAGTCTCTTACATTACATTGGGGAGGAACCATGAGGCTGAAGCGTGTTGACTCAACTATTTAATGAGGTGCAATAAATCTTGACAAGACCAGCTGGCACTAGAGTCAGGTTTCTCATCTTTTTACCATTACATTGAAATGTGAACAATAGTGGAAAGAAATGTAGCTCTTCTTTGTTGTTCTTTTGGTACTCAGCTATGTAGCACTGTATTGAAATCATCCACTTCCATGGAATGCAAAGCGTGGTGGATGCTGTGGAAAATGTTACCCATGCAAAGGTCCCTTTTCCTGGTGCTTTTTCTTAAATTCTGAAGATGTTTTGATCTGGCTGGACACAGTTGTGGTCAGCACTGAGATCCCCACAGCACACTCTGGCTGAGCAGAGCAGCAGCACTGGGGGATGATCCCCAGAATATTCCCAGTCTTTGACCCTGCCTGTCACCAAGCTCCTCCTTTGCTGCACAGCACACCATGACATCCTTTCCTCTTTCTCGTTCCACCTTCTCCCCAGGGGCATTGCTGGCTGATTATTGCTACCACCAGCTGCAGTTACTTGAGTATCTTTTTTTAAAAAATAAGAGTAATTAGGCACCTTGGACATTTGGCATGGTTCCAAAGCACCCAAGGTGGCCTCCCATATAGGATTCCTTTTTAATGGACCAGATTTATCCTTGTGGAAAGAAATCTGTTTAAATAGCACACTTTTTGTTTGGGGTAGATTTTGTTCCTGACAGTGGCATCCATCAATCTCTTTCATGTTTCCAGCCTCACCACTTAATGCCAATCAACCCTTAAAAAATAATTGCTCCCAAACCAACTGGATGCCTCTGGATTCACTTGAGAAAGGCTGCCTGAGCTTTGAAGCGTATCCCATAACGATGGCTGGCATCTCCAGAAGTACTAACTGCACCTCCTTGCTTTGTGATTACAGCATTTGATGTGTGCTGGGCTCTGGTGCCTGGTGGAAGGAGACACATCTTGTAAAACAAAGTTGGACCCCCCTCTGGATGGCACCGAATGTGGCGCAGACAAGGTAATCAGAACACTCAGCAGCAGTCACTTCTTGTATCCCAGCATTGGCAATAATGTTTCCAAGATGTTCAGGATTTAACATAAACCCATAGCTGGTCGTGTTCTGGGTTGTATTTGAAGTAGAAAGTGTGCAGAGCTTTTAGCCTGGCATTTGGGGAGTGGGGGAAGATGGGGAAAGAAAAAGAGGCTACTCAAAAACTTTCTACAAGTAGCTCAAAATAATTGAGCTCAAATTCAGTGATGTTCTGTTCTTTTTGAGGTATAATTTGCTGTATTTATTTATATATGTATTTTTTGCAACTTGGCTGGTTTGGTAATTCTCAGCCCCCTACTTACTGGTTTTGGACTCTAATTTTTTTTTGCCTATGGTATACTTGGGGAAGTAAAGAAGGATAAGATTAAAAGGCTGGTTGCTGAAATCAAGAATTGGAACTTTTTCTTTGCTTGCAAATAAAGATAAACAATGACAAGAAAAACCGGGTCCTGGACACCATGACAAGGAAATGGAAAAAATGGGGGGTTTAGGTCCATGTTTTTCTAACTGGAGGAGTCCTGGTGACTCTTTCAAAAGGTTTTTTAGCAGTGCTCACTGTGTCACATCCTGGACAGGCCAAGTTTGCTGCTTGGTCAGGAGCCAGCACAACCTATTAGAATCAGAGGGATTTGAGGCTTTAGCCAAGTTAGGTCCAAAATACTTCAATCATTTTGTACATACTGGGAACAGTGCTGATGAAGGCATTGCTTTGGGGTATAATTTCTTGGACTCCGTTTCTGTGAATTGTGGGGTTTTAAGTCTTAGTGCTTAGATAATTATCTGCTTTATAAAGTAAGGGGCTCTGTTCCGTGATTGTTTTTTTTAATGACAGAACTCCCTTCAGGGGCTTGTTGAGAGCGACACTTAAATTTTTGCATTTCACCTCCTCCCCTCCTCCTTCTCCTACTCCCATCTCACCAAATCCTCGAATCTCTAAAAACTTAAACGTGGGCTTGTTGCAATCCTTTAAAGTCCATTTGTGCAAGGTCAGGGCTTCTTCCCAGGCTGTGCTAACCTTGATTGCCTTGCAGTGGTGCCGAGCTGGGGAGTGTGTCAGCAAAACCCCCATCCCTGAGCACGTGGACGGGGACTGGAGCGTGTGGAGCCAGTGGAGCATGTGCAGCCGGACCTGCGGGACAGGAGTGCGCTTCAGGCAGAGGAAATGTGACAACCCCCCGTAAGTCCTCACACCAGCCTGGCTCCTTTGGCCACGCTGGCAGCCTTTTCCCTCTTGGGCAACCCTTGCTGCAAGAGTACAGGGGAGAAATGGGCAGCAGAGCTGTGCAGAAGCCCTGAGGAATTTCTCATTCACAAGCTGTGATGACCAGGTCGGAATCCTGGAGTGACTTCAAGTACATTCTGTGGAAGTGGCTTGAAGAGTCACCTTTGGAAGTTTCCAAAGACAGATACAGTTGAATTAGATACTTGTAATTTGGCAGAAAAAACTGATGCTGTGTTTCCCCTCCAGCATTACAGTGAATGAAAAGGGGCTGATCTGGGTCTGCAGACCAAAGTGAGCCAATGTGCCTTAGAGATGAGTTTTGCAGGGGGTGCTTGCTCAGGGCTTGGGATGCAATGCAGTGGCTGACAATGGTCAGAGTGTCCCAGAGCTGTGTTGGCAAAGCACCTTGAGATGCTCTGTAGGTCAGGATGTGCTGTATAAGAACAGGAAGGTTTTCATGCATGCAAAGAGCCCCAGGTGCTGTTTAGTTCCTGTACAATGACTACAAACAAGCCAATGCTCTCTGCGTGGCTTTGGATTTTTTCTGATTCAGGATGAAATGTAGATGTTGACCATCTCTCAGGTCAATCGAGGCCCATCTGGAAGTCTCTTCATCATTTTGGACTCCTGAAGAGGTTACAATGGTGCCATTTAACTGGCCACCCCAATTGTGTTTATTATAACTCCACAGCCTTGGGAGCAGCCCTTCAAGTGGAATATCTCAGACTTTATTCAGATTTTATGTTTTCTTCTACACACAAAGTACCCAAAGTTTTTCTTTTTAAATTGGGGCTGAAATTCTGCATAGCAACACAGTCACTTCAAAGACATGCCCAGATGATGGATAGGCTCACAGTTGCTGCTGTTGACCTGTAATAATGTCAAAAGGATATTTTTGTTTATTCCTCTCCTTATCTGAGCTGCAGTTGCACGCCTGTAACAACCAGGTTTGATTTTTACCAACTCATTTTCCTGAAAAGGGGACTGAGCTGGTTTCTTTGCTGTCAGCTACAGTGCTGACCAAACCTAAATCCATTCATCATCATTCCTTAAATTACAGGAAATGCTCCTTCCAACACTGCACACTGATTTTAAAATTCTCTTGCTCATATACATTCTTGGCTGGAGATACACACGTGATCTTCTTTTGCTTCAAATTCCTGGCCTCAGCCCACTGCTGCAGCTGGTTTATTCACTGTCCAAAAATACTGGCTTAGGGATTTATCTTTTATTTTGTATATATTTGGTCTTGGGATTTTTTTTTTACAGGAATCTTTGCTCCTGCCAGCTGACTCTTGAGCCTGTGGGACTATCATTAAACCAGTTGCTTCACTGTTTGATTTGGTTTTTCCTCTCTGTAATTTCTTTGAGCATTTACATGCATTGCCTCCCCATGGTTGTAAGGAGTGTGTCATAGGCCAGTTTGCACGTGCAGAGTTCTGAGTTGTCCTGCCTTGTGTTCTTGTCTAGGCTTTGGGCTGCTGTTGTACAATTGGGCTGAGGAGAAACCCACTGGCTTAAACAGAGCATCCCTTCTCCAGTCCCCTCCTGTCATGTAAAAAGGTCACAGCAGCAAAAATAGGCTTTGATTTCTTCAGTTCCATTAGTGGGTGGATTCTCTTGCCATAAATACAGTGAAAGGTGGCTGTGGGGTTGCCTACCAGAAGATTTCACACAGTCACTGTTTCAGACATGGGCCAGGGTGGGCTTGGATTGCACTGTTTGTTGGAAATCCCAGGCAGTGCTTGAGCTCACAATTACAAGGCTTGGGACCTGGAATTCCAAACTCCCTGCTTGTGTTTTTTTGTTTGTATTTTATTTCGCAAAGAAAATACAGGCTATTGCTGAGAGTTTGAGTTTTCCTTCTTCTCTGAGGATTCATAAAAACAGATAAGTTTTGCAGGTGCCTAATTCTGATGTTGCATTAGTGGCCTTTCCTGTAGGTTTAAAAACAAATGTGTGGAATGGCATGGATTTCATGGATGGGATATCTGCAGCACAGGTTTATTTCTGGGTACCCTGCTTACACTGCAGTTATAGCTGCTTCTCTGGTAGTTTAATTGCAAGGAGAACACGTGCTGAGAAGATCTTTGCTGTGTCTCCACCCTCAGGAGTGTTTGAGGCAGGGGGCACAGCAAGGCTGGGAGGGGGAAGATGGAACATTCTGGGTGTTTGGGGCTGACCCTGGTGTTGTTCCCCGCTGCAGCCCAGGGCCAGGTGGGAAGAACTGCCGTGGGGCCAGCGTGGAGCACACGGTGTGTGAGAACCTGCCCTGCCCCAAAGGGGTGCCCAGCTTCAGGGACCAGCAGTGCCAGGCCCACGACAGGTACACCAGCAAGAAGAAAAGCCTCCTGACAGCTGTCATCGTGGATGGTGAGTTTTTTCATCTCCCTCTGTAATTCGTCGCTGTTCTCTCGCTGCAGTTTCTCATCTGCAGGGCTCTCATTGTTGTTGAGAAGGCTGCAATAGGCCCCCTTTAGCTACAGCTGAAAGACTAATTACAATTAATTGTTCTTGGTGCTGCCCTGCTGTTCCTTTAGCCTTCTTAATAGAACATACAGACTTGTCAATGCTTTACTCATCTTTTTGAAATGCTGGGAGAGAAGTGCCTTAACTTGATTCCCATTCTGAAGTTGGGAGTTCCAGACTGGGAGTCGGAAAGTTGGGAATTTAAATATTAAAAAGTTCCAATTAGTTTGGAACTGAAAAAAAAAAGGTGCATTCTCTGTCACTTTGGGGCTTCTCAGCATGATTGCCTATCTCACCTACATTCCTTTAGTGCTTCCTCTGCTGGATCTTGCTGTTCATCTGCTTTTTAGCCAGATGTTGGTGGGATATGAAATGGTCTGGAGAACTTGTTCTTCTAAAAGCACTGGCTGTAGCCTGAATTTTGTGAGACACAAAGACCTGATCATTCTTATCAGACTGATGAATGTTCCCTGTAACAAACATCTTCCCTTTACAAACTAGATAGACAAAAGTGTATTGACTAATTGGTTTTCTGTGCTGTTAAAGCCCAGTCTCATCAATGTAAGACTTTAAATAGTAATATTTTAAAGTGGGGAAATGACAGGCCTAAACTGAAAGCCTCATATTCCTTCAAAGATGAGATACCCAAATCCATTAATGTAGAGAATGCATCACCATTGCCTCAAACACTTGATTGTGCTGTTCCCAAGGGCGGTTGTTGTATTTCTTTTCCCAGATAAGCCATGTGAGCTCTTCTGCTCCCCACTGGGCAAGGATTCTCCTGTGCTGGTGACAGACAGAGTCCTGGATGGAACTCCCTGTGGGCCTTACGAGACAGACCTCTGTGTACATGGCAAGTGCCAGGTGGAGTAACTTTCTCTTGTTCTATTTCTGGTGTCAGGTTCAGCCTGGGGCAGCACTGTGTGGGTGGCTGGGTGGCTGTCCCTGAGGGGAGGGGACAATCCTGTTTTACAGAGCCCTCTACAAGTGCTCCATGGCCCTGTGTATTGGTCTGAGAATCTGAATGCTCGAGGTAGGATATTATTCCTGAACAGCTGGGAATGCTCAAAAATCACATTTGCTTGTGTGCATGGCTTGGGTGGGAAGGGACTTCTGTGAGGGGAGCAGATGGGAGGGGAAGTCTGGCCTGCTTAACTGCTCTTATTTGGCTATGAGAGGAATCACCGATGAAAGCACTGAAGCTGCAAATCAGCTTACAAATTGTCACTAGCCTGTTACAACCATTATCTTGCCAGAATTATTATGCTTTTCAGGTCCACCTGATTCCTTCTGAGAAATACTGAGGAAACTTTTCTGTACCAGTTGCTCCTTGGCTCCTGCAGCTACATGAGCCAGAGCCTTCAGATTGAATTCCCTTTTCCTTACAGTGATGGCCTATAACCATTGCAGTGATTATTTCTCTCTAACCAAATTACACACAGACCCAAAATGAGGAGTGGGAGATCTCTGTAATAAAACTTCACGGTTTGCTGAGAGAATTTGTAAAGCATTGAATGCTAAGGAGGGCAGCTCTTAGAGCTGGTGCTTCAGCTTGCTCATCTTTAATGGAGATGTGTAGACCCTGTGTAAGATGGAGATTTAATGTTTGGACAAGGGGAAGGGAGATGAGAAAATGTATATTTAAAGATCATAAAAGACAGGAAGATACTTCGAGTGGGTGCTCCTGGTGATGGGTTCAGGTCATTTGTTGCGGACAATTTGACAAGGCAGACCCTTCATGAGTTTCCTCTCTCCTGATGATGGAGCACGTGTTCAACGTGTGCTGCACACACCACAGTAGTGGGAAAGGCAGTTCACTTGGCTAAAGCAGCCTTGCCAGGGCTGGATTCTTCCTGGAAGTTCTTCCCTTTAAGTTTCTCCTCATCTAGATTTGTATCCTGTGGATACAAATACCAGGAAGTTGCTCTTCCTGGTATTAACCAGCTCACTGTATGCACCAGAGCAGCTTTTTAGCATCACCCTTTATTTCCACTCCCTGGTTTGCCCTGGGGCACAGGGCACACCAAATTTGGCATTGTTTCTGGTTTCTGTGAGTGGTTAAGAAATGCCAGTTTTTATTGCTTTGAGCCTTCCAGGCAGGGAGATAAATGAACACAATACTCACTTGGGTGTGAGAGAGGCTTTGGGGGCATAAAGCAGCAATGCAAAGAGAGAAGTGAAAAATCTTTGGATTGAATTTTTCACTGCTGCAGGAGACGGTTCCCACTGTTTCTTAACAAATGATGCTGAAGAGGCATTTTTAATTCACTCTTTCTAATTTATTCCAATGAAGAATATGAATAGCAGCAGTCTGGGGAGTCAGTACAAATTTGATTCTTTATAATACAAAGTGCTTTGCAAATAGAGCCAGGTTCATGGTGCATCCCAAGTTACTTAATTTTCCCCTGTTTTTGGCTATATCTGAAAAAAGCTAAAAAAAGCCCCATTAATAATCTTTTATAGTCAGGCCAGCTGTGCACCTCCAGCTGTGTGCCGTTGACCATTACTCTGGGCTGGCCAGTTTTATTGCTCCAAACCTTCAGAACTGCCACAAATGGTAAATCAGGCATCATGGCAAGGAACATTTTTTTCATCCAGGGAGGATCAGTAGCCAGCTCCCTCCAAATGAATTCCTTTATGAGCACAGAGCACTGGAGGTACATCACGAAAAGCAAATTGCACTCTGAGTTGGGGGCAACTGCCTTTAACTGTGCAGAGAGGTGATGACAGCTGCAGAACATTCAGTCCATTTGCATCTGGCTGAGAAAAAATGTGAAATGATCAGTTCAAGCAGAGCAGATTTGAAAGCCCTGTGAACTCATTTATAATACTCCTCTGCCATATATATATATATATATATCTGCAGTGCAGTGCTGAAAATTGCCATATGTGCCTGTGTACCCCATTTGCCACAGATACTTGTCTAACTAGCTGCCTATTAAACCAGTTTAATTGCCATATTCATTTAATTATTCCTCTCCTTGTTTCTTTACCCAGTGTAGACAAAGCCTGGCAAAAAGCATTGCAGGGGGCCTGGAGAAGAGAATAAGTGCTGAAATCAGAGGGTGGTATTACTGTTATTTATTTTCTTATGTAATCCTTCTAGTTAGAGGCTCTCAAAGGCAGGAATGACACATTGTCAGTGCAACAGACAAATTAGCAGTAACCATGCCTATGAACATCTAGCCTAGGAAATGTAATAGATCTTCTCCCTTCATTAGATGCTCCTAAATGCAGCTCGTGAATCGTTCTTGGATGATGAATGGATGTAGATTAATATGGCAGAGAAAAAAACGTTGCAAAGAGAGGAGGGTTTTGAGAAGGAAAGCAGGAACAGATTCCGTTTGGGCACTAAGGGAATTTTCCTTCTGTGGTACTTTATGAAGTTACTGCAGTTTCACTTTAAAGCTGAACTCCAATCTAAAAGGTGTCAATGAAGCCTTGGGTGCCAGCCTCACTATTCCTGAAACAAAATCATCAAAAGCAGCAGCATCTCTGTATTTATCCCTTACACCTGAAGGCAGCTGGAGTGAGTAAACTTGGTTATTACTTTGATCATGCATAGAAGCACCAAAGAACAAAGTCAGCCCTAAATTTAGCATAGGGGTTCCTAAATCACCTAGACTTTTTCTAGCCTTACTCCATGTTTTTGAGATGAATCATAAGGTCTTTATTCAATTTCTTCCTTGTTTATTTGAGTTGGTTTTGAGGTTGAACATTTCAAATGCACCATTTTTTACCAAACTAGATCCCCTGTTCAAAGCATATGTAGGTCTTTGACCTTTTCTACTCAAAATGCACATGGTCTTCTAGCAAGGAGAATTTATTCTCCCCAGAGACAGAAAATCTGTAGCAGGCTGAGAGGCAGGAGGAGGAGGAGGAGGGTAAGTGTTCATTTAGGCTTTGCAGCAGTTTGCTTTCTCTGTTGTGGACACTGCAGCCATGGGGAAGGTGGGGTAGGGCACTGCAACCTGTACCTCACACTGGGTTTATCTTCTCCTATTTCTCTTCAAGGAAGAAGTGGCTTTCAAGGAGGGGATTTTGTTCTTCCCTGAGCCTGTGGGGTGTGTGTTTGATGAGAGAACACTCATGAGAGCAGGACCCTTTCTAACCCCTTACAGTGCTTTGCTCTGTGCTGCTGAGGTTAATTCAAAACTGCTGGCAGAAGTGGAGCTAAAAAAAAGTGTCAGATGTCACAGAGCAGAGGGGTGAGGAGAAGACAAGCTGCTCAGCTGACTGTTATGATGCACATGACCTTGTGCTGGCTTTTCTCAAAGGAGGATTAGTCTGAGCCTCATGACAGCATGAGAACTTTCCAGTGGGGACTACAGATTGTGCTTCAGGATGTAATTTAAGGTCTCTGTGAAAAGAGAGACCTCCTGTACAGCAGAACTGGGCTAGAGATCAAGGGCAGTCTTTGCTGTGATTTAACAATTTAAGAGGTGAAGATGTTTTGGCTCTGTCTGGAGTTTTCTCTTGAGTGTTTTGTCGTATCACACCTCCTTTCAACTGGCTGGTGAATCCCCACGGTATGTTTAGTGATAATAAGCCACATATTAGACTATCCTGGCACAACAAAATTGTTACAGAACTACTTTCTTCTGAAAGTGATTGTCACACTCTATGGATGGGGAGGACAAGTTGGAAAGTGGACAGATTTTCAAAAATAGCTTCTGCAAACTGGACAGGCAGTGTCAGGAGAGTGCCACAGGTGGCAGAGGAGAAATTGAAGTTGCCTACTGGACCAGCTGCTGGCAAACAGTTTTTTAATACTTAGTACCCACTTTTTGCATTTGATTGATGCCTGCAGTTCTGGCTTTGTCTCCTCACTTGAGTATTTTCCACGTATTATTCATATTCCTGCATTACAAACTGTGGTACAAGATGTTCCAGACTGGGTAGCTTGTCTCCATACAACAACTTGGCTTAGCACTGAACTTTGATAAATTATTTAGTGCATGTGCACAAAATCCAGAAGGATTGTCTGAGCTACAGAAACCTGTTGTATAATTGCCTTTTTTTGTTGTTTTTTTTTCCATGTCTGGATCTGTAGCAATGTAATCTGAGGTTAAAAGGAGTATCAGGGATTTTGGTGAGTAAGGCATAGTGACAAAAGCAAGTCCTTGTTGATATCCAACTAGTTTTTGGTGTACTTTACAGTGGGGTATGAAAACAAACAAACATACTATTTCCCCCAGTTTTTCTTCCATGTTATCCCATGGGAAGCATATAATAGAACAGAAGCAAAGGAGTTCCTGTGATGGGAAAGGGCTTTGTATTATTTGCATGTTCTCTCATGAACACAGAGGTTTTGACACATAACCCTCAAGATCTGTATGTGAAAAATCAAGAATTATTGTGTCTAACACCCCCATGAGCTGCTGAGGGATCTAAGTAAAAAGTCAATGGCAGGTGGCATTGCAGATCTAAAGCAGATCGGATAATTCTGATTTAAAATAGGAGGTGTCTAACTCCTGATCCAGCAGAGCTGCTCTGATTCAGAAAATATCAGAAGGCTTGGGAAACAACAGGAGGATATTTGCTGAAGTAACTCCTGCATGGACTCCAATCCTTAGCACAAAATTTGCTGTGGAACAGAAATTGGAGGAGCTCAGAGATGAACTGGTTGATGAGGGACCCTGACCCACCTCACCCACCCCTGACAGCCACCCACAACCCTCCTCAGGGGCAGACGTGTTTGGAACAACAAAATAAGAATTCTCTTCCCCTCAGATCTGAATGTCACTTGCTCACATCTGTACATTCCTGTTTCATGTGGTTCCATCCCTGGAGGTATCAATGGACATTGGATATTATGGACAAAAGGAATTGGCAGTATAGATGAATCTGTCATAACCAGCCTGCTCTGTACATGATTAATTTGTAAAGTGGCACACGTTGCATCAATATTTATATTTGATCCATTGAGACAGCCAGTTAGTTCAGCATATGGGAAGCATTACAGTTTTGTGAGCCTACAATGTCATTTCTTGCACAGAGTGGGTGTATATAACAAAAATAATTGTGTTTATGTAGCAAAACATACCCTCACAAGCTGTATCAATTGAGCTCTTTCACAGCCATTGAAAATACAAATAAAAATATCATTAAAAAATATCCAAGCAATACAGAGAATAGTTCACACAGAAGAATCCAAGTGATATGTATTCAAAAGAGAAGAGTTTTCCTATGCTGGAGCCAGCTATGACTGAAGCTGGAAATACCACCCAACAAGCAGACTTTCAGATGTTTAATTATAAAAATGAGAAGAAGGGGGAGGGAGAGAAGGAAGGGTGGATGGAGATATCAGCTTAAAGAGAATTAATTTCAGGCCTTTGGCTCAGCGAATGTGCAGTTACCTGCCAATTTAAAGGTCAGTGGCTAGTTCCAAAATGTGGTGTCAGAGCAGGAGACTGCCTGGGTGGAAGAGCCTTAAGAAACCTGTGGACACATTTCTGACTGTCCACACTGAGGACTTGAAGCCCTAAAAGACTTATTTTCATGTTTCTTGCCAGAATTCCCATGTTTTAAAGCTGCTTCCCTTCTCAGCAGTCCATTCAAGACTGATGGAACTGAAAGTATCCAGCAATTGCTGGATGGGCTGGTCCATGGACTTTGTTCGCTCATCTGCAGGATAACTCCTGGGTCAGAAAACACACAGGATGTTATTGTTACTTACAAGCTCTTTCTTTCCTCAGAATGTAAAGCTTCCCCTTTCTGCTCCTTAATTTAATAAATCCCCTTACCTTGATTGGTTGGACTGGACAGGAAGCAACACAAAGCAAGTGTGTTGATGAAACAACTCCCTTAAACTGTTTAGATTTTAAGAGATTCTTTCTGCACTGTGAAAACCTGACTTTTGAGCAGTGAAACTTGGGATTTTCCCTTTGCATATGATGAATTAAAGCCTTCTCAGTTTGGAAAGCTTTCTGCAGGCTGAGGACAGCTCTGTAGATAAAGGATGGACAGTAGAATAAATACACAGAGCATACTGTCAGTGGGAAGCTGCTGATGCACACACCTGATGGTTTTTCCAGCCAGTGCTGGAATCTCAGGGGCTCTCACACCTTGGAGAAATCTCAATTAACACCCAAGGACTGCTGGCAGGTGCTTTGTACCCACAAAGGGGATAACCACTGTGTTCTGCCCTTCCAGTCCTGTCTCTTCCTCTTTGATCCACTTGTTTTAAGAGTTGCCATGGTGGTGGTTTTAAGAGTATTTTCCACGTGGGGAGTTCTGAAAGGATCAGAGTGACCAAGGTGGTCACTGCAATGTGTTTCTAAATGACTTTGCAGCTTTTGGAATCCACTGTCAAATCTTACCCAAAGCTGTTTCATTATATACTGTTATTAAATGTGCTGTTATTAAATACCCTTTCACTTTGGAAATGATTGGAAGGCTTGGGGAGAGGGATACAGGCTCTAATGTTCATGTAGACAACACTAAAGTGCTTCCAAGGTATTTTTCCCCCATAAAGTAGCAAGAATGCACCAATTTTCATCTTGAAGCCAAGAAAAAAGTGTTTTATTCTCTTAGAGATATTTCTTTCTAAGAAGCCATTTCCTGGCCCAAACGTGATGAGGACTTTAACTCTCAAGACCTGGATTGAGGGAAAAGTCTGGTCTATGGATGGGAGCAATGGTGCCATTGAAGAGGAGGTTACAAGGGCTATTCCAGTTCCTTCACTCACTAGGAGTAGGGTGAAGATGAAAGGTAAAAACCATTAAAGATATTGGGAGTTACATTTGTGGATTCAGTAGGTTCTTTCCATGCCCTTCAGAGAGGGTCTCTCTGAAGGGCAAAGGGCCCTTCAGTGGCCAAGTAAAGGTGTGAGGAAATGGCTTGTCTGAAGCCCAGTCTCAGATGAGGGGGGACTCAGCTCTCCCAAGCTTTGCTGGCTTACACTGGTTTCCATTATCTGGGAAACTCCAGAATAAATGCAAAGCATGTGATTGCCAACTCCCCATTCTTTCCCTGCCTCCATTAAGAGTCCTACAGACTCCTCATGTAGCTCTGGGAATAAGTGTGGTTCAACACTCATTATGTTCCCTTTATTCATCTGTGTGCTCACATAGTGCTAATAACAATGCAGCACAATAAAAGATAGCACCAGAGCCTTAAATTAAACACAGCCTTTCCAGTATCTCAGCAGGGTGGCAGGCAGGAGTTTATTTCCAGCTGCCTTTCAGCAACCCCATTAATAAATCATCCTGATTTTCCTGGAAGGAGAACTGCTGGGACATCCTTCTGTTCTGGGGGCAGAATCACGTTCAATATCCCAAAATTGTTTGTTGGACATGGGCGTGAAGTTTAGGCTTGAGAATTGCAACTGCCAGAAACTCCGCTATCTTCTTCCTACCTCTTTTAAGTCCCATTTGTACATTTATACAGCTTTTTTTCCTGCTGTTCCTGTGCACCAGTGTAGGTGCTGTGCCAGTTAATGAGCACCATTTCCCTGGTATGTGTTTAGAATGATCATCCTCTCTCAGCAGGGCTGTCCCTAATGATTTACCCAGACAAGCTCTGCACCAGCACACGGTGGAACACTGGCAGTCTTTGATTCCTGAAATACATCTGGACTCAGGCAGTGGCCAGGGTCTTCTGAAACAAGGGGAATGTTGGAGTTCTGATCCAAATTGCATTGCTTACACACAGACAGGCTCAGATAAACAGCCTGAGTTCTCTTAATATTTCCCTGCTTACTCTATTTTTCAAAATGTTTGTTGTTTTGATCATTCCCTAAGATATCTCTCCAACTTTCCTCTGGCTTCATCATAGGAAGGCAAAAAAGGGAGAGACCCAATAGCCTTGTTCAAATAAGTCTTCCTAGTGACAGTCTTGCTACTTCATTTGCCAAGAAACTGTTTATCTATGCAGAATAAATCTTAAACTCATTTTTAATAATGCAATGTCCGCTAATAACTTGCATCATGACAACGCTTATTTCAGTAGAAATTTATGTTTTAAGAGCAAATTGTCAATCATTTTGAGGGTCTTATATGGACAGAATACAATTTATCTAGATTAATGACAGAGTTGTCAACCTCAGGATCTACATATGTGGAATGTTCACCATCATAACCTGTGAATAAGGAAGATTATGGTGATAATCTCAATAGCTACAGGGATAGTATTGTGACTCTTCCCATGTAAAAAATTTCATAATTGCATAGGCAGTGTTGTGGTAGAAATTGGCTAGATATGAAACTAACCTGCTTCCATTGAACTACTCTTTCATTTCAGGTATCTTGAGCCATCTGATTAATTTTCAGGTATTTCAAAAGTTTAATTAAGAGTTCAATGTTTTCTCCCCATTCAGGTTTTCAGGCACATGTCAGTCTTGACCTCACTGCTTAGAGATGCTCTAACCTTGCAAACAAAGTAATGAGGATCTCTGGTTGTTGTCATTAGAAAATTGGCTGTGATGGGATCATTGGCTCAGCTGCCAAAGAGGATCGCTGTGGGATCTGCAGTGGTGATGGGAAAACCTGCAAAGTGGTGAAAGGAGACTTCAACCACACCAAGGGCATGGGTGAGTAACACTCACTGGGGTTCTCTGACCTCCTGGAGGAGAGTTGGGGTAGCAGTAACAGCTCTTCTTCTTGGATAGCACTGGAGTCACCTAGCAAAAGACAGCTCTAGGAAGCACCCAAGAAACACAAAACAAACCCAAACTCACTTCAAGTGTGATACCCTGTGTGCTTCTTACTCTGTCACCCAGATACCAGCCACTGCCTCTGCCTGAAATTCAGAGTGAAGTTGTGTTTCTCATTTTGACTGCTACTGGTGCTGATGATTTTAAATAGGAGACAAAATCACAGAATCTTTCCCAGCGGGAGGGAAGTTGGATTTCAGCACCATCTTTGAGGTCTCAGAATGATGCATGTTGTATATTGTAGATGATTCATGTTATAATCAGAATATCTCAGCTAAAGGAAAGAGCTGCACTCCCCTCTGAATATTTTTACTGATTCCCTGCCAGCAAAAATATCCAGTATAGGATATAAGAGCTTGGAATTAAAACTTTTCCTTTTCTTCTTAAACATTAATGTATGTACAGCTTGGTGCTTGAATTAGTCTTTGTTCCAGGGTTTCTGTACTACACTTCGGAGAACCCTGTTATCACACGTCCCAATTAACCAAAGGGAGGGAAAGCCATGTCCAGAACTTGGAAGCTGCTCTAGGAGGAAACAATTGTCCAGAAAAGAATTATTTCCCATTCAGTGAAGACAAAACTGGCATTTCTGTATGGAGAAATACATTCAACATGTGCTGCTCCAGGACTGAGTTCCACAAAGCACATGAAAATCCCCTTTAAGCACACACTTGAATTCAGTTTAGTAGCTAAAGCAGCACCAGTGCTTAGCAGCTCCCTTTAGTCCAGCTCTCAGCTCTGAAGTCTGAGGCTCTGATTTTGTTCACTGACCTCTTCCTCTGCACCCTCCTCCTCCTCCTGACCTGTGGGGCCAGCTGGAATCTGTCACCTCCTGTGAGATGCAGGTAGGATTTCCCACCTGCACCACATCTCTCTGGAGCACATTTGTGTGCTTGGCCAACCTGTTGAATGATTTCCTGCATTTGTGCCTTTGACTCTTTTGTCCCAATTATTTTTCCACCCACTTACATCAAGTCTTTTGCATTTGATCCAAGTGGTGGGAAAAATTCCTCATTTCCATTGAAAAAAACTCAGCCAATCTCCATTTCTGTAGCAGGTTATTCAGCTTTCATGAACTCCTAACATGCTGCTAAAGAGTAGCTATCTTTTATCTTTCCCAATGAGTCTACAAAACATCTTGTGCAGATAAATACAAAATTTCTGGGTCGCTGCCAGGAGGTTGCACCCGTTTCCAGCTACACAGACTGCTTGAGGTGGTGACTTTACAAGGCTGTAGGAGAAAGCAGCTTCAGCCTTAACTGGCTGCCAGGAGTCTGCAGGAGGTTTTCACCCCCAGTACCCTGGAACCTAATCAGAAAGAATTCCTGATGATTCGTGGACAATGTTCAAGCATTCAGATTCTCTGCTGATCATCTCAGATGCACAAACCTGTCAAAGTGTTGCTTTGTCAATGCAATGTTTCCAGGTTTAGCCATCTCACATAATCTAGAAGATAATTGTTTTTGCCAGTATAACCTCATAACCTTTTATTAGATGTGTTGTTTTATTTTTAATTTAATTTGGAAAGTTAATTATATTTTATGTGTGCTCCCATCCATTTCTGCTCACACTCTGCTGTTCTGCAGAATCAGGTCCTCAGGTGAACCCACTGAATTTCATGCAATAAGCAAAGCTCTGGGTCTGGGGTATCACAAGTGAACGTGGTGTTACTGAAGGGAAAAAAAAAAAAAAAAGCTTTCTTTTTTTAATTGACAGTTAAGCAAAAATGTGCAAAAATTTCATGGAAGCTGGGGCAAAGAAAGAGCCACAATATTCTGGTGATAAGCTCAAGGTTTGGGTGTGTAAATGATTGCACAGTTCAGTGGCAAATCCCCAGGACCTGGCTGCATTCCAAGTCAAGGCCAAGACCCCAAGTCCAGTGTGCTGATTTCTTATTTCAAAAGAGAATAGACTTCAAACATCAGGACATTGATTGTTTTGGAGTGGTATCTGTTTGGGGAATTGCAGCTGCAGCCTTGGGCCTTGTCCCTGCCCATGGGACTCCTCTGGTTGCAGGATTGGTCCCTCTGTGTCCTGTGATTGCAAATGATGTTGTGGAGCCCTGTGAACTGAACTAAACCCCTGCCAACTCCTTTCTGTTTCTTAGTAACCAATAGTCATTGTAAGAAGGTTTCCACATGTGTGATGGCAAAGGCAAAGGCTGTTCCCAAGTGTTTCTCGTGTAAGATACTTGAATGCTGTTTGCAGTGTCAGTGGGTGTCGGTGAAATCCTTTGGTGTTGGTTCTTTATCTTCTTTTTGTCGGATTAGATGGGGAAATTTGGTATCAGAAGCCATGGATAAACTTCAAGTCCTTTTACTGTTTTACTTGCCTTGTCAAAGATACAAAGTACAAATCCTTTCCTTTCAGGGAACCTGTGTGAAAGGAAGCCAAATTTTCATTCACCAAGAGAAAAGAACGAGGTCTATTTTTTTCCCCAACTTTAATGTCACAGAGGTTCTGCCACGCTGGTGGGAAAGATGGTGGAACCTTCAAAGTGCCTCATAGGAGGTCCAGCAGTTCAGCTCTTACCACCTGTGATCCAACTGGAAATGGACTCCATTTTTCTGCTGGAGAGGAAGTCCCAAGCCTTTATTTACAATGCTAAACATCACATACACTTGTGTGCAGCTGGCTGTCTTCAGCAGACCAGCTGAATGCACTGTTTAGACTGAGGTTTCCTTTTGACTGGCAGCATGCCCTGTACCTATTTCTACAAAATGATTTTTCAAAACCAAACACAGAGTTGTTCTGCAGTCCACCTCTGTCACCCTGCCACTGGACAAGGGACCTAGAAATGAAGGACAACTCTGTGACTCCTGTCTGTTGGGGAGCTGACTTCTCACTGACAACTTCTCCAAGGCTGTGCCTGTAATGCTCAGAGACTTGGGTCTGTCTCTTGATTTTTCTTGGGTTTTATTGCATGTGCTGTTTGTCCAGCACTTATTAGAAGAAATTTGATCAGTAGTGCTGTTGTGCTGGCTGGGAAGATCTTTAGCCAACACAAAAATGACTTTTTTTATCAACAGGGTGCACATGTAAATTATGAGAAAATAGAACTCTACCTAACCTTTAACTCAGAAATTCCTTATACAGGTTTCATCAGAACATGCAAGTTAGAAATCCCAGTAAACAACTTTGCAGCAATGGTCAGAGGCTTTGAAATTTATCCATGGCTCTTCAGAGAATTGATTTTCTTACAAATGAGCTATCCCATGGCTGGAAGTGGACAGGTGCCAATGCAGGACTTATTCTCAAGCTAAAAGCAAAGGAGAATCATCACAGCTATTCAGAAAATAGACACAGAATTTGCACTCCAGTGTAACACAGCACTCAGCAAAAGCTGCAACGTGGGAAGGAGATGGAGTCTGAGATGCTCAGCTGATGCTTATCCCTGAAATACCATGGAGGTTATGCTGGCCTTGGCTGGCAGGTAGGCAGGACAGCCTGATCTCCTTGGCTTCTACCGTGAGGTGTTTGCTCAAAGCACTTTTGGGAGGTTTAATAATGGGCTGGGCACTGTTGACTTTCTCACACCAGATTTTGGTGTGTACAGGGCTAAGGTAGGAAGGTGCAGTGCCCAGGGATTGGTACTTTCAGCCATGGGATAATTTTTCCTTCACTTCAGAGTCCATGTTTCACTGCAGTGTGAACCAGAAGAGTTTTGCAGTAGATCAGTGGCATTCTGAAGTTCACACTAGACTTTCTGTTCTTTCTGGGAGTAATAACAATGGCTAACAATGGATTTTTCTGTGTGGGCTGCTTTCCTCTTGCAAATCTCTCCAGCATTTAAATGAAGATACAGTAGCCACTGTTCACATATTAATCTCCTTGATGACAAAGCCACCTCTTTGTTCTGGTGTCTGTCCTAATACGAGTTATACCATAAAATTTGTATCTAGGATTTGCTTCAATCACAGTCTTACATTCCTGAGACACTGATGTAATGCAGATTATCCAGAAAGATTGGTGTGTGCCAAAGTAACTGTTCCCAAGGTGGACTACACTGCATACAGCACTATAAATTATCAAATAATGAAGTTCTCCTGTTGTATTTTCAAAGCTTCATCTTAACAGGCTGATTTATGGGTGAAATTACTAAGAACACTGCCTGATAGTTGCCAAATCTCATCAGTCCTTAACCAGTTCCTCATTTAAAGCAGAACTTTAAGCCCAACCTTGCAAACCTCAGCCTTGCAGACAATTATCCTAAGACCTAACAGAGCTTTGAGAGTCCTTGACTCGGGGCCAGCTCTGAGACTTTTTTTGGTCGTTCTAGCTGACACTTGATAATCTTTCTGGCAATCTGCAGTTACAGTTTGCTTAATAAAATGTGCCTGGAAAACACTGGAGGTGTTTCCTGGTGCAGTTATCTCAAAGATCAGGAATCTGTGACCAGAAGCCTCCCACCAGCTCTGAGGACCAGAGTGGAATGGTGGAGACAATCCAAGTTTGTACCTGTGGCAAATCTGCATGGGTGATATCCAGTCTGTTTGCTGCAGAATTCCACCACTAACTCACCCAACATTGCTGGAGATAACAAATGAGAGTGTCCAGATGCTCCTGGTGGGACATGCCCAAGGATTCTGCTGCATCTCTGAGAGGACAGGTCAGATCCAAACCCCTGCAAAGCATTTGGCATTTCTCTAACAGGAGAGTGAAGGTCACCAGTCAGGTTTGTGGCACAGGGAGTTAACACTGTGTTTCTTCATATTCAGGAGCTGTGAGTGCAGCCCCCTAAAGCCATCAATCAGGATTAGAAATTACACAAGGAGAAAAAATCTGGTGTGAGACCAAACCAAACAGTCTCCAGAACTAATACTCTATTAATAGCTCACACTTCACTATTTACTATTGTAAAAAGTAACATAAAAATCACTTTTCCACGTGGTATTGCTCTCATGGCACAGTGATGAAATGAGTGTATTTATGGCTTGAGCTGAGCCTCCAGCACAACTCCAGAGTTTGCTCACCTCTAAAGCAGTGTGACACACTCCTGGCTGCAGGGGACAGATCCAGACTTCACTGAACTTAGTAACTGCTGTCCACTAAATTCAGAGTAACTTTGTCTCCAACCCCTGCATGATTTAGCTCTGGACATTTCTATCTGCTTTAAAAAATAAGTAAGTAAATAGTCCTTTAGTAGGTACATTAAATTACCTGAAACTTGGGCATGTTCCAGACTGGCTTCCTAACAGGGGTGTTCAGGGGTGTCTGAGGAGCTGTTTCCCTATGACAGACTGTCACTGGTCACACTTTTGCTGTGTGTTCATGTCTTGAGTAGTTGTTGGTTGGATTTATATGCAGCTGCATGGGGTGCAGTGGGGATATCTGAAACACTCTGTATTGACTGATTTGATATCTCAGCTGATGGAAAACCAACTCCTGGCAATGTCTTAAGATAAACCCCAACATCTGTTTGCTCTGATTTCATAACAGATTTCAGTATTGCCTTTGAAAAATTGATCCTGGAAGTAATGATTTTTCCTGGTGAAACCCAGGCTGGAACAGCAGCTGGGAGAGCCTCTGCTCTGGCTTCTGTGCACAGACAAGGTTTGAGCTCTTCTGCCCCTCTCTCTGGTTTTCCTGCTAGGGACGAGTGACTATTTCTGAGGTATAAAGGAGAAGTAAGTGATGAGGAACAAGTGCAAAGAGAACTGAGCTGAAGGGTCAGGTGAAAGTGTCATTCAGATACAACAAATCAGGGAAAGAGGGAGCCTGTCTGGCCCAAGTCAGACACCCACCCTCTGCACCTGATGAAACCCAAGAGCTCAAGCCTTACTCATGAAATGAATATTCAGGAAATGAATCCACTGTCTGAGACCCCAAATCTGTCTCACTCCATGTCACAGTGGCAGGAGAATCACTTAGTCCTGAGGTGCAAGAGGCTGTCACCATACTCCTTTGAGTCCTCCCTGTATCAGCACAGCAAAAGCAAGGCTGTTCAGCTGCACTTTAATCCCTAAAATAGCTGAACTATAGTAAGTGCTGGTAAGTGCTAAAGGAATCACTGCTCCCTGTGCCAACACTTCTCCAACCCATTGCTCTAGACAGCCCACAGTTCCCATACAGGCATCACTGATACAGAACAGCTTCACAGAGCCCTTTAAAGCAAGAAAAGTGGATGAGGGAACATACAGGATAAGCTGCTTAACATCTAAAAGAAAGAGGACAGCAATAACCCGAAAAAGGTGCCAAGTGATACACTGCAAAGTAAACTGGGTGGCCAATTAGAAGGAATCAAGTCATGGTTGTGATGAGATTAGTGTCATCTACAGAGGCCTGATTCAAAGTCCAGTGAAGCCAGTGGAAAAACTCTGCCTGGCTCTTTGAAATGGGTCCTGGTGTTCCTCTGCTTTATTATTTAAAGACATCGCTTCCACCCCATGGAGCAAGTCTGTAACTCCACGTCTCCATAGTGGGAGAAAATAGGCTACATTTCCTTGTAGTTCCTGCTTATTCTTACTCTATTCTGTGAATCAAAATTGGTCTTCAAAAAAATCTTTACAAGTAACCAATGGTCAGTCCTGAAGAAATTTCCAGCTCTGTTATTGCATTAAATCTGAGCTGTTGAATTCTTAGCAGCCCAGTGCAAGGAGGTCATTTCAAATGTCTGTTCTGTGCAGTGTTGCTCCTGGCAGTCACACTTTGCAATGTCCTTGTGCATCCCTGTCAGTACTGCAGGAAAACCAGAGTGGTTTGAAGGGTGCAGATCTAATAAGAGCTAATGAACAAGCCTGAAGTCACAGCTGAGCAGCACACACGCATTTGAAATGCTGAAATAACTGCTGAAATGTTACTCATGACCACGCCTGTCACAGCAGTGAGAATTGGCTGCCAGCACAGGGATCTCATCTGGAGTGTTTCTCACTCAATCCCCAGCCTGGAGTTGAGTTTTTCACGGGAGATATGGGATGGCTGATCCTGCCCTGCCTTAATTCAGCCCTTTTTTGTTGCTGTAGGTTACATCGAAGCCGCTGTGATCCCTGCAGGTGCCCGGCGGATCAGAGTGGTTGAGGATAAACCTGCTCACAGCTTTCTGGGTAAAAAGACAAAAGAAAAAAAAATGTTTTGATTAAAATTTAGCTCTGTTTTCCTTTAAAAATGACCCTTCTCTAGGTGACCTGTAAGGTTTGTTGCTGCCAGAGAGGGGCTGGTGATTTGAGTCTTGCTGCAATCTCTGCTTTTGTGGCTCAGGGTCATGACGTTTGTGATGTGATAGTATGTGACACTTACAGGCCCTGTGCAACCTGGAAGGACCAGAGAGTACTTTTATATACAGACAGAAGAGTTCCTGAGCAGAACTTGGCAGTGGCTTGCACAGAGCTGCCAGGAGCACACAGCACTTCAGGAGGGAGTGGGGAGGAGAACAGTGTGTTTAGAGAAGGGAATGGCAGAGGTGCTGATAGGAAGGCGCCCAGCTCAGTCTGAAGCAGAGGCAGGACAGGGCAGCTGATATCCCTCAGTAACCTGCTGCCATTTCCTACAGCAGCACATTATTTCTCTTTGCTATACCCAAGACCTGATCCTCCACTCTGAGATGGGCTTAGCTGCAGCCTCTAGTCCACTTGCCTCTGTTTTATCAGGCAAAAAAATAATTGTTTAATCCTCTTGTCATTTCTACTTCTGCATTCCTTTAGAGGGGAACAGGCATCCTCTCTTCCTTTTCCTATTGGGAAAAAAAGGGTTCAGACTTGGCTAATGGGTAAGATTTGTATGTGAGGTTGTTGTAGGGCAGAGTCTGTCAATGAATTTGTTGTTCAGTTACTCACTGCATAAAGGTCAGAATGGCACTTGTAAAGTGTAGCCAGTCAGTTACACTGAGGATCTGTCAGTCTGGTCTTCTGCCTCTTCTCTCCAATGTTTGGGGCATTTCTTTCTCTGTCATTATTGTGCAATAGATAAAGGAGTTTATCCTTATCTACTTCTAGGGAGTCCAGGTCACAGAAATGCTCATACCCCATAGCCCTGAATTTACACAGGAAGCCTGTGGAAGAGCAGAGGCTTCAAGGAAAATTGCCCAAGATACAAAAAACCCCAACATGTGAAAGGTCCCTGGCACAATCAGAGCTGCATGGCCATGGAATTACTTCCAGAGAGGCAGGAACTCTGAGAGGATTGCAGAGCTTGTCACACTCTGTTTTATGGAAGAGAAAACTGAGGTGTTGCAGCTGCTTATGGCTATGCAGGGAGTCAGAGCAAAGCTCAGACCTTGGTTTCAGATTTCCACATCTTTTTGCTTATGATTCTTCATCTCCAGCCAAAAGGAGATGTTAATATCCAGCACTGGAGTATTGGATGCTGCTGAAGGCATTTGCATAGTGGTTGTTTGAGGATTTCAGGTCTAGTGCTATTGGTTTTCTGCCTTGAGATGTTGCCAGAGTTGGCACTGTCACTGGGAAAGATGCTTTTGTTCTCTTTCACTCCAGATTCAGGGGAGAAAAGGAGGGCAAATTATGTAATTCAGCTGCTCTTTGATCAAAACCATTGGCATTTGTGCCACTTCTTGGTAGGAAGGAATATCACCACTGCTCCTATTTCCATAATGCTTTAGCCAAGCCTGCCAGAGGATCCCGCCTACACGTGAGATGTTTGACATAGCAAAGCCTGGTGGAACAATGGGAGCCAGTGTTTCTTTGGGTTTTGCAAGTGCTCTGCCTTCTGGAAACCAGCCTTTTTGTTTGTCTTGGTGGTGTTTGCACAGGGTATTTGGGCTTTGGCAGATAGCAGAGCACTGAAAGTCTTACGTGGAGTTAGAGACTGCCCTTCCTTGGGACAACATAACCTTGACTAAAGCAGATGGTTCCCCACTGAGTGGGGAAGATTAGGATTGTGTATTTTTGAGAGCAGGAGTTGGCCCTGTTTGCATCACATAAAGATAGATAAAAATCTGGCTCTTTTAAAGCTTTGAGTGCTTTCAGCCCTTTGGTTCATGGTCAGGAGCCAGGAGAACCTCTCTAAGCTTTCCAGGGTTTTCTCTTTCAAGGAACACTCAACACAAAGAAAAGATACCAAATGTCTTGCTGAACTGAGATGAAGAATAGCAGCAGGGGGGTTCCAGTAGGACAATAAAGATGACCAAGAAAAAAAATTCCCAATCACTCTTAAATTCAAGTCTGAGTGTGGAAGGATTTTCTATTTCAATAGCACTGACAAAGCTGAGTCAAATCAGGTCCTATTTCTGCTCAGAACCAGGTACAACATTTTGGAAAGAAGCCCAGCATAATTTAGAATCATTATTCCATGTGCTGGGAGTAGTGCCTGAAGAATTTCCCTCCACCTACAGGCAACCCACGCTGGCTGCCTTGGCTGGCTGTAACTCTTAAAAACCACCTTGAACAGGAAATGCCTGGGCAGTTTGTGTCCACAGGCTGGGAGGCAAGGAGGGACCCAAGGTGGAAATAAAGATCTGACTAGGTGCCAGGTTTAGAAGTTGATTGTCCAGTTCCTGCCTTCCAGCCAACAAGAAAAACAGAAGTTACAGGTTGTTGCTGGGGTTCCTATTCCTCCTACTCTTCTACTGCACAAGTTTGAGTTTAATTCTGTCACTTCTGGGGCTGGGCAGAGCCAACCAGTGGTTGAGTGTGACAAAAGCCATTGGAGTTCCCTGTGTCTGAGACATGGAAGGTTTTGTAGCTGCAGCAGTGATCTTGCTGATGGGGCAATGGAGGCAAACAGCAGTGAAAACACTTTGGCCCAAATGCTCTGCTGAGTATCCAATGCAATTCCTGCAATCCTCAAGGAGCACCTTTGAGAACAGGTGTGTTTCCAAACTCTCCATCTCCTCAGCCATAAGGGACCAGTGCGTGCAGAAATCAGAATCAAACCCTGACCAGGAAAGAGGTTCACAAAGATGAAACATTGGTTTTCATCAGCAAATTATCTCCCTTTGATGGTGAGCTGGAACCAAAGCATGACTTAAGTCACTGAACCTCTTAGACAGTTGTGAACACGTACTGGGATATCTTTCCTAGTCAGCCATGCTGCTTGGAGATAGTTCTATCTCATGCACAACTTTGATTAGTCATGTCCATGGCTCCTCAGGGCCAGTGTGGTGGCTGCTTTGATCTGCCTGGAAGCCACTAGGACTTGGCAGAGGAAAGCAATCCTGCTTCAGAATTGTGTCTAGAGCTTGCAGAAGCTACTTTGTAGACTGAGGAACAAAGCAGAAAGAGAAGTGAGCCACAGGGAGAGACACATTTCTGCAGCATGCAAATGCCAGGGCACCATCCTACCACTGGGCTGTGTGCCAGAGGAAACTTTCCTCAGAAAAAAATATTCTCCCACTTCAGTTCCCCTTCACCCTGATTTGGAGCCTCTGATGGAACTCTGAGAGCTGTCAGGAAGGTTGTGTGCAGCAGGACAGATATCTACCTTTTTCCAGGAATTCCCAGTGTACAGGTCCTCAAAAAGGCACACACAGATGCAAAGAATATTGTGACCTCCACTTGCTCTAGATTCCCTCAGACTTTAGACATTACAAACTTTTTTTACATATATATATATATATATATTCTAAGCACACCCAGGAGGGTTTGCTGCCTATGGAGGCTTCATCCAAAGGGATGACAATAGGAGATCTCCTATTGACTTCCAAAGGCTTTAAACAGCTTCTCTTACCTTCTTCCAGCACACTCAGTTAAGTGAGAGTGAAGTTGTGTCTTTTACTGGAAGAGGATAAAATAGGCATGAGATGCAAGAGGTTAAAAAAACATCTTGTTAAAGGCTTAGCCAAAAGACACAGTTAACCTTGAACTAAGGAAGCCCAGTAACACATGGGATATTCTGTCTGTCTGCTGTCAGGGCAGATTTGATCATGGTCAGTGGATCTCCACAAAGGGGCCTGGCACTTTCTGCTGCAGCAGGGTCTGCCAATTTTCTCTTCCCTCAGTGCATCACACCAACATCTGGATAACTCTGCTTCCGTTCTAACACAGAAAACACATCAATCCCTAAATCAGCTTCCACTGGTGAGTCAACAGTAATGTGATGCCCTTAGGGCTGGAGTTGTCTTTGAGTGGTTGAAGGACATCAGTGATCCTGATGCAATAGTTATGCTGGAAGAAAGGGCATACAACTCCAAGTATCTTTTCTTCTCAATATTCATCTTCCTTCTGCAGTTGAGCTTTCCATATTGGCCTTACTGAGGCACAGAGGCACAGGATGGCTGTGACCCTACAACACCTGACCTTATGCATTTGTGTCCAGCATTTGGACTCTGAAAAGAGGGTGTCCAAGTTCACGTTTTGGCCACTGACCAGCCCCTGCTTTATGACTTGACTTCTCTTTACAGCTGTGACAGCTGAATGTTGATTTGTTCAATGTTTGGTTATAGAGCACACACAAAACAGCATCAGTTGCATTTTGCACTTGCAAATCTTCACATATGTATCCACAAAGATTTGATTGATGTTTTTCTCAAGGAGAGTTTAGGAAAATGTGGTCTCAAAATCTGGAAACTGAAAGAAAATTCTGCTTGGAAACTAAATTGCAGAGTCGTTGCATTTAAAGGGAGAGTTTAGAGATAAATGATCTATGAATTTTATGTTAATTCTTCAAAATACCTTCATCAACTGAAGTACAGAATATATTCAAGTTAGGAACATTATAATGAGCCATCTAAAAGTGGGGGATTTTATTCTTTTCAACTCGTTCATCCCTTATAAGGTTTCTGCATCTTATGCTTGAGGTGGCTCGCAACAAAGGCTCAGTAGTCTGTATTGTAATTACAGATTTGCTTGCATTTCATTCCGTGGTGTTTGATTCATTCCAGCTTTAAAAGATTCCAGTAAGAGATCCATTAACAGCGACTGGAAAATTGAGCTTCCTGGTGAGTTTCAGATCGCAGGCACCACTGTCCGGTACGTGCGAAGGGGGCTGTGGGAGAAAATCTCTGCCAAAGGACCAACTAAAATACCACTGCACTTGATGGTAACTTTATATCCTTTGTTTGTGTTTCTTAAGTGATGCAACAGAAAGGATTTATATCCTAACTGAAAGTTAAATTTTGATTGCTTGCTTCCTCACCACAGTGTTCTTTTGCAGCATTGCAGGGGCTGGACAAGCCCAGCTCCCCACTCAAAGAATTATTCTTCATTCTGGGAGAACAGGCAGTGTCCCATTCAGCTCATTTCCAGTGCAGGATGTCCCTGTAATGTGTCACAGACAGGTCCATCCTAGAGGTTGTAGGTTCCCAAGGACCTTTCTTACTTCTTGGACATACCTGATCACACACAAAAGCATTTTTGCTGAAATGTCTTTTCATCTTATGCCAGATTGTATTCTATGTTTAAGTACTCTGTTCTCTAACAGAAGAGGTGCAGATCTAGCATGCACAGATGATATATCTGAATTTGAATCTAAGTAATGACTTAATTACACACAGAAATCTTCTTTGTTTTCTCTATATTGTTTCTTCAATTGTATGTCATTTAAGGTGTTTTTTGACATTTTTTCCTAATGTTCAGCATAGCCCTTCTGTTAACCCAGCTTGGTATTTTATGAACAGCCATGTGGCTGAACATGAATGATAAGTCCACAGGGGTGAAAAGAGCAGGGCTGTGGCCCAGAGCTGTCAGTGGTGGGTGATGGGGTGACCCATGGGCCAGTCCCTTAATGCTGGTGTAACCTTTACATTTGTATTTGTGAGACAGCTGTAATAGTGCCTGTCTCGTATCTCTGTTCCTGTTTAAAAGTCTGCAGAAAGCTTTACAGGTTCTGTGGCAAGGTTTGCATAGAAAGTATATTAGTTTTTTCATTGTTTCCTGAAACTTTTTTATTGTATTCCATTTTTTTCTGTGCTGTTTCTTTTCCTTGTGACTTTTTGCCATGTTTGTTCTCTGAAAGCTATCTGTAAGCACTGCTAAAAATCAGCATTCTCTCCCTTCCCTCACCTGATTTTTTTGGCTTGCTGGTGTTCATTGTGCAACACTTCCTGACCCAGTTTGAAAAGCTCCAAAGACGCCTGAACTTTTCACATGCACAAAAAGCTGACAATAATACTCCACTTTGTCAGTACCTTCTTGGTGTCAAAATCTGCTGCACAAGAACTTTTTGTCTTTGCTTTCTCAGACAGATGAGTGAGTTTACAAGCTCACAGACCAGTGATTCAAAGAGGTTACAGCTGGAATAGTCAGAGGTGCAGGGTTGGGCACACCAGCACCTTCATGGCTCACCCATGTAACCCAGGGTGTGCCCACTCAAAAGGAGTGTATTACAGGCACCTTCTTCAGAAACATCAGCTGCTGCTTGACTTTGGCCTTAACACAAGTCTTCCCTCCTGAAACCAGGACTCTGACAAAGTATCTTGTACTGCCAAGGTCTTCCCAACCTCATGAGAGAGACAGGAGTTGCACAGGTACCGTTTGGGAAGATGCTGTGCAGGGTTCCTTTGGCAGCTCTTGGAACCTTCCAAAGCATTACTTAGTTGAGGTCCACTTCAGTAAAATCTGGTTATTGGTATTTTGTGAACCTCCCCATCAGCAGAGCTTTGGTTTTAAAGAAATGCTCTGTTCCCCTTTGTTAAGGAGTAAGTAGCTAACATAGGAAAGGAGTGATTTTGAACTTCTCCATGAGTGTCCTGTCCAGATACAGACAGGCCCTTTCAGCAGGCATAAGCAGAGGAAATGTTCCTTCTTCACCTTCCTTCACAGAAATGATTAAAAATGAGGAATGTAAAAATTACCAGACCATTAAAAAACATGTGGTTTTAAATCACTGCCAGTGGTAAACAGAGCACACATGAAGTCTTTGCTTCAACTCAGATATGAATCTTTTCCTTGATACAGGGTGGTAGGTTTCATTCTTTCAACACAAAAAAGGCAGGATGGTTACCAGTTCCCTCTAAATAGAAAACTGTTGTTCAAACAGTGGTGGAATACACTGGACTGACAAAGAGCCAGAAGCTTCAGTCAATCCATTGTGACCTGCATTTGAAACCAATTATACACACCCCCCAATTATATATGGCTACGAAATTGCATGAAATTGGTTTCATATGGGCCTTTAGATTCACTAGTCTTGCACCCATATTGAGATAATAAGGATTTCTTTTTAGGAGCTGGTTTTTAATACTTGAGGCATTTCTCCAAGTGCATTGCTGTGCGTGTTATTTCTTGGAGAAACTGATGTTTGTGTAAGTAGGCCTGTGCTAGTCCTCCTTGTGCAACAGAGGACAACCAAACACTCCCAGAGCAGAAGGGGGCTTTAGACAAGGCTGGCTGATCAGTTCTGTGGAACAGGAATTCATATCCCCTGCACTTCAGGAAAGCCAGAGCAGGGCTTGAGCTGTCTGCCTCTGAGTGCCTGGTGTTTGAATTGTGTTTAAAAAAGCCAACATTCATCTTTGAAATTGTAATGATGGCTGGCAGGTTTCAACCCTGGTATTCAGTCCTGGTAGTGAGGTTCCCTCTGTAGCTGAAGCAAAATCATGTCTTTGTTCCCCACATCCTCTGGAAGAGGCTCATCTGCCCAGGGTTCTGTCCTGTGCAGAGCAGCCCATGGGTGCTGAGTTTGTGGAGCCCCCCTCAGTGTTCACAGCACAGGCTGCCAGGAACCCTTCTTTCAGCACATTTGTTTGGTTGAACGAGTTCCTGACAGCTTTAGTGAGATTATTGGTTAAGTAGGAATGATTTGTGCAAATCTGAAGGGGAAACAGTTATTGTTGGGAGAAAATAGCATTTGCAAATTTGTCTTTTTTTCAAAGTGGCAGCTGCTGGCTCCAATTACGAGAGAGACCCCTGCTTAAAATACCTTATTTGATAAGGCATTGCTCCTATTTTGGTAGGTGACAAAAACCAGCACAATTCACCTGTCTAATGCTGCTCAGATCATGGGATAATAAGTATTAAGTTTAAAGCCAGAGCCTGAACATTACAGTAGTACTTCCATGGCATTTGTTAATACTGTGGTAACTCAGATTCCGTGGACCCCATCCTCCATGGGATGGATATCTTCCAATCACTTCTGACTCAAGCCAGGGAAGTGAGAACCAAATGAAGTCCAACATGTAAATGAAAACAGGACCAGTACTCTCATCTGCCTATGGTGAAAACACAAACATTTTTCTCTGTTCCTTTGTTAATAGTCAGGGAATTTTGGAGTAATGACACTGGAGACACCACAAGTGGTTCCATAGGAAATAGCCTGCTGTTGGAAGCAGGCTTCACCTTCCTCTAGCAATATACAGGGATAAAAATGTATGTTGCCAACAGCTGTATGATATGACTTTTACTTGTCATCCAGAGTTTTCTGAGACATAAAACCCCCACTGCTACAGCTTGTCAGCAAGAATAGTCATGCTTACCTTGAGTGCCACATTGACCAGGAGACAAGGGACTTTTTGTGCAGTAGTTGTTTTTGCACTGAGAAGCATCACCTTGTTCTTTCAGATGTTTAATTCTAGATGCTCTTTAAAATAGTTGTTGTATGAAAAGTGCTGATTTAATGCTTCCTGTCATCTTTTTCTCTGAATAGCCACTATCCTGCTGATCACATGTGAGGCTAAAAGTTATGCCTTGAATTGCAGGTTTAGACATCCCTGTGACTGCTTTAAATACTTATAAGTCATAAGCAGTTCTTGCTCCTGCAGTTGCCCTTTTTTACCAGTACCTTTGTAATTTAAGTTTTCTAGATAAAGGTTTGGTTGCCTTTCACAAGATATTTATATTTCAGGATTTTTTTTTCTTGAGCCAGCATTTCCAGCAGTGCTATCTCACAGCCTGTTGGCTCTCCCGGCACAGTGTGTTGCAACAGCCTCTCTTTTCCTGCCGAACCAGGTGCTGTTATTCCATGACCAAAATTATGGAATTCATTATGAATACACCATCCCTGTAAACTATACTGCTGAAAACAGGAGTGAGCCAGAAAAGCAGCAGGATTCCTTGTACATCTGGACACACAGCGGATGGGAAGGATGCAGTGTGCAGTGTGGAGGAGGTAGGGACACTCTGGGAATCCCTGTGGATGGGAAGGATGCAGTGTGCAGTGCGGAGGAGGTAGGGACACTTGGTGGGAATCCCTGTGGATGGGAAGGATGCAGTGTGCAGTGTGGAGGAGGTAGGGACACTTGGTGGGAATCCCTGTGGATGGGAAGGATGCAGTGTGCAGTGTGGAGGAGGTAGGGACACTTGGTGGGAATTCCTTCATAGGCTCCAGCCACAGGAGAGGTGGAAATTTGCCATGAAAATGGACCTGGCCCTAATGAATCCAATGAAAGCTCATTCTCAGCAGCTCTCTCAGCTCTGATCCCTCTCCCCACAGTTCATTTCCAGGCAGCCTTTTGGCAGGGACACTGCTCTGTCACCGTGGGCTGAGCTGCACCTGGATTGCTGCAGCAAGGATGGCTCCGGGTGCTGTGTAGAGCCCCTGCCTGCAGCCCCAGCACATTCCTGGAGCAGCACCTCCACAGGTGTCCAGGCACATTCAGGGAAAGGCACTTCCCTCCCCAGGAATGGAGCAGGGCACTGCTGCTGTCACAGCTCCTGGAGATTTGCATCAGATGCTCCCGTGTCGGGTGGACGTGCTGCAAGTCCAGGAGGACATGGCAAAGCTCCCTTCCCAAAGGATCCCTGTGTGTGCCCAGACAGATCCTCTGGAGCCCCAGGGGGGAGTTGATGCTGTGAAACCAGAGACTGGTCTGTCAGACACTGTCCGTTGCATTTTCAGTGCTGGAAGAAGGAGGTTGTTCCCTGAGGAAAAGAGATCGTTTCCAAGTATTCTGGGCAGTCTGTCTTCACCAGCAGACTCAGTTATTTATGATGTGACATGACAGAAGGAAAGAGCTCATCTTCACATTTGCAGGCTCACTGCCCTCAGTGCACTGAAATTACTGATTTTTTCTGTAAATAGGACTCACTTTAGAATAGACACTTTTACTCGTGCATTAAAATAATAATTTTTAAGCCATTAAACCCTCACATGAGTGAAAAGGAAATTTATTTGTGGCTCTTCTGATTTTTGTTGTAAGCCTGCTACGAATCTGAGTCAAACCAGTATCTGCCAGCCTGGGTCCCACCAGTAGTAGCTTGATAATTGGTATTTTATTTTAGTTGTCCAATGCTTTTGCTACTTACCCAACCTGAGAAGGGCCTTTTTCCTTTCCATACAGATGTTTGCATATTTTTTATAAACAGAACATGAGTTATTTTTTATTATCAGCTGCAGATGGTGAATAAACTCAATCTGACACAGGGTTAGAAAGTGAACATGAGGAACCAAAATAATTTGCAGTAAGGCAAAGTCACACAGTGCAGGAGTGGCAATTTCCTTGTCACATCTGGTCACTGTCATGCTCCCTGTGGCACAGCTTTCCTGATGCCACTCAGTGGAAGGCTGAACCCTGAGGTCCACAATTTGTGTGAGAAATGCTGGCTCCTCCTGAGATGCCTCCTGCCACAGGGATTTTAAAGTAGCAGATCTGGAGGAGCAGGAGATGAGAAATAATTTATTTTGGTGGCTTTATTTTCTCTTTGTGAGATACAAACAAGCCCAGTTAATGACTCTTGAACTTCCGTCACTCCTTTTCATCCTGATTTCCTGCCTGGAGAGCAGCAGGAGGCAGCTGTCCTGTCATTATCAGTCACATTATCAGGGGCTGGGAGGTTGTCTGATTTCAGCACATCTGCCCGAGGTGATGACAGGGCACAGCTACCTGTGGAGGAGGAACCAGAAATGAAAACAAATTGTTTTAAAGCTCATTTCCACGTTAAACACTATAAGGACAAAGCCCCACTTGCTGCTCCTGTGAAACAGTCAATTGCATGATTATTGAGGAAAGATTTGTAGCTTTTCTGAAAAAAAAACCCAAAACATGTCAGTACAAAGGTCAGGCAGAGGAGAGAGTAAGATTTCTTGCAGAGGTGGTAGAGTACATCTAATCGAAGGAGCAGGGAGCTCCAAGCTTTTGAGTCTTGGTTGATGAGTGGACGTGGTTTTGTTCAGAGTTCCTTTTGATTTGGCTTTCAGGTGAGAGGAGAACCATCGTGTCCTGCACTCGGATCATTAACAAGACCATGACTCTGGTGAATGACAGTGACTGCCAGCGAGTGACCCGCCCCGAGCCCCAGGTCAGGAAATGTAACACACACCCCTGCCAGTCACGGTAAGGAGTTCAAAAACACTAAAACCCAATATCCTTTTCCTTCAGAAACTGCCCCTTCCCAAAGCCTCCATCTGGTGAACACAGTGAAAATGGCTCAAAGTATTGGGACACATTGTTAGCCACAGTAAGCAGCTGTAATATTCATTTCCTTTTGTTGAGCAGGTCAGATTTTCATTACCTCAGACAAAGCCCATTTAATTTGTGGTCAGTGAGGCCAGATTCCATGCAGGCTGCCTTCATGCATTGTCTGGGGATGGTTTTCTTTTCCCCTTGGTTGCCTCCTGGGAGACAGAACAACTTACAGTATAAAGCTAGACAGGAGTACAGTGACTGCATATCTAAACTTTCTGTTTTCGAATCAGCACAGAATGGGGTCTGATTAACTGTCAAACAGTACTACAAAAACCCTGATGTCAAGAAATTAAATTATGATAAAGCACATTTTAGATGCTTTCCTCAGTAAGGGTGCTTTTCTCCTCATTAGTTATTAGATATCTCTAAAAATAATAAAAATATCCTTTTCTTTTAATTTGGCAAGCACTTTTAGCTGAATTAATTTTGATCTGTGTTATATTAAAGGAAGACATTTCTGGCCAAAATGACAAAAGACAGGAAGTTAAATTAATTTGTTCAGTTTGTCTGCTAACAATAAAGCTTGCTCCTGTTCTGCAGTGATATTTAGCATTGTAGAGTAGTGTAGAAACTGCAGTTTTGATAGCAGTTAGAAAAACACCAAGGTTTGATCCATGTATGGGCCATTCACTTCAGAGGTGGACTCAATGGTCCTTGTGGGTCCCTTCCAACTCTGAATATTCTGTGATAAAATCAATTTCAGATAAAGCTGAGCAATACCTAAAAATGCATCTTCAAACCAACCTACTGGCTCCTGCATCTTGAATAACCAGACAAGCCAGGGAAATGCAACTACAAAGCTAATCCTGCTGGCAGAAACAATGGGGGAAGCAACAAACAGCACACTTCCTTCTAATTAGACCTGCACTCTGATTAAAGTGCCCTGGAGCAGGGAAATGCAGTGTCAGCTCATCCATCAATGTGGCTGGTTCAGGTTTCAGTTTCTGTCTGCACTGTCTGTTATTGCTGCTGTTCAATACTGTGGCTGTACAACTTGCAGTATTGAAAGGGATAATGAGATACCCTGGTGTGTGAGGAGAGCCAAAATCCCAATGGCTTCGAGGAAACAACTGTCATTTCCATGAGGAAGTCCAGTGAGGCTGGGATTTCTGTCATGTCACCCTCTCAGAAAGAAACAAGAAGCATCTGCTTGTGTTGCTGCTCTGGCATGAAGAATTTCCTTTTGGAAAGCTGTTGGGAGTAGACTGGATTGAGCCCAGGCAGGTATAGGAGGGGTTCCAGGTGGTAGAGATGAAGAGAAGCAACTTTAAAAGTTCTGGAAGACGTGGGCAGCTTCTGCCTCTACCAGCAAGGATGGGAGGTCCTGGCCATAAGGTGTGTCACAGCCCTGAGACCCACAGTGTGCTCTGAGGGATCTCCATGAGGGATCTCCCTGGAAATTCTCTTTGGTGCCCTCCCACCCTGGCATTGCTGCCTGTCCAAGGCAGTGACAGTGGGTGAGGTTAAATCACACAAAACCTCCTGAGAAGGGATTGTTCTCCTCCTGTATCCAGCCTGTGTTCCTCTGGGGAATTGTGTCCAGCCCTTAATGTTATTCCAAGGTCTCACTTCTTCTGTGTGGAGTCACCAGGCAGTTTATGGGCTCAGTTCTTCCCAGCTCCAATGAGCTCTGGCACAGGGACACTCTCGTTGGCCCATTTTTTTCAGAGCAATGACAGCAGACACTGAATGTGCTTAGAACCTGGAAAGGCCACAGAATCCTTGCTGATGATCTGATAGACCACACTCCCTCACTCCCTCCGTGTAGACTACACTTTCACACTTAACATGCTTTTAACTGGAAACATTTTCAGAAGCACATTCTCTGTGCCTCTGTAGAATTTAAATTTCCACTTGCGTTTGCCCACCCAGACATTAGAAATGCATGCTTAGCATATTCTCTGACCAAGAACATCTTAAAGAAACCATTCTCTTTCACCATGTCAATGCTTTTTTTATGAGCCCTGAATTTGTTTTAAGGTTTCAAGTAAAATTATTGTAGCATCTTGTTACAATAAGGTCCTTTCCCGTTTCCACTCAGACCTAAGCCCTTCACCTGAGTTCAGAAGAAGGAACAATGCTCTCCTTTCTCTAGTAAACCTGCTCTGTTTTGTGCATTTTGAATTGCATTTGCACTTTCACTCAAAATTTAGGAGAATCACCTTTCAGAGTATTTATCTCTAGAGGGGGGTCTTTTGGCCAGCACAGGACTGGGTCAGAGGACACTCAGTCTCTGTTTCACTTCTGGATGGGCTGTATGACTTTAATTCACTATCCCACACTGTCCCTTTGTTTCTTCTCTCAATCCATATATAAGCTAGATTGCAAAGTCTTTGAGATGGGGTGAGATCATATTGTTTAAGTGGAGGAAGAGGCTGTTGCTGTTGAGATTGTATTTAAAAAAAAAAAAGTTACCCACATTTATAAAGTGATCAGGAGAAAAAAAAGGGTATGTTATTAATAACAGTGTCTTTCTTCCAGCACGATCCCAAAGGGCTTTGTAAATTATATATCCCTTTGAACTTCAGCCACCTCTCAGGAGAGCCAAATAATGTAGGGCAGGGGACAGTACGTTCATGAGGCCAAAGAGAAGATTGGAATTCTCCAACTGCAACCCAGCATCTGAGAAAAACAAAGCAGGGTTTAAAACTTGATTGGATACACTGACATGTTTTAAAATTAAACGTCAGAGAAGAGAATTTTCTTGAGGGTTTTGTTGAAACTGGCAAAAATAAAAGAATCTTTCATTCTTTATTATTGTTACTCTTTCACCTTAAAAAAAAAAAAAAGCCTCTTTTTCTTCCTATTTTATTTTTTATGTTCCTTGACCCTCTTTTTCCATTAAATTCTTTACAGCTTCCTTTCCTGTCCCAACTGCACCCTATTAGCACCTCTTTATTCTAATCCTTTGCCTAGCTCTTTAGATATTTTTTACAAAACCCCCGCTGTAACCAGATGGAATCTGGATTCCTGCATGCAGCGCGGATGGGTCGCTTCCAGCACCCCGAGCACCAACCCAAATACAGCGGCAGAGGCAGCCCTGGGGCTGGCACCACCCTCAGAAATCACAGATCACATCAGCTGTTTTCACTGAAAACAAAACTCGGCCACTGGCCACACACTTCTGCATGCATGGTTGGGTCTGTGGCTATGAAACTGCTCCCCTCCAACGCAGGAAAAGCACCAAAACCACATGAAATTCCCCAACTGTTGGGCTTGTCGTAGGCTGTGTGCAAACGCTGGTAATTTTTCTTGCCTTTGCTGTAAGAGATTTTTAGGAGAGGTTGAGTCCTTTCAGGGGCCTGCTGAATATTTGATGTTCTTACGTGGATGCTGAAGAGAAGCATAAATGCCAGAAATCCCTGGCTGCATCTACAGAAAACCACAGGAGACCCTGATCCCTTAGTTTCACTCTTTAGGACTTGGAAATATCTCCTGAGCCCAAGGGTTAGTTTTCTGCTACCACCAGCAGCATATCTTAGACTCCTTTCTGTAAGCTGAGTTTTTTTCCACAGGCTCCTGCCCTCACTAGAAGGCTCTCCTGTGACCTTGCTGTTCATGTGGGTCAGAATCTTTTATTTCCAGCCTAAGTTACTCGTTGTCATTTTTCAGCCCTTTTTTTGTGCATCAGCTCTGTTGCTTTTCTTACACAGTATTTTCCCTCCCTTCCTCTCTGCCTTGGGCTGTTTGCCACAGGATACAACAAACCATTGTATCTCCTTCTTCCATCATTTTTCTGGGCTAAATCCATTACTTTAACTTCTTATTGCTTTTTTTCATGGCTGCATCATATTTGTGGCTTACAGTCATTTGAGATGTTTTCCTCCTCATTTATTTCATTGTATGAACTCTACTTCAACACAGAAATTCTCAAAAAGCACTCAGCCTTGGAGTATATGCTGTTTATTTCCATCATAGCTTTGTTATTGCAGTACTCAAGGTTATTCAGTTCTTCCTGTATGACATCCTAATCCTCTGAGGCATTGACACTGCTTCTAGGCTTTGTATTGTCAGCATTTTCCTCAATTTTTCAGCAGTTTTCTTCTTTTTGTGCCAAGGTCATTAATGAGCATACTAAATTAGATCAAATGCAAGACGGACCTTTCAGGAAGCCCCCTAGTAACTGATCTAATTTCCTTTCATACCTGATACTCCTTTGCAGCACTAAAGGTAGATGGGAGGCCAGCTCTCACCTCTGTGTATGAATTACACAGATCTGTGTTTCCCAGCATGTCACCAGTAAGAATTTCCCATGCAGCAAAAGGAGTTCTTCACCAAACAGATCAAATCTACCACATTTCCTTTGTCTGCAAAACCAGTTATTTTAGTCAGAGAAATGCAGCCAATGAGTTTTGCCTGGAGGAAGCCTATCTTGCATCCTTTTACCACTGTGTCCTTGATTGTTGTTGCCCTCCAAATCAGTTCTAAAGCTGGCACGCTGCTGAGGTCAGCTCTGCGGTTACATGGATCACTTCCTTCACTCTTTCTTCTTGTTCCCTTTCACTTTTCCATCCATGGGCTGGAATCCAGCACCAGGTTCTCCAAGGGCTGACACATCACAACAGTGCCCACTGGGGAAAAATGAAGCCAGTTCTAAGAGTCAGTCAAGGCCCCAGTCAGCTCAGCACCTCAGAAACGTGTCCAAGGGCTGGGGAGTGCCAAAATAATGGTGCCTCGGTGTGTGATGGTTGGTAGTGCCCATTGCTTTGATTTCTGATCTGATTTAAGCTCAGGGTGTGTATCCATGTGACCCTGCTGGCTGAAAGTCCCTCTAGACTCCACCATATCCCTGTGACAGGGCTCTGTTTAACAGCCAGGGAATACAGAAATCAGAATAATACAGAAATCAATCTGTCTCCCTGATTCTGGGCTATTTGCACCCCATTTCTGTGTGTTCTCATCACAGGTAGATGGGGAGCAAAACAATTTCAGATTTGTGAGGTGGTAATCTTGCAAATAGTAGAATTTGGGGGGAAAAATATGATGGAAAACTATGAGAATGTCAGCAAATTACTCACAGGGCTGTATAGAAATTGCATTAAACTGGAGGGATGTGGGTGTTTGTTAACTGAAGGGGCTGAGCTGGACATTCAGTGGCTCCAAATGGGTCAGTCCTTTCATTAATGCAGTCAGGCTCTTCTGGAATCTCTACAAATGTTCATCATCCATAAGGTTTAATGCCAACAGGTTCAAATCCTTGTCTGTGCCTTGTGCTGAGAAACATCTTTGATGTGCATTGGATTTGGTTACATGAAAAAAAAAAAAAAAAAAAAAGAGAAAAGAAGGAGCAGCCGTGGGGAGGGTTTCATTTTAGCCTGGAAATCTGGCATCAATAGTAATGTTAGCACCCTCTGATCCAAGGAGGCACCACGTAAGAGCTCATTTTGAAGTACTTCCCAAAGCTGGAGTTGGGATCTCCAGAATCAGCTTGAGCTTAATGAATTTGCCAGGACTGTGCTGGACCAGCTGGAGCAGGGAATGCTGCGCTCTGGTGGCAGCTCCTCGGGGGCACTGCCTGCAGCAGGGCTCCCCTGGGCCTTGCAGCAGCAAAAGCCAAAATTCTGCAGACCAGAAAACCTGAGACACTCCTGGGCACCTTTGTGAGGGGTGGCTGATGTCCTGCCGTGGGCACAGCTGGGGCCCAGGTCAGTTGATGGTGATCCCCATCCACCAAAAGGACACAAAAACTCGTGTGCTCCAGGTTGTAGGCAGCTCATCAAGTACCAATCAGTGGCTAATTAGCCACTGAAAGACAGTTTGATTGTATCTTCCAATAAATCCAGCAACTCGACTCAATGGAGCAGTTCTGGCAGGGAAGGCTGGGGAACAGACAGTGTAGAATGTAAAGTGCTTATTGGCTACTGCTAAATGCATTCACATCAATGTATTAACATCATCAATGCTAAATGCATTTATATCAATTAATCCAAGATGACTTGCTAGGGCAGGAGTTAATTTGGCCTTATTTTCCACATGGAGTCATGAGACAGGTCCCTCAGCTTTGGTGTAAACACCCAGGCTGGCTCCCATCACGTTCTTTCCCAGTGCAATGTTTGACTCACCAACCTTGTGGTTGACCATTGCCTTGTTTTAAAATGTTACATGATCTGTGCTGCTTTGTTCTGAGGCTCTTCGGGCCAAGTGCAGTTCTAACCCACAGAAAAGGCTTAGCAGGATAATCTAGCAAACCATTTAATTGTGAAATCCACTCCTCCTGCTGCCTGCATCTTTACAGTCTGCATCCTGTGGTGGGAGCTGAGAAGAAGGCACTGCCTTCCTGGAAAGGCAGGGAATGGAGCTGGAAACCAGTTGCCCCATTAAAGTTACCCCTGCCATGGAGGTGGGTAGGGGAAACTCACTGTAGAGGAGCTCTGAGAGTGCTGAAATTCTGTCCATTGGCTCCTCACACCAACCCCACACCCTGCAAAACAGAGATCTGCTCATCTCAGGGAGGAGGAGAGGGAATACAATGGCTTCCATTTAAAAAAAGAACTTCCCAAGGTGTATTTAAATTATAAAACATTGTTCCATAGCTGATCTTACTGGTGGGGGGGGGGGAAAAAAGCTGTCAAAATGATAATCACTAAAGAAAAAAAGAAACCTGTGTGAGTGAAAGTTGGCAAGTCTGTTAGCAGAATGACTACTGTACTGGAAAATTACTGAGCACTGTTTATAAAGGCAATCAGACAGGAATGTTAGTCTTGGAGTCCTACTTTCGGCATCAGCAGCTGTATTATTCTACTAGATTCCTTGTACTTTCCTCCAAAAAAATTTTAAAAAAGCCTTCTAGTGACTGGGTGTGGCACAACCTGTTCCCAAAAGACAAGATTCACCTGATTGTTTTGAGCCCAGTGCAGCAGAGAGGTGGGGGACAACTTCAGGAGTATGTGAGGAGAGGACAGTCCAATAGCAGTGTGTGTGTTTTTTTCATGGAAAACACAATTCCATTTGTAAAGAGACTTTTCTTCTACACAGTCGAGCATGAGCTTGGTTTGTCAGCTGTAAGCAAAGTATATCTGTCAGTTCCACATGACTGATTCTCAGAAATCTTTTCCAATTCTCCTTGCTAAAATTATCCATTGTAAAAGCCTGGCCCTGCTGAAAGTTGGTCAGAGTTTTGCTTAAATCAGTAGAGCCACAGTTTCATCCAGGTGCCTCAGAAAACTAAGAGTGATTTTGAGATGATTTTGCATCACAAACTGGTGCTAAAGACAACCAGTGCTAAGTGGGCATGGAGTTATCTTCACCTCTGCATTAAACCAAAAGGTTTTCAATAAAATCTATTAGAAATAGAGCCCTCAGATGTGTTTCTGTCACAGGACTTTTTCAGACACGTTTTTGTAGCAAGTTTCCTCTGATGCTTTTCTCAGCAGTAGTACAGGCTCTAAACTGGTTGTAGGTAAGAGCCAGCTCTAAAAAACCAGGTTTAATAACAAAAAGTGTTATTGCAAACATGTCTTTGGTCATATCCAAGCTATTACTGTGAAAGCAGGGAAATAAATGTCACTGTAGCATTGGGAAGGCAACAGAAGTACCCTGTAGGTGGTGAGGGGATGTGTGAACATGGCATGGATGTGTAGTTAGTGGAAGAGAACACACTGTTCTTCTACAGGGCTCAGGGCAGAAACAACCAGGAGAAATTTAATGGGCTGCAATTCTTACCTACATTAGAAGATGTAATGACTGTGTTATAAGAAGCTGCAAATCTCTGAAAAGTGACCTCATGTCATTTGATTGCACTCCCTCACTCCCATCCTTCAGCCTTGATCCATTTTATCTTCCTAACATTTTTTTCCCCAAATCTTTAGCTACAAGCCCTCATTTGCAGACATTCATCTCCCCTGGGTTTATATACGTTGTGCTGCAGGCATTTTTTTTCCTAGAAAATGTGGGAGTCTTAGGCAAGTAGGTAGAGTAGATAATTCAAGGTTAATGACTAATCCAGACCATGGAAAGATCAAATGATGAACTGAATCTCCAAAAGATATTTCAAATTTGCTCCAGGGGCCTGCCAGATGAGTGTTGCCAAAGCAGATTAGAAGAACTCCCAATTCCTCAGAAGAGATACTGAGAGGTCAGAGGTTGAGGAAGACTCAGAAGACAAAGATTTAGAGGAGCCCTCTCAGATTGCACGTCCTGCCCATCCCAGCTTATTGAAGCTTTTGAAAATCACACCCTTCTGGGCATATTTTAGCTAGAAAGACAGCCACTGACTGGGGTAAAATCTCTGCTTAAAAGCTCTTCACTTTCTTCCTGTATCTAACCACCAGCAGGGATCACTTAGCTCTTGAATCTTCTGTAGAGGTAAGATTACAAAAAAATAATACCAGGGATGAAGCCATCCCTGTGGTTGTGAGAAAGATGAGTGTGTTTGTCACGTAAATCAGCACTTGTTGGCAAACTGAGAGGCTCTCCTGGGAGCCCAGCTGGAGCATTCCCATGGTCCCACAGAAGACAGGTTATAACCTGGGAGGGAAAGACCAAACTGCAAAGAACTCTGGTGTCAAGCAATCCCTAAGATCAGTTTACAGGCTTAAAGTGTAACTGGAAGCCAAATGCTTTATATGATATACACAGGGCTTAGTGTACAGCAGTTAATTGGCTTAGTTAATAATACAGAGCCTGCCTGGGGTTTGGAGTTAGAACACTGGAGTTATTTTTGACAATGTCATAAGAAAAATACCAACCCTTTTTTAAAGAAAATCACCCTCTAAGTAGGTCTTGTTGTTAAACACTCAGGTGTGTTCAGAAGGTGTAATGACAGTGTAGAGACAAAAATCTGCCTGTGGGGCAATTTAATAGTTACCATAATGGCGTACTATTTGCACATCACATTTTTCTCCCCTCTGTGTATATTACTTGCAGATAGCAATTCTGCTAATATCTTGCTGCAAATTCCTTCCAAAAAATTTAAACTGGCAGGAATTTTCTTCTTTAATCAACTTTATCCATAAATCCCTTGTCTTTCCACATTGATTGTGAGCATTGTTGAAATACAGTTGCAGTGTTCCTGTGAGTTACAGGCACTAATACAATATTTTCAGCTGCCTTTGAAGAAGAATTTGGGGGAACTGTGGGGGTTCAGGGCATTGCCAGGACTGTATGTAGGACTCACTTTTACTTTTTTGCCAGATTGTTTTTACAAGCCATTGATTCAAGCATAGATTTCACTGAGAGGATGCAGTTTAGTGGTCAAAGTAATCATCCTCTTGGTGCTTTTGAAAATAACCTACTTTACATATTGATATTATAAAGACATTTAATGCCACTTGTCTCCTGTATGGGAAAGTAAAACCACCACTTTAAAATAGCCTTTAATTTCTAAGTATTTTTACTGTCACAGGCAGGGCAGAGTGGGCTATGAGGCTTCAGAGATCCCTTCCAGCATTGCCCCACCTGATTTGTGAGCACAGAGTTGGGATCAGGAGTGGATGTAGTGGATGGTGGCTGAAGCTGACCTCTCCAAGGAAAAGGATAGAGATTGTTTTCACCACAGACACATCTTTTGTGTGCCCTGGGTTTCACCTCATTCCCTATGCAATCATTCTTCTCATGATGATAATACTTGTTTTTTCTGTGCTAATTTTCTAGTTACCTTCTGTCATGTCTGTGCTGGTACTGACTAGAGACCAGCAAACAGGGTAGAAACCAGGTGATTTCTCCCCTCCACAAGAGCAAACAAACAAAAAAATTAGAAAGGAATTTTCCTTCCTAAAAGGAAAGCCATAACCTTTCTTCTTAAGGCATCTTGGAAATAGTTGGCATGCTGTGTGCTGCCCATCGTAAATGCAAGCTCACAGCCAGCCTCTGCCAAGAATGTATTTTTATCTTTCTCCTTTGCTTTCAGCCCCTTTCTCTTTTTCTTTTGCCAGTAGCTGTAGATCACGGTGAGAGCACAGTGCTGAAGTGAATATTAGCTGAGTGGAGCTTGGACAGAACCCTTTCCCATCCTTGTGACTCACATTCAGCTCATAAAGCACAGTCATTTTGTCCCTTCCAGGCTTTTGTCAAGAGGTTCCTTCCCCCAGGTGGATAATTCCCTCATGTTTGCTCCAAGAGGGCAGAGCCCTGCTGATTCCAAGGGAGCCTGGCTATTCATTTTCATGAGCACTGATTTCTGCACTTCAGGGCTATTTTTGTCAGTCTTTCAGCCCTAGTATTCAAATTCCCAGCTGACATTTTCCCATTCCATAAGAGAAATACCAAGCCCTGGGCTGTAGAGATGCACCAAAACTGCAGTCTGGAGAAACAGGTTTGGTGTCTCACCAGCTGTTTTAGCCAACAGAAATTCACAGATGTGTCAGTCAACTGCTTTAATGCACAGGAACATTTGAGCAGGGCCTTGTTCCACAAAAGACAGGTGGCCAGTCGGTCCAGTCCTGCTCAAACCAAATGGCTTCTGCCTTCACTGTGAGCACAGTCATCAGTGCTGTCACACCAGTCATGGCATTTACAAATTAATTCATGACCATTGCAGCAGGTGAAGATGTTTCTACAAATGGTGCTGAACTGATTTTCCCCTCTTCAGGAATGGGAAGATGGGAAACAGTTGTTTAATTCATTTCAGAGAAGTAACACTCAACAGCTTCAAAAGAAATGTGGTGAAGTTGCTCTACCCAGATTACAGGAGCCTCCAGCAGAATGAAATAGTATTTCTGAGCAGACCTATTTTTGAGAAATCTTGTTTGGGCCACTTAACATAATAGACAGCCCAGGGCTGGGTGACAAGTAAAAGATTCATGGTGTAAGGATACTAATCTGGATGACAGTCCTGAATAACAGGCTAGAAGGTCAATTGCCTGGTGAGAAAGGCACGAGAGCCTTCTGGTGCTCAGTGGCTGCACAGTTATTGCTCCAGCCCCTCACTCCATCCAGGAATGCCTGTAATTACAGAGAACATGCTCCTCACTGACAGATTGCAGGAAGCTAAAGATTGATGCTGCTTTTTTTTTAGAAAAAAATGTCCTTCCCTCCATCCTTCCTCCTTCAGATCCTTCTCAGACACTTTATTCACTGCCTTGTAGCCCTGCTGTGGTGCTTCCAGCACTTGCAAGGAATGGTCTTGCAGAACAGTCTGCAGACAAGTCTGTCTTTATCTGAGGGAAAAAAAATAGCCCCACTGCAGAGAGTGGGAGTGATGCAGAGTTTGGGGTTTTGCCTGGTGTGGAGTCAGGAGGGAATATTCACTTGCATCCTGACCCTCCTGCTTTACACACTTCAGCTCCCAGAGGGGATCAGTGAGCTCGGGGTGCCGACAGCACAGCGCCATCAAAGCACCCCCAAATCCAGGATGAGCTGCCCATCTCTCAATGGTTTTAAGTGAAGCATGATGTTTCATTCCAACAGTTTGCTAACATTTCTCCTCTGGCTCCTTCCTAGGTGGGTGACTGGCCACTGGAGTCCCTGCTCTGCCACTTGTGAGAAGGGTGTGCAGCACCGGGAGGTCACTTGTGTTTATCAGCTGCAGAACGGCACCTACGTCAACACCAGGGACCTCTACTGCCTGGGCAACAAACCTGCCACGGTGCAGAGCTGTGAGGGACGGGACTGCCTGTCCATCTGGGAAGCATCAGAGTGGTCAAAGGTAGGAGCTTCACTCCAGAAAGGAGCCAGATTGCTCAGAGCTCCAGATACACTGGCCTCAATCCGTGGTTCTCATGGTTCTCACAGCATTAGAGTGCTGGGCAGGACTCTCATCTGTTGAGATGAGCAATGAGGAGCTGACATTTGGTTTCCAGACTAGATGAGTTAATAAGGCAGGGTTTAGATATGCTCTAGTGGCTCTATCTTTCCATCTGAAAACTCTGACCAAGAAGGAAAAACATTTCACTGACCTGAGGCCAGAAGTGCAGTAACCCAGGTCTTCTGGCTCCATTTAAATGTGGTGTGAAGAAATACCAGGCTCATCAGGCATCTACATATTGCAGAAAATGTAGAGTCTTTGGGCCCTATCCAGCCTTCTTTCCAGGAACATGAAAAAGCTGGTTATATTTTGTATAAAAGGTGCATCTCAGAGAAGTTGCAGAGTTAAGAAGTTTTCCCCAAGAGTTATGAATGCATTTCTGATGTAAATACTGGGAGGTCTAGACAGTTAGCCTGTGTTTTGTTTAGCAGCAGAGTGTTTAGCACTCCACATCTGGAGGTGTGCCTGCAGTTCATGACCAAGACTGAGCTAGTGCAGGACAACTTTGTCTGTACCCTGTGAGTAACAGTCCTTACAGGATGCCCATGTTCACTTTGATACTGTATTTGCTGGGCTCACCTGAGTGATAAGCTCCTTTTACACTGAGTGCAGGTTGCAACTCCACCAGCCTCATTCCAGCCTGGCTGTCCAGCAACAGCCCTTCCTGTGGGAAGGATTCCTCATTATTCACCTCTACTTGGAACAGAGAGCTCCTGTTTTAAACATTGCTAAAGAGCTTTTGCTAAATATTATTGTTAGAAATGTGCTTAAAAGTCACAGAAGCTCAGGATAGGAGGGATCCTGAGGAACAATGTCTCCTCACAAACACAATGGGATTTCTCTGTGCACCTCCTGGACAGGAAATCTTAGTTTGGCAGGAGAGGTGATGGTTAAGTGAGAGCAGTGTTCCCTTTCAGTGGGGTGCTGGATCTGTTCACTGGTGCATGAGATTCTTGTTCTTTCTGAGTTCTTTCATTACAAAAGATGTGCAGAAACACAGCAAGGTTTTAGGAATTGTCTGGTAAGTCTTTTGTGTGCTGTACACATTCCCCTTTCAGATGGTGCCTTCTTTATTTCTTATAGCTAAACCAGCTGAACTGTTTATAGCTGAGATTAGGGTGCAACTCCTGCCTGGTTTACATGTGGATTTTTTACTTGAGTCTTTTGTTAAGAATCCCAGGTACTTCTGTCTCCCTTTTATGGAATAGGGTAAGTCAAGTTACAGATCAGTGGAAATCTTCCATATCCATGACCACGTAATTCCTTTGCAAATACACAGCATTTTTAGATAATTTTTTCAATAGCTGGTTTACTTTTCCTTTTCTACATTTATTTACTTTTGTTGTGTCTGTAACTGTGCACTTGTGATTTTAAATTTGTTATTCTGGCCCATTTCTGTTGTTCTGGAGCACAGCTGACTCCAGGACAGGTTTGATGTTCTGCCAGTGTGACCCCTTCTCACACCTAGGACTTTCTTCAGTGGTAATCACTTTTTCCTTAGCATTTTAATCTGATGTCGAGGAATAAATATCACTAATTGTATAATTTTAAAAACCAGTTTTCTGATGTATTTTTTTAAAACTTCTTGCTTATACAACACAGTTGACTGCACTGATGTCTGGTCCCTGGTCAAAAATGTGTGTTTTCACAGCAAATTCCAATGCAATCTTCATTGTGGAAAAAATTAAGTTCCCCTTGTATTGCCAAACACTTGAGATTGTTTTGGACAACGTACTGCTCAACCCATTTTTAATGATAAAAATAGAGATTGTCAGGAGAAGGTGAATGTTTCTACTGTTAGAGAACTAGAGTGGAAAAAAATATGGATTTCCTTCAGATAAAGGAGTTGTGTCTTAACTGCAAAGTTGTGTTGCTCCTTTGCAAAGCCTCATGGGATCTGACAGAGTAATTTGTTAATAAAATAAAATGTAATGATCTCAAGTGGACACACAGAAACTGTGTGTGTATATTAATTTGTGGACTCTCTGTAAAATCTATGTATTAAGAAATTCTTCATGAAAACAGATGACTTGAGGAAAGGAAAAAAACCTCTTAAAGAGGGTGATTTATATGTGACCACCAAAGATCTGTTGGAAACCTTCTTGCTCATGCTGTTTTGTCTAGGAAAGTATATGCAGTATTAATCTGTGAATGACTTAAAAGCTGTGGGAAGAACAAACAGTTGGTGTTTTTCCCAGACTTGCTTGTAAAACCCACCTAGAGATTTCTCCTACTGTGAAAAATACTCCCACTTCAGCTTGATTTACTTCGAGTAATTTGGACCCTTCCAAAGATTTTTATATATTGAGCTTTGTAGTTTGAGATGAACGAGTCCACCCTGGAGCCTGAGGGAAAATGATACATAATTTGGGAAAGTCTGCCCAACTTGGGGCAAATTCATGGTTTTAAGGTACCATTTAGGGAGCTCCAGCCTGGGATCTCTGGCAAGCCTCATGCTCTGAGCAGCCCAGCAAAGCATTTTGTGGAATTGTGCAAAGCTGGGAAGAATCCACCCCCCTGTCTTAGCAGAACTATGGATTGTGCTCCTTACAAAGATGTTACATCCTTAAGGGGGTCACGCCGTGAGCAGCACACAGTAAATTAAGTGGAAGGTTTCCCAGATTTTCAAGAAGTCACTTTGTAGTGCTGTGAAGTATTTAAAGGCATGTCTGTTTGCTTGCCAGCTCATAAACGCTTGTCATTCATGTCCTTAACAAGGCCAGCAGGTCAGAACTGCCTGGATTGTGTTTTTAAGATGGTTAGACAGGCATGCTGAGATTTGTCCATTTGATGTAATTTATATCAAGCTGACGCTTGTTTCCAGCATGGACCCCCTGGATGGAGAAGCTTCTTGGAACACGTTCAAAAGACCTCACAGAATATCTCATATCTTCAGTATTTATTCAGTGTCAAATCAACTGTCTTTTCCCTGCTGGCCCCCCGAAGGGGAGAACTTGACATGCCAGAGGAGGTTAGTTTTTATCTCAGCTGGTACATAGATCATTTTTCCACCCACCTGTCCCCAGTGGCTCTGCAAGACAATTTCTCACTCTTAACCACTGCAGTGGCATGAGAATGAGGAGCAGGCAGGCTGGCTGTGCTCAGGGGTGGTGACAAGGACTCAGGTGGCTGTGACAGCAGGTGCTCTATTACCAAACTGGTTATTGAAAACAGAAATTTGGGTTCAGTTCATGCCTTTTCCCACCTCGTGCAGCCAGTAAAATCATGACAAATTTTTCATTAAACAAGAACTTCCAACCATTGGCAAAGATAACAAGTGACTGACCAGATATCCCTGCTCTTTAGGTGCTAATTCCATGCAGCCCAGGCACAGAAACATTTGTGAATAATTTGTGCTCACTCAGTAAATGGTTATTATTTTCAGAATTAAGACAGCGATGGCAAACCAAAATGTGAACGTGATGTGTGTGTTTCACATGAGAACGTGTGAGAATTGTGACTTTGCCATGATGTGCACAAACTGTACTACAGAAACATGTTTATACCAATGGTCTCATGCTACTGTGATTTAAAATTACATTTAACACCACCATTTATCACCCTTGATGTATCCCCTGATAAATCAGGCAGTTCTGTGTAGTGAATCTCAGTGTGTCCTTCAGTATGAATGAGGAGCTCTTCAACACAAGATTTAGTGGCACCAATTGTAGCAAAAAGCCAGCTGACATTTTTCAGAATTGCCATTTTTCAGAAGTAAAATATTTCACAAGCAGTCATCATGCTTTTCAAATTACTCATGTATGAGTGGCTTAGATTATTGTAATAAAATCTTATGGATTATCATTTTCCTCAGTGTTCATAACCTCAGCTTTTCCTTCTGAGCTGCGTTACCAACATAAAAGCCATAATTTCTAAGCACTATGTAACAAAACCCAAACCCCTGTTTTTTTGCAGTGCTCAGCAGACTGTGGCAGGGGAATTCAGAAAAGAACAGTGACGTGCACAAACTCCCAAGGGAAATGTGATGCAGCCACCAGGCCGAGAGACGAGGAGGAGTGCGAGGATCACACGGGCTGTTACGAGTGGAAAACGGGAGACTGGTCCAAGGTAACAGCAAACACTTGGTGGTGTTTTCTTTCTGAGAGCAAAGATGTTCAGGGTGCTGAGCTCCCGTGTGCTGCCTGCATTCATTTGCAGTTTAAATATTTAGGAAGCAAAGGTTTAACTTCGTCCAGTTCTAGGCTCATTCCAACCGCCTGAAATGAAAGAAAGGCTTGAGTTTAAAGGCAGAGCCAAAACCACCAGGGCTGGAGCTTACCTTCACTTAGGCCTGTCTGAACTTTGTTTCTCCAGTGACATCAGTGGAATTAGTTCCTGAATGCAGTGGATTAAACCAGAGCAGAGTCTGCTCTGTATTTGCATTCTGATCTTAAAGTAATACAAGGTTTTGCTCGGGGTGGAGGCCTGGGAGTGTGAGAAACTCAACCCTTGCCAGTGTTGTTCAGAAAGCATCCTTTACATTACTGACTTCATGTTTGCATAAAGGACTGAAATTTCCCACCAATATTATATTCCAGTTTGGTTTTATCTTATCTTTCTAACTGTGCTGTTCTTTAAACAGAAAACCTGCTTTCTGTTCTGGAATGTACGGCATGTGCAGAAACCACTGGGATACAGTAGTTGCACATTGCTTTCCAAAAACCAAAACTCCAGCAAGCAAAATCCAGTGAAGCAGAGGCCCAGGATGGGCAAATTGGCTTATCTGTGATTGCATATTTTTTTTTAGGAATTACAATTATGTATATACTCTGTCATAGATACATGAATTTAATGGCGTCAGTGCTGGAGAATGCAGGAAGATCCTGCCACATACAGAGTGTCTGTATTTATGCTGAGCCAGGAATTTATGTCACAAGACGTTTACAGTATTGAACATTATTTTATTCATAACCTGGCACTCAGAGTCCATGCAGGCTGGCCAAAACAAACAGTCCCCATGTGTTAACAGGTGAAATAACACTATTTATTTGTTTATTTGTGGAACATCAAAACATTTTGGCAGGCAAATGGACCCAGATTCTCTTGATAGGGAGGAATATGAAATAATTGTGTGTTCACCAATTACATGGATTGAAAGTTCAGTGTTGTGTGAACAGTTCCAATCTGATAAAGGCCTTGGCTCACTGCTGGGAGGGCTGCAGTCTTACATGGGTCACAGTAAACAGTGTTGTTTGATGGGTTTAATGTCTGCATGTGAGCAGGGCAGGATCAGTGCAAAAATCACTTGTTATTTGTGATTCTTAACTCAGGATCAGGATCATCCCTGTGCAGGAGGGCACAAAAGCTTGTGTGCTGCATATGTGGCCTGCTTCTGTCTGCAGAGAGCTTGTGCCAGTGCTCTGCTTCCCAGGAATTTCACCCTGTGTGAGTCCAGCAGGATGTTCTTGGACTTAGATTTGGTTTGTAATGAGCATTTAAAATTCTAGACATATTGGTTAATTCTGACCGGACACTTAGGTCACACAGATTCTTATTCTCTGAGTAGAGGGGGAGAGATTGCTAGAAAAGGGTAGGTACAATTCTTAGAAGAAAATGTATTGTTCCAGAAACCCAGATAGCTGAAATGTTTGGTGTGGAATTCAATTCTTCACAAATCCTCAGTGAAGGATTTTCATCATGAGGATCCAGAAGCTTTAATACAAGGCTTGGACTTAGGAGGGGAGCCTTTACAGCTATCAGCAACTCTGGCTTAAAAGAGTTCCTCCTTTAAGGAGGAACACAAAGTCTGTAGCAATTAGATTATAGTGAACTCTTTAAAATTCATCCTTCCAGGGCAAAATTCCACTGTTAAACATTTGTTCCCAGCCCTGTAAAAGTCACTGTGAGAGAGCTTTGTGCTGACTAAGATGGAAACATTTTCCTGTTGATACAAATTGATCTCAGAACAAGCAACAACTTTGTGCAATTAATGTGTTGTGCATTTGTTGCTTATTGTTGAGAACCATCAGGGAAGCACGATTTAACTAACAGTGGTAATTATCACAGATTAAAATAATGGGCTTTGATGCTTTCTGTGTAAACAGCTTGCCTGGTGACTTGGCCTCTGATCCTTAATTTCCCAAACCAAGATCCTCTTTGAAGATGCTGGGATGTCATGTAAGAGAGAGGGAAAACCTCATTTAAAAAGTCAAGTCCAGATAGAACTTGTAAATAGAGCAGGCTCTTTGGGTGGTATGACAGTGTTATTTTTGTGTTAGTAGTGGCAGTATTTGGAGAATACATGGACTCTGTGCATGAGGAGATGGATCAGCTCCCTAAAGAGCTCCCAGCAGCAGTAAAACCTGAACACCTACTCCAGACAAATTGTGATTTTCAGTTCTCAGCTCCCATGTAGAAGAGGTGAGGGGTGGAGACAAGGCCATGCTGATCTGAGACCTGCACCCAACAGCCAAAACTCACCCACTGGCCTTAGCAACAGCTCTGTAACCATTATCCATGCTTGAAAAAAGGGGGATTTTATCCCATTTTCTGTCAGGTTTATTTGCAGCTGGTCCTTGCTGTGTCCTGTAGCTGTGGAAAGCATTTGGACCCAATTGAGCAGATTCAGCAACACAGTCCTGGCTGTCATGTTTGTATGTTCTTAATATATTTGCAGCATGTTTCAAGTGTTGCACAAGGAACTGATATATCCAGTTCCCTTTGCAAACACATAAGGCCAGGTTTGTAAAGTTATTTTAAATGGCTCTGAGTTTGCCTTTGTTAGCCCACTGCTTGAGATTACCAGACTGAACTGGAATTCTAAAGACAGAGAGTGGTTCTGTTACTAGACCTGTTACCACTGCTACTAAACTTGCAGCTTCTCTGCGCTGCTGCCACTTCTCTTTTAAAACCATTATCTTAAAGGGATATAAGTATTATTTTTAGCATTTAACTCAGCATTGGTGATACAAGTTTCATAAACTGTTCCTGGCCCCAGAGTCTTCAAACCTAAAAGGAATGTGAATTTCACAATGCAAGACCCACTGAAGGTGTTAACCTGAAATAATTATTTTATTTTTGCCTGGATTCTTCAGAATTGCAATTTGTGATATCATCCTTTTTTGTACATGATGCAATATACAAAAGGGAGTCCAAGCCATCTCCCATTCAGTCATCTCTTCCAAGAGGAAATTCCACATCCACTTTGCATTCAGTTAAAGAAACAAACATCTCATACACTCGTTCTACTTTGAAATAGTTCCTCCTTGTTTGAAATCGGAGCAGTTAAATGTTCTAGCACTGGAAGCATTTTTACATTTTTGTTGTAGTTGTGCTGGTCAGAGGAACAAACACAGGTTGCTCAGTTTCCCAGCACTTGCCTCAGACTCCCAGACTGCTGAAAATGTGCCTCTTGATGCTTTAGCAAGACAGTAGTTCATTCTTTCATGGTGAATTATATTTTTGCTGACAAACTTTACATCGAGGATTACATTCCTGCAAGAACAGAGCATGTCTTTATGTGTGTGGCTCTCTGGGGAGCTGAGCAGGACACACAGCCCAGCTCCACACCATTCCCTGCTCCAGGCTGTGCTGGAAGGAGCAGCTGCAGGACTTGGACTTGGCATTGGAGTCACTGGAAGCATGTCCCAGATGATGTGGGGAGCTGGAGGTGTTGGCAAGTCATGGTGGTGACATTGATCTTGTGCTTGAAGGTGAGCAGCACCAGGGGCTGCTTTTTAGCCACCCAAAGCTCCCCCTCTGTCCTCATCTCTCTCCTCTTCTGCTCCAGCAGTGATGGGGCAGGAAAAGATGGCCCAGGGGAGACTTTATTGCTCTCCACAACCACCTCAGGTTGTGTTGAGGTGAGGGTCAGGATCTTCTCCCAGACAACCAGAGATAGCACAAGGGAGGTTCAGGTTGGATATTAGGAAAATGTCCATCACTGAAAGAGTGGTTAAGCGTTGGAACAGGCTCCCCAGGGAAGTTGTGGAGCCACCATCCCTGGAAGTGCTCAAAAACCAAGCAATGAGGCATTCAGTGTTAGAGTTTAGTGGGCAAGGTGCTATTTGGACAAAGGTTGAACTGAACCTTGGAGGTCTTTCCCAACCTTAATAATTCTTCAATTCTATACAGACCAAGACTATATTTTTTGAGTTCCTTTCCTCCAGTTGTCCTTCGGACTCTTCTATGGTATAATTGAGGAGGCAAGGTTATATAGCAGGAACAATTCTCCAGAAGATTTTTATGGATTTTACTTAATTGTTTCTCTCTTTCAAATGCCTCAAAATCTGTCCTGACTGAAGTTCTATGTTTGGAGCCAATAGCACAGAATGGTTCAGGGCTCCTAGTTTCATTTTTCCTGACTATTCTCCATTTCACTGGTGTTATATCAAGAAAGGTGGAATTACAAGCCAGACACACAAGCTCCATCGTTACCTCTGACTTTCACAAGGGGCATTTTCAGCTCTGTGGGTGGAAGTTTAAATATGCAATTTCTGTCCCTCAGGCAACAATTTAGCTCATTAACCTATTATATTACCTAGCCCAATGAAAAGATTTTTAGAAGAAGAAAGACACATAGAGGCCTTGTGGCATGTTGGCTTTGCCATATTTTTTTCTTTGCAGTTACAGTAGGTGCTCTGTAAATACTAAGGCCTGTATTAATCTCAGATAACCCAGTGTAAATCCAGGGTAACTGTCTTTCATTCTTCCCTACAACCCCCTGGCCACGGGCCAAGGATCTCACTCAGCACACTGGGTCAGATATCAGTCTCTCTTACATGAGGGTAAACCCAGATTAATTCAGGCACTTGAGTTAATGCAGGTTTATGGCAATGCCATGCAGGGCAGGGTCTGACCTGGTGGGCTGTGCAGAATCTTTGGGTCTTGGGTAGGAACCATCACATATTGGTGCTCTCGGGAGAAAGCAAATCTATGACACATCAAGCTGGGCTTCAACTAGCAGAGAAAGTAGAGGAAAAATCTATTTCTACCACTTCACATCTTGTATAACCACCTGGCACAACTTTTACTGGATTTCAGAGAGATTGTGCACTCCAGGAACTGGAAAGCACCAGTAAGGATTAGCTTGGCAAAGTGTAATGTTAAATAATATTCTTGTTGCCAAATAGTGTCAATAGTGATAAAGCACATCTGAAAAATCACCCATAGCCACCTGCCCTCCCTGAGCATCAAGAGCTGCCAATTCCTTTACAGAACTTGCTGAGCCTGTGAAATCCTGGAGATGGGTTCTTATCCCAGGAGGACATTAACAGTAGGGAGAGAAAAAAAGAATCTAATTTCCTATCAGAAAAACACTGGCTTTGTGCCAGACATTGAGGTGCTTCACACTGAAGATCAGCAGTCATTCATCACAGTGGGTGGTAACAAGGATTTGTAATTGCAAATTAATTGTTTTGGCAGGATTACAGGAGGTCTTATTCTCTGAGAGATAAACCCCCAGCCTTGCAGTACACCAAAAAACATGTTGGGGTTTGGGGCTTTTTTTTTTTTTTTTTTTTTTTCAAAAATATTCTACAATCTCCCAGTGCCAGGAAGGCATATTTTCCAAGCTCCAAATGATTGGGAACATCAACAAAATCCTCTATGTGCCTCACTTTTAATGATTAATTCATATTACATAATAAGAAGAGTAAATCAATGACAGCTGTGGTTTGAGAGGTGTATTCAAAGCTGTTATAAATATAGAAGCAAAACTGCCTTTTGTTCTAACATTCATTACAAATTCATGGCTTGACCTGACATCTGTTTATGATAAGCTATGGACAACTTGGTTATTCTTCATAAAGGTCAGAAATAAGTTCATCTTCTTCCACCTTGGAGAAAATAACTTGTCTTGTTGGATTGAGAGAAAACTCTGCAGGAGAGGTGGTAAAAAAGCTGCAGTGGCACGTTAGAGCTGACAGACCCTTCCCTGCCACTGAACAACTTTGTGATTTATGGCTGCTCACAGCAGCACTGAAGACAAGTTGTCCACAGGCCTCAGTGATGCACATCAGTTATTCTCCAGAAGGTGATGGAGCTGGGTGGGACAGGAGAGGATCCAACAAGCTTTAGTGGTCAAATTCCCTGCTGCTGTGGTCCTAGACGTGGCCAGGAGCCAGAGCATCTGTCCTAAACCTAAGTGCTGCCCCATGGACTGCTCTGAGTTGTGCTTCCCTGTGGTTTGTGGCTCTGGCACACGATCACTGATGTGCAAACCAGAGCCTTTCTTGCCAACAGCTAAATCTCAAAACAACCCCTCCCTACAGGAGATGAGATCAAATGGCCCAAAATTGGTTTTACCAGCCAGGGACAGTCTTGAATTTGAACCAGGCTGGTTCAGTGATGAATCCCACCCTTTTGCTCTGTGATTGTCTGCCCCACATCTGTGGAATGTCTTTAGATGTGGCCAGAGGTGGAAATGTTGCATAATGGCACTAAAACAAGGTCAAGCCTGTGCCTGGGCTTGGGCTAAGAGCCAGCCCCGGTGGCTGCAGCTCTGGTTGGGAATTGGGCATGGAAAGAGAAGAGATGCTGATTGCAGTGCTGGCCATATCCCTCCCCTGGGCCCTGCAGGCTCCAGAGACCAAGTCCTGTCTGTGCCTTTCAAACTGCTCCCTGTTTGCACAACAATTTGCACAGCTCATCTCCACTGGAGTTTCTGGGAACATCCACAGTACAAATTATTGTGAAGGTTCCATAGTAAAGGAGAATGTGCTGCAAAAAGATCAGATTAATCTGTGTTTTGTTTGAAGTGGAGCACGCTCTACCACAGTGTTACTGTCTCATATTCCAATTCAGCCTCCAGTGATCCTATTAACTGGAAGAGTAACTTCTCTTTTTTGAAATTTTTATTTGAAAGCCTGGTCCATTAAGTGCATTTTTTTGTGATGGAGGGTTAAAGCCTTCCACCAAGACCTGTGGATTGGAAATGAAATTACATGGTGATTTTTTTTTTACTCTTGTTTTTTAAAGTAAAAAAGAAGAAAGAGTGAAAGATGAGCCTGTTCAAGTATTGGCATTCATTTCTCTGAGTTACTCTGAAATGTTACAGTGTCCAGGATCATGTTTTTGAAAATATGGAGAGTAGTAATTCACCATTTAAACTCTGTAGTACCTGTCTGAAGAGGATTTTCTCCTTGAATACTTACAGCATACAGAGTGTACTGCTAGCAGGGACTGATGTAATTTCACAGTCTTTTCAATAACCTTTTGAGATTTATAATGACTGCCAAGGCATTAAGGTGACAATCTCCCAGAACACCTTTAAGGAGGTGACTGACTCTGCAAAGAGATGAAACAGTGTCAGCCAGCATTACACGTCAGACTGGGTAGCTCCATATCTAGAAAATGCTCAGGCAGGACTGAATGAGAGATGAGCAGCCTCTTGCTGAAATTAAAAAATCCCAAAGGAGTCTTTAGTTTAATTACTTTCTTTAATAAATTGCACTGGGGGAGCATTGATCATTAACTGATGAATAACTAATAGTAACTAATAATGCATTCAGTGGGTCTTCAGTTCCCAGGATATTCTCTCAGGACAACATCTGGGGCAGGAGTCAGGGTGGGGACAGAGCTCCTGAGAGCCTGGCTCAGCACGAGCAGGTCACAGTGCTGTAGGAGCAGGGGGGATTCTCCAGCATCCAGCCTGACATGAGTTCTGTGGTCCCATAGCTGTCCATTACTACTGAGGCTATTTAAAATTACCTTGATTATGCCTTTTGCATTTGGTGTTTTTCACCATCAGGTCCTTGCAGCTGTCCTAGTGGAATAAGCTCTGGAGTGTTGCCACTTTCTGCCACAGGTCCAAACACAGCACAAGTGCAGTAGGAGACCTGCTAGAATATGGTCACCTATGGGCAGCACTGTATCACCTCACAGTTCTGCTTGTCCCTGCTCTTGAAACAGAAACCTCATGAGAAGTAAATTCTGCCTGATTGGAATTTTGGATTAAATGGCATTTTCTCATCAGCATCCACCTGGGCTCCACTGCACAAGTACTTTAGGGGCACTGTCACAACCCAGAATATTCATGTGTTCAGCCTTTAATCTCTGAACTCTCTGTACACAATGGAACTTTTCAGAATAGCACAGCCAGGCTTAATTATGCAGTGAGACATGCTGGATGTGCTGGTCAGGTCTTGTTCCTTGGGGTCGTGCAGTTTGAAAGTACAGCTGTAGGCAGTTTGCAAAAATTGCTTCTCTTTTCCTGCTAAGATACTGTCACATCAGCCACGAGCATTTGCTGCCATAATTTATTGTTTCTTCCCATACTGAGTCAGAAGGGTATGCATTTTTTTCTTCTTGGCTAAATTAAACAAATCAGTCATTTCACAAAAGTTTCCAAATGAAAGATTGTTGTAAGCAAGACCAGATATGTTCTTTTACAGATCTGGGGTTCAAAAAGAAGGAAAAAAAAGAAAAGAAAAGAACAAGGAAGCTTGAAAAACAGCTTACAGTTTGCTTTGGGCTAATTAGATCTTATCAGTGAAAAGACAGATATTTCTTTCTTTAGCATGATGCCATGGTGAAAGTTGACCTGGTGTTTATGAAAGAGTATTGCACACTGCTTTTTCAGCTACAACTATGGAGTTTAAATTAGTGATCCTCATAAAAAGCCTGATGTGAAGGTGTGTGGAGCACTGGCTTTCAGAGCACACATGTGTGTGCTATTAAGGTCCCGGGAAGGGAGCAATTACAGGACCTTTGTCATTCATCTCAGATGCTGTTAGAATGTTTTTAATAGGAACTTGTCTTGCTTTCTTTCTGACTTTCATAGAGGCAAGAAATAAGACCCCCGAGGGGAAAAACACTCTACCCTAACGCCTTGAATGCTTGAACTCTGAAGTCAGTAAAGCATGACTCTATCTCTCAATATTGGAGCTTTAGCCATGGTGTTATCCTTGGCTTCAGCAACTTCGGCAAACTGGGTACAAACCAGTGTCTTTAAACAGCAGATGACTGCAGACTGATGAATAAAGAGAAAACCCCATCTTGCCTGCAGTTATGACAGTCATCTAGAACTGGATCTCCCTCTGACAGATCAGCCCTTTCCCTGCTGCAGAGTGCTCAGGATTGGCTGGAGGGATGCTGTGACCTCCTGCTTCTGCTGGAAAAAGTCTCTTCAAAAAAAAAAAAAAAAAATTACATCTATCCTTTGGAGGTTAGAAAAGTGACATTTCTGAAGGTGTCCTGGGGTCTGAAATGTATCCCAGCCTCCCAGGAGTCCTCAGCAATATCCATTATCCCATTCAGTCCTGAACCTGTCTCTGTGCTGGTAAATCTGTACTTTCTCTGCCCCCATTAAGCCTCAACAGAGGGATTCTTTGGACTCTCTGCTGTGCTGTCCAACAGCCTCCCTGCCCTGGCTCAAGTCATTCTCATTCCCCTCTCTTTTTCTGACTTTCTTTTTTAGACCAAGAGTTGATGAAGGCCCTGACAGATCTCAGCACTTTCTATAAATTTGTTCTGTTTTAATACCTAATGTTCTCCTGAGGCATTTGCTTTCAAAGCAATTAGACATCTGTCAGCACCTTTGCTAGATTTCAGGCTTTCATATCAGTATCCTAAGGTGGAAATAGCATTCCAGTTGAAAACTCCTAGCTTGCTTCTAAGGTTAGAGTTTTTCAGTGAGTAAATCTTCTTTAAGCTGTTGAATGCAGCTGCTGCCTTGACAATTTGTGAGTTTATTTCCTTCTGGATATCCCCACTGGCTTGCATGTTACTGCCAAAGAATGTGGATGGAGGCATTTTTGTCTTGCTTTTGCCTTCCTAAGCAGTGTTTGAACTGGGGGTTACAGGGGCTCTCATTAGCTTCACTTTTTGTAGCTGTTCATTTACCACCTCTATTTTACTGTGCTGAGCAACCTTTTGATCTTTGCATGGGGGTGGATTTCCAGTTTTCAGTGCTTGTACTGTCAGTTTATGGCATTTTGGTTAAACTCTGTGCATTTTGCACATGCATTTTTGTGATAGTGACACCACTGGCGGTGCCTGGTGGAAGGGAAAATCGACTTTTTTGTTTGGCAACAGCATCTCTGCTCAACCCCTTGTCCCAGCCCCAGCTTCTCAGAGGAGGCAGATTGCTGGTGGGTCTTCTCTGGTGAATCCAGCCCTGAAAATTGTTCTGTGGATATGGTTTCTTGCTCCACAGACATTTGGGAACAGAGAGTCCGTAGCAGTGCATTTAGCTGTGAAAAGAAGGAGAGAAGGTATTTATGGGAATTTGCTGTGCAGTTATAGTTTGATTTTTATGCCTTTTTTAATGAGGTCCTCTTCTCATAGTGCAGCATGAGTAACAATTCCCCCTTTGTATGTATTTTGTATCTATTCCTATTTCCTATTGAAATTCCTAGGAAAGAAACTATCCAAGTACTGAGTTGAAAATTTCGTCTTAAAATAAGCCAGATGTCCAACCTTCCTTTAGCTGCCAAGCCCTAAAGAGTTCAAGAAAGATGTTAAAATCTGTCTTGCTGGCTGTGAAAAACTAATTGCATAGCATAGGTGATGATCCCAGTCTCCCAGGAGAAGGAATAAAACTGCTTCAGGCAAAAGCTCTGCTGTTATTTGTCTGAGGATTGGAGTTGGCAATGTCTGTGGAAACAAGTTTCATTGCTTGCCCTCCTTGCTGGTTAACAAATGCAGAGACAGGAACACAGACAAAGGTAGGTGAGTGTTTGTGTGTTGGTATCTGAAAACCTAATTCACCTCATGAGAAAAATGCTGGGTTTGTCCTTTTTTCCCTTCTTTCTCCCCATGTCCCCCCTGTTAAGAGCACAGGGAGTGAGACAGAGGTTTCAGAGTCACTGTTACAATCATGTGAAGGAAGCCCATGGCCTGAGTTATTTAATGCCAGTGTGATAACAGCCATTCTGTTTGCAAAATGGATGTGCAATTCCCCTCCCAAAGCACAGAGTTTGGGGAGGATTAAGATTAGTAAAGCACTGTGAAGACTAAAAGTGCCACTGAAATCCTGAGGATTAAAGGTTGCATTTGGCTGGTGAAGTGGAAGGGCCTAATAGTTGCATTTATCAGGATGAAAATAGTTCACTTTAAATCCAGTGGCCATGCCTGACTGGCTTCCAGGCTGGTGGAAGTGACTGAGGGCACTCAGTGCTGGGAAAGAGCTGAGTTACATTTCTAATGCCCAGATCTCACTACATAAATTCAGATTGTGAAGGAAATTTAAATCAGGGAATTTATTCCTGATTTTTGGAATCGCTTACTGGGGGCAGGAGAAGGATTCATTCAGCATAACCCTAAATACTGAAACCATTGCTGAGGTATTATTTGACAGTGATCAAGTTTTTATGTAAATTCAACACCAGAAAAATCTAAATGTAAAAATATCTGTCATAAACTGGTGTGTTGAACCTAAACTGAAATAGGAAGATTGTAAAGGAAAAAGCCCCAAACAAGCAGGGGTTTCTTGTGATACTTCCAGGCCAAAATGACCACAGCTTTGCTGTACTCACCCCCTTGGATGTAGAGGTGGAGCCCTGTGTGCATCCACACGTTTTGCCCATGGATCTGGGTCTCACAAGAACCACACTGCACACACAGGATTTGTGCCTGGACTGCAGTCCAACCTCAGTGATGCCCATCTTCTGAACCTCTCCAGTGTTTGGCATCTCTCTTTGGAGAATTCCCTCTCTGAGGTGATGGTGTTTTTCAGGGAGAAAGCTCCAAGGCCCTGACTTTGGTGAGAAGCAGCAGAAGAGAGAAAACATGACCTTTTTTTACATCATTCTGTTGATACCTCCTGGGCTTTCCCTCACCTCCTCCTCTCCCCCATCGTTTGCTTGTGTGTGGCTTTAGCAGAAACAGGAATCTTACCCAAGTCTTGCAAGCCATTGTTTCTTTATGTTAAATACAAGGTTCTTTTATTGACTCCAGCTGCTGCACCTCCCTGTGCTCACTGTGTTTGCTTTATTAAAATTGAACAGCGTGCAAGTAGGACATTGTAAATCACAAGTGACTGGGCCAGAGGAAGAGGGAGGAAGAGGGAGGGACTCTGATTGTATGACAACAAAGAGAGCATATGAACAGGCTGGGCCTCCTGGCTAATAGCAGCCAAAACTCATGAGTACAATTTGCAATTGCTCCCAGGAGGACAGGCAAGTGCCAGACAGTTAGCAGGGCTAGATGGGAGTGAATACTGGAATACCTGATGTGTTCTCTCCAGAACAGAGCTTCTCAGAGGTCTGGGCATGCAGGAGCTGCCAGCCTCTTCTATAATCCTGGGATTTATTTTATGTCTGTGCCTGGCTGTGCTCATCCTGTCTGTGGAGGAAGCCTTGCTGGACCATCCAGGTCTTGGAGAGGGCTTTTAAACCAAGTACTACCGGGTCCCTCACAGAGAGGGAGGTGGAAGCTGCTGGTCCATAATTAAGCATTACACATTCTTCAGCTTTGTCTCCTCATGACTGGTGGGGGGAAAATGCATTTTTGTCTGCCTGAACCCCATGGGCATCCACAGAGGACAGTGAGAGGTGAACTCAGGGCAGAAAGACAACAGGTTCCTTCCCTGTGCCAGCAGAGTTCCTCTGCTCACAGCACTTCCCTGAGGGTGCAGAACCATCATGGACAACAACAGCAGCCACATGGAGGGTCCCTATCTGCCACCATGACCCAGCTGTGAGCCCTCAGCACCACAGGGGCTGCACCCTCTGCTCCGGCAGTGATTCTTGCTGTGCATGTGCCATGGGAAGCCGTGTGCTCAGTGTGCTCTCTCCTGCAGTGCTCCTCGACGTGCGGCAAGGGGCTGCAGTCCCGGGTGGTGCAGTGCATGCACAAAGTCACCGGGCGCCACGGCAGCGAGTGCCCCGCCCTGGCCAAGCCCCCGGCCTACAGGCAGTGCCACCAGGAGGTCTGCAACGACAAGATCAACGTCAACACCATCACCTCGCCCAGGCTGGGTGAGTCGGGGGCCTGGGGGGAAGGTGCCAGGTGCCCAGGGTGCCCAGTGAGGGCTGCAGTGATTGTCCGGGGCCAGAAATGGGGAGAGGCTGAGCCAGAGTCCAGACTAAAGCTCTGGTGGGGGTAGGTCCTGTCTGAGCCCTGCCTCAGGCTGTGCCCAGCTGGAATGCTTGGCTGAGGGTGGAGCTGAGAGAGCAGCAGGATGGTGGGTGATTGACTGATCGATTTATTGATTGATCACAGAGGTGAGGGAGCTGGCAGGTGCATCTTTCTCCATCACAAACCCCTCCACACGCTGCCTGGGCTGCAGAGAGTGTGATGTAGGATCATTTATTCGTTGTGCCCCAAGAAAATACATGACCCTGACAGGTGGTTTGATGGATTGATTTGCCCAGGGGGGCAAGAGAGCATCCAGCCTCTTCCTGTAAACCCTGTGATCTTCTGTCACTGTCCTCCTCCTCACCCTCCCTGCATTCCTTGTGTCCTTGGCTGAGATGGGAATATGGTGATAACCATCTGTTTCCATACACACTGTAACACTGTACTTAAGCCACTAGTTAAGAATGCCTCTGTTAATACAAATTTGTGGGGATCTCATGATGTTCCACGTTGTATTTCCTTCATTTATGAGGGGATAAAAATATAAATATACTAAAAATATAGTTTTCCAAACTTCAGCCCTGTGTGTTCCACCAGAGCTCCAAGAACCAAGTTCATTTCTCTACATTTCACACATCATCACCAGTAAGATGAAGCTAAATTAAGGCATCAGCTACACTGACACAGCTTCATGAGTGCCTCCTGTCTCCTTTTGATACAAGGGGTTGGGTTGTGAACAAGAAGAGGTTACCAGAAAGAGCAGCCTCTGACACAGCTGAGCTGATCTTAAAGGCTGAGAAACCTCTAACACACATGAAAACACAGAGCTGCTAAATAAGAGAGAACCATTTTCTAATAGTGCTGCCCAGTATTAAATAACACTTAAACTAGGACTGGACTTGAAGCTTCTGAACTGAAATTTGTTCCCCAAAAGTTTACCAGATGTTTTAAGAGAAAATGGGGACTTTCGTTCTTGCAAATGCACTCATGCTGAGGGGCTTCTAACCTCTTCTGGTATGAGAGTACTTCCCAGATATTTTAGCAGTAAGAGCACAGTGAAAGGAAAACATTTCATTTGAGAAGTAAGCCCTTAAAACACTGATGAGACAAGAAATCTATCCTAATTCACATTTTAGGACAAAGCAATAAAATGCTTATGTCTTTAGAAGACTGAGGAGGCTCAAGTCCCTGCTGAAAATAATCTGCAAGCAATTTGGGATGCTTTTGTTTCTAAACCAGGCTTGGAATCACCAGGGCCAGAAACAATGATATTTGATATTAGTAGAAAGACATATCATTGAGTGTTTTGCTCTTTTTGCTTATAAACAATTCTAATTGGATTATCTTTAAACAGAATTTTCTGTTTTCTGCAATGGGAGAATCAGAAGAAGAAAAAAAAAAGGCAGAAAAAAATTCCAGTAGTCTACAGACCCCATGCTGCCATGTCCCTACTTCAGAATGGTTTTTTGTCTTGGATAACATTTCCAAAAATACCTAAGTGTGGAGTTCACCTCACCTGACTTCTATGTCTGTGTTCAATGTCTCTCATTGACAACACATTCTGAGAGATTTATTCTTTCAATTCTTTCCTGCCTTCCTTCACAACCTATGAGGGACATTGGACCTCTGAAATATTAGTCCTGGCCTTGTTCGTGGCTTAGTTTCTCTTATGTGAACTCTCCCATCTCAGATTCATAAGGTCTGTCTCAGGTGTTCTTGCCAGGTGTGTCATTTATTCATCTCCATCCTATTGACTGTGCTGGGAGTTCATGGCCTTAAATCTGGGCTGAATCTTTGGATGTTTAGTTCTTCCGGGCCTGTTTGCCTCTGAGACAAAACAGGTGAACATGAGGAGGTTTTCACTCCCATTCATGTCCAGGGTAGGAAGGAAGCACTTCCAAGAGCTCAATATTTGGTGGAGAGAACATCACCTGCTCTCCAGTGCCTGCAGCGAGCTTTGCCCTCCCTCCCTTCAGGTGCAGGGCTTTTGGTCACACCTGCAGTGCTGTTCCCTGGCTAATCTTGCAGTTTCTCCTTCCTTGTCTCCTCCCAAGCTGCCCTGACCTACAAGTGCACGGGGGACCAGTGGACAGTGTACTGCAGGGTGATCCGCGAGAAGAACCTGTGCCAGGACATGCGGTGGTACCAGCGCTGCTGCCAGACCTGCAGAGACTTTTATGCAAACAAGATGCAGCAGAAGAGTTAATGAACCTGGGCCACTCCTTAGAGTCTTCCAGCTGTTGGTATGTAAATCACAGACTAGTAGGTCTGAGTACTGGAACTTCATGAGTTGCTACAGCGTGGTGGATCCCAAAGCACACCTAATGAGACTTGAAACGAATCCTACAGACTGGATACCAAAGTCATCCGCTCATCCACCTTAAAAAAAAAAAAAACACACAGAAAGGGTCATCTCAAGGAGCCAATCATTTCTGAGTATTTTGACATCCTCACATTTTTCATTAATGCTTTTTTAATATATTAAATCACCAGCCACTGGATGGCTTGCTACCATTAAAGAAAAGGACAAGAGTTGCGAAGTGATTACGTTGGATGAGGTTATGGTACCTCCATGGAGGAAGGCCTCTGGCAAAATAATTCAGCAAAGGTAGAGATATTACTTAATCTTTTAATCTTGGCTTTTATCTGTTGTTTTCAATTCCCAGCAGTTATCCCACTGCAGAGTGGGCTTGGAGGGACATGCATAAATGAAAGGCTTACTTTAAAGAGAGGATTTTTTTGTAAAAGCTTGTGAAAAACTGATAGCAGAGGATGGACATCTCTGAATTTCCTACAGAAAACTCAGTACAATTATATCCAACATTCCAAGTCATATTTTTAGAGCCGCTAATAGGAAGTGCTTTTCCTTCTAATTTTAAAAAACAATCCTCTCTATCTTTCCCCAGAATAATAGAGTTTCTTTTATGAAACCTGATTTTTCTCTGAGCTTAATGAAATGGAATCTTATTAACAGCCGTAGATAGTTACTTTTAAACAAGAACCATTTACATGAGATGGGAGAAGCCAGAAATCATTTCATCCAGTAGAGCTCACTGAGGGATTGCTTGGCCTAAGCTCTCTCCAATTTTTAGAAGTCAATCAGATAATGAGACTGTTGGTTCTTATAAGAGGACTGTGAAACTGGATAGGGTTGGAACAGAAACTGAATTTGGAACAATCTTTATGAAAAGGATGTAGTGGGGAGCAGAACAGGTGTTTCCTATCTCTGGGCTCTTTTATACAGCTGAGGTTATGTAGCTTTTGGAGTAACCAGAAGTAGCCAGAGATGCAAGACATTCAGAGTGTAACCTGGAGCTTGTGGGAAGCCAGAGGGCTCAGACTTCCATTGCTTTCAGGGGCTGGGATTTTCCTCACTGTCTTTGAATGCTCCCTGTCTCACTTCTGTGGTGCTGTCAGGTTTGGTGCTATCAGAGCATTTACAGGTGCTGCACACACAATACTCTCTGCCATGTCTCTGCACTTTAAATCAGACTCCTCTCTGTGATGAGAGACTTGAAACAGAAGCTCTGCCCAGGGCAGGGCTTGTCCCCTCTGTTGTCACACACGTCAGTGTCTCCCTATCACATCTTGCTCCAACAAGCATCATTTCCCTTGCCAGGGCACAAGGCCATGGTTGAGTTTCAGCCCCCTCCTCGTGGCAGGAACAGAGCCCTTTGGATAATTGCAGCTTTGTGCTGCCTCTAGAACTGCGTGGGACTGTTTGACTCCTTGGAGCTGAGCACAGAACCAAGCCCAGCTACTCCCCAGCCCCTGGGCCAGGCTGACTTGCAGCTCACACCTGGCCCAGGTTGTCTTTGTTGCTGTTGTCTCTTTTTGTCAATGCAAGGAAGGATAAAGACTCTTAGTACTTAACATGTCTTAAAAGCAATTTTTTTTTTTTTTTTTTTGCTTAGTACAGTTCTTTCCATATCCAGGACCTCACTGGAATAACCTATTAGCATTTTATTAAGGGCTAAATATTTCAAGCACAGGGAGATAATGTTCCTCAACAGACTAACCCTGTGTGGGCTTCACATTTACATCTGTGCTTGTTAGTGCAAATGAGTGTGTGTGCACCAGGGCTGGCCTGATGCACGAGGGCACATTTGCACACCTTTTTTCCTCAAGTGCCTGTCTCAAACAGATCTGCTTTCCAATGCCTCAGATGATTTTCTCTATCAGGGAAATGATTCCAGCTTGGTTTTTGTCATACTGGATTTTTTTTTTTTTTTTTTTTTTTTTTTTTTTTTTTTTTTTTTTTTTCAATTTGTAATCAGGATTAGACCTCCTTTTTCTGTTATTCCCACCCCGTTGCCCAGCCCAGAGGTCGTGTAAGTACTTAGGAAATAATCAAGGGGAAATTGCTGGAAGGGGTGGCAGGGAAGATTTAGACAATACCAGGTGATACTCAATTAGGCAAATTAACAGATAGAACAACTGCTAATGAGAAGGTTCCAAGAGATCAGATAGAGCCCAGAGGACTTAGTTTATGTTTGTATTTCTCAGTGGTGTTTCCCCCTTAGCCTGCAGTGACACTGGGACTGTCCTTGCTGCCTCCCTGCCCTCACAGCCACCCCTGGGTCCCCTGGCACCCCTCACTCGGTTTGGAATTTGCTGTTTTTCTTCTCATGGGCAACATTTTCTCTGTTACTTTGGCAGAATTGTGTGAATTATCATTGCTGGGAATCAAAGGTGCTTCTCCACAGCAGGGAATGTTTTCCTTCTGGTGCTGATCTGTCACCCTCTCTAGGCAAAAGGTAGGACATAGGAGAGGAAGGATTTTAGGGTTTGTGTTTTTCAGTAATAATTCACTACTGGCCACTGTCCAGAACAGGGTGCTAGGTTGGTTAAACCTGTGGCCTGACCTGGGTTCCAAAGGACACTTTTTTGGAAGTTCTGGGTCCTACCTAAGGAAACAGGGATTTACCAGGATTTTTTCCAACTGTATGAGCACTGAGAAAAAAACCACTTCACTTGCTCTCACAGCTCACAGATTAGCATGCATCAACTTTTTTTTTTTTTTTTAATAATCAAACCCCCCAACGTTGATTAAGAACTGATGGCACAACACAGCTCCATTTTATTCAATCCTCTTACATCACACGGATGACAATCATCCCATCCCATAACAGCCAGAAAAATAATAACAGAAAAATTTAATTCTGTTCAATATTCCTGCACTTCTGGTTTTTATCACTTTATAGGAGCTTTACAATGAAGTCACAGCTATGCTCTGCCCTCAGTTCCCACATTCTGGTGAAAAGAAAAGCTGTTTGTTTCAGTGTATCTATGACAATACTTTTCTTAGTTGTTCATAAGAGATTGATGCTCTTTTGATTACAGTGGTGGTATTTCCATATTGTAAACAATACTCTGTACTGTTACTAAAGTACTGTACATTTCTAGTTGCACAATTGTGTTATTGAGTGTAGATTCTCACTATCTCATGTATGGTGCTATTTTTTGTCGGTGGAAAAGAATCTTAGCAGTCGATTATTGCTTGATATTTTATTATAATACAGGGATATATTCTCCATGGCAATAATATCATTTAAGTTTTCTCATTACAGAGTGAAATGTATATATTTTTCCATTAGCTGATTTGCATATGTACTGTATCCATGGTAATTTTCTTCTTGGTGCTGGTTATAAATAGAAAAAGGTAAAAAACAGTCAAACTGAATGGAACCAGCTGTAAATGAAAACACAAAAAAAAAAAAAAAAAAAAAAAAAAAAAGAAAAGAGGATCATTCCATTTTGAACAAATTGAATAAGTTGAATAATAAATTTATTTTTTCCATGACAACTTTAATAAGGTTTCTGAACTTGCAACAAAAATACAAAGCAAACCCAACAGCATGAGAATTAAGAGAAAGGAGTCAAGCTCTAAGTGGTACATTATGCATCTGTGTAATACTGGACTGAGACTGGGATTTGGTTAAATCCAAGCCAACTGTTTAATTGCTGTGGTCGGTGTAAAAGGTCATTTGGCAGTAAAATTCTGGCACCTCAGAGTTCTCAGTGTGCTAACAAACGAAGAAATGATGGGTCTTGTCCTGGTCAGGTTGCAAAATAAAGCACGGGGATGTTAACATCTGAATAATGCCTTGCCAGGTCTGTGGTCAGTGACAAAACAGTAGAAAATTCCTGTCTGGGAAGAGCATGCCAGGCTCTGTTTGGGATCTCTGTGTGTGCCTGGGCAGTCTGTGGGGAGGGGGGAACTTCTGCTTGGGGAAAGGGATGTTCTGATAGTGCTTTTGGGGAAGGTTGTTCTTGCTCTGGAGCTGGGAAGGGAGCAGCACCTCCACGGGCACCCCCTGACAATGAACATGTGGAAGTTTATATTGGAGCAAAACAATCCCATCCATTGGGAAGGTATCTGCATAACCTAGCTGCACTCTCCCCTGGTGTGAAATAAACAGAATTACTTCAGTGCCATGTGTTCTGGATGTCTTTGTTGTAGGCACTAGGCAGAGTCTTTGTAGTGTTTGGCTCTCCCCCAGCACAGTGAAGGTTGTGTTTGCAGTCAGCTGCACACAGATGCACCTGTAGGATCTTCTCCCAGCCTGTCTTACAAAGATGCCATCACCTGTATCCCAGTGCAGCTCAATTCTTGTTCAAAGAGCACTTGGAGGTGGGAGCAGCATCTTTCTAAAGCAGCCTTAAAACCCCAGGAATATGGTGGAGTGGTGGAGTTGGCAGTGCTGGCTTGAACTTGATGACCTTAAAGGTCTCCTCCAACCCAAACGATTCTATGATTTTATAACAAACCAAAGCAAGGTTGGTGTGAGAGCCCTTCTCCCACAATGATTTCCAGAAATGGAGTTTATACTTTAACACCAGAGCCCATTTACTGATCTCACACTGGATTCATGGCACAACACTGATGGGCTTCCTGGATTTCCGAGGCAGCCTTGGGAGATGCCAGCCCAGCTTCCACCCTGCACAGGACCTTTCACAGCAGCAGCAGCACTGCAGAAACTCCATCCAAGGGGTGCAGTACATTAACACATCATTGTGTTTGTGCCTTGCCTGCAGTCAACATCTGATTGCAATTGTTGACCTGTTTGAACAATAAAATGTAGCTCTAAGCCTGGGGAAGCCAAAGGGCTTTGCATTAAGCTGGGGTATGGCAGTGGGTGGGAGGGGTGTAAGGAATGCTGTCATACATTTGGCTTGAAATGTTCCTGGTATGTGCCAATATCTCTCCTATAAATCCAGGAGGATTATATACTTACTTTGCCTATTTTGCATGTAGCCGTTTGCTGTTTTTCTCTTATTCCTAATCCCCATTTCTACCCAAGCCATTGCCCTTCCCTGTGAGCTCAGTTGGTTTTTTTTATTTAAGACACCTCAGCCAAGGTCACTAAAGGCAGGGGGGTCAGATGGCTCTGGTGCTCTGGCACTCAAGGATCAGGAGGAAAGTAAAATCCCTCCTCCCCTCCTTGGAGCTCCCTTCTGCCTCCACCTGCTCCCTTCACTTTCCTGTTGTCCAGGGCAGCCTCAGCTGTCTCTTGCAGCAAGCTGGCAGCACCCTGCTTGCTCTTAAAAGGAGTTTTCCTTCCAAAATGTGGAACACTTTACCCCCACATCAGCCCCATGCTCACCCAGTACCACTGCTGAGGACTCTGCTCTCTGGTAGAGTGAAAACCAAATGTTCTTTGTGCTTTCCCCCAACACCACATGGAGCATTTCCATGGGGAAAGGAATGTTTCCTTCTTGCTGAAGAGTGTCACTGCGAACACCAGTGTGCTGTGGAGTTCCAGGCAGAGAAGATCTGTGCCAGATGTGCTCTCATTCCATGCACTCACACTTCTGATGGTGTCAGAAAGAATGGGATGGGATGCTGCTCTCCATGTGGCCTGGAATGGAGGAAAACGCTCATTTTTCACCAGGAGAGCACTGATAGCTCATCAATCTGCAGGGCTGGATAGCCCACCACCCCACAAACCACCAGCTGCTGAAGGATCACTGACAGCTTTCTGTCAGGTCACTGCACACTGCAGCATCACTGGAGCCTTTCTGGAGACAGGGACTGCTGAGGGATCAGTGAAAAAGGGGAATCTTCTAACAGAGTCTTTTGTGTTGCACCAAGATCAGTGCAGCCTGTCCAGCAAAACCAGACAAGCCATTCTTTATTAATTTTCTTAGAAAAGACATCATTTGAACATTTTTCAGCTTTCATTTCTTTCCCCAGCTCTGTACTTTTCCCCTTGACTTTGTCTCTGATGACAAAAGGACTCAACCAGACTGCAGCTTTGTTTGGCACCAAACTTCCCTCCTGAGATGATCACACAAGAAGTCTTTTATCACTCTGGAGGCTCTGAGCCAGAGCTGCTTGTGGTGGAAGTGGCTGGGACTGTAACCCCAGGCTGTGGTGGGATGAGGGTCAAGCCTGGGCTGTCAGCAAGGGGACCTGCAGCAGTTCCCTGCCAGGACACATCAGAACTCCTGAGCCTGCTTCCTCCAGTGCTGCTCTCATAAGGAAAAGGTATGAAATCCACATCTAGATTAAATTGAACAATTAGGTGTTGTTTAAAATATAAATCCTGTCCAGAATAGTGGTCTGATTCCTTAGAAAATCACCATAAATTGAACCTCCCCTGCTCCCCACTGCTCAATAACAACATTTGGTTTTCTCATAGAGCTGGTGCCACCTGTGCTGCTCTGGCTTCAGCACTGGCAGCTCTGTTCCATGCCCAGGTTTGTGTGGAGGAAGAAGAGCCCTGCTGGAAGACTGGAATTCTGCTCTCCTCATCCCCCTGGAGCTTCTGGCTGCTCTCACTCGTGGCTTCTTCCCCCCATCACATCGCCGACCAGCAATACCTTGAGGAGGGGACAGTGACACTGAGCCCAAGAAATGCTGTCAGCCACATTTCCCAGAGGGTAAGGAAGATTCCATCTCTTTTATTTCTTCCTAACCATGTTTTTGCTGAAGAAACACTTTTAAAGGGGAAAAAGGAAAACCACATTATTGGTTGATGGAAAAGAGCTTTCTGTGGGTTCCCAGGTATTCATGTGCCATTCTCTCTGCAACAACAACTCTCTGCCTGTGGCTGCCTGAGTGTTCAGCAGGGGTGGTTTTGCAGCAGCTGTGTGCACAGAACCTTCCATCACAAGCCCTGTTCCCTGGCTGTCCCCATGGCTCAGTTTATTTGTGTGCAAGGCAAATGAGAGGTTATCGAGGCTTCCCATCAGCTGTACAAACTCACAGCAGCCCCAGCTCTGTGTGTGTCCCTTTCTGAGAGTCACAGTTTGGGGCTAATCAGCTCTTGGGCAGCAAAGATCTGGTCTTTATGATGGGGCTCTCCAGAGGAGTTGCTGCCTGTGCTTATGCCACAAGCTATGGGGGATCTGGAGCCATATGTGTAAGAAAAAAAAAAAGCTCATTTACTTGTTTTCAGGCTCCCCATAGAATGGTTCTAAAAGCAGAAGTACCCTTCACTATGGAAAAAAAAAAAAAGATAAAATCGACAAAAATACCCTCATATTTGTCAAAATTTTTGTATATGTTTTTCAGGGTATCACTAAGTCTTGCCAGGCACCTCCCTTTCCTCCCCTGCTTTCCCCAAATGCTTCCATTTTTGGCTAAAAAATCCCAAGTTTGGGATTTTTGGACCAACAATGTCAGCCAAAACCCAGGCTCTCTTCTCTAATTTTTCCACTTAATTTTTCAACTATCTTCTGGCAAAGCAGAAGCACTGTTTTGATGGAAAGTTTTTCAACCAGCTCTGCTCATTAATTTCTGCCAGCAGTCACAGAACAGTGCATCTTGCAGGAGAGGAGAGTGTCTGAAGGGCCCAGTGTGAGGCAGGAATGAGTAACACTCCTCTCCCAGCTCTGTGCCCCAGCCAGCTCCCTGCTCCTAATGAGAGACATCTTTCTAGAGAGGTTTCCAGCCTAAATCTCTCTTGGCAAGTCAGCTGAGTAATTCAGGTACTTTGCCAGGTTAGAGGAAGATGTGGGTGGGCATAGAAGGATCTGCTGTGAGCAAAGGACCCCAGAGAAGCCACATTGTCCATCTCTTATCTGCTTGGACTCACTTTGGGCTCCTCCAGGCAAGCACCAGTTGGCAGGGAAGGGTGGGGAGGTGGGGCTGGCCCAGCTCCCTTCCAAGGCAAGTTTCAGTGTGCTTTAATGGTGATGTTCAGATATACCAGCAGCTGAGCCAGGCACAGCCATGAGCTGTCTCTGTGTAACCCTGAGATCTGCAGGGACAAGGTCCTAAAGTGGCTGCTGGACTGAAAGGACAGCAGCACATCCCTGCTGTGTGTCTGTTACCCATCTGTCCATGAGGAAGGTATTTTTTACTCGAGGGAAGCCCAGCTCCTCTCGTTTTTGGGTTCCTGTGATGACAGGAACCTGGGAGGCAAAGAAGGAAGATGTTCTTACAGAGTAGCCAAATTTTTCAGTGTTTGGCCTCAGCAGCCAAAGGAGCATCTGCCCACTGGCTACATGGATAGTCTCCTCAGGGAAAAACCATCCATCAACAGTCCCTGACATTTGCAAAGTGATCTGAGATCTTTCAGTAAAAGATCTTTCAGATGTGCAAAAGTCTATAGCCCTTCTCTGACCGTGGCTGATTTTAGAGGGTTAACTTAGGAACAGGAAATACAGTGACTAAGGGAAAGCCATTAATATTAAATTCTACCCTTTGCCAGATTGTCTTGTGTTATCTTTACTCTTTCATGAAATATTTTCCAGTTTTCCTCGCAGGGCATTCCTCACAGGGGCAGCAGCTAAGGAGCTGTAACTTGGCACATCTCCACCTGCTTTTCTGTAGCAGTGCACATTTGTGCTCCGGGATTTGAAGAATTTCCTTGGCCTCTAGAATTGATATGCAAACAGTCAGCTGTACAGACATCAATCTGTCCAGTAGACATGCCACGTGACCCAAGGAATAATACAGGTGGTCAGCACCATGCTGGTGACTCCTGAATTTCTGGAGCAAGCAGAATGGTTTTCCTACGTCAAGAAGACGGGAGGTCCTGTGTACACCCTCGAGTGATCTGCTGTGCTTGACTGATCACAAAACACCCACCAAGATTTCCCTAACAAAGTCCTTCATTTCTGCCAAGGAAAGCAAAGATTTGCAGGAAATGAGAGACATGACCTTGCCACCTCACAAACAGCTCGGGGGTCTCAAGATGCTCATCTCAGCAGAGGGATGCTCGTGCCAGAGCAAACGTAGAGCCCTGTGTGGTCAGTGCACAGCTCTTCCAGCATCTCTTCCTTCATCAGCTTTGTTGTGGTAAAAACAGAAATGGGCAAACTTAGTTTTCTCCTGCCAGTTTGCTGTGTTGCTGTAAGTTCCACTGTGTCCAGGTGCTGCTGTGTGAACAGGTGGGGAATGAGGGATGCTAAGACTGGGAGAGATGAGTGTTGATAGTTGCATAACTCAGCTCAAACCACTTCCCCTACTCAGCCAAAAGCTGTGCTTGAGCTGCTAGGCACCCTGTGGGCACCTACAGCCTCAGGGGAATTTTTAAGAGAGAAAGAAATGGCTCCAGAGAGCCCCATAACTCCAAGCAAGTTGTTCTCTAGGACAGTCACCATTTCTGTTAAAAAATAAGTCTTTCATTTCCCATTGATACTTCTCAGGCTGCAAGGAGAGCCATTCTCCTGCTCCTGGAGGCTCTAGCTGCAGACACAGCCTTGGAAGGGAAGCTTTGCTCTCATGGCTACGGCAAAGGAATGGGAAGCACGAGATCTGGCATGAAGTCCTGCTCCCATTGAAGCCAGTGGGATGTTTGCCATTGGCTTCAGGGGAAGCCAAGATTTCAGTCTGCAGCCAGATTTGCTGGTGTGCTGTTCTATCCTGAGAGCAGGAGCAGAGAGGGTTCTTGGTTTCCTGATAAAGCTCTTCCTGCCTCGGCTCCTCTGCTGCCTCCTCACCTCACGCTGGCCCCTCCTTGCTTTCAAATCTTAGGCCCCTTTCAAATCCTTGATGAAGAGACTGGTGCAAGGTTTGTGCCTGTGGTTTTGTCCATGATTGGAGCTCTTGGACATCCTTTCCCACTGGGGATTGTGGATAATGCTAGAGAGGGGCATAAGGCAATTAAAGCAACAGGACAGGCTGGGTAAGAGACTTAGATGAAGTAACACATGTGGGATTTGCTGCAGATACATAACTGTGCCTTCTCCAGGCAGCGACTTGGATCAGCTCTAGAATTAACTCTGAGTGGTTCAAGAGAGCCTGGAGAGATTGTGAAGGTGGTCCAAGATGGGCTTCTCTGCTTCATTCCTTCAGAACAACACGGACTGTTGGGAACATTGAAGGTCTAAGCAGCCTCTTTCCTCATCTCCCTCTTTCAGGGTTAGGTGGCAGCCAAATTGTTGTAGTGATGAGCATTGGTGCAGGTATTCATGAGCCTGTTAGTTAGTGAACCTTTCCCAAATTACGCTGTTTCCCCTGCCAGCCCAAAGGCTGCTGTGCTGCTGCAGTGACACAGGTATTAATCAGTGCATTATATAGAGCTCCACAATGTTTGCACACCCAGCACCCACCTCTGGGCAGGGTTGGTGCCCTCCCCGCAAAAGCAGCTGAAGGAAGTGATCACAGAGTCAATCAAGATTCTGCCAAGCAGCCCGAGTTTGGCCTGTATAGATCCAAGCTGGTTTTATTTGAGTGGACACATGCTGGAGTCTCTTTATGCCAAGGAAAAGAAACATTGCAAATAATTCTTGCTCTTAATTTTTATTTCTCCCTGATCAGGACGGTTCCGTTCGTCCTGTGGGCTTGGTCTCTGCTGCCCCTTTCAGGGAACATCTGTAAGCGCATCACATCTGTAAAAAAAGGCAGGAAGGTTTCTCTGCTGGACCAAGAGGTTGTCCTGAATTTCCTCACCTCTCCAGATGGCTCGTGTTTGACAACTCCTGCTTCTGGCCAGCCACAGCTTGTGTTCTCTGGCCACCTGGGGCCTGATCTCCTTCCTCTGACACTTCCACAGAGAGCAGCTGGTGGGAGAGACTTTCTGGTGAGTTGAAACCATGGTGATGTATTTTATCTCCACAAACAAGGAGTTGTAAATGTAGGTGTTTGAAGCTGAGGTAATGATCATACAGCAATCCAGAGCTCAGAGTTTTACTATGATTTTTCTCCAGAAAGTTGAATCAAAACTACCCAGAAGTTCAGCTCTGGTGCAGGAGCGCACCCCGGTGTTACCTCTGTAGGCACAAAGATTTTTTCAGGCAAAAAATACTCTTTATACTGTTCTAATAATAAATGGGGAAGAATGAGGAGGACAGCAAAGAAAAACCCAAACCATGCCATATTCTCTGCTGACAGCTTGGCTTAGCTCTGCAGCACAATTTCCCATCTCTCTTCCATATCATTCTGAGATTTTTCCCCAAGAGGATCTTATCAGTAGATAAGTGGCTGCCTCTGAGCCAACTCTTTTCTGCTAGTTCAGTGGCTGGCAAATGTTTGCATGCATGAACTCTAAACCATCATCTTGTTGCTCTCCGATTTTCTTTGCTGATGTGATCCCCACCAGCTCTCACGTTTCCTAGGGCAAGCACAATCAAGCACAATCAAACAAAACGAATCAGAATAAACAGAATTAGTGCTCATTCTTTCTTAACAACTTGCCTGTAGGGGTTTTTGTCTCCCTTAGCAAATTCAATCCAGCTCCTTTCTCTCATGTTAATTCACTGTAGCTGCTTCCACAGGCTCTGGGTTACACCTAACAATGAGAGGAGAGGATTGTGCTTTGCTTTGAGCAAGAGCTCAGCGTTTGTGTGTTTTGTATTTTAAGGAATGGGGTGAGGTGGGGGTTACTTGATCCACTTCCCAGTGATTCTCTGTGGTATTCCCTCTGCTGCAGGTGATGTCCACCTGGGAACACAAAAGATGACACCTTTCATCTGCTCATGTGTCCTTTAATTCTTCTAATGGTTCCTCTTCCCTATTTTTGTCTCACATACAGGCTGTGATTTTAGCATTCCAGGCACAGGGTCCTGAGATGGCTTTCCCAGGATTCTGGCAGATTTGAATGCCAAGCATCATGGCCAGTATTGCTCCCACATCCCACACTGAGGGTGTCCTTGTGGGCATCACCCTGGAGCCAGCTTCTCATGGAGACCACAGTGAAACTCCCTTCTGGCACCCAGGCCTTGGACCTACAGAGTCTTCCCTGTGTGCCTGGTGTCTTTAACCATTCCCTGGGACTGTTTCCTGAAAAGAAAATGCAGCATTTGGCCCTTGGCTTTTAGGACAGTTTCCTAACACCAACCTCAAAACAAATGGAAACACTTTCCTCCTCTTTCAGACCAGGGCAGACACCGAGGGTGAGGTTTTAAGGCTAAAGAAGCTTTTGGTGTGTGGTTTTTTTCCTTCCTGTCATCTGAGGAGGTCCCACTGCCCACTGGGGCTCCTCTCCTTGTGGTGAAGGTGCTCCTGAGAGACACAAAGATTTCCCCAGAAGCACCTACCCATTCCTTGGTTCCAATTAGAGAAGATTTTCTGTGTTTGTTGCTAACAATGTTACTCCTCACCTTTGGCTCAGCAGGAACCCGATTAGTGACTTCCCAGGGTCCTTGAAACCCAAGGGAATTAATTTGTCTTTAATTCTGTCCAAGCTGATACTTAGAGGAACAGCTGGGAATATTGTAAAGCAGCTTCTGGCAGTGAAGAGTCCCAGCAAAGCATTTCCCAGACCCCTGGTAGTGATGCTCAGCCTACTCACCTGAAGCCAGCCCATGCAGGGTGGTGCAGCATTACCCAGTGAAAGACAAAGCCCTGCTCCTCTTCCTTTTCCTTATGACAGCTGGATTTGGCCAGCTGTTCTTTGGGGGTACCTGGTGACCACACTGTGTTTGTGTCACTTTGCTGCTGTTCACAGCTTTTTTCAGTGTTTATTGACAGCCAGACACATCCTTCATTTCTTGATGGATGCTCATCACAGCTTCCCAGGATCTGGGCTGTCCTGACTTGCCAGCATGTTGTGCAGCCTTGGGTGAAGCAGTTTGTTGCCCTGTAACTGAGGGAACCACTGTGCAATAGGAACCACAATAGCACTGCTTGGCTGGGGGTTTTTTAAGCACTTTGAGCTCCTTGGAAGGACGTAGGTAAGTGCAAACCTCTTCTGTTACTCGGTGGTTAAAAGTTGTCTGAGATGATGGTTTGAAGTGCAGAGAAAACAGCAGCCAGCAGAGCAGCTCACACATCCCTTGGGGTGGTCACTTCATGGTTTGGGGCATTTTCAGTGGCTGCTTCTCTTCCCAGGTTCTGGAAAGGCAGAGGCAGCTTGGGGCTGGGACCCCTCTGCAGGGCTGTGTGCAGGACACAGGAATCCCATCAGGGCCATGCTTAGCCTTAGCTCTTGCTCTAACTATTGCAAGTGATAAAAGATCAGTTTTCCCAATTTGCCTGCCCACAAGTTGGTTTAAAGGGAATGAAGGCAGATCCTGCTATAGCTTAGTGCATTACAAGCCAACTCAAATGACTCCCCACTGTCTTTTCATCTCCATGAGACTTTTAATGCCCTAAGACTTTGCATGTCCTGGCACACAGCCCAATTGAAGCATGAGCTCCAACAGAAGTTTTACATTTAAAGCTGTTCTTTTGGCTTCAGAAATTTGCAGATTGAGGCTGAGAGAAGCAATTCAGCTGTTTACTTGCAGATCTCCACCAGCCCTGCTGTGCTCTTGCCCTCTCCTCTGTCAGAGTTGTGTTAACAGCATTTTCCAATTAAAGTAGCAGCCTCAGTTACAGAAAATGCTTTTCTTATCTGGGAATTTATCTGATTTTACTCTTTTTAAATTACTGATGGAGCACAGGGGTGTTTTGTTTCCCACCCCTTTTTATAATTAATCCATCATCATTTCTGGTGACAAGGTTGGCTTTTGCTGGATTTTTTATTTCTTGCCATTTCCATCAGCTTGTGCCAATACCACTCAGAGTCCACATTACTGATGATGGGGAGACTGATGTGAGCAATCAGGCAAATATCAAGTGGACGAGCAATTCCTGAATTTCTGCTCATTGAGAGCAGGAAAAATGACACCTATCCTGGAGATAGCCCTGCCAGAAAATCTTAGAGCCATGCTGTGTAAATTGTAGCCACTTCCCTGTCTGAAATAGTCCTACTCTGAAAACTTGGCTTTCAAGACCTTCTCAGCCAAGATCAAGGCTTTTTCCTGTTACCTGAAAACTCCAAGTCTCCAAGAGAATAAATGGTAGCAGTTGAAACCTTCATCTTTCTTCACAGTGATGAGGTAAGAGCATCTTTTTTCACTTCACCTCACTGAAAGGGACGTGCTGGGCCCCATCCTGCCTGTGGTGCAACAAGCTCAGCAAGGCTTATCCTGTGGGCTGCAGTGGGATCTGACTCTGGGATTTGCACTCCAGCCAGTTTTCCATTGTGGACCACATTGTGGCTGTCTTCTGGCTGAACATGCTTTGGACATGAGCATGGCAGTGCTTGGGCTGGGCCTGCAGGAACTGGGGCAGGACCAGGAGCAGTGACAAAATGCCAGGATTCAGTGCTGACATCCTGTCCCAGGAGGTCACAAAGCCCCTCTGTCCTACAACATCCTTTCCCAGAGTCTGAGCAGCTGAAGCTTGTGCCCATAACAGTGATCCTGGGAGCACCTTGGTTCTTCAGGACCCTTGCAAGGATGCTCCAGCCACAGACTCCCAGACAAGGAAGCAAAGCCTTTTGCTGCCCCCACGTGTTACTTGTTCATTATTGTTGCCACACACCAGTAAAGACCTGTGAACTTTATTGGGAAGATGAACCAGCACAGCCACACAGCTGTGGAGGTCAAGGATCTTGCTTTGGAAAACTTTTCTGCTCCTTCTGTTCTTCCCTCAAGCTCAGGGTGTTCCTTATACTCAAAAAAAAAAATTGCAAAATCAGATTGGACCTGTTTGGAAGTGAGAGATCTGGAGGCAGCAGAGCACAGAGGTGTCCTGGTCCCACCCAGGACGTGTTGAGCCCTGGGAGGCTGCCAGCGATGCCGAGCGATATCAGATACGGCACTGAGCATCCAGGAGTCTTGGCTCAGGCCACGAGGAGCACAGGGAGAGAGAGACAGCTCTTGGCAGGCTCAGCTCACATGATAAGGTCATTGGAAAGACAAGTGATGCCTTCATCAACCTGCCTCGCCCCAGAATCAGCACCAGCTCGAGCAAGGGCTCACTCTGTGCTCCTGTAATATCCTGTGCTCCATGTAGTGCCAAGGACAAAAGCTTCCTCACAAATATGTTGAAGCGGCTTTTACCCAACCAGTGTCCCAGCCCCCAACTCCCATCCTTCCTGGGCCTGTCAGGTTCCACTTTTGAACCACTGAATAGCACCCTTGGAAGAGTAATTTTCTCTCTGGATCAGTGGCACCTCTCAAGCTGAAGGGAGAGCAGGCTGTAGTTGCTGGCTCTCTGCTGCTTCCCAGCAGTTACAATTAGGGATCTTGTAGTTTTGTCCTTTGTTGGGGTAGCACATGCTAAGTATTCTGGAGAGCATCAGTCCCAAAAGCTGCCTGAAGCCTGGGCTGACAGGTTGGTAGTAGCAGCCAAGCTCTCTCATGGAACCAGTCTGTGGCTGGGGGAGGTCCCCGAGCAGCGTTTCTGACCATCCCTAACACAGCTCCTTGGAATGGTAGGGCTGGCTCTTTGCCATCCTTTCACCAAGAACCTTTTTGGCATGGCACCATGAACAGATGGGCCACAGAGCAATTCCTCAGCTCAGATTGTCCACAGGCTGCCCTGGACACTGCCTAGAGCTCTCTGAGAACATCTGAAGGGAACAGCACTCGCTGGCAGGGCTTACGTGCTCCGGCAATTGGGGATTGCAAACACATGCTTCAGCTATGCAAGAAATCTTTGACTTGTTCTGAATGCAATTCTGCCTGGGTTTCTTCCCAGGAACATTCCTGTTCTTCACAATTTACCAGTTGCAGGAAGGGAGAAGGGGGAAGGGGGATTTTAGGAGTAAGGGAGAGGAAAGGGAACAAATCTCACGGTGCTTTCCCTCGCCAAATTTCTCCAGAAGGACAGGGTGTGGAGCATGGGCTCCAGAGTTTGGGACAACCCCAAGAAAATATGAACTACAAAATTAAAACCACTTTTAATTAGTCATTTGTTTTTATAGAAAGAATAAGTCTCTGTTTTCCTGAAGTAATCCACTGCCTGCTATCACACACGCCAGGCAGCCCCTGCCAAATGGAGCTGTGTGATAGAAGGAAGCCCAGAACGAGGGCTCTGAGCAGAGACACGTTATCTCCTCCAGGAGACAGCAGTGCTGTTCAGATCTGCATTCTGCTTCCCCAGATAAAAGTCCCACTCCTGAGTCACAGCATACGTGAGTGAGTTGCAAATGTAGTCCCTGTAGGTGGGAGTAATTTGATGTCTGAGATGAATGATGAAGCTGTGCCTTTATTGTCACACCTGCTCTGTTACAGACAGGAGAGGAAGCGTGAGAGGGTGGAGGCAGGATGTCTTTCTGCCCTGGGAAGAGCCAGAGGTGCCAAGGTACCCAGCTCCTCACACCCTGACTCCAGGGTGACAAATCCCTCTTCTCACGGAGGGACACAGGCTACAGTGTCTGTCACCTGGTGGGGTGGGCTGGGGTCACCCTGCAGAGCTGGGGAAAGCTGTGCCAGGCTGGGCTCTGAGCAGGGATGGCCCTGCAGGGATGGTTTGCAGCTGGCTCTCAGTGCTGCTCTCACATGGCTCTGTGCTCCTTGCCAGGTGTCCCCACCTGAACCAGCAGCTCTTTCCTGCAGCCCAAGACCCTCCCAGGGCAGTCAGTGACAGGACTTGTGCTCCATGGCAAAGTCTGGAACCTGCTGAGCTACACAAGCTCCAAGGGGAGAAAGCCTTAAAAGAGACAAGGTGTAACCTGATGCTACCAAACATGCACTCCGAGTAACCTCCATAGGTCAATTAATTCTATTAAGTGTGTACCTATAATTAATTTAATTTAGTTGAGGTTTTCTCCCCTGTGTTGGGTGCCTACTGTATCAACCTCTTAAAATTATGGCCGTGTGTATAATTCAATCAAATGTACATGCAGTACCCACATAAGCTGAGTCACTCCAGGTACCAGGGAAAGGTTTATTTTGTTGTATTTGGCTTGTGCTTCTGACTTAACACAGGGGTAACTCCATTAAAATTGGTTGTGCTTCATTAGTCCAAAGTCAGAGCAGAGCCCAGCTTTTATTCATTATTTGCAAGAAAGGCATCATAATTTCTATAATGCCATGTCCAGAGTGTGGATGGGGTTTGCTCTAGCTGCCTTCCCAGTCTCCCACTAGGGAACAATGAAATGAAGGTAAAAAGGAATAACTCATCTTTTTCTCTTTTTTGTATTATAATTCAGAAATACCATCAGATTCCTATTACCTCACAGTGCTGTATAGGAGCCTTTCCCATATATCTGCTAAACTAAACAGGAGTGATTGGTTGATATTAAGGAGATGCTCAAGAAAATTCTTCTTGAAATGACTCTTTTCCCAAGGGTGGAGAGCAGCCTGTCACTGAGTGATCCAAAATCCAAACGAGAGGTTTGATTGCACAGCTTAAAATGCAGCTGCAAGAGAAGCAAAGAACAGCACTGGAAATGTGTGTCTGACACTTCTCACACTTCTGAAGTGAGCCTGAAGAAAGAGGGACAAATCCCAAGTGATGATGAAAACTGCAATTCTGGGTCTGAGCAAGAGCTCCCAGGAATCACAGGGACACAGGAAATGAGCCCTGTTCTAGATTATTTGGAGAGCCCCAGCCAAGACCTTCATGAAAGTTTTGATTCTTTGTCACAGGGATTAACTCTGGGGAGCAGCTGGCATGGATGTGAATTCCAGCTGGTGCCCAGCGCCATGGACACGCTGCTCTTTGGAGTGAGTGAAAATGAGCAGAGTCTCAGCTCTGCATTGATCTAAGGGCAGGAGGATTCTTCCTGAAATTCAGGGCACGAATGACCCTTGTGTTGGCTGAGTGCAGATAATGACTGAACCATTGAGCTCTCAGACAGACTCTGCTTGTTTGGGGCTGTGCAGCTCTCACAATCTGTCTGCTAACTACAAAAATATTCCAATTATTTGGAATGATGACATCACCCATGCAATTGACCCAGATCCAACATCAGCACTCCTACAAAACAGTTATTTCTTGTTAAGCACTATTGAGGACAAGCAGTCCAGCCCAGACTGAGCCCTGTCAGCAAAGCCTGGTTGATTCCCCCACATTTCCAGCATTTCCTCAGCAGTTTATTTTCCAGGTTCGAGCAGGTTACCCTCAGTAACCTGGATCTGTTTGACAAAACGTGATTATTGCTTGTACCTTTTGAACCTCACTAGTCACAGAGACTCTCCAAGTGGCTCAGGAAAGGCATTTTGGCACCTTTCATCTACTCCCCATGCTTGCAGAGCCCTCTCCAGCACACTAAATCCACTGTCTGTTGGGTCAGAAAGCTGCCTGAGCCCTAAAGTCATCTGCTCCTGGGATAATGTGGCCCAGGGATGGAGGGAAGGAAATCCTGTGTGTGTCCTGCTGGGAGATGTGCTGCTGGCTCAGCCACAGCCACTCTCCCACCACCCTCCCATCCCTGCCAAAATCCCACCAAGGTGTGTGGGCAGGTGAGAGCTGTGAAGAACAACTGCTGCCTAAAGAAATTGTTGATGCTTGTGGAGCCTTCTTTCCTCTGAGTGTGTCACATTTATCAGCTGGTGGTGCATCTAATCCAGTGGTAGCCAGAGCTGGAAAGGAAATGCCCTCCCCTCTTGCCTCCAGCACTGGGGTTGCACAGGGCAAAGGGATGACTGCACTCAGCTTTAATTTACCTTAAAAGCAGGTCTGTCCACCACTTTAGGGCACAGACCCCAGGCTGAGCCAAACCCCAGGACCTGAAGAAGTGCCTGGTTAATTCTGACAGCTGGCAAGGGGGGCATTATTCCTCCTGTCCCTGCACACAAGCTTCAATTGTGGAACTTGCAAACAGTGTGTCGTCCTGAGCTTGTTTTTTAAACATAAGCCATGAGTCAGGGTGGGCCAAGGCAAATACGGCAGTGAGGAGCACAGCTGGTCAGCTCTGCCTGCACAGAAATATTGACATATTGTAATATTGACATATTGTAATATTGACATATTGTAATATTGACGATGTAGTAACTGAGCTGTTACTGTAACACGGGGCTGTGCAGGTGTGTGACATGACCCCTTGTACCCGTGTGTGTGACGTGTCCGGGGGCGGTGACACCTCACCCCGGCTGTACAGGTGTGTCACAGATGTGACGTGTTGTACAGGTGTGTCACATCACCCCTGGCTCAGGTGTGTGACCTGACCCATTGTACCGCTGTGTGACGTGTCCCAGGGCAGTGGCACCTCACCCGGGGTATGCAGGTGTGTGATGTGTCGCTCTGTACAGGTGTGTGATGTGTCCCACTCTACAGGTGTGTGATGTGTGCTCAGGTGTGTCACCAGGTCCCGCCGCCGGAACGGGGGGGGGGGGCGCGGGCCCTTTAAGCGAGACCCCGCCCCCGGCCCGTCCCGGCCCCACCCGCTCATTCCCTCCCGCCCCGCCGCCCTTCCCGGGCTCCTATTGGTTGGGCGGCTCTGATGTCCCGCCCCCCGGCGCGGCCAGCCAATGGGAGGAGCGCTGGGCGAGAGCGGGGCCAGGTTGGTGCGGGGCCGATGGCGGCGGGTCCGTGAGGGGGGCGCGGGGAGCGGGACGGGAACCGGGGCGTCCTGAGGGGACCGGGGCCCTGGGGGGAACCGCGACACCCTGAGGGGAGCGGGGCCTCCAGGGGCGAGCGGGATCCAGTGAAACTCTGAGGAGAGCGGGGCCCCAGGGGGGAGCGGGACACTCTGAGGGGGTCGGGACCCTCCTCGGGTGCTGAGGGCGTTGGGGTCACCTGAGGCGTGAGGGGAGCGAGACCCTCTGAGGGCAGCGGGGCCCCCCTGAGGCGCCAAGGGGAGCGATCGGGACCCCGGGGACAGCGGGACGCCCTGAGGGGAGAAGGTCTGTCCCGGAATGCCGAGGGAATGGGGTCCCTGGAGGGCAGCGGGGTCCCCTGAGGGGCTGGCGGGGTCGGGGTGCCCAGGGGAGCTGGGGGGAGTTGGGCAGCCCCGGGGGACGGAGCTGTGTCGGGGCAGGCCGGGCTGTCCCACAGCAGCTCCAGCCCGGTCCTGTGTTTGAACTCTGCACAGCCCACAGCTGTGCCCGGGGCCGGGGAAATGCCATTAAACCGTAGTGGTTTCACCTGAACAATCCCTTAGGTGTAGATGACCAACATTAAGATCGAGGTTCTGTAGTAATGTGGGGTTTTTTTACCTATACCTGACCCTGACAACAAATTGTTTGTGGAGCTGATTGAAGAGAAAAAAAACCCCGAACTTGCAGCTGTAGGCTGAGCAACAATTAAAGTGCTCAGGCAGGTTCTGGTCTTCATGCAGCAAAATGAAACCTTGTTATTCGGGTTGAAGTTAAGTGTAACATGGTGTGTCCTTATTTAAAAAAAAAAAAAAAAAAGTTCACTTCCAAGAATTCAAAATGTGGGTTGCTAAAGTGTAGAGAACTGAGGACTTACAAAAAGGATAACTTTGCTCAGTTTTTAATGCCTGTTGGTAGACCTGATATATGTTTTGACCATAATTAAAGACAGTTCTCTCAAGTGATTGTGTTGCTTTTTAAATAAAATTACAGAATGTAGCATTTAAAACGTTGAGCAACATAGTTATTAGGCAGTTTGTTCACAGGTAGACCGAAAAAGAAAACTGGAAAAAATTTTACTGATTGCTGCAGCTTGAGTACGTAACTTTTCTAATATTGCTGTTAGAATGACACTTCTGGATTTGCCCCTGGGCACGAGAGAGTGTTCACAGTGCCTTCTCTGAATCTTCCATGCTGAGAACTAAACTCGGCTCTTGAGGAAACTAAGAAGTGTCTGGGTTCTGTTCCAGGTGCTGCTGGTGTCCGAGATGAGGCTGCACCAGGGCAGGACGAGGCCCTTCCAGGCTCCTGCCTCCGTGCACAGCTTCCCGGGCAGGCAGGTCTTCGTGTTCCCCGGCGGCCGCTCCGACTCGGAGGAGTCCTCGGAGGAGGAGCTGAACGTGATGGAGCTGCGGCCGCGGGGGAAGGAGCAGCAGAGGGGAAACGCCCGGGACAGGCCGGGGGATGTGGTGCTGCTGGAGAGGGAGCTCACCCAGGAGGACAGCCTCAACAAGCTGGCCCTGCAGTACGGCTGTAAGGTGAGGGCAGCCCGCTCAGGGGGGCTTCACCTGCACCACGAGGTGTCCTGTGCTCTGCTGGGGTTGGCACTGGAGAGTGTTGGCCCTGGGTGTTGTGTGAATGGTCGTTGTCTGGGTAGAGATGGAGAAAAGCAAAAAAAAAAAAAACAACACCCCAAAAAACCCCAGACAAACACAAAAAAGAGTTGTTCAGCCAACAGGCTTGGGAAGATGTTGTCAGCCTCACACCCTGCCTGACCTGCTTTCCTGTTTAATTTCAGTGACTAAGTGCAGGTTGTACTGAGTTATTTCAGTGAGGGCAAACATTAGGGAGCTGAGTGCAGGAATGAGGGCCAGGGCTCTGCTCTCAAGGAACATTGGAGTTTTGGAAGCAAATTGAGCAGTACAAAGAAATGCCACAGTTATGGGTGAGGTTTTTTGTTTATTTTTTGAAAGGCATCAGCTTGCATTTTGCAAGAAAGGTCTCAGTCTAACAGGGGTGGATGTGGAGAGGTGCCAAAGTTCTGTCCCAAAGTCCAGGTGGTGTCTGTGTGTGGGTTTTGGTTGTTTGCTGTCATCCCAAAGCACACTTCAGGTGCCTGTGGGCAGGAGGGAGGGCGTGTGCACAGTCAGATTTCTGAGTTGGAACAACTACACAACACGTTTTCTTTGTTCCAAAGAAGAGCAGAACTGCTGGGAAGTTTAATTACCTGCTCTGAACATTCAAAACCCTCTGTTGTTTAGCAGCTTGAGCTGTATTTTTAGAGCCCCCTTTATCTGCAGGCTGGGCTGTGATTTCAGAGTTCCGTGATGCAAACAATTGGCAGTGACCACAGCAGGGATAATGATACAGCTCTCTTCCAGTACTGCCAGCCCATTGCAGGCTGTCTTGCTTAACCACACAGCAGCTGGATGGTGCAGCTGAGGCAAGAGGCCTTAGAGGGATTGCAGCAATCCCTCCCCTCCCATGCCCTTAGAAACAAAAACAAAACAGAAAAGGCACTCGTGTAGGTTCTGCTGACAAGCCTGATGCTTGTGGAGAAGCGAGTCTGGTAGGGTTTGAATAGGCCTTGATTGGCCCCAGGGGAGCCTGAGAAGGCAGAGCTGAGCTTGGGTTGTGTTTGGAGCCGTGTGCTGCTCTCAGCAGCACCTGGGCAGACTCTCAGCAGTTGGGTGAACTCAGAGGAGGGAGATTCTGAACAGTTCTTTGGTTTATGGTGTGAGGAGTCCTGCTGTGCCCCTGCACTGTCACTCAGAGGGCCCAGTTCTGTCCCTGCCATGGCCTCTGGGGCCTTTCAGCCCCTCTGGAGGCTCCTGGAAGGGACCACGTAGTCAGAGTTGTCTTCCTACAGGGAAAAAACTGTCCTGCTGCCTCCCTCCCTTCCAGAAAGGGCACTTCTGATTTGTTGCAGTTAAATTGAACAGGTACAGAAATCCTTATTGCAGGAGATTTGTCTGTTTGTCTCTTTAAAGACTGGCAAGACAGTTTTCATGTTTTGTTCTATTTGCACAACTAAACAGCTCACCAGGACAGCAGTGAGAACTGTAACCACAGATACAAAGGCAAATGTGTGTAAAAATCCAGGATGAACTTCTCCTTGAAATCAATGAGAACTTGACATTGCTTTCAGAATCTGCTTGGGGAGGGGATACTGAGACAGTGCAACAAATGAGCTCTGTGTGTGTGCCACAGATAACTTGGCAGAGATGCAAAGCACTTCAAAATTCTCATTTTTACTCTTGACCATTTATAGTCCTGGCTTGCTTTTGGCATTGTTCTTAGCTGGGGCAAGAGGAGCTCAGTGCAGCCAAAAAAATGAGTACAGAAAATAATCCTAAATGCCTGTGCAGCCCAATCTCTCTCATGCTTCCCATCAGCTTTGTTTGTTGTTTCTGTGTGAGTGCTGCTCCACTTTCTGTTTCTAGAGTCTTAGCACCACACTGCAGTATTTGATTGCAGACACCACGGGGGATATTTACTGTCCCAGTAATTTGTTTTCATTGGAACAAATCCAGAAATTGAAGCAGCACCTCAGTTAGTAGGCTCTGGGTGAGATTGTTATTTCATAACTAAGAAATTTTGCAGGGTTTAAGTCCAGAGGTTATTCTGGGGCCAGCTGTGAGGAGCATGAGGCAGTGACTGAGGATTCCTTTTGCCTCAGGGTCCCCAGGTCAGGTCCTGGATTAAATGTGCCATTTTCAGAGTTCTCAAGCTTTGCAGAGTAAACATGAGATTCAGGCCTCCATCTCATCTCTACCTCTGAGCAGTGCTTAGGAAGTAAAGTGGGTTTTTTTTGTTTTAGCTCCCCAGTTTCCTTGGCAGCCTCAAGCGTGAGTGTGCAGTGAATGCAGGTCATGCTGTAATTTCTGAAGAGCAAAGCACAGTCCCTTTGCTGTGATGGATGGGAGGTGGTTTACCTGTTTGTGGTGCCTTTCTCTTGGGTTTGGCTCTCGCTGTTTTGTTTTGTGTCCTCCAGCCTTTTCCTCAAGGCTCTTTCACATCTCTTCAGCTGCAGTGGGGAGCTGCTGGCACACACTGACATCCTGTTCCTTGTCTTGGACAGAGGGTTTAGTGCAACTGAGAGGTTGCTGTGTTTACTGGGGGGCTGTGAGTGGCCACTGGATTAAACATCTATTTAATGTTAAACAAGGGATGGTGCCTTGCCTTTGTTGCTGCATTGGTACCACCTGTCCCTGTGTCTGACATGTGGCTGCTTCTTCCTTGCTCTTCCTGCTGCTTGGTGTGGATACAGCCCCCAGACTGAACTCTGCACAGGAACCCCAAAGGTGGTGGCAGCAGCACAGAGGTGATTGTCCTTCAGCAGGAGCACTGAGCAGCTCAGGAGGGATGAGCTGGATGAGCTGCTGTCCCACAGAAGAGGTGCTGCTGCTTGAGCAGAGGATGCTCGTGCCTGTGCAGGAGATGCTCACCTGCTCTCCAGGCTGTGCCCTCACTTTCAGAAGTGGTGTTCTCCCAAAACAGAGCTCTGATCACTCTGAAATCATTTCCAGAGCAGGAGATGCTCACACTCGTGTTGTGCTCTCACCTTAAGCACTCGTGTGTAAGGTATGAAAATTGTTTTTAAAAGGATCTGTTGGTTAAAAAGATTCTTCTTGCCTTAATTGAGTGAGAGAAGAAAGCAAAGGGAAGGAAAAGCAGTATGGAGCAAAATACAGCAGGTACAAGAGCACTAGAGGAGGTTGTAGATGGGTTTAACAGGGAACTGCCTCTATCCTGCAGGACCTGGAACTGCTGGGGAATCTCTGCATCCAGGGGCTGCTTTTACCCCCTGACGGCTCTTTGTACACTGCTTCTGTGGCTGCTTCCTGCCTCACTCCTGGGCTGTCCTGCCCTCACTGTTCCTGTCCTTTCTGGATTCCATAGGTTGCAGATATCAAACGCGTCAACAACTTCATCCGGGAGCAGGACCTGTACGCGCTCAAGTCCATCAAGATCCCGGTGCGGCCGCACGGGCTCCTCACCGAGGGCTCGGGGGCGCTGCGGCCGCCGGCGGGGCCCGCCCAGCCCGGCCTGACGCGCGTGGAGCCGCCGGAGCCCGAGCCCGCCGCGGGAGGCTCCGCTGGCGCCCGGCGCCTCAGCGAGTACTTCAGAGACATCGACCAGAGCATCCAGGACGCCGTGCAGGTGGAGGTGCAGCTGAACGCCGAGTACGGCGGGGACGGGCCGGAGCGGCCCCTGCCCGAGGCGGGGAAACGGGACGCCGGTAACGGCGCGGACTGCGGAATCCAGTGGTGGAACGCCGTGTTCATTATGCTCCTGATAGGAATTGTCCTGCCGGTGTTTTATATCATCTATTTTAAAACACAAGGCCTGGTGGCCCACACCACTAACACAACGGCGTCAAATGTTTCAGCAGCTGGATTGGAAGGGAAATTACCACAAGACTCAGTGGTAGGAAAAAAGTCCTAAGGGGAAAGGGCAGCCCACTCCAGCCTCTCCAGCAGTGATGCCTCTATGCTTGTGACTGACTCGAGTGCATCCAAGGGGATACAACGATACAGATTATTTCTATTTTTATAAGTAGTTGATGATGTAATCATGAATTTGACTGAAAATGAGGTGGTATGATTTTGACAGAAAAATAAGGATGCTTTGTTGCTTACAGAGATGATCACCCAGGTTGCTTCAGAGTTGGGAACTCTGAGGGAAAAGTATTTTGTAGCAATTTACTCACTGTGATTGCTTCAGGTATTTCTTATTGGTATTTCTAGAAGCAATCCTTTGCTGCTGAGCTAGAGAGTGCAGTATTAATGTGGCTGGAAGGTTGGAGGTTGTTTGCATTTTAAGGAAACACTTTTTGCTGGAATAGGAGGGGGACACTTTTTCTCATAAGTGTGATTTTGGTCTCTTGCAGACCATGGCGGTTTTGGCCTGCTTGACCCTAATGATGCCTTATGGGGCTCTAAGCTGGGTGACCCAGGGCACGGGGACACTGCCAGCGCCCCACCTTGTCACCCCCCTGAGCAAACCTTTGAGGTGTGTTCATTGGGATGTGTCAGGGCCAACCCTGGGAGGGGTGAGCCCAGCTCTCCTCCCCTCAGTGAAATCCTTGAGAGATGTCAGTGCAGGATCTGTGCTGTCCCCAGGTGCTGCTCAGCCCTGCACGGCCCCAGGTGGGCAGGGGGCGCTGGAAGAGGAACAGGAGAGCAGGAGAGAGGAGTCACAGGCATGTCTCAAGGGCAGTTTGCTGGCAGGAGGTCTAGTCAGTATTATTTGCTAAAAAAACTAATAATAGTCTACAGTGGTGCTTCTCAGACCCCAGGCTCAGTCATGGAATTACTTCCTTGTGTGCAGTCTGAGCAGGAGTGCTGAGCTGGGTGCAGGTTGCATTGTCCAGGACTGAAGTCCAAGAAGAAGGAAGGTGAAGCCTTTCCAGGAGAGGACTCTGAAGCTGCTGCTCATGACAGGTTTCTGTGAACTGACCACGTGCTCTGGGAAGCTTTGCAGGGACTGGAGGTGTGGGTCAGCCCGAGGGCTGTGCTCTGCAGGGCACTGAGCAAACACTACACCTGCTGCAAGGGAGGCCTTGGGAGCTTTGCTGAAGAGAAGAATTTGCCTCAGCAATTTGATTCAGGAAATTCCAGGCCTGTGGGCAGAGGTAAAGCTTTCCTGGAACCAAACACTAAGGGATTATGTGTGGGCAGGTGCCATTGGTGCTGAGGGTGGGGGCGGAGCTGGTGGGCAGGTGCAGGAAGCCACTGTTGTCCCCACCTCATCTTCCCAGCTGCCAGCAGGACCACGGGGCTTTTCCAGCCTCCCCTGGCAGCCCGAGGACGGCTGGGGCAGAGCAAGGGCTGGAGAGAGGCTGTGGTACAGACAGACAGACAGATGGACAGACAGCTGTCAGCTGTGGCCTCAGCCTGGCAGTGTCTGCCCGGACAGGGAGGATTACAGAACAAGGTGAGCACCCCACACCGCTCAAGCACAACCGTGTGCTTGAGAACCCTGTGTTCCCTGCAGCTCTCAGAAGTGGGAACCTAATTTTGTAAACAAGCACTCCAGTTATACTGAAAAAAACCTTGTATTTTTCTTCTGTGAAGAGCTGTATCTCTTTGTTCTGGGGAGGGGGCGGGAAGGGGTTCTTATATTTTTAAATAAAGCCACATGAAATAAAAGCACAAGGGGCACAGCTTGTGCTTTGTTTGCTACCACAGCTGAGCACCTGCCTTAGAGGAAGAGGAGCCCCTTGCAGCCTCACCTCAGCCCTGCAGGGAGCGGAGTGGGGGCTGGAGAGGCAGGACTGGCCTTGGGCTCTCCTCTCTGAATGGACCCTGGTTCATCTGCCAGTCTCTCCAAGTGTTTTGCAGAAAGGTTCTTAGCAGGCAGCAGTCCTTGAGTGCAGTAACAAGTGTGTGTCTAATCCCTGTTGATGACAATCCTAGTGGCTGCAGTTAAAAACCAACACCTCTCACCTGGACTGACACCTGGAGGGGCAAGGACGGGACCAGGGCTCTGCAAACACGAGAGAGGCCGGAGTACACAGTAAAAGCCAGTATCTTTACTTTAGTGAATGCAGGATACAAATATTTTACAACAACCTCTAGCATTTTCTTAACCATTTGATAAAAAGTTCACTAGAATATTTATTGTATATTGAAGAAAAAACAACACATTCAGGGAAAAAAATTGAGATTAACTTATTTTTTTTCTTAAAAGATTCGTCTCAAGGATGGCAACAAAGTCCAGCTTGTGCCGCCAAACGGCTTATCAGCATTAAACCGTGAACAGCTTCTTGTGAACTGTTGACTACAAACATTTACCAAATACATAAATCTCTTTTAAAAAAGCCATTTTAAATATAGCAAAGCAGTGTTCTCTTGCACAGCAAAGTGAAGAAAGGTTCTACTAAGATTTAAATGTTTACATTGGTTAAGTCTTTCTTTCACATTCGGATTTAACTTCTGCCCAGGATCAATTGTTAGGAGTTGTTTTGTTCCTTATTTACTATGTATTTCTTGTGCGCACAGTAACTCGCAAGTTTCTGATGCATTTAGTGTCCTTGGAGGGAAGGCAAGGCTAAAGCAGTTCTCTCTGACGAGTCCCTGACAACGTGGCGTTCTCAAAACTATTGTGAGAGCTTGAGGATGGAGGTGATTTGTCACAACAGAGATAAAAATCTTAAATCATTCAGACCTGACTGGGGTTCAGCCCAGGATTGGATCCACTTGCACTTCAGTCAGCAGAGATAATTTTAAAAAGTTTTTTTTTCTTTAACCTGTTGAAATATCTGTGCTATGTCATCTTTTTTTTTTTTTTATAAAACATTTTTTACAATTTCTAAAAAAGTATGTTTCAAAGTGAGTTACTTGTTATTAAAAACCAGGATTCCCATGTCCTCGGTGGCAGGAGGTGCTCCCCGAGATCGGAGGGCTGTGGAAGGATGTTTGTGCTGGGCCTGGGGCAGCACAGGGCAGCTCCCTGGCCCAGCTCTTTAGAATTGATTCTTTTTATTATTATATTTTAATTCATTGGTGCAATTTCAATACAAACTCTAACCCTTGTGTAGCTTTGTCTTTAAGAAAACAGTAGTTTAAGTACTGTTTAAAAACCTGCATAGAAATAAAGACTATTGAGATACAGTCAGCAAAGCCATCTGATAAGGCACACAAGAAAATAGACAGTAAATGTGAATGCAGAACTCCCACTCGGATGTACAGCAAAGTTCATACAGGTGCATAAATCATGGAACTCACGTCACTGGTCAGAGCAGCAAAAGGTTCCAGGGAGCAGCAAGTGAATTGGGTCACTGGGGACATGGGAACGTGTCCCTTGTGCCTCCAGGCTCCTGCCAGCCGGGATGGACCCACGGGAACGGGGAGCAGTTCCCAGGGCAGGGCTGGAAGGGCCTGGAGCCCTGTGGGTTTTAACGCTGCCAGGACAACGAGACAGGGACACCGCCCTTCTCACCCCTCCCCGACAGCATCGAGGGATTTTCATAACTGAAAAAAAAAAACCCAAAAAACAAACCCCAAGCAAAAAATGTAATAAATATCAGGGCTAACTGCAGTGTTTGGGTGATCCCACGGCCCTGCAGTTCCCACCCAGACCCAGCAGTGCCAGCCTGGGGGTGCCCGGGAGCGCCGGCGGGATCATCCAACACCGGAGCTGCTCCCGGTCCCGTCTGCGGCACAAGGGGGCTCTGCATTCCTCCCTCTCTTGGAAGCAGCAAATTTTTCCCAAACCACTTGCCAACTCACAAAACCTTTTGTGCTCCTCTGATATGTGTCATTTCCCTATCATGAGAAATTAGGTCAAGTTTTTCCACTGGTTTTTTTTTTTCCTCCTCAGAAGAGGCAGCTTTAAAATGATGCCTTAAAATGTGTTGTAACAGATTTTTTATATTTATGCAGGATGAACTTAACACCGGATTTTTTTTTTTTGCCACTTTGCTATTTATATACATATATATAAAATGTATAATGAAGCTTAACCATACAGCACAGAGATTACAATTGAACGGCACACATTCACCACCAGTGAGGGGGCCAACCCCTTTATACACCCTCTGAAAAATCTGGATAATAATATTAATAATAATTAAAATCCAAAGAAAGTACAGTATATTTAACAAAATAGTAAATATTAAACAGTGAATACTCTACTTAATAAGGACCTCGCCTTGTTTCAAGTTGGCGTCAATCCACAAAAATATACTTTTTAATCTGGTGACCGTACAATACATAGGTACTTACACCAAAGGTGATAATATATTTAGGATGCTATATACACAAAGAGTTTGGCTCAAATTTAAATTTACATATAAGTGTTCATGGCTTATTTTTCCCCCAAGGTTCCGCCTGCAAGTTTTTCCTTTTCATCTTTGAAAGCAAAAACTAGAAAGTCAAAATAAGATAAAACTATACTCTACAAAAAAGCTACAACATACAGCTTTGGCTTATATAAATAATTCATAGCAGAATGTGTTCAAAAGTACTGTATATAACTTTATATATAGTCTTCAATTCATTAGGGTATTGTTTTCTTTAATATAAAATATACATGAGCTAAAATCCGTTTCTATATTTTTCAAAGGTATGAACGTAAAAACAAATTTGTCAAACATATTCCAATTATAACTTAATATATTAATTTTATTTTGTTAATGTTCTATTTTCTAGGCTAATATTTTCTGAATATTTCATGCGAGTTCTCTATGTCTCTCTTTCACTCATTAAAAAAATCACTTCTTTGACCCAATACACTATTTTTTTTTTTTTGCACGTGCAAAACAGGGTTTTTGTCATTTTTTTTTTTTATTTCTTATAGCATCAGCCCTTCTCCATGCACCCTCTGCAATAGAGACCCATGCCAGGTTGGGTAATAGAAAGGTCAGTTTATGTACAGTATTGCTTTCTTCTTCCTGCTTTTCTACTGCTCTGCTGCTACAAAGCAATTATTTCTTAACTACGAGTAACCATAGAGCTGACTACACACAGGGACGGTACTACAGGCGAGCCCTCGCTCGGGTGGGTGTGGAGGAGGAGGAGACACTGCGGGGACGCCTCTGCCGGGCTGGGGTTACACACGAGTCCAGGTAAGTGCCAGACTAGAGATCAAACCTACGGGATTGTTCTGTTACTTTTACCAAGGGACATCTGCAGCTATACAAGAGTTTTGTCGTAAGTGCCTGATGATTGGTGTATGCTACACACACTAGCACATATATATGCATGTGAAGATATATATATGCACGTATGTATATACATATAAATATACTTATTCACGTCCTTATTTATAAATTTAGATATGTCAGGACAGTTCGTTTCGAGAACGCAAAGCTGCGAGGGCGGCACGGCGGGTTTATGTCACCCACGTGTCCATCCTCATTCGTTTTACCGAGGGGCTCTCCCGGTCCTCGGCGGCGGGCGGCCGGCCCAGCACCACGGGCGAGTGGAAGTCGCTGCGCGGGTCCTCGCGGTCGCTGCCGTCGTAGGAGCTGCTGGAGCTGCTCAGGCTGTCGACGGGGGAGCGCCCCAGCTCCTGGCGCGACGGCGGTGGCGGCGGCTGCGGCTGCTGCGGCTGCTGCGGAGGGAAGCCCGAGGGGGTGACGCGGTCCCGGGGAGGGGAGATCGGTTCCGATTTGATGTTGATGTTTTGGTTGGTGTTGATGGAGAGATTTGAACCCTGAGATAGCTGGCTGCCAGTGCTGGGGAGAGAGAACCGAAAGGAGCAAGTGAGAAAATGCGGAGAGTGAAAAGCAAATGAGAAAATGCAGAGAGTGAAAAGCAAGTGACGGTTCACGTGTCTGTGAAGGTGAGGCCCCCGCAGCTCAGCACAGAAATAAATGCACCTCACTGGGAATAGCAAAGGTGAAAAAAGCATTAATTAAAGGTCTGAGCTGCATTTACAGAAGTTCAGAACAAATATTTTCTATTGTCAAACATTTCAGTCACCACACAGGCACCTCCTTGGTGAGGAGCTGAGCCTGCAGGGACACAGCTCATTAGCTGGAGGTGACTGAAGGGACAAACACCCCGACACACGAATGTTTTGCAGCACAGACAAGAAGTTAAAATGTGCTGAATATTCCCTCGGTGCAGCTGCTGCAGCAGAAGAGCAGAACCCCCCCAGTGCTGCCCTGGGTACTTACACAAGAGAGCTGAGGGCCGCGGGACCGAGGTGGTGCTGCTGCCAGGCAGACACCTGCCCCAGGGACAGCATTCCTGGGGAGTTAAATCCCTGCAGGGCAGACAGGTCTGCGCTAGTCAAGGAGTAATCTAAGAGGGAAAAACAAATAAACAACAAAATAATATACAGGGGGGTTCATATATATAACATCAGTATATAAATAAACACAAAGGCTTTCTGCCCAAAACAAATAAAGGCAGCTGATCCAAAGGAATCCAAACATGAAAACTCTGAAGTCTGGGAGCAATCCTGCCAAGCCCACAGGGAGTTTAACAGTGCAGGGGCCTCCAAATGAAAATTGTTTTTGCATTCTGCTTTCAGTTCCTCCATGTTGCTGTCTGGGAGCTTGTTCCAAACCCACAGGTAACAACACATTAATGATGAACACCTTACAGTAAGACTTGGTGTTTTTGAAGACATTTCAAAATGAAACAAAAAGTGAAGAATCCATGTGAGTCACTAGGCAGGGACGGTGGATCTTTCCCTGAATTCACTGCAGACACCTGGGCTGTGGTTCAGGTCCCAGCTGGGAGGTGGCAGCTCCTCAGACAAGACACAGGAACCATTTGGGGTTTTGCCACAGAGCTCCTGATCCTACAACCTCCATTTAAAGCCAAGCCCTGAACAGTACTGCTTGGAAAGGCAGGACAGGGACCAGGTACCCAAACCCCAGGGACCCCTCAGTGCAGTCCTGCAGCACATCACAGTATCACTCCTCAGTGTCTGATCAAACTGTCATCGCTGTATCACAGGAACAAAATAAACCTGTGTGTGTGGAGCAAGAAAACACCATTTTTTAGAATTTCACCTTAGATGGAGCCCAGAGGGCTCGATCCATTCCAGCCCCAGCCCTGGTGGCTCTGGCTGCTGCAGGGCTCCCTCACTTCTCACTTCATCCACAGAACTGAAGTTGTTTGCACTTGGTCATTATCACTTATGTTTTCTTTCAGGTTTGAAAACAAAGTCAAACTCTTCTCTGCTTTTAATTATTTTGTAATAAAGCTTCCCTAAAATAATTTTTAGTCTCTTGAGAATGGGACAAAATGTGAGCAGCCAAATTCAGGCTGTACTGCCACCAGAGGAATCAAACATTTCACTGAAGTCAGGTTTGGCTTTGATTTATGTTTGGGGGGTTTGGGGCTTTTTTTTAATAGTATTGTCCTAAAATGCCACCACCATTACAATCTCTCTCTCTGCTGAGCCTTCTTGGACAATCTCCCCCTCCCATGACCTGTTTGCAGTGGATAAATTATACATCTCCCTAAAACACTCGTGTTGGGAGAAGAATTCAAGGCCAGCAGAGCCCTGTGCTGTCAGAGACCCACACACATCCCTGCAAGAATCTTCCCAAAGGCTCAGGAGTCCAGCTGCTCCCAGCAGGTGAAGCTTCTTAAGCTGCCCTTTCCTTTTTTTTCATTCCTTCTCAGTTGTCACTTCTACTGAAACTCTGAAAACCCTCACACGTATTTCTGTACAGCTTCAGGTTTGTCCCAAGATGATTGACCAAAAGAGCCCCTTCTGCAAGACTAAAATTGAATTTAAAAAATAAAATCTGTGCAGCCCCTGCAGTGACCAGACATGCCCTGAGCCTTCAGAGCAGCCAGGCCTCCTCTGACACCTGCCCAGAGCAGCCCTGGAGATGGATGTGCTGGGCTGATGGGATTTGTCAGAGCAGATCTGAAGGAAACACTGATAGGAATTCAGTTCCCCCTGTAATTTTTTTCCATTGCAATTACAGCTTTTATGACTATGGACAATTAACTTCTGACACTTCAGACAGAACGTGTCTGGTGACAGGGCTTTGAGGAGGTATTTTTCTGTAGAGCACATATGTCACTGCACAATTATCTGCATTACTAATTCCCCAAATAATCACCTCTCTGCTGGCAGTGGCAGGAGGACACCCCTGCTGCAGGAGTGACCTGGTGTGAGATGGACACACAAGAGCATCTTCTCCACCACAGAAACCATCTCTGCTGTGCCCCCCACAAGCAGCACTGACAAGTTTGCACCTCTGCAAAACTACTGACCTGAAGCCAGGAATTTATTTATGGCTTGGTGTGCTCTGCTCAGGTGTCAATTACTAATTAACTAATTACAGGGGGGGTTATTTTTTTTTAAATGCCTGGACTGTTTAAAACCAGTAACTCAGTTGTTTCTGGCCCTTCCTCTAACGATCTACAGAATACCATAATAGATTATATAAAATAGGATATTTGTGGAAAATTCACATCCAACATTTTAATTAAGGATCCAAGAGCTGAAACTATCCCTACCAGTCCTGAAAAAAACTCACCCCTATCAATCCAGAAAAACAATTAAGGTATTTAAATTTTATCTTAGTCCTTGAACTGCAAAACTGAAATTGTGCTGTAAGTGGTGACTACCCTGAGAATCCCCAGGCAACAATTTGGTTTCAACATCGAATTTCTTCCTGCAAATCCCCTGAAAGGTTCAATCTAACAGAAACGGTTCTGAAGTGTGTGAAAACCACTAAAGGCTAAAAGCTTTGCACAAATTATTTGCATTATCAAAGGAAATGGGCTGGAGTTTAAAATCACACCCCAGTGGCACCAGCACTTGTCCATTACGTAGGAGATCAGTTCCCACTGCCTTTGCTGCTTCCTGAGATTCCAGCCCCTCTCAGCTTTTGGATGTTTCAGCCACCAGCTCACAGGTTATTCTGAGTGAGGGATGCACCCAGCTGGGCAGGAGGGATGTGTCAGGTGAAACTCAGTGTGGCTCCTCTGAGCAGGGACCAGAAGGGTTTGCTCTGAACAGCCACTGAACACAAGAGCTGAAACAGCTCTGGGGAAAGACTCAAACCAAGGTCTGCACGTCCAGCTACTCCCCTTCAATTGATCACCCACAGCAAGTCCCTGCTCTGCCCTGGCCCTGCTCCTGCAGCCCAACTTCTGCGCTCCCTGCCTCAGACTTCACCCCCTCAGGGCACCTGTGTTTGCATCAACTTCAGCCGCTGGGCTGGTGCTGCTGCAGGGCAAATTCAGCCCCTGGCTGTATCTGTATGATCTGTATGGTGTATATGTATGAGGGCTGTGAGGAGTGCAGGGCCCAGGACAGCCCTGGCTGTCCCTCTCCTGCTCCTTCCTGCTGTGGCACCACCTAGGGCACAGAGAGGGGCTGGGAGCACTGCAGCTCATGAGACCATTAATACAAAAGATACAAGAGGTGCTTGGCTGGCTAAACTGAAAACTGCAGTCAAGACTTCCAAAGCTACGAGGGGAGAAAATGTATGAAACCCCATCCACCAATGCCCTGATTGTTGGACAACCCTTTTGGTGAAGATATTTTCCCCAATATCCAACCTAAACCCCTCCTTGTGCAACTTGATGCTGCCATTGCCTCATGTTCCATCACTTATTACTTGACTTTCATGAACTACTTTCCCAACCAGCAAACCACTCATCACTTTTACATTACCAAATGCCTTACATCACACCCAGCTTGGATAAAAAGTAGTTTTAAGGTCCTGCAGACAATGAAAGTATCTGAAGAACAGAAGCATGGAAGGATCAGCTATTGCCTAAACGTGAGACACTCCAGCTCCCAGTGGGATTGCTACAGGCTCAGTTTTGATGAGTAAGAGCCTTCAGTTGAACTGAGGAGGAAAACAGAGTCAGGTGTCCCAGAAATGAGAATTTCCTGGGGGCAGCCCCAGCCCAGAGCCCACCCCTCCCTTACCAGTGTTGTAGGCAGTGGGCATGGCCGAGTAGACGAGTCCCTGCGGGGGCAGGCTCGGAGTCGTCACCGACACCACGGGGGTGGCCAGGGGCTGCGTGGACTGAGAACTGCTTATCCTTTGGGTGTTCTGAAAGGGATGGAAACACAAACTTTTCAGACCAAGAGGACAACGGGAAATGCAGTGCCAGTGTAACAAAGCATGGCATTCCAGTGTGCTGCTCTGCTGTGTCTCTGGGTTAGGAACGCATCCTTTTTGTCAGGATTGGCTTTCTAAAAAAGCTAAAGTATTTCAAGACAACCAAAACCATCTTGGCAAACTGAAATGAAAAATTAATTGAAGGCTCACTGGGTCACTTCCCAAGCATGCAGATTTCAACAGTGTTAGCGTTGTAGGACACACAAAAATAAATGCAATTTCTTAGGGATACACACGACAATTCTCAAAAGTTCTTAAGTGATTAAGAGTTTTGAGTCTTATTTTCAAAGAGGTTTTAGTGCAGATGGTGAGGTGCAGCTCCACCAGAAGAGATTCTCCCACTTCACAGTTGTTTATCCAATTTTCCAAATCTCAGCTGCCAGTTTTGACATTGTGCTGACTACACCTGTCCTGAAAGGAACACAGAGATCTTCTAAATAAATTTGTGTTGATAAGACTTCAGTGATAAAATAATCTTGCTGTTCCCATGGTTCCTGAGAAAACTGAGAGAGCACTTGTTATAATGCAGATATGTTTCCAAGCAAATGACACTGGAGTTCACAAAGAGCAATGGTGCTGTTCTGACGGGGAGAATGGGAAAATAGCTAAACTAAATTGTCTCAGATAATTTAACTGTGGGCACAATTTGGCTTTTTAATAACAGTCTTTCTTTCCCATACACTGGAATGAACATCTGCAGCAAACATATCACTACAAATAAGCTCTAACCAAATTTGCTGGTTAGAAAATTAATTAAACGCTGTGGTGAAAAGCACCAGACAGCAAAGCTGCTGCCACAGAATGCTCTGCTCTCCATGGTGGCAACTACAAATCTTCCTGAAAAATCTGAGGTTCAACACCATTTGGCCATGACAAACACTGTTGAAAACAGAAAATACTAGAGTTTTATTTTTCAAGAACAGATATTTACTTTTATCTGCAGAATTCTTAGAAATAGCAGCAGTCTCTACACCCTGTATTTCTACAAGGAGCTGGGTTTCAATCTGCTGGTAATATGGTTTTTTAAAGCAAACTTCTCTCTATCTCTGAAAAAATACTTGCTCCAAAAGGAGCAGTTGCTCACCTCTTTGGTAGGGATCCATTTCATAACTTTACAAGACTGAAGTTACTACTCCTTTCCCTTATTTCAGAGACAGGTATTTCAGGATCTGCAGCACTTAACTTTTTTTCTCCACTCTAATCTTGAGAGAATGAGCAGCATTAAAAATACATAATTCCCTTAAAAATATCAGAATGAGCAGGTACAGAAATGGGGCTGTATTCAATTTTAAGCTTTAATTTATGAAGATAAATCGAGGGTTATCAATCTTATATCTTTCCCATTTAAAGAAAGAAATATATATCACAGCTCCCACATTAAAATTAGCCCCAGCTGTCACTGGCTGCCAGCTTCTGATCTCTCTTGTGTCTGGCTGCTCTGGAATTCCCACCTTGGAGCCTCCCAAGGATTTGGGGGCTCTTTGGCATTTGTTGCCAAACACACACTGGCAGATGGGCCCTCTCTGCTTCAGAGCTCCAATTCCCAGAGAAAGTCCCTCTGATTTTCTGTAATTGATCCCTTTAAATCACTTATGTACCTCTGAAAATCTCCCCTAGACCAAGTTTATCTGGCATAAAGAGATGTTATTAGAGCAGATTTTTGTGTCTGTCAGGAATTGACCTTTCTCCAAAGCTTTCTTGGATGGCTGCCTATAAAGTTGGGATTACTGCATAATGGAAAAGCAAAGAGGAATATACTGGGAAACAATCCAGACCAAAGGATTTCCTTATGGGATTTTTGAGTGGCTAATAAAGGTGGTTTTCTGAGGTAAATTCCTTCTGAATATAATTCTTGGAATACTCAGCCACGCAAACACACTAAGCAATATTTAGATGAGCCCAATATTTGTTGTCCTTAGAGATTCAGGATGAATTTCAGGATCTCTTTTTTTAAAAATCTTTTTAACTGGTGCAAATGTAGCAGGATGAATTCAGTATCTTTATTTCATGCTCCACTACTGTTGGTAGTGGCTTTTCACATTCAGTGCTCAGCTCCAACCCCACGGAGCCAGTGCTCACGGATGGGATTTGGAGCTGCTTCCCAACACGGGAATTAGACAGAAGGCTGCAGGTGTAGCTCTTGTTTCTGTGGCATGTTTGAGGCAGGCTCTGCACCTTTCCTTTGTGTGCTGCTCCTGTCAGAGCTGCTCCCAGTTTCGGGAGCAGTCACTAGATGGCCCACGCTGCACACGGGATCCGGCGCGGCTCCATCCCGCACCGAGCTGGGGCTGGCCATGGGAACACCCCGGCCAAGGGCTGGCATTCCAATCCCAATTCCAATCCCAATCCCAATCCCATCTGATTAAGTGCCTTTTACACCGAGATTTCCCTCTTGCACTGCAAACCAGACACTCCTCTCTGAAGGTGAGAGGAAAGTGGGAGAGCTCTTTAAGTGCTCGATGAGCAAGGCATCCCAATAACGCTTAAAAAGTTCAATGTTAAATTTCAAAAACCACTTTCTCTTACTTTTTAAATCTATTTCTTGTGTTTAAAGTAAAAATCAACCAGCAGCATGCATTCATCAAGAAATTTATCTAAGTCACTACATTTTCCATGCTTTCATGCAATCAGAGCCTCATATTAGCAACAGGTCCATGTTCAACAAGTCAAGGTCTGCAATAGGTCGATTTATTTCTCTGTGATTCTGACACAGCATCTTCTGCCTGGTTTGTGCCACAGTAGCCAAACAATTTGAAATTTGTTCTAAAAATAAGTTACGAATTATTTTAGCCTTATGTTAATTTTCCAGACAGAATGCCAAATGTTAAAACCTTTGGGGGAAAAAAAAATAGAAAACAGACAAATGCCAAGAGTTTCCTTTTAAAAGCAGAATCTCTTTCCACTGGAAAAAAAGGTAGAATTATTCATTTGCAATTCTCTGTTCCTTTTGGTAAACAGGGAACACCCCTGTGGTTTGATAATCTCACGCAGGATGAAATAATTCTAACCTCCAAAAAGGTGACCTCACCAGCAATGATGTCATCCCCTTGAAAGGAAGAGAAGTAACACAGGGCTGGTGTTACAATCTGAAGAACTTCACAAATGAAGCCACTTTCTAAAAATATTCCAATAATTTAGGGGATGGGAAGTGATTATTTGTATTTCATATAGAAGGCAGTACAAATCCTATACACATGGACAGTTACTTTGTAAGGCTCTTTTCCAATGTTCCCTCCAAGAAAAACAGAAACATTTTCAGGAAAAAAAAATAGAAGTTTACAAATGGCAAGCGCTGACTTTGGATGTGTTTTCAACTTGAATTGGTCGGGTTTTGAGTTTGATAAAACAAATGTATTTTTGTCTGCTACCAAGGGAACACTGGAATTATTTAAAATATGTAATGAAACTATAGTTAAAAAGCTGTAGTGAAAGACATTTCCAGCATCTTGCTGTCTCTCAGCAAACAGCGGCCCAAACTCACCAACTCCAATTCATCCTCCTCCGACTGTACTCAGCAAACAAGAGGGATAACACAGTTACTAAAAATAGCATTGCTTTCAAATGAAAGAAAAAGTCACGTTTGTGCTTCAGGATTCTGATTCATTTTAATTAATAATGTGGATTTGCCACCTGATTCTGTAGATAACACTGCTAGGAATGTAATACCTCATGAAATTCGTGTCACATCAAGCCTGCTGTGCTGAGGGAACAGTGGCTTTGGGGAAATTGGTGCAGCAAGAGCTTGGTGACCCCAAGGACACGGCAGTCTCTGGCTGCACTGAGCCAATAAACCAGCTCAGCAACAAAGTGCTTTAGTACTTTTCACATACGACCATCATTCCATGGCAGCATCTGCTCTGAAATCTCCTCAGATTTCCCCCAGAAACACAGACAAACCCAAAGCTGAATATGATGTTGTTCTTCACAACACAACAATAAATAGGTGCTGTGCACCACTAACATCAGAACTGCATTATTGCTTCTGTTTCTAATTAAAAGTGTAATTGTCACTGTAATGATCAGCCAGTGTACTTCCTATATCTCCTACACTTCAGTATTCCTAGAAAAAGCTTTTTTTTTTTTCAAGAATCATTACTCTGAGGCTAATTATAGCTTTTGTTACTTGGATTAATTTGGTATTATTCATCAGGAGGACCAGTAACAAATGTAAGCACTTGTGGCAGCTTAAAGACAAATAGGAATTATACAGAGAGTACTTGTGTTGTTTATATCCTGCTCCTCCTGGTTATGGCCCATTCCTCCATACACAGAAAACATCCACAGAGACACTGAAAATTTCTACATGGCAGCAAAAGACTAAGACCAAAGGATTTGGCCAAGTAAATTAAAGGAAAAACAGAGTAACACTTCCTGCAAGACCTGTTCTGGGCTCGGGGCCGTGGTTGCCTCATGGCTGACACGAAACTCGTGTGCTATTCCCAGCCTGGCTGGACAAACATTGGTGCCCAGATGCCAAAGTGCAGAGCAGCCCTGCAGGGCACCCCAGAGCCCTTTGAGAGCCCCACAGGACAGCCAAGGTCACGGTGCCACATCACACCAGTGCTGCTCTCAGCCCTTCCTCACCACAGAAGCTGCACTTCACATCCCACAGCCATTACCACCCAGGAAAAACAGGTACAAAATGTGCTTTAGGGCACATTAATAGAGCTCACATCACCAATAAGATCAGCCATTCCTCCACAGAATAATGGATAGCCCTTTTTAAAACCCACATCCTCCAAACCACTGGAGTTCTCAGTACCAAGTCAGAGGGATGTCAGATCAAAACACCAAAGTCCCCCGCCCTGTGTCTATGATTGTGCTCTTACCACATTTAGGTCAGACTGCTGTTTTACAGCTGTAAAAACTCCTCATAAGCTGAACTTCTCCCCAGGTCACAACTTGTACTTTTGATTTTCATCAGTGGCATTTCAGAACACCCCTCTATTCCTGTACCCTATAGCAAGCAGGTGAGACAGCTTCTCCCTGTGTGTGGGCAGAACAGTCCATTTCCACAAATCCAGACCCAGAACAAACGTTTTACTCACCAGTGGTGGCATCATGCCCTTGCTGGAGGGTGGGATGACGACACGGAGGTCGGGTTTGCGGTTGTTCATGCCAAGGTTTCCTCCTCCTGGTGGAGGTGGGGACTTTGTAGGCATCACTTTGCCTAGGCCATTCCCACCACCACTGGTACCAAGTAGACTTGGTGAAGCTCGGGAATTCACAAACCCATTTCCTGAAAGAGGAACAACGAATGGACAGTAAGACTGAGGAGAAGGACAATACAAAATTTTGGTGCTCATGTACCAGTTATGAAATATTTATTTTGTAAAACTTCCGATAACAAACCTCCCACAAGGGGCTGAGTATTGAACAATTGAACAAACACAAACCACTCTGACCAGAGGATCAATATGAAAAGGGAATATCACTTCAAGGGCAAGCTGTGGCAGCTTAAATGCTGAGAAGAGCAAATTGCCCAAGAACTATTTCTAATAACATCCGTTGTGTTTAGTTTGCCCTTTGAAGCTCCTCCAGGCTGAGCCTGCAGAAAAGTGAGGGTTTTGCACAACCCCACTTGGTCCCCACCCCCACAGACAGAGCATGGACTACACTGAATTGTTCCTGTCAGAACAAAAGATCAGCCCTTAAAGTCTCTGTTTCTAGAATTTATTCTTCATATACCTCCAAGATGGGTAGGACTAATTTCAGTATCAATATTTACTGTCTGATTATTATATTTATCAACAATGAGGGGAACAAATCCTTTCTCTTCAAATACATTCCAGATATACACATCATTTATGCCCACAGGTTTATTTAACAAAGTCTTTATCTTATTCCTGATACTTGTTTTAAGTGGAATTGGACAAGCTAAATAAAGCCTACAAGTCCAGGATCCAGCACTGAAATCTCCAAAAGCTGAATATGCTCAAGGTAGAGGCCTCAGCTTTCACTCAGAACTGACCAGAAAACAGCACCAAGGCACTAAATCAGTGAAGTGCCCAGTATTCTATTTTCCCATCCTGACAGAAACACCAATCATGTTAACCAAAATATATTTCTGAGAAAAAAAATTTAAAGCCACATTCCAGTCACAGAATCATATTTATAGCAACAATTCCCAAAATACACAAACCTTATTCAGCTGCAAACAGAAAAAAAGCTGTTAAGGAGAGTTTTGCAACAGGGAACCCCATAGTTCACCCTACAGAACCTGTGTGTGCGTGCATATAAATAAACACAATTCATAGTAAGATCCTGTTTGCACTAACACTGCAGGTCTGAAAGCAGCTTTTATAGGCACAATCAGGGAAAAGTCTATGAGACAAAGTTCACTGTGTGGGAAATTCTCTCCTAATCGCCCATAGCGCCACACTGGCATGAATTTTGCATTATTATTCTAATTTGAATAGGCCCCTATGCCCAATCCAATTTTATTGCATTAAATACATATTAATCTAAAAGCAATTAAAGTAAGAAAGTTGTCAGTGTCACATTCTGCCTTCTTTAGCAGCATTTTTAATACCTTTAAAAGCACAGCAAGAAGGAAGAACAGCAACATGTCTCAGCAAGGGCACAAAACTTCATGGAGTTGCTGGTAAAACCAAAATACTCAGCCAGGGCACGCTGAGAACCTCGATGGGAATTCACCAGGATGCTGCAAGGAAGCCTCCTCTGGATTTACTCATTTTGTGGATTTCCCACTGTGCCAAGAGCCTGACCATACATGGATGATCTGATATGTCCCTTGAGTTTTCCAAGGTTAAGAGAGCAAGGAGGAGTCATTCTAATTTAGTACTTTCCTGAAGCATTTGCATAGGAGGTATGGGAATATGACTTTTAACTCAGAACTTATGGGGGAAAGAAGGAACGCAGCAGAAAGCAAAGTTTTTAACGTCAGCATTCTTCCTTCTGTATTAAAAACCACAGCAAAAACTCATTTTTTGATTAAAGGATCTTCTTTCCTCAGCAGAAAACAGCAGAATTTATTCAGATGCTTCTACGTTAGTGATAAAATTTAGGTGGAGTGGTTGAAAAGTTGGGCTGGAGCTGAGAATACACACTAGAGCTAAATATACTCTTGACTGGTAGGAGAAAACTCTCCACAGCTGGGTCACATGGAAAAACCAACAAGCCAAAAGGAGGAATTTAGTTCTGTGCTACCCTTAAGGTTCCTGAAACGGAGCTGGTTTTCGTAGAATCCTGATTTTGTTAACACAGTTATGCATCAATTCCTATCCATTATAAATGAGTGCAGCATGAGTTACAGCCAGCCTGCAGACACTGAGAGACACCCTACACAATGGACAGGGTACAAATTAAATGGAATTGCAAACACGCTAGGGAGGAAAAATATCAGAAAGTGGCATAATTTTCACCAAATTCGATCTGAAACTTTGTTATGGCATCTCCCATTTTCAGCAAAAATGCCAGAGCATTTAAAGATCTTACTGTTATAACGGAAGTCTGGCCTTTAATGCATTAATAAATAGCATTTTATTACTCACTAGGGCCATCAGTGTCACCTTTCCATGGCAGGGCTGTGAGCTGTGAGCAGTTTAAGCTGCACAACAATCCCACTCTGTACAAACAATGGGGTTCTGTACAGCACTTTGGGCCATCCTATGATACCATTTCCTGTCCTCTGGTTCAAGTATTTCAGTAGCCCGTGTGTTAAATCTGGACACTGTCTCTCTTCCACACCCAATCCAGTCATTTCCTGAGCCCTTATTCCAAGGCTCTGCCAATCCTTCAGACACATTTCATGCTTTTGGTGGTGCTGTCAAAAACAACAAACTCCCTGCCACTGCCTGCTCTGTGCAGTATCAGGCGGCAGCAGGGCAGAGTCAAAGCATTTCTTCTGACAAAAGGCTGAGCACTTCTCAAAAGGAGTGTTTAGAATATATCAAAAATGGGAGAAACAGTAAGAAAAAATATCTGAAGTGTGTAATACTATGGGTATGAATCCAATAGCAGCCCTCGGTGATAAAGAGCTGGCACTGAACACTGAGCAAACACTGGAGTGTCTCTATCGATCACCTGAAGGATCATATGCTCGGGCTGCAATAAGAGTAAAGAATATTCATTTTTAGTATGAAACTTCAAGCCTTTTCCCTTTTAATAATCTAATAAGAAAATCAAATTACCAGTTAAGAGTGAAAGGATAACTGAACGTGTGGTATTTCTTAGAGCAAGGTCAGGAGCCAGAAAAAGATAATGAGTACAGGATGATGCAACTACACAGCCCTTTGCCAAACCGAGGCCTTAACAACCCCATAAATTCTACTTACTATTTCATATAATACAGAAATTGTTTCTACCCTACCTACTATAGATCTTCCCCAGAGACAATACTTTATGTCTAAAAATGTTTTCAAACTGGAAATGGAAACAGAATGTAAAATCCTACGTGTGTGTAAAAATACAACCATTTTTATTTCCGAAGGAAGAGTTTTATTTAACTCTAATTCCTTAAAACAGACGTGAAAGCATGTTCAAAACAGTCCTTTGGAAAACAGACACCAATGCAAATATAAGCTCTCAATTATATGAATCATAATTTAATTAGATTTGATGATAAAAACCTGTGCCAACGTACATGAGCCTACTTCGTGTTTAGTCAGAAAGTGTTTACTTTTGAAGCAACTTCTTTTCTGAAGTGAAATGTTACAACCCACCCATGATACCAACTGGATATTCTGCCTTCAGAGACATAATACAGCTTAATCTCATTTACTGTCCTGCAGCCCAAGACACAGCATTCAATTACATGAGCCAGACTCATATTTCACTATATAAATCACATCAGCTGAAACAATGAACACACGTGGCTGGAAAGTACTCCATGTACTTATTGCTACTCAAGTAATAAATTACAGGCATTGATGCCATTAATCTTTTGGTTTTGTTTTGTTGTTTGATTTTTTTTTTGGTGGTGGTGGTTCATTTTGGAGAAAAACTGAACAGTTATACACAGTTCTGGAAAAATTGTGGGCAAGCAGCTAAGCCATGCAAAATGAAGCAAAAATAAGGATCGTAGTAAATAAATATTTATGCCTCCAGTGACATCATAAAATCCAACAGACGTCACACAATTAGAAGCAAACTGAAAATTGTGTTTGCAACGAGCCATTGATTCACAAGGCATCAGGGGCAGATAAGATCTACTGAAGGAAAACATTTACATGAAGAACCTTGGGCAGGGGGACATATTGCAAGTAAAACCAACAATAGCATTTCTGTGTGCATTAGTTGCTCAATTTGTTTACTTTGGGATTTAGTATGACAGATTTAAGTGGAAATTAAAAACAGCATATGCCATTCCTACCATTTTCAGCTCTGCAAAACAATCACTGCTGATTCTACCATGGTTTCAAAAGGCTCTACTTCTGTGTTAGCTTTGGAAAGAATTTACTGTAATATCTCAAGGAATCTGAGATAAATGTATTTCTACTGATCTTTACAAATCAATATGTCAGATAACACTATAATTAGAATTAAAATATACCTTTGACAGTAACATAAGGTCTTGAAACATGTCTAACATGTAAGATTTATGCTTCTAAGGCACTACTTTAGATATTAAAAGGCAGCAAAAAAGAAATACACATGACTAAATGTCAAGGGAATGCTTAGTCATGTTACAGAACTTTAAAAAGAGCTCATTTCCCAGGTTGTTGGAAATTTTCTTTTGCCTACAGCTACATAAAAGGAGAAAGAATTTTCAAGGATATTTAGAATTTAAAGGGGTGGTTATTATTCAGAATGCAACAGCAAACCTAAATAAAAAAGGCATCTTGCCCTTGTATCTGAGTGAAACATCATCAATAGCAACTGGATGTCTTTTGTCAATTAAACAGATTACAGTTAATTGCATCAGTTTACTTCCTAAACTTGCTGATTTCTGTGTGTCTATACAAAGTCAATGTAAAGAGAGGCAAAGAAAAGAGGAGAGAAATGGTATGTTTCCAGCAACCTGGGATGTGGCAGTGTATCCTGGGCAAGGGGACATTATGTAAATATTGAGACTCACTTTAACCCAGCTGGAGATTAATAATTTGTTCTCTGTATGGCAAATTCTAACCAGAATTGTCATGTACCTCTCAGTAAATCAGAAATTTTGGTAAGATAACAAACACACATAGCTTTCGACTGAAACCTGAGGGTAGTTCAGGGGCTGAACTGACCTCATGTCATGCAGGTGGGTGGTTTCCAAGGAGAAAGAGCTACAGTTAAAAAAAAAAAAAATCAAATATTTTCCTTCTCCTTACCAGCATGTTTTTTATGCTGATTTCACCAGTCATTTCTTGTGAGCTGATTTGATCAGAGAGCAATGGATGGATCAGCCTTTGTTATGTGCTGACAATGTCCAGCAAAGGAAAAGGGTTCAGCTCACACCCTGTGGAACAGCTGCTCTGCAGCCCACTCCCAGAACTCCTTTGCCTTCAGGAGAGCCTGGAAGCTGCAGCAGTCAATAAAATAGGCTGGAGTTGTGTTCCTCAGGGATCCCTGAGCCCCTTCCCTGGAGAAGGTGAGCCCTGACTGTTGTATTGACCTGTGTCCTCTCAAAGATCAGAGCAAGGCAAGGCAGGGTGCCTTGGCACTGCTGACAGCCCAGCAGGAACCTTTGTGTGCTGCATTTAGCAGCAGGTGAACAAACATTCTCAAGTCAGATCCCTTTCCACACAGCAGGGAAGTAAGGAGCTCTGACTAGGGAAAGACTACCTGGGACTGATCCTCCCTGTCACACTGAAGAGGAAGCACAGACCTGAAACAGCACCAGGAGTGCACAGCCTGAAGTAGGAACATGCTCAGGGTTTATTTACAGCTGCTTTCCTAAGGTGGTCCCTTCCCACAGGGCCAAGGCTTGCAGCTGATGCAGGTTAACAGGCTGGCAAGGGGACAGGATGTAAGTGTCAGAGTGGGGCAGAGGCAGAAGAAAGCTGCTTTCTTAGGGAAGAGGCTGATAGCATCAGTGTAGAACATTTGCCTGAAACTGCAAGAGGTGTTTTTCAGGAGTCAGTTGGATACTCCTGCTGGGGTGTCTCTCATTTCACAAACCAAACATGACTAGAAAGGTGTGCACAGAGAGCCTTTCTGTTATTGAAGCCTCTGGTGCACTCCAAATTGCAGCAGATTCAGACCTGTGCAAAACCAAGCTCAGAGATTCTTTTATCATCACACACAAAAAGCTCCCCCCATCAGCCAAGCCCTCCAGACAAAGGGAACCATTTACAGGTGTGGCTGTTCACAGTTCTGTCTTGATCCCTTTCTGGCAACTCCAAGCAGTTTACAGGTGTGTGCAAGCTGTCAGTGGCACCTCTGCAAAATCCCTCCTCGGGCCAGGATAAAAGACCACATATGATCTAGACTGACTCTTCGAGATCCAACAGCTCACAGGACACAGCTTTTCCAGCAGAACAACCCTTCAGTTCTGCTCCAAAGAAAATCAGTATTCCTGAGGTTATTTCACATTCTCAGAACCTCAAGATTAGTGAGGACATTAGAGAAGATACAGCTCTAGAACAACAAGGAGAAATTCAGTACCCAAGCAGACCAGGCCTTTTTTATCCATTCTCCCGATGGTAAAAATATAAGAGGAAATACAATTTCTTTTTCTTTTTTTCCAAAAGATTAACTGTGTCCAAAACCTGCATTATTGACCAGAAGGGCTATTTCACTGACACAGATATGTACAGACAGAAAACACTGTGTCTTTGTGAAATCATAAACAGCCTCCACTGCCAAAAATTTCTTAAGAATCCCCTGGGAGTGGGAAGAACTGAAGTTCTCAAGGTTTATGGTTTTCATGCAGCCTTGGCAATGAAAACCAGCTCAGGTCCTTGGCATGGTTCTGGCTCAATGCCACTTGTGAAAGACGTGGAAGAGAAAGCAGAGACTGAGGAACTGTGGTGGTACTTCTGAGCTTTTCTGATTCTCAAGGTTGGCACAAGGTCACTGAAAGTGCATTTCACTGGCAACCTGTGGATGATTCATGGGATGATATCAATCTAGTGGAACAAAGCAAAGCAGAACTCATGGCAAACTGGAATGTCATCCATCCATCCATCCATCCATCCATCCATCCATCCATCCATCCATCCGCCAAAGAAACTCTCCCCTCTATCTGGGCACATAAGGCTCTACTTTGCCCCAAGAGTTATCCACATCCTGGTGATATGAGACTCCTGGAGCAGGTTTGATGCCCATAACAAATTGAACATTGATCAGGAGCAACAAGATCATCAATGCTCTAGCTCAGAAACATTTGATCTAATTAACAGAGAAAATAAGTTAGCTCTAGAGCAAACTCCATTATAATGCTGGACATTTTTTCCCACTCAAAACTGGTATATTTGCCAAGTAAAAATTTTCAGCAAATGTGTTTTTTATGTGGTGGGTAGAATTTTAAAAATATTACAAAATGAAAATGCTTTTTCAGAGTTATGACAGCTGCATGTGAAGTAAGCTCTCAGTATTATAAAGTGATCACAAAATTTTCTGTTCTGGATATAAAAAACCACCTACCAATCTTTGCTACAACACGCAGATATTTTTACTCAAAGTTATTTTCCACAGAAAAACTGTTAAGTTGGCAGATTGACTGCTAAAGCAAATCATTTCCATTCCAATCAAGTTACACAGGACTTGAGAAAAAGACTCGTGTGAACTCAATATGAGCCATTTTATGCAACATCTTTGTTTGAACTGGGTCCCAAATAAGCAAGATAACCTTTACTTGCTTGTTACTAAGAGATAAAGGCATCTAAGTGTCTTTCAAGGAAATGAGAACAAAATCTCAGTTGCACAAGAACTTCATAATATTGGAGAAGATGGGTTTTTCCTTTATTTATTTATAAGAGAATATCTGGGGATATGGATATGCCAGTACTCCAATCTTTACCTCTGACATCACTCCTATAAATTGTGAGCTGCAAATTTGGCACGTGACCTTTCACTACATCCATAGGAGAATTCTCCACTCCTGAGAAGTTTTAAAAAAACAAACCTGGAAGCTAAAAGAAGAAAATAGATTTTTTTTAAAAAGTGAATTCTACAATAAATGCAGCAAGAAACTAAAACCATTATTGTCTGCAGACATAATTAACATGAGATACATTTCAATGGCAGCTGTCAAGCTCAAGCTGACAGCAGATTTAGTCAATCTGGTTACGTATGATTTCTTGATTGTGCCTGTAACTGAGAAGGTTCCTGTGCACCTGTCAGTAGTTACAAAATTTTTGTGCCATTAACTTACAGCAAGTGGAGCACTGACAACTCCAGGTTGATTTAACTCTGATTTTTGCATTCTGGTGTTAACCAGGTATATTTGAATTTCATTTGAGGTACTTAAAGATGTTCCCCTGTTCTTGTATAGTCACAACTCTCACTTGCATGACAAACCTTTCTAGAAGTGAGTGGGTATATGTATAACATCTTGGGTGTGATGTTCTGCAAAGTAAGAGATAAGTGATGCATTTTGACTTTTTACATAAACTATTAATAAATGCAAGGAGGCAAACATTTTGGTGCATTAAATATGTTCCCCAAGCTGCTGTAACTGGGCATTTCTAGAGTTTGATACCCTATAGCAAGGACTGTAACCAGTGTTTTATTTGCTTATTGAAGGAAGGAGTCTTAAATCTGAAGGTACTCTTAATAAAGCCTGATTTGTGAAAAGAAGCCTGAAACAGCCTGATAATAAACTTATTTAGTCTGACTTGAAAAATTCTGTGGAAATCAACATCTGACCTCTACAGTTTCTAAAAACAGTCATCTTTTTTTCAACTGAGGAAGTTTCCTCCATTTAAAATCTTGCTTACCTGGTGGAAACCACTCTTTAATATTTCATATCTTTGCTGCACATAGCCAAGGAATGGATAAAGAGTGGAAAGTCAATCCTGTGCTTTCAGCCTTAGAGAGTCGCAGCATTTTTTTATTCATCAATTCAATTGCCTGACTTGATGTTCAAAGAACTTTTTCCCAGCTGCCACATTAAGTAGCCAGTGGGCAAACACTGAAAGGTCAACAGTTGCTTCTCTAATTCTGTGCTATGAACACTTCCCAAGGGGAGTGAGGTGTGTTTGCAAAACTGACCTTCAGCCAGCACGACTTCCAGTGGCACAGCAGGAACGTGACCAAAGTGGGTGAGCTGTCATTTATTTTGTCTGTCTGTGGCACGACACATTTCAGTGGCTGCCTGCCCCTCTATCAGAGTGCTACATTTTGTTAAGGGGAGACAAAATATTATTGAAATGAAGAAGTGCTATCATGTATTTTTACTGAAGGCCAAAAAATACTGTGGATTTGATTTTTGGCAAGATCTCTGATTTGTTTCCAAAAGAAATTCTGATCATCATCCAAAACTAAGACAGATCCTTAGCTATCAGTTTCTAGATTTATTACTTTCTTCATGTAATTGCTAGAAAATGATTAGCAAGATACACATGGCAATACAAACAATACAGTCTGTATTTGCTTTATTCTGATTGGCACCACAACCAGCACCAAACATCCGGGTCCTGCAAATAATGAGGTTGAAAACTGAGCTGAGTTGCCTTTAGTGCAACTGTTCAAATTTGGCAAACAAAAGATGTTTTTAGAATGCTGTAATTACACCTGTAGAGAAACACAAAAGCAGCAGCAGCATGCTACTACTGCAAACCACTAAAATAAAACAGGCAAATATTACTGAAGTGTAAAGGGCACAGCAGTAAAAAGTTAAATGCCTGATAATAATTTATAAAACTTGACAATAACAGTTCAGCTAAAAAAATTACGACCTTTGTTCTTCCACAGCCACTTTTTCCGAAGAGTCAAAATAAAAAATTGCTTTTGAATAACTGAGAAACTGAAACCACAAGACTATAACAAAGACATGATAGTGCACTTACCCACTGGACTGGTACCAGCTCCATTTGGCACTGAGAGATCAGTTGTCCCCAGCATTCCACCTAATCAAAATAAGCCAGAGCATTAAAATGACTTGCCCCGCTACAGAATCGCGTAATTCTGTACGTCAAAACTTCAGCTGTGCAAATTCACTGAAACCACTGAGAAGTTTTTACTTGGTTGGGTTTAGTGGTTTCTGACAGGAGATGGCTGGGGGTGTGCAGGGAAGGGGCTGCAGCAGTAGGAGCAGCAGCAGAGCTCACCTGCGTTGCCGGCGCTGGGCGGTCGCTGCGGCGCCCCGGGGGACACGTTGCGGTGCAGGGCGCCCTGGGGCGGGGACAGCATGGTCGTGTCGGTGAGGGAGGAGCTGGCAGCCAGGGATGGGGACACCAGGGAGCTCCCAGGGTTGCTGTAGGTTAAAGTGTTGGGGTTGGACACCGGAACCGTCACCGACATGGAGAAGTTCTGGGCAGGCAGGCCGGGCTGCGGGAGAGAAGACAGGGGACAACAAGACAAGGCTGTTAGCATTCACTGTGTTGGCACATCAGAAAAATTCTCAGTTACGGCAGTTTGTTGGTTTTTATTGAAGTTAATTCTGTTAGTTTTTAAACTCTATTAAGCATACAGTTTTAAAACATCCATTTTTTTTGGTAAAGTATGGTGTTAAATTCTTATACATCGCATAATTACAGTTCCAAAGAATTACTCAAACTTCTCAAATACGTAAGGTTCAAACAGAGAAAACTCAAAATATTCATATGAATTCACAAGCTCATAAATACAACAAAATTAACAGTTAATTTGGATTATTACAAAGTAATGATGAGCTAAACATATCTACAAATCAATGAATTGTCATACCTTCAAAATGTAAGCATAAACATGCATGTTACAAACAGTTATCACACAAAAAAGAACAAGTTAGTAATAACATTTTCTAGTAATAACTTTGCCAATATATTGCTACTAATCTCTAAGACTTTGTTTTTCAACAGACTAAAAAAAGAAACAGATCTTTAGAAAAATCACAATGTTCAATTACATGAATTTAAACATTTCAGGTTCCCCAAACCCCTGCTTGAATAACCACTCCATCTTTTTTGCAAATCTAATTTTTTGAATTCTAGTTTTTACAGCATTATTAAAAAGGCAGCTGTTTTTCTGCAGTATATATGTTTGTTATTCAACAGCTATTGAATCAAAAGCTGAGCTGCCTGCCCATCTATGGTACTCATTTGGTCATGACTAACTTCTTCGGCCTTTGTCTCATTCCTATCCTTTGACAGTGATGGGTTTCTGAAACAAAAGGAACTAATTTTTTTTTCCCAACTCTCATAATTACTGGCAACAAAACCATGACAGGTACAATTTAAGAGCAAAAACCCAGTAGTATTTATTGACAGAATAGACAGGTGATAGTTGTGATTAAGAGGTCAAAGGCAGATGACCAACACACGTGACCCAGCAAGTACACTTTAAAAAATGCAATTTCATCATGTGTAGCTTAAAAATCACTTAGAATGCTACTTCTACATGAAAAGTTAGATAATACAAGAAATGTAACAATAACTATACTAATTTAAAAAGCAGAATATATTCTCTACAAGAAACAAAATCTCTTACTAGTGAGAGCCAACAACAATGTCCCTACTGAAGCATTCTAAGAATAATCATCAATTTTTGGCACAGAGGGAAGGAAAAAGTAATGAAGCAGAACAACACAAAGCTAGCAAATCATTCACAGTATCCAACCAATGACAAGCCCTACTGGTGCTTGTTTTCAGGGGAAACTACTTGAAACTACACAGTATCTACCCAAACCAGGGTGTTTTTACAGAGCACGCTGCCAAGCAGCTCAAACTAAACTGGAAATACCTGAAGTATGCTGAACACACTCCTGGGAGGTAACAGCTGGGACATTTTTTTCTGTAGGTTTCTCAATTCAGAACCAATAAGTGACAGCCTCCCCCCACACCTTACAATAAAGGCTGTCTCTGCCCATCTATGGTGCTCGTTTGGTTACGACCGAATTCTTCACGCTTTGCCTCATTCCTATCCTTTGACAGCAATGAGTGCTCCAGAACAAGAGAAACTGTGTTCTTACACAGCCCCACAAGTACTGCAAACAGAAACATAATTGCTCAAACTTGAGTTACAAATGCTGAGTGTAGAGCTAAAAAGTAATGTTGCCCTTTTTATTTAAACTGATGTCCACACGGACATTTAGGCTGTTGACCAAAAACCCTTTTAGCTGTAACATACTGTGAGATGAGGCCTGAAGATGTCCCAACTCAGAAATGTTGGGTATCAAAATCTTCAAAACAAAGAAAACCCAAATTATATTGGCTTTATTCTAGCTAAAAGGTTCTAACAGAAGTGATGCTGGGTGTCATGACTGTGAGTTTGCTGTTCAGTCCCCAGAGATCTCTTATGCTCTGAACAATGAAATGATTTCCAATATCAGCAGTCATTTGGAGACACTACTCAAGTGCCCCAGGGTCTGTGAGATTAACCCACCCAGTCCACCTCCTTTAATTGCTGTAAGATTTGCATTCCTAGAATATTCAAAGGCTGTGGCAGAGCCTTGTATTAGTTTTCTTAGAAAATACTTAGTAATACTCAACACTAACTGGTTCTTGTAGGTGGAAATTAAATGTCATCATGAACACCTCCACAAAAAACATGCAACATTTCCACTCCTTCTATCCCCAGAATGAATTTCTGGAGCCAAATGACTTATGGCTGGACACTGGGTTGCCAACTGGGAGAAAATTTTCAAATATCTTCCAGTGTCCAAAGAAGTCTCAGCTGAAATTTCAGCAGGAGCAATTTTTAGAGGCTCTCATTGTGCAGCAGCCTCAATTTTAAATATCCAAATAACTTTCTGCATCCAGACTCAAGCAAAATTACTTCTACTTAGATGACAAAATTACTCTGATTCTATTTGCCTGCTTGTCACATACTGCAAAATCTTGATCACCAGACAGATGAAGACCTACAAGATGTAAATAAATGATCCTACATCCCACCTACCTATCCCATCCTACCTATCTTGGAAAATATATTTTAGGTATGATTAGGTAATGCAGTAGGCTCCTGAAATTTTGAAATGTTGTCTTGTGTTCCAAAGGTATGAAAAACTGGGAGTGCAAAACCAAAGCTAGAGATGATTCCTCTTATTCTTTACAATAAAATGTACTTTAACAAGACGAGGTTTCACAATTTCATTTTTCCTCAGAAGTATTTGTCCCTTTTCAAGCCATTACATCCTCTTGCCTTTGAAGTGGTTTTCAGTGGTAAGCAAACACCATGAAAATTCTCATGCATGTAAGAGAAGCACAAACCATACTTTAGTACTCACTGCGATTTTATGATTCCGCATCATATTATCAAACTCTTCATTAATTTTTTTATATTTTTCTTCTGTATGTGGCGTGAGCACATATGAAGTGTCAGGGTCCGGGCTGTCGCACCCTCTGTGTTCCTTCTTGTTCAGAGCCTAAATAATGAAGTTAATAAAAAGGATCAACAAATAAAAAGTAGAGATAAAATAAAAGTACTTACAGGGCCTCGCTTGAAAATAAAATCACTATCTTCATTTAGTTTGCTGAATCTGTCCTCCGATAGTGGACTGTGCTCAAAGTAATCGTCAGCATCAGGGCTCTCACAACCATTAAGGCCTTTCTTTCTTAAGGTCTGAAATACAATTGGAAAATTCACATACAAATCATACTAACTTGCCAAGAAGTTTTGTACACTACTGAATCATTCAGAGCCCCTGAAAACTACATTAAACTTTCACAGACAAAAGTCACTGTGCAACAGACAGAATCAGTCTTTCAAGATAGTGGCGAAGTACACAAAGAGAAAAGGTTCCCCCAGGTGCCATCTCACAGGTAACTTCCCTCTATAACCAATTCACCTCCCCAGCTTTGCATGCAAAATTGTTTCTAGACATTGGCTGATGGAGTGGAGGTGCCTGACAAGGGACATTTAAGCCTGTGGCAAAGGAGTTCATGTACTCAGTGGTAATTAAAAGCCAGTTTACTGGGTCTTTAATGAACTGATTTTAGCATCCCGATTCTAATATTCACATTTTAAAGAGCATATGGTTACACTCTGACAAATAGAGTGGCTAAAATTTTTGATCCCATAAACAACTGCAGGACATTAATATCTGTAACATTCGGTTTCAGTGGTTGATAAAGGCAGGATCTTCCTGCACTTCTGTCATCCTGCACAATAACAAGAACTGCAAAAAAGTAATTACATAATCCCTCTCTAAAATGACTTAGTTGGCTAAATATAAGCTTTTTCAGAGTCCTTTAGACTAACTTTATGGAGCTACTTCCTGTTTTCTGGTGGAGAACTCACATCAACATCCCCTGGAAAAAAAAAAAAGCAAGCTTGTCTACAATCCAGCCATTAAAGAAAGGATGTGAAACTACAGGTCTCGTGACCAAATTACAAGATATATTTGTATTTCTTGTTTTTCTTTTTCACCCTATTACACAATCAGAACCTTTTCTCTGCAAGCTCTAAATTAAAACAAATCTGTGTTTAAAATATTACCTGTGGAAAAATCTTTAATATTCTTAAAAAAAAAAAAGTTTCAAGAGGAAAGTAATATAAGTTTTAAACAGATATATGTTATCTGTACACAAGGCAGTAGTAGAACTAAACAGGCATGAGGGAGTTGTGTACTTCCTTTTTGTCAGAAATTATCTATATTCCATGAATTTTACATTAAAACCCCTAAATATCACAAATCTGCAACTGATGTTTCCAGCACCATAAAAAATCCACATGTTTTCCTATAGAAGCCATTTCCATAACGCACTGAAATTAACTAAAAAACCAAAATATTTTAGCTCATAGTATTCACCAGCATTTTTTTTTACTGTCAACTGATTTTTAGTACAATATAAATCACACACAACTTCCTCCCTATCCATATACACGCAAAATCCTGCTTATTTCTACCGCAGTTTCAAAAGCAGGAATCGAAAAACTCAACTCGCCGCCCTGAAATTCTTTAATATCACAGTTCACCATAAGCTGCAATTCCTTCTCAAGTTTCCTGGCTTGCTCCACGTATCCCACACAGTATCTGGAACTCCCACAAAAATGTAATCACTAAATCAGCATATGGGGAAAACAGGTGTGGGCTCCTCCAGCACCTGTCACGGCTCCGATGCCGCCCCTCCAACCAATGGGCTGGACATGCCAATGGACTTGGCCATACAAGGGCCGGGCTGCTCGGCCTCTCAAGGTCGGAGCCTGTCATCCCTCTCGCAGCCCTTCCTAACAAGTCAGCCCTGCCAGGCTGTTACACTTTTGATATCAGCGGGGAAAATGTTAACGCTGTGTAATCTGGATTACACTTAACCCCTGCAGCCCACGGCGCTCTGGAAATAGAAGCCGAGTGTCGGCGGCAGCGCCGCGGTACCCGGGACAAGTATTATATGTGATTGTGGAGCTGCAACTGAGGCTCTGCAAAAAAAATGCACCGAGTGCAGCTCTCGTGATAAACATGCTGAGGAAACTAAAGTCTTGCAGCAAGGGAGTCTCAGCAGAGCTCCCTTCAATAGTCTAAAGCAATCCAGTGAAAGGTTTCAAGTGTAATGCTGCCAGTTCATCCCCTTGGAACGGCCTGAAAGTGACCCCCCGACTTAAACAAAAAGGAAGAGATTTAAACATAAAAATGCCTCCTTCCTCTCGGTGACTGCGTGTCATTTTTGCTAACAATGGGGTTAACTCCGCTTTGACTCATGAGGAAGGAAAATGCCTCAGTATCTCCCGTTTCAGGCTCTGGAAACCGTCACTCCAGATGGGGTTCCTGTCATTGTGGAGGGATTTAAGCCACAGTTCCCTGTCACAGATAATAAGGCTGGGCCCGACAGCCAGAGCTCTGCCTCCTTATCACCAAAACACCGAGTGCCACTTTGAGGACCTGACCATAAAAAGCCTGCGAACTTTTATCAGTGCCCAGTCACACAATAGTAAAACATTCCCGCTCCGTGCAGGGAATGCTGCGAGCTGTTGGCAGGGCCGGGCGCAGCCGAGGGGACACAGGCCCTGCTCCGGGAAAACAACGAGGGAATCCGGGAATGGACCAAAACCAAACTCCATCAACAAGGGCTGACCCCGCCCTCCGGATTCTCCACCACTACAATTTGTTGTTTCTCCAAATAATGTCAGTAACTCGGCTCTCTGAGAGATTTCCGAGGTATTAGCACAGAGATCTAAATTTTATTAACTCTGAGAAAAAAACGCCATTTGGTGAGACTAAGTAATTTGTGTAACACGAAGAGGGTTTTAATTCTCATTTGTGCTGTGATACACGAGCTAGTTAAGAACAAAATCATAGTATTTGCAGTGGAGACTAATAAATATAAGGCATGATTTTTTCTTAACACAGCAAAAGGGGAAAAGAACATTAAATTTCAGGTTTTGTTATTGGATGCTCACTGCAATTACCTTCTGGTGTGAAGTCTTGTTTTCCAGATCATGTAAGGGTATGTGTAGCCCTTTCAGTAAATCTGTGTTACTTTCCACTTCCTCTAAGAGTTAGCCAAAATTACTGGAAATTGCTCCAACATGTTTGCCAACACACTGTATTGTGCCCCAGTAACTGAGATTGTGCAGCTTTGATCTCAGACTGCACTAACTGATGAGAGAAAAATACTGGTTTTATTCAGAAAATAATGCAAAGTGCTTACAATGAACGAATGCAGGTGTGAAATCTTTTGTTAAAAGAATGAAGGAAACACGATGATACATTTATGTGACACACAAAGTCACTACACAAGTGTTCCAGAGAGCTCTGGTCATCTTGGTATTGCAGAATGACCCAGGAGCTGTAAACTGCTTCTGTTCCACTATTAATCTAGTATTGATTTATTTTGATTTGAATGGCAGAGCTTAGAAAACACTGCATGAGAACGGCTGGACCAGCTATGACGGGTTTAAATATTGCAGTCAAGCACATGGTAAAAGAGCCCCAATATTTTCCTGAACTTCCCCACACATATGCAAAGTAGTTTTTAATTGCACTTTGCAATTAAAATTAGCATTTCGCTAATTTAAGAAAAGAATCATGCCTTGGCAAGAAGCATCTAAGGAACAGAAGAAGGGCTTCTTGCAAAACAACAACAGAAAGGAATAATTGGCTTCTCTCTCTACGATTCAATATAAATTTTTCTGAAACCAATAATACAAATACCAAAGAGTATAAAAGCACGAAAAGTCATTTGTTGTTTGATCCTTGAGGAAGCAGAGCTGATATTCAACCATCTCAGTGTAATTATCCTAGCACAAGCTTCCTTCCTCAAAATCCAACAGAGACACATGGAAGGCAGGAGCCTGACGTTTACTGAGCCCCCACAGCAAGAGATAAAGGCAGCACCTTTTCCCCAGGCTTGTTCCAGCCCTGCTGCTCCAGAGGCAGCTCTGGGAACCAGGAACTCTGAACCAACAAACACAGATGGGTCACTGCTTCCACAGACGAAGGGACAACCCCACGACTGGCCCCCTCACATCAGGACCCCGGGCTTTATATCCCACTCCAAAAGGAGTTGCTAATGATTAAAGAGCACAATCAGTGTGGTTTGTGCTCTGATCACTGAGTCTGGTTAAAAAGCCAAGAGTTCTGATATGTGATCTGGGCTCCTTACCAGCCCTGGCAGAACTGTAAAGAACTTGATTATCTTCATTGTCACATCAGGAAATGATACTTTTCTGCCTTGAAGCAGGAATGTAGGATGACCTCATGTGTAAAAAGTGTTATGAAGTGTAAAAAAAGTGTCAGGTCATTCAAAACACTCAAGTGTTTGGTTTCTTGTAATATTACACAAAAAGGAAATGGTTGTTGCTGTCAAAGCTACCATGTATCATGTTAACAACTCTATTTTTGCACTTACTATTGGAGCTGGCCACAGAGGATTTTTGTTGGTATTTCATCCCAAATCATTGGGAAAACCATGTCCAAAATTTGACTAAGACTGAAATGAAAAGTGATTTCCTTTGGAAAAGGCAAACCTTTCACTTAAATCCTGTGGGCAGTTCTGCTTCTGCTCTTGCAATCAGAGCACGGAAAAGCTGCGAAGCAGCACAAATTTGGAGTAAATATGTTTTAAATATCATAACTTTTTCAAGTCTAAATATTCCTCAGGCCTAAAGTAATGGAAAAGCCCTACTAGCACTGCTAAGTATTACTGCTGCTCTGGTAGGCACTTCCACCATGGAGATCAAAAGGATAAATGATTAAAGTTTCCTCATGCTCTGAAGATGCCATGCAATAATGGAGAATATTTTTTTCTTTCTAAAATGACAAAAAAATTCTCCTCGTCCATTCTTTAACTTATTTTTGCTGGTTTATACTCAGCTGTAGCAGGAATAGGTGGGTTGCCAACATGTGGGCTGAGCACCACAGATACAGAGGAGGCAGAAGGACTGGCCCAGCCTCGCCAGCAGCAGCAAACCTCAGCCACCACTGATAATCACATCCTACATGAAATGCCACACCTTTTTTTTCCTCTGTGACAGTCACAGAATGAAGGACAAATAAAGCAGCCACAGCAGCAGATTCCCACTCAGTTTTCATTCTTTATACATGAAAGTTCAGTGAGACAAAACAGGGCATATTCCTGCACTGCAGCTCAGCTCCCTTCCCACAGCAGGGAAGGACCACATGTATCACCACAGGCTTTACATGCAGCAGAACGTCCTGCTGAAAGCAAGACAATTGTTTTATTATTTGCTTCCTGATACCTATCACTGCCAAGAAGTTCAGCCTAAAACCTGGCTGTTTTTCTCTTCTTTTATAACACAAAATATTCCACTTTCATCAGCCTGAACAATAGTAAGGTGTTTCATCCTTTAGATATCGTTAGATCTCCCCTGTTATGTATAAAACATATTCAAGTACCCGAGGAGTATTCTTAGTCACCAAAAGCTATTTTTAGTTTTTAAACTTCCTGCGGGTCAGTTTGGCTACAGAAGCATGATCATTGCTGTTTCTTTAATCTAAATTAACAACACAGCTCTGCAGAGTCAGACCTTGACCCTGCAGTGCCGAGTACACGAATTTACCACTGTCTAAAATCCAAGCAGGAGTGAATCCCCAGTGAACATAAACATCAAAAGAGAACAACCAGAGAAAAAACAGATAATTCAACTCAGCAATGGTGTTTTGTCTATTTAAGCTCATCAACATTATTTCTGTAGGCTGAAATTCCTTTTTCCACAGACAGATGTAGTGTATTGTTTTATGTGATGTTTACAAACTTAATGTATTTTCCTCAGGCTCTATTAATATTCTCAACTTCAACCAGTGAAGCATCTGCAAATTTCCTTATGAAGCTGTTTTCCTGTCCTTTGAGTTGGGAGGCTACTTACATTTAGCTCTAACACTATTCCTTTCAGTATCCCTGACACATTTTCAATTACATTTTGCCACGCTATCAGTTCAAATTTCACGTTCTAATTATAGCCACAAACACATCCACCCCAAACCAGCTCAGGGAAGGAGTGGTGCCCAGCTTTCAAAACTTCCCTGAAACACACAGGAGGCCAAATTAGATTATGACAGACATTTCCATGAGCTAAGCAACTTGGAGAGCTTAACTTCTTAAAGAACAAGACCTTTCTGGCAGGCTCCCCAGCCATAATACTGCATGCTAAAGAAAATCTGAACTATTGACATACTCCATTTTCAGCTTACTTAAATAATATTTTCCATACTTGTGCTCAATTAGTAGTGATATTTAAAAAGGAAATAATTGACATTATGCAAAAATACATGGGTGTGAAAAATTCTGAGTGCAGTACGTACCTAAAGTTTGCTACAGCTATTGTATTTCTTGGCCAAATATTATAGCTTGCTATGAAAATAAAAGAAATTTTTAAAAAAGGAGGTTTAGGATTAATTACTTAATCCATGGTTTTAAAAATAAAAAACTTCTAAGCCTGTCTAGCATTATCCATAAAATACAAAGAAAAAGAAGAGCCCTTTTAGCAATGCTGTATGCTCAGTTTTGGGCAAAGGTATTCAGCATTTACAGATGAAAAATGTTCATGATTTGAAATTTTATCAGTGTCCCTGCTATAAACCACTCTAAGAAAAGACACCGTCTTGTTTCAAATGTTGGACCACTTCCAGTATCTGGCAAATTTTAACATGTATCCCTGGCTTGCCAAACATGAAAGCTAGCTGTCAAATTCCTCCCAGATATGATAAAGATGGCACTCAGGATTCAAACTCTCATTTATATAAAATAACACATACAAAAGGTTTTTAGACTTGATATGGCATGAAGTTTAAATTCTAGCCTGAAGCATCTTTGCTGTGAAACATTATTTTAAGTAGACAACCACAAGCAATTATTAAAGAATTAGAACTTCATGGGTTATAAAATCCACTCTTCACCCCCAGAATATTACCCAGCTCCAGACTAAGGTGTGGGAAAGGCAGCTGCTTGTCTTTGTGATTTCAGAGAAACACTATCTGTGACCCGTGGACTTTATAAAGCAGTTGCTGACCTACAAACAAGCTGGATTGCTTGGTCCTAAATGAACTCCTTGAGACTTAAAATGATTAGTAATCCATTAGCACTGATAATGCTGTTTCCACAGTGACAGCTTAGTCAAGCTCTCAAAGTCCAATTTTTGATGCATTTGTCTTTGTTTCACTTTCTATCCAACTCAGCAGATTATTAAATTTTATATCACTGAGGTTTGCATTTTACCTGTTTTATAGAAGGAATCATCAACTAGATTTTCCTATTAAAGAGTACTAAAATGCCAGTTTAACTCAATCTTTTTCAATCTTATTATTAAAAAACAAAGACAATATAGACTGATATTAATCTTCAAGAATCAAAAATTACTCCCTAGTATATAAATTAAATATATTTTATAGTCCTTTCAGAGACTATAAATTTCCAAACAAAATTAATGGTAAAAAGGAGCAAACCAGAGTTCAAACAAAGAGGTATTTCATGGTACATAAATGCTTTATTTCAGTCCTTTCCCAAACAACAACACGTAGATGTACAAACACAGGCTCTCAAACACAGATCTTCATGTACTTGCAACAGTTAAATTATAAATCAGCAGCAGCAGTAGCTGACTGAAGGCCTCCTTTCAGCAACAGTGCACTGCAGATAAGCCATATGGAACATGAAAAGTTTCCAAGTGCAGCAATCCATCTGCATAATATCCTTCATAATCTTTTAGAAGTTCTTTAGGAAAAATATTATCTCCTACTCATAGTTTGCCAAGAAAAAAAATGGCTTAACTCTGACTAGAATTCATTTAATAAAAAGAATGGGGTTCTTTAGGTCTACCTGCCCATGCAGTATTGCAATTACAAATGCTTCTTGTCCTGAATGGTTCTTTACAGCTTTAAAATTGGAAAGGATAACAGAACTATTTCAGAGTCTCGGTACTCAAGATAACTTAGTGCTATCAAAGCAGTAATTACAATACAATTGGAAACCATTCCCAAAGAAAATGTTTAGCAGATTCCAAGGATTTATGCTATTGTTAATATGCTGTTCATATGTAAGATTATGGGCACTGGCTACATCTCCCAGAACAAGATCTAGTACTTTTAATATTTGTATGGAACCACCACCTCATTTCACCCACCCCCAAAATAAGCAAGCTGAATAGGAGAAGGGAAAGCAGGTATTTGAAAACACCAGCTGAGATCAGTGTGTACAACAGGAAGCAGAGAGCCTCCCCAAAAATAGGGAAATAAAGTACAAGCAATTACATCTCTGTTTTTACTGAACTAAAATAATGAGAATGTGGGACTTCCAGACACAGCTCTAATAATGTCACAATTCACGTTTCAAATACAGAACTTCTCAGTTGTGTGTCAACACAATACATTGAACATGTTTTTTTCCTGCACAGCCTCCATTTAGTGCAAATTATTCAAAAGCCTGAGCACCTCTTTGAAGACTGTCCTGACTTAATGTGAAAAGGGGTGGGAAATCAAAGGTGGGACCTTGAGAGGTAGAGAGAAAAGGCTGTACAGGAATCAGGGCCAGTGAAATTTGAGTAAGCTTTATCATGTAATTCATGTCAACATTGGATAAAGACTGGCTCTGGAATGCTTGATTTTTATTTTTCTTTTTAAAAAGTCATTGTAATCAGCAAGTACTGAATTTTAAGATATTTGCAGCAAAAAGCAGGGCTTTAAATGGTACCAGTTTGTTACAGTTATAGAAAAGTTTACAGTGGGACAATGTAGAACAGCTTTGATCTAAAAAAATCTTTACAACATTCCCAAAATATTTGGGACTTTTTAATAAGAAAGGCATTATTCACTTCCTGTTAAAATGACCCAGTATTTCTAGTAAAACATAAAATTTAAGTTAAAATTCACCCTACTGCAAATTTAACTAACTTGCCTAGCTTTCCACAGTCTACACTATGAATTAAATATCACATCACTGATATGACGTAAGAGGTACAAAAAAAAAAAAACCAAAAAAAAAAAACCTGGCAAGTCACTGAATGAACTGGATGTGTAATTGTTTACAAGTATTTGTGAAGAATGGTGTGTCACATGTCACATGTGTGTCACATATCACATATCTGACACATGTCTGTCACATGTCCCAGGCTGCTGGGGTACTCAGAGGTCTGTTCCACAGGAACTGCCACCACCAACATTTTCTTTCCTCAGGTGCAGTTCCTCCCCAGAGCACTCCAGGAGCAATTTCCAAGGGAGGCGCTTTGTTCAGGTGAGTGCTGAGCGTTACAGCCCCTGCAGTACAACCCTGGCAGTGAACAAAGCACAGACTGCCTGAGCCTCCTGCTGCACAAGCACCATCAGCTCCTGGCCCAAATTAAAAGCAACGTATTAAAAACTGCAGACATGGTGAGGTCCTAAAGGCAGGAGTAGTGAAACACTGGAGATGAGCCTCCCTTCCTTTGGGCAGTTCATGCTAAAACAGTGCCTGAGGAAGGGTGAGGATCAAGAAGCAGCACTGCTGCTGTCCCTCCTGCAAGCTGGTTAATCCCTGGCAGAAGACACAACCAAACCCACGAGCCTGGAAGTCAAAAACTTACATTTTGGATTACATTAAGTCTCCACTGAAATCAAGCCTACCACAGAAAGACCAGTCCTTTATCTAGCTGTAGTTGCAGGAGATGCTTTGTTCTGGGTCTATTCTTTCCATGCACAGCTTGTGTAAAGTCACTCTCTCTTGATTAACAGATGCCATGGGCCTCACTTTGAAATTGCAAAGTAAAAATATACTTTTCTGTCACTAGAGAATTTCAAAGGCACCAAATTCTGCAGCAACACAAGGGCTGCAGCACACACGAGACCAGCACAGCTTGAAGAACTTGTTCATACAGTAATTATGTCTTTGTGTGATTGCCTGCATGAACTCCAGCACTAACAAGCAATGAGCTGTTGCGGATTTTCTTGGAGTCAATTTTCAATCCTACTTAACACAACGTCTCCAGAACAGCTAAACCCAGAACTGAATCTTTGACAAGCATTTCCAGAGCAGGAGGTGTGAGAACTGGACCTTGTGTGTCTGCCCTATAAATTTCAAAAGTAAAAATGTTCTCCTAACATGGACCAGAATCAGCTGGAAAAACATCCCTTGCACAGTTGGGAAATAAAACCAAATTTCAGACAAAAGAAAATCCAACCCCTGCCTATTGCAGGGCTGATTCTGCAGAGATTTTTGGTAGACAGAGCACACAAAAGCTCTGTACCAGTATTTGACACGGATTTAGGCTTCTGGCCCTCCCAGCAGCACAGCCTCCAGAGGAGCACCCGATCCAATCTGAGATTGTAATGATGCACAGCCAAGTCAGCTGCCACTCATCACTCAGCTTTTTCTGGTAGTTCATTAAAAATGAGAACATCACAGCAAATTTCAGTTCACAGCTTTAAAGTCATGTCACTGGTGTAACTGTGACAGGGCTGGCGTAGGACAGAGAGCACCCTGAACTGCAGCTCCATAAAATCACTGCTGGCAATACAGCAGCCAAGTACAGTCATTATTAGCAAGACTTCAGAAACTTCTATAAAAAGATGCATTCTAGACAAACTTCAGATATCTATATGCTTTAAGTAGTGACTAAATCTGGAATTCATCAAAATTCAGAATACCAGCAGAGCATGGTAAATTTAAAGTCTCGGCACTGTTTTAAAGAGGTAGAAGAAATAACAAATTCTTAACCCTAAAACACTAAATTTATTCAATGCTTTAGATTCAAGGGAAGTACAGCTTTAGATTATTTGCAGGCAAACTGAAGCTGCTTCAAAAAAAGTCCGAGTCTATCCTACTTCTGAAAATTCTTTCTATATCACCAATGAAGGAATGCAAAACAACATTAACTCGGAACAAAAACTTTCTGCCAGTACTGTCAGCTGGCTTAAAATCACCAATAATCTGACATTTTGAAATAAATAAATAAAAAGGCACGTTAGTCATCTGTATGTCCAAAGCAATTTCAGCACTGCCAAAGAATTAAAATAATATTGTTGAGTAAAACAGTATTACCAAATGCAAGATACAGAAAAATTAGTGATAACAGTAAACAGCTCAAAAAAAAAAAAAAAAAAAAAAACAAACCACATTACTGTGGGGATTAAGTGTTGAATTTAATCTCCCAAACTAAAAAGAAAAGAGGGGAGAAAAATAAGAGACAAAGACATCATCATGACTGGCAACTGGTCTGTTCAGCACAAAATACACAGTTCTCTTCTGTCACAATATTGAAAATAAATATTTGCTACCTTGACATTTTAAATTTTTCAAGGTAGTTGTTTTTTCCTAAACCATGAGTGGGACCTAAAACCCCAAGCTATAACTTGTTTATAAGTCAGGTTTATAGCAAACACTTTTACTAGAAAAATATAAGATTCAAACCACTAGACACAGACACATAAAAATATACATGTGCATATATATAAAAGCTTTTGATGACTCATTCCAGACCACTCCAGTTTTCAAGCACTTTCCCCTCTTTTTAAGGTAAGCCAAAAGAAAATTTTAGTCCTTAACCATACATAAATCCTCCTCAATCACCTCCTTAAAATGCCTCAAAGGTATTTGTGTGCCATCTCAAATTATTTGAAATGTTATATGCAGTATAATTACATTTACATAATCATTTAGCAAATCAAGCCCAATAATGCCTACATTTTCTCAGCATCATGGGCAGATTACTAAGGCTTTTCCTTCCTTCACTGAAATAATTTTTAAGCTTCTTTCTTCTTTTAAACGTGCATCACTTATTCCCCCAGTGTTTGGAGACCAAATCAAGTGGTTTGAACTACAGAAATACATAATACTACAACCATTACATGTTCTCATATCAGCCCAAAGCTTTTTTTTTTCTTTTTTCTTTCTTCATTCCCCCCAGGTCTTGCTCACTTCTGGCAGCTCTCCATCTATCAAATACACAGGAATGCAAAACAATGTTAACACATCACAGTGTCAGCCTCCCTCCAATCTCCAGTGTATGTTTAACCATCAGCATTCCTGGTGCTGCCTCACAATCCTGTAAAGCTGTGCTGATACTCCATGTAAATTTGGAGATTTTAGTCACCTACGTTCAGCATCAGTTTTCATTTTCTTGGTTGCAGGGCATTTCCTTCTTAAAAACAAATTTAAAAACTTACGGTGTAGCTTGTGTTCTAAACCAACTTCAAAGAAACAACTATTTTTTAAGAATTTGACCCAATTTCCACCATCTTACTTTGGAGCTTTGAATAGCAAAATACGGAAGCCCAAATTGCTCTGCAAACCCTTATCTAGATCGGATGCACCAGGTATCCACCAAGGAAGGAAATAAGATCAATTAACTGAAGGTCATTCTCATCTAATTTTGTATGTGTGCATCCAAGTATATATTTAGATACAATTCCCAGATCTTCATTTTCACATGAAGTCAACCCAAATTTTAAAAAAAAAAAAAAAAGGAAGCAATGAACCAATTCAAGTGCTACCAAAACAAACTACTACACACCAACAACAGTTCAAAATACACATTGGTTATTCCCAGCCTGGAAAAGAAGCAATGCTGGGAGGTGGAGAAAGCTGGATAAAAAACAAAACCAGAGAGGCTTTTGGTTTATAAACACAGTGTTTCAACACCAACTTTTCTGTTTATGCTCCCCACACTGTTACACTTGTCTCTTGGCATATGCTCCATCTGGCTGGGGAGATGCATCTGCTTCTTCCTGCTGCAGGCTCTCCACGTGCAGCTGAGCTCTCCGTGCTCGCTCGGAGCCAGGAGCCAACAATCCCATCTCTGATCCCAGAGATGCTCCTGACTATGGAATGTGCACTGCTCCTGTAACAGCTCTATTAAAATTTCATGAAAAGGCAGAGATGAAATGTATTTTAATGCAAGAAAACAGCTGATTACAGCAGAAGATTAAACTGGCTTGTTGACCCTGCTGAAAGCAGCAGCGGGGGTCATTTACCTGCTTTGTCTGAACGGTGACAAAACCACTCTCACACCAAGGCATCACAAATGTTACTCCCCATTACAGTCACCAATTCCCATGGTAAGATATTTAATACAAACATCCAAATCACTTGCTGGAATTTACACCAGAGCAGTCCTTCCACAAGAATGAGTATGATTGCAATAATTATGTGCCATAGTTTAAGAGAGATGGGTTTTGGGTGGGTTTTTTTGTACTTTCTAGTTACAATTTTTATTACAGATCATTACCTATTTCAAGGACAGCTGTCAATATCTGGGGTATAACCTAAGCCTTATTCAGCACATTACACTACACTGAAAACAGCATTAAACTACAGAGCACAGGAGAGGCTCATTAACTGACACCCACCCGGAATTCTCCTGGGCACAGATGCCAACTGGGAAAGTAGGTCACATTTTACACAGGCTCCTAAAAATCAAATCACCTCAGTCTGATGAGGTGAGATGAGGAACAAGCAAAATCCACCGTGGCCAAGTGTAGGTGAAATAAACCCTGGTTTACTGCATCAGTCAAAGGAAATAAAAACATGGGAAAAAAGATAAAACGCTGAGCTGAACAGGCAGGAAGAGCCATCGTCAGCCCTGACTCCCAGGAGAAGTGAGGCTGGGAGAGAGGGAACAACTGTGCAACTGCTGCTTTCTGAGGCCTTCTCGAGGGGCAGAAGGACCCAAAATGGAAGTGATACTTCATTGTAAATAACCTGCAATAATCTTAACATCCTGCACTAAAGAAAATATACAAGTGCCTGTTCATCTCCATCTTTTTCTCTGCATTTGAAAACAATGAATGCTCAAGGTCTCGCATTGTCTTTTATACATTAAAACATTTTGTTGACCATATGTATATAGAATCCTGATAAAACCTGAAATCCTTCCCATTTTACTCTGCAGAAATACTTCTTTCTTCAGGAAAAATAATTACTTGTCAAGAATAATCTGTTAGAGAAAAAAAAGTCCATGAACATTAAAGCATCAAATGCTTTAACACCTACAGCGAGTCCTTCAAATCATAGACAGTATTTCAGTGTAACAATCTGCAACTGTGCCAAGATGGGTTTGTAAAACCAAATACACGATCCCAGTATTTCAGGAATTCAAAGCACACACTGAATAAAAAATTAATACCTCTATATGGTGCACCTATGCTGTGCTCTTGCAATACCTCACACTCCAATAACCCCATAAAAGAGCAGGCACAGGACAGCAACAGATCATTCCCATCTACAATAACGTGTTCAGCAAAAGACATGAGTGCATGCATCAAAAAAGAAAAAAAAGTCTAATATTCGTTTAAGATGCCAGTGCTCTTCCTCCCACTATGTTTTCACAAACATTCCAGCAGCAACAGAAGACACCAAGCTCTGGGCATATGAAAGCAATTCCTATGCCAAAACTGAGCAGGAGACAACTACGAGGGGAAGATGTCTCATCGATTTCACTTAATCATTTACAACATTGTCATCTACCCAATACCAGAAATAAGTAGCAGCAGATTTGGTTACTCCCTTACCCAGCTTCTGAGCTGTGTGGAATTTCCTCCTAGCCCAGGAAAACCCACCCTCCTGCCATGTTCTGGACCACAGTGGGTCCAGAACAGTTCCATACTGAGCCTATGTCACAGTAAATGCCATTTATCACATTTGAGGATGTAAGTGAATTACTAAACTAAGATCTATACATCAGCTATAACTCCATAAAATGGAATTACTTATTATAATTCAGTTTAGTATGAATTTGACAGATTTTAGGTGCTTTTCTGCAGTAATTTTCATTTTTTAAAATAGAATTTCAATGTCATTACAATAAAGAGAAGCCATTTTACACTGTTCTTTCAGTATGTTTCCAAAATGCTTGTAATGTCACTAAACATTTATCACACTCCAAGCACCCATCAATCCAGAAAGAAAAAACCCAGAAATATTTCACAACCAGGCTAAAGAGCACACAGGACTAATCTGAAGAGACAGGAGGATGCATTCCTAAATTACACTGTATTTGAAAAATGGGAATAAAGTCCCAAATTCCACACTAGCATAAAACATTAAACCCAGAGATGAAAATTAGAAAAGAATCTGCAGATGAATCCTTGCATGTTCCCTCAGAGCACATCTGCCCTTGAGTGTTAAGTGCACTTTGAATGTTCTTCTCAGGGGTCAAACACTTGACCCTGGTAAAAAAAAAAAAAACACCAACAAGATGAACCCAAAAAAGCAGCCTTGTACAGAATTATTCTGAAGAGGTCCTTAGTCCTTGTGACTGAAGAAGCACCATTACCGTGAGTCACAGCACAAAGAAGGCCTTGCATGCAGAACAAAACCCAGCTGAACTTGCATCCCTGTCCCAAATTCACGTCTGTCACAATCAAAAGCTCATTCTGCAGGAATTAGGTTTTCCCTTCCTCTCCAGTGGCTATCCCTTATTTATGCTAATCCAGTGACTAAGCCTCCAACTCTTCGTGGCTTGTATTATCCCTCTCTTTAGAACTCAATGCTGAAGACAGAAGTTGGGGAGGTTTTTTTTTCTGATCATAAAAGACTGTTGACAAATTAGCAGAGAATTTTCTCAGAAAGAAATATAAAACATTTGTCTGTATCTCAGTTTTGTCAATCTGATTTTTTGCTTGCACACTCATGTACAAGATCAGCTAGTACCATCCCTGTTCTCAGATCCCCTTGGCAATAGGCTCTTCAGCTATTCAAGGCTAATCATTATTCTGAAATCATTCCTAAAAAGCAAAGCATTTGTTCAGAAGACAACTTCAGAATTTAAATTAAACCCTTAAGTCAGCCACCTGTTTTGGTCTATTTACAGGACTACTGGAGACATGCTCTGAAATGCAGTTACAGTACATCAAGGCTCCAATTGCCAAGAAAATCCTTGAATTCTACTGCACCTAATTTAGAAATTATGTACTGAAAAGAGTTTCTATTTAAAGCTCAAGCATTATAAAAGTAGATGAAACCAATACCTTAGAGTAAATATATTCCTGTTATTCTATTACTGCAGAAACTGCAGTCGTTCTGCTGCTATTTTAATTGACAGTCACTGGACAACAAATTCAATTAAGTTCATTTATTCCACAGATTCTCTTTTTTTGGGTTTTTTGTTGGGTTTTTTTGGATTTTTTTTTTTTTTTGGCTGAACAAGGGGCAGCAGAGGTGGTGGCTGATTTGATCCATGTTCAAAACATGACTAAAGTGGCTACTACCTCAGAGGAGAAAAAGGGCCAACTATAATTGCCTGTTAGGCTGAGGGCACTCTTCTGACCTTTCTCTCTCCCACTCAGTCGATTTTTTTTCTCCCCATTAAAACCTTGAACATTTCTCCCCCTCCTTCCCCAGAAAAACAACCATTTTTCACACCTCTATTTCCATTGCCAAATGTGATTGAAATCAAACATGTTTCCCAGAAACTGGCAGGGGGTGGAGGGCAGATGGGAAAACAACATGGCTGTAAAGACAAGTTATTGCCTTAGAGAAACCAGACTAAAAGCAGTAGCTCACATTTTATAACACAGTATTAAATAACTTTAAAACATTTGGTTAAAATATCTTTAAAGACTCTACATTGTTCTACATTTTAACTATGAAGGAGATAAGAAGACTGACGTGTCTTTTCAAATTGTTACCTCAACAATATCTGAGTTGGTTCTGCTTTCGTGGGGCTCGTTGTATTCTGTGTATTTTAGTAGAACTTTGTCCATGTCAGTGCTGGCATACTGAAAGAGTTTGTTAGAGCTGTTAAAAATGATGAGTGCTATTTCACAGTCACAGAGCACACTCAACTCATAGGCTTTCTTCATTAATCCAAACTTCCTCTTTGTAAAGGTGACCTAGAGAAGAAAGAATAAATGATTGGTTTGTTTTTTTAAAAAAACACATGAAGAGTGTTTGAAGGAAAATAATCAAGGAATACACTGATTTGGCCTACACCATGTATTCCTACTGTCATATGCAGTTTAACACAGCCTACAATATCTGGTGCCAATTTTAGGGCCCAATGTTCTCTATTAGATTAAGTTAAACAATTACACACCCCCAATTCTTCCAGTGGTAAATAACTACCAAGGAGAGTGAAATTTAAGTTAGAGTTCCAGTTAGAATAGGATAATTTAGTTTAATTTCCACTGTTCAACAGACTGACTTTTCAGGTATCACAATATTTTCTTCTGTGGTACTTACAACCTTAATTGTAATAAAATCAAAGAAAACAGAACAATCAATGGAAGTAATACTGTTACTATGCACTATGATTTCTAATTATGCAAAGCTAAGAAATACAGCTATTTTGTTGCTATTAAGTCATCTAATCAGATTCACTTATAATTTGACTTCTTTTCTGCCACTTGGAAACATCAGGACACAATAGTTCTGTCCAGTTAGAACTGCTGTGGGGAAACAAATCCATTACAGACCATCACAAAGGAGCATTTTCCCATCAGGGAAGGAGGAAACAGTTATGAAAGTTACCACCAGTTATGATAAAAAAGTTTAAAAAATTATTCTTTTCACAAGACAGCAGCTAAGGATGAAAAAGTGTCAATGCATGACAGTTCCAAGCATGAACCTCTGTGACAGGTGAGTGATCCACACACCCCACGTCCAATAGACAACAGTCAATGAGCTTTTGCAAGAGAGGAATGAAGTAACACACAAGAAACAATCAAACCTGTTTTCTGGGTTTCTGTAGTTTAATTACCAAGCTGTACATCAAGTTTTTTGGGAAAATGGATGGGAAACTTCTGTCTATATACACCTGAAGGCTTTTTTTTCTCCTCATTATCTCACACATATTACTTTCTTAATACCATTGATAATGCAAAATTTATCCTCTTCTTCCCACCATGTTAAGAGTCTCAGAGGACACACAGATCCAGCTGTTGTTCTTCTGACACACACAAAAGGTTATTACCTGAGTATGAGCAGCTATTGGGTGGTTTAGTGTTTAACACTATTGTTTAGTGTTTGTCAGGAAAAAGGCATCATAAACAAGTTGTGTGTGTGCTGTGTCACCTGGAGAAGTCCTCAAGGTTTACTGCCACTGAGGACCAGCAGGATCCTGGACAAGAGCTCTTCATTCTTTACTGGAATTTTATCTTTCTCACCTCTGTAAAGGCTGCTTCACTTGTGAGAGTCTCAGCTGGCATCAACTTCTCACTTGGTGCTTGGACAGTGCTGAGCACAAACCCCTCTACCCCAGCACTCCAAGCCATACTTCAATGCACACAGATTATTTTAAATTCAGTTTTCATCTCAGAACCCAAAAGCAGGCTTAGTTCTGGAAATTTCTCCTTTTTTTTTCCCCTTCCATTTAGGAGTACATCAAACCTAATAAAAATGTCTCTTTATTGCAGGTAAATTATTTCCCCAGCACTATTTTAATATTGCTTAGCAAAAAAAAAAAAGTGTGAGGAGGAGACAGCAAAGGCAGCAAGATTGAGCTCCTTTGATATCTAATTTACTGCACTGGAGTCTCTTCAGCTTAATGAAGATAAATGTCCTACAGCTCATTCAAGCAGATAAAGCTGCTTAATTAATAATACAATGACAGTCTCATGACAATCAAAATCCCCCCGAGGAATGGTCTATATATTCTGTTTTGAGCTCACATGCAATCCCATCAGAAATAAGATGCTTCTAACAAAACAGTAGTTTTTCTTCCCACACAAGTTGCATGAACTTGTTTTGCAGGCAAAGCTCTATCCCATTTTACTTATATTTTCAAACATAAAAAATTTAAAACTCAAACTAAACATCTAACCAGGCCATCACAGGCATGTTCATGAGTGATTCTACTCACCAGTCATACGTGCCATAGAAAAACTGACAGGAGACAAATGAACTACCCTTTCTGTTCAAAACAAACCCTGAATGCCCTCCTCATCTGGGTCAATGAAAAAATCTCAAAATAAATATCTTATAAATGCCCAGTGCATCAGAGCATTCTACTATGTTAAATTTCTATATCCTGGCTACGAAAATCCCAGGACACCAGTGAGGATAAAGGCCATTGATACTTCTACTTATACAAGGTAAGATTCCACTAACAAAAACTATTTAATCTCTCTAAAACCTTTTAAAAATTAAATGCAGTGTGTTTTCATCTGAGTTTCCACAGAACAAGAATAAGGCAAGCCTAATTTTATTTTTAGGTTAGAGCTTAAATCTTCTTCCTCGTCACTCAATAGCCCGAAAAGGTGCCAGCCAAGAACCTGCCAGAAACAAAACTACAATGTAATTCCCTATTTTGCTTCACCCACAGCAATGGTGTAAGTGGTCTAAAATTTTATACAAATGCACTGATTCTCTTCCTTTCCATTGTTTCGTTCTGAACAATGGGATGGGGATTCAAAAGAAAAAAACAATTCCTCCTGAAAAAAAAAAAGCCTCACCAAAGTCAGGGTAGAAGTGTAATGCTATTTGTTTCTCAAGCAGAACAAAACCAAGGTTGCCCAACTTAATCCAGATTCATTAAAAAAAAATGTAATATATGGTGTTGATTTCCACCTCTTCCATGTGCTTTAAGTTGTAGAGCAAGATCTGAAAAGATCTGAAGTCATTAATTCATCTACTTTTACTACGTGTACTTAAGACATTTATCTACATCAAACATAAAGTCACTGGGTGATTAAAGCTGTTCAAACACAATACTTGGCTTTCTCCCAAACTCCAATAATACTTTTCTTGCTATATATAGACTTCTCAGAGTTTACATTGCTTTAAAGTGATACAGGGAGAAAAACAATCTTGATTTCACCAACAAAACAATGGGCTCTGAGCTGATGTGTCAGCAGCAAGAGAGTCCCATGGAATTCTGACACTACCCCAACGTCAAGCTGCTGCTCAGAAGTTGAAAAAGGAAACCAAACAGCAGGAAGGGAACAGAACAAAACAGCACTACACCACTATATAAGTCCATATTTTGCCTGCATCCTGAATTCTGGGTCCCTTGGCCATCAAAAATAACGGAGCAATACTCCAGAGGGTTGAGGGGAAAGGAGCAAATACAAATTCTGTATTAAAACAACTAAGCAAGCAAGGCAGCTATAGCCTGAAAAAACTTATTTAAGAGAAAATAAGCGAATTTCTAGAGTGGTCAGACTCTAGATAGGAAGTCACTGTTGCCTCTTCCATACAAGAACTAAATAATTGGCAGAAGGGTAAATAAAATGGTGTTTCTTGAAACAACAGGCAATAAAGCTTTAGGAAATTCCAGACAGAAGATGTTGTAAATGCTGCAATGTTGTAAGGGCTCAAAGGATAACTGAACAACTTCACTGGTGGGGGGCGGAGAAAACAAACAAAAAAAATCCATTAATGGTTACTAAATATACGGAAACCACATCCAGCTCAGGAAATCCCTGAGCTAAGAATAGTTAAAAGCTGGAAGAGGATTACAGGGTCGTGTAACATGTGCTTCTCCAGCCCACACGTATTTGCTCATGACCATCACTGGACAAAAGATGTTGGCCCAGCAGCACCTTTGGCCTCAGCCACTGTTCTTAAAGATCTTAATCATTCCTGTAATAATCTGCCTTAAAAATTATAGCTTCCAGTTACCTCGCTATATATATTGCAGTATCCAATTAGAATTTTATTTTGTATCTCATGTAGCAATTTAGAAATTAGGAGTCATCGACTTTTGATACTTTTTAAGTTCACAGGGCACCTCACTGTTAGGGCACAAGCAGCCAAGTGAGCAGCTTTCCCAAAAACATTCACTGTGAGCCCTCTTTTCCCTTCTTACTGACAATTTTTAAAGACTGTTGTGGCAAATAGCTCTTACAAGAAATACAAATCGATATAAATCTCTTAAATAGAATGTTAACAGAATTTGTTACTGTATCCAAAGCACTGTAGATACTGCCCGCAGCTACCTCAAACTCCTCTGTCCAAGTGCTACAGAAAATACCTTTACTAGATCCTTCCTGAATTTCTCATCCTTTCTCTGTCTCCAGTAGTAAGTGTTCCTAGTAGTTATCAGATCAAGTGATGAGTCTGTTTAAAAACATCCCTCCACTCTACTGGTAATGCAGTAGGGCACCATTTCAATAGGAACAGCCATTTTAAATTTTAAGTAGCAAGAGTTATTACTTATAAATAAATTTTTTTCATCACACAGTCATAAAACCATTGAGATTTCTTATTCATATTCTGGCAAGGGCATCCATGGATACATGAAGACAAAGCTTCAGAACAGTGAATTAGGATGAATGTATTCAAATTTTCCATTAATTTTTAAGATTACTGATGGACCTGTTCATGCAGAGTTCTTATTTCTCACCTGCCTATTCCGTTCATCCATTATTCTCGTGATCTGTATTTTCTTTCTCCCCATTTTCGCCTCTTCTCTCTTTTGCTTTGCAATCCAGAAATAAACTAATCCAAGAAATGTCCCTCTTCAGTGTTCTAACACATGATACAGTTTTCTTTTACTTTGTCTTCAGCTTGAGAAACGGTTCCTACTTCTTCTTATAAGCACCTAAAAAAAATTGAAAATATTAATGTACAAATTACTAAAAAAGAAGTATCATTAAAAACCCATAGAGCCAAAAAAACATGCACATCATGAAATTTCAGTGAGAAATCAAGTGTTTTTATTAGCAAAGTGTTACACGACACAGTCTCTTCCAACTGGTTTGCTGCATTCTACCTACAAACTACAGACTTCAAATGACCAATAATGTCACAGACTTCCAAGTGAATGCCTTAAAAATACAATTGTCAAAGGGGTGGTGCTCATCACTCCAAGCTTTAGGCCTTAAGTTATCTGAGGTTTCACACATTTGCAAGTTTTGGTAAACTCCATTCAATATTTTAGGAAACCTTATAAAGAAACGTTTTGTGGTGCTTGTTTCCTCTTGTAAAATTATCACAAAAATAACAAAACATGAAAATATCAAGTTTCTACTCCAAAGCCAAATTACATCTTCTTTTGTGAACCAATACCCTTTTGCAGCCCAGAATCTGTTTCATTGTTATACTGTTCACCAAGACAAATGTGCAGGAAACTTGAAAAGCCTGTGTGCCATCACATTTAAATCTGCACTGAACTATCTGATATTTAACAAACTTCAAATGTTTTTTCAGTAAAAAAATTGCTAAGCTAGACATATTGCTTGAATTGTAGGATAACATCAGTTGAAGAAAACTGGAGAACAATTTAAATTAAATGGCCTCTAGAACATAAAGGGCATACTAGAATTTATAAAAATGAAATAGGTACATTTATTTATCTTATTATCACCCAATACTCATCCAAAGGGGTAAAACCAGCCCCAATATCAGCTGATTTCCTCCCTAACTTCCCAACCCCAAACATCTCCAGAAGTCAAGCCTTGCATATTTTAATCTGGGTGTCACCACTCTGTATCCTTGAGGCCACTAGTAGAAAGTGGTGCAACCACATCACCATCAGACAGTTAATGAGCAGAGACAGCAAGAGGCGATTAGTCACAGGCTGCACTTCACAATACATTCAATTTACACCGAGGAAACAGACATGATGTTCTTGGGAGAAAAAAAAACCAGAGGTGGAGGAACATCACAAAATGAAGGGATGTCATTTTCTATTTACCTGACAGCAACAAAGGGCTGCTTTAAAAAAAAAAAATCCCAAAATGCCCAAGAGTATTTAGAAATAATATTTCATGAAATTTAAAATCACACAGTATGACGTCCACTAGTCTAAAGGATATGCACTAAACACTGTCTATAAAGCAAAACAGTTGAAAATATTCATCCACACTGCACTGCTTTTGTTTTCTTCATGAAAAAGGATTTTTTCCAAGGTGCTGCTAAGAGGGTAATTAACAGCCAGCAAAGACCAGATGAACCAGCCTCTATACACCCAACAGCACACAGGGAATATCTTCCAGGGAAACAACAGTTGGCAGATCGATTTATCCCACTTTTGTTAAAAAAAAAATTTCTCAGCTCATGCTATGATCACACATTAAATTTAGTTCTGGTAAAATCTGGTTGCATCCCTTGAACATACCTAATCAAAGGATCTCTAACCAGCTCTTAAAATTTGTTTTCTCCTTCATGTGTAGCTTCATTTCTTAAACCTATCGTGTATTATTGAAACAGTTCTCTGAATACAGAATTACCAGAGTCCTTCCTCTGCTTTTAAAAGCCCCCCTCCATCATCACTGGTACACAGAAATGGCCACCACACAAGGCCAAAGATCCATCTGGTGCAGCATTTTACCTGTGGCTACTGCAGATATCACCAGGATGGTCAAGGAAAAACACAGGAATAGAATAACAAAAATATAAACCACATAATAAGTGGTTTGTGAATCAGGAACTTCTGGAGTCATTCTGCCTCCTGCAACACGTACTCAAAAGCAAGTCTATGCAGTGAATAAAATAAGGAACTCCAGAGAAGAGGGAAAGAGGAAGATAAAGATGATGTGAGATTATGCAATATATAAACTAAATACAAAATAAGAGATGCACAAATGTTTTGTATGAGGTAATGGAAGGCACAGTAGCAGGAAACACTGTCATCTGCTCTGTGTACTGTCACACAAAGGGAAATGGGGAACAGTAATTTTCACCAACATCTTGTTACAGCTTTGGGGTGTCATTTCAGGTCCTTTACAAGGTTTATCCTCTATTAGGCATAAAAGCCTCAAGCTATTTCCAATTTACGACACTTCGCTGTTCCCTCTCATCTCAGATCTGACTTTCTTCAACCTTCAATACTTGCATCACTCAGAAATTCCCAATTCCCGTTTGCCTGTGTGTCCAGCCCGGGTCCAGCTCTCCTCCCTCTCCCACAGGTTGCCATGGACACCAGAACCTGCCTTGGAATCTCATTTTCCAAAGGCAGCCCAGATCCAGGATGCAGCATCCCTGCTGTTCTGGATCCCACGATTTCCAAAGAACTGAAACACAAGTTCAGCTTGAGCTCAGGGCAGAAAGGACCTTGACACAGCTGCAAAAATCAGAGAAAACTGCAGTAAAAAGGCACTTTTCGTGCATGCTCAGAACATCCCCATGGGAAGTTTCTGCCAGTGACAAAGGCATGTTACATTTCTAATGAGAAGAATGACTCTTCCTTTTACTCATCCTTGATCATATCACAGTTGTGGTTTTATTTTCTATCCTGACTAGCAACAAAACTAGGTAAGATGAGATGTAAGACTGGGTCCAACATAGGGTTCCATCAGAAATGTTACTAGCAAAGTTTGCATTTTGCTAAATCATAGTTGCATTAGGAACACACATTAGGTGAAGTTCTTCATTCACAAAGCTATTTCATCTACATTATCAACACACTTTTGCCCAAATAAAGGGAAACCTGATCTTCATATACATATGAAGATCAGCCCACATTTATATCTGAGAGTAAATATGAAACTAACACGAAGTAACCTTGATGAAGGTAATGTTCTACTTCCTTAAGTGACAGAATCCAATCACAGCCACCAAAGCTGCTTCATGTTACTTTCATGGGCACACAGAAGCAAAAATCAGTTGTCTTAAAGACGGACTTCACGCATTTATTAAACAAAATAATTAGAGTAAGAAGAGAAAATAAAGAAAAAATCCCACAAGCTTCATGATGAGCTTCAAACAGAAAACAATGTCAATTTGCAATAATGGTAAGAAAAATTGTATTTGTAGTTGTCCAGATAATAGCCTCCCCTATTGTTTAAAAGTAAATTATTCCAAATTTTCTGGATTTATTCTCTTCCTCAAAACATGTGAAAACAGCCCGCTAATTACTGACAGGCAACAGAACCACATGCAGAAACACACCCTCACAGCTTCGGGAGCTCATCTGAGTTTGTTGTCAAGATTGCTTTCAGTTTCACAGATTGCTGAGAGAGATGTAACTTTAAAGCAAGGAAACTGTATTTGACCTATTTAAAAAGACTCTTTCAAGGGTTCAGTGGAAACACATTATATCTGTGCAGAACTGCACAAGGTCTGGAAGCCTCCTGGCAGAACAGGTTAGGAAAAACTGTGTCAGAATCACACTCCTTCCATTTAATTTCCTTTTATTTCCCTCTGACTCTGTTTTCTTGAAACTTCCATTCCACCACCATGGTTACAGGTTACATGTGACAGTCCCCCGTCTCCTCACGGCTCATTTACTGCCGTGCACACAAAGGAACGAGTGTCCTGACGTCAGAATCATTTGCATGAAAACACAGATCTGCAGAGATGCATCTTACACAAGCCTTGGCTATGGCTTTCTAAATGCACAGAGTAATTTTTACTAAACCAAGATTAATAGGTCTTTTTCTAGTCTTAAAGGAGCCTGAGCAGATGTTTTTGTAGATTTGGCCCCTCAGCACAGACTGATGAGCACAGACTGATCATGGCTGAAGGTTATTCTGACACTTTGCACACTCACATCAGCAGAATATAAAAATTCCCATTCACGGAACACAGAGATGAGCCCCACCACGTGTTGGCTGTTGCACACCAACACCCAGATAACAGAGTATCTCGTTTTTCCACAGTCCTAATAATGGACAAATGTCAGTGTCCTCTGTCCCTGCCCCACAGTGCTGAGGAGAAGTAGCTAGGGGGGAAAAAAAGGAGTCAAAGAATGTCTTCACCAAAGAAATTTATCTAAAGGTTAAAGGGCTGTGTGAAGCAAGGTCAAACATGATTCTCAGACTCTGTTTCACTGTCCAGAAATGAGAGAAAAGAACATTTTCTTCTTCAGAACCTCAAAGAGACGCAAACTATATAAAGTAAGTATACAACTCCAAACACCTTTTTTTCTAAACCCCATTCTAATTACACAAAATAAATTCACTCAGCTATGACTGCACTGACACGTGCTGAGGTCCATGGGATGTCATCTCTGTGCTCTAAACATTCCACCAGCCCTGCTCCAAAACCCACTGCTACCACCTGGAAGCTAAAATTGAAAATTCAAATTCCCAGCCAAGGGATTTTACATACCTTTATGTCTGCACTTAACAGAGGCCACGCTCAGATCCTTGCTGGGGTTTTTGCAGAGTTGTGCAAAGCCAGTACCAAAGTTTCCTGCAGTCACATTTCTCTAGCCCTGTCACCACCACACACTGCTGTAAGTAATGTCAGATAGAATTGTTAAACAATCACACAGCTCCCCTTCCAAAACAAGGGTACACGCTGTCATTTATCTCTCCCTGCTTGCTGCGCCACAATCTTAGGAAATAAATCTTTTTTCCATCCTCAGTTTAGAAACCATTCTTCTCCATCCAAGCAGAGCCTCACAGTAAATGAGAGTGGCCTCACAGCTTCAAGGTCCTTAGCCACCAAGTGATACACAAGCATTGTTATAAAACAATAATACAACCCTCAGCCAAAATTACTTTTTTTTTTAAAGTGGGACAACGTAAAAAAACAGGAAACCATAAACAATTCTTTATTGATATTCTGGTTTTATGCATCATAAAACACTTGTTTCTTTCAGCTGGGAAGAATAAGGCACATCTTTGGTACAAGACAATTTAAATAAACTGTACTTTTAAGATTCGTGGAGTTTTGCAGCCAAACAGGGTCCTCAGCTTCCACACTAACATTAAATCTATTTTTGAGCTCCTAGTCTGTAAGTAACAGAGCTTTTCAAATTATGTTTTGAAGGCATATTAGAAAAGATCATAAAGTATTTTCAAAAAATATCCTTACTGCAGAACTGCACCTTCCAAGTGCTACTTAAATCTCCTGTTGCTCCAAAAGGCTCTTTCTGCCATTCTCCTCCATCTCAGTCCTGCCTAAGATGAAGTGGAAAAACTCCATTTTCTTGCACACAGAACTACAGAAATCTGAACTGTATCAAAAATGAATTAAGATTCAAATGGCTGTTTTAAAAACAGGTTTTCTTACTCCTAGAATGCACTTTTCTCTTTTTAAGTTCCATTTTCCTGACCTGACAGACGAGTTTTCCAGAACTACCAGCATCACCTATGACAGCACATGGACTCCTAGACAAAGTGACAAATGTGGCCTTGCCCAGGAGCAGGGACAGCCAGGAATTCTGCTCTGGTTAGTTACTGTCAACTAAATGGGTTAAGTTTTTAATAATTCTCAATATTCTGACTTTTTCTTGGCATACTCCTCAGTCCAAAAAATCTTTGTCATTCTGTTCTGAGCATTTATAATTTATACTCCCTGGAACAAAAGCAGCCATTTTCAGGATTTCTGTTTTAAGCATATATATTTACTGCATCTTTTCTAAGTAACGCTAAATTCTATTTTATTATCCTCATCCATAACTTTGGTCTTTTCTAAACCAATTTATCTTTGCATTCTCAAAAATACATTAGGGCACAGTTAGAAAGTAAAGATCTGGAAACTGCTGAGCTCACAGTGGAGAAAGACCACAGAAAGATAACTGAAGTTTCAATACTGGATTAAAATCCAATTTTAGATACAAGCAGAATATAAAATATTAAGTAATCACAAGAATTCTGCTGCCAGACTTCTACAAACAGATTAAGAAAACAACTGCATGACTGAAGAGCTGTCTGGAAAACATGTTCCAGAGAGTTTCTTAAGAAATTTGCTCCTAATTTATCATGTAATTTGTTGAAAGAAGTGACTTTTCCATGGTATACAAAAATAGCCACAAACAAAGATGATTCAGGACACTGTTAACAAAACAAACCCCAATATCTAAAAGCTGAGGCCAAAAGGACTGATTTCCTAGTGAATGAACCAGAGCTTTTACAACAACTATGTTAGTTTGATCCCAATTTTAGAACTTTTGATCAGATAAATTCTCCCTTTTTTCCCCCACTTACAGCTGCTGGAAAGTTAATGAACTAGATGCAGAAATCTAAACTTGAGTTTGGTATGATTGCTCCACAACAAAAGAACATTTGCAGGTTTTTAATTCGTGTAAAATTGATGTTTGACAGCTTTCACAATGACAAGCTCAAAGTGCAACTCAAAGCATTTAAACCCAGCTTTTAACCCCATAGACATCTGTACATTATAAGCCACAGAGGGAAGGTTTATTTCCTGAAGAAAAATATACATATAAAACATTTTAAATGTTTTTCAAGATCAAAAGCATTTGCCTCATTCTTATCAGGAATTTGTAATGGCTGTGGAACTTAATTACCATGTGGCCAAAAAATGGCACAGAGGCACATTTGTGTTGTTACAATTCCTCTTGGGCTCAAACACAGGGAGCCACCAGATGAACCTCTCAAAATGCTGATAAGAACACGTCTGCCAGAGATGGCTTGAACTTATACACCACTGGACCCACAACAAACAGCTGCCACAGAACAGTACTCCTTTGTACAGGAGACAAAACCCTGTGAAATGGATTTTTTTATGTCAGTCTTGGGAAGGTGATCACCAAAACCTTGCTGGTGTTCTCAGCAGGGAAAAAAAATTCCTTTCTTTAAAGGCAGCCTGATAATGATTGGGTAAGAGTCAGCTGAACAAGACACCTTCACATTGCACTGGTGATTAACTAAACAAACAACTAACAGTGTAATCAATTAAAAGATTAATTTTATATTTTTCTTCATCTTACAATAAAGGAGAATAAAATACATACACAGTACTGTTTGTTTTCCTATTAATATATTTACCAACCAGAATGGAACTTTCTGGTATTGCAACATCTTAATACTTCATTAATCTTCTTCAGGCTCACTGATGCATCTTTAGATAACATTTAACATACCGTTAAGTCATGGCTTTAAGAAAAAAATATTATCATTGCGAAATCTCTTTCCAGAAGTCTTCATATTTCATCAGGTACAGCAGTGACACTCAAGCTTTAATTACAGCTACCTTGGCTCATTACTTCTCCCATCTCAATTTAACTTTATCAATAGATCAGAGAATACAGATAATCTTATTTTGCACAGCAACATGCATTTGGCAAAGGTGTAGCTCATTATCTGCGAGTTCTCACAATGGCTCTGCCCCACTTGTCACAGCTCTGTTTATCTCTATGGCAATCAGCAGAGCTCACAGAACGCTGCCATCCCCAGACCTACTCACTCTGCAGAGATAAGAGATGTTTCACAGTTCCTGGAACAGAATTCAGCTGCAAAGTCCTAAATTCACCTGGTCAGATTTCTGTGAAATTCTAGACAAGCGGCATCACTTTTTTTTTGTGTGTGTGGGGTCACTAATGGTTTTCATTCCTTTCTAGATAATTAAGTTTAAAGGTTTGCTCCGGTCCTTTTTTTTTAACATGGTCATACAAGGCTGAACTCAGTGGGAGGAACATTTTAAACATAAACAACAATATGTCAAAGTAAACTTAAATTCAGGTTCCTGGCATTTCTATATGGAAATCCTTACCCACACAGAGCACTGTTCTTCCTTTTGTCTCTGAGAATACAGTTTAAGTAGATTATCCTTTCTGACGAGTACTGGAGCTTTTTGTGTGCATGTTTTGGAGAGAGAACATTATTTTACAATCATTTAGAATCTCAACCAATAACCTACACGTAAATAAAGGAACATTCATAAACCAAAACTAGACAAAAATATCCATTTATATATGTTCTGACTTACCTAAATAATCTTACTAGATTATTTAGCAGGAAAAAATAAACACATGAAAGCAACATCAGAAAAGCACAAATACAGTGCACTACTTTTACACACAGTTCAAAATTCAACAAGGTGCCAACTGAGCTGAATCAAGCAGCATCCTGACATAAGATTTAAAATGTACAGAAATTAACAGACAGAAAAAAAAATACTCAGAACACAGCACATACTGTAGGGCAATGTTATGAGATCTGTTACTCTTATCCTTCAAATATTCTCTCTAAAATCACATTCAAATTCTGCAGGCTGCACTTCTCTTTCCTTGCAGCAAATGCCAAAGCAGCAATTCTGCAGTCAGGTAAAGCAGTGTCTGTGCTCAGTATATTCAAACTGACTGATGTATAACTGGGACAGTTTTCCCAAGGCAAAAGTAGAAACCACAACAGATTTCTTCCTTGGAACGCTGTAAATAAAAGGCATTTGTGTCTGTCTTTTACTTTCTTCCACTAAAAAAAACAAAACCAGAACATAAATTATGAGGCAATCTTACTTATCACAGAGTTTCTCTGTTGTAGAAAATTGTACCAATTTGGAACTGATTTTTTGGATTTGCAGCAAGAGTTCTAAAACTCAGTGACGTCTGCACACTAACTAGTGAGTAAACTTCTAGTAATTCTTTGCTAGTATTTACAGAGAGGAAAAATTGTCCCCTGTGCCTGCAAAGTACAAACTGTTGAGGTAATACAACAAACAGCCACAGGATCAGCAACTTGAACACATGTTCCTGAACAAACGTTGCAGCAATCAAAAACATTTACAGCTGACTTCAGGAATGTAATGGGATACGAAGGCAGCCCCAGCATTCTGTGCCTTTGCTTATACCTTGTATCCTACAGAGAGTCTCCTCAAACCAGCCTTCAGACCTAACAATGCCGGATTTTATTGAAGTTCTCAGCAAGGGACAAATGTGAGGAGATGAGAGAATGGAAAATAGAAGGATTATAAACAAGATTCTTCCTTGCACATTGTGCCCTTGCAAAGATGGGTTCTGGCTTCCAAGTTTGGCTTCAGCCAACAGTGGCTCTGTGACGCAGAGCGCTGTGTGCTCCCCTTCTGTACTTGGGAAACATCTTCCCAAGGTTTGGCTCATCCTCAGTTATCTGCCTCTTCCTGATGTTATAGATCAGCTTTTCCTCATGCTCTGCACAAGCCACAGGCTCCAAGCTTCTTGCACAACTCCCATCTGTGTTGGTTTTTTGTTAGGGTTTTTTTTTTACCTGCTGTGACAGGCAGTCTCCACACCATTCCTCTTTCTTACCAACTACACAGTTCCAACCTTCCCAAGGATTCCATGTGACACTGTTCCCTTTTAAAGGGAACAGGGCACGAAACCCAAGAAGAAATACAAGAGAGAAAACACATCAATGATCTATAAGAAGCTTTAAATCACTGAACAATTATCCAGAAAGCTTTCCTGATAATTTATTCGATGTCTGATTAAATGACAGCATGCAGTCATATTGTTGAAGTGCAACAATTATAAACCAGACAGACACGACAACATAATGCTTCAAGCAGCCTGCATGCCTCAGAAAGACACTCAGCAAACCATAAAGACGCCTACGTGTTTCTAACAAAGATTAGTGGCAACTTTCTTACTCTGTGGCTGCCACAGCCTTTGTTCAAAAATCAATCTCTGCTTTTAAAATTCAGATACACCACCAGTTCAAACTTCCAAACGAAATTTTAAAAAAAGCTATACTAAATATATACTATATACTTAGTATTTCTAAGATATTAAAATCACATTTCAAAGGATTATTCCTGTCTCTGCACTGTTTTAAGCAAGCAGTCCCATCATATTTAAATAAAACAAACCACAATTGCTGTTGGTGGGGGAGCTACAGCAGATCACAGAGCAGGTCCTCCCCAGACATGCATGGAGACGGTTTCTTTGTAATCTAAACACTTCAGAATCCAAGGCAGACAGGTAGCAAATAATAAAATACCATACAAGTGAGATGAATCCACTGAGCTACACCTCAGCTGTGATAATCTGCTCAAGGATTACACACAGGCAGAGCTCAGGCAGCACCAAGGAACTGAGGAAAATGGTGCTGGGCACCACAGGCAAGAAACTGTCTGACCCCCCTGACCTCTCCAATGTCAGCAGCCACTTTTAAAAGCAACTTAAAATGAAATTCCTTACAGTCCAAAACATTTTATCGATCCAAGTACAAGTACTTCATCTTAGCAGTGTTACTGCTCTCCATTTGGATGTCCATATTCTTAAAATCAATCACGAGCTCAGCGTGTCCTAAGCAAGCACAGGGCAAGCATTAAAACCAGAAGTTCAGGACATTAGTATTTAGTCCATAGCCCAACACCTAAACTTACTGTGGTAAACTCCATTTTTACCAAGATTATTCAAAATATATTCTGCTTCTGCATATAAACATTTTTCTTTTTTGGCAGGTGATGTCTGGTAGTCTGGGCACTCTTATGTCATTAACATTAACCCAGTCACCGAGATTCTCTTGCAAAAATGTCAACTTAACTACACTGCCAATAGAACACTGACTCTCCAGGTAAGACCCAGTCTCTGAATATAAGGGGTTCTCTGAATAGAAACCCAATTCTAAAACTAACTTCAAAACTATTGTGTCCTTAGCAAGAAACTAGCTAAGTCATACACAGTCAGTCAATATGGTTTAGTTGGTAAGTTGAAATTCAGGATGCTGCAGTAACTCTGTCACTTGTTATTACCTGCAAGAGAGGCAAAATAATTAGATTTTACCATCTGCTCTTTCTTGCCAATTGCTGCAAATGGGAAAATTAAGTTGTTTGACCCTCAGTAACATTACTGCTTCACAGCAAAGCTATGTGATTCAAGTGGTAGATAGCAACATGCATTCAAATATCTGATTCAACAGCTTCTGGAGTAAAATATTCCATGACTATAAAAAGAAGTGAGAATCCTCATCCATTTGTTCCCGCTATTGTATTAAAACCAGAAATCCTCAAAACTTCAAAAATATCTCCATTTCTCTTCCTGTCAACAAGCCCTGACAAACATCTTACATGAAGAGGGCCACTAAAAAGGTGAATTAGAAGACAGAAGTTTAAGTGAAGGGCCAGAAAAACTTTAATCGAGGTCCCAAGCAAGAACCAGTTAAGTGATCCACACAAACAAAGTCCTTCTGACAAATTACTACATGAGTATTGTGTTACATAACTGAGGAGCCCAACAAAAGCAAGGAAAATATTGAGAAAAGAAAGGTACCACAGAAGTTGGCTTATTTGAAAGGCAGCTGGGCTATTTTCACAACTGCATTAAGGAGCCAGGAATCCAAAGTTGAAGCTCAGACAGTTCCAGATTATTGTAGACTTCCCTTACTGAAAACCTCTTACATTTAAACAAGTATATTCATTTACCTTTGACATGAAACATGAGATGCAAATGTGAGCTGTTTGAAACTGTAAGAGAGACATCTTCATCTTCACCACTCAGTTGGCCAAGTCGTATGTGATGTAATGACTGCCCAGACCTGACAACAACCAGGGTCCATCAGGAATCAGACTAGAACTAGAGCAGGGCATCCAGACCCACAATTATGCATTAAAAATGAAAAAGCAGAAATTGCCAGAAACACCAAGAAGCAGCCCTGAAACCTTGTCACAAGAGGAGACTGCAGATCTCTTGCACTGTTAGACAGAGTGGACATTAAATTACAGCATCAATGATTTGAACCTGCTCAGAACATCCCCAGAACAATGAGTGTTTCACACACACTGCTGGATCCCCTCCATCCATGCTGTCTTCCTCATCCCTGACAGAATCCTAGCTGGGAGCCCTCAGGAACTTTATTTGAGTTGCAAAGCAAATGCAAAGCAGTTATTTGTGAATGACTTCTTGAAGGTGTATTGTGGTTAAGAGAAGTTGCATTCCACCATAAAACCTGGCTGTTGCCTGTAGCCCAGGCAGCTGAAAGTGTGCAACGTGTACATTCACACACCTCAGCCAACCCATGGGCTGGGAGAAGTGAGATCAAGCTGGTGTTGAACTCCTCATGTGAAGTGACAACTTCTTTAAACACAGAAATTATTTTCATTTCAGAATCATTAGAGCACACATGAAAGCATCTGCAATCTTTTCTGTTCCTTTCTCATATGATATAGAATTTTTTCTTTCTGAAAAACCCTATGTACTTCCTTATCTGGCGGAAAAACCCTCAGATATTAGATATTAAATACATTTATTAAAGTGGATTCTGTATACTAGAATCAGATGCTAACTTAATTATTTTACATTATCTCATTTTACTCATTCCACATAACTAACCTGTGAACATGATTATATGGGGTTACATGAACAAAAAGTAAACCACAGCAAAATTGACACAGTTTATACACAGCTTTCAAGAACCTGCTGAGAAGCATTCTTGCACCTGCAAGAAATCTTAACTCCTCTTTAAAAAAAAACTTCATTGTTGAGTACTCTGAGCCTTCAGGACATTAAAGCATTTCTCTCTCACATGCTGACTGGAAGCCTTGCAGCAGCTGAAGCAATAAATATTGACAGCAAGCTGGCAAACAGCAGATAGCAGAGCTCTGCTCTCCAATTTCACCTGCCTCAGCAAAGGGACAGCACACCCAGGGCCTCCTCTGCTCCATTACTGCTGCTCTGGCCTGGATTGAAAATCTGTTTTCCCTCCAATACTAGTGTGCTTTTGAACATACCTGCTTTTCTGTACCACCTTCAATCACCTCATTGCAACACAGATACAGAGCAACAAAGCTCCAACTGGCTACAAGTCACACTGCAAGAAACTTCCAGCATCCAGTTCCATCCTGTCCTGCTCTTTCATGATGCTTTGCAAGTCTTGCACATCAGGCCACATGTTGCTTAATAAAAACTAAACAGCCAACCCAGAGCAAACACTGGAACAGCCAAACGTGTGCCAAAATACAAGACACTCCTGACAGCTCATGAGAATTGGAATTAGTGAAGTGGATTTTAATTAGGAAGCTGTATTGATGACTGAGTTCTACTTTTCCCTCAATTTTCACCTCATATCCTCTGCTTTGAGGTAGGATTACAGAAGCTGTAAGGAAATGCATTCAGACTTGCTTAAAGAAAATTGAAAACAAAATACTGTGACTACAAAATTCTGTCTTCCCACCGGGAGAAAGGGATCATTCCAGCAATTCACTCCCTGCATTCAGACAAACTACAGATTGCTAGCTGGGTTTTTAGCAGACTCCATCCTGCTGCCAAGTTAACAGATTTTTAAACTGAGATTTGAAACAAAGACTTCTTAGTATAACCCAGAAGGCTGAGCCCTGAGATGGACCTGGCTCTCAAAAGCTGATCTGATGATTTCATCTGGAGCTCATACACTTTTACCCTTGCACAGACACACCTATGATTATGGGCTATGTTTAGATTTGTAAGAATTCACCAACATCCAGTGTCATCATTTTCTCCAGCACACTGAGGGAGGGGTGGAGACATCCTCCACGCTATAAACATTTGCCTGCTTTCAAAGGAAGATAGGAATCAAAACAAGCTTACCCTGTACTTCTAGTAGACACCACTCTTAGCATGTTACATCAACCAACACTTGTGGAGATTCTTCCTTCTGGCTTCTGGTAGGTTTCCTTCCTCTTTGTCTACCACGGAATGTACTTCATTTTGATGGTAATATCTGATTAACAACCTCAGCAAGCCTTTAGAGGTGGCAGGCACTCCCCTTTACTTCACTCACCCAAAATAACACAAACCCTTTAGTATTCCACAACAGAAACGGCACCACATAAAATCTTCAGGCCACCATCACTGCACAGTTCAGGAAGAGACCTGAATGCATGAACCAGATCCATTGCACAGGAGTAACAACACTTAAAGCAGCACTGAGCTTTGGTTTAAACAGAGTAAACCAAGACTTCTGCTCTCACAGCCTACTGCTGCCAAATCACTCCATCTGCATTAGCTGCAAGATGTCAGCTTGGGCATGGAAAGGAGGAATTATTTAGTGCATTTAGTGAATCCTCTGATTTAAAAATCTCATTTCAGTCAAATGGGTGACCTTGCCCAGGTGGAACAGAAGCCACAATATTCCTGAACAGGATGGTAATATTCCCAGAAAATTCCCATACAGAGGAGTGGTGCACTCAAGTCTCAGTGCTTTGTTCTTTTCTGAATGAGTCCAGTTCCTTCAGGGAAAATTCTCACCATGCACAGCTGGAAGAAAGGCACTAAAGGGAAGAGCAGGTCCTCAAAAGCAGAAGTGTGACAGAGGACAGCAGCAGAAAGTTAACAATAAGTTTGTCTGTGACATTTTATCTGATTTGATGCCATGTAACATAGAGCAAAGACACAGACCTGGCTCTTTAAATTTAGTAGATTCAAACAAGCATTAAAAAGAAACTGATTTTCATTCACTTTTGAGGATTTCACCTTAAGGGAAGGTTTTTCAAGGATGTACATGATATTCTTTGGCCTTCTGAAAATTAAATCAATTAAGCACAAGACTCAATTCTTGTAAAAAAAAGTTATTTAGAACAGCCACGAGGAAAGCAACAGTAAATCATGAAACTGAAGAAATATTTGTCAACAGCACTGACTAACCCACTACAAACAGGCTGCAGCTTTTGCTTGAGGTCTGAGTTTCCACTGGTGGTTCTGCAGTGTCTCAGATCCAGGCTGCCATGGAAAAACCAAAATGAGAACTCTAAAGGGACCTTGTTTTCCTGTGTCATTAACTCAGAAGCTGGTGCAGGAAGATTATTGATATTCTGAACCACTTTAAAAGACCAACCATGGCTTTCAACACAACTACACCCTGCAGGGCTAGAAACAGGACATATGCTAAGGTACATAATGTGTGCTTTATGGAATAAATTCCAGTTTTCTATAATGTTTACGACATTTTAATGCTACTTTACCACATGCATCCTTAAAGTATATAAAATTTACTGTGCTTCCTTGCAATTTTTCTGCAAATGCAGTATCTACCAAAACTACAGGAGTCTAGAGAAAGTATCTTCAATCTTTGAAGGAGCTCACTGGTCCATAATGACAGTGCATACAGAATACAATAAAAACCCAAAATCCAACAACAGATTATTCAGAAGAAAGTGTCTACTTGGTCTTCTCAACAGGAAGAGATGAAAAAAGCTGACAGCTGGAAAAGGTATGTTAAAATCACAGCTGTGGGAAGGTGGAATGAAGGGTTCTGATTTCAGGTAAGTCTCACTGGCAGGACATGGGACCACCCAACCTGGGACAGAAAAAACTCCCAGGGCATTCAGAACCCACTTGAATCTTCCAGCTTAAGGAACACGATCATGCAAGCCTGAGATGAAGGAAAACCTTTAGCAATGTGTTGGTAGAAACATCATGTCCCACATTCAGTATTAAAGCTCCACTTTGCTGCTTGGATCCAGCCCAGGACATTTCTACTCACCCGGGCCCACAGGTGCTGTGCAAGAACCACACTGCTCCCACAGGGAAAATGGGATTGTGCAACAAAACGGGACAATGAGCAAATCACCCCACTCTCTGCTCAGCATCAAAAACCCCTAAACTGTAAACCAGCATCGACATCACACTTTCTGCAACAAATCAGCAGGGGGAAATACTAAATTTTATTAGGATTTTGCATAAGCGAGATTATATTCCATTAAAGAGATTATCCACCTTTTAATGTTGTCTTGCTAGAGGACTTATGTGTGCCACTCTTCCCTGCTGATCATCCCCCAAATGGTGTCCTGTTAAATCTGCAGAAAGCATGTGACACTTCAGCTTTTAAGCACAGATGATACCAAGACATTCTGACAATATCACACCACTGCCAAAATTCACATTTGTGGGTTTTCTTAAAGATTAAGTACCTGAGGATCAGATTGCTATTTTCGGATTTCATTTAAAATTTAATCTTTGGTCATCATGGCAGCAGAAAACTGAACTGTAAGAGCCAAAAAAAAACCCTAAAATGAAACATTCTAAAAATTATGGTGGATTTAAAAATTCCAACTACTTTTGAATTCTGTCTCTCTTACACTGATACAGAGACATTGCTGCAGCATTCCAAATTCTGAGTTGGTTACATCTCAGCTACAAACTGAGTCTCTTCAAATACTTTGATAACATTTTATTTAACGAACAGAACTCTGAAAACATCCAGAGAAATGTTAACTTTTGAGAGCTCCTCTGTTTTATTCCCTTGTATAACATCACATGGTTACTAGACACATGCATGCTAAATATATTACATGCTACCATGGCAGCAGGTCAGTTCTGCACAAGCTGCTTGTATTAAATTTCTCCTGTAAGTGACATTAGAGTTTAGCTCTGCTCCAGCACATATAGGAAGAGGCTTCACATTCCAAACTACCATCTGAAGGGGAAAACTATGCCAACACAGTACTAAGTATGCCTGTGCTACTTTAACCCATTTACTATTTTAACACACACATGCGAGTCTTGCATTTATGTTATCTATATTATGAATTTTTCAGATTCAAAACTCCAAAGCTAATGGCTTTGTCACAGTGTTTTGATATGAGAATTTAAGGAAAAGGTCACACAATTATAGTCTATATGACATGTTAAGATTGATGAAATTCCAAACACTGAGTGTAATTAACTGGGTTGGGTATTCAACTACACTTGAAATTTTTTACTGTTTACTAAACTGTCTGGGTACACAGTAACTACTAGAACACATTTTTAAAAAGCATCATTGCATATTGTTGTACCAATTTCAGAGCAGATGTTCTCCATAAAAGACAGTGACATATTAAAAAATCCCACATATTGTCTCTACATATATATTGACATCTCTAGAAATACACACACTGGCATATAAAAAGCACAAACAAATCTGAGTTGTCAAAACTAATAGAGCACACCCTAAAAATATTTCATCATCCTCTGTTACAATGCTTTCCTGTGTCATACTACAAGAAGACACCAGTGCAGAGAATTTCCAGCCTAATGAGCAAAGGAAGACAAACTCTTCCCAACACAGGGGCATTTCAGATCCTGTGTTTCATGGCTTCAGACTGGTGCCTTGGAGAATGCAAAGATAAAAGGGGAATAGAGTTGATCACCAGGGTTAAGAGAGGTTATCTGTGTTCTGCTGGAGGAATATGCATTAATCCTTTTCTTTTCCTAAGCACAGAGGAAAGCCTAACTGGAACACTTATCAGTAAGGGTGTAATCACAACAAGCTCCAGCACTGACGTTGGAGGCAGAGGGAACCATACAGATCTTTGGTAAATATTTAGGCAGCTATTCCACAGAAAATTCCTGGACTGTTGCTGCTCTAGTGCAACCATTTCCACAGGGGGTAGGTGAAAGTTCTCACAGACCTACTTTAGCTGCAATTGTGTGTTTGGTGCAGCCCAGAAGCACATCCTGACACTGCTCCTCTTAAATAGAAATTTTGTGAGATGGTTCCTACTCCATTGGTCTTCCCTTTCCATTGGTTGGGGAGAGCTGGAAACCAGACAGAACTACCAGCAATTAACCAGTTTACCCACAATAAAGATCTGCTATGGCCATACCAAGAGAACAGGGAGAGGCAAAGGTAGAGGCAAGCCTGGATTTTGAGCAGATGATACTCCAAACTAGCTCATTATTCAGAGTCCTCCCTTAATTACTCTGCAGAGCACACCAGCATTTATCAAATGATACAATGACAGGAAGATACAGAATACCACACTTTTACAGAAGGAAATTTTTATAACACTTTTCATTTTAGCCACCCAAAGGTTAAGCACCAAACTATAAAATGTCTGCAGTATGGCCCTGATACCTTGACCAGGTTTCGTTTTGACATTAGAACTTCTGCTCTAAGGGAACTTCCATGTTGGGGGTACAAAATAATTTCTAATATAGGAAAGCCTTATTTTTATTTTTTTTTTTTTAGCAGGAGAAACACTTGTATTAGCTGCACACAGGATATGTATTCATTTGGTGTCACACATTAGCACATGATGGAGAGCCTTTATCCGGTCAAAGGCGTCACATGAACCAAGTGCTAACACAGAGCAGAGCCCTGCCTGGAGCTCCGGCAGTGAATCTGGGCCATCCCTGCACTCACAGGTTTCTGTGCAGCTGCTGGGAAGAGCTCCCCACCCCCCGACCCAGGGGAGCACAGAAACTGTCGCTGCGAAGAGGAAAGAAAAAAAATCCTCCTCAAGAGCCATTCTTCACCCCTGCAGAGCTGTCACAAACGTGAGCCCGGCTGAATTATCGTGTTCCAAACTCGGCATTTGACTTGTTACTGCTCGATGATTTAAGCCATCGCTTTCCTTTCTGCATCAGAGCTGAACCCGGTTTTTCATTATATCTTATTTGATTTTTCTCCACATTGACGACTTAAGAGGTGCAAGACATTCTGACCTGTTATTAGCAAAGTCCCAGCATTGAGGAACAGCACAACGCAAGGCCCAGCACACCAGGGGTATTCAATAACTCACACATACATCGGATTCCTTTTGCAAAAAGGACACACAGAACTAAAACCAAGAGTTTATCTGCATTGATAAAAAAGACCCTGAGAAAAGTCATGAAATAACTGAACCAGTAAACTTCCATACCAAGACAAAACTAGGAAGTGGAGTCTACAAATACAACTTTGCTACAGAAAGGCTGTTTTTCATCTTTTTAAAGAACATTTCTGCCTGCACAGTTAAAAAGCAGCTTCCAAGTTTTATAAATACAGTAATAGCTAAATAAACAGCATTTCTTCTGTAAGCAAATAATATTAAGGTGCTACAGAGAAGTGTTACAGTCTTACATATCACATGAAACAAGTTTTGACTAAGAATAATAAATGCTCAATATTACACAAAACACAAAAAATCCCACTGACCTTGGTGAAGGACTTGGAATTAAATTATCTGCAGCTGTGAAGTGCTACAGGTTCCTCTCACTTCAGGAGCAAACAAAACCCAACAACAGGCAGAATTCAAAACCTATCCAACATGATTATCAACCAAAGTAGAGCTTGCATAATGTAAAACTACATAGATACTCTGACTTTTAGATCAGATAATAATTGTTTTATTTCTCCAAATGTGTTGGTACCTAATCAGTCACTTTTGGAACATCTGCTTTTCAAAACCCCAGGTGAAAAGAAGAAACAAAAACCTGTTAATGAACATACCCAGCTGACAGATCTAGAACTGCATTCATGAAAACACTAGAAAATGGAAGATATTAAGATAAGTAAAAGAAGATATACTTGCCAAGAGTAGAATCCACAACACTTGCTTTCTCAGGAGAAAACACACCAGCACTTTAATAGATAAATCTGCCAGAGAACTCGCCATCTACCCACCAGGAAATGAAATGAAAGAAAGCTCAGAAAAATAGCAAAGACAGAAGAGGGTGTGGTGGAAATACCTCTTGTTTACTTGCAACTATCTTAAAAAAAATATATAGAGAGAATAAACAGCTGAAATCTGACATATTCACTCATCCAGATCATCACACCAAAAATCTCAGGCAACACAGCTTCAGCTGCTTCCAGCACTTGCTTTTAGCCAAGTGACACATCACACCACAGCTCCTGTACACAGCCCTGTCACACTGACACAGGACAGACACTGTCAAACTGCACCCGGGCAGGGAGACGCAGATGATCCTGTCCATGTGCACAGGGCCAGCAGGGAAGCCACTATTTCAAAGGGAAAGCACCAATCTTAAATTTTCTCAATGGCAAAAATACTCAAAACAAGGTGAAGTCTGCCAGTGAAGTAATGTGCTGCTAATCTAATGGATTAGCAGGCAAAATTGAGGCACTAAAGTCCTCCAGGTCACATTTTGCACTTTAAATTTAACCTACAGATATCAACTAGAGAACTGAAAACAAATGCAAAAACACAGCACTTGCACTAGAAAATTATTCCTAATTTTTTATCTTACACGTTTATAAATAGCAAGAGCTGATGGAAATAATACTTGGCAGAATACAGTCCTCAGTTAAAGCTCTCAGAGTCGGACATCATTTGGTCAGATCAAATTATTACAACAAGTAGAAACTACCACCATCATCCTACCATTATCACACCTCAAGCCCTGAATGCTGGGCACTTCAGAAGCCTCTGTCACACACAAATAGCAAAATTAAACTAAATTATTGCATCCTCTGGTTTTCCCAATTTGTTGAAGGCCATCTGAGCCAAATCTTTCTTAGAACAGGGACATCAATCTACACCCCAGACAAGTTTTGGAACTGCAAGTTTTACCGAAAGCCACAAGCTTCATTGTAGTTTAATCACCTAAATTAAATATATAAACAAGATCTCAGTTTTTTTAATGGATGAGGGATTTAAATTTGCCACATCAGTCTGCTTCTGAAGGCATTTCAGGCAGCAACACTTGCTAAATCCAAAAACACTAATATGTTCTCACAACACATAAAAAAAAAATTACTAAAACACGTCTAATAAAGAAACCAATGGAAAAAGAATAAAAGTTTCTGGGTGCTGTCATTTGCTTTACTGGAACACATCAAATAATTTTTCAGCACTGTTCCACCAGAGATGCAAAGAAGAGCTGAGACAGGAATTCACAGCTACAAACCACACGAGACCACGTGGGAAGATGAATCCACTCCGAAACGCAGGTGCAGGGCCGTGCACATCTCACTAGTGCAGAATCACAACTGAACGTATTAATCCACTTTCAACCAAAGCCTTAATGATGACAAATATGACACTGAAAACATGTTCTTCATCAAGGAACAGGTTTGCCCCATTTAGGTGCTACAAACTAACGAGCATTTTGTGAAATGATGGATTTTCAAGCAACAGGGATAATGAACTAAATGTTTTCTGTGTGCTGTCCTAACATGCCACTGACTGGCACAGCTACATTAAATGATTTTAAAGGGGTCCTGTATACATCTACCTATATACATTTATCAAAACAGCTTTACTGTCAATCTAAGAGGGGATCTGAGGAATTCTGGCTGAACAGACAAACTATTTCCCCAAAACTGGAGTAATCCAGGAGATAGATCTAATGAGTAATATTTTTCCTATTGTATTGCTCTTCAGTTCAGTGCCCTGCCAGGTCTTTCAAATGACAGTGTTATTAAGATAAGCCCAGAAAGGTACTGTACAGAAAAATAGGCAAGGCCTGTCTAGGGGATACACAGACCTCAGATCTGGGTGAAGGATCTTCTGGTTTAGGAGATTTCATACCTAAATCCCAGCAAAAGAGCACTAGAACTCACAAACACTTTTTAAAAATTTTTCTTAAAATGGTATGGATATTATTCCTCATTATCCAAGTGACTCTGAGCATCTCCAGATCCAGTGCATCTCCCCACAGGCAGAACCCCAGGAAGTAAAAAGGCTGAAACCAGGAACTGCAGAACAGCATCTCAACCCACTGGAAGTTGAGAGCAGCAATCAAAGTGCAGATCCAAAGCTTTGTTCATCAGACTGAACAGTGAGACGTCAATATTTATTGTAGATCTAAAAGAGAAATGTACAGATTCACAAAGAATGACTGCACACATGCTCTCTAAACAGTGCTAATCCAATTAGGTATCACTCACTTAGACAGATACATTGCTTTAATTATGCTCAAATTGTCTCCTATTGCTAAAATAAAAGTTGAATTATTTAATTTTGTATGGGAATACAGCAGAGGAGAAGGAGACAAAGAGTTGGATTCAAAAGTTCATGTGATTGCCAAAAGGGGAAAAGACTGTTCCCTACACACTCAGGAACCATTAAAACACTTCAGCATTTTTTGCCAAACATGGTTTCACGTATTTTTTTTACAGTGCTTCAAAAGGTTTTGCTAAGGCAACTTGTGTATTGACAATAATACAGCCACCACGCTGTATTATAAAGAAGACAATAGCAAGATCTGAGTAATGTGTTTTAAAGAAAACACATTCACTGCCATGGGAACCCTGTCAGAATCCACCACTACTGCAAGTCATCCACAGGAAGCTTTTCTGTGCTAGACTTCCCCTCCTAATAATCTCTACTAATACTTCTAAGATATAAACATTAATATTATAGCAGGGAACAAGCACACAGGCAGTGCCATTGGCCTACAGCATCTTCATCTAAATAGGTCTAACAGACACAAGGAGACAGAAAGAATTCCAGAATAAGATCTCCACCACTTACGTCATCAGTACAGCCAAGGATTTCACTGGAACATTGACACTAATTCACTGAAAGCTCATTGTAAGCACAGTTAATGAATGTGGGAGAAACCAGGGAAAAAAGAAAAGAAAAAAAAACAACTCCACACACACAACACAAAGAATTAAGCATTACAAGAAATGCCCCAAATCCCACTGGAAGCTGACTCTATCTAAAGTAGTCTAGGAAGTTTCACTGGAATAAGTGGACTTTGTAAAGCAGTTTGTTACAAAAAATTTAGTAACAAACTACACCATACTAAAATTGCACCTAGACCAAGCTTTTGGGATCTACAGCTTGAACAGGAAGAGAAGCAAGTTCACCTCCCAGCCTGAGTTACAGTGCAACTCTGTCTGCGTAAGAACACCAGCAACAGCAGCAAAATAAAACCAGAGTTAAACATTAAACTACAGGACTTGCCTGGCTACAGCCATTTACAGGAAAAGCTCAAGGAATATTGCAGGGTATGCAAGACATTATTGTACAGTTAAAACTCCTTTCCTCACTTCCTGCATGAGGGCAGTACATCAAATCCACCTGGAAGCAGAACTCAAACAACTACCAGGAGATTTTGTTTTTAACTATGTCTTGCAGAGTCCAAATTAGTTTTTTCCATGAAGGTCTGCAAACTCAAATGTAACAAAAGCATCTCACACGAGATTGTTCTCAGGGTTTGAGAGATGAAAATATAGAACCTAAAAGCATAAACATAGAAGTTTCATTAGACTCCAGAATGAACAGTTAACAATTCAAAAAGAGAACAAACTTTCCCTAAAAAGCGTTTTATACATTGAAATACCAGAACTACATTTTCTCCTTGAAGTCAAGAGCAGCCAGTGTTGGAGTGGCCCAGCATGAGCCACTATTTCACCAAATAGTGAGTTGTAAGCTAAATGCTGAAATCCGTTTTTAATCAACATAAAAAAGCACATAACTTTAGGGGGTTTATGAATTTCAGAAAAAGTACTCTTCCACTGAAATCCAAACAAAGGGACATCTTTCAGAAAATACAGAATAAATCACATCACAAGCAACATCCTGAATGTATTGTAGATCAAGTTCCTTTCCCTGCATAGTAACAAGAAAAAAAAAAGTGATCCCTTGTTCAAGATTGTAGCAACCACAATAGCAACTGCAGCAGAAGTTTTTCCAAGAAAGGCATTTTAAATGCAGTCTACCCCTCAGAACTGGTGTACCTACAACAATCTTCATTAACACGTGCAATTGTGCCCTTGTCCAAATCTGTATTTGTCTAAAGAGATGGAAATGAAGAAAGAAGACAATTATAGAAAGTATGAAACCCAGAGATACAATCTCAAGGAAGTACAAATGTTAATGGTCAGACACTTCAAACCTTAAAGGTCTCAGACCTGAAACACTGTCAAGTTTGAAACGAGGCATTTGAGGTAAGATGAGGCTCACTCTCTCTGAAGTGTAAGGGCTGATGAACAGAGCCAGACTCTAAAACTACAAATATAAAGAACAACCCAAGGAAAGGAACTGGAACTGATTTTTTTTTTTTTTTTTTCCATTCTACTTGTATTTTGGTTGAAACCAAGGAGAAGCTGCTTTCTAGTTAACTTTATCAGGCTGTTGTCAAATTCCTGAAGGGAAACGTGTTAATCCTTGCACAGGTGAACTGAATCATTCATGTTCAAGGTCCACTTACATCTTCATAAGATTTTCACCTACTCCTCCCTTCCTGCTCGGTGGGCCAAGCACTGACATCTCTCTGTGGTTGTCTGTGTGTGGCTGGGACTGGGCTGCCTGTCCCGTCACTGTCCCAAAGCTGCCACCAGATCAGACTATTTTAAGATAAGCTAATTATGCCACTGAAAATACCTTATAAGCCACTAAGACTAAGCAGAGGAGACCGTGAAGAATTAAAAGCAGAGAAGCACGAGGACAGGTTAAGACAGAAGCAAGAATTGTGATCTCAACTCTTGCTGGAGGACTCCTTGTCAGATTCCAACTCTGAATTTTAGTCTGTGCTTCTAACAGTCCTAACAAGTACAAAAGGAATTTCACATGAAAGGCTGTTGTTCCTTACACCTTCAGAAAATTAGTCATTCAAACCTTGGAAAAACAACACACCAAAACCTTTGTGGCTTTGCTTGTAGGCATTATCTACATGCACACAAGACAGCTACAGAAACCAACTTAGGTGCCTTAAAACAAACAGATCTGAAGGAAAATCCTCAGTTGGGGGTTTTCAAGAAGTTTATCAGATCATCTTCTCATTAACATTTTATTCAAGGACTGAATGATTGAAAAGCAGGTATAAACTTCTTTTAAGAACTACTACCCAGCAATATTGTGGTAGGTTTTATTACAGAACAATTCAGCCTTTACAAAAAACTGTTTTAAAAAAATTAGATCCAGAAAGTCCTACATAAAGCAGATATGAGCATCAAATGGGGGAGGAGGTGAGGTGGGTGTTTTAGATAAATTTACTAATATATCTTAAGAAAATAGGAAGATCCAAGGAAGAAATTCCAAATATCTTCCCATACACTCACAAGCAGGCCTCATCAAAATGAAGATATATTTATTTTGCTGAATGAATGAATTTCAGCCTAGCATGATATTTAGATCAAAGCAAATACATTAAAAGCAAAGCAAATTAAGAAACTGAACGTAGTTTTAAATCACCCTAACTTTAAGTTTTATTTTAATAAAATTAAATAAAAACACTTAAGAAAATAAGAGTTTGCTGATATTAGATTGGAGCATTATCAATGATGGCATTAAAATCCTGAAGATAGAACTATTTCCACAGCTTTATAACTTACTTTTTTAATAAAATGAGGTTTACTTGACCACAGTCTATTCTCTCTCATTAACAGCTTTTGATTATATTGGCCAGTTTCAACCAAGTGCTGTAGCAAATGCATCAATTATTTTTGAGATTTCCTAAACGTGCTGCAGAATTTTTGATCTGCCTTTGCAGAGAAGCCCTGGGCAGAGCACGGCCCTGCAGTGACCAGAGGCAGCAGGTCCTGGGAGATGCTTGTGCAGTCACAGGTACCTGTGCTCAGCCTGGCACAGCATTTAGGATGTTTGGAGAACTGAAGAGAAACACTCTGTAAAGAGGAGATACTCTAAAAGATCAAGGAGTAATAGAAGAGTTGAAAAAATAAGGGAAATGGAAATTTTCCAGGTTTTATTACTTGCAAAACTACTTCTCTACTATGACTGTTCAGACTATATTTAAATCTACTTCCACCATTTCTCCATATTTTAATAACATAAATAAAATGAGCTACAGAATACAGAACAAAAATTTTCATATGCACACTGCCTTTGTTCTTCCCTCTTCCCCATACCATGCTTCACTTGCTCCCCAGCAACCCAGCCATAGAGCTGGAATCTTTTTATCTCCTGCAATCACACAGGTTATGCTTGCCTAGAGCCAGCGTTAACAGGACAGTCTAGAGATCCTTTAATGACCTCCACCTCCTCCGAGACAAAAATTAGATGGCGCAAAGAATAAAAGAGAAAGGCAGCACAACCCAGGAGTAAGAGCAGGTTGGCTGGAGCCTGTGCTGGCTCTGAAGCGTTTCCTGAGCCCGTGGCAGGAGCTGATGGTGGATGGTACAGGAGGCTGAGCCGGGCCCCCGGCGCTGCACGGGCACGGCGGGATCACCAGAGGGAGCTGCGGGGGCTCCGCACGGGGGAGCGGGGCTGGGATCGAACCTCCTCACCCGGGACAAGGCAAGAAAAAGCGGTTTTCACTTGAGTCTCTTCACAGCGGGAACCTTCCGATGCCCTCACCCCATGGCAGCTTCTCAAGGGAATGACTCTGCCACTTCCTGGCGGAATCTGGTGCAAGTTTTACATAAGCGCCTTGTGCCAACACACACGTGTGTGACAACAACGGGGTGCACCGAGAGCTTCCAGGGCATCCTGTAAAAACAAGGATGTCACCACTAGGCTTAGCTTTACAGGACAGGGGTCCAACTCCTCAGCGAAAACACGAAATTACAATCGCAAGGCAGGGAAGCAGAGCCAGGGCAGGCTGAGGGATCTGCGGGAAGATTTACTGCGGAGCAGCTTGGGGGATAACTGGGGGATATCAGGTTCCGTTTCATCCCACCGGGAATCCAAGTCTCCTTTGGAGATAAGCCTAGGAAAAAATTCAACCAGGAGTCACCAGGAGCATCGGAATGCCACGACAGAACAGTAGCTGAAACCTGTAACTCTGCCATTACCCTGTGTCACCTCCTGAACAAACCATGAGGCTTTAAAGGTACTTTCCTCCTGTTTTGCATGTGGCACCTAAATGACTCCAATATTCAGGAACATTACTTTTTAAACTCCAGAAGTTCAATCGTTTCAACACCACCTTTTACTAGTTTCTTGAAGATATTGAATTAGCAGTGATGAACAGAAACATTGACCATTCGCTTTTTCCTTTTTAGGGAAAAAAAATCACTTAACAATTACGATAATTCTTGTTGTTTCTGCCCTCCTCAAATTTCATCTCATATTAAACCCAATACAAAGAGTATGGAGAGTCTTCTTAAATTTCTCTGTCCTTCACTGAGAACAAGTGCTTTCTACATGGTTTTGTAATACAGATTTGATAAAATAGTTTTTAAATTTCAGTTGTTTCAATTGATAGTTTCCCATTACTTTTTTGACAGCTATTCAGGTTAGCAGTTTTCACATTTGTCCAAAGAAAATAACAAGCACCTATCTAAAACTCATCATTATTCCATGACATCCAAAGCCATTACATGTTGCACATATTCCTCAGGAATTTTCAGGGCATTTGTGTTAATAATTCCAACTTCTGCAAATCACCATATTCTGTATTTCCAGTATTCAGCAAATTCTTGCTTCCATCAACTGACCACTGATCTCTCTTCAGCCATTCACGATTTTGTCTCCTTCCCCTGAAGGAGGAATTCTAATTTAGTGCTTCCTGATGGAAACCATTAATACTTTGACTGCTGGCACTTCTTTATAGCCCAGCATCTCTCAAGGCAAAGATCTCCATATGCATTTCAGTGACAAAAGTCAGGATATCACCATTTGGAATGTTAGGAACAAAGATAAGGAGAACAACAAGAAGACAAAACATAAAAAAAAAAAAACCCAAAAACACCCAAACCACAAAAACCCCAACACTCCAAAGAAACACAGGAGAATATTAAGGAAGTCTCTGGAAGGAAATCCTTCTTCTGCACTCAAAAGCTTCAAATAAATCCCTGAAGCCAACTATTCAAGTAAATATGTGTATTAATAAACTCAGACTAAAAAATATAATTTGACAGTCTATAGGCTCAAAATTTTTAGCAGAAAGTGCTTTTCCTTTTTTGTAGGCATCAAGTGAAGCAAATTATCTTGTGCTGTACATTTGACTTCCCCTTTTTTTACCCTGAAACCAAGGGGATTCGGAATAGAAATTTAAGACACCTGACTTAATTAAAACCTCATGTCATTATACAATAATTTCAACAGCTTCAATGAAAAATAAAAATTCTGAAAATTTCAGTTTATTACCCTCAGTGCCTGACAAGATAATAAAAGAGCAATGATGATGGAACATCCCCCTTTTCTCAAACATTCTCAGAAGACTCATTGCTTTGAAAGCTCACACTGGAAGAAGCAACATTTTCAAGTTGCTCTATACACCAAATTATTAGCAGTCATTCTTGTCAGCTCACAGCTTTTAAAACAGGATGCATGCAGTCATATCAGGAAGAGGCAGTTGCTAGTGAAAGAATGATACCAAAAACAAGATGTCCCTAACGCTGATATCCTCACACAATGCTGCTGAGCTATACCATACACGTTTTCCACATGATGGTGAATTAAATACAATTCAAAACATCTGGAGAAAGATAACCACTTAAAAACAGCCACTTCTTCTGATATCTGAGGGGAAAAAAAATTACAACTTTTTTTCTCAGCTCTTGGGTTCAATTATTGCAGATTTTGTGTGATACAGGGTGTAAATTCACATTATCCTGCCACTTTCCAAAAATTTCTCTAATGGACACTGCCAAGACTCATCTGCTGTGCCCTTTGTGACCCCTCATCTTTAGGACATGTGTGTATATCTGAGTCCCTGAAGGTTCAATCTCTTGCTTACTCTCTTCTCTTACAACTGTTTGTCATTCTTCCATAAGATAAGGGACACTAAAACAATCTCCTCTGAATTCTGTTTCTCAACTCTGTATGCCACAATCTTTATGGAAGAAATGTGTAACAGCACAGCCCCAGCACAGCTCATTTACAGACATTCTTACACAATTATATAGCTGAAAGTTTAATAAGTTAATCATCCTGACCTTCCAAACACAAAGTGATCACAGAAAATGAAAAGATCAGGCCTGTGTATATTGGCACAAAACATCAGCTCTGGTCCTGACCAAAGCCTGTAGTGTCACTGCAGGTAACAGATGAATCTGCTTTACATATTCTCACAGGTCTATGGTCAGCTTTCAAACAAGAAAAATAACACCAACTCCAGTCCATGAAATCCTAAATTACAGTGTCAGAAGCAATCTGGTTTTCAAATGAACCTGAGTTACACGAACACTCAAAGGGATTTGAAATAAATGGGAAAAAAAATCCTTCTCCACCTCTGTTATCATCACACAAGTATCACGAGCACAAACCCATCCATTCTACACACCCACTCTGAGGTGATCTCTGACCATGACACATTTTTCTCTGAGTCAATTAGCTCCTGATTAGAAAAAAAAGTGAAAGATGCTTTGTCATCAGTGCCTGGTACACAGACACTTAGAGCAGGCACCTTTCCACAGCTCTGCCTGCCTGGTAATTCCTAGCACCTACTTTTTATCTTACTACACTTAAAATAGGCATGCAACAATTCTCAGTAAGTCCTAATGAAATCACAAAGCAATGCAGAACACGTTTTCAAGTTTCCAGGTTGGCCCATAAGGACTTTGCCAGAATTCAAAAGCTCTCCAGGGACAGAGGCAAATATAACTGGGAGACCTACCTAATTAAGCATCACTAACATTTTGAATATAAAGCAGTTAATTCCCTGAAAAATAATTCAATTAATCACACTCTTATTAAGAGGGATGTATTTTCTTCTGATCAGAGAGGCACGTTTGTCCTGCTACAACACACAGAACAAAAAGCAGAGTGCTCCTGTAGAAAAGGTTCTGTATCCCCTGCACTAAAATTCTGAAAAAGACTGCTCACAAAATTTAGCCTGCCTTATTCTAATAGAATTCCTTCCTAGTTCTTCACTGTAGATTCAGATTAAGAATAAAAGGAGAAAGATATATATATAATTTAAAATATTCCAACTAGGTGATTGTCTCGGACAGGTGGGGGTGAAATCTCAGGAAGAGAGGGGTCTTGCAAGATATTAATTCCTCTTTAGTGTCAAATGGAAATGAGAGTACACAGTACAAGGGTTTATCTTTCTAAAGAAAGTTATATATTAAATGTAAAGAAATCTAGAAACCGCTAAACAGAAGCCAAAACAATACAGTTGATTAAAAAAAAAAATCAATGCCTTAATATGGAGGAAAAAAAATTATTCTTTTCAACTCCCTAATCAGTAACTTGAAAGATCAAGTGTTAAAATAAGAATGCACCATATGAGGGGAGTGGTCAGAGGTAGAAATCTAGATCAGATGCTTACTTTCAAATAAACGAAGCAAAATATATTCTCACAGCCTGTGAGCTCATTATTTATTAGCTGGTGCTCCAGCACAGAACACACACTGGGGGGAGGGTCACTGTCATATCACACAGCTCCAGGCTGCTTTGAACTCCCAGTAATACTGTTTTGTGCTGTTACACTGGATACTGCATCCATGACCTGAAATGTAGTTTGATCAGCTGTCCAACAAAATTCCTCAAGTTTTTTTACTGGAAGGTCAACAAGGCTAACCCGGGGGAGAAGTGAAAGAATGTCTTGTGTCATCTCCCAAACCACCTTGCAAACATTCAGGGGAAAAACCAACTACCTTCGGTTACTTCACATCTGACTGCACCTTAAACCAAGGGGATTCTGAGTATAAATTTAAAGACACCTAAATGAAAACCCCACACCATTACACACCTTCTTTACTCATGTCACTGGCAAGAGTTAAACTAAGCCCACATCAGCACCACCTCAGTCACAGTGACAAGTCCATTCAGGTAATCACTGCACGGTGCACAGGAAGGCACACAAGGAAAAAGGGAGTGCTGTGTTTGTATTCCCTGGTTACTTCACCAGAGCTGAAGGAATCAATTCCAAACACAAAGCATCAAATTCACCCACATTATCACAGACAGATTTTGACTTTTGTTCCATTTTGATCCATTGAAGAACACATCATTGCACATGCGAAATAATGTCTTTCCAATACAATAAACGTGAAAACTTAAAGCGATTTGTGCATTAAGAAGCACATACATTGCCACATGATGTTCCAATTAATTCAAAGGAAGATTTGTTGCAATGAGAAGGAAAAGCAGATCCCAGTGCTTTGCACACATTACCAGGCTGCTGTCAGGATTGAGTAGGCCTAAAGCCCAAGGTTTACAGAGAATATTTAATCCTTTAAAAATAAAAAAAAAAAAAAGAATTTGGTGAGGTGAGTAAAATGCGCTAATGGTAATTTTTAGAAAACATATACTTTTAAAAATTCAACTAAACCCCACAGGCCTCTTTCAAGCAAGGCATAACGAGCCACAGCTACAACTAATTCAAGTTATTCCTCATTTAGGGAAAAAAAAAAAAAAAAAGTTGCCAAACTAATACAGGATTTGCTCATTACACAGCATTAGGCTACACTTCTTTCAGTACTAGTGGAGAATTAATCAGCTGTGTTTTGTTAGGAGCAGGCAAGGTAGCAGGCATTGTTCACAGAGCAGAGTGGTGCCTCCAGGCTCTCTGAAGCAGCACTTGGGCCCAGAATATACAGAATGACATCAACAAGTTATCTGAGAAACGTGGCCAACATTCTAAAATAAACCCATAAAATCTCTGCTGCCCGCATTAACCAGTTTAAGGTGAACCACACACACTTCAGCTCAAAGGTGTCTAAATAAGATGAGTCTTCTGCCATAATGAGCCGTTTTATTCTCCAGAATGATTTCAGGTTTGAATGCAGCCATGTCCTCCTCACGGTGCTAGTCCAACACCACTCAATTTCTCTTAAGTTCACAAAATTCAATGTTGGCTTTCTTCTCCATCTGTGGCTCCACAGAGAAAGAAACTCATATTATAGAGATTTACATCCAGGGATCTGCACACATGCAAAGCATTCCATGGCCCCACTCACTCAGAGGTGAGCAGTGACTGCTTTAAACACACACTGAAAAAATGGAGCAGGACAAGCAAACAGCAAACTCGAGCTGATGTGCCCCCACCACCATCCCTAAATGCCCGCTCACAAATAAATCACAGGAACACTGGAAGGTTCAGAGAGGTTTAGAGCAGCTCCAGGGGCAGAGAGAAAGAGTTTCATGCACACCAAAGGGGAGGAAGAGCCTCTCCCTGACATTGAGGGATTCATCCCCTGTTACTACACGTGGACCACGACAATTACAGATACAGGAAGGAATTATGGAGGAGAAAAATATCTGACCAGGGCACTGGGTTATTTTCTTCATGAAATTCCAGACTGAATGCCCTCAGACAAAAAAAGGCTCATCTCCAGCTGCACAGCACCATCATAATCCCTTAATATCTTGACAATTTGTTCCATTCTCTTATTTTTTGATTTGCTGGCTTAACAAGTATAGAATTTTAAAATATCATTTAATAATGATACTCTTTAGCAAACAAAAGCACCAACATTACATCCTTTATTATAGTTTATTATAATCCTTCTAAATTATGTAATTAAATAACATGTCATTTTGCACATATTCTAGCACCTCCATCAAAAAATAAAATAGTTTAAATGAGGAACTTCACACTTCTCCCCCAAATGCAAATCACCTGTGAGATAGGAGGGAAAAAACCTAAATTTTACATTCTTACATGTAAATGTCATTTTAAGTCATTTTAAATACAGGCAGAACAGATGACAGTAATGTTGCCCTGATATCTTTTGCACGGGTCATTTAAATACCAGATAGCAATAAGAAGACACCAGAATTATCTAACAAAATATAGCTGGCTAAAAAAAAAAAAAAAAAAAAAAAAAAAACCCTTGCATAAGGAAGAATTGTGTGTAGACAGTTCACATAATTAAGCCTGAAAGCTCATAGCCTTCCTCATGCTATATAAAAATGTCCCAGAGTATGTAAAAGGTTTAAAATAAATATATCTACATTACCAATTCCATACCAAATCACTTTATTTTCCCTACTAGTGTTTACTAGTGTTTACAAATTAGTCCTTTTCCTTCTTCCTTTGTACTTCCCAGAACCCCTTTCCCCCGCTGCTCACAATAATTTTAGTGGTTGCATGGCTGTGGGACAATGTTTTTACACAAAACTATTAAAAAAAAAACCTCTTCTTAAATTATCTTTTTTTTCCCCTATAGAACTCCAGTTTCTCAACTCTGAAATTAATCACCTGTCAAAGAAGGCACTAAGGTCAGTTTTTTTCTGAGCAATCCCACTCTCCTTGCCGCTCAGCATCTCAAAAGCGCATAAAAATTTATTACAAAACAGAGCTCCGTAAACTTAAAAGAATTAGTCTTTCCAGCCAGAAGCGGACCAGTCCCTTTTTCCTCACGACTTCTGCCGGCGAACACGAAATCCTGGCGGGCAGCACAACCCCGCCGCACCTTCATCCTTCTCCCCTCCTGGACAAAACACCCTCCGGTTCTCACACACACCCCGGGAGCTTCTCCAGTGCCATTCCCAGCGCACCTTCCTGCGGCGCACAACTCCCTGAGCCGCTCCCACCCTTCCCCTGCCCGACCCCCGGCCGCTCCCGCCGCGCATTCCAGGGACGGGCTCCCGGGGAGGTTTTTCCTGCCGGTTCCCCGCTGGTTGCGGTGTCGCCTTTTCCCCACGGCTCCCAGCACAAAGGGTCCTTTCCCCGCACCCCCGGCGCTCCAGGGCCGCGTACCCCACCCTGCTCGGCTCCCTCCCGCCCGCTCCCCGGGCAGATCTGCCGGCCCGGCCCATAAATGTCCGTCCGCTCTCGCAGGAAGTTCTGGGGAGGCCGCGGGAACTCGCCCACCCCGGGACCCCGCGGGCTCCCCCCGCTCCGCTCCCTCAGCAGCGGGATGGGGCCGCCGGGGGGGGACCCTCCTTCCTTTCCGCCTCTCCCCTCCCGCCACCCCTTCGGGCGCTGTCCCCGAGCCTGCCCGGCGGTGGGGCTGGGGGAACACGCCCCGCGGAGCCGGGACCCCGGGCCCCCTCGCTCACCGCCGCTCCCCGCTCGCTCCGCTCCCGCCGCGGCTCCTCCGGAGACACTGACACCGGCGCACGGATACCGCGCCGCGCTATTTTTGGGAAACAAGGCCCGACCGCGGCCGGAACTACAGCTTCTGTCACGCTCTCCTTCGGTATCCTTCCGCGCTTTTCTCCGCGCAGCTCCGGCGAGGCCGAGGGCGCTCAGCGGCGCCGGGCAGGGGCGGGATAGAACGGGGATGGCGGGGAGGGGCGCGGTTCCCCCGCGGCGGGCGGTGGGACGGGCACGGCCGCGCTCCGCACTCGAGGCATCGCCGGATTACTTTGTTGGGCCGGGGAGCGGCCGGGCCTACATTCCTGCCCGCCGACCCGCCCCGGAGTGACGGCGCGTACAGCCAATCGCAGCGCCCGCACGGGACAGCCCGCTAATCAGGATGCAGTTGGTGGGCGGGGCATAGCGAAACGTGGACGCCTTGAGTGACAGCGAAGTACTTAATAAGAAAGGCGGGGCGAGACGCAACAGCCAATCAGAGCCGAGCGGGGGCGGGGCCGTTGGGAAGGGAACGCCCCGTTTTCCCCCAGCTCGGCGGGCGCGCATGCGCAGAGCGCTGAGCCGGGTGGGCCGGCGGTGACGCACCGAGCGGGGCCCGCCCCGAGCGGCGCCTGCGCCAAGGCCGGGCCTGGGGGCCAAACTCGGACTTTGGGGCAATTAAAACAAATCCCGGTGAGTGGTCCCGTGTCCCCCCCGTCCTGAGCACCGGGGGACTACAGGAGTTATCCCCACAAACAGCTCAGCTGCCCGTGTGGGTCACCCTCAGAAACCACCACCGCCTCCCCAACACACACATTATATATATATATACACATATATATATATGTGTGTTTATACATATAAAAATACATCTCTATACTATGCAGATACATTTTTTTATATAGTGTATCTCTAAACACAGTGTGTCTAGTATATAGAATATGTATACAATATATAAAATATATGTATTACATATATAAACACTAGTATATATTATATAACTGTGAGAAATAGCCACTGGTAAAATTGAACAAGAACAAGGTCGTAAAATCAAAAGTATTAATAGTCATTATGCTATTAAATATATATATATAATATTTTATAGTGTGTGTATATATATAATATGCACTATAAAATACGTATGGTATACAGTACATATACACTGTATTAATTCTACTCTGAATATTAATTATATACAATATATCTAATTGCATGTATAGTGACTATCTAATACAGATACAGATTTTTAAAATTTATTATTTTTCTGGCTGGCTTTCTCTGACGCCCCCAGCTCTGAGGACACGAGCTGTGTCCCCACGTCCAGACAAAGGTGACAGTCCACCTCAATTCCACCTCCATCCATCCATCCCCAGCTCACATTATCTCTGCCAGAGCTCCCATTAATTTTGCTCTAAGCAGAAAAGATACTCGGGAATACATAATAAAAGACATGAAATTGGGCGTCTTTCTCCTTCACAGAAGGCGGCAGCTGAAGAGCGACCCAAAAATAAAATTTTGATGATAAAATGATACTTGCCAAAAATCATCTGCGCTCTACAGCTCTTCCAGATTTATCCTGTGAGGTACCCACAGCCTCAGAGAGGAGCGACAGGAGCCATTTCACAGCTCTGAACCACTGAAAAGGGCACAGCTCTAATCAGGACAGAACCAAAGGTGCTGCCTCTGAAAATCAGAGATCAGAGGGTGGCTCTTTGTAGTTCAGAATGGTATCATTAACTGAACACAAAAAGGTAGATCCACAAAAGATTAGGAAATAGGATGCAAGAAATGATGACAGAAAATCTCATCTGGCAGCGTGGTGACCACCACACCATGGGATGGGAAGAGGCAGATCCTCTGTGATCGTTCCCAGAAAGTTTATGTTATGTTAAGTTATGAAAAAGACAATTTCTGTTGTCTGTTTCCAGGAGTTCAGCTCAAATGGAACCAGTAATTCACAGCTCTCAGAAATGTTCCAGTGCAGGGTTTGTAATGTACAGACTAATCTGGATTTAGAAGTGCAGCCAGTGAATAAGTTGAACAGCTGCTGAAACATCCACCTTTGTTCAAAACAGAAGAGCAAGAAAAGACACTTCTTCTTGTGGGTCTAAGAAAAAGATTGCAAGTGAGAAAGACAACGAAATATAAATATTTGCCATCTGCAATCGTGTTTCCAAACTGATTGTTGCTGATCTGTAATAATCAGGAAGATATTTAAATACACACAGTTTTCTTTCCATTTCAACACGAACAGTCCAAATGTCATTGATTTTCATATGAATATGATTTATTCTCTTATTCCTCACTATACCTCTCATCCATAATACCTGTAAGGTCTATTACTAGAATCTAATGATTAATGCCATGAAATCCTCTCATGACAGCAATATGCTGAGAAGATGTTAAGATAAAGTACTGAATATTTAAGTTATAAAAGTCAGTGGGATTCTGAGTGAGACACTGAAGCACGGCCTGAGCAAGGACTTCTGGATATACCCATGAATTATTTTCAGTACATATTATTCCAAGCTGGCAAAAAATAGAGCAGGAAGCCAAAGAGATAAATAATTGGTTCTAATCTGTCCTTTCCAGTGGCACCACAAGAATAAGCAGAGCCTGTGTTGCTCAGGGGATTTCTCCATGAGCCTTGCAAACAATACTTGAGGGGCACAGAGCAGCCTCCTTCCCACTGAAATGCTTTCCTGCCCTGATGGAAACACTGCCCCGTGTAACAATCGAGAAAAGGAAGTGCAGAATTCAGGCTGCAGTTGAAACTGCAGATGTTGTTTTCCACGTGTGAGGAGGATGTGCTGCCACATCTGCTCCTGCAGAGCCCTCCTGGGGCTGGAGGGGCCAGCCCGGGGGGTGGGGAGGGCACAGATGTCCTGACGTGTCACAGGGAGTGAAAATCTCACCCCTCAGGCTGACAAGAGTAAAGCCACAGCAGAACTGGTCCATCAAAACCACTGAAATCACCACCTTGACCTCATGGTGCTGCATTGGGTTTAATTTCCAGGGCAACTGCAAAGGCCAAATTCACCTGGATAATACAAAGGGTGCAAAACTGGAGGTAATAAAAGAAAAATGTACACTGCAGAGGAGGAATTGCAGTCTTTGTAAGAAGCAGCAACATAAGAAAGCCCCAGAGAACATCACACTGGAGTGTCAATATGACAGGGGAAAAATTACCACAAGCATCTGCCAGGATCACTCCTGAGAGAACAGGGAACAACCACTGACTGCCCATCCTATGTACAACCCAGAGACTAAAAAGAGCCCCCTGAAATCTCTTCCCTTGGCCAAATAGCAGGCACTGCAATTTCCATCATATCCAAAGAGAAATAAACTCAGAGCAATAGGAAATATAAAGAAAGATATGGGAAAAAGATAGCAATGTTCTTAATTTTAACTAAATAGCCTCAGAGTTGAATAGAGTCATCATCCAGCAGTTGTTATGGCAATAAAGCTTTCCCTTGCATCTCTATTCCAGTGCATTTCCACCCACCCATTCAAGGTATTTTGGAGGCACTACCACCAAAATCATATCTCTACTAACTTTCAACTTACATTTTAGGACCTTCCTACAATCCACTCCAGAGATGTACCTTGGCTTTTCCTCCTTATATTCCAGAAATCAGCTTTTTCATCTTGTCTACTGGAGAAGAGACTCTGAGCCTCATGCTTCTAGAGGTGAACATTATATAAAACCAAAAATGCAGGACTTTTAAAATCATGGCTGAGAGGAGTAGGGGGAGTTATGTAGCTTTTGCATGTTTGCCAAACAATTAAATTACCCTTCACAGGGGAAGGGGGGACGTCCAAGAACAAGGTTTTCAGAACAAGGTTCCTACAAATCGCGGGCCAGATTAATTCCTAACATTGTTCCACTTACAATGGGGGAAACACTCTGTGAATGAAGATTTTGTAAAAGACTAGTGATTGCAACAAAACCGAATTGTACTCACAGCATTTCAGGATGGGAACTCACATTACAAACAAAGGAGAGGGGCAGGGGGGACTCCCACCTAGGGAGCAGGAAATCAGAGAGGAGCAGATAATGATTCTTGGCCATTAAGGCTTTGGGTAACCCTGTTAACCCCGTGGTCACCTCAGCACAAATACTGCCTGTCCTCTCGGGGAGCTGGCTGGGAACAAACTCCCCTGAGCTCCCTGTTACACTCTTGGGCTCTGATGTTCCACTACAGGCAGATAAAATCAAGATTTCCTTATTTTCCTGAACTCCAAGTTGCCTGACAATGTGTGAATTAAATTCACTCAATCCGTCCCATAAACTGCTCTCTGTAAACCACTAGTATTTCCACATCATTATATGGTATATTCACTAATCTGATTGCCTTGGGTATATTTGTTTTTCCAAAACTTGTGGCCAAGGTACATAAGATTAGATCAGACACAGCTTGTCTAAGAATGCTGTTATGTGGGTGTACAGTGTATTTGCTAGTTTTGAGTTACAGGTAAAAGTACTCTTTCAAACTCTCCCAGCCAGGGGTGCAAGCTCAGTTCCCTGAAGTTTTCTGCTGCAGCACTTGGAACTTTACATTTCACTTTGCTCTGGTGTTCTAACACTGGAGGATCAACAGGGAAATGTTGGTGTTGCCTCACCGAGGCCACACCTGGCCCGTACCTCAGCAAAATTTGAGATATTTTATAGGTCCTCACGAGTCTCTCTGGGATTCACGCTCTTCTGCCGGGATTTTCTCACCATTCTGCATGTTAACATGAACCAACAGCTGGGTTTAGGAGATGAGATATAAATAGCAACACCATGCTGCGAGCAAGCTTCTTGGAAAGTAAAGAAAATACGTTATTTAATGCACTCTGACATTTGCCTTTCCTCCCCTCATTCCTGAGCTGCACTTCTGTAAACACCCATAATGACAAATGCAAAGGAGTTGACTCGTTCACATCGACATAACAAGTGCTGCCTTGAGCCCAGGAGATGATATCCAGAGCCTTTTACCTCTCCCCTCAGCTGGCAAACCCTGCACAGCAGGGAAGGGAGGCAGAGCCTGGATGGAAATTCCTCCTTCCAGCAGCACTCGAGATTACAACCTTTGGTATTTTATTTTCATCCTTGCTCCATGTTGCTTCAGAAACTTCCTGCGTTTTTTGCCATATCTTTCCATTCATTAAAGTTGCAGCTTGCAATTAAACATTCTGACATAACATAGCTGAGATTTTTTGGCAGCAGCCTTAACCAGAGGTTTTTCAGAGTTTCCTGCAGACGGCTTTAAATTTTCATATCCTCATGAACGCTTGCCACCTTCTTTTAATAACTTGAAAAAATAAGCCTCTCTCAGGAACTTCATTGTTGCTGTATTTCCCCAGCACTCGCTTGCTGCTGTTAGCAATGTGTCGTGCACATGTATATTTATAGAGGGAGCAAAGTCTTCATATGCACTCTGTAGTTTGACATCTCACAGGGAACACACAGATTGCTTAGCAGATCTAAAGAACAATAGTTATGTTCAATATTTTCATTATTAAAATGTAATTTTCTCTTCTGACGGCATTGTGTTGTTTCACCCCTCAAAAATACTCGTGTTTACTGTATTATTCAAAACTTACAGGCCCTCAGCTGTTAATAATTTTGTAGCTTTATACATATTGTGACTGGTATATATTGCAACACTAAACTATATGTATTATTTTTCTGCAACAAAGTATTTCTTAGGGTAAATCTTGACCTTTTTCCAAGGAGCTGGAAATCACTTAAAAGGATTTAAAAGCTATTTGCATTTTTAAGGTGTAGAATATATTTTATAATTTGGAGAGCTGTTCAAGTACTGCTTGCCATTACCTCCAATATAGATTTGAAATTTATTTTAAAAGGGGTCTTTTTAATGTTCAAACTGACCTTAAAGCCTTTTTTCTTCTAACATTACCTGGCAAATAAATTCTTAAAGGGATATTATCAATTTAAGAACTGTGCTTTAGTCTGGAAAAATTTCCAAGAGATTAAAGAAAAAATGGTTCCTTTTTTCTGTAAGTTTAATTTCTATATTTGACAGCAGTATGTGTGGTCAGTATCTCATGCTGTTAGGAAACAAAAGGGACAGAAATAGATATAGGAGACCATAATACCTGAAACGTTTTTGAACTACTTTTTTTAAAGTAGATTTGAAGTTGATGGGGTCTCTTCAAGTGACAAAAGACTTGTGGAACTCTTAAAAGCCAGATAAGTTTCTCCTGACTTGTGCAGAGCACCCTCAGCTCCCTCTGCAATCAGCTAAAGCTGCTCTTAAAATCCAAGTTTAAGTGTTATTTTTCCTGCATTTTGTCTGCTTCACTTTAAACTCACTGACCAAACTGCAATACAAAAAGGCACATTTTTTATCCTGATCTGGTAGTCTTCATATCCAGAGCCCACAGTGGCTCTGCAGGATCTGTTAAGAGTGTACAAGGCACAACAAAGAAACTTCTAAAGCAGTTAAGTTATGGAATAAAGTTTAATGCTTAAACTTGGGCAGAGTACAATGTACATTTTTTGGGTTTTATAATGGTGAACAGACTCCTCAGTACAAATATATCACTGGTGCACATCCCATGGATTTCTTTGGGGGCACATATAGGATGGTTGGTGAGTGTCCCACAGGATTAAGAGCAGCCAGCAGCTTCCCTGCTCCCCCTGGCCCTTCCAGGTAAAAGCGAAAAAAGTCATGGATTCTCTCCTGGAGTTTGGAAAAATAAGCTTTAAAATTTCCCCGGAGCGTTAACGTGGATCAACTGGTGCACGTTTCTGAGCTCTGAATCCGAGCAGGCATTTGTTACGGGGTTTGTGGTTTTCTTGGCTGTGATTTAGGATTATTGCATACTTTCTCAACCCTTTACTAAAAATATGCTCGGTTCTTACCATGAAATGCGGCAGCACATTTGTTGCAATCTCTGAGGATGGTTTCTTATCTGTCAAACAGTTTAGAAGACAAACTGGCAGGGAGACAGCTCACCTGTTTTCTGCGGGTGCTCAATGAGAAACTTCGTCTCAGACCCCACTGCGGCACCGAGGACGAGTGTTCTGAGACAAAGCTCATGTAAACAGGTCACCTCTCACTGAAATGCCATTTCATTCCCAAGCCAAGCCAGCTGGCTTTGGACAGAAAGTTCTTTTCTCCTTGCGTGGGCAAACTTTATCGCCTTCCCATCCTTTTTCTCTTGCTGTCACATTACTGCAGAGGTGGCGGTGGCTGATAGCAGAGTGAGAAGCAGTGTTCAAAATGTGTCCAAGATAATAATGCCTGGTCTTGCAGCCATGTGTTGAATCCATCCATGTGATCTCACATAACCTAATCAAATGTCTTCCCTTTCGTTATGGGAAAGTAAAGATGAACTGAGATTGAATTCAAGGTTTTTTTTAGTTAAAAAGAAAAGTAACCCAAAGTTTTAGTGTTTGGTCCTGTGTTTCATTGGTCTCGGTCACAGTTTCAAAGAGTCCAAGCACATAGTGTGTTTGGAGCTCTTGAAACTTTAATTTCAATTTAGGAAATCCTCTTGTGTTCCTTGCTGGAAAAAAGCAAATTTCTTCTTAGAAAGCATGACCCTCTCCCACAGGGCAGAGTAAGAAACAGAGTGTAATTTGGGAGGAAGGCTGAGAGTTTGGGATTGTGGGATTTCTCTTTGTTGTCTCGTGGTTAGTTTAAGATGCAAGCCCATCTTTAGATTCTAAAATGAAAGGCTTTCAGATTTCTCCATAAAACACTGCTCTAGATAGTCATGGAAAGTCTGTTATTGATTCAAAGATCTGACCTGCACAACTGCACCATTTGAGCAAATGAGTAAAAGACACAACAAGCACAGTTTAACTGGTGTAAAAGTGGCTTAAATCTATTTTACTACACTTTAGCCAAGCCGAACTGTTCTAAACTAGGTTAAACCCATCACTGCCGAGGAAGGCGGGCTGAATTTGCCACGCCTGAGCTGTACCTTCCCCTGGGGAGGGGAGGAGAGGCTACCTCAGCTCACCCTCTTTCAGGCAGGTTGTGCATATGGGAACAGCGGGCACATAAAGGCTCCTTATCCCCGCACTAATTTGTCCGCGTGTCCACAGCCATAGTTACACTTGTTTATATAACAGCACTTTAAAGGGATACTTTCAGGGGCTGGATCCATGAATGAGTGATCTCATTCACGTCCTGACGTGCCTGACAACTCACCGCGCATCAGCTGAGCCTCGCTAATTGACCGTGTGTGTTTGCCCTTAGCCCGTGGCCATCGGCGATGGAAGAAACCCGTTCAGACTCCTCTTTTTCTTGGCCTGAGGTCGCGCTGACACATCGAGCTCACGTTTGCTGCGGGCTAAGGGCAGGATTGCTGCGCCTCCCGGGCCGCCAGTGATGTGCGGTGACTCCTCACGGTGGTGGCACCCAACAGCATCCCCGAGCTCCTGGTCAGAACGGGATAACCGAGAGCATAAATCAGGTGTGAGCTCAGGTCTGTGCAAGTCACTTAGGGATGGATTTAAAGCAAATTGACCCAGCACTAGCTGAACTAAATTCAATGCAGCTGAATCTAACATATATGGAAAGACTTTCAACTAACCATAAAAAGCCAAAAGTCTTATGTTCCTTGCTTTAGGGCATCTGCGTTCACTTCAAACAACAAACACAACTGGACACATAAAGCAAGCGAGTCAAATTCGCAGCTATCCTTGCAGACAACGATCAGAGGGGGACAGAGGGAGCTCTGGAAGCAGCTGAACTTCTCTGGCTCTCCTGGCAGGTTTGTGACACTCCTTTTGGGTTGTAACCTGCTGGAAGTGAGGGTGAATATTCTGTGTTGTCTCAGAAGTGTGTGCTCTGCCATCACTTCATAACAAGTATGTAACAACCCTAACACAGCCCTGGTAAAAGTCAATTGTGAACAAACACGAAACAGCTGAGTTTGTTTTCATTCCTTGAGCGTGATGAAAAGTATTAAAGATCAGAAGATGATACAGAGGCTGAAAAGTAAATCTAGGTTTCATAAATTTTAATAACCGAAGTGTTATTAGTAATTTGATCTAGCAGAAAATTCTCTAATTAATAAAAAGCAAATAAAGCTTGATTTCCTCAAATGGCTTTACCCTTCATCTCTAGAAACTGCTGTTTCTGTAGAAATTAGGGACGTATAGCTGGGAATAGTCATATAGGGACAATTTTTAAAATCCTCTATCAAAGGGAGATGGATTTGGATGAAGGAATTTGGCCCCCTAGTTCCCATTTCCTGGCTGAGTTATCTCTTCTAAGAAATTCTTTCATGTAGAGTGTCCGTGGGAAACTAGTCTGGATTCTTTGTGTCGTGTGAGATTTTAGAGGACTCTGTTATGGATCAGCATCCCACCAGGGAGGATACAAGATGCAAATGCACAGTAAAATGATAGTCTTGCCCCTCCAACACGCTACGTAGTCCTGGCTGCAGGCTGTGCTCCAGATTTATTCCTCTGTGGCTGTTGAGAACCAAGGAGTTGTCCTGCAGCCTGTGGGAAGGAATGCAGCCCTTTCTCATGGTGGTTACTCAGCTTATTCACAGTAAAAATACATTGCCCTGCACACTGTGGGACTGTGCTGTCAGTGCCCTTTGCCGTGGAGTCGCTCTTGTTCCCTGACTTTTCCCTCTCCGTACAGCGCTGTGCTCACACTGCACAGTTGCAGCAGACCACACATTTTGAACACAGGAAAGAAATAAGCATATTATTATCAGGATAATTGAGTGTTGGAAAGAAAGTTGCCTCCAGCACTCTGTCCAGATTAAAATCTCAATCAGCACCATTATCTGGGAAGTATCTGCAGTGACACGTGCATGCTCTGCATCTCAGTCAGCAATCTGGCCCAAGCATTTGCAGAAGCTTTAGCAATTTCTTTAATGACCCTTACAAGTCCTCCATCTATTCAAATGCTGAAATGCCAGTCTAAGTAAGACAAAAACTCCTAAAACAGCAGATTGAAGTACTCCATGTAAATTGAGCAATTTCTGTTAACACATGTCGACTAAACCAGAGCTGCCAATCAGCCAAGCTGCTCCTCTGTGACAACAAACATCTGAGGTACTGGAGCTTGAAGTTAATCGAAGTTATTTATTTTATCATGCAGAACTAAGCCATCAGCCATTGCTCTCACAGACATGGTTTTCATCTTCCCCCTTAACCAGGGTACACATGCTTTCTTCAGAAGAAGATAAATATTATGTACTTAGCCTCAATTTTAACCTTAAAAATTCAGCTATTAAGAGATGATGTTTATTCTGCCTCTAGTACCGAATTATTCAGGCAGGCATAATTTGGGGATCACTGAAAGAAGAAAACCTAAACCACAGCTACTGTAAATTCAAGACCAAGCCCTTCTGTTTGTATCAACATGAAGCAACCACGAATATAAGAACTGTAGCTAATACTGGTTTCCTCTCACCATGTCAGTGATCTGAAAGGTTCCTTCAGAGGATTATTGTTTAAGAACTGCTTCAGTGGAAGAGTAAATACTTACAGCAAGCAAAGCAAAGCCATTTCCACAGCACCATTTCCATGCCCTACCATCAGTTTATTTCTTTTTTTCTCTGGTGCACAGCTTTGCTCCTCCATCGTCAAGAGTGAAATTATCATTCAGTAACATTTCTCTGACTTTGGACTGATTCCACTGACTGTTGATAGTGGTTGCCTCCAAAGGCCCTGGGGATGCATGTTATCCTGCATGCTCTGTGAGGCTCCTTCTGAACAATGCAGAGCTGATCCCTCTCTTCGTGCCAGCTCTCTCGTGAGCCATGCGCTGGGGTAACAGTTCCAACTTCCTTCTGTGTCCTGGAGATTTTGGCTCCAGCCTTGCTTGTTTGCCATGAGAAGGTTCCAAAATAAGAAGCACATTCACTCCTGCTCCCTTCTTTTCACATGGTTACATTTAGCCTTTCTTTTAGTGCTTTCCTCCCATCACAAGGCTGGGAGTATTCGCTGTCTTACTGCTTATGGAAATCATAATTTATGTACTGTCCCAATGATTTGCTTGTATTTGAGCTGCTCTCAGCCGATCTGACTTTGTAGCCTATAGCTTTAGGTGCATCTGATGATTCCCCTTTTTCCCTTCATTGTTTTGGTTCGTTAGTTTTAGCACTGCTGACACAAACTGTGCATTTCAAAAGGCATCTTTCCTGTGGGCTCTGTTTACTCGTTAATGTGGCTAAGTGTCATCTGAAGTCCTGGGTGACAGCTCGCTTTGCTTTCCATTGTGGCATTCCCATATAAGATTTATTGTGTCTGAAGGAAAACACAGCTACATCTGTAGGAAAGGGAAGAAGAGTCATGGGAAAAGGGGAGTTGCTGGAGTTCTGGCTGTGAGGGGGACTGAGGAACTTGACATTTAGGTTCCTGCACAAGATGTAATTTCCAGCTGAACAGCTCAGGCACTTACACAGCTTCACTTTGGCCCCAGCTGTGCACTAAGTGCAGCCGACATCTCTCTTAAGAGCCACTCACAATAACCTGACTTGATGTGACTGTTTTGTTTTCAGTAAAAGGCAGAGGGAAAGTTGCTTTAGCAAAGTAGCTGATAGCCCACACGAACTGGATTGGAGCATTTCGTCCAGGCCACTCAGAAGGGAACCAAAGTCGCTGGGAAAATGGCAGATGAATCTGACAGCTTGCAAATAAAGTTTTCCTGGAAACGTTGCACACTGAGTTGATGGCTGTGTAGCTTCTGGTACTGAATTATTGGTACAATCCCAGTTCTTTCCAACGAATCACATTTTCCTCACTTCAGGATTAATCAACATGTCATTTAGATGTACTCTCAGACAATAAGCACTATGATATGGATGTCAAACTATTTTAGGTCAGGCAGTTTTCCATTTTTAGCTTATATATTCTGTTCGAGGACTAATGCCTCAGATTCAGAAAAGGCAAATGTCACAAGATCTGAGCAAAATCCTGGTTCCATGAAGGATCAGTCAGAGTTGTGCCATTGACCGTGATAGGGCCAGGATTTCACCTGATGGCTCTGTTTTAATTAAAGCTTTTTCCTGCTCAAATTATGGTTCTATCCTCAGTGACTGAGACAGTTACTCAAATTCCTGCTTTTAAAATGCTTCACTGCACCATGACACTGCCTAGCACAGTTTTTTGCTGTGAATCCTTAATAACTTTATGTATCATTCTAAGATAACCAAGACTGAATTTTGGGTGTGTACTTACATATAAACATCCCTGTTTTCTTGTACACTGCATGTGTACATATGCAGATAAGTACACACATGCACAGAGTTCCTCCTCCATTAACATTAAACAGTAATACATGGTGAAATTTCTCATGCAAAGCAGTCTCCAAAATTGAGACAAATAAAAGAAATTTAGGAATAAAAAAAAAATCTGCTAATCCATCTGGCTAATATGTGCATTTTAAATGGAGACAACCTTTCATCTTAGTTCCAATTGGACACATGTAGGTGCCTGTCCACCTTCAGAGCTCAGAACTCAGCATGGTCCATCAGGTGTCACATTGTAGAAACATTTTCCTGCAGAAACTCACAGAGCCAGTGAGGACGGAATTCAAACCCTCCCTGTCCACAGCCAGTCCCTGCCATCCAAAACAGAAGAGAAACTCTGGGTATGCCTACGACAGGGAGAGCCAACTGGAGGCCCACAGAACTTGGATGCAGCTCCCAAAGCAGTTTTCCTTGGCCAGTAGGAGCTGGCTGGCTCTGAGGCTAACCATGTGGTGCTGCTCTCTGTGCTTGGGGCAGGGTGGACAGGGAGTTGTGTCTGCCTGATCTTCCTGAGCTCAGCTAACCTGCCTGAGCTGGTGTAAAAATGGCTTTCTGAATCCTCTACATGTTGTCTCTCCTTGTCTCCATGCTTTTCTGGACACAGAAGAAAACTTATTTCACTCATGGTCTGAGCTGGCCAGAGCCCTGAGCTCAAGGTAATATCCTGCCTCTCAGCAGGCCACAGTAATTTGGGCATGTAGCACATTAGCTGCAGCTCCATGGCTTCTGGTTCTCTTGGCCAGCAGCCAGAGTAAGCTCGTATCTGCCTACAAAAGCCCATGTAGACATCACTTATGAGCCTGGTAGTCAGAAGACCTGTGACAGGAGTGGAAAAATACTGCTCCTGCACAGTTGGGAAGCAGGAGTGTAGCTTGTGCTCTACAATCTCTCAGTGTCTTTTCCAAGTGCTGGGGACCTTCGTGTCTGAGCACTGTCGTCCAGTCTGACTAGTCAGGCCTAAAACTCAGTGAGTCCTGCCTTTGCCAGTGTGTGCTGAACATGCAAATGCCCACACAGCAGTTCATGAAGTACCTGCCTACTTGAGATTGGATCCTTCTCAAAACCCTGCCTAATTTCTCCCATTAAGTCTCCTAATCTCCAGGCTATCATTCCTTTTTAAACTGCCCCATTGATTTAGTAGCCTCTTTAAAAGGAGCATTAAAATTATTCCCCCTCTGCAGCACTGCTCTGGTTCATTAATTACTTCACATTACCAACATAAAACTTGTAAAGCAAAAGAAAATTGCAGCTCTGACTTGCAACTGCTTTGCCAGTTCCAGCCCCTGCCCTCAACATTGACTGCACAGACACACTTGGAGCCTTTCACTGCTCCAAAAATCCTGACAGCACCACTTGGTGGATCAGGGCTCTCCACACTTTCACTTTCATATGAAAGCTGCAACAATCTGAATGAGAATCAGCTTTTGGGGTCATTTTGGATTCTTCTCACACATTTTCTTCCCTCTTTTTCTCAGAGAGGAAGAAACCATGTGGCCCTCTGGTCCCTCTCCTCAGCCCTGCAGAATAACTCTCCTGTGTATACAATGGGTAAAAAGATGAATTTTCTCTTAGAAATCTGCAGATAATACAGATTCGGTGATGCCTCTCTTCATCTTTCTGTCAAGCATAATGAGCTGGGCAAGAGATAACAAACATCAGAACTGCATCCCCATTGATTGTACCTAACTGTCCACAGGGGAGCCAAGTGACAACTCTCCCAAGTGACATTTGTGCCAGGTGACACCTCTCCCAAGTGACATTTGTGCCAGGTGACACCTCTCCCATGTGACATCTCTGCCAGGTGACACCTGTCCCAGCTGGCACACTCCAAGTCTGGCTCCAAGGAGTTTGTGTGCTCGTTGGGAGCAGCAGTGCTGGCAGCACCTGAGCCTTGACCCTGCAGCAGAGGACACAAAGGGGTGTTGCAGACTCCAGTGCCCAGCCTGGCTGTAGGAGCTGAGCCTCTGCTCCACATCCAGCCCATGCACGGGGAATTCTCCCTTCCAGCTGGGACAGGGAGCCTCAGCAGCACCACCAGCTGCAGGCTGTGCTCCAGGGCTCACCCCTGCCTCCCACTTGAGTGCTTCGTGGTCTCCAGCTCCCTCCCTTCTACACCTCACTCTCCAACCCGGGAACTTGCAGAATAAAGTTGTGTTGACTGACTATTCCTCAGCCTTAGCAGAAAGGGAACAGCAGAGCGATCATCTTCCCAGTGAGTCAGTGCTTGCTGGAGGATGCATGACTCACTAGTCCCCACACGGGCTGCCTCCCTCCTCCCCCATCGCTGTGCCTCACCTCCAGCCTCTCCTCTTCCAATCCCACCTTTACAAAAATCATCTTTATTCATTAGTCCTTCCTGCCGTTACCTTCTTTGCTATGAGGAGCCTGGGGACAGGGAAAACTTAGCAGTGCTCCTTGGAAAAAGGTGCTGCTACTCGTTTTCAGCACTCAGGTCGAGGTCTGCTGGCCCCTCTGGACAGGCACACAAAACTCTGCAGCCACAAACTTGGCTGCAAAGGGACTTTCCAGTGAACCCCATTAGAAACAGCAATTCCCTGCTCAATACATCCTTCTGGGAGGCAGGCAAGCCCCCAGTGTTCTTCAGCTTCCCCTCCAGCCTGTTGTTGTGATTTCTCAGGGGTATTTCTGTTAAGAACCCGCTCCACTAAGAAGTTATGAACCTGGATTAAGGAGAAGCAGTAACTGCTGATTGAACCAAGAGGAGAATCAATGAGCCAGTGTTAGAAATCAAGGAACAGAGTGCTTTTCCCCCATCAGTTCCAGTGCAATGCTGTTCACTTCTTGCTTCCTGACTTTACAGAGGCCTAGTTATTCTCATCTTATCCCACTGAGCTAATTTTCCTCCCAGAAACAAAATCCTGGCTGCTTGGGATCACAGCAGGAAGGAGTCAGGATTTCATACCATGGAAAGGACATTGGCTGTAATGCAGAAATGGGGATGGGAGAAGCTGGTGACCTTTAAAAAGAAAAGAAAATGGAAGATTCTCTTACCTTTTGGGACCTGCAGAAAATAAAAGCGTGGAACTTCTGCAAATACAATCTCGTGGAGCAGTGCTGGGTGCCAGATTTGCAGCACAAGTGTGGACTCCAACCCAAGCAGGGCTGCAGTAGCAGCAGTGAATTCTTTTGCAGCAAATGTCGTGTACATCTGCTGGGTGGAGTGAGAAGCCTTTACCCCTTTGTGGTGAGGTCCTTAATGGATGTGCTGAGCTGCAAAAAGGTCCAGGGAGAGTTCAAGCTCCTGCTCCTGCCTCCAGGTGTGACTGCCATGCAGACAGTGATGAAGGTGATAATTTGCTCAGCTATGAAGGTGATCTCTCCACAGGGAGGGACTTGCCCTGCCTCAGCCCACGCTGTGTTTTCCTAGGAAAAAAGGCAGCTCAGCATCCTGTATTCTTTGGTACATAATATCTTTTGCTGATAATAATCACACGTTGTCATCATGAAGGGCAAAACTTCATTAGCCAGCCAGGCCTTGTTTCTTTAGAAAAATCATCAGAAAACAGCTAAAACCTCAAAGCCCCAGCATATCTGTGTGACTTTACAGTGAGATTTTGTGACAGCCCGAGCTGGATGGCTCATGCCAGTTCCAGCTCCTACTACAACACCGGACAGGGCAGACCCTGCTGAGGGACCTATAAGAGGACAAAAGCCACAAAATCAACTCATCCAACCCCAAAACTGGGCAGTGGTTGCAAAGGGAGGGCATGGAGTGGACAGAGTGATTCAGAGAAAATTCATCAGCTTTTTAAAACCACTCCTGCCCAATGGAAATGCCAAAAGAGTAGCAATTCTGCTCACTTCTTTCTTGCAGTGAAATCTTTTGCCTGGAGCAGATCGGGATTAGCTCGTTACAGGGCAGCGTGTATGACACATCCTGGCCACAGAGTGAGCAGAGGCTGCTCTGCTCGGGGCAATCCCTGCCTCTCCCTCAATCTTGTACAGCTCCACACACACGGAATAAGGCTCGGTATAAATAACAGCTCTGTCTCCCCTCTGCTCTCAAATGCAAGCAATTTAAATCAGAAGCCTTTCTTACAGAGAAGAGCAGAAAGCCAGTGTTTTGAAGCCACTTTCTTCTCACTTGTTAACATTAAGCCCAGCCTTCTGCTCATAAATAATGCATATAGCTCTTTTTCCTCAATTACACAGCAGTGTCAGATTCCACACTCTGCCTTCCCAGAGTTACTTTCTGTCTCTTCTGGAGACAGCAAGGCCCACTTGGATGTCTGCAAGAGCCACAGACTCATTAGACTTGAGGAGGATCCTTTCCATCCACCAGTAAAAAGATCCACACCACCTTTGTCCCGGAGTTTCGGTAATTATCCCTTGCTGGACTGAAGTGCTGGGGAGAATGTGTTTACAGTAAACAGGTTTTGCCTTCTCCCAGCATTTGTGGGGCAGAGTCTAAGTGCACTCCAGGATGCCAAGATGAGCTGGGCAGGAGGGTCATTGCACAGCTCATGGGCTGGAGTGCACGGAGAGGAGAGAGGAATTAATGCTCCCGTGGGCCGAGCAGGGAGGCAGAAAAATCATGGGGAATTCAGTTTGTCAGGTGTGTCAAAAATGTGAAAACAAAAGAAAACAACCCCTCTTCTTCTCCTGCCCACCATCTTTTTTGATTAATTTAAACTTGCTGAGATGAGAAGCCAAGATTTCTGCTTTGCTATCAACAGCTTGCTCTCTATAGATACTGACTCATTACTGAGAGGCTGCCTGTCTTTATGCCTTAAACTAGGCAGCCAGAAAATGTTACACTGAAGTATTGCATGTTATAGATTGACAACATTTAAAACCTAGATGGCCAAGCTACTGATATAATTTCCATACTCATTAACCATGACATCTCCAGTTCTCCCCCACAGCATTCTGTCAGATTTAGCCAGACCCAAAACCTGTCTTAGCTGCCAGAAATCATTTCTTTACTCCTCCACGGATTGGCATCGCCTGAATGTGCTCTTCCCCCTCGGAGCAAAAGTTTATAGAAATCCCTTTCCCGTTCCCCAGCTGTGCATCCTGCCTGCCCTGTGAGCTGTCCACAGCCATGCCCTGTCTCCCTGGCGAGCTGCCTGCTCACAAGCTGCTCCAGAAATTGCCCTTGAGCACCAGCCAGTGCCGAGTCCCCTCTCAGGAGTTCATGCTCCGTGCGAGCTCTAACTCGATCCTGCTGGATGGCATCGACCTCTTAGGGACCCCAGGTTTGCTGAGGGCAACCAGCTCCTTTCCTGAGTGTTTTCCAGGCTAATGTTTGCCAGGTTGTATTGTCACAGCCGTCTCACAGAGCGGCGATCTGTCAATAGCAGGGTCGGGTTTACAAATGCTGTGTGACACAGGAATGCAGAGCTCTCGGAGTTCTTGGTATGAGAAGCTGTTTCACACATGATGTGACACTGGAGAGCCAGCACAGCCACAGGGACACAAGGTGGGTGCTGGGCTGGGCCAGGAAACCTTATGTGGGCATTTTGAAAGGGAAGAAGTTTAACTGGTGGGCATTAAAAGGGTGAGAGGCCACGTTTCCAAATAACTTCTCTTACAAGGAGAGTAACTTTAGCCAGTAACAAATCCTGCCTGTGAGCGGGAAGAGCTTCCCAGGCTGGTGCTGCACACAACCAGGGCAAATGCCAGAGTGTCCGAGGGCAGGTCACCCTCAGGGCTCCACAGCTGAACTACCATTTGTGTAAAAATTCCACAAAGACTGAGGAAAGAAAAGAGAAGAAAACCACCTCTGTGCTACCAGGCTGGAGCATTCACCTGCAAAAGGACATGACTAAACCCTGGCACCACAAGCATTTGATGAATGCCACCAAATGCCACAGCATCAAGGGGAAACACATGTTCTCACCCACCTTGTATCTGTGGGGAGAACAGAGCACGTCAGCCCCAGCACAGAGCTCACACGTGCCTGGGGTGAAGCCTGGGCTCTGCTGCCTCACAAGGCATGTTCCTGTCCCAGGGGAGCAATGTGCTCCTGGCACCCCTCACGTACCACTGATAACTGCTGGCTGTCCCCTCTACAGCCTCATCCCAGGTCAAATTACTTGTGCCAGTGTCAGTGTGCTCTGCTCATGTCCAGCAGGAAACAGGGGGGAAAGATGCTTTGCTCTACATTCTAAAACTGGAAGAATGAAAATACGTGTTCAGCTTAAAAATCTCGCTTAAAATATGGAACTGGTCCAAGTGCTTCAGATTGGAGCAGCTCAGAGGAACAAAGAGAAGTCTTTCCAACAGACTCGGAACCCAGTCAGGAACAATGGGGCTCAGATTTAAAACACAACCCAGAACTGAGTTCTTGCAGTTCCTGGAAAATATGAGTGCTGGACTGATGCATTTTTTCATTCATTATTATTATCTCCCATAGACATTCATCCTGATCTTAACATCTTTATTGTCCACTCAAAGCAAGTTTCCTCTCAAATAGAAATGAATGTTCCAGTAAATTTCCTTAGACAAAAACATAGAAATTAAACAACAAAAAAAGACCCCTTTATAACTTTTTAAAAACCCTACACTTCATGTTGCGATTCAAAGTTCTCTTTGTTTCAGTAAGTATAAATACTGAATTTTACAAAAAAAAAAAAAAGCAAAAGTGAGAGGAACAAACCCCTTGTGTCATACACGGGTTAGGTAACAATTGCAGTGTTAGTTCCAGACTGATTACACCGGGAGGCAAATCCTAGGTAAAGTCAGGGTTGTTATTTTGCCTCAAGGACAACAGATCTTTGTCCTGAACCCTGCAGTCAATACCTATAAATATTCTGAGTGTTGTCATAAAATTTTGAAAAACCTCTCCATCAGGGACACAAACACAAGATCTTCTGCTTTAGAATTACAGCAGAGTTCAGTTAGAAGCTACAATTCACTCCTTAGAAATGTAAGAATCATTTTGCATGCAATTCAGCTGATGTAAAAGATCTTTTTGTCTGCATCAATCTTAAATCCTTTTAGCTGAACTCATTAGCAGTGGGGACAGGGAGGACCAGTGTTATCTTAAAGCCCTCTGCAAGGGAAGTTAGACCTTCTCTCAGACAGGGAGCAATGGGCACAGAGGTGTCAGGGCAAGGGCTCTGGACACCTCAGAGCCCTCCCTGCCTCATCTTCAAACGAGCTTCAATAAATCAGCCCTCCTGCAAAACTGCTGTGTGACCTCTGGCGAGAGAAGCAGCATAAAGCCACACGAACATTTCCTTTTATTATCAAAAAATACTCTTGCATTGGTTGGAATTGTTCCTGCCACTGATATCGCTGATCTCTGAAGAGATAAACATGAGCTGATTGATGACTTGTCTGCAAGATCTATTTCAACCACCCCCAGGCAGGATATTTTCCATGCGGGTAATAATAAATCTTACTATTGAATGTCATCAAATGAAAGAAAATTACTGTAAAAATAGGCACAGTTATGTATTTCTTATTATATAATATTAAGGAAGATTTTTCAAAGATTTGAAGAGCTTTCATTTACATGCCTGATTTTTTGGAATGGAATCCTTTTGCCTACATTTAATATATATATTTTTTAAAGCTTTGTACAGTCAGGCAATATAAAGAAACTCTCTCCTCAAAATAGCCTGTTGTGTAGTCAGGTCTGGAAGGTGAGATTCTCATCATGGTTGAGACTGAATAAGAACAATGATGTCCTTTCTCAACAGATACCAGGGCTGCCTTTTCTCTAGCACTTTTTATGTGGTATTTTCAGGTATCACTTGCACTATTTTGTTCATTTTATTTGCAAAGGAAGCAAATGGCATCCTTTCTGTCAGTTAATAAAAAAGGTTTGAGGGGAGAAGAGAACTGTCACTCACTCTTATTGCTCCAAATTCTTTTCTAAAAATGATTGTAGAGTTCCAGCGAAAATTTCTCCCTTCATTATGAGGGCAGCATTGAAAATGCTCCTGCCACTTTATTTGTGCCAAGAAATAAAGATCTAAGCAACTTTCTAGGACCTGTTACACACAATAAAGCCAATGCTTTGTACCAGGGTGGCTGTGCTAGAGAGGAAGGAAAATGTGCAAATCCAAACCTCATATTCAAGATGTGAGTGTAAGAAAAAAAGCTGTGAAAACAAGATTACAGGTGATCTATTTACCTAACGTTGGATTCCACCATGATATTATCTGCACAGTATCAAAAAAAAAAAAAAAAAAAAAAAAAAAAAAAAAAAAACCTTTGACCCCAAAGGCCATAATCCAGACAGAGAAAATGTGGAGATACGAGAAAGGGGCTGGAGACAAGAATTATTCTGAGGCAACATTTTCCTGCTCTCTCTGTCCTCAGTCTATAGAGGCCAGGGAAAATTTGGGCTACAGAGCCTGGGGAGAAAAGTGACAGTGAAAGAAGCAAACTGAGGGAGAAGCAACAGCTTGGAGGATTTGTCCTGTGTGGTCTCTCCTCTATGCAAAATCGACTGCTCCATTCTGGGAGCAATTTGTGCAGAGCAGAGATGGTGAGGAGGAAAAGTGAAGGAGAATCAAGAGAGATGGGAGAGCTGTGCAGCTTGAGGGGAATTTATCAGCTCCTCAGGGATCAGAGAAGCTGTTGGCCAGCAGGATAAGTGGATGGTTCTGTAAAGACTGGGGAAAGTCAGGCAGGAGTTCAAAGGCAGTGGAGGGAGAGTCTGGTACTGCTAAAATCCACCACAACCGTAGATCTCATGAATGGAACAGCAACCCATTGCACAGTCATTAATTTGGGGGTGTAGAGCCCAATTAATGAAACCAGAGAGCCTTGGAAGGGTGGTCAGAAGCATCCTGCTCCAGATATTCCTATTTTAGACAAGAAAAGCTATGGAAAACTTCAGACCTGCCCAATTAACAATCAAAACCTACCCTGGCTCTGAGTGTCCAGGCAAACCCAGCAGCGTTTCTCCTTCATCAGCCCTGACTAAAGCAAGCTGTGAGGTGACCTCTGCTTCCAGCTCAGGGCTGAGAGACAGAGACACTTCTCAGAAGCCTTCAGCACGTGATCTATAAAAAGGAAAAAAAATAAAAGACTTTGGTTTATTAGTTTGTTACTCTCCAATCCCAACCATTACAGGACAGGCACTATGTTTATGATGGATTCATTTACAGAACATTTTCTCCTTGCTCACATAACTGTGCTTCAGAGATTGAAGCCAAGGCTGGATGGGGAGGGGGGATAAAAGCTGCAGACGTTTTTCAGGACCATATACAACCCAGTACTTCAAAAGTGCACACAAGGAGATGAGCCAGCAATGAGGAGCTGGCTTGACCTGTAGGAAACTACGTCCAATTTTTCATTGTACCACAAAGTTCTCCTGCAGCTTTGACAAGCCCCCCATTGCATGGTACGACTGTGAGAAGAGGACAGGAAATTCATAAAGATTCACACAATCTGCCATTTACTCTTCCAACAAGCAGTTTCTCTGTTCTTGGAAAGGTTTATTTTAAACTCAGCCTGAATAAAATTATTCCCTGACCATCTCCAGCAGCTCTCCAGCATCTCTGACAAACACCAGGTTTCCAGGTAGCACCGTTGCCATTTCACCTGCAGTTCATAGCACATCGACCTCATCTCTAATACACATGTACAGTCAAAATCACTGTGCCCACAGGGACCAATTTATTTTTCCATCACCTGTAGCTCCCTTCGGTTTATGCAGGAAGAAGCTGGCAGCCTCTAACAAGGAGTGTTATGAATAGCGTGGTAACGCCTTTCTTCATCCCTGTTAAATTTCTCATTTCATCTTGTGAAGTCAAATCCTGGTTTCTGCAAAGTCCCTAAAACAACCTACATTGATTATAATTGGCTCTGCAGTTGGACTGCATGTACTTTATCTCCAATCTTGCAGATTCATTGCCTACTAGTGCTGTCTCCCTACATTTAGATAGTTATCCCACTGCCCTAGAGGTTGTGACAGTCCTGACACAATACACAGGAGAGGTCTTTTCAGTAGAAAAGTTATCTTTCAGTCCTGTCTGACCAGGAATTATGGCTTTTGCCTTGTCCCTGTGTATGTATCACCCCCTCTCCCCCACTAGGAGCTGAGGACTCAGTCAATTGCCAAACTGAATGGAAAAATCCTGGTGCACAGAAGAGGATCCAGTACCTCTGGGTGGTTTGTGATTTGCATTCTTTGTTACAGAAGCCAGTAAAAACAAGCCAAAATATCAAGTCATTACTTCAGCCAGACCCTTTGCATACAATTTGAAGGCACAATAATTCTGAATCCGTGTCCGAATCCTTATGTTGCTGATGCAAAAGGAATAATACAACAGGACAAAATCCAAAGAAAAATGAAGCTTCACATCAAGAGGCAAAGCTAATTGCATGAAGATGGATCAAGTCATGGTGAGGATTTCAGCATTTAGGCACCTTTGTGAACCCTATGACAAGTTTATCTGTTTTCTCCAAGTAAAATCAAAGCCAAGCAAGCTTCACTGGCATGAGCACTTCTCACATTTCTGCTGCTTCTGTTTGTAATGACCAATGTGTCCATGGCTCACTGGGCTCAGGACAGACGCTGCTGCCCAGCCCTGCACCCTTGGCTCTGTCCTGTCCATGAGTGACTGGGGTCACTTCACACATGGAACAATCCCATTGTGGACCAGGACACTCTGCACATGTGGCTTCACCGTGCTCTGTTGAAACCCCAACTCTCCAGAGCTCCCTGGGTTCGTTCCCGTGGTATTTCATCCTCTTGGTCACAAATGTATCACAACAGTGCTTCACACAGGTCTCCTGCCGCTAATGCATCCCCTCCCGGGGTTATCTAAGTGCTCTCGGTACAAACCCTCTGATAAGCAGCACATCCAGCGCTATCAGCAGCGCGTTATGAAAGGAATGTCGCGGCCAAGCGCTGCCGAGTCACAAGACAAAAACCACCCCGGTGTTTACAGCAGGGTAGGAAATACCACATTAAAATAAAAGCATGACAAGGGAAGAGCGCGCACGTTGGGGTGGAAAGAAACCCAAACCGCCCCTAAGCTCCTGGTTCCTTTGTCATCGAGAAAGTGCATTACAGAGAAGATTTGTTTGGAGTGAAAGGCTTTTTGTGCAGCTTTATCTTGGCCTCTAGCAGACAGAACTGACAACCCTGAAGTGGCAAAAACCACTTGCCAAGTGCCACATTCAGCGAACAAAGGAACCCAACACCATGCATGGAACAGCAAACTATCAGCTCCCAGGGGGAAGTGTCATTTTCACATCCAGTTTGCTACACCAGAGTGGGAGAGAAGCTCCAACTGTTTTGAATTCATGTGTCAAGTCAATCACAGGAACAGATAATATTGGAGTTATATAAAATTTCGGAAGGAACCCCCACCCACCACCTGTAACACTCACTCGCCACTGTCAGAACAGTTCTGTAACTGAAGACAGCACCAAAGAGAAGTTGTCCTTACGGCTTTCTGCACAGCAGATGATGGGATCATTACAATTTATTCTACATATGAACTGAGAAAGAGAATAAGTGTTTATTTTTATTCCCACCAGAACAGTATCTAAAAGTTTCCACTGGACTCTGACTGTAAGCGCAACTTGCTTGATTTTAGTTTAAAAATTTTGCATCTTAACCCAAAAATTTGAATTTCAACAGAGGAAGGAAGGAAGGAAGGAAGGAAGGAAGGAAGGAAGGAAGGAAGGAAGGAAGGAAGGAAGGAAGGAAGGAAGGAAGGAAGGAAGGAAGGAAGGAAGGAAGGAAGGAAGGAAGGAAGGAAGGAAGGAAGGAAGGAAGGAAGGAAGGGGCAGACTGCCCTACAGATGACTTCAGCCTTTGCTGTTCCCCCCAGGGAAACCAAACCAGATCTGGTTTTGTTTCCTCCTTGCAGCTTAACCAAGACCCTCCAAATGGAGAGATTTCTGTTCACCTGCAGAGGCAGTGTTGGTGTCAGAGCTGGGAATTGAGGAGCCAAAAGCCATGTCCAGAGGAGAGTGGCCCCAGGACCTCCACAGCAGAGCTGGGGATGGTCTCAGACATTCTGCTGGGCACTGCAATGCAATGAGCTAATTCCTGCCCACAACTAATCCAGCCAAACTGCATTAACAAGAGCTTGGACACGCACTGAGGAGCTCAGTCTCTCCAACTTTTCTCCCACAGAGAATTAGGAGCTTGCATAGGATAATTTCTGAGCCCAGGCAGAAGAGCTTTGTGTGAATAGTGCCTAAAAGCCTTCTTGATGCCATGTGCAGAATCTCAGGCTCCCTGATGCTGCAAGTCTCACCCTTCGACCTTCCCTAGAGCCCTCCCCTCCTCCTTTGTGCACACTCAGTGCTAAACCCATGAACTCGAGTTTCACCCTCTGCTGTGGGACAGGACACCAAGGAGGGATCACACCTGCCCTGATTTCCCCATCCACCATTTCCCAAATTAAAGCTATGCCAGCCCTGTCCTCTTTCACGAGCACCGAGTGAGAGCAAAGGGAGAAAACCACAAGGGGAACAGATGCTGCAGTTTGAAGAACAAGAGAGAGAGAGAAAAAGATATCATTGCTCTCTGAAAGCATCCAGAAATGTTCCTATTCAATTCATTCAGGCCTACACAAGATCAGGGAGAGCACAGGACTACTGTGAGGAAAATCTAGGTCACATATGATCACAGCAGCACAGCTGCCATCATCTCAATGGCCATGTGAAGTGAGTGAGGAGTGCAGCAAGGACCTCTGCTGAAGAGGGTTTTTTTTTTTTCAGTCCTGTTTTACAATTTCCCCTCATTAAGGTGTATTTTCCGGCAGGGCTGTGAGTACATTGGGTCTTCAACTGGGGTGAAGGATTTAGCTATAAATCCCAAAAATGATTCAGTCAGTGGAATTTCTGTAGGATCATTTTAATAGTTTATAGGCTGCCAGGCAGGATTTTAACCTTCTAACAGTGACAGGAACAGTGTTACTTTCCTGTTCTTTTGAATGCCAACACATTTCTTAGTTCTCTTTGTTTCATAACTGTTGTGGATACACATTGCTCCCATTTTCATTAAGGAAACAGGAATCTTATGCTGTTTTAATACACCTGTGAAAACTTCTTGAAATCCTCTCATTCAGTGTTCTCTTTTTGTTAAATACACAGGTCAAACCCTGTGGTCCCTTCTCCCCTTCAAACAGAAAAGTTAAAATAAATGCATGCACACAAAAAAAGGAAAAAAGAAAAAAAAAAGTTTAAAAAAAAAAAAAGGAACTAGGACAGCACAGCCCCAAACCATTATCCTTTTCCTTTATATTTAAACAGACCCTCCAGCACCTTCTCCTCTCCCCTTTTCTACACCTGAATAAAGCCAGGCAGGATCTAAAGCCCAAATACTGAACACTCCTGCAATTCAGGAGATTAGAGGGAAAGGACAAATGTTCCTGGGTGCCATGAAGTTAAGCCAAGCATCTTGGAGCAGCATTCATTAAGGAGCTGTGCCAAAAGTCCTGGCGCAGGCAGCTGGAGCAGGAGCAGCTGCGGCTGGGGAGCAGAGGAAGTGCTGCACGGCACAAGGCAGGAAAATAATGCACACAGGGAGCCTTTGGTGGAAGTGAGGATGTTACAGATACAGCGTTAATAAGGATTTGTTCCCCAAAACAAACGGCCCGGGCAGCAGAGCGACAGGAAGTCAAATCACCTAAGTGCAAAGGGACTGACTCACACCTATTGTGAGACCTGGCCATTTGTCTCCCAAGGTTTTCCAAGGCCGGTGATGCTGCAGCTCTTTCCAAACCCTGGGAGCAGCCCAACTGCTTCCAGCCTCAGGGAAAAGCAGTGACACTCGGGGCTTAGGGCAAGGCCTCCTTTGAATCATGGCTGCTAATTATGTAACTCGGTATGTGTGGAAAAGACAGATATTTTAATGCATGGCAGTTCAAGAGCAAAGGCTCATCTCAGAATCTTAGGTAATCTGTCCTTTACCAGGGACTATAAGTAATATCTCTGCTATAACATTAAAAAAATGTGACATGAAATCAATCCTGGCTGGAGATCCTGGGTGGTAGCTGACCCTGGCAGCACAGCCCTTCTGCCCTGGGTCAGCCTCTCCCTGGGCAACTTCAGGAAGGATTCCAGAAGTTCTTCAGATCCATCGGCCTCCCTGAGATTTGGGGGGACTGGATGAAACCTTAACCTGTTCCTGGCTGCCGGGCTCGGGTTTTGCAGGTAGCTGAGGTTTTGAGTGTTAGCTGGTTTGAATTCAAAAATTCTAATCAGATGAACCAAGTAACTTCCAATCAAATTAGGAGAACAGTAAGGATTGTTCTTAATCCACAACCATTTAATCTTCCAACTCATTAGTTGTGCATAGGCTCTATGAATATGTATATCTCAGAGGAAAAAAAATATATCTTTGACCTTGATGGGAATGATAACACACATCTCAAGTAGGTGTGAGCTCACCTTCCATCACACTCACTTTATTATGTAGATTCAACAATTCCTATTGCTCTGAATCAGGGTACTGAGAGTTACAGGCAATCCCGCAGCCAATTAGGGTTCTGATGAACCTGGAATGATTAGCACAGTATTTACAGCCAAGCTGCCTCCTACCAATTTGCATGCAAATAAAAATATATCTGTTTTAACAGGCCGTTCTAGGCAATATAACCAGGCTCCAACAACTGGGGTGAGGAAGAGAGGAAGTACATTCAAAGACAAAAGCTTCAGAGCAGGATTTGGTTTAAAATCTTGAATATACTATTTCAATACAGCAGTGTCATTCCTGCATTCCCTAATGAAAAACTATTCACACAATTTATTTTTTTAAAAGAATTTAAATCCACATACAAAAATACTTAGCCACACTATTTCTTGAAGGAAGATCTCAGCTATCAGGAACATTTCCTCAGTTTAAGAAATTATTCTATACTGCTAAGAAAAATAAACTCATGGGCAAGTTCTCTGAGTTTCATCTGATTTCATGGTTTATTTCTCCTTTTACTGAAATTAATGGAGGAGCTTCCTTTGACTGTAACAAAAGTAGGTTTGTAGAAACCCTGTCTTCCTTAGGTCTGTTTTGCTCCTCTTGCATTCCATTACAAAAGCTCCCAAAACTGACCTTGACACTTGTCCACACTTCCTGCCATGAGAATGGAAGAACCCATACTGAAGTCAGTGGGAATTAGACACAAGTACCCAGTGCATTTTGGGCACTACACTTGGAAAATATTTCAATATGAAACATTTGTGAAGCGCAGACATTGGCTTGGGATCAGGGGCTAGGAAAGAATCTGACTCAAGTATCTAAGTAGGACTCTTGTGTAGCTCTTGCTGGAAGTCTCCCTCTGGAAGACAAAGCTGGGGAGGGATCCAAGATAAGTCATCTCTTGTTCCCTTTCTTGCTTGGGTTTTCACTGTAGAGAAGACCAAGCTCTCCTATCAGAGCAGTCCAGAGGAAGGAAATGGGACAAACTAAAGAAAACAGCAAAGGAAGGGGCCCTAAAGCCCCGTCAGACAAGAAAGAACCCAAGCACAACCATGGCAGGAGACTGCAACCTCCTATTGCCTGCAACAGCTGTAAGGATGAGAAGCAAAATGTGAATCTCTGCTGTGTGAATATCCCAGGCAAAACCCTGCTAAAATAGGGAGTGCAAGGCAAAGAAGCCAATGCAGACTGACTGGCAGAATTAAACAAAGGGTTACATTTACTTTTGTGTTCTTCTCCTGTTCAACCATTCTGTTTCTATCTGTTTGCTGTCTCCATTGTTGTTTATTTTAAAAGCCCCCATGGACCAGAAATTCCACACTTGTGACGGAGCCCCTGCCACAAGTAACTTCTTCCCTCAGCAACAAAGCAAACGCCAGCTGAGAAGGGGCTCCCACTGCAGAGGCAGCGCTGCCCTTAAGTGAACCAGCATCTACACGTGCAAAGCCTTCCCTCCAAGTGGGGAAGACCTTTTAACTTGACTCTGCCCGTATCAAGGGGATTAAGGGTACCATTTAACTCAGCCCAGCTTCTCAGCTAACAGGCTCCTTGCACGCACCTCCACTGCTCTTTGGCAGCTCTGCGCAAGTTCACTTGAGCCAGCTCTTAAGGCTTTTATCTTTAAAGCCAATGGAGATAAAAAGTTCAGGAGGCCACGGAGATGCAACCTAAAGCTGCCCCTCTAAAGTGGCAGCTCCAGATGAGGGAGGGAGCAGCAATAGCCGGTGCCTCAGTGCTTTCACCAAGGGATCCCAGCCAGAGCTGGCCCTGCCACGTCCGCGGCAGGATTTGCCCGCCCAGCAGCATCCCAAAACCCCAGCTTCTGAGGAGAATCTGCTCACAAACATCATCTGTTTCCAAAGGATGGCTTGTGCTGGGGTGAAATGAAACAAGTCCAGTTGTTGCGTTTCTTTTTCCCTGTGGAGCAGGTTCAGGCCAAAGAAATTTAACCGCTACTCAGCTGTTTTCTGCTGACATCGCTTGCATTCCTCCCTCTTCTCAAATAACATTTAGAACTCCCTGCCAGATAGTGCAACTTGATATATGCCCTGATGATAGAGGGTGGAGGGGAAGAAAGTACATTGGCTAATATTTTTCCATTACAAATCTAAACGACCCAATCTACACTTTAATCTGCAATAAAAACAGCAATTTCTGAAAGCTGGGTCACTGACTTCAGGCCAACACTCATACCCAAAACCTTTATCCACAGATCACCTTTAAGAGGTTGTGATAAAATTACTATCCAGTGCTATTTCCAAGCTACAGCTTTTGAAGCCACCCAATGAATGGATTGTGAGCCCCAGACTCGTGGATCTAGAGACAAGATGTGACTCTGCTCGGAGCGGTTCAGCTGGCAGCGGTCACGGTGCCAACAGCCTCATTCAACCCCGATGAGATTTTTCCTTCCCAGGTACCTCAGAGATCCTTCACTATTGAAAAGGATGGTTTGCCTTTCATGAACTCAAGTCTCAGTGGCTGCCACCAACGGAGGAAAAAGCCGGCATTTACCACACAAGGGTTTTCCTATATTAATGGCAGGAAATACCACAAATACCAGGATGAAATAAAAATCCACAGCCCCTCCAAATGCCACATGAATTAGCAAGGTAAGGGCTTAGAATTTCTGGTATTTAGATGTCAATGCTCCTTTATGTGTTTGGAAATTTGGGGGGTTTATTGCTGCCTTTTATCCACAAATATAAATTTGGCTATTTTTGCCTCCTGATCACAACAGCAGCACTCTCAGTACTAATATCCTTCAAAAAGACGTAACGGGAATGATATGTCAGGAAAAGAAGAAAACACAGTTTTGGCTGTGCCTCTGCTCTGCAAGAGAGGAAAGACAAAGTCCTTTCCTTTCTGTGGGGACTGAACTATGCTGGAATATTTGGTCCATTTACTTTACCAACTGCTTGAGCTTCTCTCCCAGGGCTGGGAGAGCAAAAATATGAGGAATTTTACTCCAACGTCAGCTGGCCCAAGGACAAGGAGGACAGAACCCTCTGAGGGAAGGCAACTCCCCAGGGGCTCACAACTAAGAAGTATTTCAGCTGTAAAAGCTTTGCTCTCCCTGTCACCACATCCATGGCTACTGGACGTGCAGCTGGAGCTCAGGCCCTGTGAGCTGCATGGACAAGGATGGACAGACAGCCAGCCCCTTTCATTCCTCACACCCCAGGATTACTGACCATTTGTCTGGCTGTACATCCTAGAAATGGAGTCTGAACCCTGGTGCTGGCACCAAAATCATAAATGTCCTCAGGCTAAACAAAACTCTTAGACCACAGCAAGTTTCCACTTTTTGTATTACTTCAACATTTATCACCTAATCTAAATGATACCACCACCAATCTGATTTATTCTGCAATCACCTCTCACTTGCTCCAGGGGCCAAATACCACTGGAGCATGACAGAATGTGCCAGCAATGAGTCCTGGGTCCACCCTGTCCCCTTACAGGCCCCTGAGGGTCCCTACACACGTTGCCAGAGCCTGCTGGCCTAACCTGATACAGACATTGCTTCATTCCAAGCAGTCACTAAAACATCTCTTTGTAAGGGATTTCCAAAGTTTTATTTATCACGAGGTGTTCTCCAGTCCTTCACCCTTGTGGGGACATTCTTGGAACAGCCAAAATTCAGTTCTCTCTATGCCTCAGAGTCAGGAGGCAAGTTAGCTGGCTTGGAGCTTGTAGGAATAAATCAGCTTTTAGAGGGGATGAAAGAAAAACGTGACAGAATTTGGTCCTTCTCATTCAAAAGACCTTATCTAGCAGCAGAGGGAGCGAGGAGGGCAGATTCACCTTCAACATGATAATCTCCTGCTAGCTCTCCTTACAGCATTCCCAGCTCCTGCCCTTCACTGGATGCTGAGCACGAATGTAGGAATGAATCACTGCTGATCTTGGCAAAATACCAGTCTCCCTCCCTTTGCTCCAGCTTGGAATAATCCCAATTTTCCAAATGGCTTCAGTGAATCCAGAATTTAAGTTCAGCTATTAAAAAGTAGCGGGAACCCATAAATCACAGGCTTTATATCAGTGAGCTCTTTGATGCATTTAAAACAATTACTGGGGAATATATGATCTTCCTAAAAATAACTATTTACGTGAACACCAAGAGAGAAGCTACTGTCAAAACAGAGTACATGGACAATCCCATCTCCACCCTCAACCCTGAAGGCAGGCATGAAGACTCTCTTCACTCTATTTTGCTGCTCACAGCTGTATTAGAATTGATAATATGCCGAAATGACACATGCTTATGATGATGTTAGAGCAGCATAAAAATTATGCAGTAAATTAATGTATGCAGCAGATTAATGTATGCAGTAAATTAATGTATGCCTGCTTTCAAGGCCAAGAGGGTGGAGATCACCAGTCCATAGGAGGTCATTTTTTTCACCCATCATATTGCTCACAAAATGGCTTGTAATTACAGACTTTTACACACCAGGCTTGTATCAATGGTGACATTTCATTCCTGCCATGGATATGGATACAGGAGTGCTGGATCAGGCAGAAAGAGCTAATCTAGAAGCAGATCAAAGAAGAAAGCAGATTAATTCATTCTGCAGTCCACACCTTGCCAGAAATTTTTACCAGCAGAAATTTTCCAGCCTGCAACCCACAATATTGCTCTGCCATATGCAGCTTTCAGCTTCTGCTGCTGTTGTTTTCAGGTTTCCAGTAGTGCTACTGGTCTGTCACCAGAGCGTGACAGGGTCTGTGTAGCACACGGATGTGGTTCCCAGAGCAGCAGAAATGGGAGTCGCCATCTCTGCTGCACACATGGTGACAAAATATAACTTGTATTAATTAGGTTTCGGAGCAGAGAACAGCCTTTTGTCACAGCTGCCCCACTGAAGAGGTTAGAGAACACCTACCCCACCTGTCCCTAGTCAGGACAGGACAGGAAACCACACACCAGAAGTACATCAGCTCCAGGTCACAGGAAGCACCTGTGGCACCAGATGCTGCTCCTGAATATCTGCAGTGGCAACAGGAACACAGAACCTTTCTGCTCTCACCAGCTCTTTTGCAATGAGACAGGGCCAACACACAACTTCCATCACTGAGGTGACCTCTGTCATTAAACCCACCCAACCTGCACCTTGGCTCTAAAACCCACCCCACTGGTGGTGGAGTGTGGTGCCACAGAGCTGCTCTGGTGACCCTACAGAGCAAATCCCGGCTCTCCTGTGGATCCTGCAGGTTGCAAATCCATGCTGAAAGAAAAACCCTGCCTCATGGATGCCAGGACCACAGAGACACTCCAGTGTGCAAGGAAGGCTTTTCCCACAATGGTTAGAGCCGGCTGGGACAGGAAGAGGGAGCTCTTCCACTGTCCCCTGCAGAAACCCAAACACAAGGACATTCCTTAGTTTTGTCCTCTCCTTCCCAGTCTTTTGTCTTTGCTCTCACAGCCCCAGGTCCCTTCATCTTCTTTTGCTGCTACTTCCACCACCCCTTCCCCAAGAAAAGCCACGTTGCTGCCGAGCTGATGGTGCTGGAATCCAGCGATTTGCACTTCTGAGCCTCCCTGATCCACCTTCCCAAGGCTTCCTCTGTGGTCCTGCTGACATGAGGCTTCCAGGGAAAACAGGCTCAGAGAGAACCTGGTGGGGGGCATCCAGCTCCAATTGAACACAAAGCTGGGAGTAGAATTTACTGCACAGAGCATTGGAAATCTTTGGGTTTGGCTTCCTCATGCATCAAACTCTTGACTCTCTGGTCTGTGTGCACGAGATGAACGTTACTGGGTACAGCCCACTTAGGAAACCTCTGAAACAGATTCAGCCACTGCAGCATGATGAGGGAAGATGTCTTGATTTAAGAACACAGACATTACTAGAAAGGGAGAAAAAAAATAAAAGGGTCTCTTACTGTTCTGACATATCAAAAGGAGACTAATGAACCACCAGTTCATAGAACGACCCTGCTCTTCATTTCAGAGCCAGGCTGGCCTTTTGTGTTAAGGACACTGAATAACAAGAGCAAGAACAAACAGAAAGAACCCTTTCCCCCTGCCCAAAGTAAATCCTGAAATGAAATAATTTAAAAACTACACCCTTCTGCCCTACTTTAAGGTCCACATAAGAACAGATGAAAAGTTTTGTTCCATTGGCAAAACTGAATCAAGGCTTTTGATCCTCAAAGATCTCTTAATCGCTTTGCACATCGGTTCTTTTCATTATTTCAAACATACTTCAAGACAGACACTCTCTTCTCTCCCTTTTTTTCCTCCTTTTTTTTTTTTTTTTTCTTTTTTTTTTTAAGACTTCTCTGTGTTTGGGCCATTTCCCAGCCAACTCTGTCAGGATGTCAGACAGCTGTTTGTTCTTTACTCACTGTGAGTTTCAACATATACACACGTTGATCTGCATTAGCAAAGTCCAAAAAAGCAGAATCCTTGCCACCAAAAGTGTTCTAGCTCACAACATCCACCTCTTCGCCCTTATGGTGCTTAAGAAAAGTTCCAAGGAAGATTATATGCTTCTGGTTAAAAAAAGAAAGTAGTTGTTGGTGGGATGATTGCTGGGTTTTTTTAAAGCTCGACTCAGAATTGGAGTCTCCATCACATCAAACTGAACTTAAATCAAGGTTTCTCAACAATTTCATGTCTCTGCAATTCCAGGAAGTCAAATCCAGCAACAAATCACCAATTCTTAAAAAAACACAGGGATTGAATTTACATTAACCCAGGGCATCTTAACACCCCTATGAGATAAATCCAAATAAGAGGAGGCAGAATTAACAAATATATGTACAGTGTCCTTTGTTGTCCTTTGTCCTTTTAATATTTTTATTAAAATATTAATCCTGGTCTTGCACTCCCTGCCCAGCTGAATGGGCAGAGACATCTCCTCAAGCAAAGACCGTTCCCTGCTTGTGCAAGACTTTGCAACGAGCAGGCTCCCAAAAATTAGACAACAAATTATGGACAGGAGTGATGGGAGGCAGAGTGAGAGTTGGCCAGCTCATGAGCCATCAGAGGGGATGGATAACATCAAAAACAAACTCCACCTGGAAAGCTGCATGTAGGCAGCAGAGCAGAGCAAGTTTAATGTGTTTGGAGCCTGAGGCATTGTTTAGCAAGTGGGTGGATGCTTTTTGAGCCAACTTCATCTACCCAAATGGTGTCAGAGCCATTGTAAACTGCCTTGTTAAATTATGGTCACAAAGTAATCCAGGGCTGAGGAGGGCCGGCAACAAAAGGCTGCACAACACAAAACAGGCAGTGCTACAGGAGCAGGTAATGGCAGCACCTGCTCTGCAGAGAACCTTCCTCACCCTGCAGGCAACGCAACCAGCCTGAGCCTCCAGGGCTCAGGAGGATACTGTCTCCATCTGATCTGAGGCTACCTCAGCCAGACTCCTCCAGCTTTCCTTGTCACTAACAAGAGGAAAGAGTCTTTCTGCTGGGTGTCAAAAAAACTGACTTGGACTTCTGCATGCAGCTGTCAAACAGAGCAGCCTCCCTCAACCTCCTGTGCCTTGACTCCTCTCTTTTTTCTTGCATGTGTCCCCTAAAGGCAGGGGAAGTCTGTAAATAAATACAGTACCTCACCCCACAGTACTTGTACTGATAGCTGAGCTTTCAGATTCAGCCACAGTAAAGCAACATTTAGGCCCTGCTCATTTATTCCACTGCACCAGATGAGTCAGATGAAACACAGCTGAGACCACACCAGCCATCACTGCCCCACAAACCACTTCTCTGGCCTTGAAGAGAGAAGAAAACCCCAGATCCCTGCCTGACAAATGTCCTGCCTGCAGCCCTGGGGGTGTCTGCAGGCTGTGCCCAGCTCCAGCCCACACAGACCTCACAGGCACTGGACACGTCCACAGGGCCAGAGGACAAAGCAACCCCGGGGAGATGAGCCTTCCCCTCATCAATTTTTAGGAGCAAACCACTGCCCAACATAACAAGCATGTTTTCCAGTGTTCACCAGAGCACAAAGCTTGACAAGAGAGGACTAAAAGGAAACCAGGGATTCGAGCCACCTCCTGACCAGTTTTCCATAATGGGAATGCCAGACATTGGTTGGCAGCTGGTGTGTGACAAGGGAGAGCTGCTCCTCAGGGCCTCCCTGAGGACACAATTCCCTCACCTTCACAGCCATGGGGTTTCTCACTGTAAGTGCCTGATATTTTGCAATACCTTCCTGCACTTCAGTCCCACATCTGTCACAAGCCACAGCCAAGTTCTGCACTTTGCATGGATTTCTAAATATTGTACCTACAGTGTCCTGCTGCTGGCAGGGTAATTTCCAGTTCTGCCCTTCCCAGTACATGTTGTAACATTAGACTTTATTTTACTTGGCAGCCAGAGCTCACTTTTTAAACAGCTGTGAGCAAAAGACCCCTCAAGTGATGCAAATAAACATAGTTTTAATTTGTAAATTAAAACAAACAACTTGTGTTGCAGGCAGTGCAGTCCACATCTACATCCATAAAACCCCACACAGAGCAAAGGAGACCTTCTGGCCTCTCCAGCACTCTGAGAAGTGCTTGGTTTTACCCTTAATATTGCACATTGATAAGGGGAGAAAACTTCTGACACATCTCTGGGTCCTTTTTGCATAATCCCCTGAAATCTGAGGCCTGCTGAGCAGACTATGGTTTCCACTGAAATAAAAGTTTAACTGAGCAGGAGACAAGAATTAAACCTAGAGCATAGGTTTAGCCTACAGAGAACTGTGGAGTAGATCTGACTAGATTTTGTCCATGGTCATATTCCTCATGGTGAAGGCAGGTTTGTAAACACCACATTTAAGAACTAACTCCCAGCAGCAGCAGCAGCAGCAATCTGCTGTTTTCCCAGGAACAGCAGGTCTGAATGCCCAGTAAATTCTTACCCTCATTGCTGACGGCAGTGGTTTTATTCCTGACAAACTGAAACCACTGAAGCCCAGCACTAAAATGCAAGTTGGTCATACCTCACCCAGCCTGGCTCCCTGGAAACACAGGGGTGACAGAGAGACTGAGGCAGTGTCTGCAGGCCCTGCATCACCACACTGCCACTCCATACACAGCTCCAGGAGCAGCAGCAGCAGATGGAGCAGGATTGTTCAAATGGCAGAGCTGGGCCTTCCTTCAGAGACATACGGCTCTAGCAACAGAGGAAAACAACCAGTGAGGAGGTTTGAGGAGAGCAGTCCTGGAACACATGTGAGAAACAAATGCGAGGCTGAGCAGGGGCTCTGGAGCTTTTGTTGTTCCTGGCATGGCACTATGTTGGATACACAGGGGTTTTTTTTCAAGTAGGACCAAGTTTAAATGAAACACCTGATGAGTGACTATTTGAAACTACATCCTCAAGGTAGAGGAGAGAGTCAAAAGCTGGGGTCCTGCAGTCTCTGGCACAGCACAGGACTCTGCAACGAAGTAAAACCCAGAAGGTGAAGATGCACCAAGCATGCACAAAGCTTCCAACCTAGATGTGCCCACACATGCTGCTGTACTACAGAGAGGTGCCAAGAGTGGAGCTTTTTGAGTTAGAAAGGCACACAGGCAGGCAATCAAAGAACTTCAGATTTGTGCTAAGTTCCCTTAGCATATAAACTATATCTACTATAAATATACACACAATTTATTTATATGTAGTAAAGGCACAAGGGCTCAGGAGCACTTGGCTCAGTTTGAATTTATGTCCCTCCCACAAGCTTTCTGCAAAGGTTTAGGAAACCTTCTGCTCCTGTCTTCCTCTGGGTTGGGTTGTTACATTTGTAAAATAAAAAAGTCAACCCTTCACCTGTTTCTGGTTCAGATCCACTTGCATCAGCATTGGTATTAATGGAGAAATTCAGATCACTAATTTCTCTGTAAGCTAAATGTTGGTATTAGTGCATGGTGAGGGGCTGCCATTCTGCTACTGCTCCTTGAGTCTGATTTGGGTTACTGTGACTGGAGGAAAGAAGAGGAAAATCACACTGCAAATTCACCAGCTCAGGTTATCATGGTATTCTGAAGCTGATCAGTGAACTGGGTGGGTCAAATAGCTTCGCTCTGGAGTTTGGAGATAGGAGGCCAGAGTTTTCATTAGTCTCTCCTGCGGATGCTGTAACTCAGAAGATTGTTTCCAGTACCTCTGCCCACCAGCTTTTCCCAATTCAGCCCATTGCTTGTGGGAGATTTGTGCAAGAAGCCAATCTGCTATTCTAATGCAACTCAAAGCCAACTCCTTCAGCGGACAAAATACAGTCAGAGCAAATTTCATATCTGCTTTCCCAAGGTCCCTTCTCTCAAACAAATAAACAACAACAAAAAAAAGTTTATTTTTATAGAGCTTGGCTTAAAAAGCCAGACTTGGAAATGTACTGAGTGGAGCAATTCTCCAGCACCACCCAAAACTAGCCAGCAAAGGAAAGCTCGCCAAGGCTGTTAATTTGACGGCTGGGGGGGAAACGAAACCTATTGCTGCCATCTGCACAAAGGAAACAGAGGCAAAGCAAAACCCTGCTGTGTGAGCAGAAAGAAAGGTTCAGCACAGCAGAGACAACACAAACCATATGAGACACTTGTTAAACCCCCTCTCTGCTTCTTTTTTCACCACTAAATGCTGCAGGACAATGATCAATCTATTCAATAGAAGCTTCAAACAAGACCCCCCCAGGACATCAGTGGTGCAGGTCTCTGTTTTCCTACAGATTCTGGTACACTGAGGCCCTGCTCCCTGGTAAATCTTTAAGACAACATGAATAGTTTGCATACTCTGAGCCCCACAGATGGTTTGGATCTAAAGACCTTGTGCAGACTGCAGTGGTCACGAAACCCATCCTCACAGCGAGAATTTGGGATGGACCACATTTTTACTGTAGCTTGTACTGCTCAGTTTGTGAAGCAGAACAAACAAGTGAGCTTTTAAAAAATTAAGGCAGTTTGAAAAAGAGCTTGATCTACTGTGAGCTCTTGGTTCAGCTCATTTCATCCCAAAGGTAAGCATGGCTCTCATGTTGGCTATTGCCCAGGTGAAGAAAACCTCTCCCTCAGTAATCCTGCTCTGGTGGGGGTTAATCTGCAATCACCTCTATCTGTGGCCTAGGCCCTACAGCTGCACCAACATCTTGGGCTGGAAAGCTGGCAGGAATACCTTGGTAGTGCACCAGGAGGCTCTGGGAACTTCATTACATTTTCCACTCACCCAGTGTGTCTCCGGAAGGCCATCTACGGAAGAGAACAGAACCAGCGTGTTGCCGCCCAACCCTCTGGAGTTTCTCCTTTCACACCCACTGCCAAAGCACAAACACCCTCACCCCAGGCCAGATTCTGATCTTCTTTATACAGCAAAACCCCAAATCCACTAATATCAGCTACAGGCTCTTGCTGCAACATCTACTGACCAGCAATCCCAAGGGGGACAAGTCCTCCCCTCCTGCCTGCAGCAGTGCTGAGCACTGATTCTCCATTGCTTCCATTGAAGTTACAAAAACCCCTCCACATCCCAGCACTGTCCTTGGAGTAGAGGGACCGGCACCCCCCCTTCCAGGCTCTAGTACATGTTCAGACTTGTTGTAGCCTGTCCCTCAAGTGACACTTGCAGTAGTGGCATGCTGACACTTTTCACTTCAGCTTTGAAAGAAGCTGCAATTCGCAGAGCTGCCAGGGGCAAGGGGTGAAGAATTTATCAGCTCTGCAGTTCATTTTAGAGAGGGCACACACAAAATGCAGCTCAGCTGGATTCATTCATCTCCTCATCTGAGCAGATGTGAGGATATCCGGTGACCTTGTTGAAAACAGACTCACCTGGAGAGATTCAGAGATTTGTACCAAAACCAGAGCTCTTCCAGAGAAAAGTTTGCACTTGGTGATGGCAAAATTCTCCTTGCAAGCAAAAAATCCTCCTGCAAGTAACAGACCACCAGCAGGGTCTCACACACAGACACACCTCTGTGCTCAAAGGATATAGAGAATTTCCATCAGAGCCAGAAAGAGGAAGAAAAGGTGTAAGACTCAGGAGTCGTGACTCCATGCCTGGTAAAGACCTTACAGGAGGATGTATGTCATTTTTTGCAATATGCTCACAAGACCTGGGGGACAACCAAGCAGACATCCTGCCCTAGGCACTAAAATGTCACTTGGCAAACTAATGAGAGGTTTGGAGAAAGAGTGTCCCCTCCAGATCTGTCCAGGAGAGACGTGGCACCCCCAGGGCTGCCCTGCGCCAGCAGCCTCAGCGCTGTGCCCCGAGGTGACGGACAGCTGTGGTGTGAGCAAACCTCTCTCAGCAGGACTGTCTAACTCCAACTTAAAAACTGAGCTTCTGTTTCAAGTCAGATTTTCCCCTGATGTGCCTCATCCTGCCCAGAGACAAAAATAGAGGAAGTGAGAAAACAGACCTTTATTACCAACTGCAATCCCCACTGCCCAGCAACCAGCTCTACGCTCCCTGTCAGCCTTGCATAAAGAGAAAATAATAAAACCAACAGCCCGCACTGCCCACAAAATAAAATATAGACAGCATGAGCCTTTATGCAGCTCAGTCACCACGTGTCTGCAAGCTGAGCAGAGGAGAGCTGCAATCCTTGTCCTAGACACTGTCTAACCTCTGCTCCAGGTCTGAACGTGCTTCAGGAGGTGACCACAACCGTGTCATTAGGTAACCTGGGTCTCCTGTCTGTCCTGCTGGATAGGATGACCCCTTTCCAGGATTCCTCCTTATTTACCTACACATAGTAGACCATTTGTAATTTATTTTTTTCCCTGCTGGAAAGGAAAACAAAAGCCAGTGGATTCAGTGGTGAGGATAATGCAATAGTTCCATCGAGGTTAGGCTGCCAGGCTGTGTGCAGTTGTGGTGAGCAACATGAGGAGGGCTACAGGCTGCTCCTGGCATTGCCAACCATAATTACCCCTAACCAGATCATGGTTACACCCTGTTCCCTGCAACACTTGGGATTTCCAGACTGAAACACATCTCAGGCAGATACTGAGGCTGTTTCTATCCCTCCTAATGTCCACAGAGAGGCTTAAGGGGTCCCAAGTCCACACAGGACTGCTTATGCAAACCTGGTATTTAACAAATTATTTGGATGAGCCAAAGTAAATAGGTAATGGGGACACCATGGAAAACAAAGGAGCAGTTTTAGCTGAAGGAGCACGTTATGCCTTCACAGTATTTTATGAGGAACACATTAGCCCTGAGGGAAAAGTGAGAGGAGACAAATCTCATGTCATTATATAAAAGATGTATCAACATCTCCTCAGACCACCAGAGACACCCACCTTCACCCCATCCACAGACTTTAAGAAGTAAGGGTAAAATGTGTCTAAGTGTCTCCTATCTCTTCCCATCTCCTCTTTCTCCCTGCCCTGCAACAGCCCAGGGCAGCACTGCAGTCTCCAGCACTGCAGTTCCCTAGATGCAGCCAAGAAGCACTTGGACAAACAGAGCAGCACTGCTGGCTCTCAGCACATCCCTAGGGACAGAGCAGCACCTCCCTGCTGGGCACTTGCTGTGACACTGGAGCCCCAGAGTCTGGGCTCCGGGGAGCACGTTCAACCTCTGGCATATAACCCTGCAATCCGATCTCCCCCGTTCCCATGTGGGCCATCCCTTCCCGCCTCCAAGGCTCCCTACCCTGGGCACCAGCTTAACCCACCTGCTCTGAGCTGTTAGCTGTGCTCAAGTGTGCTTCTCTAACATGGAATTTATCTGCAGTTCTGGGATGCTGGCACAACCTGCCTGCCTAGGAGAGGCAGGGTCAATGGGATGAGAACCTTCTGGAGCTGCTGTAAAAACAGGCCACAGTCCAGTCAAGCATTAACCCCCAGGACCGCTCCCAAAGCCGGCGGCAAAAGTCCAGCCAGGAATTTGAAAGGCAGTGAGATGTTCCCACAAACAGGCCAGCCCTTTGGCAGATGGGGGCAGGAGGGCCAGGGCAGCACAAACACAAGCTCTCATAAGGCCATAAAGAGCTTCTGTTTCCCGACACAACTGCAACAGCGGCGAGGCGGAGGCAGGGAAAGCAGCAGTCCTGGGCCACGTGGCAGGTCAAACCACCGCCCAGTTTGTTGGCATCCTCCAAAGTTTAAATACGCTTTGAGCCAGCAGTGAATCATCCCTGGCAGGTAAGAATGATATTAATTTATGACATGCCAAGTGCAAGCAGATCTTTTGGTGTCAGTCCAATGGTTTTAGCCTTATTAACACACGGCGATGGCTCAGGTTGCAGCTGTGCACATTAAACTCTGGCAAGTGGCATTTTAAACAATGACAAACTTCAGAACAATCACTCCACACATGGAGCCAGGCCAGGCAAAACTGAAGGGTGGCAGAATAAAGGTCAAGGGGGGGAACCTGTTTGTCTGGGACAGGAACAGGTGGCCCGCTTGGGTTGTTGCAGGGTCTTTAAACTGTCTGAAGGACACAGTCAGGGATCATTTTAACCCATTAAGCTGCTTAAGCCTTCCCTTACACCAGTTTGAACTTCAAGAAAGCATTAAATCTTAAAGAGCTTAGTAATACATCTTTAGGAAAGCTCTCCCCTGTGCTTATGCATCCAGAGTGCACATGCTGCACTGTGGACAGGCACATCCTTCCTGTGACAGCAGGACCTCTCTGGCAGCTGAGCCAGATCTGAGCAGCTAAAACACAGAAAGCTTTAAAGTAAAGCCCTGCACCAGAATGTCACACTGGAACACAGACAACAAGGAGAACATGTCCCCATCACCACTGTGCCACTCAGCAGGCCTGAGGACACTGTCAGAGAGAAAAACATCTCACCAGTTCCTCCCTCACCAGCTTCACACGGGACATGGAGCAAAGTGTGGCTGCCAAGACCTTGGGTTGTGCCCATGGAACTCAAACCACATCCAGCAAGGAGGGCTGACACACAGTGACTTCTGAGGGCAGCTTCTTACCTTAACACCCAGGCAGAGCAAAGTCAGTCCAAACCATTCCTGCCAGCTGTGTTTGCACCAGAAAATAGGATGATGGAGACATAAGAGACATTTTCATGGCAGGAAACGTAAATATTCCATGCCATGTTTCAAAGCTGTATTTCTCAATTTAAAAAACATCAAAATAGTTTTTTTTAAAGTGTCAAAAGCCAGATGTTTCAGAATAAAACAGCAGAATAAGACTTGACATGTAACAATGTTTTCCAATGCAGTGCTTCCAAACCAGTTGTTTTCACAATTTTTCATTTGCCCCATCTCCACCCTTATCCTGCTTGTGAGTCTTATCCTTGCAAGCAGAATTTTTATTTTCCAACCAGGTACTTCCCAAAAGAAAGAATTTTGAGCAATAAATCAGATCTTGTTAAATAAATACAAGGATTTAGCTACACACGAGATCTGATCCAAAACAGAACAGGGTGTAAATTTATAAAGAAATAGTTCTCTCAGATTTAAATACCAGGTGTGTGGATATATTTATTCCCAAATGAAATTAAAAGAATTAAATTCTTTCATAACAAGGCACTTTTATTCTGGAAGAGGAGCATCCACATATGAAATTAATCAAGAATAGCTAAAGCCACAGTAAGGTCTCAGGCTACTGACTGTAAGTGAAAACAGTAAATTCATTCTGCCTCTCACATTTTCTTGCTACATAACACACCAGATCCCCCTGGATAAATGTTCCTGTAAGTAAAAGACCAGTCCCAGCATGTCTGTGAACACCTCATGATAATACTTCAATGAGATGGACTGGAATCAATATTTTTCATCTTGGCAGCTCGGGGCCAGCGAGCAGGAGCTGGGCAGGGCTGGCAGCCAGCGCGACACCGGCGCGGCGGGGAGGGCAGCTGGCACAGCACTGACCTGGAAAGACATTTCCAGCTACTAGGTATCAGTTCCTGCACCATCTGACCCTCCTGGAGGGAGGAGGGAAAAAGGAGATAATTAAATAGAGGTTTTCAATTCAAACCTTCTCCCAAATATCTTTATAGGGATCAGACAGAAATTTGGCTACTGTTTAGACTGAGCTACCGGAGAAATTCAAGCCCCCATGTTTCATCATGGAGGCTTAAGAGCCAGGATTAGATACTGCTAGATCTAAAAATCTGATACAAAGTACTGATTTAAAATAAATTAATTCATTAATTCAAGTTAGAGATCCCTCAGTTCATCTGCAGCCAGAACGGAATATGTATTTGTGATGCAGGTAAATGTGCAGAAATGTGATTAGGTGGTACCTCTGATGGAACACAAGCCTGTGTCACTGTGCAGGTAACAAACTGCTTTAATATTGGTCATAACAGGACCACAGCAAGGATCTGTTTTCCAACCAGAGAGTAGAATATTTTCTGGTCAGGAGTGAGGACTGAGGGAGGAAACAAGGGCTATTATTTACAACTATACAGGCAGATACACTGTGAAGAGTAATGAGCGTGTCAGAAGCATAAAATCAATCTTAATTCTACAAAGATGTAAGATACAACTAAACTCCCTATTGGGCAGTTCCTCAGTTTTTACAGAAACAAAGATACAGAACAGTAAGTTGTGGATATAGAGAATACTTAATCTTGGTACTTTTAGACATGGGGTTCTCTACTGCCTGGACAACCCACTGTTTTTCATCCTACTTTAAAAGGAGCACTTACCTGGAATTCATGTAGGAGACCTTGCCAGCCCTATTCCAAGCCAGGCTTTCTGAAGAAAGTTAAAGCTGTTTTTCTTGGTAATTCTTCTCCTCATGTATCATCTCCATTGATTCAGCTTTTTGCAAAATGAAATTGGAGAGCCAACAGAGACACAGTAAAACTAAAGGCGGCCAAATTCTAGTCCACGCTCAGACTGCTTCAGAATTTCAGTGCCAGCAAAGCAATCACAGTTATCACAAACTGACCCAACAATATTCAGCTTGATTCTTCTAACTGCTTTAACAATAAAAATCAATGGTTAGAACTCTAGTACAAAGGAAACCTAGTAAGATTGTAATAATAGCTACAAGTGCAGAATTTTAAGAGTTCAAAGCACAACAAAACCAAATCCGGGCATATTTGATGCAATTAGTTAATATTTACCCCAGAATAAACACTGGTTATCTTCTTAAATTTATTCTTTCATGAGATCCAGGCCATGTCATCAGCATCTTCAGATCATACTTGCATTTTATGATGAATTATGAGCTCTCTTTCTCATTCCTAAACAAACTGTTAGTGCTCCCAGTGGACCCTATGTGCACCAAAATGGAATTTAACAATGCTTTTCTTTGCTTTCTTAATCAAATAGCTTGGTTTGCTGTTATAATAGTGCACTTAGAGAACATTCATAGTGCTGATCAATAAACACACACAGCATTGCTTTTTTCATTACAAGCAAGCTTTCTCAACTGATTTTGAGAAAAAAAATTAACCCTCCTAATAACTTTGCGAAGTTCACAGCAAATGACAGCAGAACACCTTGGGGTGTCCTGTGGCAGGGCCAGGATTTGGATGATCCTGATGGGTCCTTCCCAGCTCAGCATATTCTGTGATTTCATGGCCAGTCCTCATCACATGGCTGCAGTCATATTTAGCACCAGGCCAGGGCTCCATGAGTGGCAGCTTTCTCTGGCAGAAAGAGCCAGTCAATATTTACATTCCTCATGAACATACAAAAGAGCATCAGGGTACTTGAGAAATTAGCCCTTGATTGCCACTTGGAAAGCATCATCAGAAAGTCAAATCACTTCAGCACCTCCAACAACAGAACCGTTTTCATTCTTGAGACTCGAGATCTCTCACAGATGTGTCAAGGTCTTTGCCTGGGAGCACGAGAAGTCTGAAGGGCATAATGGGTGCTGAAAGAGCCTGACGTGAGGGGTTTATTATTTAGAACGTGAAAAGATAAAAAAAGCATATGGTCAACTCCTGCTTTCTTTCTTGCTGAAGCAGCAGAGAGAAATCTGATAGTCCTGAGCCAGCTATAAGGAATACTGGTGGAATTCTTCAGTGTAGGACAGAGAGGGTTCTACTGCAACATTAAATTGTTGCTGAAGCTGGGGGACACAGATGCAGTGGGTTCAACTTGGTTCTCAAGTTCCCAAAATGTCACCACATAGAACAGCCCTAAATCTTGGCTTAGAAGTCAAAAAACATCCAGTGCCTTTCCAAGTGAGATCTCAGCTCCTCTCATTTCCTGCATACAATAGCATTATTCAGCCACTGAAGTTTCCACTTAGCTTGCATTTATGCCAAGTACTTTTAATTGCAAAGGAAAAGGATGTTAAGCTCTTCCATTTCTTTCTTTCTAATTCATAAGGGACACATCAGTGCTTGGTAAAAGTTATAGGTTAAGGGTTGTTCTCCCATTTATTTAAGGGACTTACATCCTCCTCCTGCTGCCAGGCAAAGAGAGGTTACCTCCATTGCAAGGGTAGGAAAAGTTACCTTGTCAGTTGTAAAATACAAAAAGGGCAAATAATTGTAAACTAACTACCAAACAGGCTTCAGGGAAGTCTGGACAGCACCTAAACCTGCAAGGTTTACAACTGATCTGAGTCATCCTGGCCACCACAGGTCTCCCTGAAGAATGGATACTGATACTCACCCAGTACACTCATAGAAATCCCGACAGCATTCAACTCACAGAACTCATCACAACACGGAGAGCAGCAGCTTTGACTGAAGCAAAATGCTGCATAGCAAGGAATTAAACAACTGGAAAAACAGATGCTTAATTTCTACTTATTTTTGGCAGTCTTGTTCCTATGATATCTTTTAAATGAGGAAAAAAAGCTGCTGAATGCTGCTTAGTAAGGAATCCATGAACCACAGCCTCATCTATGGACTATCAGGGTGGCAGCACAGCCCTACAGAAACTTATTTTCCTTTTGATCAATCCGTGGAAGGGTCTGAAGTAACATTTCCATATGGGTTTTGTTCCTATTATGCAAGATCTGATGAACTACATTGTCTGAAACAAAGGGATAAAATTAATTGAAGTGGTGTTTTGGGCTTGGGAGTGTTTTTAAGTGTCTTCACCCCACCTCTTCAGCCTTGGGACAAGAGACTTATTAGCTAATTACTATGCAAATGAACTGAAATGTAAATGAAGTGCTACATTCTAACATAGCTTAATAGTCCCAGGAGCAAGAATTTAGTTAATTTTAATGAACGGTAATTCTATCCAAAAATATAGTTTATTAACAAGCACATACAATAATTCGCACCACTAACTTTAAATAAACCATCTAGCAAGCTCACCTTCGCACTAAGTGACATTTGGTTAATACAGAGCAAGAAAGCAATGCACATGTGCTTTCCACAGACTCAGAATGAACCCAGTTGCAAAGCAAGTTTGAGTTATAATCCAAAAAAGGGCACATAAAAGCAAAAGCAATGAAGACTTCACATGAACGTTGCCATTTCTTTCCACCAGACCTTCGGTCTCTTACAAAATAGGTCTGTAATACAAAAAAAGTAATAAAAACTCTGGATTCAATTTATTCAGCCTCTTCCATCACAAGTTAACTATAACATTTTGCAACAACATGAGTGGTATTAAGAGGGAGGTAAGAGGCAAAGACAGTTACATCTTGGAATTATGGAAGTGCAGCTGCAGACAGAGCAGCAGCCACAGATTCTGGTGTTGACCCAGTTGTTGCAAGAAATTCAAAGATGGTAACGCACATTCTTCCCTCTCATCAATTAAAACTTGAGCCATCGTCCACTGACATCAGGGCAAAAGTTCTTCTGTTATCAGTGGTACTCTGGTGGGGCCAAAGTGGCCTTCAAAAGCCAGTTGTCCTCTCTAGTGACAGGTTTGTCACTCTCCAGTCTTCAGCTGGGCTGTGATGTCAGTAGAACCTGACACGCTGCTCCCACACGGGTGTTAGAACAGTCCTGTGCTCCCTTCAATGCCAGAAAAAGGGATTCAGCAGAATTCAATCTGCAGGAATTGGAGCCAACTTGGCAATAAACAGCACTGCTCTGCTCAGAGCAACATCTCAACCTCACCACAACCAAGTAAATAGAAGGTTTGTAAAGAACTGTGGTAAGAGCCCAGGAGAAGCATCAAAACAGAAAAATACACATTTCTTTATATTAGACCTTGCTCTTTGCACAGGAAAGAGCATTTCTGATCCTCTGAGGGATGATGAGGAAGGTTCCAAAGAACAGTGCTCTGAAGGTAACAGTGTCCATGGCAAAACCACTCAAAAGGATTTTTAAACAAAGCCAGAGATTTCTTCGTTTCCTTCATGGCAGAACAAAAAGCTACCCCTATATAGGGTTTGAATTTTATTAACAAGATGCCTGTTATCACAACTTGATCAAAAATTATGCTTGTGATCCCTAATTATAATGGGAGTTAATCTTTACTTAGAAAAAATTTATAGCAGTATCAATGGGTTAAGGACTTACTTTATCTTGTTCTTCTCCTGCACCTTTCTCTTTGTAATGCCTTGAGAAAAAAAACTCAAAAACTTTTCCTGCTCCCACCCTAAGTGAGGAATTAAGATCTACTGTTATGACAAAAAAAACTTTTTAAATGGTCATTTTTTTCAACATCTGAAACCTGACTTTTTGTAGTACACAGAAAAAATTACCTCGGTGGGAACTAACCTGACAAACCAGAGCAAGAAATCAAAAATTACCCAGAAACAAACCAACTGAAGAGAAATCCAAGCATTGTGGCACCTTGAAAAACAGTGATGCACGGATCAATCAGCAACAAGCTCCCTCTCCCCTCTGCAATTTGCATAGCTGGCTCTCATGCTTGCTGGTTATGAAATACTCATACAGCAGAACAACTTTAGAAAAATTTGGACAAGTGAGAATGGAGTTATTTTAATCTAGAAGAATATCACCCAAAGATACAGATGAATACAAACACTGTTCATACAAAAAAACCCCAAAAAACCAAAAAAAAACCCAAAAAAAACCCCCCAAAACATCAAACATGAATTTAAGCTGCATTCTCAGTCTATATATTGGCTTTCCCCTTCTTTGTTTTATAAAAATAGGGTATGACATTTCAGCTTCAATTGCATGTTTAAGTCATTTATTTATTGAACATTCCATTCTTGAAATATCATCTATTAAAGTATTAGTTAAGATTCATCCTGCTTATAGAACAGGCTAAATTTCTCCTGAACTGCACTTGGAGACAATAATAAAGAGACTGATACAGACTCAGTAAGAAATAATTAGATTATGGGAAGAAGAAAGAAATAATAAATAAATAATTATAATAATAAAATCAAGCTTCACTCTTCTTGACTCCTAATAAAACAAATGTCTTTTAGGTGATCACAACCAGATTTAACTCCAAAATAGTATTTACAGACTGAATTCAGATATAAACTGTGATTTCAAGTCTACAACTTGCTATAAAAAGAGGACAAAAACTTCCAAGAAAACATCTCCTTCAAAGACAGAGGAAGCCACAGTAAAAATAATACTGGAAATTCCTGATCAGAGTATCATATAAAAATTAACATCTGTAGCACTACCACAGCTTTTATCATCTGGTTTTAAAAAAAATGGATTCTGTCCTCCACTTGCACATTTCTGATACAGATATAATTGTATGGGCCATTTACATCTCAGCTCTGAGGTACCAAGGAGAAAGATAAAGCTGAAGGTGGATTTTGGGCCTGCTGGGATTCCAACATGGAAATAAACCTGGGAAACGACACAGACAGAAATCCAGGAGCACCAAGGCTGCTTGGACATGGCTCTTTCCCCTACTGCAAAGCAGATTTAATAAATGGGATTTATTTTAGAAAGTTTCACAATTCTTAAGCAGTAGATGATACTTGCATTCCTGAAGGATTAAGTTCTACATTTCTTAATGCTAATTCAACTCTCTAAAAACCAACTCAATAAAACCAGGAAAGATTTTTACAAGTAACATGCACAACCTAAAAATTACACCCTCAAAACTGCCTTTTTGGTACTCTTTTAAGCTCTTAAGATACTCTATTTATTGAAGAGATGCCAGGAAGCCTGCAGAGGGAACAAATGCTTCTTTGGCAACAGGAAAACATTTTAATGCCTCCTGCCTTCAAAGTACGCACACCTCACCACAACATATGCTAATACTCTACCAAATAACTCTCTTTATCTTGCCATTTTTATAACAAACTGTTTCATTCATATCTATTTCAGCTTGTAACTACCTACTGCACAGAGCAGTACACTGTTCTAAATCAACAAGTGGTTTATACCTAAGAAATAGAAAGTAAAAAAAAAAAAGAACAAAAATTATATTTAAAAATATTATATATTCAAAAACAAATCAAGAGGGGCTAATAGTCTATAAACTGTTTCAGTATAAAATCAAAATGTTTAGTCACATAGGCATGTTGGGCCTTTTTCCCATCTTTTGTTCTTTATTTAAAATGAACAAGATGTAGCAAAAAAAGATTCCCACAAATATGATAGTGAGTTGTAATTTGCACCAAATCTGCCATTAATGTATGAAAACGAATATCCCAAATACCTTCTGTGCAGGTATCCATATGTGCAAATATACCTGTGCATGGAAATACACACCTGCTCCTGGATTTCCAGCCTTCTCCAAGGCACAAAATCCACTGACACACTTGGAGAAATCAGCCAAATGCTGAATCTAGAAAAAGATCAAGACCAGCTCTTTGCAGATCTGCAACTGTAAACATGTAAGAGATATAAAGATTTACTATCATATTACTAGTTGGGTTTTTTCCAAGGGAAATTGATACTTAAAGTTGTCTTCTTCTTGAAGAACTCGATGGAACAAAAGGAGAACTATTTCTAAAAATAAAGCAATGAAAATAAAGAAAACACACCCTCAAACATGCTGGAGCAAGAGCCCTTAGTGTAGGCATCAGTACCAGCCTTCACTGAAACAGGATCCTCAGACTCCAGACATATCCTAGTTACTCCAATTAAATCACTGTGGTATTTAATGATACTAGAAAGAAAGATCTGCTTTTAGCATGTGGATTTAAATACCACAGCGAACTGTCAAAGACTTGGTATACAACTGGGATAACTCTGCTGGGGTAAACACTAAGATAAGAGGGAGAAAATAAGGCTGAATTCTATGGAAAAGTCACTGGGATCCATCAAAGGTTTCTGCAGGCTTACAGCAATACACCTGATTGCAGCTGTAGAGGGGAACAGGATGGGGATGAATAAGTGAAAATTTGTTTGCCATAACTAAACTTTTTTTTTTTTTTCCTGTTAGAGGAATGCAACTGCCCCAAATGATGCAATGGGTCAACCTGTAATCAGGCACATTTGAAAACTACTGGAAATCCTGAAGTCAGAGCTCGTGAATGTGTTTGGTTTGTGTGCTGCCTCGGAGAAGAGAGAAGTTAATACTTTTAAAAGCTCGGTATTTACACTTCTGAAAAGTTCCTGCAGTTCTTCCAGATTTGATAGGGCAGGATTTAAGTGCCTCAGAGTGTTCCTGACTGGGCACTTCTGCTGCTTTGGCACACACACACACAGTATTCCAGTACCAAGGAGACACGGCATCGAATGCAGCTTTACACTGGCAGCACTCCTGAGGAGGTTGAAATGTTTATCAACTCAGTAGGTCAAAAGTCTGCAGACACTGGGTGGAGCAGCAGTATGCCACAAAACTAACAGTTGTCCTCCTAGGAGAGAAAAAAAAAAGGGGGGGGAGGGGGGGGAAACAGTTGTCAGTAAAGCTTAAAGCTCCTGCTGGCTCCATTCCACACAGACAATGTGCTGGTTGGTAAAATACGGGATTAGCCCATCTCCACAGCCCAGAAAAAGCACAGGTTCATTAGCTGTCTCTGAGTGCCTGACACCAAGGCAGGGGCTCTCAAAACCTTCCTGGTTTCTTATGCACTGAGTTTAGAGCAGCAGTGTGTGGTTTTTCTCTCTGAGCAGGGTGTGGCTGAGTGTCACAGCCAGCAGGTTTAGCAGCTGACAGGAAAATAGCTGGGCAGCCTCGGCCCTGCTCGTGTGTTTCTTAAATTACTGCTTGTAGGCATGAAATGACTGAAGGCCAGTGTCCTCCCTGGTTAGCAGAGTGAACAAGCAGATCTTCAGAAGGGATGAGTGACAGGCAGTGCTGTCCCACCATGCCACGCAGTGCAGCAGGGATGGCACTGTGCGAGTGTGATCCCAGCCCCAGTGACCCTGCCCCTGCCCCAGCCTTGGCAGGGACTGAGATATCTGCCTTAGAAATGTTCAGATCTGTTTTCCACCAACACAGAAATCACACTTTACCCAGTGCTCATGGCATCTGTGCTTTTTCAGATACAGAAATCCAGTCCAACTCTTAACTCTCCTTCCCTCTAAGAGGATACAGAATGTGATACGGAAATCCAGGCAGGAGTTACTGGCATGGATGTGGCATGTGCTAATCAGCGCTGTTCAAACGCCCAGGATCTCTACCCTGTGTGTTTTCATGGTCACTTTAAGCTCTTTAGAACAGAAACCTTGTCCTTCACATCTTTCTAAACCAGCTATCACACCTCCACAATTCCACATAATCTTACCATGTCAAGTGCACAAGCTACAGAGATAAGGATGACAGGCTGCCCTGTTTAGATCTCATTTTCTGTGGATTTGCATCAAATGTCAGCTACTTAAGACTGGATTCATTAAAGGCATTTTGCAGAACACAGCACATTCTTGTCTAAGGGAAGGAATAACTATTTTTGAAACAAGTGAAAACCATGCAGAAATATGTATTTTTAATTATTGTATTTAGTATAGTGTTCTTCCGAAACAGCTCTAAAGTATGTTTTTGTGGAGTCTTAACTTTAAGAATTCCTAAAGGTATCTACTGATAATGTCTATCATCTTGTAACTGTAACTTCTACAATGAGCAATGTTTAGCAATTAATTACAAAGTAGTCCAAACTCTCCCACTGTTGAATTATTTAAGGTAATAGATGGATTTAGTGACTAGCCAGTAGTTTCCCATCATTTTCTTAGAAAATTATCCTGTTGAATGTTTGAAAGAAATTCTTTATAGCATGATTATAACATCTTATGACTAAGAATATTATGACTGTAATATGGAAGTAAATTATTTCACTCAACATGAAATCCACTGAATTTCGACATATGAGTGAAGTGTAACAGAGTGGCAAATTGAAGTGTGCAATCTCTGCAATCAGATCTTTCTAAGAAAGATGGCTTTTCCAAAATAGCATTTATGCAGCCCTCTGGCTGCTGCCCAGATTTGGCATACCTAAGTTGTTTCATTTCATAGAGCTGAATTGCTTACAAATCAGATGCTTCTCATGTTACAAACTCACAGCAAAACAGGCTGTGATAGAGCTGTGTAAAACAGGTACCATCAACCTGAGTCACCCATTAGTCTCTTTGCTTTTATTAAAGATCTTCCTGCTTGAAAAGCAGTTTCTTATTTTTATGGAAGATAACTATCAAATCAATGGATTTCAGCAGGCCAGGAACTAAGTGGTGTTGCTGCATTATACAGACACCAACAAATCATCTCAAAAACATTCATTTTTTAGAGCACCTTTCTTTTCTGCCCACCACCTTTAGGTATATGCTTTCTAATTAATGGCTTGACTTGAATTCTGTAACAAGAACCTATCACCACTTTTGCTTGTTTAACTCCAAGTGACTTAGCTTTAAACCTTCTTTACTACTTTTCAAACAGTATGAGCTGAAATTTCTCAGACGATGCTTTTCCATTGCAGAAAATGGATTAATTGATATTATGGCTCATGGAAGGCTACAGTATCCACTCAGACTCATAAGGATTAGGGGAAGAATCCCTACAAAGCAATCAGGGCTCACCTTAATGGTATTTTGCATCTTTATCTACAAAAAGACAACATTTCCTGAACCATATCCCCATTTTGAGTCCCTTCTATGCTTGTACTGTCCAGTAGGTCAGCAAGTCTGTGTGGGCTTGTGTACTTGACTTGTGAATCCTGCAGACACTTTCCCAACTGCTACAACCATAAAACTGAAGTATTATTAAACACGTGTATTGCTACAAAATGTATGTTCCTATGCAGAATGTTTCCACAGCATATCTCAAGTTAATTAGTGTGGAAATTAAAACAAGAGTATTTTACTGCAGAACATTTTAATTACGCTCCAGCTTTAGAGCTTTTTTCCATCTTTGATCCTGCAGCACGTTTTGTTTGGTGGTGGCAATCTGAAGTCAGGGTAGAGACCATCAGGGCAATTACTGGTGGTAGGTACCACTTCCTTCCCAGGGCACAGAACTGCCAGGCGTGTGCTGCACCACCACAAACAGCTCAATCCCATCCTATCCAAACCCTTTCCTGTCTTACACCAGGCTGAGACAAGCATATCTGAAGACCCTTTTAACAGTCTAACAGCAGTATTTTGGTTGACTCATGAATAAAATATTTGTCAACTTAGACATGCAATCACAGGCCAGGGACTTTGGATCTGAAATGCTAAGTTTACAAAAAAATCCTTAAGATAATGCTTTGTTCCATAAGGTGTTTTTCTTCCTAAACGAAACCCCAGTGTAATTTCCTGTATAATTACCCTTGATGCAATCCTGCCATTGGAGTTTCCCTCAAGGGAAAGAGCTTTGGGTAGACAATGGTAAACATGGGCTGGCTGCAGCGGTGGCAGTGTCCCAAGGGACAGTGCAGCAATTCCAAGAGGCTTTTGGGTAGTGAGATTGGAGTCAGAAAGTTTAAATCTAGAGAAGAAAAGAAACAAAAAATATTTGTAATAAAATGACTGCGTGATAAAGTAAAACACAAGCATGATCCATGAACAATTCAGAAAACAGCTGCCTCACATTCTTAAGGTTTTGTCAAAACAACAATGAGGTAATGCAAATTACCACAATTAGAGTGAGGCACAGAGTGCTTTCCATGTCTAAATTCAAAAAGTTGAAGTTAAATGTACAAGTTTAGCATCTGTGGGCATAAGTTTAACTGGGCTAAAATACCCAGGTGAAAATATTATAGTTTGGGCAAATATTAGAAAGGATTAAAAGATCATGAAGGATTTTGAGACACAGATATGATCTAGACAGATGTTTAGTAACTAATAACAATACAACACTATGAAAAAAACATCAGTAGCATTTCATTAAAATATTTCAGCAACCAATCCAGCAGGATAGCTAACCTCACTACAAAGCCCAAACTCCACCATCAGCAAAAAGAGATTTGCAATATTTGGAACTACTTGAAATTCAATCCAGCCCAGCATAATTCTCACAGGTCCAACCAAAGAGACCACTCTAAAAAGATCGATACATCCCTCATCTGTTAAGTGTTCCTCCACAGCCTACATGGTGCCATAATTTTCACCAAAAGGGACTCCAGGGTCATTTCCTGGGAAAGAGCCATCACTTTCCCAGGCCTGGCCCAAGCCACACAGTGTTTTATAAATTAAACCCCACATGCTAATCTCTATCTAGAAACTGAGAGACAGCCAAGACAGGTGAGTGAGTTTAGGTGCTGAGTAATCAAGACAAGATGCAGTCCCTGATAAATCAGTTTTACGGTATCACACTGGTTTCAGCTTTCAAACACTGCAAGGTTGAAGCCCAGACAAAATGTACCACCAGCAGCCCCAAGGAGGGGACGAGCAGGACGTTTGCGTCAGAAAGAAAAGGTCACACTCTGCAGCCGAGGAAAGATTGAGGAAAAGTAGTCCAGTCACTTCTGTCACTTCCCTAGCAGCTGCCAAGTATTTAACAGCACTCTTGAAACTGCAAATTTAGGCAGTGACAGATGAAATCTGCTACTTTAATCATATGTGCCACCTGCTTCCCCAGCACAGCATCATCGTACACCTGTCTGACACAGGCACTGCTCCTGCTCACTGAAACTGGGCTGCTGCAGTGGGAATGGCCACAGTCTTTAATAAGGTCACTCAGAACAGGACATACCTAGGGGTGTGTGTATATGGATAGATAAATCCATCCTTTTCAGGTTCTGCATCTTGGCTGAAATAGGTATAATTCTCACAGCCTCGTATAAAACCGTTTACAAAACAGTCCTTAAACTGATTTTGCAATATCACCTTCCTATTCCCAAACCAAACTTCACTGGCATCTTCAGGAACCACGTCCACACAGTTAGATTCTAGAAATGACTGTGCAAGTCACAAGTAGGTGAGAAAAGACTGACTTCCTTGTACACTTTTCCTGGCAAAGCAGTGAGGATTTACTCCAGTGGCCAAGGTACAAGAGACCCTTTCCATAACCCCTCCACTATTCCCACTGGAACTCTCCACTCTTCTGCTTTCTCCTTTGACCTTTAAAGCTGAAAACTCCTGAGATAGCATCAACACTGGGGAGTCACAACACATCCAGATCTGAGAGGATCTGCAGGTTATCATCAGATATTGCTAACTCATGTGATTGCATGATGCAGAACCAGATGAGCCAAGGGCCACTTTAGAGCAGAGAGCCTGAATTGGGGCAGAACTAAAGCAGCTCAGCTGTCACGCTGTGCTGAAATGGCCGAGGGCTGCTCGCATTTCTTCTGCCTTATGTATAACAAGTCTGCCAGTTTAGGAGTGTGCTGCCTGGCAAGGAGTTGCATTGTTGGCTGATGCATCTGATCTTGCCTCAGGAACTGTATTTCTCATCTCCTATTGCCATTAAAGAGTTTCTCCTGAAAAAAAAAAAAAAAAGCAGCGTCCTTCTTCATACAGGCTTTAAGGAAGAAACCATTTATAAGCACCACTTGACCTCAGAAAGAGTCTTTGGAACTCTGGTTTTTGATATTGGACATTTTTGTTCTAATGCGGCATTTCAAACTTAATTTGATTAAATAAATCTTTTAAAATATAAATCCTTGCCCAAGCCTTTGAAGAACTGTTAGAAATGTTCCTCTCACTGCCAGAAAACGCTTTCACTCCTTCTGTAATCTGAAGAAAGCAGAAATTTCATACCTTTCAAAAATCTGTAGTAGGTGTTATAGAGAGTCCTCATGGCCAGTTCTTGCAAAGGCAGCACATGATCTGTTTCTGTCCCTATAGATTTCACCTCTGCTGGCAGGAACACAGTTAACTGGCCTGATGAAAAAGAGAGCAGTTTCACCTCTGAAACTTGAATTGGAGAACCACAACTAGAAGGACACAAGACATTTAGAAAGTGGTTAGAAAAAAAATAATACAAGTAACTTTATGGGGAAACCCAGATGACCAACCCAAAGCAAGCCTGATACTGTTCTCAGTTGAGCACCCCTCATGGATTCCTTGCAGAGAGCAGTGCATGGTGGGGTTGACCTTTAAAGGTCCTTTCCCAAACTATTCTGTTTCTACAGATTCCCACCTTCTGTGATGTGCTAGACATGGGACATTTGGAGGAATTACTCATCAAATAACATAAAGAAATGAGAACACAATCCCAAGGGGGTGAACCAACCATGCTACGTGCCCATTACTTTGCCCATGTGACAATCTCTTCCAGCCTCTTGTTAGTAAATACTTTACTGAGGAGAGCAGTTTCATACCCAAGTTTGCTTCCTGTGTCTTGGATCAACCAGTTGAAAACAATCACGGATTTCTCAACCATAAAACATGAGGCAAACTCCAGCCCCCAAAAAATGTATTTTAAATGCCACTGGGTAATTCTGAACTACACCTTTCCCCATCCACGGAGTTCCCTTGGAGGGCATGGGGTGGGTAGATGAAGGAAAAATAAAAACAACAGCCATGCTGTAGTGGGAAGATATCCTAATAAGTCTATCAGCCTTGCCCTTCCCAAATCATATATGGAAAGGGGAGGTTGTTTGGATCCAAGGAGAGAAACTTAGCTTGTAGTAAAAATAATAACTCTTTACGTGATCCCTGTTGCAAGTGATCATACCAGAGAGACACGCATAGGAAAATTCTACTAAGAGGTTGGGGAAGTCAACAGGGGAATTGGAATTGTTTATGACAACTGAAATTTGAAGCCAAGAGCAACTTGTTAGGGCCAGTCCTAACAAATGGAACAGAAACACAAATTTGTCAGCCTTCCCAGATATTAGACCTAAAACGGAGGTAACCACTCTCAACCTTATCAGATGTGAAAGAAATTTCTTAGTACTCCTCTGACAACAAAGAATCTCATTTCTTCTGATTAAAGGAGAAACAGCCCAGAGAAACAACCAAAAAAGAGCAGCATCAAACAGCAAGTCAATAAGCCTCTTGCTAAATATTTAATACTTTCCCACAACCCATTAGTGAGGTTAAAATCTAAGTGGGAATTCAGAGATCCAGTATTCCAACGATCCATTCCCAATGAGTTAGTTATCACAATAAATAAATCCATAATGTTGTCTTTTCAAGCTGAATATCCCCTTACCAACCTCACTAAGGAACAAACCCATGAACTCACTACAGCCTCTGCAGTTCAGAGCTGGCACATTTGCTCTACTTTATGTAACGGGTGAGGCTATTAATGCCACACAAAAAATCCATGGAGGTTAAAAATTGGAATAGAGGATGGTCTAAACAGCTGGGGAAAAATAGGAGCTGCAGAAGAAGCCTGGTGGATAAATAAGTGAGGGGAAAAAAAAGCTAAGACCACCTATTGGCTGCCTTCAACAAGACTGACAGATCCCTAACTGGGGACTATGAAATCCAATCTGTAAAAAATAAGATCAAAATTTATTTTGAGTGCTGAGATCATCACCTCTCATATAAAAGACTTTTTTCAGTCAGTCTGACTGCAGGATGCCCAGACAGAGATTCAATACTTACACAAGGCAATTTATATTCTATTTTCAGAAATCAAGCTTTATGTCAGTAACAGCAGCTTGTCAGATTTTATTCTCCAGTGGAGGGCCAGACAGAGCACTAAAGCCTGGATCTTCAACTCTTGCCTGACCCATGAAAACCTTAGCCTGGTTACTAATGCTTTCTTGGAAAGAACATAGAAATTCTTCACATGACCATTATTACACAATTTTGAAGTCTCTCAGCACATTACCAAATAAAACCTTTGGTTTCTTAACAATATATATGTGCTCTCCCCATACCGAAATGTTTTCTTAAAAATAATCTGTAATGTTTCAAGACAGTTTCACAGCAAAGATAAGGATCTGTTTGGTGCACAAATACAAGTATTATTTTTCTTCCTAAAAATTATCTCTTTTTAAAATTCATTATTAAGGAAGAAAATCACTTTTTCCTTCCACAGAGGCATTACAAGAACCAATTTCATTGCAGCACTTGCAACTCCTTTAGTTTCTTCTGTACTAGATTTTTAAGACTAGATTCTATAATTCTGTACTAGATTTATAATATCAGAGATACTAGCAGGTGGTCTTACCAGCACTGTATATGTAAGAACAGCAAAAAGAACTGGTAGGATCTTCACAAAGATCAGTGCAAAGATAAAATTATTTTAACTGGGTATAAGATGAAAACTTGAAAAAAAACCCCAAAAAACCAAAACCAAAAAAAAAGAAGACATGGTTGTTGCATAAAACCACCTAAAATAGGCAGGACCATCTCCTCCATTATCCTTACTGGTTTTGGTCACGATCAATACAATTTCTGTTAAATTTAAGGTCAATTTAATCTCTGTCTAACAATTTACAATCAGTTCTGAAAGAAAAAAGGCTAGAATTTATCTTTCCTGAAAAACAAAATTAGTAAAAGCTTGCGAGTCACACAGTTCAGCAGAACTGTAATCCAACTGCAAGTATTTAAATATCACCAACCAGCTGACATGAGAATATTAGAAAAACCTTAAAATGCCAAGACTCAGCATCTCCCATATTGCAGCAGAGTGCAGGCTGTAGAGAGGGAATTTATATTTAATGCGAGATCTGCTGAGAGTGAGCATACCAGAAATTTATAATTAGATGGTAATGGGGACAATCCTCTTCTGATCAGTTTTACACCAGTAAGGCTCCATTCATCAGGGGTGCTGATCCTAATTTATGCCAGTGTCAGGGCAGAAAGAATTAAGCCAGTGTCCTACACAGACCACTTTTTTTCTTGCATTCTAACCACAAACATGAGACAGCCCAGGATATTTTTAAAATCCACATGTAAAAATAAACCTGTCAATCCATAACTCCTAAAAAAAGTCACTTCAGTTAGTAGGTACCAAGAACCTACAAGAAGCTGATACTGGGATGTAAAATGAGGGAAGGAACTACACATGACTTCAAGATGTGACCCACAACTTACAGAAATGTGAGCACTTAGAAACAAAGAGATGCTGCAATATATTAAAAATTAGTTTTGGAAACTCTGTGAAGCCTACTCTTTTGGCCAACTTTTAAATTCAGCTCTAGGCCTTACATTATTATTACAAATTATTGCAGAGTAACTTCACTGTTATGCCTTAATATTAAAATAGTCAAAAGTCAGCAATTAACACAGAAGATTTATTGCAAAAATAAAACAGAGCTGGAAGCTGCAGTAATCCCCCAAGTAGCACCAGCTCTGAATCAATCACAGATACACAAAACAGTTGTATCATACAGGAGAAGTTTTACAAGGACAGGTACACAAGACATCTGAATTAATTCATACCTACCCACTGCAACCAATGACTTTATTATACAGATAAGATGGGAGGCCCTTCAGGTGAATATTGTTATCCACATAAACATACTGGAGCTCTCGAGAACGACCTAAATCTGGGGTTAGAAAACAAGAAAAGTCAAGAGGAGAAAGGATGACATAATGACAATTATAAGCAATGCAATTCTCTTTAAATATAAATAAGCTAATCAGACTCAATGTAAGCAAACATAAATTAGTACTTCTCAGTTGTAAAATTTCAGCCAATGGTTTTATTATGGATGAGCTGAAAAGCTGTTCAGAAGCAAGCATTTCGAATTACTAAAACAAAACAAAGCCCCCTTTCAGGAGCCCTGAAAATCCCATTATAAATAATTAAATTTTAACATTGACAAACTCTGAAGTCAGTTTGAAGAAGCAAAGGGACAATTGATTTCAAATCCTCAGTGCATACTTCAAGTTCATAAGGTCAAACCTGCTTTCATTAACTGGCCTCATGTCAGTGAAATCACAGCTTCTCTATCTTTGGGAAAGTGGGCAAGACAGACACAAGAATGTGCTCTGTCCCCTCTTTCTCTTCTCCATGGAGGGATCCTTGCTGGGATTCATTAGTCTTAACCAAATACAAGTGCAGTCATTCAGAAAGGAGCCTGTGTGACTCAGTGAATTGCAGAGCCCAAGAAAACACAAAGCATTAAACTGCAGAAGGTTAGACATCAAAAGTTGTGGCTGCAATAAATCATCAATACTTCTGGAGGTGTGCTGCTTGCATTATTGCTCTTAAAATATTCATGGCTGGTAGTCAAAAGCAGCAAGTACAGCATGATTAAGTAATGCCTTAGTGGACTAGAAATCTATTAAGATACCTCTAGATAGAAGCATATCAGTATGGAACTATTTCATTTTGCTTAGAAAGTTAAAATTAAATGGGAAAATTTAGGTTTCTTGGAAGAATTCTCGGAAATGAGAATTTTGTTTATTGGCAAGGTCTAGTCAGCAGTAAAACTATTTTTATTAAAACAAGTGAAAAACATGTTAATGAGAGACATTTCAAAAGCCACCAAACTGAACTGAACAGAAAGGTCTGAAAGAGTTTTGGACTAACAAGAGAGCTGATGTGTAGGATCAGCTGGGCAGCCCATCTCATCTGTCATCCCCAGGCCCTTTGAGACACTGGGGCAGAAAAGGTTTCTGTGTTCAGTGCAGGAGATCAGAGTCTGAGAGCCTCTGCCAGGGATGGGAGAGTGTGACCCAGACAAACTGCATCACGAAAAACACAAATAATCTGTGTGCCTCCCAACTTGTTAAACTTTCATGAGTACCTCAGAGAGACAAAGATAAACAAGCATTTGGCTGCATCAGCCACAGCAAGACAATACTAATATTGACTAATGCTGACTTTCCATCTTTATCAGTTCCCTTGGCTGGCAGAAATATAAGGGTAACTGGAGAAATGGGCACAGCCTCTGTCCCCTTTGTAATCATGACCAAGAACAGAATAAAAATTAAAACAATCTCCATGATATGTCTATTCAGAAATTCTATTTGGAATATTGATCTCTTCTCCATTCCCTACTACAACAATAGGTAATACAAACCCTTCTTTATTACTGAATAGGTTTATTGTACACAAGAGCTCTAAATATCACTTAGTGCAGATATTTTGAGTGATCTCTCCCCAAACGTGTGTCCATCTTAAAATATACTGAAGGTCTTCAGTTGTCACCCACTTGAATGGCAACTGTGAGCACCAGAAACCTTGAAAGTTCGTGCTGAGGAGTGACACATTATCAAATCTTTGATATAAAGAACAAGTGATGATACCAACAGAAAACGAAGAGATTACTTTTCTAAAATAAAAGTGTTAACAGAGAAAAAAATTAGTTTGGGGTGGTTTTTTTTTCCCCTTTAACACAGGCCCTTGCTTTGCAACAGTCTGAGGAGGTTTCAGGGACCATAATCTGAGCTTTGTTCAAAGCAGAGTCACTGGGACATCAAGGGACACATTCAACCATCACATGCTGCTTTGACCCTGTCCCAGAGACATTCCAGCTCCCAGAACTATCTGCTGCATCCATCAAGTGTCCTGCCTCAGGATGGGGAGCTCAAATCCCTCTGCTGACTGATGGGCACTGCTGGAGATGCTGCTGAGCATCACCTCAACGAGATGATTTATTTGGGCTCAGGATTGCAAGGCTGAAAATAGCTCAGTAAAGTTCTGGGATATTTTTAGATGAAACAAAACCCCATTGTTATCCTACAATGAATAAAAATACTGCAACAGGGAGGCAATGGAACACCATAAAATATTGTAAGGCTGGTGAGGAATCAGCCAATACAATTTAAAGCAGGTAGCAGGTGGATGGGACGTGTCATGTTCAGAGAATGTTCCCTCGTGTTGCAGAAACCAGTTAGACTAAAACCAGCAGAAAACTATGGGTTGCTGGGGTAGCTTCAATGTGCTACTGTTTAACTTATTAATTTAGAGAATGGCAGAAAATTTTTAAAAGAGGCTCATCTTGCTGGTTTCTACACAGATGTATGCAAATGGGCTGAAAATCAGGCAAGTCAAAAAAAGCCCTAAAGCTGTTCTTTTCATATGCACTGAGAGGGGGGAGTGAGGCTGCATCTCATCTCTTCCCTCTGTCTTTATCTTATGCTATGTTTAGATTCTAAGTTCTGAGTTGACTGCATTTCCTAGGTAATTAAAGCAAATTTTTGGATGTTAGACAAAATATCTCAGTAGGAAAAATTCAATTCCCAAAGCCAAATAGCCTGTAACTATAAATGTTCCTTTGATAGAGTTTCTTTGCATTAAATAACCAAGCATCTTCTAGACTCCAAAAGATTTTTTCCCAATTTCAAACATTATCCATAAAGTTTAAATTTAAATAAATCATCACTTTGAAAGGCTCTTTGTATCCCATCCACATTAATTTTTATGTCTTATATCAGCCAACAAATATTGTTAAAAGTTCTCTAAAAACCATGCTTCTGAAGAACTCTGTGCAATAAGGAAGCTGCCCATCTCTGAAAAGGCTAAAGCTACAAAGAAGGTTTTCATGTGGCTTTTGCAAGTACTGTACTGTGTCTAAAACATTTCCACTTTCCTCCTTCCAGCCTCCCAGATCAAAGACCTCTCTCCCAGAAATGACCAAATGCCATGAGTCCTGAACAAACCCCAATTCTATTTTTTTTTTCTTTTTCTCCCTCTTTTTTTTATCCCCTTTTTTTTTCTAACCTCAGGGCCCTGGCATATGCATTCCACATGGCTGAAGATGGAACAAAAGCTCTTGTGTGGCTGCACTGATGCTCTTTTAACCATACTGTGAGGGCAAGGACACAAAAGCAGCATATACTGAGGTAGAATAAGACCTTTGTTTACTGTGCACTGATAATTACTAGTCCCATTTTCTAAAGAAAAAGTGCACATAAATCCTCAAATAAAATGATATAATACTGAATATTTGCTGTCATAACATTCCCTGTACTGCCAGCACACTTGAGAATTTATGGCCTATTTTAATTATATTTGTACTTTATTACAAAAATTATTTTTATTTTTGCACTGTCATCAGATTCACATTTCTGCTTGCAGTGGAATTTGTTTTCAGGCACTGGACCATTCGCTAATGCTAAAAATTTAAAGTTAATTTTCTGTCAAAAGGTAATTTATGTTGTAAGTAGATTGATATACAAGGATCAGTAAATTTCTATGACCATTTACTAAGGGAGCATGAAGTTACCATGACAATAATATAACTGTTCAGGATGCAGCTTCCAGTTCAACTTATACATGTAATTCTTGGAGTTGTTCTTAAAAATCAGTTTGTTAGGAAGGCTCAAAGGCTGAGATCTGTGGTGTCTCATTTCTTTCAGTATGAACTGAAATATTCAGAGCTGAAAAAATTATTTTTATAACACACTGGCATATGCAAGATTTAAGTGTATTCTTCAAAACAAATTACTAATTCACTATTGTTTACCCATCTGCTTGTTTATAGACCATTTCTGAAGGTCAGGGAGTGGGATCAGGTATTTTTACCGTATTTTAAAACTGATTAGGAGTGTTACACTGTTTTTCCTAAGACACATGTGCCTGCAAATTTAAAAGAATGTACAGGGCAAAGAAGCTCCTGATCCTGTCCAGCAGGGCTGTGCTGCTGCTGGAATAAACCTTGCACCCCATCAGTGCAGGAACAGGAAAATGCAGATTTCCACTACACTTAACAAGAGGCTCTGCTGGCAGCTACAAGGGGCAGCCTTGGACAAGGCAGAATGGATTCCTGGTTGAAATAGTAGATATCACCCATCACATGAAATAAATGAAGTAAATAATGCTTTAAAAAGCATTAAGCAATTTGTTTCAATCATATTTCTTTTAACACAGACACATCTAATAAAAAAAGAAAAAACCTCACTCATTCTGTCAGGAGATAAATAAATTCTCTGCTTTTCAACACAGCTCCCTAACTGCAAAAAATTGTTTTGACAATATTTGCTTGACTATCACTTGAAAGTATTTCTGCAGTATTTTTTATCAGTATTTAGCATCCTTACTCAGCCATTAACTGGTAAAGTGAAGTTGGATATAAGAATACACACAAAAGCCCCACCAGCCAACATGTGCAGCAAGCAGAAATAATGCTACAATTATGCCTTAACTTCAGCAATACTCCAAGAAAAATATTTTCCCAAGCAACAGAAGATAGATTTAATCTTTTTGCTTTTCAATGCACTCTCTCTTCTACTTTATTTCATCACATCTTGACCACTCTGAAGCCTTCTGATTCTTCAGAGGAAGGATTAAACATTTACATTTATACTGTGCTGCTTTTCCTCTGAACTCTAGGATTTATGATTCAGTTTCACATCCACAGATAGCAAATTATCTCCAAATGTTCACCAGTGAGTCACTATTAAGAACTACTGAACAAGGTCAATTGACAGTCTTTGATGTTTCCCGTTATTTTAAAAGTTCCTTTTGAATGTTTTGAATTTGAGTCTAAAAATAAAGAAAAAAAGAAGGTGTGTCATTATATTAGAGATTTATTTCCTCCTTTTGAACTTAAAACACTTTGGCAGATCTATGGCTCATCCAGGTCATGGCTCACTCACAGATAAGCTACCAGTGCAAAAGTAGCAAAAACTTCTATCCTTTAAAATTTTACATCTCATCTTACTGAATTTTCTGCAAAATTAAAATTGTTTAACTTCCTCTCTCATGGGAGTTAAAAATATTTGCCAAAATAAGGGAAGGCAATTTGCTTGTTTTAGTACTGGAATCTGGATGATGCATCCTGGAACTCGTTCTCTCATTTATATAATGACATATGCTGGGACATAACTGCAACACTTTGTCTGGAGACATTACTTGCACTTACTTCCCAGTAATATAAACTAAGGTGATAAAAAATTCAGAAAGATCAGTAAGTTCTTTAAAAACTGAACTGCTAGTACTGAAAAGATTAAGTTAAACCTATACAATGTAATTAATTTAGAAATTATGATCTCATTTTTAGCCATCTCAATTTCCAGCCTCTTTCCAATGTGATTATCATAACTTAATCTGCACCTAATTAACACCAAACTCTGTATTCTGGGGAAAAAACTCTTAATGGTTATTCAGAGGGCAGGGCAGCTCTGCATGTGTGTATCTCAGCTGAGATCACCCCGTGGCAGGGCTGAAAAGTGACAAGTTCAGAGAAGAGGATTTGCTTTTCCCTAAGGGAACACACAGTGACTGCCCCCAACAAACCCCCACACACTGACTGCACCTCCTACTCCTGACCTGCTTCCACTCTTCCAAACTTTCAGAGGGTTCAGCAAAAGGCCCATCAATTCCTCCTTGGGCTACTACTGTGGAAATTTTGATGGATGCCTGTACACAGCACAAACTAAACTTGCACTGGATTATGTGGTACTGACACTCCTCATGCTGAAAAGTAATTTATATGGAGTTACTGGGACTCCACAACAAGTTTCAAACCCTAGCTGAAGAATCTTAGTTAAATCATCAGATCCAGCAAACAGAAACAGATCATTACCCAAAGTGGTGGAACTCAGATTACAGAGTACTATATTTAAGCACATCATTTAAACTTTTTCCCCTCGGTTAGCTAAAAATAAAGCAAATTTGATAGCTGCCTTATTGCTTTTTTTAAAAAAAAACTATGAAACCTTAACCTGCACTTTTTTTATTAACATATTTTCCAACAATATGAGCCCTGTGACAGCTCCATAAACAGAGTCTGCGGGGACCACCAAAGAACCTCCCTCGTTGGTTTGTTTTGGGTTTCTGGGGGCGGGCAGTCTGTTGTTTTGCTGTGTGTGACCCCCCCTCGGGTGGGGACTCACCCAGGGGCAGGAATGCCAGGCGGTTCCCGGCCATGGAGAGCTCGTTGAGGCTGGGCAGCTGGCACAGGTGGCGGGGCACAGACCACAGGTGGTTCCTGTCTGCAGTCAGGTACTGCAGGGACAGGCACATGTGCAGCCGCTCCGGTAACGTCATCAGGCGGTTGGTGGAGATGTCCAGGGTCTGCAGCTCCCGCAGGTCTCCGACCTCTGTAAGGAGAATTAAGAGTTACTTTCACAAAAATCATCACCATAAAAAAAACCCTCACATAAATTAAAATCAAAGTTCATCAGCGGTGCTGCTTTTCTGTAAGACTGTTCTATCAATCCATGTTGAGAATTGATACTGATCGTCTCCATCATCTTCATATTCCAAATCTTTTTGATACATGAAGATGATGGAGATGATCAGTATCAGTTAGGAACCTTTATCAGTATGTTCAAGAATGAGATCTTTCATAAAGCATTCCTGAATTGTGACAATTACTACTGTTAAAATATCAAGCGTTTTCCTGGTCCTAAACCAGAATGAGGAAAAAAACACCCAAAACCCAAACCAAAATGCAAACAAAAACTCATTACAAAGCTTGCTGATATTGAGGGAAAAACTATTCCCTCAATATCTATATTCCCCAAATAACTATATTCCCCAAACTCAGGAAAATTCAAGTATTTTTCTTTTTTTTTTTTTTTTTAATATGGAAGATGTAATTATTTATTACTTAAGATTCTCTTGCAACAAGAGTTACAAACACATGCATAGCACTTGCTTAGTGACAGTCTTTCACCCAGCAGGCTTGGGAAAACAGCTCTGTCTTCATGATACAGTTCAGAAGGACTAGTTTAAATTAGAAAAGAAATTTCTTAATTAACCTGTGATACTGTTATATTGTAGGAAGACATTTCACTGAGTTCTAATCTATAGTTGCAATAATTACAGTGTCTAGAAGTTTGGTTTTTTTTTTTTTAATTTCAAGAATTTAAAAGCAGATTTTGTGTTTCAAATAGTATTGTATAATTTTTTAAGGTAGGCAACAAACTAAATTCTTTATCCTGTGTAAGACAAGATCACACAAGCAGCCTCACTTGTGCAACAGTGTTTTTTCTTGTGTCTGGCCTGTGAAACAGGATGCAGGACTGACTGACAAATAACATTCAAAATATGTTAAGCAGCTCTGCAGGTTACCTCACTGTTTATTTAGTTATTCTTTTACAGTTACTCTAAAAACTGGATAATTCTATATATTATTTCCCTCAAACAGGAGGAAACCATAACATTTCCCCCAAGCACAGGGAACAGTTTTGCTTTGTTTTTAAATACTTCACAGCAATGGAACCAACTCATGAAGTGCTCGGTGCCCCTAAAACTTGCTGCAGGTTCTCAGCATCTTGCAGACCCAAATGTACTTTGCTCTCAGCTGAATGAAACCAGCTCTTGCATGTGAGAGCTGCTAAAACAAGGTTCACTAGAATTTTCTACACTGAAAACACCAGACAATCTACACAATCCACAATCTGTACAATTTACAGCTCTATCACCCAGATTTTTTACAAAGATATAAATAGGGTAACACTGTTTAAGTTAAAGTTAAACAGAACCTGTTGTGCCCTTAAGCTCTCTGCAGCAGGAGCTAGAAAATTCACTGTTCCATGAGCTCTGAGGTTGCACCTTGTGTACTACACACCAAGTAGGAAACAAAATACTGAGTTAACCCAAGCTGTCTTCCACACAATGGGAAAAAGAAGTTCACCTTGGGAGAAACTGCTGTAAATGTTACTTATAAGGACTGGAAACATGAAAAGCAAAGAAAGGGAAGTTGTAATTCAATATTAGAGATTTTCACACAAGTAATCATTAAACAAAATGCATGTGCACATTTAGAGGGAGTTTCTGCCCACTGCAAACAATCACAGCATCAAGTACAATAAAGACTCAGCAACACAGTTTATGCATCCTTTTAGAAATATTACTGACAGAAGCAGCTGCTATACACAGATGATCACATTCTTCAAACCTCTTCGCTTTGATGTCAACAGGAATAAGCTTTACTTGAAAAGGATTTTTTTTTTTTACTACAGGATCGAAAATAAATGACAAAAGCAAAATAATCACTACTAAATAACACAAGACTACTGTGCAAAAAGAACTGCAGCAGATCTCATTTCGAAAGAGTTTTATATTCATCACAAAGCCATATGCTTGAAAACAGTGACAGGAAAAGAGCCACCTACATTCAGCCAAACCACTGACCACATGCAGTCAATAATAGGCCCAGCTATTTTCATGCACTAACCTTTTTCTCTGCCACTAAAAACAGTTCTCTAGTTCAGTTTAGGTCCAAAATCCCATAAATGTTACGGTTGGCAAAGCTGGCAGAGTTTCAAAGGCATTGCTAGAATGATATGTTTCAAATCTAAGAGGAAATAAAAGTATTCTCACTTTATCCTTCATCCAAAAAACACATACCCAAAACTTCATCCTCTCTACCTTAATCTCCCAATGCATACCAGATGTAAACATCCACTTTCAACATCTAGTGCCACATGTTGCACAAACACCCACCGACCCACTGTGAAGTTTAAGGCTAAGCCAAACAACAAAGTGCCATCATATTAAGGATATAACCCTCATATTAAAGATATAACCCCCAGACTCCCCACCATAGTGCTCAAAGCTCAGTTTGAAGAACATGCTCAGACACTTACTAATGACACTAAATTGGTTTTCATCTCATTAAAGCAAGGGGAAACGATTAAGAGGAATAACACAAATATAAACAGTCCATTAATAAGTTTTTCAAGCTTTTAGTTACTAAATACTATTATCCTTGCTTTTAAAGTCTTGCAGCATAAATACTGCAGGAAGCTTTGGCTAACAAACACAGTGAAAGGCTTGCAAATCTCTCTCTTGCTGTCAGCTCGTCAAGCACTAGGATATACCAGAGGTGAACTTTGGAAATTTTACAGCAGATCCAGAAAAGAAAATGGCTATTCCCACACAAAAAGAGCTGACAAAGAGGTTTTCAGAGATTCCCCCAGCACCCCCAAGGGTAAGAAAGAGACAAGCATTATACATCACCATTAGACCACATTGAGGAGTTCCAATTACATTTAAATGAAATTCATAAAAGCGTAATTTAAAATTTATATTAGCTGCAGGACTAACTCTATCAAAACCAACGCAGCAGAGCACTGAGCCCCATTGTGATATCAGAAGCCAGAAAAAACCCCAAACTCCTCGGCAGCTCTGCTACCCTCCCCAGCTCATAGGACACAGATTTGTGGAGACAGAGAGAGGCCAAACGTGACGTTGCCGTGCTGGTTGGTGGACTGGGGTGTTCCCTGTGTCCATCTGGAGGGATTGCTGCCTGCACACAAAGCCGGGCAGCCCCAGATGGTCCCAATGTGCTCGCAGCGCGCAGGAGGGGCCGACAGCCCGGCAGTGCAGCACTCCCTGACCCCACGGAAATTCAGCGCCCTCCTGCAGCCTCCGAGGGGCTGTGCAGTGCCACAGATCCACACAGACCCTCACAGGCTGTGCTCCAAAGCTGCCAGCCTTGGGGAATTCGTTTTATCCTTTTCTCCCCTGATAAAATGCAGATTCAGAAGGGATCACTCGGCTCCAAAGCTCCAAAAAGCAGCCTTGGCATCTGTTGTAAGAGCTCTTCCGACTACTTGGAAAAATGGAAAAGTGAACTCTCCTCTTCTGTGTTGGGGTTTTCAATAAAAAGGTGCCAAATAGATCTGTCCCCCACCACAATGAAAAAAAAAATCAGCATACATTTAATATTTTTCTTAAAAAAGTGAAACCTGGAAAGGATTTCAGGGAATGTCCAAAATTATTGACCTTCTAACAAAATGGGCTGTGTTTGTATAAACATAACTAGCATCAAGAAAGAAAAAAAAAATCAATTTCTTATTCAGATGGTTTAAATGCCAGCTTTTAAAATTAATTCCCATGGTTTTATGTGAAGGAAACAACAACAAAAAAAAACCCAACCAAAAAAACCCTCATCTGGAAATAAGCAGCCTATACAACATAGAGTAATTGCCAAAGGCAATTCAAACTTCCTTAATCTTTCTGGGGGTACAGGCCTCACCAGCTGCATGACCCAAAAATAACCAACAGTTTTTCTTTACATTTCAAGAGTAATCCCACCTTTCCCTGATGGGCCATAAACCAAAATTTCATCCAGAGATATATGAAACACATCCAGAGTTGGATTTGAGTGTATGGGAGGGAAGGGTTTACTTTAAATCTGAGTCCTTATATCCCAGTAAAGTTAAGGACAGGAAAGGGCTACAGACCTACCTGCATGAGAATGCACCTCAAAGCAGGATATTAAGGGAAAGTAGAGAACCTACAAGGAATGGAAAAAGGGACTGATCAGCAAAGAGAGCTGGCACTTAGAGGTCAGGCTGCAGAGGTTAAATGCAAACTGCCAGGAGGCCAGGAAAATAGGAACTCACAGACAAACAAATGGTTTCTCAACAAGAAATTTAGAGCAAGAAATGAAGAACTGATGTCAACAAAGAGTAGAAATTAGGAGGACAAAGCAAATATATCAAATTAGTATTTTGCATCATTTTTTCCTGTAAGAATAATGTTGTGTATGAGGACAGAGACAGAATACCTCATGGGAACAAGGACAAAGCACTGCAAATTACCACATCCATTACTAAAATGAAATGAGGCTGCATAAAAAAAAATTCCATCCCAGAACACTGAAAAAAAAAAAAAAAAAAAAAAGGTTATATATCAAAATTGCAGATTTGGGCACGAGGATTCTCAATGAATAGGACATTTTCTGGGATAGCAGCCTAGGGTTGGAGAAGAAATGCAGAACCTGTGTTCAAAAAAGCCCTGTTAATGTGAGCTCAGGGCTCCTCAGAATCTCATAACAACTGTTCTGAGGGGAAAGAGCACCCAAGAGTAACCAGTGACTGGAACATAAATAGAAAGCAGAATGGAAATGTGGCCCAGATCTTCTCAAATGTCATACTGGTTTATTTTTCTTTGATTAAATTTCTTGGTTAATGGTAACACATGAGGATCACACCTCATGGTAAATTACTGGGATGGAGAAAATATTCATAGTGGTGGTGTTCCTCAAGGGTCTACTTTGTTTAGACTTCCTATTTTGCACCTGGGTAAAAAATACTAGGTTTTGGGTTGCTGTCAACCCAAGTATTTAAAGTAGTAGTAATGTGGTAGAGAACCAAATTGTCATACAGGAGGAAAAGCAGGAACTTCTAGACTTAAGGGATAGAGATGGAAAGGAAAAGGACAGAAAATCATAATAAAAAAGAACAGAAAATCTTGATAAGAAGGTGCTGCAAGTCAGGGCTCTGCTTGAAAGAGTGAAGAAGGAGAGTGAATGGCTATACTTGCTCCCTCCCAAAGGGCAATTTCTATGTACTGCCAGCATTTCATCAGGAGAAGGGAAGTTTGTTAATATCCCTTTGTATTGCAGGCAGTAATGATGGTCTTGCTATTCTCATACAAACCTTTAACACTCTGCTGCCCAAGGGCTCTGACAGGAGGTAATGGATCCTCTCTGTTCTGAGGCTGCAGCTCAGGACTAACAAATTTCTGCTCTTTACCACGGAGTGATGTTCTCCAGCTCGTGGTACCAGAGGGACAATTCCTTATGAACAGTTACAAAACAGAGCACTGTGAGTCTGGCTGTGACTGTGAGCTCCCACAGCCAGGATATGAGCCCAGCCTTCCCTCCCTATCCCAGGCTCTAAAATAAATGGTGGTTCCTCCAGACAAGGAACAAAAGGTGCTGAAAGGGACTATCCTACTTTACCCCTGAAATGTTTCAATCAATTTCCATGAAGCTGAGTACAAGATGCATTTCCTTATTATACCTGTAAAACCAAGCACCAGTGAGGAAAGTGCTCGAAGTCTTCCATACTTAACAGAACTTACTACCTGTCCCACTAGAAAAAAAAAAAAAAAAAAATCCAAGTCTACACATGCCATGAATTTGAAGTGGATACTATCATGAATTGAAAACTGTACCAGACAGGAAGTGTAAGTTGAAATTGCTGAGAGCTTGATAGGGAAGATCTCCTTTAGATCTGCTCTGGGATGTCTCAGGAGGACTTAAATAGACTTTATGATGGTTAAAACAAATTAAATAGCCTATTATATATTACATTACATTTACTGTCCTACCATGCAGCTAACATTTCATAGCCTATAAAAATTAAATTTTCTAGCACAAATTGACACTTAAGGTAGACCTGTGCCATCTTCAAACAAGGAAGTTTAACCATAACTGAAATTGGTATCATTAGGTTTAAGGACAATGAAAGGGGCAGGCAAATTGAATCTCATTTACATTTTGACACTGCTGCATTCAGCTCTTTTTCTGTATTGTTGGTGAGAGAGCTTGAAAAGTGTTCTGTTTCTCAAGTCTAACAGACCTAAAGATTCCTTTCCTTATATTTTTATAGGCTTATATAGGCTAATATTTGCTTAGTTTGTTTAAAGGAAGGGAAAAAAAAAAGAAGAGGTACTGGAAGAGATCTTGTGACACTGCAGCAACTATTTTATGAATAACTCACTTTTAAATAAAGTGCTCAATGAGTTCAAACCCATAAAAATTCTATGGAAGAAGAAAGCCTCTATCCCAGCTGATCAAACTTCAATCTATTAATTTCAAATCAATACTTAAGGCTGCATTTCACACAAATATTCTGGCTCCAAAGCACAGAGGAGATTTTTCTGGGGCAGGAGAGTCTTTGTGAATGAACACAGTCATGTAACACTCCTCAAAGCTGTTCCCAATTCTTGGTTTCACCTACTTCAGCCATAAAACTACATTGACTTTTCTCCAAAACACTTAAGCAGCAGACAAAGCCCAAAACCAAGTGAAAAATACATACTTCTACTGAACATACCAAAATAGAATCTTTCTTCCCTCGACCTTGCTAAATGTCACATGCAAACTTAGTACCAATCCTTATTTATTTTGTGCCATCATTCACAAGCAAAGGTGAGAAAAGTGGCTCCATAAAGTCCAACCTCGCTAAACAGTAATTTTAGGTCAGCTAAAAATGGCTGAAAATAGACATCAGGTATGAGGGTCTCATTAAGTCAAATTCTTCTAAAGGTCAGTGGCTCCCCATCTTATACCACAATTAAACTTCAGTTAACACAACTGGCAGCTGTCTGAATGCCATGGGCCCAGCACTCTGTGCTTCCCTCAGCACACACACAGAGCACAGATCCACAGTGGTTATTAGCCTGTATTTCCTCTCAGTGCAGGCCTGGAATTACGTTTTTGTCCACAATTTGATGGTTTCAATGAGAACAGTTAGAATAAACCAGATGATAAAAATACCAGAAATTATCATACACGAGAAAAGTGGAAAAGGTGGGAGGAAGGGCAAGAGGAACAGGGAGAGGAAAAAATTGTTTATGCAAAAGGTAACTCAAGGCCATGAAACGATCAGGTTTGCTGTTTTCTTGGTTTGGGGTTTTTTGTTTGTTTGGTTGGTTTGTTTTTTCAGAAGACAACCTATCCTTTCATTTTGCTCTAGTGTGCTCTGCCTATTTCACTGCCCCACAGCAAGGTACTGTTGCTACACAAACAAGTTAGAGATGTGGAATTAATGTATTAATACTATTCTATGGTTTTACTAAATGATATATCAGATCTTGAATAGAGCAGCCAAAATGAAGTACAAAGAGTCAGAATGGTACTTTATCAAAGATATTGCAGGAAGAATCCTGCTAGCACTCTACAGAAAAAGTCTCTTATTTAAGGAGTTTTTCTGCTGTTGTCTTTCAGTTGAGGAGCAGCTGTTTTCCTTTTTCTGGGTGGTATGAACATAAACAAAAGTGACATGAATAAAGCATGAGACCTGTTATGTTTCTCTTGCTTTGTTTATGTCTGACTATCTTTACTGCTGCACATCGTCCACCATTCACTGTGCACTAATATCAATACATGGAAAGGGGGGGAAAAAGCCTTCCAGAAAAACTTAGTGCATAAAATACGGAGCTGATGATTTGAACTCACCATGTCAGACAGATGAAGATGGCTCCTTAAATACAACAAACCAGTACTGAAACCAAGGCAAACAAAAGGAGCATCCTAAGGAGAGATTAGGACAGCTCAGGAAGCCACAGAGACAGGGCTAGTCCTGGTTGTAAATTCTAGGCCAGCTTTTTCCTTTCTTCTTCCAAGGAAGAACTTGAGATCAACACAACAGAGTGATCTCTCTGACAAACACAGATTAGTGGCTTCTAACCCATTACAGCACTGGTGTCTAAATAATCCACACAAAGACCAATCTGTTGTGAGTGTTGCTATCAACTGTTTCCAACCAACTCACAACAGACACATCTTTCTTCTTCTTGAGGTTAGTTAGGGTTTTTTTTTTTTTTCTTCCTCTCCACTAAATGCATAAAAAAAGCAATAGGTCCAGGTTCAATTTTGATCTTTCAGAGGAAAGTACTGCTGTATCAAGGCACGTTATGGCTCACTCATTGTACTGTTGGGAGACACCACAGAGCACAAAGATGCAACTACAAATCTGTGTGGGATAAAGAAAAGAATCAAAGGGAGATCTTTAGCTTTTACAGCAGTGGAGTCACCATATTTGTTTTTTTAAATGAATGTCACTGGATGGGACTGTCTTAACTCAAGTCCTATGAAAATAGGAGTTCTTCCAGGCCACTGGCAGTTACTACAAATTGCAACAGTAATTACTGGGGAGGGACTGGCTAAACCTTACAGGAAATATTCCCACTATAATAGACATGAAAACTATAGATCCAGATGTCCTTTTGTAGCAGCAGCACCAGGAGATTCTCTTGCTCCTCCTCAGTCCCAGCTGTCTCCGCTGAACTCAGCAGCCTGGAGAATTCACCAGCTGAGAAGGGGAGGCAGGAGCTGCTATAGTGACATGGTTACTACTTGAAACCATGGCATGGACCAAGTACTAACTAGTTTTAAACTAAGATTATCAGTAAAAAACAAAGACATCTGACTTCAAGCAACACTAGCATTGTCCTGATTTTATAAATACTGAGAGCAACTGCAAGCCTTGTCTTGATCAGTGATAGTTTGTGCTGTTTAGTGTTTCAGATCAGCACAAAGTAGACAAGTAAGGCTTGCAATTACACTTCAAATTCCCCTCAAATGATTCTGAATTGCATTCCTTTACCTACACAAATAAATAGTCTTAGTTCATAAAGCTCTCAAATGCTAAATTACCAACTAGAGTACACTTGCACTTGCTTGGCATCAAAGCCTTCCATCTAGAATGACAATTTAATGCAGATTTGGACAATGCTAAGGTAAACACAGGTCTTTATTTTAAATCCCACTGCAATAACATTAAGTTAACTGAAATACAGGTATCAAACTCTGTGTGTGTGACATGAACCACGAGAAGGTTAATCTCACATCATACCTCGAGTTCTACACATTCTCTTTACAGGCTTTTTCCATTTAGATTTAGTGTCAGTAAATGATGCATTTTATTTTGCCTCAATTCATTTAATAGAGCAGCTGAGTAAAAACAAGGATGTCAATAATAAGCAGTAATTTAACTCCCTCAGAGTGGTATGCAGAAAACTGAATTATACTTGGTCAATAAGGTCAAAATGGAAATCAATATATTATAAAATTCTTCTACTGCATGGCATTAACAGTTTGTGTTTGTTCCTTTGCAAAGACTGAATGACTTTGTTCTCCAAGCTTCTCTGAGCACTCAATCCCTACTAGTAAATTGCATTTGCTTAATGTACAAGTAAAATCAACTACCTGTTAATACTGCTAATCACTGTACATACGTTAGGGAGAGCTTAGGGAAAGAAAGGAAAAACCCAAGGAAACCAAAGAGACAAAAGTACATTCATAGATAACTTTATTTATAAAGACTTTAGAGTTTAAGGGGAAAGCAAGTTAACTTTTAACACCCAGCCCTAGAAACTGTAAAAAATAAGCTTCAAGAGCTATTTTTTTCCTGTCACAAATGTTAATTTAGTGCAACCAAAAAAAAAAAAAGGAATCCCACAAATTTCAAATTAGTAAGAGGTTTTACATAAAAAATTACTAGCAAATTAGTTTAGTTAGAATTAACAAATAAATTTATTTTAAAACTATGTTAGTAAAGGCAGCAAGCATGGACATAATCCCCCTGAAATGCTGGTTTTGCTTGTATGAATTACTTGAACTTGTCTTAGGACCCTCCCAAAATAAACCACTGCAACAAAACAAAGTTACAGCTCCTTGTCAGTCCAGCACACTGAAGTCACTAAGGCCTTTTTGAGGTAAACCTGGAAATTGCAAAGCAGTAACCACCATTTCTTTTTTCACACATTTACAAACTGATGAAAAGTTTCAGAGAAAAAACACCTGCAGCTTAGTATCTGTTCAAAGCTGGGGTTCTCTGAAAGCCCAGCTAAACACCACTGAACAGATTGTTGATATTAAAGAAGCTCTCATACTACAGAAAGCCCAACACCATCTGTATGGGAAACATCTTTCTCAAAATACAACTCCACCTCCGAGGTTTGGTCTCAGCCTTATCAATCCACATCTGTCTTCACCCGTGTGAACAGCTATTGGCAAACGTTTATGAGAGACACCCTCAAAACTCCCTTGAAGTTCAGTTTTACTTTTGGGTAACAGCTCTAACCCAAAGACTTTTACAAGTATTTTAAAGAGCATCTGTTTTGAAGTTGCAGAAGCGAGAGGTTCATAAATCTCACATGTGTTTGAGCCAGGCAATCAGTAAAGGCTTATCTTTACCATTAGATCATCAGCAAAAGAATTCAGTGATGAGTTACAAACCAACAACTTCTGCAATTCCTTCACTTAGGAAGCAGGTCTGAGATTATGCACTCTACGATTACTTGAGTTGAGGTTAATTTCTCAGAGCATGTCCTCAGTAAGAAGTGGTCTCTGTAAGAGCAGTCAGAGGGAAAAGATTTACTCCAAGTCCCATCCTGCTCTTGTCCCGATGGAGACAGGCTGTTACAAGCCCTGTGCAACAGGAGAATCCGCCCAGGGACGGCCCCGGGGCGCTGCTCAGAGCCCCCGACTGCTGCCAGCCCCAACACGGGAAATCCCGGCCATCAAACCCCAAACCAGAGCCTTTGCTCTGCTCTCAGCAGAGGATTCAGCGTGTTGAGGGAAGAAGTTTCAAAAGGAGGGGAATGACACCTTAGAAACACTAACTGAAGTGAAATTTCTTTTGATGTAGGTTTGTTTTTCTTATGTAAGGATAAAGGTAAAAGATCCTAAAGGTTCCTTTTTGGGTTAGGTCGGGCTTTTTCTAAAGCACAAAAGCAAACTAAACCCCTCTCAATATCTTTAACACACTTTATCATAATGAACACAACAGTGATTACATGAATTTTCACCAGTCCTGATGACAGTTGCACAGCAAAGCAGCCAGACAAGCAATGAGCCATCACACTTTCTCATTTACCAAGATTATAAGAGATGCCACCAAGAATTTTGGGGGTGGGAGGGGATTTGCCAGAGCTATGAACAGAGTAATGTTCTATTAAGCTTTAGAGCCTACTCTGATAACCCATAAAATTGAAACAACTAGAAATGTTAGGTTTTATGGGCTTTATGGATTTCTAGATACATTTATGTAACTAACACCTTAAAACAGTCCAAGCAAGAATACACGTAATTATTTCCTTGCAAAATAAAATTCCTGGTAGCCTGTTTTTCTACATCTTAGATTCAACTCCACAGGAATAAGATGGACCACAAGCAACCAAAGACCCTCTACTTCTTCCTCTCATTTGCTGGCAGACAATAAACTCACATAAAACAAACACCACAAATGGAATAATGACTGAATTCAAACACAACTGTAGCCACTTCAGACTGGTTTTTTTTCCTGTGGTATATAACTGTGTCACAATGAGTCCTCCCCATAAATTTCAAACCCAAGTTTTCAAACAATCAAAATGTAAAAAGCAAATAATTCTATTTGACCTTCATTATTTAGGTCTGTGTGCCAGGTCTAATTAGTTCTCACAGGCACACTCCACTCCTCAAAAACAGACTGTAGAAATACATTTTTCAAACTAAAAGGAACACAACGCATTGTTTTGATGCTACAGCCTGAAGCCCTTTATCTGAGTTTTATCAAAGTATATTCTATCACTGATCAAAGCAGTAATGACAACTTAATGTTCTTTAAAGTTATATGTTGCTGTACAAACTTCCCACTTTTGACTCGTGGCCCCTGGCTCAGCATGACATTGGGGGGACATTCAAAGGTCAGGAGATTTTCTTTCCAAAGCTCTTGGTTCCTAAGGGGCAGCTCTACCCATGGCAGGAGTGGGGAAAGGAATCCCACCAGGGCTCTGTTCCAATACACCCTAAAAACTTCAGGTTGTCATTTCTTCTATCAGATGTTTGAATGACAACTTGGTGTTTTACTGTGTCAACTATCTGTCTGTCTAGCAGCATTTCCACATCACCCTATTGCTCATTTTATTGTCATCTCAAGACTATTTCTCACTCTTAGTATTAAAATCAATATTTAATCTTAAATTTCTTTCAATTTATTGCTTTGCATATACCACATAACTAGCTTTTAAAAGCAAAGTCTGGAAGTTACTTGGACATGCAAGCCCTTTAAAAAAAAAAAAAAAAAAAAAGAAAAAGCCTGTATTTTAACAATTCACTGAGAAATTTCAAATTGAGTTTACTAGAAAAATGTTATGCAATTTTATGTTTAATGAACCGTGTTGAAATGAGTTGTACTTAACACTCCTTATTTAATAAAAAGGCATAAGAACATGCAACATAACTACCACGTTTCTACAGTCACATTAAGACCTCCAACATCTTCACAGAGTTTTAAGCTTCAGATGAATGGTTGTCAGGATTACTTAAAGCACTCTCAACATGTTCAAAATTCCTGCCTACCCCCACAAACAAGAGGAAAACCCCTGGAGAAACGAGGCTTACAGTCACTTGAGAAATCAAGGACTGCCGAGCTGAAGAATGAGCCAGGATTTGAGAGGCAGCACCAAATCTCCGAACAATAGAGAATCCAGTTAAATCTGCTCCCGTCCTCTCAGGAATGCGAGAATCATCCAAGTACCCACCATTAGAAGCTCCAACTCCTTTATCTCCTATCTGAGAGCCCTCAAGGGGAACAGCTACGGGGAAAGCCCATGGCCCAGAGCTCAGCAACAGACGTGTCCCTGCAAGGATTCTGATTTTCAGGAGCGCTGCTAAGCCAGGAGCTCAACAGGCTTGGGAGCATCACCGGCAATAATGAGTTTGGCTCTCCCTGCTCCATCCTGGTTTCACCTACACCTCACCGGGTTTCTTAGGAGCTCTTCTTCAAAGGAGGGGAGGAACAGGGAGGGGCTGGAGGGGGTAATTCTGTGAGTTTGGAGCATGGAAACCTTTCACTAGGATTTCACATGGAACACAGGGAACAAATGGCAGCATTGGCCCATTCTCAGAATCCAGTTTCAAACTGAAAAACATGGGGATCTGGGATTTGGAATTGAGAATAAAATCAGAATTGAAAATAAAAAAAAATGGGGCAACAGCGAGTCACAGGCAGCCTCACACAGACACAGTGTTACCCTCTACAATCAGGTTTGTTCAACCATCTGTTGCAATAAAGTAAGTTTTGATCAGAACTCAGGTGGTGTCATTCCAAGATGTCTCTGTCCAGGCAGGTGAAGCCACAAGAAGTGTCACTACAATCTGGCAGCCAGGAAGAACTGCCACATAAAAAGGGAAAATTTACAGGTCAAGTCTCTGCCCAGATCACACAGAGGAATTCCAACAAAACAAGGATGTTGAGATGCTGATGTACAGCTCCCAGCTCCCAGACACCCCTGGATCTATTCATGAGCTCAGTAATTACATCAGCATATTGCTCATGTTTAAATACAGTCAAAACTCAACCAGGCACAGATTTTTTTTTTTTTTCTCCAAGTTAAAGCATCACCAAACCTAGAGGCAAAAAAAAGTGTGATTGAGCCAAAATCATTATAATCTTGCTAAAATGTGCAAGAAAGAAGAAAAAAAATCAAAATCAATAAAGTTATGTTACAATTTTGAGTGACCTTTAAATATTATAAAACTAATATGAAAAAACTCAAAACACTTGGTCATTACTTGTGCTACAATAGAATTTTAGGCTTCCAGTTATTGACATGAAGCCTCAATGCCAGGTTCAGCTTGTGCCTGATCTTTTTTTCTCATATGGAATGACCACAGAAGTTAAAATCTGTTTTATAAAATTGCAGGTACTTGAAAATACAATGCACTTAACCATATCACAATTTCTTTTTTTAACTAAGCCCATGCTCATTAAAGGAGCCTAATTTCTACATACTTTTCCCAGTGATTGCTCTAAATTAGAATAGCAAATTTTAAGATGGAATTTTCTAGTCCAATAAGCCTGGTACACAAAGCAATATTTGAATCTGTAATTTAAATGTTACAATGAGAGACGCTGATGGCTTCCTCCAACTGGTTCCCATTAGTTTTCAGATTACTGAATTACAACACATACACACTCAGCACATGCATTTCTGAGGACCTGCTGTGCATCCCCAGAATGAGGAATACCAGGAATACCACAGGCCATTGTTGAAAGAGATACTTTTGTTGGATTTTTTTCTCTTTTAACGTCATTTCTGTTACAGTTACGGGAAATATTTCAGTTCCAGTGCACCCAATAGAAGCCCATCTGGAAGAAGTATTGGAACAAAAGCCTATATTGGAATAACATTTTTTAACCATAAAATATAGGTCTGGAATTTTTCTGACTATGTTTATGCTATTTTTGTTACCAGCACCCAGTGACATTATGAACCTTCCGTGGTACACTGAAAAATGTCGTATGATAATAACAAAGAGGCTTTTAAAAGCCCCTCAACAGGGGGGAAGTGGGAAAAGAAAATAACACTAAGAAGGGGCAAGCAGACAAAGAGAGAACAGTGAGCAGCTCTATGCACAGATGACTCATTCTGACATTCTATACAGGTGAGGGTATACAGGAAAAACTTCAGTTAACAAAAATTTCCAGGAATTTAGTGGAATTCTTTTATTCTCTGTCTTCACTTCCCTCCCCATAAATTTCAAGCACTCAGAAGTACTAGTAGTCCTCCTGAGATTTTAACCCAAACCAAATGTTTGAGCAAGGCAGACTGTTATAAAATCTCAAGCAACCAACATCCTTTAATTAAATAGGTACCACTGTGCTTGGACGTGCATGGAGGTTAATCCATAAGGAATAGCAGCTGTAGAATACACTGCCCTGTGCTTTGGTCACCTCTAGGCTGTCTCAAAGTCCAACCCAAATCATTTCCCATCCACGTTGCCATTTTGTTCTTGACTCCTCCCTGCTGTAATTTCATTGGGGAAATTTTTCTTTAAAAAAATTCAGTCCTTACAGGCTGCCTGGATAGGGCTGTATTGGAGTTTATATAAAACCAAAATATTTAAAATCTCTTCCTCCTAGAAATCTAAGGAATGACTTAGAGATATTATCAGGTATTTTTATTGTGCTTCTGGATTAATACAGCATATTCCATTGATTTAGGAAAAAAAGTAATAATTAGTTGTTGTTCAACCTAAGAGGTAATGTATGGTTTTATAAAGCAAACTGAAGCTAGAATTGAATTATTAAACAGAGCATATATTTTACAGATCTGTGCAAAGAAAACCTTGTTTTTAATAATTAGGCATCAACTCCTTCACAGAAAACAACATATTATTATAATAATTAACACTTTTTTTATTTAGGAGGCCATGCTCCTTTAAATAGTCACATACTTCCAGAGTGCAAAGCTCATGTAACTTAATCTGTGTTTTCCTCAAATCCCCACAAGTCCATTTACTTAAAAACACCAAGCTCCTGGATGGGTGCCTGGCGTACCAAACCTGGCCCGTCGTGCATATTTTTATCCATGTTACTAAATTAGGAAAGCAGAGTGGACTAAGGTTATGCCAACTTGGAAAAAAGACCAGGGTCTGCATCAGTTTGTGCCTTTGCTTTTAAACTCACAAGCATTATAAAAAAAAAAATCTGAATTTTATTAAGTATCAAAGCAATCTGCCCTAACCAGAGACAGTAATAAAAGCAGAAGGGAAATCTGGGGATAGCTAAGGTAAGAAGTCAAATTTATTCCCCTGATTTTAAAGCCTCTAAATCAAAATGTGGAACATAAGTTCAGAAAAAAAATGAATTAGGGCCACATACTTTCATGCCAGGGTCTAGAGTAAGAATAGAATTACTGGCATGCTGCACCCATCAGTGGAAATCTACTGTGAAAAGAAGGGAGGGAATAAGTCGTGTTTATGTGCCTTTAATTAAGATTTACTGAAATCCCTTATATTGAGCTCTATTCAGAATTCTAAGTTGGGTATTCAAGAAGTCTTTACCAGTTAAATACTGGTATGAATAGTAAATACAGATATTGTACTTTACAGCAACATTAAAGAAGTGAGAGAAATGAATATGCAGTTTTCATATCTGGAAGTTTCTCCTGCCCCCAATTAGTAAAGCAAATTCCAAAGCAAAGCAGACTTTGAAATAATCACTCAACATTCCAAGGGTTACTGTATAAATAGACAAAGCAGCAATCAACAATTATCGTTTGATTTATAATTTTAGTAACGATTTAACTCTCCTTGTCATTACACTGAAGTTACCTAGGCAAGAGAAAATGATCTAGTATTTATCTATAAAAGTTATGTTTTTTCAAAATTTATCTTCCTGAGCTCTTCCAGCCTTCTGGAAGCACAAGCTGGTTCAGTTACAAAAACTCCCTGATCTTACCGCTATTAATTTCCTATTAACTTAGAGGTTTATTCATTATGGAGAGATAATTATTAATTTCCTAATAATGGGTGGGAAGATTCAGTCCTCCCTAACATTAAATATGATCAGCCTCAAAAAGGTGTGGTCTTAACAAATGGAATGGGAACACCCAAGTTCTATTTCTGGCTAACACTGACTCCTGCTGTGGCCTGGAGCAAATCACTTCTGTTAAAAACACTTTTTTTTTCTACTCTGTAAAATGAGGATAACACTCCCTTATCAGCTTCACAGGATCTTTCTCAAATGCTTTGAAGATAAAGTTTTATAAGCCTACAAATGTATTTTAATGAGTCTTAAACTGATTATATTTCTAAAACAATTTGCCTTAAAAAGGAAAAGGATTTGAGCAGGACTGAAAGGAAAGGGTCTCTGTGCTAACATTGCTGCAGTTTGCACTTTAAATACACCAAAGGCACACAAATCCCTTTTCCTTCAGTCTGTCCAAAGGAAGCAAAGTGGCAACAAGTGGATGTAAGCTGCAGGAGCTTCCAGAGACAACACAGAAATGTGGATTTGCAATGGAAGCCACACTTTCCTCTGCTGGGGCAGGACCTGGACTCTGGCACAGACCTGCATCCCTCCAGCAAGGGCTGCTCTGCCACCTGCACTTCCCTTCCACAGGCAAACAAACAGTAATCCCACTTTTGACAATAAATTTGCTATTATTTGGCCACTTTTTTTTTCTTTTTTTTTTCTTTTTTTTTTTTTTCCCTTGGTCAGTGCACTCAGCTCTTGGTTTTTAAAGTTCCTGAACAACAAACACAAAGAGAACCATGGTCTAGCCCATGTAAAGCCAACTGCTGATTTTTTCCCCCCTCTTCTTAAAGGGAATTTTGCCAAAAGATGGGCTGGGATCATAAACCATACCCTCTTCTTTAATTACTTAGATTCTGCTCTTGACTTGGCAAAACATTAAGCTTTTCATTTCAGTAAATCTATAATTAACTCCAGCATGTGCTGAGTAAACATAACCTCACTTTTAATTAAATCTTAGAACAAGATGCTACAAAACTTGCTGTTTCTAAAGAGAAGTACCTCTCAAGTAAAAAAAAACCAACAAAAAAAAAATCTAATCCTTGTCAAATAAGAAACTGAAATCCAAATTTAAGTACAACCCACCCTCTTTTAAGTCATCTGTTCCCCAAACACTCATTCCAGCTCTAAGACCAAAATATAAACCTGAAGAGCCACCACTGCACATCAAAAGATTCCAAGGCTAAAGTCAAACCAAATCTAAATGGTAACAGAAAACAGAGAACCTTGACTTTGGGACTCTTCAAGAATAATTTTTATAATGCATCTCACTGGATTTATTTTTTTTTAAATGACACAGTAACTCTTACACAAAGAGAAATATTATTTCTAAAGAATGAAAATATCATGTGCATTATAACTCTCAGAAACAAAGGAGAACTTTCTAGTTAGTCATTTGTGAGTGAGAAGATTCAGAAAATTTCCTTCTGACAGTACATGCATATAGAACTAACTCTACAATTCCAAATTAAAATGAAATATCAATTCAACGAATAAAAGGAGAAATCTCTGAAAAAATAAGGTTCAGCTACTGTGAAAACACAATGTCATGTCTAAGTCAAGCTCATACATGAACTAATGTAATAATATGAAATAACCATCTTTTGTTTATGCTGACTTTTTCCAGTAACATCTTTGGTGTCACACATTTCCAAATGGCCCTCGAGAAGTTAGATTATTTAAGTGCTACATTTAAATAGTAGAAAACTTTACAAAACTTACTTCATGTTCAAGAACTGCATTTACCAGAGCCAAATAAATGAACCAAGAAACTGTTAAAGACAGCAGCTACAAGATTTACAATTTGCAGAACAAAAAAATGTTGTGCATTTAAATGAAAACAAGTCCTCAAGAGAACTTTAGAACATTAAATCTCGTTTTACTTATCTGCAACTCTTTTAATCAGCTCGTCTCTGAAAGGCAGAACCTCTCAGGGATTCTGATTACCCCAGAATGCAGATACTGAAGAATCTGCATTAGGCAGAAGCTGGTCTGCTTATTAATCTTATCTAAAGTATATTCAAAATATGACATTAAGAGAATCTCACAAAGCATTTTCTTCCAGCCATTTGCTATTATATTTCTATCTCAACGCGCTTATTCTGGACAAATTTTTCCCTTTAATTCTCATCAAGTTCAGCTGAGTCACCTCTGAGCAGTTCTAACAGCTGAGGGTTGCTGATGGAAGCCCCCCCTGAGCAGTGGGAAATCAAACAGAGCCTTGAGGGCAGAGCTCAGGATCTGATGCAAGGGTGGCAGCGATTTGGGAGTGTTTGCTGAGCACAAGGACTATCAGTCAGTCACACCAGCAGTGTCACTGCACAGAGGTGAGTCCCCATCTCCAAGGGACACCAGGGCCATGCTTCACCTGCTGCCCATTTTCCTCCTCATCACTCCTGTATTGTCTGATTTCCTCAGGAAGCTAAAGTTTGTGTCTCCACACTGGCTGCATGTATTTTTATCATTCTTCCCCACCTCCTCCCTTAAAATAATTGTCACTGGACAATCATGACCAAACCTGAGATAAGCAGAGTGCATGTCCTTATTAAATTCTCCTCTGTTTTATTAAAACAAGTACTTAGGAGATTAAAACCTTGCCCATCCCAGTGAAGATAAACCACAGCACACGCTCAATCTCTGTCAGAGTCTCAAGAATCTCTGCAATCAGACTAGAGGCTTAAATCTAAATCTTAAATGCACACTACTTCAATTAGTGTAAAATTTGATTTCTATAAGGCAAATCTTAAATACTAAAAATGAACGTTAGAGCACAACTGTGGAACAAAACCATTAAAAATGCATAATGGATCAACATATGCTATTAATTGCATTGTTTCTTCCAGCTCTTAATCACAATTAAGTAAGACACAACAAAGAATCATTCTTAAGAATTAAAATGCAATAGAACAGTGGGGGTGTTCAGACACATAACAGCAAACATTTACCATCCAACTGTGTCTGCAGCTGCAAGGAAGATATTTTTTAGCAATTGATTGAGGATATAACCAAGAGCATGTTCCTAGATATCCATGGAATTTTGAAAAAACTGAGAGTACTTTTAACATCAGACACTGGGAATGGAGACCCAAGAGGAATGCCAGAGCAACCACTCTGAAGTAATTTCCATAAATGAATGTCATCTAGACCCAAAAGCTCTTTTTTAATGCAGATCTTTAAATTCTGCACAAGCTGCACGGGTAGAAGCTAAATTATATCTTAAATAGTTCCTTATTATAAATTAAGAGCCATTTAGAACTGTCTTTCCCCAGCAGTGCAGTGTCTGCTGCACAGAAAGCAGTGAACACAGAGTAAAATGATGCACTGCAGTGAAATCACATCCCATCCTAGTTCAGCTGAATTTTGCCAGCTTTCCCCACAGAATGCTAGCTGACACTATAATGAAGATTCATGCTACCAGTGTAATTAAGGATGAAACAATCAAAATTTATTATTTTGCTCTCCTTTTTCAACTGTTGAACATAAGTGTTATTTTGAAACTCTATGTTTTTTTTTTTAATGAAGTCTTTGAAGACTTCACAATTTTACAGAGAACATCTAAGAAAACATGCTTGGAAGCACGTTTGGGAATTGTTTCTGTTTAGGAAACAATCAGTGCAATAGATTAACTCTGCAGTGGGCAAATTATGGAGTGTGTGAGTGAAAAGGCTAATCCTGCTTGGGCTGGTAACTCTGGTGTGACACCCAGTCCCACTGACAGGGACAGGATTAGTGCCAGCAGCAGCAGTGGCACAAGGGACACCACCACAAACACAAAGGCCACGCACCACTGCATTCTCCAACAGCAGGAGGATTCCTAAACATGCAAACTTTTCATGCATACAGACCTAAACACATTCAGGGACAATGCTCAGGACCAAATTTTTCTATAAACTTCAGGAGAAATTTAATGCAGCAAGTCTCAGCTGATACCAGTTCCTAATCAAATGTGGTAGACTCCAAATCAACTCTTCAGTAATGTAAATTATCCTTTTGAAAGTCTTTTTTGGAACCTTTTTAAGTTAATGTGTGAAGTTTTGCAGAAAATGTGTCACTTTCTCTTTGAACAAGTCTTTCTTTCATGGTACAGCACCATAAGGTAAATTATCTTTGAGGAACATAAAGCACACTCAAGTCACTCTTTTCTTTTGAATGTAGGACATCTGAAAATTGATGGAAATTTTATTGGCCCTGGGTCATAATGTTTAACAGGTTTATCTAATTTCATTCCAGAGCATTTACATAGTCATATACTTTTTTTTTTTCTTTCTAATCATAACCATCCTTTGACTTTTTTTAAGCAGTCTAGAAAAGTGCAAGGAAAGGACAGCAAGATTTCTGCACCCAAAACTTCCAGGAGCATTTGCAATACATTTCTTGAGAATAAACAATGTGAACTTAAACCATATGAAGGTCACATTGAGAAATTAGTTAAAATAGAGCCAAGAGCTAATCCTGTTAGATTAAGTTAGGCAAGTTTTTGAAATCATAGCCTGCAATTTTTATCATTTCTGCAGATCAGAAAATGCAAATACACCAGAGAAAAATTAAAAACTAAAATTAAAAAAGTATTTGAAAATCACCATCATCTTATCTGAACAGATATAAGGGTGATGGAAGAATAATAATGTTATATCTGCTTATCAAAGTATTTAAAAGACAAAAAAAATCATTCAGAATCTGCCTATGGTCAACTTTTTCTGATTTTGTGTCACGTTTACTTTGAATATATTTTGCTTTTTTATTATAAACTAGCAAGACAAACATTTGTTATCTACTGTCACAATGAGATAGAACTGCCATAGGCAAAGCTACTAGACATGTGTCTTTTTAGAAAATACGAGACTGGGGCTGTTGGGCAAAAGGAAAGGAAGGAAGGACCGGAATCCTTTATATTGTGGAAAATTGGGAGAAACATCATTTTATCATAATGACAGTTGTCATTGGCATTTTGTGTCTTCTCAAAGAAGCTCAATATTTTCTTGATACGATGGCAAAAGCTGTTAAATAAATACATTTTTCCCACTTCAGCAGCATTTTTCAGGACTCTGCAAGCACACAGAGCACGGAGGGAGCAACACAAACAGCAAGCCCTGCAAGTGCAGGGTGCAGCACTCAGGAAACCCAGAGCAGATCACCTGGGAGGTGAAGCTGGAGGCTGTGTCAGTGCTGTGAGCCCTCAGACACTGCACTCACCTGCAGGCAAATACTTGAGCTGGTTGTTGGCCAGGCGAAGGTGCCGCAGGGACCTCAGGCGGCCGATCTCAGGGCACACGATCTCCAGGGCATTGTCACTCAGGTCCAGAAACTGCAGCTTAACCAGGGAGCCAATGGCTTGTGAGAGAACAGATTAAAACATCAATGTGACCCAAGAGTAACGTTAAAATCTTCACTGCGAGAGGAGGACAAGCCACAGTACCCGACAGCTGTGTCTGAGCACATCTCGAGGTGTTAAAGCCAGTCTCACAACTCAGTGACATCAATTGTGGAAATGCTGCTCCAGATAACAAACAGTTCTGCTGGCAGTGAGACAGGGGTAACAAATACACTGAGGTACAAACACTCCCATCTCCAGAATCTCCTCAGACAATTCTGCTCTGAAACCACTTTCTACATTCTCTTCCTTCGACTCTATCCAATTTATATTCAGAAAGAGCATAAATTGAACACAAATTCCTCAAGTTGGGAGCATAACTCTGCAATTAAGATAAGGAAAAGAAACTAGTACAAGTTCTTGCTCCTTTGGGTTTCAAATCTGTCATGATCTAAACCAGCAGAGTATTCAGTGTGGTAACTGCCTGAAAGCAGCAGACACTCTGGATTTTTAGTTTCTGCAGATGAGTGCCATTTAGCCTCTTCACTTTCTGCAATTAGAACTGGAGCAAAGAACATTTAGGTGCATTTGAGAATTCATTAAAAGAACTTAACATAGCATAAACAAGGACATTATCAACTAAAAGCTACACTGGTATACTTTGTATGAAAATCTTTAATGTTTTATGGGAAAATAAAGGAAAAATAGGCCTCTTCAAAGAAGAAAAATGAATATTTTATGATTCCTGCCACTTATCGTGAGCTGGTAGATTACTTACCTTCAGGTACAACAACTATGTTATTTGAATGAAGGTACCTGGGGGGAGGAGAAAAAGCAGAGGACACCACCTGTTACCCTCAAGGACTTCTGCTACATAATCAGTTTGCAAAATATCCAGTTTCAGACTGAAAGAGCACCCTCAAAGCCATTCCTCCCTATGACCACAAAAGCTGTGGAAACTGTATAAACTGGCAATGGACAGGCACTTAAGTTTCACTTGGATTATTAAATGATTAGCATAAAAATAAAAGAAAATTACATACAATTATGTAAAACAAACCATTCACAGTTACAATAATAACGGGCTTTAGTTTTGCAAGTCATATGGAGGAAAACAAAAAGGGAAAAGAATAAGCAGAGAGAATAACCAGAATAAATCATATTTGAGCACCAGGTTATTTGACACTAAATGCTGGCCAAGGAAAGAAAAAAAAGCCCACACCCACACAGTTACACAATTACAAACATCTTCCCCTGCACATAAACTCTCACACCTTCAGTGAAGAAGGTGTGATCTATTCACTGAAAGTGGGTTTTTCAAACTTTAAGTACATTTTTTGAAAGAAAAACCCAACCTTACTACATGGTTATTTATGCAGCTACAGAGAGTAGCCAGATCTCTCACTAAGAATATTCAGCACCCTCTGATGGAGCACTTCCAGTACTTCTGGTAATATAAACACTGATCTTAGGTTTTACACATATCAGATTTCAATCATCATTGCTGCAAAAGAACAATTGGATCTTGTAGAAAATAACAGTAACAAATTTTTCCAATACTGATATCCAACTGTAAAGAAATACTGAGTACTCAATGTTCAATTGCTTAGGCACACATAGAATTATTTTGATGGCATGGTTTTTTTCCTATTGTATTCCAAGAGCATTTCCTAAAGTGGGAGCCTCTTTTCAGGGAGACAGAACACAGGAAAAGACATGAACATTTCAACTGCTCAGGGCACCTGAACCTTCTCTTTCTCTTTAAAAACTGTAGTTTGCCAAAAAGTTAACAAACATGAGAATAGCACATTTGTAGAAACACAGGATGAGAATTCTCCTACCCATTTCAGCTGCAGCTCCTGAAAATATTTGTGAACTACTTCACTTAAGCTAAAAAACCCCTTGTATTATGAGGAACTACACCTCATAGCCCAGCATCAGGGGCATGATATAACAAGAAAAGCATACAAGTGATAACACACTAAGGATATAACTTTTAGGAAAATTAAAAAAAAAAAAGTTTGTCTCTCAAAATTGAAAGCTACACTAACAAATTATTCTTTAAATAAATCCGTATTTTGTGGTCTCTTCCCCAACAACAAAACACCTCTTATTATCTCATCAGAAATTGATTTGCTCTATTAGAGCTACACAAGCCACAGGCCCATTGTAACTCTGTCTAGACCACCAGAATGTGTGGGATAATGGTGGGACAGCTGAGCTTGCTGAACACCAAATAATTAGGTTTGACTCCTATAAATCAGTGTTTGCAAAAAATTATTTTAAGTTGTAATTTAAACAGGTTGTCCTAAAAGCAGTATCAAATAAAATGGAGGTTTCCTGATGCCCAGTGGCAAATCATGATATCAAATACAAAAATATTTATTTTACTGCTTCAGAGCACAAACACTGTCAAGACAGAGGCAGGATGAGATAGGATTCACTCTTGAGTGAGTCAGAGACTGCAGTGACCTACAAACCAGTTCAGTTACACTGTGGCACAGGCACAGCAAGGTGGGGCTCCAGGGCCACAGGAGGATGACAAGATCAGACAGCTGAGGGCAGTGACTCCTCAGATAAACACCTCCCGTGTGGAGCTGCCCATTAAACAAACACAATCCATCAGTTACTCATCTGAAACTGAGACAAGGGGCTTAAAAGAGGGGAAGAGGATGTCCCTTTTAACCCCCCACTGCCAATCCTACCACAAAAAGGAATCGTGACTTTTTAAGAAGAAAAGGGGAAGGAAAAAACCATTGTCTCAGGGGCTTAATTAAATTAATTGTCAAAATAATCCAGTTTATGGGACATCCATTTTTCAGACAAGACTGGATAAACTGCTCTGCCTACAGCAATCATCATTCCACAGTTACTATCCCTACATGCTCATTGTGCTCCTATTTGACAATCTGTGACTTGGTTCCAAAAACTGATTACTACAATCAGCAAGGCTGAGATCATAAAACCCTCGGGAGGTGGGGTGGGATTGAGCAGCCCAGGGATGGGCTGGAGGCTGTGACCTGTTACTCTGCCTCTGTCACAACCCTCTGGCCACGGCACTGGGAGGTTCCAGGGGTTTATCAGTGTGACAAGTCTACAAAGGATTTATGGGATAAGTTGTTTTTTTTTTTTTCCCTTAGCAGCAGAGACATTGGTATAAAGGTTCTTCTTGTAAAATAAACATGAAATTAAAAAAAATAAAATTGGATTTAATACACCTCCTTCAGAAAAAAAGCCCAACAACAAACAAATTAAGGAAACACAAGAACAAAAAAGTTACCCCTTCTTGCCCTCCAAGAAAGGCCTCCACACTTAAGAGATAAATTATGTGCAAGTAATACATTCTAGATTATTTTAAGATGAGACGGATAAGCATTATAAAAATATATTCAAACTCCTACACAAACTCACAATTCCACGAGGTTTGGAAGCTTCTGTGCAAGGTTTTCTGGCTGAAAGAGAGTTAGAGATTTTTTTAAGTTTTGAAACAAAAACCAGACACACAAACATTGTGTACCCAAGTCATTTTAATCACCACACTGTAACATGTCAGGAGGAAAAACGGCAACAAGGAATATCTGTACAATACCCTGGTTTGCCCCCAGGTATCCATCAGGGCAATCTCAGATTTATTCAGAGTGAGAAGTTCACTACTGAACAGAGCTACAGCCTAGAAGTGACATTCTCATGTCCTCAGCAAAATGGGAGTCAGATTTCTGAGACTGAAAAGATGGATTACCTCATCTCCTTTTGAAAATATATTCAAGTAAATGAGTTAGTTGAAGGCAAGAGATTGCTAAGAAGTTGCAGCCTTTACAGACTTAAAGCAGAACAAGAACTACACAAGATGTCTAACCAGAATGTATTTTATAATGCTGCTAAACTGGGAAATGACCTACAATCTTAGTGTAGCTTTATCAATTACCACCAAGCCAGAACTGCTGAATCCATCAAACTAGATTTTCATATTTACATATTAACATGCATATCATTTCCTAACTGCCAACTGATCCCTAGCTGTAATTCTCTTCCTTGGTGGCATTTATAACCATGAACACATATCACAAAATTGGCTTCACAAGTTTCAGATGTCGTGTTGGAAACTGTACTCAAAAATTATTCAAAGTTAAGACAGTTTTATTGCTTAAAAAAACCTGCTTTAACATAGCTTTGTTTAACTGAAAAGAGGGGCTACAATACTGATATATGCAGAAATTACAGCATTTTAAAAGCAGCCTGACCACATAATTAAATTCATGTTAAAACTAGACATTTTCGTGTGAAAATAAACATGACGTGTGATACCTTAAGTAGCTGTATTATCTAAAATATATAACTTTGAGTTGACAGAAGTATATGGTGACCTGAAAAAGGTAATGTTGTCGTGTAGGAAATATGTTCTATGCTAGATTTGGGTCCAAACCCGGATTTCTCAGCTCGGGGCCGCAATGGCCGGGTCAGGTCAGGAATTGCCGGGGGAGGTGAAGCCCCCGCTGCGGTGACGTCACGGCGGCGCGCGCTGTGGCGGTGCGGTGCTGCCCCCTGGCGGCCGCTCCCCCACGGCGCCGTCACCGCCCCGGGGAACAACGGCTCAAACAGCAAAAAATTCAACCCTTAACAGAAAAAAACCCCAAATTCACTGCCTTCCTACAGCCCGTATTGTGGTAAGGATGTTAACCTGAACTACAGACTGTTGTCCTGTCAGAACAGGACAGCATCACATATCCTGAGGTAGTATTGTGATCTTGCTTCTGACAGAGGTAACAAGGCAAACAAATATTTCCTTTTAATAGATGGGGAAATTGGACACTGGAAGGTTCATGTTATCAAAGATTAACTGAGAAGTGGGAAGATCTGATGCTGGGATACAGGTGTGCTGTATGGCTCCTTGATCCATTCATTATGTCACAGCACTCCATCACTTCCATCTTGCCAATGAAGACAAAAATGAAATTATTCTTAGCCAAGGTAAATTCTGTCAGCTATCCCAGACATTTCAGAGGAGTCATCTGTCAAGGACAGGAGTCATTTGAGAAGAGTAAAGAAGAAAAGCTGATTTAGTCATTTATTTTCAGAATTCTGAAGGAATGAACCAGTAGAACAAAAGTACCACCTGATTTTAGAGAAATATGGTGCAGGTTCCATTTTGATGGTTTTCTATAATGTTTATGCAATTTAAAGTGTTTATTGATGAGCTATTGCTCATCACCTTGCATTAGAGAAGTTTAAGGAATTCACATCTTCCTTCAGTAATTTAACTGTTTCCAGCTATTCTCAGATGAGATTTCCACTTCCTGCACTGCCCCAGTGTACCTGACTTACTGTGACTTCACTAAAATTGAGAGCACTGCTTGTCCTACCAGCAGTGGACATCGAAAAACCTCATTATTAAATTCTGCATTGTAAAAATATCTGTGATTTCTGTTTCCCCCAGTTCCTCCTGGTTTTTCCTCTCCATCAATCTCTCAACCTTTTCTCTCAGGTTCCTCTCTGCTGCTCTCCAGGTTCTCTCCAATTCACCCAGGCTGTTCATGAGTATCAAACTCTCTGCTCCAGCTCGTGCTTTAACAGTATCCAATAATTACTTCCTTCTGCTTTTAATGGAGATTGTGAAACTTTCCATGCTCCAAAAAGACATCTGCCTTTTTTTGTAACACGCTGCTGATTTGGTCTATTTTGGTCCACTACAACTTCCAACATCTCTTCTGCTGAACAGATGCTCAGTGAATGACACCCAAATTTGTTTGCCTTGTTCCAACAATAGTGCTGAGCACTTGAATGAGATCCCAACAAGGCACATTATGAGCAAGTTATCCTGATTGCTGTGAATCTAATCATGCTCTGCTTCACTCTGTTGGAAAGCAATTTTGCCTAAGTATGACCTACATTTTAACTTTTGTTTCAGTTTCTTTATCCAGGTCTTAACACTTTCATACAAAACCCTCCTGATTGTTTCGGATTTTGACCAGTGCAAAGTTTGTGAACCTTCCTGCATTAAATCATCACTGAATTTCATGAAGTGTCAAGACAGAGCTGTTTACAGCCTTTGGCTAATTTTATAGCACTTTTGATTTGTAACCATGAATCCTATCTTCCTGTTAAATTATTACACATTATTATATTACTGCCCAAAACCAGAGCGCTAAAATAATTCTCTACAGTACATGTCAACTTAAGTGACTCATTCAAGATGAGGAAAAGGCAAAAAATCTTCAGAATTCTTTCAGCTTTTGGCCCTTAAAGTGGAGTACTGGACTTGTTCTAGGAAACCCTGAAAACTGTACAATTTTGATAAATTTTAAGTAGTCACGCCCTACAGCTCCTCTACTGTTGCTACTATTTTACCTCTCATACCATTGAAGAGCCCAGCAAAAAATCCCAACCAACAAATCCAAACCAATCAACTAAAAATGAAAACTTGGATACTAGAGCCCATTGACACTGGCAAGTTCTGATTCTATCCTATAGAGTTTTACCAGCTCAGGACATCTCAGTTATTTAACTGCCCTGCACTGAATTTTGAGGTCACAACATCCACTCAGGGTGAGAATTTCTCCAGTTCAGGGCAACACAACAAGACAAGAAGAAATCCCAAAAGAAAATCCCCCATTAACTGTGACATTAACTGACACTTAACTGTTTTCCTATCAACAGCAGTCCATAGAATTAAGTTTTTACTGGCATCTTAACACAGTTGGGAATTAGACCCTGGGATTGACATTGACTTTGAAATAAGGGAAAGTTAATTCAGCCTAATGAAGACATGTAGAATAGACTGCACAGCATCACCCAACCGGAGAAAGTGACCACTGATGTGAGTAAAATGTATAGGTTAAAAAAAACCCCAACAGAACAACAAGCCTGACAAGAAAAGCCCCAGAAGGTCTTGAGAACTTGAAAAGGGTAAACATAAAATGTCATGAACTTCCATTTATTATTCTCTACATTACCTATGCAAGTTTAAATACTCATATCTTACAGCTGATGACATCATTCAGGGTAAGATTATCTATAATATCATCTCTTTTTTTGTTTTTCCTGTTTCAAAAATCAGAATCCCTAAACACACAGAGAGTAAACATTGCAATAAAGAGACAGTCGTACCAATGTGGTCAGGGAATTTCTTTTCATGTAAAGCCTTTCCAAGTACTGCAGCCCCTCATCCTTCAGTAACTCCAGAGGGAAGTGATGGAGATTTCGGTAATTTAGGAACAGGTTCTTGTGCCTTTCCAGCTTTGCCTCAGAGATTGTTTTACACAGTTCTGATGCCATGACTGAGCACCACATCTACTGCATCACATCTTCTGAGAGCAGGCCCATCTCTAGGAGACAAAAAGAGGAAAAAAGCCCAGTATTACCAAGGTGTAGCTGTGCCTTCTTTTGCAGGAAGAGCTCCTGATTAGAGATTATCTGATAATTTATCTAAACTTGTTCCAGTTCATACACAAAGTCCCCAGAACATCCACACCACAAGCTATGCTAGAAGCAAGTCCTTGACTATTTTCTGGATTAAGCTTTAGTGCACTATAGGACCTGAAACAACAAAATCTTTGGATATATTAAACACTTTTAGTTTCCTCCATGTTCAATGGACCTTTTGGATTATTTTGTCACAAATGCCACCACAAGAAGGAAAAAGAAAAGCAGCTTCTATTAACCATGACTGATGTCCCACATCTATCCTGTCACAGGTGCTAAAAAAAGAACCCACAGATAAGAAAAACACACAATTAGTGGAGGATTTTTAGTCTCAGATGATTAGAAAACACCATTATCTTTTAAGGCAGTAAGACAAAAGGCAATGAAAGTTTGAAGTGCTTTCCCATATAAAACTACTGGAATAATTTACCAGTTGGAAGAGATAATTGGGACAGAGAGCCAGTAAAGCCATTTTAAAATCATACACCAGCATATGAGACACTTGAAACTTGCAGTGAGAAAATTTATAAAGGGTTAGATAAGACAGCAGGTTTTCAGCTAAAAATAAAACCAGAAAGAACAAAGTGTCAAGCTTTAACTGACAATTTCAAAACCAGAAAACAAAAAGCAGGAAGACAAATTAAAAATTAACTTGTATTTGAAACGTGACTTCATTCAGCTTGTTTTTCACATATAGCCAAAATTCAAGTTATGCTGTCCAGATTTAGACAATTATTCCATAAAAAACATAATAAACCCAAGCTATTCATTAAAGTTACCATTTGGGTACAGACTTGTGTATATAAATTAATTATATACACATTATTATTGTCATTAACAAAAGGCAAAGATTCAGAACTCTGTCCCACCAATAATACTTTATATTTCAGTTCAATCCTCCAATGAAGGAGGTTTCTAATCATAACAGATATTGGAAGTGAAGGTCCTGAATCATAAATCCCATCTGAAGACAGGCATGGTACACAAAACTCCAGCTGAAGACTGACAACTCAACCATATTTCCTTTAATTTGTAGATAACAGCTCTTAGCAGTGTCCTTCTGGAGTAACACACATTTGTGGGGTTTTAAGGAGGTTTTTAACCATTGTCTTCATTAGCTGTTTTAGGGAACAGGGTGCCAACTCCTGACATTAAAGTTCTCTTCGTCTAGATGATCAAGGGAATGAAGCCATTGCAATTCCCATCTCTACTTCTGTGATCAGCATTAAAATCATTCCTGGAAAAGCATTAACATTTTTAATGAGCACAGTCTGAATATTTATTATTAACCTCCACAATATAAGACAAGGTAATGGAAAGCTCATCTTTCCCTGATTTTTTTTTTAATCAGAAGCTGAGAAATGACAAAATATATGCATAAATATCCAACAGCCTTCCAGTTTGTCCAGAGATGTTTTTCAGGTGTCCTGCACTTGTGGGCTTCTCTTCACAGAGTTGCAGAACTCCACAGACCTGCATGTTTAGCCATGGCACACACGGACACACAGACATGCAACGCCACAGATGCAAAGTCCAGTCACAAACCTACTTTGGCTCTTACTTCAAAGGAACCTCCTCCTACCCCCTTCCACCACCAGCCAAACTTTTTCCTCTCTCAATTATCTTTTTCCATGGATGAGGCGCAGCCTTACCTAAAGGGAACAGCCACAACCATGGTCTTTAAGGGGAATAAATAAAATAATGATGAGGGCTGATAGCACCCAGTGACCTGTGAGGGGCCAGGTCCTTCAGGGAGGGGCGAGGAGGGAAAAGGGGGTGAATGGGGGGGAAGAGAGATGGGAAGTGGGGAAAGAAGAGGGAGAGAGGGGCCCCGGGCAAGGGGAACACGGGGGAAAGAAGGATAAACGGGAGCACAAGACGGGAACGGGAGAGACAGCGGGGATCGGGCCCGGCCATAGCGCGTACCCCCTCACGGAGAGGCGCCGTGCCCGCGCGGTCCGGCCAGCAGACAGCAGGAGCAGAGCACCGGAAACAACCTCCCACCGTCAGGACCCGATCGCCCTGTCCCTGTCCCGTCCCCCCTCGGCCCGGCCGGGTCACCGCCACTCACCGGGGCCGCCGCAGCGGGAGCGGCGCCGCCGCCGGCCCAGGGACCCGGGGGCGGGACGGGCCGGGCCGCGCGAGACCGCGGCCGCCGCGCGGCTCTCGCGAGACACCGCCCCGCCCCGCCGCGGGCCGCAGCCAATCACAGTGCTCCGTTTTTCCCGCCTCCCTCCGTCAGCCAATGGGAGCGCGCCGCCCCTCAGAGCCGTGCCCGCCCCTCAGCGACACGCCCGCCCCTCGCTGTGGGCTGAGGGGCCGCGGGCGTTCCCGGTGTTCGGATGTTCTCCCGTGTCCCGGTTTCTGCCGGTGTTCCCGGTGTTCCCGGTGTTTTCGGGTGTTCCCCCATGTCCCGGTTTCTCCCGGTGTTCAGGTGTTCCAGGTCGCTCCCGGTGCGGCTCCATGAGTGAATATGTGGGCTCCACTTCCCTCCCCGCGTGTTCACACAGCCCCCGGTGCTAACAAGTCATCTCTGCTTAATCGCTGATAAAGAAGAATATCATTTGCTCATAAAAGTTGTGGTCAGGGACCACCCTCTACCTTTGGTGCAACTGCCGCCGCCTTTTATTTCTGTGTTAACAGCTCAGGGGGTCCTGCCTGCCCCACAACCTGCTCATCAGGACCGTCTTTACCCACAATAGTTGCCATGTGGAATGTTTTGATTTTATGTGTATTCACACACACTAGGATGAGACATAAAGGCTTGTTTGTGTCTTGTCAGTTCTCTGCTGACAGCAAATTCCCTCATTCTCAGGATATTTAACGTCAACAGGTATTAAAAAGTTGCTTTTTGCTGAAGATCACCTCTACACCTGGCTAAAAATAAAAAAGAATCTCAGCAGCAGAAATCCTCTTTCTAGTTTCCACAGACTAATTAATATAAACTGGTCCTAGCAAGATTCACACAGCAGGTCTGCGGGGTTACCGAGATAAACACTTTGCAGAAGATTTTATTTTATAAATTCACATAACTTTCACTTGAAATAAATCAACATGCAGAAAAGCTTAAGATCTTTTCCCTCGCAGACTCATTTCTCTCTTTTTCAGTTCTAAATAAAGAATAGGAGCCCTTAATGGCTCATTTGTCATTTCCCTGCACTTGAAAGGCAATAATTGATTGTGACAACTCCACTTGCTCCATCTTACTTTGCAATTGCAGTCTTTTTGGATTATTTTTTTTTTCCAGGAAAAAATAGATTGGGTTTTGTTGAAATAATTTACCCTTCAAAATTCACCATCCTCCATATTTATCATATCATTCTGTACACTGTGGTTGAGAGCACTTGTCTATTTTTTTAAAATCTACGTTACAAAGTGGCCTCCTTGTAGACCACCATGGTTTTAAAAACAGCAAATACATCACACTTTTTAATGTCACTTTGGTCTTGAACTATAAATAGCTGAGAAATTATAAATTAAGCTTATTTCAGACTGAAGGACAAGCTGAATATGAGGACTTTTAGCAGCATGTTCCTCAGAAAGAATTCAGTGTGTCAAATGTACTTCTCCAGGATATTGAGTCATTGATCAGGACAGAAACACTGTCTTCTACTGAAATAGAAAAGGAAAGATGAAGGTTTTTTTCCTGGGAGAAAATCAGAGCCAGGATGCTTAATGTGTTTATTTACACATATGTTGTAATGGTTTGGGTTTTTTTCGTTGGAGATTTTTTGAGAGAGTAATGGATAGGAGATAAGATTACTGCACTCTGGTATTGTTGGGAGCAAATTCTGTCTGTTCTTTTCTGCTCACACCAACATACATCACTTTTTCTTACATCTCTCCCTGTGACAGGTCACTCAGGATTCTCTCTCTGTTGTTTTGTGTAGCCTGAATCCTCACACTTATTCATTCTGTTTTTCCCCCTCTGGCAGTGCCATGGTGATCTCTGAAAGGTGCTGCTCTCAGATCTGAAAGCTGATCCCTGGAGCTCTGATCCTGCACAGCACAGGTGTCCAGTCTTGCTGGTGTAGTCACAAGGCTAAAAATGATGAGCAGAGCAGGGATATTGGAATCTGATCTGGTGAGGAGAGCATTTGCCTCATGGGTGTCAAGTCATTCTCATCTAACACGTCAGACTAGTGCGATCTCTCTGCTAAGTAAATTTTACTGTTTCTTTACCCTAATTTAATTTTTTTTTTTTTTTGTTCTTCTGAGAGCACAGAGGGCTTGACTTTTCCATCTTGCTAAGAAGGATGGCTGAGTTTATCTGTGCCTACATGAAGAAACTAATGAAACTTGCTTTGAAATGCAGTTTAAAGTAGATCTATTCAAGTAGTTTGCAGTTGTCAGTGATGTGAAGATCCACCATCATTCAGTGGTTTACTGGAACAAATCCAGTAGCTGGAGCAAATGGGCAAGGGATCACTGGTGATCCCTTGTGGTTGCCAAAATCACACAAGTCAGATGAAGATAGTGTGAATAAAAAGAGATTATGCTGTACCAGATTTATTACACAAGGTAACTAATTGAGGCTGACAGCTGTGGGGAGATGCAACTGGAAATGTCTTCGCATAGTAAAACTTTATGGAAACATTTTCTTTTGTTTTGCCAAGTGAAACACAAAGAAATCATTTTTATTGAGGTTTTTATGACAAGTTCCTAGCTCTCAATGCCACAGACCTGCAAGATCCAAAGTATCTCAGTGAACTTCTGAATCTGAGTCCTGAACACTGTGAGGTTCCGCCTCCCTAATAACCCTGCATGAGTCGTTTCCACCCAGTGCTGTGGATACCACTTATATTGAATCATGTGCGTTAAATTAGACTTTGTAAATTTGGAATGTGATAAAAATACTCACTTGGCAATTAAAGGTCAGTTTTTAGCAGCAGGAAAATTCAGTGTGATTGATGCATGACAGCAAGAGAGTGTTTCTCCTTTAAGGTCGGGTAATTACCAAGTATTTTTATTCTCTGCTCTTCAGTGTGTCAAGTAGCTGTACAAAATAGGCTTTCTTGGACATCACCATGTTCTGGGAATTATGGTGAGGCAAAATCCTCAGTAAACACTGAGCTCATGCAGCTGTGCTTGGTCCAGAGAGGTCCTGTGGGCTGGAGGAATCTTCTAGGCACAGATTGAAATCCAGTGATCAACAGATGGAGTTTCAGTTTTCTTTACAAGTTTGTACAAGTGTTAGCACAGGTGTGTGCAGCAGCAGTGACCCAGTGGACTGCCTGGTGCATCTGCCAGGTCTCACAGCCAGTGAACATCTTTTCCATACTCAGACTGGAGAAGAATCTGCTTAACACATGCTTGGGACATTTGGAGTGGTCTGGGAAAATAGCAGAGCTCTCCTTTTCATGGCAGGGTTCCAGTACAGGGGCTGAATGATTTGTGCTGTCCTACTGTCTTCTGCTTATCCTTAGAAAATTAACATTGCCTGGGATTTTGAAAGCTCTTGGAATGAACATTGCCTGAGATTTTGAAAGCTCTTATGCAGTTGACTATGCAATTCCATTTTTCTGCTCTTAGAGACACCAAGGGATGGTTTTCTCCCTCATCTGAGGACTAATAACTTCCATTTCCCTTTGAACAAGAGCCAAGGGCCTCGTGTCATCATCAGCTTCTGCAAAGACTTGAAGAAGCAAACAGAACATTTCCAGTTTGCATCCTTTCTTGTACTTTTCAAATCTTGATTCTTCTTACCCTTGTTTTCACTTTATGCTGTCTTACATAAGATGTTTTCAGTCAATCCAGATTTCATATACATAATGTTACAAGATTCAGTTGGTATAAATGTCAAGAATTTTGGATCTATTCTTTCCATAGGAGGTTTATTTTGCATCGTTTGTTGATTTGTCTCTCGTATCAGAATGAAATAAATTCTGTAAAATGTTCGGTCTTTGCTAATGGAGAAAGAATCCATTCTCCAGAAAGTCCTTGTTCTTCTTAGGAGGTCTTTTGTAACTTCCAGTTAGCAATTTTGGTTTAGGGACAAAGCTCTCTTATTGGAGTGGAATAAAGTTACAGTGACTCATCACAGTACTGCAAACTTTGATTGCATAAATGTTTTAACTCTGGCTCCTGCAGCAGTACAAAAGTGGGAAGGCAGATGGAGCTCCTGCACGCCGAGTGCCAGCATGCCAGTATTTAATGTTTAGACACCATCCACCTTTGGCTCAAGTCTTTTTATTTTCAGTTTATTTGTTATTGTATTTGTTAAACTCGAACTGACTCCTTTTTCAATGGCACAGTAATGCTAATGAAAAACCTAATTTCAAAGGAAATTATTTGCACTGCCTGCTATGGTTCAAATCAGCATTGCTCAAAACGGAAGCTTTTAAAACAGTTTATTGCTAATTTGGGCTGAACTAATTTTTGAGAGCAATTTCCTGGTAATCACATTGATTATGTTGTGTAATAGGCTCCCTAAGAAGTAATGGAAAGCACTGGTCATTTGGACAGGCTGCATTTTGAATGGAATAACCCTGGTACAGAATAAGCAAGCAGTGGATTTCGTTCCTGATCATGCAGTTTCTGCTCATTCTAAATTCCCACTGATCTAATTAATCTCAATTGGAAAAAGAACAATGCCTCACTGCCTGCCCCAGAAACCAAATTCCTCTGTTAATGTGTTAAGCAAATATAACAATAGGCAGAATCAACATTTCTGCCTCTGCTCCATCAGGAAATCTCAATATGGGATTACTGCAAAGGTACCAAACCAGCCAGCTCTCCATGGCTTTTCAGTCCATTAAAGACTGAAAGGAGCATGAGGCTGATGTGGAGGTATCTTGTGTTACCTCTTGTTGACAAGATAATCATGGCTTTCAAATTAATTTCAATTAACCAAATATTATTCTTCAACTTGCCAACATTGCTGTATGTCACAAATGCATTAATGAATAAAATTTTGTTTATTATTTGGAATTTGCTTTATGAAACTCTTTAAATTTGACTGATTAGGTTAAAGTCGCATAAAATATTATCTCAAATTTTTCTTCATTCAAACCCATAAAGTAGTAAAACTTAAATAGCAAATTTAGACAGCACATGGACAGTTATTCATTTCAGGCAACAAATACCATGAAATGTTCTTTGGTCTATTTTTATGTGTCCTCAATAATATTATTTTTTACTACCGCCCTCGGCTGCCATCGAAGCACTGTGGTGGTAATTTCTCCATCCTCCTGCTGCCCCAGGTTTCCTTTCTTTTCACCTTCACTGCATTTCCTTTCAGTCCAGCTGACAGATCTGCTGAGTTCACAATAATTGTCAAAAGATTCCTGAGTATTTCTAATGATTCGTTGGATCTAATTTGACCAAAAGTTGTTATTAATTCAACTGAAATCAGTAGTTTTAATATTAAGCATTAATTATTCTGAAGCTTTTCCTTCTTCCAGACACCAAACCTACTCCAATTCTTTTATCTATGTCTATTTCTTCCTAATGTTATTTTCTTTTTTCTCTTAGCCATTTTTTCTTCTGAGAAGGCCCACGATCTGATGTTGAAAGAAATTCATATCTTGTAAAGGGATTCCATATCATCAGCAAAGCTCCATTGTTCCCATAAATTCACTTTAAAACTTCGATAAAATATTAAATCCCTATACTCTCACCCACACAGTTTTATAATTTTAGCACATATAGGCTTGAAATGAAAGTATTTTAGTGACAATACGCACACTTGAAATAACATTTTATCTGTTTATGAGATGTTTGTATTTCTTGTGGAAAAGTTTCAAGTGAGGTGCCAAATGTCTTGGTTGTGTAAGGTGACCGGTTTTGTAATTTTATTCCACCATTCATTTCAGAAGGGTGTTAACTCTGTGACCTGTTACATTATGATAGAAATGAGGCAGGTGGTGAGCTATTTTTCATTCCAAGGGAATATAAATAGTGAAGGGGGGCAGCATGGTGTATACACAGCTCTTTGATTTATGCAAGCATATTGTGGAACTTGTTTGAGGGAAGTCAGATATAGAAATCCTCTGTTCCTGAGACCAGTGGGAGATTTGTTTTTAGAGACCTTGCAGGGTTTCTCCTTTTCATGTAAACCATCCATCTGGTTACAGCTGGGATCTGACCTTTCTTTTTATTGAATACTCTAGGAATAGCTTAAATATACACCAGGATGTTCCACGTGTTGGGGAGACACTCAATAGGCTGTTTCCTGTCAAATGCAGAATTTTTAGTTTTTGAGAGCAAATCAGAAAAGCCAAAGATCTTTCTTTTTTTTAACAGTGTTTCCTCTCAGAAATCCTTCATGGGAATTCTTGATCAGTTTGTAGTGAGAGCTGTGGGTCAGGTAACCACAGCCCAGGTACACTTGGCTGGGGAGCCTTTAGGGAGTGGTCAAGGTCTTGCAGCAGAGATTTCTGACTGTGGGTACTTTTTTCCAAGTCCACACCTCCTTCCTGCCTTTGTCACATTTGCACCACAACACTGATAAAGATCTTTCCACATTATAAAGTCATGGCACAATATTTGTCACCAGCTCCCCCTTTCCCTGGTGGAAGGAGTGTTTGGGACAAAATGCCTTTTATGTCTGGGAGCAGCTCTGCTGCCAGGGAGCTGTTCCAGGCCAGAAGTCTGTAGCAGAGTAACATCTTTTATCTGCCTAAAGGAGATAATTCAGCCTTTGTTCAAAAGTAAAGATGAAGACTCAGAGTCAATTCTACTGAAACTATTTTTTGTTTTTCACCAAAGGCATAGTGAAAAGAACCATGTGCCTTAGAGACTCTTCCAGAGATTAACACCCCATAATTCTGGGCCAGTGAAATAATTAGGTCTGTTAAACCCTTTTTGTGCTTTTAGCACTCAAGTCATGGTCAATGAGTTCAAGCTTCTCAAATACACATTATGTGCTTAGAACAGCTCTCCTCTGAGTGATGGCACCTTCATAGCATTAAGCCAGAGAAACACATTGCTACAAATTAGAGGTAGCCCCACCGATACAGCTGCAACTTCATTACAATCTTTAAATTAATGTGTATTTCTTTCATTAAATAGAGGCTGGCCAACCAGCCACATAAACATCACAAAATTTGCCTGCTAAGTAATAAATCCCTGTTAGCATTCCAGTGCTGCACTCTGGTCCTATGTTGGGTAGGACTATGGATAGACACATTACTATCAGAAAATAATTTAATTTTATTTAGATGTTTGAAAACTAAAGGAGGAATTTACACCAGAGCTCTTTTGTGTGGTTTATATTTTTGAAAAATGGGCATTCTCTGTGTATATCCAGTCCTTAGAGGTGGCTAATCTGTAATGTGACTCCTGACAGATTGGTCTGGATTTGGAAAACCACATGGAAAAGTGCACCATGATTTGGCCTGTATGTTTTAAAAAATCAGTCTAAATAATCTTAATATACCCCTGAATAAGTGGAGAAAGAGAGAAAACTGATATTAGGAAATGGAGAAGCCCATTTCCCTGGAAGATTTATGTTGGACAGTATGTCAGCCTTTAATAGCATATGTCAAGTGTGTAGAGGTTGATGACAGGGCATGTTCTGTTCTGCCGATGAGAGGGCTCAGCTCTCAGTGATTTTGGCCATCCCTGATGCAGAGAAAACCATGGCAGTGAAGCAAATAACCTTCTCCTACTTCCATGTGCAGGTGTTTCCTCCCTGACCTCTTCACCACACATGCCTGACTCCCAGAGCAATTCAAGGTGAATGGCAAATCCTTTGTGTTTGAAAACCTGTCCTTTGCCTTTGGTTTCTTAGGGGAAGGACTGTACTGAAACCACATGAAACAACTACTAAAGATACTTTTCCTGCCTGAAAGACAAAGTCAAGGACCAATGCACAACAACGGCCTGGAAAGATATAACAGCAAAGTTAAGTAGATAAAATCATCAGAACATAAGGGCTTAGAAGACTGACAGTGTTCTGACCTCTTCTGTCCCAAAGTCTTTGAGTTTGTTCAATACCTGATAGGAAAAGAGTCCAAAACCCACAGAAGATGAACCATGCAAAGGTTCCTTGTTCAGTAGGGTCAGAAGTTATGCCTTGATATTCAGACACAGTATTTGTTGTAGGGTGCTTTGTTAATTTAGCTACAGCATGTTGTCCTATTTGATTTATTTGGATTTTTCAATTTTATCATTTGTCCTCAAATTCTACTTGTGGCACAGAACTCCGCAATATGCAAATATTCCAAGAACATTGCAACACATCTCAAAAGCTCATAGTATTTCTCTATGCTTTTATTTATATAAAGCTAGAATAGGGGAGGATCTTTTTTGGAAAATCAGATATTACTTAATAAAGCTGCAATTCAGTTCAGTGTGAACTCTGCAATTTGTTCATAATATTGGATTCCACATTATAGCTCTAAGTGCAATAATATGAAATGTCCAAGGGGTTGTACAGATTCTCGTCTTGGGAAGTTCAACAAGAGCAAACTCCAGTGAATGTTAGAACAAGGAAGAAACTAAACTTGTTTTTAGAAATGGGTATCAAGGAAGAACCAAGGTAGAACATGGTTCTTGCAGAACTGAGTAAATAATTTAAAAATATTTCTAATATATTTGCTGCAGACAGAGGGTCACTCAAAGATGAAGGTAGGCCCATGTTCTCTAACCTCCCTACCTGCACCAGGTATCCAGGACAAGCAGATCAGTTAAATGCAATGTGTGGGGAGAAAATAACATTTCTGCTCAATCATTTATGCTCAGTAATCCATTGGTGTATAAAAGCACTGCTAGCAAAGTAGTTTCATGCATATTTTAAAAGGCTGTTTCAATTGACCAGAGACAGGAAGGTCATGAAAGACTTGTGGATAGCAAGTTTATAAAAGGAAAACAAATGGAAGGGAAATAAAATCTCTTTCCAGCAGTATTTGACTTTCCCAACCCATGTGATAGACATAAACAAACTTCTCATTTAATTCCTGACACTTAGCAATGTTCCCCACTGTTTTCAGATCCCTTGGACTTCTCTTCTTTCCCATCACTCAATGAAGAGATTAGTTATCTTCAAAAGGCTTTGATATAAAGTCTAGTGAAATTACAGAAATAGAAATATGTACTAATCAGAAAAGCAAACCTACTCTCATATCTGAGTTTACATGAATACTATCAGTATTTAAGCCAATGAACCATTTGATTTCCCTTTTACTTCTCTGTGTTTGTCTCCTTATTTTGACTCAGCAGTTAAGATTATTAGCTTTGCTTTCTTGCTTCCAAAAATACAGACGAAACGCAGAAATAATTTCCAAACAAGAAAATTCTTAGTTTTTGCTGAGCATTGCAGCAGAGAAAAGACCTTTGATTTTGCCAGGGTTCTACAGGCTTGATTCAGCCCCAAGCTCATGGTGAACTGAACATCTTTGTCCTCTTTTTTTCACATCAAATCTTACATCACAGAGTAGAGCCTTCCTGCAGTTGTGGGGTTTTTTTTGTTTTGTTTTGTTTGTTTGTTTTTGGTTTTGTTTTATGTTTTTTTAAATTGTGGCTGTCCCTTCATTAGGTAGTATCTTAATCCTTCAACTTCTGTTGCATTTCAGCAAGTCTGCAACTCTGGATTCAAACTGGGTCTGCACATCTGCGCTGAATCTCCAGTGGGATGACAGTGAAGAACACTGGACAATGGCAAACAATCCAAAGCCAAACTCACCAGTGCAGCTGATGAGCTGAACAACACTGATGACTGCAATACTATACAAATTCCAGCTACAGATTACTAAGCAGCTCTTGTCCCAGCACACTGCAACTGTACATGTAAATTGTCCACTTAAAAATCTCAAGTGCTTTAATTTCCTGGAGCTATTTACACGTCTTGGAGACCACAGGGAGAACTTCCTTAAAAGGGTAAGAAAAGCCACAGCTCCTCTGCAGCCAGAAGAGTTCTTACAAACAGATTGTCCTTCTGTTCTTGGGCTGATTGAAGGGAGAGCATGGGGAAAAAAAAATTAAAATATTTTGGAATATCATTCCCAGAGATGAGAACTTTTGCAAAGACTTTTATCATCACTTCCAAAAGACAGACAGTTGTAGATGACATTAAAGAAATGTCCTGACTTTTGTGACATTGCTGATGAGAGGGGATAACAGAGGTAAACCATCCCTCACAACATTCAGGGCTTTAGAAATTGAGATTGAATTGCACTGAAGGCAAATTGATAGGGCACATTAAGGTAGAATATGTTGGCAACTTCACTCATCCTCAATTTCAGTTAATTTCAAAGAAGGGCACAGATGTCCATTCCGAGGCCACAGATCAAGGTTCTATTTTTATTAGACTTCCTAACACTCCAAAGACACCCAGACCACAAACAATCATCTCCCCAAAGCCTTTAGAATAAGGACTTTTTCTCCCAGTTCCAAGTTTTACAGGCTGTACTGGATAACTGCTCATACTGGTTTAGATGACTGCAGAAACAGCAATGACAGACAAATTTTGGTGGTGTTTTTTTTTATTTGTTTGTTTGTTTTGTTTTGTTTTGGTTTTTTTTTCATTTTAACTCTGCACAATCAGTTTGTAGAGGGGAAGTCTGTGGATTCCAGTCTTGCTGTTATTTTCTACTGTGCTGGGTGGCAAAATGATAATGTGAGGCAGGCTGGCCTTACCAGGGGGGCAGCTGGTGTCAGAGCTCTATAATAACACTTCTCCCCAGCAGTGAAAAGCATTCAAGACATTTCCCTTTTGTTTACAGCCCTTCCCATAAATGATGTTAATCTGAAGTAGAGCTTGTGAGGCAAAGAGCACTTCAGTGTAAACCTTCCAAGGGTGATAGCAGCAGCAGAGCTGCACACAGGCAGCCTTGTTAGGAATTGTTTGCCTCTTTGCTTTTCATTGCTTGAGCCACTTCCAGACTGTTCTTTAAAGAGCATTTGCACACAGAGTCTGCACAAGTCTGAGTATGAATTTCAGAGTTCTTTAACTCTGCTGCTCTTCCTCAGGTTATCGTTGTCCCAGGTCAGCACAAGGCTGAATTTCCACAGGAGATTTGGCCCATGGGCACACTCGTTTTGGAGTCAGTTCTATTTGCTGCAATTTTCCCCAATTTATATCATCCCTTATGCTATGCTAAACACATTAGTGCTTTCCCTAAAAACTGGTGTATAAATTAGGGTATTACAATTTTTGATATGATGATCTAAAAAGGTTTTTTTTCATGAGAGAAACAGCGGCAACAAATTACTTGTCACTCAATAAAATACACATATTTGAATCAATGAGAATATAGTGTTTTCATAGGAAGTGTTTGTATCATCTCCACATTAAAACAGCTGAGGGGTTTTAACTCTATGGCAGTTTCACTTTCAGTGCATTTACATCTTGCATGTTCACTTAAAAAAATATTATTCCAAGATTCAATTCCTGTATTTGCACTCATGATTCAATTATTTGGCCATTTTGTTGAAATAAAACATGAGATCAAGATGTACATTTCTATATAACTGAAGAGCTGATAATGTTGTTATAGCACAGCCCCACTGCCTATCAGCAGGATTTCAGTTCAGAGATGTTCAATGTCCAAATCAGTCAAACTGGATTTAATTCAGACATCTAACTCCCTCAGGCTTGGTTGGAAAATGTCAGCCCAAAATAGCTTGTGCCTGAGCAGAACAAACAAGAAAGGCAGTTCTGATGTATGTATTTAAATGTCCAAATGTCACAGAGTGCTGAGACAGGGACTGACCCCTTCCTACAGACCTGAACTGCCAGGCACAGCACTCAGAGAGCTCTCAGGAGCTGCAGGAGTTCTTCCACCTGCACAGCACCTCCCTAAAATGAGGGAAAGAGCTCCTTGACTTCACCAGGTGGCCAGCAGTGATTACAGGGAGGGTTCAAACAGCTGCCCCTGAGGTACCAGTTACAGGCTGGCCCAAATGCCAAGGCTTTGCAAGGTGAGCTAATGCTCTAAACAGGATCTTGGGTGACTTATGAGTCAAGAAGAGAATTTAATGCTCCTCAGTAACCTGAACACAGAAATCATTAACCATCCCATGACTTGCTTTTGAGCAGGACGAAGTTAAACGTTTCTCACCTTCATTTTCAGTTAGAAGAATGGGGTGTCAGAGGTAAATCCACAAATAATTTTGTTTTGTTTGTGTTTCAGCAAATGAAGCACTGAATTTACAAACACATCTTTCACAGGTCAGTTGTTAATTATCTGCTGCCCTTAAACTCTCCTGGAAGGAAGGGAAAAGCTGATCTGAAAGGTGCTGAAAGGTAAATAAAGCATTTAACATTCCAGAGAAAACATTACATAGCCACAATTTTGAGGGCACAGGGCCAGCACACAGTAGAAAGGAAAAATCCTGAAATATGTTCTTTAATGGGTAATTGCTGAGCAAAAATCCCAAAGAATTTATATGGGAAATGTCTTTGACTCTTTCACTTAACAGAAGGAAATCAGTTAGTGTTTTGTCATCCTGAGGTCATTTTACAGCAGCATGACAAAAATGTTCAAGTAGAAATAAAGAATTCAGCATTATCACCTGGATCTAATGAAATCATTAAATATTCAGAGGTTCTTAAATATTTTTAACTTGCTCATCATGTTTATTTATAGATTTATTATTAAAAGCTAAGCCTCTGGACCTTCTTTTTTCCTTTGCAAGAGGTAATTTATACCATTTATACTAAAGAACAGCAAATTGCTTTACTTTTCACTCTTATAAAGAGCTACATTATGTTTCATTCAGATTCCTAGCAAAGCTGCTTGTAAACAACATTTGAATTAATGATTCAGGTATAAATGAACAGTCCAATTAAATAAAAATAAAATTCAAACAATCCAAAGTAAAATTAAAAAACAGATTATTGAAATTAGATTTTTCTTTTTTACCATAGGTTTGTTAAAAATGTATCTGAGAAAAAAAGCTGTGAGGATTACTACTTGATGTTTAGTTAATTCCTAATGGATGTTTTTTATATAATTCAAGAATTGAACTGGCTTTATTTATCCTTTTTTCTGCTATAGTTTTTTCCATAGAACACCATGTTTCTACTCAGCTTACCATGAACAGCAAGAAAGAAAATACAAAGAAAAGGACAAACTTTGGCAAAAATTTGTTCTTTTTCCTCACACTGAATTCAAGAGAGCCCTTCCACAGCAGAAAAGTTTCACAATTAGACCTTTGCTTTGTCAGTCCCAGTTTGCTTCTCTTGTTCCTTACAGAGACTTGAGCTGCATTTTTCCATATTCTGTATTTTGCAAATATTAGCACAGAAAATTTAAAGACAAAAACTCTGGTGAATACATTTGGATGATGTTAAAGATAATGACAGTCCCAAACTGGAACTCTGAAGACAATGGCAAGCTCTTCACTCTATTCAGCCAGTTTTGGATGAGGCAGTTTTCAAAAGCAACTTGGCAGAAACACAGGAAACTATTACCTATCCAAGTTAAATCACAGAAAGTAAACTTTTAGGGTCTTTTGTTGGTGTGGTTTTTTTTTTTTGTTTGTTTGTTTGTTTGTTTTTTGTTTTTTTTTTTTTGTTTTTTTGTTTTTTTTTGTTTTGTTTTGGTTGGTTTGTTTGTTTTTGGGTTTTTTGGGGTTTTTTTGGTTGGTTGTCTTCTAGGGTTTGTGGGGTTTTTTTAATGGTTACTGTGTTAAAATGAAGAAATTGAGGTTGCAACATCTGATGCCCTGTACATCCCATTTAGGTACTCATATCCTGCCTTAACTTAGATCATTTAAGATGCAGGAAATACCTGGATTCTGTAATAAGCAGGATTTCTTTTCACTTTCTTCCACTACAAAAAATTGAAGCTAAAGAGCTGAAGTAAGAGTTGGCATTTTCCCTTCTCCTCTCTGACCACCACTTTAAGTGTTTTGGTCACTGTTTCTCTGTCACAAAAAGCAACTGTGCTGCTGAAAGCAGGGAATGAGGCTGGCCCCATGCAGGGATCTCAGGCCAGGACAGAGGGGCGCCAGGAGCCAGGGAGGGGCTGCAGGGGGACACAAATAGAGCACACATGAAACCCAAGCAGGTACAACCATGAGCTGCAGAGCTGGCAGTGCTCTAAAGATGCTTTTCAGATAGGCATTTATACCCTGGCACATCTTCCTCTGGCTGCCTCTGTAATGAGCCAGGGTCCTTCATCTCAGTAACAGGAACTTGGCTCATCCCAGCCAGGCACAGAAGCAGGGAAGTGCAAAAGCAGGCACTGAGGATAAATCCCATATTTGTAGCTGCTGCTGACTCTGCTGGAGGATCCAACGCTGGCATCTGCAGGCCATAACTCATGGAAAAAGTTACACTTTTCAGCTCTGCCATCTGATCTTAACCTGTGTGCAGCTTATTTTCTATTCCATCAGCACTTGGGAAGGCTCTGCCCATGGTGGGAGGCAGCTGCTCCTCTCCCAGGGGGACACTGCTGTGAGTCAGGGCATGGTGGCCACCAGCAGAGTCTCAGTGCCCTGGACTGGGACAGCAGGGAAGGTGTCCATGCACTGGGATCCAGGAGTGCCAGACAGCTCTATGGCTTGAACAGGAATTCAGCCATTCCCTGTCATTCAGAGTTTACACTGACCCTCGTGACTGACCTGCAGAAGCTGAAGGAGCTGCATTTGTCCCCTTCTGGTGTCCTTGATGCAGGAGGGCTGGTGGCAGGTCACTCTCCTCAGGTGACAGGGCCCATCTGCCAGAGTCTCCTGCACTCCTGGGAATTCCCCTTCCAACTCAGTTCTACAGCTCTGTGAGTCTATGAATTTGCCTCACAGCACTCATAATGGGGGGCTCCTCCCTCCCTTTGCCCTCTTGCTGGCAGTAAAGGCTTTATTTGTGATATCACAAAATATTTGCTCCAAGACAAAAGGAGAGGGGATGTCTCTGCTTGCTTTCCAAAAATAATCTTTGCAATCTTACCCAAGTCCTAAAAGGGAGTTGCTGGGTTCCCTGCTGATGTGTTTGATCATCTCCTGTATGAAGTTAATGTCCCACTTACTTATTTTAATGACATGAGACCAGGGCCCAAGCATTCTTTACTAGTCACACCCTATTAAAACAACTGCTCAGAAACATGCTCTGCCTTTTTCCCCAAGCAGAAAGGTATTTGTGTCAGGATAGGAGGGATCAGTAAGTCATCAATATATTGATTGGGCTGCCAGCAACTGCTTCACATGTAACATTACACTTAAATTCAGCAGCTCAGTGGATTGATTGTAATAACAAGCACATCCTTCCTAAATTTCCAGAAAAAGAGAAAACTAATACATTCACTACAGAACCTTATGGCTTTGTTTTGACAGAACTAGATCCACTCAGGAATGCTAGCACAGTTTTACTGCCTTTTTTCCCCTCTAGCATTAATGTACACTTGAATTCTCCTGCTTCAGATGAGGTGAATCTATTTTCAGCTACAAGTATGCAAAGCAGCAATCACTTGTTACAAATATTAAGGTAGCTTGATGGATTTTATGGAAGTGCAGTCTTTATCTTCAAAATAGAAGCATCTACAGCAGTCTAAGAGATGTTATGGCTCACTTCACTTTTTAAAATACAGAACAGTGTAATAATTTAATTTTTTTCCCCATTACATTGCTCAGCAGCTTATCTTTTCCTTCTGCAGGAACATTCTACTGTCCTACACAATAACATGCTGTTACTGGCCTAACTGGAAAAGATTTATTAAACTGACCAATTTTTAGAGAAGGATTTTTCAATGAGAATTGTGCAATAACTCCACTGCTGCTGAGCAGCAGCATCGAACAAAGAGACAGAACTTGCAAAGCCGAGTCCACGCCCCAAAAGTTGCCCAATTCAGGACTCAAAAAGCGAGGCTGGTCTCTCAGCATGGGCTGCTTTTGTGGCTGCTGGAACAGCCCATTCTGCTTTGTACCAGCAGCTGCTGGGGTAGTTTCCAGCAGAGCTCTTTGGAAACCATTTCAATGGAAGTTTTTCCAGATGTAGGTGTGAGCACGCCAAGCACTCTGGGCTCTTCAATGGAAAAAGCAAAGTGGGAGCTCACCCTGGGGCTTGAGCAGAGAGCAGCTCCAGGCAGTGCCCAGCTCCAACATCTGCTCTGAAACACTGCCAGGGGTGCCCAGGGCTCACTTTGCAGAGTGGCACAAAGTCTTCCTACCCCTCTTTCTCAAGTTCTTCTTTCCCCCCCCGCTCCCTCCAGTATACTAATTGTCTAATAATCAGGATAGAGTGATTTTATTAAGGCTCTTAAAAAAATTATTTAAAGCACATAAATACAGAAAAAGTACCTGCTAATACTGTGCTTTAAATGTAATTACTCTCTTACACCAGGACAGAACAGACTGCCAGCTATCCAACCCACCAAATTATTTACTATGCAACGAGACAGGATCTTTTGGAATAAATAAATCCTGCAAAGGTGCAGCTTACCTAGCATTAAAGCATCTTTATAATGTTGGCAGTTCTTAGGTTATAGGAATTCCAAACTTTAACCCTTCCCCTCTTCAGAGAGACAGATGCTTAGCAAAGACTGATGTCAAGGCATTACTGTACAATTACAGGGCTGTGTTACTCAGTGTAACATCACTATTTCATCTGTATATACTAGTGGGAAATACATATATTTGAATTTTCTCTATCAGTTTACTGATGGAGAGTCTAAGAAACCTGTATCACAGAATTGCACATTGTATTACCTTCACTGCCAAATCCTATTTGGCACCCACAACAAAAAAAGGGACTGACAGCAACTCAAGGAACCGCTGACATATTCAGAGCAAGGTTTTAATTAGATCCCTTCTTGGCTGAGCATCTTCTTGCATCCTGTTAGAATCTCTATTCCTTTGCAGTTCTCAGAGATATTTAGGCACAGGGAGCCACACAAATGCCTGACGGAAAAGACAGATGAGTCAAACTGTTGGAAAGTTCCCCGGGCAGCAGCTCAGATTGCTCACTCACTCCTCAGGCTTTTTCCTCCACTAAATGTCAGATGTGTCACTGATTTTAGCAGCCACTGCCTGAAGAGATTTGATTATGTGCCACCATTGCCATCACTGATTTTCTTGGTTAATTCCCCTGCTTGGATAAGAGCAAATAGTGGCAGAGGTGGTCACAGAGCATCTCTGTGTTTTTCACAGGATGATGCAAAGGCATTAAGTGAAAGTAAAGCCAAAATTAAGAGAAATTCAACCAATCTAAAGCAGCAGTTTCCAATTATGCAGAGAAGTTGTCTTTTTAAACATTTGTATTAAGTAGCTGGGTCTCTTCCAGGCGCACTCTACAAAACTAAAGTGGCAAACGACCTCGGGCTGATAATAATCAACAGCCTGCACCTCCCTGCTGGGTTTGCAGGGCCACAAAAAGGCTGACAAAGCAAAGGCCAAATTAAGACAGACCAATACACTGAAACATCAACCCAAATCACATCATCACAAATATAAGGAAAAGGAAAATAGACATTTCAGCATGTCAGAAGCATTTTGGTTACAGTGTATTGTTTTTTCCTATCAGGTTTATAAAATGTGAAGCAAATTCTACCTATTATTAGGGTTCAGCATCTCTTAACTTTCTTACCTTTAACAATCAGGTTTGATTCCAGCAGTAAATTCCTGCCACACCAACCTCATGATTATAATTTGGAAATGAAAATCAAAACCAATACCAGTGGTTTGTGAAAACCCAATAGGTGGAGATAACATCTTTGGAGATAACATCTTTCAAAACCCAGAGTTTTTCCCAGCTGAAGAAAAACTTTGTTCATTAGGCAGGTTGCTTGTTTTTTTGTTGGTTGCAGAAGTATATCAGGAAAAAGAATTTTACCTTTTAAACTTTTTAAATTTGGAGTATGAAGAAACATCTTTTATTTCCATTTAATTTTAAACTCTCCTTTTTAGAATTTAATATTGAGACACCCCCATATTTGCATCTTTTAAAAGTTATCACAACTGACCAGTGTGTGAAAACCAGGAAACTGAAATTCTGATGCACTGAAAACCAACCCATTTTGACTCTCATTTCTTGCTGCTCAGAGAAAACAGTTCAAGTTTCAGAGAAATCAGAACTTCACCACTGAGAGTTTTAACAGCAATACTGGTTCACTTAATAGAGCCTGAAAACACTTTTTCTGACAGAGGCCATTTTCAGTGGAAACTATTCTGCTGATCACTTAACCATCCTCAAATGATGCTGTGATTTGGACAGTACTTTCAGATACTTTCTTCCCCATTTTGCAAGACGTGCAGAAGTGTGTGCTTTTTTCTCAGTGTATTAAAAATGGAAGATCTCTTCAGAAAGTCTCACTCTTTCATATGAAAAACTCATTCTGACCCATTTTTTTAATTAAGAGAAAACTGGGTTAAAGGTATGATGTTTTCATTACAGATCAAGTGTGTGGATAAAAAGAAAAATTAACTTTACAGTACATTGAGGGGTACCAGTTAAAAATATATATGTTTATGTATATACATTATTTTCCATTAAAGATTTAAAAGGTTGTAAAACAGTTTTCTTTGCTAGGAGAGGGTAAAAGTAGAGACATACCTTGGTCAAGTGCCAGGCTCCAAGGACAGTTATGATGTTGATAACTCAGGGAATTCCACCTTCTCTGCTGCTTTATACCCTGCCTCTCCCACTACTTGTGGCACTCCACAAGAACTGCTGCTCCACACGTGCTGTGTGTGGCTGGAATAAGGAATAAAGTCATGTTCTGCCACCATTTCTATCATCAGCCTGAAAGAGGTGAATCTTTGCTGGAATGAAAAAAATTAGGCTCATTCTTTGAATCAAAATTATCCCAGCCTGACGGCAAGGTATTTACAGACATTAAGTCCTTTTTCTTAAGGAAACATCAGACAGGAAGAAAGAGAAACATCTGCATTGATTTTCATCGTTTAATACTCAAGAGTGAAAAAGTGTAAAATCACAAAGCTTATACCACCACCACAAAAAAAAAAAAAATGCAGTTTCATTGCAAATGACCAGAACACAAGCTGCCTGCAAAGTTTCACACAGCTGACATCAACAAACCCAGGTTCAACATTCTTACCGTCTTTTGAAACACCTGCTGTTCACAAACACCAGCCAGCACAGAGCTCTGCTATCTCACACATCTTTCTCTATGTTCTATTTGCTTCCTAGACCAGTGGTTTACACATCTGAAAAAAAACAGTGCCCCACTTCTGATCTATATCAGCATAGAAATACATAGTTTTTTACCCGCCCCAAAATGCTAATTATACTTGAAAAGCGTTTTGTTTAACCCAAACACAGCGGTAAAGTTTTTATTTCTATTTAATGAAAAGCGTAATATGAGTAAGCTTCAGCAGTGCATGCTGACTGAGGGTGTGTCACCAATCTGCTCAGCCACAGGAGAGAATTTTCATGCAGTAAAGTGATCACCTTGGGTGAGTTAGTACACCAGGGAGTAGGTTATGTTTGCTCTCATTAGTAACTCATGTACCTACAGCCCCAGTTCTGCACATGCAGCCACGGGGCCTGCTGGACATCACTGCCCACCTAAATACACTTTGTTGTCTGAAGGTGGAATTATCCAAAAGTTATCATTATGTCTACGTGTCTCAGGTTAATAAGAGCTAAGTGGAAAATGGGTTGCTTATATTAAAACCTTTTTAAAACTTAAATCTTTATATGTGAGGCAACTTCATTTTCACAGCCTTTCTTCATGTAAAGGAACTGTGCCTGAAACGTTGAAATCTTTTTAATGTCATGCTAATGCACATTTCCAGTTCTCCACAATAAGCCAGCTTCCCAATAATTGATTTAAATCCTGCTCTTAAATAAAGTACACTGAACAGATTTTTCCTCCAGACTATCAAAACAGAAATGTATCTTGGCATAATCTACTGCATCTGACAGTGATGTGCAAAGGAATTTCTGAAGAGCTGTTGTTGCCTCAGTGGAAAAAATACTGATTTTTAACTTTTTTTAAAATCCTTCAGTGCTAAGGGCACCTGCATTTTCTGAGTCACTTGCTCCTCACTGCTTTATTCCCTCACCTGACATTATAATCCTCTCAGCAGGTGAAGATAAATGAACAGTTTTGGCATCACTGTTCCTGAGGAGCACCTCTGTCAAAGACTCCACAATAAATGGGCTTGACATTGTAAGTAGCTTTTTGTTGGTTGCTAAATATATTTTCTGCAGATATTCTTGTATTCTTTTACAAAGAATGGTTAAGTCTTGAATAAAATTTCAAGAAAACTTACACTCATTATTTTTACCTCTGTTGCTTACTACAGACCTGACTTCTTCCCTCATGTAGTTATTTGATACTTGAGGTACAGGATCTGATAACTGGCAGTAAATATGGCATCTAGCTGGAAAATCCTGGCTTATACATGATTATTAAACACAGAGATGTTGCCACCTTTAAAATCATACAGTCATCTAAGGAAACAAAAGTATAGGATGAGATTAGAAGTATTACAATAATTAACATCCTATTTATAAATGGAAGCACAAGATCTTTTCTGAGCATATAGGAATAATTTTGAAAAAAAATATCATCTATTACACAGTGAACAGTATAAATAAGCTTAGATTACATGCCTTTAGTGCTTCTACACAGCTCAGTTTCCTATTTGTTTTCCAGCTGTTGGTGGAACTTCCAATTTCAACAAATGATTCCAGACAAAATGAGGAACACATTCAGAAAAAATTTGCAGTGCAGACAAACCTCACGAGTTAATCGTTGGAACATGAATTTTAGCTTTGTGCAGTTTCAAACTTAGTAACTTAAGGCACACATGGATTAAACTGTCCCTAAATCTGAGAGAGCAGGATGTGTCAGTCAGCACGGAGCTTCTCAGCTCTGCATTTACATTCACAGTGTAAAGCAGCACTCAGCCTTGAGAAATCTACTTCTGTTAATAGTAAGGAATCTGAAAAGTGACTAGTCATGCCAGACTAAGATAGTCTAACTGGATTCTAATATGGATCAGCACACACAAAACTAGGCTTACATAACCACAGGAAAAAATAAATCTGGGAGTCAGCACCGGCTCAGGCCACACCAAGCCAGGTGTGTGTCTGCCCTGCAGAGGTGGGACACAGGCAGTGAGTGTGTGCTGGTGTTTGTGAGCGTGTGTGTGCACAAACAGCAGCTTCTCACCTCTGGTTGTGACTCCCATACGTGGCCAGTATGGTATTTGTTACCCCAGTGACAATTTTTTTGGCTGCTATTTTTGCTCCTGCCAGCACTGCCCAGGTCAGGCCAGCCAGTGGTGCTGTGCTGGCTTTGCCAAGCTGAACTGATAAAGTCACTGAATTATAAAGTGAAATTAATGTCCTTCATTCAATCAATGTGCAATCCAAGTGAAATTAGCTTATTTGCAAACGATTTAAGTAGAAGGCAACTTTGGCCTGAGGCACTTGTTACATTCAGAGAAAAAAAAAAGGAAGAAACATAAATTCAAACCTCAGGTTGGGTTTGCAAGGGGAGTGATTGAAAAGGACATCTTGTTTGTAAACAAAGGATTATCTGGGAATGAGCTGACACACAATGATCATAAGTGTCACCAATGTCATTTGTAAAAGTTTCCTTCTAACAGGACACATATCAGCTAATTTCACTGTGTTAGGAAATTAGGCACTATGTGATCATGTCTGACACTTCACACTTACCTTTAGCAATACCTAGTATCAGGTAACCCAAAAACTGCAAAATAAGTTGAGGTTACTAATGTACACAGCCACTGAATCTGTTAGGAGTTCTCCTTACCTCAGTGGGAACACTATCCAGTCTAGTTTTTAAATTTTTCTTTTTAGAGATATTAAATATATTACTGTCTAACCATAAAATTCACTATTTCTCATCTGGAATACTGTGAGAAATTTTTACCTCAGTGTTATCTCTTTCTTTGTTGCACTGCATTCAAGTTACACAAATAATGTCACTTTTGTCAATTCTTGTTATGCTTAGTTTGATCCTACAGGATCATATTTAATTTTATAGCTTTAATAACTGTCTTTTATAATGAATTCATTAGGTATTGCATATAAGTACACAGAAATGGAACTGAAAATCAGCTACTACCACTCATTAGTCTCATATTCTGTTAAATTTGTGGTTAGTAGCTTGAGATTTAAATAGAATTGCATAGTAATATTGTAGTAACCAAGTACAATACAGTATTAAGGAAAAAAATATTTTGAAAAGTCCTATTCAAGCACACATTTAATAGTTGATGTGCTATAAAACACACAAAAAAATAGAATCCTTTGAATTCCCCAGTAGCAAATTCCTTAGCTTCTATGGGTGGAAAAATCTGAAAATATTAGACACAGAACTCTGAGGAAAAAATATTAATAGCATGATCTCTCCCAAAAATAAAATTTTCAATAAAATAAAATGTGCTGAATAGAGGCTTAAATTCAATACTTCTCAGTCCACCATTAATAATCTAAATAGTTGGACTGATTGCCCATCCCTTTTTTTCTCTTTAAAAAAAAAAGGATAATAAAAAAATACGTATAAACAAATTGCTACGTAGGTTTCACCACAGAGTCCTTTCAGAACCACTGTCCATCATTATCATTATCCTCATCATCTTCCTCCTCGTGGTCCAGGTAGACAAAAGCCACCTTCTTCCCTTCAGAAGCATCTGACCTTTGGTCGACTGTTCTTTGCAACTGCACAGTTTGATCAAAAAATGACTGTTCCACCACCTTCTCCCCCTGATCTTGGGAAAAACCGGAGAGAACGAAGCCACTTCTTGTGCTCTCACTCCCTGCATCGCTCTCAACGATGACCTGTGGCTGACCAGAGGAAGGGCCTTGCTTGTTGGACACCAGCATTGCCACTTGCTGCTCTCCACTCTTCGCTGCAGACATCCCACCCAGATTGGAAACATCCATTTGGAAAGTGTAAGCTGTTTCCCTGGAGCCCACTTTAATGTGTTTCACAGAGCTGCTGCTCTCAGAGGACTCTGCTATTTGTGAAAGGTCTTCCACCACTCCGGCGATGGGTCCTGAGAAGATTATTTCCTCAGTGTGAGTTCCTGCAGGACTTATTTTAACGTGCCTGAAAGCTCTTGAGCCTCCTGAAAGGGTCTGGTCTTCCAGTTCAGTGATTTCTGCGTGCCCAGAGACAGGCCCCTGGTAGATGACCTCCTCAGCTGTCATAAAGCCCTGGGGACCCAGCTGGACTTGTCTGACTGAACTCTCTGCCTGTGAGAAGTCCCTCGTGCTGCTGACCTCCACCTTACCAGAGATGGGACCTTCAAAGACGACGTGCTCAGTGTGAACCTCTTTTGGGCCCAGCCTGAAGTGCCTCATGGATCTGCTGACATCCACAGCCCCTTCAGCCTGGGAAAGGCCATCTGAGCTGTTGAGGGCCAGAGATTCTGAACCCGACCCCTCAAAAGAGACTTCTTCAGTCACCCGCCTTGATCCCACCGTGACACGTCTCGTGGCCCTGCTGAAGTCTGTTGAAACCTTCTGAGAAAGATTTCCAGAATCCATCTCTTCTACAATTGTAGTAACAGGGCCTGTATAAATCACTTGTTCTGTGGTTTGGATTTCCTTGGGGCCCAGTTTAAAGTGCTTCACAGACTGGCTGAATTCTGATGGCCCCTCTCTCTGAACGAGGTTTTCTGTAGCACTGAGCTCCAGCGTTTCAGAACCAGGCCCTTCATACAGGACCTGCTCAAAACTCTGGACTTCTGCTGGGCCAACTCTAACATGCCTCTCGGACTTGATTTCATCAGCTGATTGTGATGAGTGAGAAGCCTCTCCATAATCTGCAGTTTCTGAAACCAAACCGTCGTAAACGACCCTTTCAGTGGTGTGGTAGCCACTGCCACCACTCCGCCTCGTCGTGGAGGAGCTGTAGATCTCCTGGTCAGCAAAAGGAGTGTATCTGTCACTGTGGGAAGAAACATTTATATTGCTCCCATCTGAGCTCTCTTTCTTCAGGGAGTGTATTGTTGCTTTCTCCTTCTCGCTTGTGATTACTTCACCAAGCTGATCCACGTCAAATTCATCAGTGTTGAGGGTCTGGGACAGATTGACTTCAGCAACAATTGTCAGTGAGCCGCCCTCTTCCTTCTGATCAAGTTTTCTGATATCAAATGCCAAGTTACTAGCATCCACTTTGCTGTCTTTTGTTAATGCAGAGAGCTCCTCCTTCACACTTTCTGGGAGGCTGCCCTCCAACTGCTCCAAAGCTTCCTTCAGTTGATGTTTAGGGTCCTTTGTTTCCTTGGATAAAAGCCCTTTTATCGAAGCCTGAAATTCATGGGGGATTTTAATTTCTTTTTCAATAACAATGGATTCAACATGGGATCTTTCACCCTCAGGATGCTCTTTTAAAATATGGGCACTTGCTTCCTCCCCCACCACTTTATAGGTTTCTTCTGGAGAGCTCACACCTTCCTCTCTCTTACTTTGTGTGCCTTGCAAAAATTCATCTTGCCAGGAATATTTGATAGTTGATTCTTCTTCAATGTGAATTTGCCCATATACCGAGTCATCATTTTTTTCATTGATAATAGGATGATCATCAGGAACAGATACAAAATATTTCTGTTCAATAGGTGAGTCATCTTCCTCAGTCACCTCTTCCACACGCGTGAAGCTCTCATGGTGTGGCTTCTTCTTTTTGACATCTTCATACGTGAAGGTGACTTCTTGTTCCTCCTCACCATAATGCTTCTCCCTCTCAGGGAATGAATCCTCCACTTCTTCTACTTGGAAAGGTGTTGAAAAATCAGCCCTTTCATCGGTGGTGTAATCCAGTGGCTCCTCCACAATCTCCACATTCACGGACACGTTTTTTCCGCTCTCGCTTCCTTTCAGGCCGTGATGGACAATATCTTCTATCTCCTCTTTGGAAGGAGTTCCCTCAACGCCCTCTCGGATCACTTTTCTAACATCCTGCTTTGATAGATGTCCTAAGTCACCTTTATCAGAAATATCTATGTCTTCTTGAACTTGAGACTCCACTGTGAACTCAGTCTTTATTTTCCCTTCATCTTCCTGTTCTTTCTTATCAAAATAGGTCACTTTGGTGTCTGTTGACATCTGTGAACTAGAAGACTGTGTGAAACTTTTAAGAATGTCAGCAACAATATTCTCTGCTATGTTTTCAGTTGGCAGAGTTCCCATTTTATGGCTTCCATCCCTGATTTGCTCTTGACTTTCCAGACTGGACTCTGCTTCTGAAATCCTCACATGGCGAGTTTCAGCAGACTGAGTTACGTGGTCATCTGTTTCTCTTCCTATGGAAGTTTTAACACCTTGTACCCTTATTTCTTTCATTCTCTGAGGTCCTTTGTCAGGAGCAGGCTTTTCAATAGTGATTGGTACCTCAATGACATCTGTGCTTCTTGATTCTGAGGTGACAGTTGCATCTTTTTTTGCTGATTCACTTTTCAAACTTCTTGCAGCAGAAATGTCACTCCCTGTTACTGTTACCTTCTGGCTGATTTCCTCACGGGTGTATTTTCTCTGCTCAGTCTTCCTCCCAAAATCAACACTTCCTTCTACAAAAGATTTCTCATCTGCTTTCTTTTTCTCATCTTTTGTTTGTTTCTCCAGCTTATCTTTTTCTTTCAGCAGAGATGTCTTCTCATCAGTTGGTTTGCTGCCTCCTGTTTTGTCTTTTAGTATGGTCCGAGTTTCAATTATAGTTTCTTCATATTTGGATGGTTTTGCATTGGTAATCAGCTCGTAAGCTGGAAATCTAGTGAAACCTGGTTTAGTTCTTATATTTTCAGCATCAGGCTTGTGGTCCTTGTCTGATCTTTCAGCACGTGCTGATTCTTTCGAAAAAGACACTGTGGATGAAGTTGTAACTTCTGTTTTCTTTCTTTCTGGAATCCTCTTTTGCTGCATTTCAGTGCTCCTCCAGCTGCTGTAGTCTGGAGTAAATGTTCTTAGCTCTTTGTGGTCTGTTACAATCCTCTCATCCTTTGTGACAGTTGTTGAAGGGTGATATGTTGACCCAAGCAGGTCCCTTCCAGAAGTTCTTCCCCCCGTTGTTGTGCGTGATCCAGCCTGTGTGGAGTGAGCTGAGTAATGTGCAGAGCTGCTCAGATTTGTCACTGGCATTCTGTGCCTCGTGTCAGTGATCCTGGCAGCTGGCAAAGCTTTATTTTTATTTCTTTCTTGATAAGTAGAGTAAATATCAGTGTAGTTATATGAAGTGTTTATAATATCTGCAAAGAGAGCACAGGTGACCAAGCATTAAAATAATGGTTTGTATCTAATATACTATCAAATAGAGGGCATGGACTAAGAAAACATGCACTATGTTTTTTGAAAGAAATAATGTCTTCATTTTCAGTGAAGCTTTGTAAAGGCATTCCTGTAGGCTTTGCCTGTTAATTAAGTCTATGCATAAATTACATCAAAGCTGAAAGCAAAGCTTTTTCTCAAGTTGCAAGATCTTGCTGATTTTACCTGTTGTGCACTACTGGGTATTGTGGCACTTATTGAGGAATTACACTTTTTGTATTTATATCAATGTTTATTTACAACTTCTTATTAAATAATCTATGCTAATATCATAGGCTGGGGTTTTTTGTTTCATTAGCCTAAGTGGCCTTAAGTTTCTTAGTCCCTATTGACATTTAATGGCACACCTGCCACCATGTACTAGAAACTGCAAACACAAATACAACCCTTCATAGCTATACAATAAAGCACAACTATGGGGAGGAATAAATAACCTTTTAGGCTCTATCTACAGAAATTAATACAGTGGGCCAGGAATATCTGACAGTTAAGACCAACCAGTACTGCACCACTCACATCTCTCACTCCTGAGAAGCCACCACATCTCCTCTGACTTTTGGTACTGTCTGCTGTAATATTTCTGTAATTCCTTCCCTATTCTCTGAATATGCTTGAGCATGGTCTGCAGAAGTACTGACCAGTCCAGACCCAAAGTGTGCTGTCCAGATCCAGGCACAGTGCTCACTATTTAACAGCACAGGCAGATCTGTGTGAGTATTTCAGCCTAACCTTGAGCCTGTTGGATTTCCTGCTACACACACAGCCTTCAAATGTCTTCTGGGACTACAATAATGACCCCACATTGTTAAACTCGTGAGTATTATCCAGTTTAATTCTGTTATTAATTACAATGGCCACAGCAGTCACAGTGAAGGTCCATCTTATCTAAAATCCTGTTTGCAAGGACCAAGAGTAGATACACAGGGAAGAGTATAAGAGCAGGGCAAGTAAATAGTGATACTTCCCTCGTATACTCTCACAGCCTCCAGAGATTTGCAGCTCCTAAGACAGAAATGGTATCTTTATGTTTAGTAAGTCTTTGATTTGTCTTTCATTACTCTGCTAAAATATCTCTTTAAACCCACGTGAACTTTTTAACACTCACAATGCCTCAGGGTGATGAACTCCTTGGTTTTAACTACATGTTCTGTTAAATACCTCTTGCTTTATACTTCAAAACTCTCTTAAGACCTATGGGCATCCAAATGTTCTTTAGAGCTACAGAACATCACTCCCTACATTCTCCACTCAAGCCATGATTTTCTGAAGTATCTCATATAGAAGAGCAATATGTTGATTTAAAATATTAACACTCAAAACTAATTCAATATTTACTTGGCAATACACCCATAAAAATATACTTCAGGAACACTACACCATAATAATTTTGAGTTATATTTAATTTCATTCAAAATTAATTTTTAAGGATTCATATTTTACCTTGAGGCAATTTCCCTGCATACTCTTCTCTCCATATAATCCATGGCTTGCTCTCCCCTTCTAACAAAGCTCTGCAAAACACAAAAGGCATTTCTTTAAAATACTGGGAACAATAAGCATAATATTTTACATTTATAAGTCTTATAAATTGAAACAATTATCCTGTAGTTGCCACATTCCACCAGACCAGGTTGCTCCAAGCCCCATCCAATGTGACCTGGAAAACTTCCAGGGATGGGGCAGCCACAGCTTCTCTGGGCAAGATGTTTTATAAAGAAAAGGCAAAAATGAAAAGAAATATTTGCAGCAAACTTCCTGTTTGTAAAAGAGTAGTAAAGGTGGTGTTGCATTGTGATATGAGGGAACTGTCACAGCAGGATCTTCAAGTTCTATCATTTTCAAATGAAAAATGAATGAAAGTACAACTTCTACTGTCAAACACAGTGCTGGAGGAAAAAAAATTATAGTGTTTAATTAACTATTCTTAGTTCCTATTCTATTGGAAATCAGCACAACACATTTCACAAAAAAGGAGTAGGAAAATTCTGTGACAGAACCTGCTTGGTTTCCTTTAATGACATCCCTGTTTGTCCCTGCTCCCCAGCCCTCCTCCTTTTTGGCAGTGACTCTCCAGCAGCAGTGACACTTCCAGGAAATGCTGGTGCAGCAGCCTGGAAATGCTGTGTCAGGGTCTGTGCCTGTGCAAGGGAATGTTACAGCCAGCACAGTGACTTGGGTGGGTTTATGTTCATTTCTACCAGGCAGTGACATTTCCGGGCTTAGGAATGCCAGATGTTCTGCACTGATAAGACACAGCTGCAGCATCAAAGCTGGCAGGAGTGAGGCTGGAGGACTGTGATAGCCAAAGCTTCTGACTCCCTGGGGCGGGAGCTGAAAGACATTTAGGATTGGGGTATAAACACCTCTGCTGGACATTTATGTCAAAACTGACAAAGCATCACCTGTGTATTTCACACTTCCCATGACTGATCACTTTGGCATTAGCAAAATATCATTAGCAAGGCTTTCTTTGCTGTCATGGATTTGTCTAGATCCAGAAGAAAAACCAGGTTAGAACTACCTAAAACAGGCTCAGATGGGCATCTTTCTTTCTATTTTGTGAGTCAAAAAAAAAACCCACTAAAAGCAATTTATCTTTCTCCACGTTGAGAGAAGCTTTATAGGAATCAGATCCCTTCAACACATATAATGTTCCCAAGACCAAACATCTGATCTGACGAAGCCAGTGAGTGCCAAACAAATTGCTCTGACAGACGTGCCAGAGAAGCTGGTGGTGACACTGCAGAAACACACCCAGGAGCTGGCAGTGAAAGTGTTAACCATGACCAAGGAAAGCAGGAATGTGGGGAGTTTGACTAAGGATTTCTGGCTGCTGTTAAAACAACAGTTGTCCAGTTGCTGCAGCAACCTATGAGGTCACTAAAAATAAGTTCCAAGAGGTAACTGTATATGGCAAAGGGCAGCAGCCCACAGAAAAGCTGGATCTGAAGTATTACTACTGAAAGTGAAAGGCAAAGCTTCCTGAAACCTCTGTAAAACTGGACAGGGAATCAGTATTTTACTGGACACTTCATAATGTGTGTGACCTCATGCTTATCAGAAAACCAAGAGAATGTTAAACTGAGCTTGGCTCACTGAACTGGCATGAGAAAGGGCAGTGCACTGTACTGAGCCAGCAAACTCAGGCTGTGCTGCTCAGCTTGACCATAGCTGGAGTTTATGCAAGTCATTTTGCTTCTCTATCCTCTGCATCTTTTCTTAATAAAAACCTCTTGGTGTTAAGGCCTGCTTTTAAACTTAAGCTGCCTGGAGAATTTCAACTGTATGAACTTTTAAGCATTCATAATAATAATAATAAAAACTCCCCAAGCAGCACTCTTCTAAAAAAAACCCAAACATGTCAGCTACTTCCTGGAAATCAGGTCCTAAATGACATATACTCCCATTTTGTTAACACTTAATTTAAGTGTTACCAGAAAAATAATCCAACTGCACTGTTAGCTCATGTCATTATTAATGTCACTTATCTAAAGTTAGCAGGGACATGCTCATCAGCCTGTGCTGGATGACAACAGAAACAACCAGGCCATGAAAGCAGGAGGAGAGATAAAGTGGTTGGGGTGGGGAGAGAGAACAAAAGGATGTCGTGCAAATTTTATTATGGTCATTCAGGACAGTAATGACTTTGTTTCAGCTACAGAAACCCCAAAATCTCAGATTGGGCAGTTGGCTATTTTCTCTGTCCTGGGTATTTGGTAAGGAGTTAGGAAAAAACTCCACCTCTCCAGGAGTGGGGGTGAAGACCATTCCACATCCTTTTTCCATCACAGGATGGGAGACAAGGAGTGTGAAGAACAGCATGTTAAATTCCCTGGGTGTTGAAAACTCAGTGTGTTCTCAAAATAAAACCTATACAGGACTAGGACCTATTGGATGGTAAAAGTTATGAAGGATAAGTAATGAGACTGACTGAAAAAACTGAGGTGAGTAGCTCAGAACACCTCAATGCTGATGATTCCTTCACCTTAAGAGTGATGATTTTGTGAGAGGAAAGCATGGGAAGGGTTAGAAGTGTTGCTGGAAGAACACAACTGGAAATTCCACCTGACCAGTGTGTTCAGAGAGCCTAACAATGATGATGGAAATAAAAAAGAAAAACTTCGTGTAGCCTTTGGTGCTCCAGAATGCAGGGTGGTAACCTGAACAGAACACTTGCATGACACTGGAATTCCAAAGTGAAACATTTTACCTTTCAACAACAACAGCATATCTTAGAGAAGACAGAAAAACCTCCTGAACCTATTGGTACAGGCTGTGGGCAGCCTCTGCTATGGGAAGAGAAGTTTTTGCTAGCTAAGGAGAAAGGCCTGAGAGTAATTCAGATTCTAGGCATATTTTCTATCTCCTTTTAAAATCAAGAGTTTTACAGAGTGAGTAATCCACCACTTCTTCCTGGAAATAAAACTTAAGCACAGTTAAGTAGCTGCAGTTTTGAAGGGTTCCAAGGACACAGAACAAACCTGTGAGACACTTGATAAATATTTACTTCAACAGTGAGAAGAGGGTGTAGAAATTAAGATTTCCATGAAGTATGACCTCACAAAGCCACATAAGACACAATATTTCACTTCCTGAGTGAATCTCAGCTCCCAGAGCAGGAAGGGTGAGCAGAGTCAGAGAGGAAATACACTTGGACCTTAAGGAAGGGTGTTCCTTGCAACAGTGATCCTTCTTCCCACCCCAGGAGCAGTGGTGACTAATGGAAAGAACTGGCCTTGTAACAGAACTGTAGGAGTTTTAAAACAGAGAAAACACAGGGTGGGAGGCACAAAGAAGGCTCCAAGACCAGCTACCACACCCTTAACCTATAAGGCCAGGAGGAAAGGAAATGCCAGGGCCTTTGTGGGAACCTCTCCATGGAAAGTTCAGGATGTTGGGCTGAGTGTAAATAGGTGCCTTTTGTTTCCAGTATGCACAAGAAAGGGTATTTGCCAGCATCCTCTGTGGAAACCAACTGAAGCTGCATTCACAGGCCCTATTTTTTTTTTTTTTTTTTTTTTTTTTTTCAGGTAAAAAGACCTGGGAGAGAAATAGGATTTGAAAGAGTACATATGGGAGCTGTCCAGAATTCTTCTACTTAACCTCACTGACTGGGTCCCCTCCCACAGCAGGGTTGATAGAGATACACAAATGAAGGAACTATTTTCTTCAATAAAGGGAGAAAAAGGGGAATAGATAAAACTGCATAAATGTGAAACTACAAACCAATCTCTTTTCAGCTTCTGATATTTTTAAATAATTTTGTTTGCTGGCATTTGCATGTTTTTTATCTGCGGCAAGGCTTATTCTCTTGTTTTCATCTATAGATCGTCTTTAAAGGACAAATGCTCATTTTTCCACTGACATCTGCCTTGCCAAGGCCATCAGTGACACAAATTGCATTCACATCCATCAGATGAAGAAACCCTACAGATTAATGACCTTTTTAACTGGACAACAAACACACTGCAGGTGATGCTGAATTGTTCTCCTCTCATTAACCAGGGCAGGGAATCCTTAGGCAAACCAATAATGCTCAGATAACCAGTGGTACAACTCTGGAGAAGTTCCAGAATTTCATGAGCTTACAAGGTTTTCAAACAACTGAATATCTGGGCATTATCATTCCTAGCTCTGGATGAATACTAATCATCAAAACAACTCTGACAATTCTGTTATTGTGACAGTGCTAATCTTGTTTTGCAGATGAATAAACCAAGGGAGAAAGTTTAACAACAACAGTGAAAAGTCAACAACAGAGCTGGGATTAAATTCAGAAGAATTATGTTTTTTAGCAAAGTTAACAGAATTAACACAGAGAGATCAGGATCACAACTGGCCACCACTTCCACAGTGCTCCAGACATTATTGGCTTTCCAAGGATCACAGGGATCCCACTCCACCAACAAACATCAAGGCACTGTCACTTATCAAGTGACTGCAGATACTTGTCCCACACTGTTTGTGATTTTATCTCATCCAGAAACCAGCCTTGGTCTGTGCCTCCTTGCAGACATTTTCAAGGCATCTTGAACAGACTCTTGGTGCTCTTTCATGAAGACAGACATTCTCTGCTCACTACTCTTTATCAAACTACTCAAAAGTTATTTCAAGTTTCTCATATTTTCAGTTATGCAACTGAAATTGCATTTCATATGCATCAGTGGATGGATAGTCCACACACTTTAGTCTACACACCTCACCCATAATTCAGCTGGTGCTATCTTTACCCAGACTTACTGGTTTACACTCAGGAAACATCATTAATGCTTTAGGACACAGCAGTATGTATTATATTTAACTGGAAATACCCCATCTATTGACACAAGTTGAATATTAATAATGCACCCAATGTAGACAAGGTGATGACAAAGGCAGTCTCCTTAAAAAAATACAGAAGTAGCCTGTCATTAAATTTTTGCAAATTATCCCTTTGCTCAGTAAGAACTGCACATCTCTCTGTATTTGAAGATCAATATCTCAATGAAATTTGTTGAAAATATTGTGCTATTTGTAGAAAAAACACATCATCTTCACGAGAAGGAAGGCTCTTCCTCCAGTTCATCAGTTTTGGGTTATTTAGGATTTTTTTCATTCCAAATCAGTTTTGTGCCACGTACATTATGATTCTCCAGACAAGAGAATTACTCTGGCTTTTCAATCCCACAACTACTCAGTGGCTAGAGAGAGACACAGCCCTGAATATTCATCAGCAGAGATGTTGTTTGCTGTTATCTCACACTTGATCTAAACATGTTTTCATAATAAATCAAGGATGGAGAAAGCCAGGACATAATCAAACAGGCTTTTCTGCAATCTTCCCACCATCCTACAACTGCAACAAGGATGGGGAACTCACTGCTTACATCAGTGCTGCAGCTGGTCACTAATCAACATAGTTAAATAATGAAATGTGCCAGGTAAGTTGGTGGCAACTGCATAACCTCAAGTTTTATTGATTGTAATTTAGGGATATTGTCTCCTCACCTTGTAAGCAAATATTGCCCCAAAAATTCCCATCAATCTGAAATCCACTTGACCAGGACTAAGAAAGTTTCTTACAAACCACTATATTTGTATCAAGTTATATGGAATTTATATGGATTATATTGGCTTTAGAGCCTTGAGACTCCCAAAGTCACAGTCTGTATTTTAAATGCTGGAAAGAGGACAAATGGGCCTCCTGTATCTATAAAAAGGGATTTAAATTATCCTCTGACTAGACAATAGAGTGTAACCACAGATCTTACCTGTAGGTTTCAATTTCAAGGATGAGGCCTGCTTTGACCTGCAGGAGCTCTTGGTAGTCCCTCAGGTAATCTGTGATTGACATGGTCAGGAACTGCTTTTCTTCTTCTAGGGCGTCAATTATTCTCTGAAAAGAAACAAAATATTTTTAGTTTTGAAAGAACACGAAAATCTGTACAATCGAATGCCTTAAAACATAAAATTTTAAATTAAAAAAAACTGATACAAAAATACATCAATGTTCTATCACTTCAAAAACCAGAAGCAATCAGCTCTGTGACCTCCCTATACACAAGCTGAAATACATTTTTCCTGAAGCAAGTTTTACGCTGAATTCATTTTATGCCTTACTAAGGTGGTTAAATATCTCAGTAAAACTCATTCAGATACCCTGTACCAAAGTTATTAAGCACACACAGCAAGGAAAATACCCTTCTTTATAAGATTTTTATGTGACTCATTTGGTCATTTTAAGACATGCTTAAATCACACTTGAGATCAGAAATTTCAGCAACTGCTTTGCCATGAGAACCTTATCAATATTTTCAGTTCCACACATGTGGGTTCAAACCAGTTTTGGAATTTGAGCATCTGAAGATACTCACAGTGCCCACAAGGTAAAAGATGAACCTTCAGTGGTTCTTTCAAGTTTTCTACAGCATTTGGATTCCTGCTTTGATGTCCACCCAGCTCTGTCCTAACTGCTGCTCAGAAAACGGATGAAAGATTGCTCATTTTCATCTCAGTAACTATATATGACTTTAAACACAACTAAATATATCAGGTTATATATATTTACACTAAATGGCAGAAGGAAGAAAAGAGTAGAAAGTGCTTTAGTCACCAGTGTTACCTCTCATGTGAAGGGTGAATTGTCATAATTTATATTTGTATTTGTATCAAATCTAACCTTGCTAACTAATATACTATACATTGCACTTTGTTCTGGGGGCTGGGAGGACAGAAATTAAATATCATAACAAATTTTGGCCCAATTCTGTTTTGTTGAACTCTGAAATGTCATTTACAGAGCAAAACCTCATACACACGTACAACACTGAACAGGAATTCACAACAGTATATTTTAGATTTCACCCTGACAACTGCTCTGCAATCTAACTGGAAAATCAAGGCACTGATGGTTTAGTTTTAAAAAAATTCAAAATATATCACTTATAGGCAGCAAGTGCTCCAGTATCACAGTATGAACAATAGGATAAAAATGAAGATCCAGCCGGGGACTCTGCTGTTAATGCCAGCAGGATGTGCTAGGCAGAAGTAAGAACTAAGAATATAAAGTGCTGGCATGTCAAATATTAATAGCTTTGGGGTTTTTAAAGTAAAACTAAAAAGAAAGCTCTATGAGGGAAGCTGCCTGTATTTGCCTATACACGTGGGTACAGTTCTCTATAAAACACATTAATCTCTTTCTTCATTTATTTGCCTTTGCAGCTCTTGCTAAATGACTACACTGATGGTTCCCTCGACATGACAATCCTTGCCTACAGTCTTCAGTGTACTTTAAATTCCTTTTTTATGGCAGAAGACAAATCATATCTGCATATCTGAAAGAGCCCCACAAACCCCCTGCAGGCCCCAGTGGAGGCACCATCCCATGGCCAGGCAGACCTGTGGCAGCTCTGAGGGAACAATCCCATTCAAGAACAGCACAGACACAAGGGACAGTCCTGAGGTGAGAAGGGAAGAAAAATACAAGGCCTTGTTTTAAAAGGAAAAGGCTACTCAGTAAGAATGGCCAGGGTGCAACAGAACCAGGAGTCAGCAAAAGGTGCAGAAGAAAACCAGTCCCTAAGAGCTCTGATAATACAAAAGTTAAATGGTTCAGACATTTCTTGCCTCCACAATTAAACACTGAATAACCTATACATGCAAAAAGAGCTTTAAAATGCTGCAGTGCCAGAAAAATCCATACAGGAGATTTCTACACTGGACTACAGAGTGTGGGGAGCTCTGAAAGATGGGGGCTGTTCAAACCTCTCTAAAACCACAGGAGCTTCAGTCCCTCACCCCCAATTCTCTAGTCTGGGTTTAAAAAGCCACCTGGATTCTCCCCACTGGGTTTGGAGAGCACTGGGGATTCAAGAGCTGGAGTTAATGATTACCATAAGGGGCCACACAACTCAGCCAGCTGTGCAGTTGTTCCAAAGGAATTAATTCCAGTGGGATAGACTGGGTGGCAGACAGCCAGTCACCCAGCCCTCCACCACTGATGCTCAAACATAAAGCAGAAGACAACTGGTCTCAAAGCAGGCCAAAAAGCACAGAAACCAATCCATCAGAGCTCAGGAGGCTGTGAGCCAACAAACCCATTTTGCAAAAGGTAACCTCTACTTGGCAGATCTTGTGTGTTTCCTTCACACAGGACTCTCTTGGAAAGATCTGTTTCCCAGCCACATCAATCACAGCCCCCAAATCCCAGTGATGTCCTGCTAGGACTAAGTAACAGAATAGAAACTCTTTTCTCACCCTTCATATGTTCCTTTCCAGGCAGCACTGGGAAATTTTAGAAGGGCAGTATAGGGGAAAGAATTTACTTGGGTTGTCCAAGCTGTACCTACGGAGGGAATGGAGGATTCCAGGCCCCAGCCCTTTCCATCTGGTACTATTTACTGATCCCAAAGCTCATTCAGTGGCTCAGCAGGGGAGGGACTCACACTGCACTTGGCTGGCTCAAAACTGGTACACTGAAAAAGGCACATGACATATCGACATTAAATGTGCATTTGACAAGTGTTTTCTCCTCTCGAGCTCACAGCCCTGGCACAGAAACTGATCCTAAACCCACTCTTTACCAGTGAAAAATATCTGCCTCCTTTCAGAGCAGCAGGATGGGCCATGGAGGGCTTTACACCCAAATAATTCAGGGGTTTTCAAACCACCAGGAGTTTTTGCATCAATATTCTCACAGCACACAGCTAAAATTCTGGAAGTAAGAGGCTGACTGAGTTCATCCCTTTAGCACTCAGGACCAGTGAAAATTTTCCAGTGTGTGATTTACTGCCTGCCTGGTTCAGCTACCTTATAACTCCAAATACTTATTTCTATTTAACACTGCTGAAAGCTTCAGTCAGGATAAGGGCAGTTCAGGAGGCAAAGATGAACATATAAGGCAACTGGATGATATATGGAAAATGTGAATAAATCCAATTGCCATTGCAGCTGCAATGAACAATAATAACTTGACTTTAATCTGTACATACATATCATTTTTACATGACACTCTACAGTAAATAAGCATGGAATTGATGCTCTTTAAAGAGTAGTTTAAAAAGCCATGCTGAACATACTTCAACTAGTAAAAGAAATGAGTGAGGAAAAAAAAAAAGCTTTGATCCCAAGAATGAAACCTGAGACAGTTGCTCCTACGCATTTTCTATAATTTTTCTTCCTGGATGTGAGCAAAAGATTTTATTTCTCATGTATGGGAGACTGGCAACTGCAAAAAGGCCTTTCTCATTAAAACCCAAACATAAGACCATTCAGAATTAATAAACCTTATTACATATTTAAATATACATCTAGATAATATTTAATTTCTGGTGAAAATGGTCAGGTATTTTCAACACACTTTTTTCTTCTTTTTTATTACTAAGATTTGAAACTATTTTTCCAGTAAAAATCTAAAGATGTCAAATGTTCATGAGAGCAAGAGAGAAGTCTGTGATGTTGGTGTCAATATAACAAAATCCATTTTGGAGCATTGCATCAGGACCATTCAAGGGCATCCATTGATTTTGATTATTTGACTTCTGCAATAGATTGCTGGCATCTACAATGGGTTTCTCCAGTTGCACTTTCAAAGAAAATTCTTTAAAAACACAACCAGATACAGAGATAAGTGGTTTAAAAACACCTTGCTGAGCTGAAAAAGTTAAATCAAAGCCATTCTCACTGGCTTTAGAAGAAAAACTTGTGGCATGGACAGTGAGCTATACAAAATGCTCTCTTTACTCCATATTTTGAGGTTTTCAGTTGGAGCAATAATGACTTTGATTATAAGCCTCTAATAAAAATATAGACAGCAAGAAGGCCATGATTTGGAAATCCAAGAAACTTTATATATAAAAAGGAAAAAAAATGAAGAGGTTTCTTTCTTCTTCACATTTTCACCTGGTTTGACGGTTGGATAGATTTAATTAATGAGGGATTAACCTATATCATCTCCTACAGCTTTGGGAACGTTTACATACGTGACTGTGAGAACGAATTGTCAAAAACGGAAAAAAAAAATTAAAAAATAAAAAATAAAAATTTAAATATTTAAAAATAAAAAATAAAAATAAAAAAAAATATTTAAAAGTGAAGAGCCTTTGAGATTACTCCTTACATTCCCAATCTGCCTCAGTTCACAGCATCTGCAAACCATGCAGCTTCCAAACAATCCAGCAGGGTACAAAAACCAGACACACACACACAGAGCAACAGGTCCCATCCCTTCCCAGCTGCCAACTCCCCCATAATCTGCCAGGGCTGCTGGACACAAAGCTGGACAAAGGGGTTCGGGCACACGCCGGGCTCCAGCGGGGTGTTAATAAAGGGTCTGACAATGAACAAAAGAAATGTTGCCCTGGGGAAATGGATGGATGGATGGGCTGCATGGTCTGATGTGTGCTCTCCACTGGGCAGGAGCTGATCCCTCCCCACGCCCAGGGGGATTGCACATCACACCCAACATCATCCTGACAGCGAATAAACCCTCGGCTGGTGATGCTGAACCCCCAACACCGACATCCCCCTCCAGCATCACCTCGGCCTTTACACAGCCCAAAGTTTCCTTAACTACGCCGGGGACCACAAGCTTTTCCCGAGGCTCAACACACACCAGAATGAGTGTAAAACAAGAAGAAATTTCAGATTATTTCTCTGATTGGGACCCTCCAGCCTCAGGGTCGTGTCCCCCTGTCCCGGGACTTGCTCTCAGATCTGCTCCGTGTCCCAAGCGCTCCTGCCAACGCTGCCAGGAGCCCTGGCACGGCCGTGTGCCTGCTGCATGCCCTTGGGCTGGGAAGGGAGCACCTGTCACCGGGATGATGTCCCCAGGGTCACCGTGTCCCCTCTGATTGACGCTCTCCGCACCCGGCTCTCCCCAAACCCCCCCAACCCACACAGGGAAAGGGCTCAGCAGCAAAACCCTCCTGCTGGGACATCTCCTCTTCCAGCCTGGGCAAAACCCGCTGCCGGGAGGCGGAGTGGGGTGGGCAAGGCACCGAGCCAGGGGAGTTTTATCACCTCCCGGAGCAGGGATGGGAAACTGGGGCTGACAGCGCGCCATGGAGTAGAACTGATGGGAAAACGCGAGCGGGGCAGAAGGAGCGCCAGGGGAGCCCCAAAAGAGGCACCAGAGGGCGGGAAGGGAAGCGGGAGATGCCGGGACTCACCTGGTACTCCTCCAGCTGGGCGCCGTGCTGGTCCTGCAGCGCCAGCATCTCCTGCTCCAGGCGCTCCCGCAGCGCGCACAGCTCCCGGCCCTGCCGCTGCAGCTCCTCCAGGTGCTGCCGGCACTGCCGGCTCTCCTCCCGCAGCAGCTCCACGTTCTCCCGGCTGCGCTGCGCCTCCTGCTCCTGCAGCACCTGGATCTGCTCCTGGTAGCGCAGCAGCGTCTCCCGGCAGCTCTGGTTGAGCAGCATCTCGTAGGTCTCCTCCAGCTCCTCCAGGCTCAGCCCGGCCAAGGGGGGAGGCAGGGCGGCCAGGTTCAGCCGCAGCTCCCGCATCTCCGCCGCCTCCCGCCGCTGCCGCTCGGCCATGTGCCCGTGCTCGGCCTGCAGCTCCAGCAGCAGCTCCTCCAGGGCCACGCACTCGCCCCGCAGCCGCTCCAGCAGCTTCTGCTGCCCGGCCAGCTCGGGCTCCAGGCGCCGCCGCATCCCCAGCACCTCCGCGCCCAGCGCCCGCAGCTCCTCCAGCTCCCGCCGCAGCCCGTCCCGCTCCAGCTCCGCCTCCAGCTTGGCCCGGCTCAGCTCCTCCAGCTGCATCCGCAGCCAGGCCAGCTCCTGCTCGGGGACCTGGAGCCCGATCAGCTCCTGCTCCCGCAGCTCCGCCAGCTCCCGCGCCAGAAAGCGGTTCTCCTCCTCCAGCTCCCGCACGCGGGTCACGAAGACCCGCAGGCGGGAGTTGAGCTCCTGCAGCTCCCTCTTCTCGTCGTATCCCGCTTCCCAGCGCCGCCACATCTTGCCGGGGCCGGGGGGTCGGGGCGCGGTGGCCCCGGGGCTGCGGGCGCGGAGCGGCTGCGGCGGGTCGGGGCTGCGGGGAGTGCGCGGCAAGGAGCAGGCCCCGCCCCTCTGGATAGGCTCCGCCCACCTGAACAATGTCCCGCCCATCGGGGCAGGCCCCGCCCACCGGAGCACCGCCCATCTGCGCTGCGGCGCCCCCTGGCGGACTCCTGGCGGCTCCCCTCAGATTCCTGCACGGGAATCTGAGCCCGCCTGAGGGAGCAGAGCCTCGCTTAAGGCGCAGAGCCCGCCTGAGGGAGCAGAGCCTCGCTTAAGGCGCAGAGCCCGCCTGAAGGAGCAGAGCCCGCCTGAGGGAGCAGAGCCCCCCTGAGGGAGCAGAGCCCGCCTGAGGGAGCAGAGCCCCCCTGAGGGAGCAGAGCCCGCCTGAGGGAGCAGAGCCCGGCTTAAGGCGCAGAGCACCGCTTAAGAGGCCAAGTGTAAAGCCTCCTTCAGAGAGCAAAGTCATTCTGAGGGAGCAAAGCCGGGCTCGGGAAGCAAAGTCGAGCTCATGGAGCTGAGTCCCGTTCAGGGAGCAAGGCCAGGCTTGTGATGTAAAGTCAAAGTCAGGGAGACAAATCCTTCCCGGAGAGCAAAACCGTGTTTAGTCAGGAGCCCAGCCCTGCTTAGGGAGCTCCAGCATTGCTCTCCTGATCCCCCTTCCTTGCCATTCTGGGGCGACACTGTTGGGGCTCATCCTGCTCTCCCAACACAGCCCCCGGTGTTTTCCTCCCCACGAAGCATTTCTGGATTTACCCTCTTTGCCATCACCTGCTGCTGTTACCACAACGTGGCTGGGCTTATATTTATATAAAGCGTCAAATACCACTTCATACATAACACTACTTTTAAGTGGAACACCTCCAGTTTTGACCTCGTGTCACAATCCCAAACCTTGGCCCGGCAGAAGGACATCTCCCCTCAGGGCCGAGGCGCCCGCAGCCTGTGCCCGCTCCTCCCGGCCTCATTCTGCACCATATAAGGGCTGGATCCAGCTGGATCCTTTCATTGACTGCCTGGAACTCAGCGAGGAGGCAGTGAAGCATCACACACCCTTGTATTATCTACCAAATTAGACAAAAAAAGACGAGGAGTGACTCATTTCAGCCTTTCTCATCTCTCCAGGCATTCTTCTCTCCCTCCCTGACACATGCACGTTTATATTTCACCCTGTGCTGCAGCGCTGGGAGTTTTGCAGAGATTTTGCTGCTTCACATAAGGCAGCAGAGCTCCCACCTCTGTGTTTGCCCCTTAGGACCACTCCCAAACAAAACTCTCTCGTGGAAAGGACTGGAATTTGGCACAAGCCCCACAAAGCTGGGGTCAGAGCACAGACACACCACACTGAGCTGCTCTGGACACTGCAACTCCTTCTCTGCTCTGTGTCATCCTTCCCAAAGCCTTCCCACAGCACTACACCTCCCTGCCCCTCAGAAAGGCTGAGTTTTGGCTGCTGCTTTGCTCTCTGCTGAGTAAGTTTTCTCCTAATCTCAGTAAAGCCTCCAGGATTTGAGCCTAACCAACACAGATAAATCGTTGGCTTTGGCCTAGAAGTCAGCCAATTTAGCCTTGGCAGATTTGCTCCCTCAGAGGTCACCGAGAAGCCGAGATTTACTAAAGGCACTTGTGTTTTCTTGGCTTTGTGGTCCAAGTCAAGTCCCTCGGTGACACTCTAGCATCTGCTGTTCTTTTATGAGGGGAAACCACTACGCTTCTGGGAAGAGGTGCCTTCCTGTGGTTTATGAGGCTTTTTCTGATGTCACTGTTGTCCTAAAAACCCCAAGTGACACTGCTGTCCACTCAGAGCGGCGCTGCTGCCCCGGCAGGGCTAAACAAGCTCCCAGGGGTTCACTGTGGGTGTCCAGCCAAATGTCCAAGCTCTCAGCCCCTTGTCATCTCTTCCTGACAACTTGACTGCTTTCTGGCTGCAACTGTGTTCATGATTTTTTTATTATTTCGTCATTGAAAACAGTAGAAAAAGCTGAATCTCTGCTTTTATGAAAAATCTCTGGTTTCTTGAAAAAACACTATAAGTAAATCTCTCTAGATGTGGGACAGCTTTCCAGGCTGGGGGATCTACTTCTCCATTGGCTGTATATGATGCCTCCTAATCCTGGGCCTGGATCAGCAATTGAGCAAGGAATTTGTGGGCTAGGACAGGAAATGCTTAAAGGAGAAAAGTTTGGGCAAGTCATTCCTGAGACAGATCTTGAAGTTTTGTGCCTGAGTTACAGCACTCAGTGAACCGTTGAGAATCCCTGTTTGGTACAAATATGTGGACACCTGAAATGCCCAGTGAATCACTGGAGTCCTTCTCCCTGAAAATTTTAATGAATTCATTTGCACCTGCAGAAAAAGGGAAAGAAACCTGATGTAGTCAACCAATGGTGGGCAAATTAAGAACTGCTGAAGGCTTTTGCTGCCACAGTTATTTCTCCTTGTCTGTGGGAAGAAACATGTTGGAGATCTTGACAGAAGGGAAAGTGAATACCTTTAGCACTTCCAAGGTGGAAGTATGGAACATCCCTCTTCCCAAGGTAAATCCCTGCTGCCAGAGGCCACATCCTGCCCCCAGGAATTCAGGTGTAATGCACAGGTAATAGAATTGAAGACTTGGGGAGGGGGAATTTACAATTTTCTTTGCCACTTCAGTGACAACTGAGGCAAATTGGGTCTCTGTGTTGCTTCAGCTCCAGTGAAGGTCTTGTGCTTTTGTGAGGCTCCTTGTCAGCATCCTCCAAACTACAAAGTGTCACCCTGGTAACTCTTAATCCTGCCTCAGCACAGCTTGTTCCATGTGCTCTCTCATCTGCAGAGTTTAAAGGATGGGGCTGTCACTGGGGAAATGTTCTGATTCCGACGTTCCTGGGATGGATTGACGTGAAGAAAACAGGGTTCATTAAAGTGGTGCAAGATGTTGTGATTGCTATTTATATGGGAGTTTCAAAACAGGTTTTTGTTTACAGACAGTTCCTGCAATTAGATCAGTGGAGGAACATTCCCCTGTGGTGGGTGGGAGTGTGAAGTGCAGTATTTCCCATCCTCACCTTTTGGTTTTCATGGCCACCCTGCTTTATAACAGAGAAAATAAAGCAAACACCAGGCATTGCCTGTTAAATGAATATCAGGTATGTTCCCAGTACCAGGCAAAGGTGGTGTTCTCTGCATCCTCTTTCTGGGGCTCTTAAAGCCTGAAGACCCTCAAAAACTGTCTAAAATGTTGCTGGGACAGGGAATGATTCTCCATGGGCTGGAACTGAGGGTCCTCTCTGCTTCCAGACCAGGGGAATGCTTTGCCATTCCCACAATCCCTGCAGCACTACACTGTCCTTTCTGACTTCACGGGGAGTTCCAGTTTCTGGATTTATTCTTTCTTTTAGGAAGATCAATTCCCTATATGCCTTCCTATCATATTTGCCCCCCTTTGGGTAAACTTTTGCACAGCAATAACCTGAAAGCGAGGGCTTGTCAGCAGAGCCATTAGTGCATCCTTACCTGCCACAGCCCCCAGAGCAGAGCTCGTCCTCCTGTGACCTTCAGATGTTTGAGGCACGAGCAGTGACCTGGTTCTCTTTTTGAAAGGCCTTTGAAAACAGGAGCCTTATTTGACTCGGTGCAGAAGGGCCTTTTTTTAGAAACTCCCTCGGAAATATTAATTTCAAAGACTGCAGAGTTTGTGATTAAGGTACTTTGTTGTCTCTATCAAGGTGATTTTCCTTCTTCGTGAGCAGTTTAGTCACTTTTGCCTGCATTTTACTGAGGCGCACTTGCAGAAGTGGCGGCCACCTCTAGATGGTGCGTTTTGCTCAGGAGAACTTTGTGCCCGGCCCTTTACATAACTTATCCTCCTTGTCTGAGGTTGCAAACACTCTCCAACCAAACCACACGGATTTTAGTAGTTCCTCGCTTTCTTAACTTGAGAAACTGGCTGCAGTAGTGGAAAAATAATATAAATATATAAAAAATATGCCTTAGATACTTAAAAAAGGTGTGTTATGTGGCACATTTGGTCGGACCTGTGAGGTATCTACTATGTGGCATATTGGCTATATAATTGTTGGCATTCCCTGTCTTCTGGGTTCATCCCTGTGCTAATTAAATTAAAACAGAATCTATTTTTTTTTAATACAAAACTGTGCTCTTGTACTTAAATGCAAGGAAAGAGGGAAGGAACAAAAATGTGTAATACCACAGAGATAAAATGATGGTGATGTTGCAATAACTTACTCCATCTATGGTATTTATACTTCTTTTCTCTGGACAGCATTTCCCTTCTCGAAGGAACAACACAAGATAATTTAACTGCTCCAGTTTTGGTCACTTTAGAAAAGCCATGAGGAGGATATAGAGAGTTAATATCATTAGTTTGGGGCTGGGCATAAAGGCCATTTGGTTTTGCTGCTTTTTGTTGTGGGTTATTTTATTTTATTTTTAAGAAATTGAGAGAACATGTAGTTGTCTTCAGTGTTCTTAGGCATAGGAATGGTACAGTTAAATTATCCAGGAGCAGAAAAGACACCAACCCACTGGCACTGTCCAGCTCTACAGACAATAATCAAAATGGAATAAGTGATAAAAATTCAATTAAATAAAAAAATCTGCTGGGCTTTCATAAGCTAAGATATTCTTCATAACACATGTAAGGAAATTGCTTGTGCTACTTCGATGGGTCCAAGATTCTCTCCGTGATTTCTAACCTGAAATTGCTGATTTTAGAAGCTTTTAAAAAGGCCACGTATGGAATAAACTTTTCCAGTGCATTATGAGTAATATCTACTGCTCCTGTTTTACATCTCAGCCTAGCGACAAGAACTTTCTTGTAAATAAGGGTTATTTCCACTAAAAGGCTATTATGAAGTTATCTTTGATGCCGAGGCTACAGTCTCAGCTCCCAAGCGTAAAAGAACACTTTAGGATATAAATAGCTTTGTTCCGCCTGCTTAAATACCCTGTTTTCTCCAGGAGCAGCCCTGGGAGGAGCGGGGACACAACCTGGGCTGCTTTGGCTGCTGCGTGCGACATTCCACGACATTCCGGCTGCCCCGGCAGGTCCCCGACAAAAAGGCCACGGGGCAGGACCCGGCCTTTCATGTGGTTATCGCAGGGTGTTGCTACAGGGTTTCACTGGGCTTTTACGAGGAGATTGTTCCTCCCGATAGCCCAGAGGCCCATAAATGCCATCAGAAGCGCCTCTCCCGCCAGCCCCTCTCCGGTTTTGTTTGATGTTCACCGGGGCTGAGCAGCCTCGTGGCTGTTGGTGGGTCCTGGTCTAATGTGATGCTTCTCCTTCACTGGTTTTGGATGCTGGAGGTCGGAGTTGAGATTCATTGTTGCATAATTTGAGTTTTTTCTTTTTTATTTTTTATTTTTTCTGATTTATATCCCCCAGTTTTGGCGTGGATGACAGATGTTCCTTGCTGCAACACAGGAGCCATTGGGAAAAGATGGCACTTGGAGCCTTTTTGGAGGACACCTCTGTCCCCCTCCCACTTCTTGGTCTTCTGGTCTTCTTCCACCTCCTACCCTCTGCCAGTGTCTCACTCCTCCCAGCCTCCCCCACTTTTGGGTTTCCCATTCACTCTCCTTGGAACCCCAACCCCTCCTGGTCTCCAATTCTTCTGCAAGCTCCCACTGCCTCTGGGCCTTCCACTGTGTTTTGGCCTCCCAACCCATCTTTGGCCCCCTGGTGTCCCACCCTCCCTTTCTGGCCTCCCATCCCACTATTCAGTGTCCTACCCACCTCCAGCCTCCAACCCCTTTTCTGCATCACAACCCTTCCCAAACTCCCACTCCTCTTTTTGGCCTGACACCCTCATTTTTGGCTGGACACCCTCTTTTTACAGCTGGACACTCCTCTTACACCCCTTTTTAAAGCCCTCATCATTTTGAACCTCTCTCTCCTTCCTTTCCTGGACTGCAGTCTTGTTTTCCTTTTGCTGCCTTTTTTTTTTTTTTTTTTTTTTTTTTTTTTTTTTTTTTTTTTTTTTTGCCTGTCTGCAACCCTGTTTTTAGCCTGGCACCCTATTTCAGCTGTTTTTCATCCTCTCACCCCTTTTTAGCCTTCTACACTGTTTTGGCCTCTAGCCTCCTCCTCCTGTCCTCCCACCCATGTTTTGACTGCCCCAGTTTGGGGGTTGGTGAAGGGCAGCACCGCATCTGGGCTATTTTAGATTCTGGAAAACACACCTGAGAGGCTGTTGATCACATTTTTTTAACAGCAGGTTGTTTGCAAGGAAACTGCTGAGAGCATTTGCACTCGGAATTTAATCAGTCCCGAAATATTCAGAGGAGCCTCAGCAACAGCGCTGCTCTTCTGCTGTCTGTCAGCCGGGCGTCTGTGCAGGGAGAAGTGGTAGATCTGCTCACACAGATGCTCCACCTCTGACTTCAGCTGTGTCATCCTGTTTTTCTGTGTCCCCACAATCTTTTGGATGTGTCTGACCATCAGCTGTAATTGTTATTTAAGGTTAAAAGCCTCTGTACCTCTTGGGAGAGGGTGGTAGCCCTGCCTCAGCTGGACAGGAGAGCCTGTGAGGGCAGCTCACAGGAGCCAGGCTGGTCTCTCATCTCCTCTTAGCCCTGGTAGAGCTTGGGTTAAACCTTCAAAATGGGAGTTTCCAGCCCATGTTATGATACAACATCCTCACCAAATTTTCCACACCCCATTCCACCCTCTGTGTCATTCTGGTTGGGAGCACACTGGCTGTTTCCACATAGGAGATAGGTTTTAAGGTTCTTCATGCACAAACAAATGCATTTCTCAAGCCATGCAAGGATTTTCAGTGTTGTATAAAGCAGTTGTGGGACAGACCTTGTCAAATTCATCCCAGTTTTGTCTCAGGTTTGTTTAAACTTCAAGCAATTGGATTGGCAGGACAAATCTTAACATTCCTTCTCCCATGCCCTTGCCCATTTTGATGGTCAGCTAAGGGGGATGAGTTTAATGTGTTATTCCAGTCATACTGACCATTAACCCATACTCATTTAGGACAATATTTAATCACAAGCTCAAAAAGCCTTGAAAGGAGTAATTTTTATAAATGATAGTCTGAGCCATTTGTCCTGCTGAAGGCCTTGAGGGTTAACAACAGGAACATCTGCAAGGCAGTTATTGTGGCAATCAATCCCAAAATACAAACAACTCAATAATTTATAACAGACCCCCACCATTAAATTGTACTGTGCTATTTTCATTTATCTCAGTGCTTATTATGGTGTTACACTGATTTTTAATAATCTCTCTGGCCTTTTCATTTGCCTGCTGGTGCTCGTCTGATTTAGCTCTGGTTTGGTATTGGAGAGTCTGTGAGCCAGGCTGGATCTACCATTTTAATTATTCCAATTCACTGGATGAAAAAAATCTGAATTAGGAAGTAACATTTAGCCATGTCAGAGTGATGAATTCCTGTCATTCAGAGGAACAAATAAATGCAGTTATTTTGTCTTTTCAGGGTTCAGTACTCCAGTATTCCAGCCCAAATGTTAATTTTTGCCCGCATTTTGCCCCTTATTAAGTCTACCTCAGAGAGAAAACTCACCTTTGCCAGCACCTCCAAAGCAGCACTTTTTTGGTACATTCAGAACTAAAACAATGATCTGGTTCCTGGTTTGAGATATTTTATAACACCAAAGCTCTCAACATTCCTGTGCCCTGGACACAGCCTCAGCTCTCAGGTGAAAGCTCCAGCTCTGTGGTCAAAGGGTGCAGAAGAAACACCCAGAAATTCATCCCTGTGAACAGCAGGTGTGAGGATAAGCAGACAGGAAAGAAGCACAAAGATATACTGTGATTTTTGGGCATTGATGCAACTCCTCTACAGCCTGAGGGCATCTGCATCCTTAGTCATGCAGCAGAGGTGACTTGTGCAGGGAATGTGGTTCCTGCATTTCCCTGTGTTGGGGTTCTGTCAGGTTTTCCTCGCTAGACAACATCTAAACGAGACAAGCGTGGGGGAAAAGCCCTGGGACAAACGTGTGAGGCAGTGCCAGAGGTTTCACAGGTGACACTTGTTATTTCTGAGCGAGAGCAGAGGCGGTGTTGGGAAGGGCGTTGTGTTGTGTTGTGTTGTGCTGTGCTGGCTGGGGTGACTTGGGAAAACGAGGTCACTGGGGATGTTGTGCAGCACCGGGGAGGTTTTACAGCCCAGCCGGGTGTGCAGCTCTGCAGCCTCGCCTGGGCTTTCTGCTTCTTACAGATTCAAGAAACCATTTCCCAGAGGAGTCAGATCAGGTGCTTGCTCAGGAGGATTCAGTGATTTGTTTTTTAGACATCTTTCACCAGTTACACAGATCTATATTTTAGAATGGAGGTCTTTCCACAGGCAGACTTCCTCACGCTCCTCCTGGTTCCCATCTCCCAGCAGTCAAGGCTGTGCTCCTGCTCCCTTGGCATTTCGGAGGGGTGGGCTGATCCCTGCCGCTGTTCGCGGAGAGGGCTGCGCTTCAGTCCCCATGGAAACAATTTGGAGAGTTTTCCAGCTTGTGTAGCATCGCCGAGCTGTGTTTTGCCTTCCTTTTCACTTCTATCAGGAGGGTGGCAAAGCCTTAACGCATTCATGTTTGAAAAGCACTTTGAGGTGCTTGAGGAAGGTGCTACAGAGGAGCGAAGTGTTATTACCCGGATTAACTGTTTCTGTTTTGCCCCGGAGTCACAGCTGTGAGTGTTGCTGTGCCCGCTGGAAGCGGGGTAAGGGAGCGAGGTCACCGTGTACCCGTGGCCTTCTGGGCAGCTCCTCTGCAGAGTCACCTCGACACCAATGGCAGGCTGAGCAGAACTTCCACGGCTGTAGCAAGGCAGGGAATACATTCAGGAAAGCTCAACGGCCTGATTTACACAGGCGAAATGGAGGGAATTCACCACAAGAAATGGCTCCGCACGTTTCAGGTGCAACAGGAGCACAAGCCAGGAGAGAGCTCAGGGCAGGGGGAACTGGGGATCTGGTGCTGCCTTGGATGTGAGGCCCCCCCAAAGCTCTGTTAGGAGACACTATTTATGCTGCTAAAATACCCATGTCAGGGGTGTTTATCCACTCGAGGCAGCTGCAGTTAGGCCAGTTCCTGCTCCTGACTGTGTGAGAGCAGAGTGCTCATGGACTGCTCTGAGCGCCCTGATGTGCTGTGGTGGGGTAAAACCACATACTTGTCTGGCACTCAGGAATGTAACATGCTAGGGCCTAAGGGATTTTACATTTCTATTCCCTACAGAGTGCCTCAGCACCTTCCCAGCACCTGCTGTGCTCCAGGCACAGCTAAACTCTGCTAAACCCATCTGTGCTTGGGCATCACTGCACAGCTCTGGCCACTTCTGCATCTATGAACTGGGCTCCAGTTTCCCCATCCCTCATTCCTCTACCTGCTTCCCACAGGGTGGGTCCCCTGCAAAATCCTCTCCAGTTTCTAGGCACACTGGCCTTCCCAGCTCTGGAAGAGGAGCCTGGAGCTGGTGACAAGGGTTCCTGAGGATCCTGCCAAGGGGTATTTTGTCTGGGCTGCCTTTTTCCTCCCCTCCTTCAATTCTGTTTTTGTTTGGTTTCATCATTTTTGTGGGGGCGGGATTGGTGGTTGATTGTATTTTTCTAAATTATTTTTCTAAACTTGTTATTTGTCACTTCCTGAAAAACAACATTATTAACAAACACCAGCTGAATCTGCACTGCCTACCTTGTTAAGAGTACAGTGAGCTGGGACCACATTACCCCATCTCTGCTCTTAGTTCCAGCAACAATTTAAAAATCCAGTTATAGACTGCTTGTTTCAACATTTAAACAAATCTTTTCCTATACATGCTGTCTCCAGTTCAGTGTGATCAGCTGAAAAAAAAATTGTACCAAAAATTGAAGGGATTGATTTCCATCTGTCAGGTCCTCACCTGCCAGGCTGCCCAAACCCTTGGAAGGGAGAGGCCATGGGACACACCAAGAGTGAGGGCAGCCAGAACGGGCCCTTTCTGTCACAGCAAGCTTTGGTCAGCTCAAAGCCACCCACGAGGACACCCTCACTTCATCCTCATCTTTGCTGGAAAGGCCCTGTGCCCTTCCAGCCTCTCCCCTTGCTCCTGGCCCCCAGCAGTGCCAGCTGCTGCCTCAGTTCCCCTTCCCCCTTCCGCAGATCCTGTCTGCGCTGCTGCAGTGATTCATTAACGCTTCAGAGACACCAGTCTGAGTGGAAAAACCCCAACCAAGCACCAGGTTGTGCCGCTCTGTACATTTTCTATAGTGACTCACGAGCCGGACCAGGTAACTCCCCTTTGCCTCTCACTTAGTCACTCTCTCCCTCCCGGACAGGCTGGTCTGACTCCTCACTTCACTTACTGCCCTGTTTTCTTTGCTCTTCCCTCCCCAGCCCATGCTCTACGTGTGAGCTTGAGGATGGGAAGTTCTCCCTCGCTGACCCGTGGCACACAATGAGGAGCAAAGGAAAACACTGACTGCAGCAACTTTGCCTGTGGAGGGACCACAGAGCAGAGCTGCCCCCCCTTCCCCGCTCGGGCCACGCACAAATTACTTTGTCATTGTGGCGAAACAAATAAGGCTTCGTTCTCATTACCATCCTGATGGGAGTAAACAAGTTTATTTACACTTGAGCACTGCTGAAGAATAAAGTCATAGAGAAAAGTTCAGGGTAGGTGGCCTGTCTTTGTCATTAGGGCCAGCTTTTACAAAATCACTGCCCGCTCGGCCAGACAGGCTGCTATTCAGGCAGGCCCGGGTTAATGAAAGTACGGTGTGTGCTTGTTAAAAGGAGGACTACAACACTTGTAATCATGGGTGGTCACATTTTTATTTAATGATACGTATCTTTCCTTTCTCCAGCCTTCCCTCGTAACCCTTTGCCTCCCACTCACCCATCCTTTTGCAGTGACTGATTATGAGTCGTCAACTAAAATCTGATACCGAGGCTACAACCAGCTAAACGCACTAAACAAGTGATTTGTATTTTAAAATAATCTTTTCATTAACAGCCCCGGGACTCTGTCAGAGCAAAAAGCCCTCAAAGCATGAGGGGCCCCACATGTGTAATCGCTGGAGCTAAGATAATAATAAAAGGACAACTACAAACAAACTTTCGGGAAGAAAGGGCTGCGAAACAGAACTGCTTCCTCTCTTTCAAGGCCTTCGTGTGGCCCCGGTGATAAATCTGTTGGGACAAGGATACTTCAAAGCCAGAGGTCGAGCTCTGCTCTCGTTTGTGCAAGTCTCCCAACTCGTGTCAATGGAGCTTCACCCAGGCAGGAGGCTCAGACCTGCTGTTCTGCTCTCATGAGTGCAGTGAAAGCCAAAGCCAGCCATGATGGGGAAAAATATCTGTGACACGACCTTGCTGAAGTGCTGAGTGCAACCAAGCTACACTAGAAAACCTCCTAATGTCTCGCAACTTTCTGTTAAAGACTAACCAGTCTGAAGTGCTCGTGTCTGGGCTGAGAAGTTCAAGCTCAATGGTATTTTTTTGGCATCTCTTGGGCATATTAATGATTTGCACAGAAGGATGAGCTCACACAAAGGCATCACTCACCCAGCATTTTCACCTGCCTGCTGCAGGCTGTTGCTTCTTTTTGTGGTCACGGACGGAAAGTTTGTCTGCCTAGAATGGCTGTCCCCACAGTCATTCTTGAACCTCACAGTCATTTTTGACAGAGGAGCAGAGATGTGAGGACATGAAATTTTTCTAGTTTTTAGAAAACCTGCAGCTGTGTGAGAAGCTGATGATTTGGTACATGTAAATTATCACTGTCACTTGGGTATCTTATTCACAAACATTTTCCACTGTCACTTAGGAAACTAAAATGCAATTACAGGCAGTTTTGGGAATGGGGAAGGGTCCCTTCTCAGTGACACTTTCCATTTGCTGGTCACCCCCATCCATTGAGGACAGGGAGAGAAAAATTCTTAAGACCAAGTGTTGTACAATGATATTATTTAGTTACAGTCTTTGTTTCTTTATGAGGTTGGGAAAGACCTCACCGTGGTGTTCCTGCCCTACCTGGTGCTTCCTTCACCCAGGAGGGGCCAAAAATATCAGTCCCCACATCCCCATCTGAGGCCTGGGGCAGCACTAGAGCAGGAAGAGCTGCCTCTGATACAGAGTGCAGAAGGAGCAACATGAACGTGTCACTGCCTGCCCCAGTGCTCCCAGCACTCTCTGGCCCTATTTTAACCTCTATTTCAAGGCATATTTATTATTCCAGAGGAAACAGCCTGTTGGCTCTATGAGTTATGATAAGAGAGTGAAGGAAGGACTTTCAAACTTGGGTCAAGCCTGAGCCTCAGCCTCTTTCAGGTTCAGCAATGAAATCTCAGGTGGCTGAAGGTACAATTCAGTCAGGGGGAATTAACTCCAGCAAGGCTCCCATTACTTTCCAAAGAGCTCAGGAGCTGGTGATGAGCATCACCAAGGGTTTGGTGGGGTGCTGAGGCTGTCCCAGGCAGGAGGAGGAAGGAGAGCATTGCTGAGGCTGCAGGTGGCAAACAGGGCACTGTGGCCTCTGAAGTAGTGCAGACTGATACATTTATTCAATAAATATGCTGAGATAACAGGCAATGCTGAAACAATGTGCATAACTAATACTCGTGGCTTAAAAATCGTCAACCTCCCCGGGCGCTTTGCACATATTAGTGAGCAACCTGTGGAGCACTGCTGCTCTCCCCAGTGGGAGGCAAACTGAGATCCAGAGGGTGAAGGATTCCATTCCCTGATGATGTCCCACAGTCTGGGAGCCCAATACGAGCCACTCTAAACTCAGGGGAATTCTTTGAAAAAAGGAAATGAGCACAAAGGGGTTAATGCGGAATGACAAGGAGCTGTATCTGTGTTTGCAGCAGGGATTAATTTGGGTGAAGACATTTCAAAGTGATAACGTGAACCTCTCCCTTTTTTCACTCCTTCATGCTCAGAGGCAGAAACAAACCCAAGCAGGGAATCAGGAGCAGCCAAGCCAAGGCCAGGTCGGATGGGGCTTTGAGCACCCCAGCCCAGTGGAATGTGATCCTGCCCATGGCAGGGATGTGGAATGAGATATCTTTAAGGTCCCTCCCATCCCAAACCCGTCTAGAATTCCATGATTCTATGATTTAAAGGCCTCCCCTGAGCTCTGCAGCTACCAAAGGCACCTGAAGGTTTTCCTTCACTTTCTTCTCATTTTTTTCCTGGCCTTTTCCCCATCATTTACAGCAAGCATCACCGGTGGTGTGAGGGTTAATGAATGCTCACACCTTGCCACAGCGAGGCAAAAACTTATGAGTCTTCATGTTGTCACGAAGGTGTTGCTGAGCTTACGCTGCATGAAATATCCCAGAACTCCTGCAAACTGTGGGATTTAAATTCACAGGCTATAATTACAGAGTCTCCGGCACCCTCCCACACTTCGCAATGCCTTCACAAGCGGGAGCAGCAGGAACACCTGTCCCGGGCTCCTGTGGGCTTGTAGGTCCTTGCCCGAAGCCAGGCAGGGCTTGCTCCCTGGAAGGAGGCTCCCAGCAAAGGGATGATGGGCTGGGAGGTCTGGACTCTCCTGGCTGTGTTTAGGGAACACCCCAAAGCAGAGTCAGCACCGTCACGTTTGCAAACAGGTGCTCACAGCCAGGTTAATTCGATGCCATTTCATAGTCAGCTGGATGACAGGCTTAAACATAAGGTTTGGTGAGTTTAGAGAAGCAAGAGAATGAAAATAACTTTCCTGGGATTGCTCCTTCCCAAGCGAGCCTGGGGAACATCACAGGGGTGAACCCCAGCAATGCTCCTGAGGCTCTTGGGGCTCCCTCAAATCAGCATCAGCACAGCAGAACTGGTACTAAGCTGGTTCCCTGGGTGGAGACCAGTGCTGGTCATGGATGTTGTGGTGTAAATCATGAGAACTGAGAAGGGGCAGGTTCAGTAGGGGGTGAGGGAATGGTTAAATTGGTATAAATCCCCAGTGACCAAAAATGCCATCCTGGGGTGATCTTAGCCTTTGTTAGACCAGCAGTGCTGTGTGTCAGGGAGAGTCCCAGAGGCTCTGAGGACAGAGTAGAGAGTCCTCTGAGGTTCCAGGCTGTCTGTTTTGCAGCGTGAATCCACCACAGCCAGAGCAGGTTCTCTCCATGGTGCACAGCAGGGTCTCCTTGGAGTGTTGTGGAGCTGGTTGGGAGCTGATGTCATGAGGGCTCTGCCCGGACTGGCACGGGCAGGCTTTGCACAGAGGTGGTTCTCTCTGCCTCTGGGGCACTTTTTGGAGAGCCTTCCACAGCACTCTGCCCTCCCTGCCCCTGCAGCTGAGCAGCAAGGCGAGGAGGAGGTGGTGGAGAAGGAGGAGGAGGAGGTGGAGGAGGATGGGATCTTCCCAGGGCCACCTCAGGAATGTGGCTACAGCCTTACCCTCCTCCTAAATCCTCCTGCCAAGTGGGTAAATGTAGAGGCTGGAGCTGCTGAGGATATCCACAGCCAACAGTCAAAATGCAGCAGCTCTGGTGATGGTGGAGCCTTGGGTTGTGTGGGGACAGGGACACCCCCATTGCGTGGGGTGAGTGCATTCATGCTGAAAAAGCTCCACAGTTCCTTCTCTATCCTTATGTGCTTAATTTTTTTTTTTTTATCCTGTGCTGATGCTTATCTCATCCCATAGTGATACGGGAGGGTGTTTCTCTTCATGATGAGTTTGAGAATTAATATTGGGTCCTCCTTTGTTGCAGAAAGTGCATTTAGTGCAGCCTTGCAGCAATGCCTGTCCCTGTATTTGCGTTTGCCTTCCCCCTCCACCCCTTGGTCCCTGCTGCAGCCCATTCTGCCAGGACCCCACACCGGGGATGAGCCTGTTCCTCCTCAGCCTTCAGCCCACCTGTGCCCGCAGCCATCTGCTCTGCCACCCCCTGGCTGCTCCAGCAACGAGTCCTGGAGCTGCAGGAAGGACCTGCACAGCCCCTCTGGCATCCCTGTGCACAAACATCCTCTGCATCCCAGAGGAGCAGAGGGGCTGTGGAGCCTCCCCAGTGGGAACAAGGGCCCTCTATGGCCTCTGCTCCAGCCTGTGCTGGTGGGACACGTGCTGGGTCATCAGAGTGGCCAACTGCAACCTCTGAGCAGCTCCTGCTCAGTCTGTGCTGGCATGACCCTGCCTGACCTTTCCACCACTTGTCTGACTCCTCTCTGCCCTGGATTTGGGCTGACACGGAACACCCCAAACACGACTCTCATTTACTGGCAGCCATTCTCACTGGAGCTCTGTCTTTATTAGCCCTTAGCAGTTGCTCCTCTGAGGTCTCACTCCGAGGTGACTGATGCAGAATCTGATAAAGGGCACCTGATATCACTGTGAATAGCTGATGTAAACTTAGCAGACAGTCCTGTGACACATCATGTGGGCAAATTAATAAACCCCTTCCCAATAAATTCAGCATATGTCCTATAATCCCAGATCAAGGGCATCTCTTATGTCAGCATCACTAAGTTAGCAACTCTGCTCCCCTGGGAATGCAGCACTGGGACTGTTCTGGTCAGAGGAATTCCTCCTCTTGCTGCTGTGACCACAGAACAGCAGCTCTGACTGCTGTGGGAGTCAGGTTTGTGCTGGGAGGTTGGACAGCTCAGGGACAGAGCAGTTCCAGCCCAGGGTTCTGGTTTTTGCAGAGTTTCAGGCTGAGGCCCCAGCAGCATGTGGGACACCAGGGTCCCCACCAGCCAGTGGGGTGTTCAGGGGAATGGCACCATTGGGACCAGCATTTCCCACTGGTTTCTCATCCCCACTGCTGAGGTTCCATCCTGCAGAGCTCCCGTGCTGCCACCGAGGTGGCCGAGCCCCCAGTGACCTCAAGTGCTCTGGGGGTTTCCCAGCAGGATCCCTGCATGGCCTGGGCTCTGCTGCTGCAAGAGGGTGACTCCACCCCACTGCACTGCTCAGAGTCTACTCTGGGCACCTCATCCCTTAGTTGTGCTTTTCTGTGGAAATAACATCCAATCCAGTGTGTGCTGGAGCAATGGGCAGCATCCCTCCCATGCCAGACATCAGACACTTCAAAAAGGGCTCATTCTACCCCCGGATTCTCATTGGGATCAACGTATGGTGGCCCCTCAAATGAGCTGTTTCAGTGATTATTTTGCCCTTGCCCAAACAGAAAAAGGAACCAGAGGGATATGAAAAAGGCAGACAGAGCGTTTGGTTTTTCAGAGTCCCCAGATGATCTGATTGAGGAACCTAAACACTTAAAGGAGGACTCAAGCCCATTTACTTGGCTTGGCATTTCTCACAGGACCGAGACATCGTTTGTGACGCTGCTCCAAATCACCCTCCCCAAATCACCCTCCCATCAGCCGGCGGCTCTCCCGGGGAGCGGCACAACTGCAGCGGCCTCGGGGCAACCCCACGGGGCCCGAGGGCCACCCACGGAGCTCTGCCTGCGCCAGGCTCTCTCCAGACGGCTGAGCCCAGCCCTGGGTGTCCCATCTGAGCTCCTTCAGGAGCAGCTCTGAGGTCCAAGGCTCTCTGCAGAGCCACCACCACGGTCCCTGCTCAGCCCTCACATCCTCCCCTGTGCTCTGTGAGATCCCCCCTCGGTCCTGTTTGCTCTCCAGGACCTCCTGCAGCACCCCCAGGAATCCTTCCCTGCACACTCCGCTTGCTCCTCGGCATCGTTCCCCAGCGGATATTTATTTGAAGGGTTTCATTAAATTATCTCACAACATCACTTGGTACACAACTACAAATTAATTTAGTCAGTTTGCATTTGGCTGACCTAATATTCATTATATTCCAGTCAAGTGGATGTGTTTGCTATTTGACGGGTTGTTCCACGATAAGATACGTGGTCCAAAGTACCGTACTTAGAACTAGAGGTAATATTTACAGACACTCCATGCAAATACTGCAATTACCTGATTAATTATAGCCCTTCTGTTTGGTTCTGCAGATCACACTCTTATCCCTCCCTTCCCCATTGCCATATTTGTCTATAATACATGAGAATAGCCTTTAGATCTCTACAAAGCAAAACTGGATGTTTTTGAAAGCCTAAACAATCTGTGGTCACTGCTCTCCCCAGTGCTGCGCCCGCCTGCAGTGGTTTGTTGTGGCTGGGATGCATGGAGCATTACCACTGCTGCATTTTAATAACAATCTCAGTCCAGGAGATTGGAAATTGGAATCTAAACATAGCCCTGGAGAAGGACGAAAAAGGAAGTCAAGAAGGACTTGGAAATAGTGTTAAATGTGCAGGAGAGCTGTAACTGCAGTTCCCCTTAACTGCAGGGATAAACACACTCAGACCGTGCTCTGGAGATGGACAGACAGACAGATGGACAAAGAAATCTTACTGTTATACAGCATTTCTCATCCTGGGATAAAAAACACTTAAAAACTCTGTGTAACTGAGCAAAATGCAGCTGCTGCAGCCTCCTGTCCCTGCAGCACCAGCACACATTATCAGCCAGTGCCTCTGCCCTTAGTTTACTTTATTTTTTATTTTTTTTTTAATTTAAAGTTAATTAGAAGGAAAGATTCAGGCATCGACATTTGGCTTCATTCTTGTCTGACACTGTGTTTTACCCTTCCAATGTCAATGAAGTAATTTGTGACAGAGTGGAGTCACTCCTCCAGTTTAGGAGGGCCTGGAGATGGGTTATTTTTGCAACCCAAGCAAAGGCAGAGATGTTTCCTGTGGCTCAGGAGGGAGGATGGCTCTACCCCACACCCCACTGATGTTCTCCATGGGGCAGCCTGGGCAGAGGTGACTCCACTGACCCAGTGGAGGAGCCCAAAGCAGAGCAGTGGGATGGAGCTCTGCCCTGAACAGTTGCCAGCAGCACTTGGCACATCATCATTGCAGCTAAACCCCCTGTCCATTCTCCTCAGAGCACAGTGTGACACTGGGGCAGGGCAGAGGAGAACCCTGTCCCTGGTTTGGCCACATTCCCAAATCTCTTTTCCACGTGGGAGAGCCACAGCACCTCTGTCCACTTAACAAAAAAGGTGATGACAAGGCTGGAGGACTGGAAAGCACTCCCAGCTTGATGGCATTGGCACAGGAGTGGGATTTGCTTAGGAGATGTCTGCATGAAAAAAGGAAGCAATGCAAAGGAGCAGTGGAGCTCAAACTGGCCTCATCACCCAGCTCAACCTTTTTCTTACCTTTGCAGGATCATCTCATCCTCCTCCCACTGCCACTTCATCCTCCCCTTGCCCAGCTGGGACTGGACACCTTCAGCCTCTGCTCTTTCTCACCTGCCTCCTGGTACAACTTTTCCCTCTCTACCTCTTCCCATGATCCCTGCTCAGTGCCAGCCTTCCTGCCCCCTGCCAGGAGGTTTCCTAGGGCCTTCCTTTTGTGCTTAAGCACCTTGCAGTCAGGGACCCTACAGCAATGCAGTCTCATTATCTGCCTGCCAAATCCATCAATGAGAGGATCTCCAAGGTGAAATAAAACCATGCATTACAAATGAAATGCTCTGCTGCTCTCCTTTGCCTCCTGCCATCACCGGAGATCTTTGTGGTTAGTCTGCAAGACAGCTCTTCCCTGCTAATTAACATTTAAAAGTCTTTCTCTCTCACCCTGCCACCGTGACACAGGGGCTGCTATCGCCCAGGTTGTTCCTTGAAATAATTCATCACTTGGGAAACATCAGAGGCTCAGTGTAATCCCACAGACCTGGCCTAAAACCAAATCTGTCCTCCTGCATTCCATACCGTAGTGTCTGCGAGGACTGGCTCAGGATGTCAACCAGATTTAATTCTCAGAAAACACCTTCCCAAACTGTGTGTGTCTGATTTTACAAGCAGGATTTTGTTTTTCACGTCAATAAATAGTCTGAGCAATGAAAACACTCTGTGTGACCTGTGAAAAATCACTGAATATATGCGTGTTTCCACCTCCCTGTTGCAATTCCACCCATTTTTGTAGCTGGGGAGAGAAATTGCCCTTTACTTTGCATATTTGCAGTGCTTAGTACAAGGGTCTAATTCCTCAAAGCTTTTCTCTTGTGCTAAAAAACACATGAAATATAATTTACCCACATCTTTATTGCCATAGGGGAGCAGAACTTGGGGGGCAAAGGGATTTGCTGAGCCCCCATTTCCATGGGGCCATGCTGCTGCTGTCAGGTCATGGTGAGCATTGCAAAAGGGCCCTCTAGCCACTCTGGGCATCAACCTCAGAGGGATGGTGCTCACCCTGTCCCCACCTGGTGACAAACCTGCAGAACCAGGGAAAACCCAACCTCTCCAGCTCACCCCCCATATCCTCAGGGCCCCAAATCACGCTGACAGTAGTTCCTGTTCTCTCTGTTCATGGACTCTTGCAGCAGCAATGAACTCTGGAGGTCTTAACAGTTCTGGTCCTGCCTCCTTTTCCTTCTAGTGATATTCCCACTGCCAGATGGAGAACAGATTGGTTTTCAGTGTAACCCAGCCATTACCCACCAACCGCTCCTGCCACGGAGCTGGTGGTGCTCAGGCTTTATGCAAACACCTCTGAGGCTTTTCTCAGCAGACACCAGGGATTTTGTACTCAGACCTGTGCTTCATTTAGTCAGGGGAAAAAACAATGGGGTGGATTTCCACAGCACTGGCTCAGCCTTGGAAGGTGGAGGAGAACTATTAAATCAATGAGTGTCAATGTCTCTGGTCTAAAGCAGCAGTTCCCCAACTCCCTTTGCTCAGGGACTATTGACATGACAGCAGGAGTGCTCTGGGGTTTGCTCCAGTTGTGCAGCTCTGTTGATTTGCCATGGGATGTGACGTGGGGCTCTGCAGGCAGGACCACGCACAGCTCTCACAGAGCAGAGTGTCTGTGCCACAGTGTGGCCACTGTCACCTCAGGAACAGGCCTGGCAAGGAAGCCTCCCTCGTTTTTTATGTTCTACAGCCTGGTTTTGGTCTTGCAGTGCTGACCTACAGCAAAAGCCCCTGAAGACTATTGGAAATAATCTCATAAATAGAGCAGCACCTTCTGGGAACGTCCACCTCGCTCCCCTCAGGGCACAGCAAGTCCCATGGCTGCTTTTATGGGATGTGTTGCTTGGACCAACAACCTCCTCTAAGAAGAAAGATCTTGCATCTACATTTGCTGTACAGGAGCCAAAATCTGGACTGTCCCACCAGGAGCTGCCTCTTGCTCTCGTTAGTGCACAGGAGAGTCAGGTTTAATCCACACTGGGTACACCTGTAAAGATCCTGCTCATGATATAAGATGTGAAGGGCCAAGTCTTGATGATTACTTGTATCCCTGGAAGTGTGAGCCTTGGAGAAAGAGTCACAGTTTTTGGGAGCAGATGATGACAGAACGGTAAATTACATAATGTCCCATAAACGGAGCCCGTTCCTAGCCCAATTACCCGTCCCAGCAGCCCCATGCAGTTGATTGCAGGATTATATAAAGGGCTTTTCATTAGTCAGAGAGTCACAAAGGGAGCTCTTTCCACGTCCTCCTTAGGATTACTTAACCACCACTCTGGACAAGACCAGCAGAGCATTATTCGGATGTGTCAGGACAATATCCACCAACCTTTCCTCCAGCACGTCCGCTCCGCTCCGGCATCATCCCGCAGAGGGTACAGGGACATGGTGGTGTGCTCTGACACAGGCTTACCCACACACCGTGTCCTGGGATGGAGGGAGGCCTGCTCTGCCTCTGCCAGGGCAAGACATCTCCAGCGTGGAGCTCCTGGAGCACTGGTGTGGGCTCAGTGATGGCAGCGAAACCCATCCTGCACCCAAAAACGTGTCCCCTGAGCACTGGTGAGCTGGCGGAGCTCCTCTGCTGTCACAGCCAAACAAATGCAGCGGCAGCACTTTGCAGATATTCCCCCCTTGTTCCTGCAACCCAGGGATTGACAGGCTTTTCCAATTTCCCCTGACCTGGTGTGTATAATAAAGATGCAGAGCACTTGTGACAGCACTGGAATCGTGATGCTGCTGCCACACTGGAGGACGTGGCCAGGGAAGCAGGTCATAATCACGTCCTTATCGCTGCCTGCTGATGTGACCTTAGAGAAGTTGCCTAATATAGCTCGTCCGCATTTCCCTCTCCCCGTGGCAGAGATAATAACAGTTCCTGGGTGTTGCAGAACTCATTCATTCCCATTTGTTTCTGGTATCTCAGATTATCAAAGAGCAGTCAGGAGGAAGACTGGCAAAGAACAAGCTCTTATTCACTTGTCAGTTAGGAACAGTTCCCTATTTTAGACTAAAAATGGTGGGGGGGGGGAAATAATCCTGGGAGAGGTTGTTCTTTGGCTTTTCCTGCCGCTCAATTTAAAAACTCCCCCAGCCTCCACCCCGCCGTGGCTGGGGTGAAATGTTGACCATTTCACAGAGCACCAAATTGGTGTCTTCCCTCCCCTGGCAGGAATGACAATGCAAACAAAAATAGATAATGCATTTAAAAAATCTCCAGTGGATCGTCATGGCGATAAATAATTGTAGCATGTTGCCATAGTAACTCTGGCTGTAATAAAGAGAGGCCTATCTGCAGCTTAGCTAAATTTAGTTGTTCCAAACTATTAAAAATATTTTCAAATACTCTGGTAACTCTTTTTAACATTTTCTGGGGTTGGAAGCAAGACTTAATCTTCATTCATGCCTTTGTGTTGTCTCCATATTCCAAATACACTTCATCACTGAAATAATCAATGCCATCCAATTAAAAAGTTGTTAAACTGAGGAAATTGCTGAGGATCTTTCTGTTTCCCACCTCTTCGAGCCTTTTCACCTGGAAGTATAAAATCTGTCCATAGAAGCACCAGCATGTACTGGTGGGCACTGGGAGAAGAGAGGGGAAAGAACCTGTGTATGAGTGTTTTTTGGGGGGGAATGGATTTGGGGGCCTGAGCGCTCAGCTAACACAGAGGAGTGTGGGGGTGCTGTGCAGACCAGATGGGATCTCTCCAGTCCCAAACTGGGTTGGGTGTAACTTTCCCAGTTACTTGTCTTGTTTAAAGCAAAGCCATATCTAATGACATTTAGACACTGCTCAAAAGTCCCAAATCCCTCCCTGCCTCCCTCAGCCTGCTGCCTGTTTAAACTGACAACTACATCCTGTCTGAAAACATTTCCTCTACCAAATGGGCTTTATTTTCCTAGAAAGAAGCCTTAACACCTGTAATTCCTGATTTTTTCAGCCTTTGACATGAGTTGGTCTCTTTCAGCTACATCCCTCTGGAAGGAGGAATGGCAACACACTGCAGGGGATATTAAATTTAATTCATTTTCTTGGTGGTGCTACCTTTGGGCTGAAAAACCCCGAGTTCCCCTTCAGCCCCGTTGTTCTGCTGCTCCTCAGGTCCCTGGGGACAGGCTTTCCAGGTTGCCAGCTCTCAAAGGCACTTACTGCCTGGCTGATTCTGCCTCTTTGGCTTCACGTTTCTGAGCTTATCTGGCTCCAGGACAGCAAAACTTCCGGAACCGGAGACTTTAATGGGAGCGCTCGATAACCGGCGCTGCGGTTTCCCCAAAAAACATCGGCACAACCACTTGGGACACAGAGCCACGGCCTGAAGGATGAGGCCTCCTCCCCAGCCTCCCCCTCAGGACCCTTCCTTGCAGCTTTTTGCAGGGTCAGGTTGCTGGAGTGCTCTGAGGTTTCTTCGTTCCTCAATGGAAAGGTGGTTTCCAGCTGCGCCGATGTAGGTTTTTTCCTGCAGAGGATGAGTTTAAGCCTCGTGTCTGAGATGTCTGCAGAGCAGCAAAGGGAGTCTGTGCCATGGTCTGGGCTCTGTCCTGCCAGTGCTGGCAGCAGCAGATCCCTCTTGTTGTGGCGGGACCTGCTGGCTTGCCCAGGACACCTCTCTGTCCATCTCAGGAAGGTTAAAATCAGCCCTTGCTGTCTTGCTTGAATTTCCTAAGCCACAGAGTCAGAGAATCCCAGAATGGTTTGTGTTAGAAGGGATCTCAAAGCTCATCTCTAGCCCCCTGTCACAGACAGGGACACCTTCCCCAAGACCAGGGTGTTCAAAGCCTCATCTGGGCTGGCCTTGAAACATGTTAATGACCCTCTTCCACAAGCAAAGCCACGTTTCTAAAAGGCACTTTGTTCATGGTGTTCTGTGTCTGAAAAGAAACAAGAGCAAGTCATTCCATTGTTTTCTTACTGACAAGAGACTGCAGCCTATGGCTTGAAAACAACACAGCATAAAAACAGGATGAGCAGCTCCGTAGGCAGAAATACTTAATTTCCAAATAACCGCATGATTTAGGAAAAAAAAAAAAAGAAACTATGCATGCCTGCTTGCTCCGATGCAAAACCAGAGGAAAACATTTGGAGTGCTCTTAACACATCAGTGCCTGTAATTATGGGAGGTTTTCTTCCCTGAGTGCCCTAAAAATCCACTGAAGTCAAGGAGAGGGCAGGAAATGCAGCCGCCAGCTCGAGGCAGGGAGAAGGGCGGGTGATCCCGGTGCTGAACAGCCCCAGAGGTTTGTTGAACCTTTATCCTGGACTTTTAGTAGGACCTTGGGGAAAATCACCTGCCAATGTGCTGCTGCCAAGCTGCAGAACGAGACTAATGCACTTCCCTGTCACCCCTGCGGGTCCCTGGGAGGGTCAGTGCAGCAGGGGAGGTGTTGGGTGTGTGTTCATCACCCAGCCCGGGCTCCAGCCAAGCCTCGGCCACACCGTCAGGGACAGTAAATGACAACTCTTGGGTCCTGCCTTCCCTGGGCTGGCCAGCAGCATAGTTTTCCCCATCAGGACCCTGCTGACCTCCCTCTCCAAGCTTTGTGGCAGTGACTGGGATGTGTCTGAGCACTTGTTTGAACTGACAAATGGCCAGATTTTACTGCTGCACGAGGCAGTCCTGGGGCTGGAGCCTTCACCCCTTGGCAGGTGTTGCTCATTCCCCTGTGCCCACAGCCCTGGGGAAGCTCCGTGGCAGTGCAGGCTCGTTCCTCCCAACCTTTGTGTTATCACTTCCCCTCCTTGTCCTTCCTGTCCTCCCCTCGTGTGCAGTGACACCCCAGCAGTGACACCCAAGCAGTGACATCTATCCCAGCAGTGACACCCCAGCAGTGACATCTATCTCAGCAGTGACATCCCAACAGTGACACACACCCAACAGTGACACCCAGCAATGACTCCCAACAGTGACACCCCAGCAGTGACACCCATCCCAGCAGTGCCACCCCAACAGTGACACCACAGCAGTGACACTCCAGCAGTGACTGACACCCAAGAGTGACACCGCAGCAGTGACACCCCAGCAGTGACACCCCAGCAGTGGCATCCCAGCAGTGACACCCATCCCAGCAGTGCCACCCCAGCAGTGACACCCCAGCAGTGGCATCCCAGCAGTGACACCCATCCCAGCAGTGACACCCCAACAGTGACTGACACCCAACAATAACACCCAGCAGTGACACACAGCAGTGACACACAGCAGTGACACCACAGCAGTGACACTCCAGCAGTGGCACCCATCCCAGCAGTGGCACCCATCTCAGCAGTGACACCAAACAGTGACACTCCAGCAATGTCACCCAGCAGTGACACCCATCCTAACAATAACACCCAGCAGTGACACCCAACAGTGATGCCACAGCAGTGACACTCCAGCAGTGACACCCATCCCAGCAGTGACTGACACCCAACAGTGACACCACAGCAGTGACACCCCAGCAGTGACACTCCAGCAGTGACACACAACAGTGACACCCCAGCAGTGACACCCATCCCAGCAGTGACACACAACAGTGACAGTGCCATCCCAGCAGTGACACTCCACCAGTGACATCCCACCCTCTTCTGGCACTGCCAGGAGCTCCCAGGGCTGGACCCTAACACCCTTGTGAGGCAGCAGGAAGGGATGCTCTGCCTTTCCCGTGGGACAACGTCATTTTTTAGGGACAAACCAGAAGGTGACACACGATGTCAAGGCTCTGCCCTGGGCTGTGGGGGTGGCTGGGGTGACACAAGGGAACACCTGCAGTGTGGGCAGCACAAAGCCCTGCACAGGGGGCTCCCGGTGCCCTCATTTCCATGAGAAAACCGTGGAGCAGGAAGCAAAATCCTGCCTCCTTCACGTTCTGTTGTGACTGATATTTTGGATATCAGCTCTAAATTAAGTTTTAAAAATAGAGCAGTGGTCTTTTTTTTTTTTTTTTTTTTTTTTTTTCCTCTCTTATTATAAACAGAAATTATTCTCTCATGGAAATATTTAACCTCAAATGGACCCTCATCTAATTTTTGCTGTGTGTATTATAGCCTGTGAAATAGGAATGAGCATCACTGATAGAACTCCATATGATTGTGGAGCTGTGATGGGGCAGCTGGAAAAGCCTCGGCTGTTTGGATAAAGAACTGAAAATTCTGATATTGTCCTGATCTTGATTTGAGTGATCCCAACCTCTGAGGCTTGGAATATTGGCTCAGAAAGCTCTGGGAATTGTCCCTCTTTGTTGGATTTTATTGTTTCTGGCCCTGGTCATGGCTGCAATCAGGAAACAGAAGAGTCAATGGGAAAAATGGGTAACAGGTTGAAAAGTGACTAATTTGCTTGCAAAAAGGAAAAAAAAAAAAAAAAAAAGGAAAACTAATTTTAAAACATTAAGTTTACACTTTAATTTTTTCAGGTTATTAAAAACTTCTCTAATGCAGTGTGTTGGAATTAATATTTCCTTTTTTGATGCAACCCTAAGTAATATATTTATTATTATATTATATAAATATTGATTTATCATATGATATACATATACATATATATGAAATACATAAGAAATATACCATATTAAGTTGAATGTGGGTCCCTCCCAGCTCAGGATATTCTGTGACTCTGTGAATATAGACAATATAAAAAAATGCATAAAATAGAACCGTGATGGGAAAATGTTGCCTGACCCTACAGAAAAGTATGGTTTTGTTTTCCTTTAATTTGAGCCAGTAGTTTTGACTTAAAATCAAAATGATACTTTAAGCAAATCTTACCAATCCTGCAAACAGTTCCTGAAAACCACTGTGACTTAATCAGGTTGGGGAATTCAAGGATTATCTTTTTGGCTCTGGATCTCTCCAGCTCCTGGGACAGTGGCATCACATTTCATGGCTGGGTTTTCCAGACATTATTCTAAGGCTCATCGAATCAGGGCCTTGTTTAGGCTGGAAAAGACCTCTGAGATCTTTAAAACCAGTGATCATAATCCTAACCAAGGCTGATAGGGCTGTGTAAGGACAGTATTGAAGTATCAGGAGGAAAGAAGGGAAGTTTCTAAGAAGTTTTTTTTTAATTTTTGAAGCTCTTTAAACCTCTAAGAAAATTTTCAGACCCCTCACTTACACCTGCAAATCTATTTATGCAATTGGGGGGGAATAAATAGGTGCGTTAATCAAACTGTACAAAGTTTGCTACTTTTAAATATTCCATTAATTTTTTTGGTTACTCCTCGTGCCCCATGTTCCAAATCAGAGATTTTTACTGTGGCCCTGGTTACCCACGGGAGGGACACAGAGGGTCAGGCTCTGCCTCCTTTAAAAACAGCCCCAGCACCACCCTGGGGAATGTCCCAGCAGTGGGTGCTGGTTGGAAATTTGGAGGCTGCAAATAGCAGGGAGGATTTAAAAATAAAGGGGTACAAATATACCAGAGAGTAAATCAGAGAAAATCAGTTTTCCAGTTGGATTGCTGTTAAAAAAAGCCGCGTTTCTGATGGACTCACCCTCCAGGGTTCCTCGCAGTGACTTCACACAAACACAGCTCCACTGGTGCAGCACTTACACCTGATTTACTCTCGTAGTATGAGGTGGAAATTGGATCTATCTCAGGGCAAAGCCTGGTGCCCGTTTCCAGATAAATCCCTGTTACACTCAGAGGGGAAATTAACTTTGTGAACAATACATGTACAGCACTGATTTTCACAAAGCCTCTGCAGAAGCCTATTGGAAAATGGAATAGGTTTAATTCCACTTACTGGATACTCCCTGAAAAATCCTAAATTGGAAAACCCCAGGATTTTTGTAAAGGAAACAAAGAAAACAGAAATATCCCGTTAGTCTGAAAAAAACAAAAAAAACCCAAAACAATCATCAGTAGAGTCCTCTGGTCAATTGACTGGTACATCCTTTGGAAAGCGGTTTCACTGTAGAAATTGATTGTAGTCTTTGTAAGATTTACATTATAAAAAGAAAATATTAAAATAAGTTACTATTATTAAAAATGTTAAAATAGTTACAATTAATGCCTCTTCATGAAATGAACAGATAAATATTTCCATTGAAAATGTCAAAACTGTTCTGAAGCATAAATAGAATATTGCAAATGAAAGACCAATTCTATTGGTCCATTTCCACTGGAGTTTTCCTACTTTTACACATGGTACTTTTAGGGTAGAAATAATGTAATTTAATTTCAGCAATGCATTAATTTTTTTTTTTTTTTTTTTGCTTGTGGGCAAGGTGTTTTAATATAGAAATAACTAAATAAATTATGTTGGTTTTTTTTTTTAGAGCAAGAAAATAAAACAGTTGAATAATCAAAGAGCTACGTATGATGAAAACAGAGATAATTCTGTGGGACATCATTATTATTAGTTATGTTATTTAATAATTCTATTGCTTTTTGGGTGCCCAGCATTTAATTTTTGAGCGGTATGCTCTCTGCTTAGCTAAACAGAGATTAATTTATATTCTGCAATAAAATGTTATCTACTATCTTGGGGTTTTTTTTATTGTCTATTTAAAACCACCCAGAGATGAGAAATTGCTCCGTGTCTCATGTTCATTTTACACAACATATAATTTAAAATATATGCAAGGGCTGAGCTCTCTTTGTAGGTTCTCAAATACCCAACACCCATCATTGCTTTGAAGTAATAACAATAATAAAAAAAATGCCATTAAGCCATTTGGATGCCAGAATCATCCTGGGAGGGAAATAATTCTCAGATAGACAGAAAAGGGTTAATGATGACAAGTGTGTGCTTGAGCTTCCTGTTAAAAAAAATATAGAAAAGTAAAAAAGAGATGTTTATGAGCAATTACAGAATCACAGAATTGTTAAGGTTAGAAAAGACTTTTAAGATCATCGAGTCCAACCATGAAATGCTGCTCCCTGGCTAAACCAGGCAGAGGGTGAGCACGTTTTGAGAGGGGGATGAAGGTTGCAAGGACAAGATTTAAAGCACCCACATGGTGTGTGACTGGTCTGTGCTCTGTTAAAATTATAAATTTAATTTTCTGAGCATCCCAGGCTGCAGAGCTGAGCCATGCACTGAGGGGCAGAGTTGAGAGAGCAGCTTGGAGATCTCAGAGATGGTGTTCAGGAGAAGCTGCCTCCAGCCCAACCTCCTCCCATTCACACCAGAAGACTTCCAGGGTGGCTTTAAACATGCTCTGCACCTCCAGGGCTCCTGGAAATTCGCCAGCATTTGTCTTGATGTCAGAAAGCTACATCATGAGTGCTACATCATAAAAATAACAGCATCACTGAATCACTAGACTCAGAAAATACCTCCAAATCATCCATCCCAGCCTTCAGTCTGATGTAGGAAGTGATCCAGCCACAGTAAGATGCATAAAGAGATAATCTCTTTTAGATTTTTTTTTTCCCTCAGCCTGGTGCAGAAAACTCTAAGAAAGGACCAAACTTTGAGTCACTGCGAGAGATGGCTCCAGATGAAAGGAGATCTGGGCTGTACCAAAGCGAAAGCTCTGGCTGATGGGATCTGTAGGAAAGAGGCGAGGAGGAGCACAGGGAGTGAGCTGCTACCTGCAGCAAGTGATAATCAGTGATAAATGGTGTCCTGCTGATCCCCACGTTTCACTTGGGAGGATCCTCCACAGCCAGTGGGAGGCTCAGATGCAAAGGGAACCTGCTTTCCAGAGCTGCCAGGACAGTATTCATAAGGCAAAGCTGATGGCCCAGTATTTAAACACCTCACTGATGGGCTTTTAATTAAACAGGAGAGGGTGGCTGGATCCCGGTGTGCAGCCTGGGCTGCCCCGGGCTCAGTCCCAGCCTCTTCCCTGGATTTGCCAAACACTTGAGCATTTGCTGACTTGGGGTTAGGGAAGGTGGAGGCACCCAAAGAGCCTCATTGACTCATGATATTTTCCAGCCCGGCTTGTTTGTTTTCATTGTGCACACAAGTCCTGTTTACCTGGATCAAAGACGGCAGAATCAACAACAACACTCTGCAGACAGGGACTTGCAAAATTCCTACCGAAGGCACGACTGTGCCCAGACCTGCAGCTCCTGCTCTTCCCCCTTCCTCTCTCTTTCTGCCCCTGCATTGTTCCTGCCTCACCCAGCCCTTACTGAGCCCTGTCTGCCAGCCCCCCAGCCCCCAGCTGTTTTTCTCAAAAGTGGCACAGTGAAATCCAGATTTCCCTGGCAGGACCAGCAGCAGCAGATGGGAGGAAGGAGGTGCACAGGCGTTGGAAGCTCCTGTTGCCCTGCTCATGGTGTACCTGCTCCTCTCACCCCTCTGGCCTCACAGCCACCGCTGGATTTTCAGCCCTGCAGTAACACCCCCTTGCCATGATTTATGGAATGAGGCCACTCCATGGTGTATTCCCCACCAAGGGGCTCCCCTGGCAGAGCACACAGCTGGCAGCCTGTCCTCCCTGCACTAGAGTCTGCTCAGCTTTTGGGGTTCAGGGAGAAGCAGAAAATTAATTAGGACAATCCTGAAATTCTGAGCTTACAGTTGGTCCCGAGCAAGTTTCTGCACAGCCCCAGAGCACAAACTCTTCACCACCCAGATTAGGATCTTCTGTCTGCTCCAGCCTCTGGAAAGCTTCTGCTCATGCACTCCTTGGAGGAGCCATCTCAGACACCCAGAGCGTGGGGTAACAACAGAATTTAAAGTGGAGAGTTATGCAAAATCCTTCTGCAGTTCAGGGCTGTGATGCAACGGTGCAGCCTCGAGCAGCTCTTGCACAGGTTTGTGCAGTGGTTGCAGCACTGAGGATGAACCTTGGGCAACGTCAGTGGCCTCAAGCAGCCCTGCCAGCCCTCAGAGGGCAGACAGGAGGAAAGAAATGTCATTTTCTTTTTAAAATTCTTTGTTCTCTAGGCCCATTTTAATTGTTTCAATTGAAAGGCCGTCAGTACTTTAGTTTAGGTTCCTTTTGTCCAGCTGAAGTCTGTGGCAGCTTCTCCATCTGATCACAAGGGTGATTTTGTATGGGAAAGGCACTGGGGGAAGTTATGCTCATGCTAAGGAAGATGGTGTCAAGGGGATGCCCACCTGTGTTGGGAAAGATGGGACAGGAAGGGCTTACAGATATGATTGCCTGGTAAGAAATACTGGAGATGTTTCTAGAATATCTCAAGTCTGCAGAGTTCCTTCTCCCCGCTGTTCACAGATGTTCCTACACACCTGTGCTCCTGTCTCCAGACTTCACAACTCCAAACAATTCCCATCACACACCTTTCATTTCGTTTCCCCTCAGCACCCCAGTTTGGAAGACTTTATGAATAATCAAAGCAAAGCAAAGCAAAGGGACCAATGCAGAGCATCAGCGCCCAGGGCAGAGCTGGGAGAACGGGCTGCAATAAATGTGTGTAAGATAAGCAGCCCCTCTTTGCAGCGGAGCAGAGCCTGGGCTCTTGGGGATTTTCCTTCTCTTCGCTCAGGATGAATGAGTTTCCCTTTGAGGCTCCAGGTTCCCCCGGCAGAATCCACCCCAGGTCTTGGCGCGATCCCCGCCCTGTGTCATGGGCAAAGTATGCGGCACCCCAAAACCCGGAGCGGAGCCGGCCCGCGGGATCGGGACCCGGCGGGAGCGGCCGGGGGCAGTCCCGGGACAGGGACCCGGGGGAGACATCCAGGAGCATCCCAACATCCCAGCGAGCTGCGGGCTCCTCTCCAGCCCCCCGAGCTGCGGCTGGGCCTGGGCTGCCGGTGCCCCAAGACTCAGACACACACACCCAGGCGAGCAGAATGATTTCCATGCCTCCCGTGGGATGTGGGTGGTCCCGGCGCCAGGAACGCGAGCGGTGGGATCCGCGCTGGGAACACCGCGCTTGGATCCTGCTGGAGGCCACTGAGCCCGGAGCATCCCGGCTCGTCCCTCTTTCCTCACTCTTCTCATCGAACTGATTTCTCCCAAAGTAAACTTCCCTAAAATCACAAAAGAGAGGCATTTTTTCTTTTTTTTTTTTTTTTTTTTTTTTTTTTTGCCTCCCCCACGCCAACAAAAAAGAATAAAAAGAAAAAGAATAAAGCGCGGCGAAAACCCCCCCGGTGCCTCCCCACGACACAGATTTACATCTCTGAGTCAGATCTCTGCAGCTCCCCTGCATATGGTCCGCATGAGATGCAGTTCCTGGCTAGTGACTCACTCAACGCCAATAGAAAGGAGCCCTTTCAGACGGTTCCAGCAAGGAAACATCCCGAATTTTGCCATCTGGGGCTCGGCGGGATGAGGGACACAGCCCGGGCTGGTCCAGCCCGACCCGGCTCTCCTGGGATGAGTCAGGAGCTCTCCAGGATCCTCTCCCATTTCTTCAAGAGTTTCTTAAAAATCCGTCTTTCTGCCTGATTTCTGTTGTGGTCAAAACGGATGTCTAAGGTTACAAAAATTGAAAGAGATAAGAAGAATGGGTTTATCTCTTTCTTTGCAGGTTGTTTACTTGGTTCATTCGATATCGCTTTGCGGAGAGGGTGTTTGGTTTCAGTGTTTCCACTGTGCGGTCACTCGGGGAGTTTCCTTTTGTTCTTCGTCTGGGTTTGTTGTTTTTTCTTTTTTTCACATAGTGATGTACAGAGAGTGAGAGGGAAAAGCCTTTTAAACCTGGTGGTTAAAGCCACAAAAAAAAACCTGGCAGGTGGACTCACACATGTCAAGTCACAGATACGAAATCCAATCAGCTACTCATTAATAAAAGAAGAATTTATTGTGGAATTGATTAAATTTCCAGTGGACATTATGGTAGATGAGCTCATGGTCAGATCTGTGGTGTCGGGTTTGCATGACATTTAGACTGCTTTTTTTTTAAATTTATTTTTTAGGGAGGGGAGTTTTGAAAATTTTAAGTCACTTTAAATACATGTAATTCAGCTGTCCTTATGAAAGACAAATAGTCATGGTAGGGAAAATTGCTGAAATCACATCATGTAGAATTTTTCACAAAGATGGTTATCAGAAACCCCACAGAAACTCGTGTCTTGATTTTGTGGGCTGTGCTGGTCCCCTCCACTTTTTCCCTTTGTACACTCAAGAATTTCGAATTCAGAACCTGGAAATAATCCTCTGTAACTGAGCAAACAGACCGAAAAAAGTCTCAGGAATTAATTCACATAGCTATCTTTAACCTCTCTTCTTTTTATTTAAAAGAGTAATATGAGATCCAAGGCCATTTAATTAATTGGAAATTGTTACACTTAAGCGTGTGCAAAGGAGGGATCAAAAGGGATGCTACAGCCATTAAATAATCAAATAGCAATACCATTAAGTAAGTGATTAGTATGTGCAATAAATGGCCAGACTGTGCTAATGAGATCTCCCATATACCCTAAATCAGGTCTGATCCTTTGCACAGGAAAGATCACCTCGTGTGTTGATTCCCTGTTGAGGGATGAGAGCATTTCCTTCCCTTTTCCAGGATATCTCCTACATGCACAACATCTTCTAGCCAGCCTCAAGTCCCAGCATTTGTATTCTCAGCAGTTCTTTTTCTAGGAAAGACTTCCAGAAAGTTCCTGGAAATTCTGACTGAGGAGAAAATCTGGATCCTTTTTTTCCTGAGAGCGTTCAGGGATGAAGCACTGCCATTGTCCCTGATGGAATAAATGGTGGGTAGGTGATTTCTGTGTTCAAACCCCGAGCTAGTGACTGGTACTGAAGAAACAGAACATCCTCACTCCTCTGATGGCTCTTCCACAGCCAAGTGTAGGAAAATCCACAGGAATAACAGGTGCTGACAAAAAGCAGGTGTGATAGATTAGGTGAATAGAGGAACATAAAAAAAAAAGATGAAATGCACAAGATGATTTTGACCATAAGGTCTGTGGAAGAGTTCATGGCAGTGTTTAGAGGAGGATGCTTCAAACTGTGCCCAGATGAGACAGTCCTGAAACCTCCCCAGACTTGATTCCCTGTGCTTGTACTCCCCTGGGATGCAGCAGCACCTCGGTGTGCCTGGCTCCAGTACAGGTAACTGCACCTGCAGAGCCCCAGGACCAGGAATAAAAAGTTTGGGCAAGGACAGGAGAAGTGTCTTGGCTGAGGTTGCCAAACAGGAGCTTAGCAGCAAACCCCAGGACCTGGAAATCCTCCTCTGGAGATGGTTCCTTGGACCACGCTGCTTTCACACGAGCAGCCCCACAAACAGAGGATAAATGGCAATTTTTTGTATAAAGACCCCAGACCTCATGAGACAATGCTGGTGCAGCTGTTGGGATATTGGGCAAAACTACATCTTTTCTGCTAACCAGTAAAAAAGCCCTCAGGAAAGGAGGTTCAAAACCAACCCAGCTCCTCTTACAAGCGATTTCCTGATCTTGCCTGCTTACAGTCTGCCACCCTGGCTCTGGAAAAGTTAATCCAGGCTGTGCACATTCCTGGGAGTGGATCCCACCAGACAATGTAACACTCTAATTAGTACCAAGGCAACTGTTTACAAGTCAGTTCCAAATGCCTCACTTGCGTTTGCACCCTCCTACCACCCCAGCAATATTTAGTAGAAGCGTCCTAGGTATAACTCTCCTGGGGCTTATTCACATGTCAGTCAGCTCAGCACAAGCACGCTGTGAAAACGGATGAAAACAAAAGAGGATGGATTTCTGCCTTCCTTGGGAAGCAGCAGGTTTGTCCGGAGAAGGGTTTGGATGCAGCAGTGAACGTTCTCTGGCAGAGGCTGTCAGAAATAAAACAGGATCCCATCGTGGGAAGGGCTCCCTGTTGCCCAGGCCATGGTCCCAGTGAATATTCTGGGACAGAAGTTTTTGCATCCCTGTGCCACCAGTCCCCTCCTATCTTGGAAATTGCTGCTCTTAATTGTGTACAAAGGAGGGATCAACTTTGGTTGTAATGCTGCATAAAGGAGGGTGGGAAAGCACATCCACCCTCACTGATGTTTCCTCTCTAGCCATGATGCATCGGCTTTCTTTGCTTTTGGAAGTGGGTTCTGCTGAGCTGGGGCTGAAACAAAGCAGAAGATGGGATGTGTGGGCTGCTTGAGGGACACTGGGAGTGCTCCTGTCACTGCACATCCCGGCAAGGAGGAGTCGGTGAGGGATGGGGAGACAGGAAAATGCTGCTCTGGGAGGCTCAGGGTGTGATGGATGAGGCTCTGCTGTGGCTGCCTGCAATACTCTCCTTTTCATCCACCTCACACCATATGCTCTTGGCAAAATAGCTGTGATATAAAGGAATCACTTCACTTCCATTGAAATGCAGCTGTGTTAGACTACTCAGCTATAATCAATGGAAGAAAAATACCCGGCGCCTTTTAAGCTGTAAGGGGAATTTACAGAGGCATAATGAAATTATTCAGTGTGAATTCAGCTGGGCTGAAAGTATAGGCAAAACCTTCCCCTTCCAAATCAGGAAGCAAAACTTTATCCAAAAGTTACTTTAGTTTTCTGTGATCACCAGAAGGAAAATGACACTAAAAGGTCAGGGATATTTCTGAGCTGATATGACTAGGTCTGAGTCAGACCAGTGGAAATTACAGGATATTGTCTTGGAGGGCTCTTGTGAGTTAATATAAAGTTTCCTGGAATGATTTACAAATCTGAATTGCACAAAGGGATACAATGAAGGGAAATGGGGAAACTCAGGTTACACAAAGCACTGGAGAACATTTGTGAAAGTAATTTTCTAACAGCCATGAGTAAAGAGTGGATGTCTATGAGTTTCTGGCATTTTGTACGCTGCTAAGTACTTATTCACCTTAATATTTAACATCTCATTACTAAAATAAGTAGTTTCACCTCTCAAGTTTGTTTTGTTTTTTTAAAGGAGCTTTCTTAAGTGTTTTCCTACTGAACCAGCTTGTGCTTCATAGTCAGGCTGGTGCATTCTTTTAGAGAAGAGGGTTGGATTAGAACTGCAGGCTCGCCTTGAAAATGAGTTGACCTTCAAACACTTGTTTGGGTAAGGCATGGAATAGCTGAGGAGGTAATGGAGGGCTGGAAGAAAAGCCTGGTTGGTAGAATCTTCAAGGAACAACCCAATAATGATCATAACATCTGGCTTGCCACTCTGATGCAAATAGCATGACAATAAAACCTGCCATTAAGTTTTTACAACGGAATATCCAGGAATATCAGCAGACAGGTGATTTCAGTGGGTCTCTGGTGGGTTATGCCAGCCAGGGAGCTCCTTTGACTCCCAGCACAGGGAGGGGTCTGTGAGGAGAATGTGCAGGTGTGGAGGGTGTGCAGCAATCCCAGGCAGAGGGACGAGCAGGGGAAATGAATGTAGGAAAGGAAGGAACCAGGGGGTGCTTCTCTCCAGGACCAAAATGTGAGGAGTACAGAGGACACCTGAAGTGACAATTCTTGGTTCAGAGTGAGTGTGAATGGCAGCTGAGAGCCCAGAGGCTGAGGATGCTGGGGTAGGATGCCACGGTGGGGCAGGGCCGGCAGGTAACCTAAAGCTGCGCTTTTCCCCCTACTCCTCTGCAATTGTTTTGTTTTCCTTCCCACTGAGGCCCCAGAGCTCAGCTCAGGGTTTGGCCCCTGGAAACTGCTGTTAGGCTGCTACCAGTGAGCTTTCACTGGGAGGAACTGGGCTCCTGGAGCTTCCTGAGGCTGAAATGGCCTCAGAGGCTCCTGCCACCTCCTGTGGATTGGGGAAGGTGTATCCCAACTGTTCACTCAATCTCCACAGAAGACTTGTGTGTGTTTTCTTCTCCTTTCCTAATCACTCAAATTCAAATAACAGGCAGATAATAGCTGTAAAATATTAACCTGTTATACAACAGTGTTCTGTGGCAGACAGTCTTGGCATGAGGGGAATTTCTTCAGTGTTACACACTGGTGAGAAATGCCAGGCTCACAATTAGGGGGAAAAAAAGACTGAAAGAATGGAGTAACACAGCTGGATATTCCCCTTTTTATTTAGAAGTAGGCAGCTAGCATTGGACTATTCAGGATTCTGGCATCAGTATAGAAAAGCCCTAATTAATATGCATGAAAGTTTTTTCATGGGTTTGTGGTGACAAATTTATATAAGTTTATCTAGAAGATTTCTAAAACTAATAGCATTTGTCGTATGAATATTATACAATTAATGTCTAGCTGAAATACCAGCAGTCTACTATTAATTTTAACATAAGAATGGAAACGTTAACATTATCTGAATTCCAATTAGTGTGGGAAGGAGCAAAATACCACTAATGGGGAAAAAACCTGGTCTCTACTATTCCCTTCTGTCCTGTGCTCACTGCTCAGGTGCCGGGACATTTCTGCTGCTGGGGAGTTGTTTCAAGGCACTGGCAACTCAAAATGAAAAAAGATTTTCTGAGCAAGATGCTCTCAATTTGAGAATGTGATGACATTTGGTGTATCACAGACTTAATTTGTGTTAGTCCTGCATATGTGACAGTTTATTACCAGCACCCAAATTTTCCAAAGTGGCAATGCATTGTACAAACAGTGTTCCTGTCATTTTCCACTGCTGTTCACACACCTCTTACTGATGGCAAATAAGGGATGCATTGCAGTCACAGTGCTGCTTCTTGCTCAGTCATCCTTCCAAAAAAAAAAAAAAAAATCTGGGAAAAAGAGTAATTTAACCCCTACTTTTCCTAAGTGCAGCAGCATTCCAGAAAACCACACAAGCAATGCAAGCTGAGCTTGATCCTACCCACCAACAGAGACCTCAGAAACCTTCTCCAGCTGATTTTTTTTGGGGGGATTGTTTGGTTTTGGGTGTTTCTAGACTGGTATAGGGTTTTTAAAAATTTTTTTTGGTGAGTCCTTCCACAGGAATGGAATGTCAGGAAAATATTTCAGGCACACCAGCCTGTGATCAGCTGCTAAGGCTTGTGTAGCGCCAGGAGGCTGCTCTAGGCATGATGCTCCTGTGACTCCTATAGAGAGGCAGAGGAAAGTAAAGCCCAAAGGCAAGGCAGTTTTTAACCTTAATTTCCAGCTATTTTCAGAGAGCAGATGGGAAGATGGAGACAAGTTCTGCTCTCTGGACCCTCACAAGAATCTGGAGGCTGCAGAAGTGCCAAATGCCAGAGAATGAGAAGAGCATCATCCATGTTAGGTTGAGTGGGGAGAGGGCTGTGATACAGCTCAAATCTTGATTATTCCCTTGCAGGAAAAAAGACAAGCTGATTTTGAGGAGTGGTCTCATTGGGGCAGATGGAAAATAAGTTCTCAAAATGTTGATTTGATCTGGGGTGGTGGGTACACACTGTGGGATGTGCCACTATGGAGGTGGCCTCAAGTCCTGACTTGGGGTTAAAGTGTGGAGGAGAGCTTGTTCTTAGAGAAAAAAACCTGGATGGGAGCCACGAGCAAAGAAAACTTATTCTCCCTTTGAAAATGTCTCTGCTACTGCAATGTAGGTCATCCCTAGCAGCAAAAAAGCCAAATTCCCATCTTTGGCTCTACCTGCACCACTGCAGAAAGCTCCCCCTCAGCCTCACTGACACCACTGCAATCCCCAGCAGCCCTGCCCAGCTCCCAGTGGAGAGGATGACTCTGATCCTGGGGATGGCAGTGCTGGAAGCCACCCCCTGGTGTGCCAAAATTCAGGAGTAGCAGCACTGCTCATTATCTGATGTTAATTGTGTGACTGAAGAGGCCACTGCCATACGGAGGCTCTGAAGTTAAACACCATCATAAGCTGCCCAACACATAAAAACCCTCATTTTACCCTCTAAGACCTTGATTGTCTCCAGTTTACTGTGCCTGCTGCACAGTGCTGGGCTTTATGAGGGACAACATTGCAGCACATGGGATAAAACTCCTGTATCATCACTGCAGCCAGTGCTGTGCTCTGTGGGGATAAACCAGGAGGCTTCACTGTTTAAATGCCAGGATTAATACCTGGGATCCAGGAGGAAGGAAACTCACTATATAGATCTGTTCCTGTTCTTCAGGAGCAATGACACCCCCTGCCCCTGAAAGCTGATATTCTTCAAAGCCTTTTCCTGAGGTGTTTCAGACTTGGTAAAATCAGAAGATGCTTTTCCACAGTAATTTATTAAATACTTTTCTCTCCATTTCAGGCTCTGCATAAATATTTCTAGCGAGGAAGATCTTTGGTTTGAATTGATGCAGGATGGTGTTTAGGACCATGAACACAAAGTTTGAAAGGCTCCTTTACATACCACATCTTCTAGCATTGCCTGCTCGATCTTCTAACTCACTAAACTCACCATTTATTCCCCTGGGCATTTTGTTCATGGTTTCTCTGGGTCTGTTGAAGAAGCTGATATCTCTTTAATGTATTTTATCAGTTAAGTGGTGTATTTGAGGTGTGTGATGCACCAAGTGACACTGCTGGATGACACAGTCCCGCCCTCTGGCTCCTTGGAGGAAGGTGCTTTGTAGAAATCCTTTCTCCTGCTCCAGGGTCATTTCTCCTGCTCTCCAAACCTTTGCCTTGATTTCCCCTCAACACATTGGGCAGGGGTGCAACTTATATGCCTTTGTTCATGGCCCTGCAGAGCTGATGTGTTACACCAGAAATCTGCTCTGAGGGGTCTACCTATAAATGACAATAATCTGGATGAAAAGCAATTTAGAAGATCCCACAATTACGGTGTGGTTTTGTTTGATTTGTGAGCAATAGCTGCTACTGTGGGTATTTGGAGAGAAGGAAAAGCCATCACCTAGAAAGAAAAAAAAGGGAAAAACCCCTTTGAATCTCCCCAGCACCCCTGCCACTCTTCTCCCTCTGATGGAACTGCCCTGCTGCCTCCTCAGGAAAATTCCTGCAGTTTTGCTTGTTGGAAAGTGAAAATAACATTTCATAAACGTCCACGGGCAGATTTCTGCCAGCTAGAAGCCTACGAGAGGATTTTTCAAAGGCATGTTTGACAGTGAGTGTGGTGGGACTAAATGATGGCAAGAACATTTTGACAACTCCACTCGAGCAGGTGAGGACGTGGCCTCGTCTCGGTTATTTCTATCTGGATTGAGAAGGTGGAGAAAGTAGCCAGGCATCCTCCTATCTCACTCAGCACTTTATCTCGAATTTACATAAACTAATCTATGCCAAACTCCTGTGAGAACAGCCCTGCCTGATAAGATCCTGCCCCTGCGATGATGGACATCCCCCTGAAAAATCTGCTCTCACCAGATTTCGCTGACGAATCGGAATCTCATGCCTTTAACCCACACATAATTTTGCCTGGAGATTATAATGCTATTTTAATTTTTCTACACTTGCTGTTGCAAATACTACAAAATGCAAATCCTCTGGTATGAAGATACAGTTATGTAAGACCTCATTCAAAGGGTCTTATTTAAGAATGTGCTTAAGCATATGTTCAGTTTCAGCGACACATCCCAAAATGTGAGGGTCTTAAAAATGCACCTGAGAGTTTTCCCTCCCCTCTCAGGGACTAAAATAAAATGTTATCTGATGCTATTTTCCTCTCTAGGATGACTTAGCAGAAAGAACATTTCTTCAGACAAAATCATGTTCCTTTTCAGGAGAGATTCTTTCTGAAATTATTTGCATTAGAAGGTTTTTACAGTGATGTTTAAAAATCGTTGCATAAGAAATACTGTGTCATGAAGAAGAAAAAAAAAAGACAAAATTAATTCTGCCTTTTAAGCCTCAATTGAAAAAGAAAAGGGATATCTTGGACAGACCATCTTTAGACAAGGGGAAGTGTGAGTTCATGAGAATGTGTCAGATATTCACACTGGGGCACAATGGCAAAAGCAGCTCGGCAAGACTGGCAGGTATTTTTTTCTCTACAATCTGTTGAAAAGACAGACTGATTCCCTTCCTTGGGACAGCAGAGAAGTGTATTAAGCTTTGGTTCATTCCCAGCATTCAGTGAAGAGAGTTTTTGGGAGAGGTGCCAGATACTATGGACCAAGTTCAGCTCCAGCCTAAGCAGACAGAATTCCCGCTGAAATCAATGGGAGTTGCACCTGCTGACTTTGGAGTTGAATATGGCCCAATATGTGGATACTATAAAGGTTCTGTTTCCAAAGTTTCTTCTGGCTTGTTTTGTGGGAATGCAGACCTGGCGCCAGGAACGTCAGAAGACCAATAAATTCACTATGGGAACTTCCAGGCAAATGACAACTCTCTCCCACAAAACAAATCCAGAAGCTCACACGATGCTGAAGGACAAATTGTCAGTGTTCCCCCAGTTCATTTGCATGAACACCAGTTCCAGAAATGCTGTGAGAGAAGAAAATGGAGAGTGTGTGGCCTGGAGAGATACGAGGGGAAATACTTTGATTGGTTTGTCCAAATTATTTGGATAAATATTTAAATTATCCCAAATGTTTGTTAACTTGCAGGAAAAGTGGTCTTAAGGCCCTAAGGAGGGTATAATATATTTATACAAACTATTTGATGGCTGGTCTCAAGAGCTGCTATTCTCCATCTTCCCAATTTGGATGGAATTTAAGCTGTGACTGTCTCCAGGGGCAGAATAAAAGTCTAGACAGGCCAGAGGAGTCCATCCAGAAAAGCAAAAAAAATAAAAAAAGCAGTAGCCTGAATGTATCCACGTGGCATTGAATACAGAGGAGTTAACAAAGGCATTATGTAAAGGAGCCAGTTTGTCTCTGTTGGGGTTATAATTGGCTGGTAACTGGGATTTAAACAACTGAGATTCAAAGTCCACTTTTTGAGTAATTGCTGTATAATGGAACCAGTCTCCTCGGAGAGCACATGTGTTCTTGGCAAGTGGCTTGTAGGTAGTGGAAGCACAGGAAGAGAAAGCTAAAAGTACAACACAAGAAATAATCTTGGAGCCCCTGCATTACAAAACTAGTCAGTTTTAATTCTTTCAAAATTCTAAATAAAACCAGCATCAGATCCACAGTCTGTGTTCTGATTTAATCTAAAGTTTGAAAGTATTTAGAGTCGGTATTTCTAGCTCATTTCCTTGATAAACAAAGCAAGAACCTTCTACGTTTGACTAATTTATTTAAATGCTGTAATTTTCTAAAGAAGGGATGGAGAAGGAGACACTTCATTTCATGGGCATTGTGCCCACTCTGAACACTCACACGTGGAACAAGGGCAAGGGCAGAGGAAGGGGTTAAAGGCAGTGAGTGCCCAGGTGCTGATCTGATGGAAACCCACCTTTCAAAGGAATATTGTAACTTCTTGTATTTGGCATGTCCTGGAAAAAAAACTGTTTTAAGATTTCTTTTTTTCAAGCTGCTTATGATTAACAGCCTTCTTTCCATGCCCTCCATCTCTAGCCCAATATTCCTTCTTCTACCACTAAACCCATATGAGTCATCCCTTTTAAAATCCATGGTGGTCACACAGAGCACTCACACACACACACAGAGCAAATTAGGGGAAAATTGATGTCAAGACCTATCGAGTATGAAGGGCCTTTTAAAACCAACCTTCAGAATGTGCTAATATTTACACACTCCCAAACCACCTGGAAATACGTTCCAACAGCTTTAAAGCATTTGCAATATGATTTAGGTGTATATGCAGCCATTCAGGATTGCACATTAATTTACCCTAAAATCCAATTTGATCCAATCCATAATTTGATGCCTTTGAAAAAAATACCTGCCCAGCCCTGGATTTTATAGGAAGTCAAAAATCTTATTTCAGCCAAGAAAGAGTCAGGGTTTTTTTAGTTCTGCAATTTTCAGAAACTTTTTTTTTTTTTTTTGCTTTTTTTGCTTTTTATGCTGGAGATACAATTTGTTAGTTGTAAGGCTGTGGTTTTCCATAATAATTTTGAATAAACTTTTCCTTTCTTCTTGTAAATGTGAGATAGGTTGGAGTCACTTAGGTTTGAAGGATTTTTGATGATAGCACATAGCTGAAGTGGTGGAAATGTGGATAAATAAAAACATATTTTTGTATATACTCTGCTTATATAATGTTTAGATCTGTATAGAATTCTATCAAACATTTGGTATAAATGAATACCTACAGCAAATAATTCCATTGTTTAATCATATATAATCCTCTATTTATTTTATTTTGGGTTCCATTTATATATTCTCCCAAACTAGAACAAAGAATCTTAACTTTCATATATTCAGCTCCATCTTGAGTCAACTGCAAATGCAGAGACACTCAAGAATTTTATTTTGAAATCTGTCATAAATAAATGATTGCATACCTAAGGTTTAAAAAAAAACCCCAAACAACCCCGCCCAAAATAGAAGCAGGTAACATAGAAGCTTTTAATTCTCCTGCAGGTAACAGGGGTGAGCTTAAAATTACTGGAGTCAATCTGCATCTGTGTTTCTTTCTACACAGCAGCAATAATTATTCTCCTTACGAATGAACTGTGACATTTAATTGCCTATAAACACATTTTAAGATCTAGTAATGATGTTACTAATCAATTGGAAAACGCAGCAAGTTTTTTTTTCCAGGTATTGATGGGAGCACGTTCCTCTCGCTGCTATGGGTCAGCATCACATCATCCCTGGGCCTGGTTCACAGAATTCTGGGATGGTTTGGGTTGGAAGGGGCTTTAAACATCATCTATTTCCAACCCCTTTGCCATGGGCTGTGACACCTTCCACTAGACCAGGTTGCTTCATGTTCCATAGGACTCATGTTCATCTATATTTAAGTTTAAGAAGTGAAAACCCAAAATGGACAATGCAAATATCACATAACACAGTAGGGACAGGCCCTTCCTGCACAGTACATGGTGTAAAAATCAGGTCCCTCTCCTTGTTAGCTTGGTGAAATCCTTGCTGGTGATGTTAAAGTTCAAACGTATGTTGCTTAGAAAGAGTTAACAATACAAGATTAATAGCTGTTATAAGCACGTTGCAGACATCAGGAGTTTGTGCTATAAAATGTAATAAGCACATCAACAGATGGCCTGGTGGATGCTCATAAGCCATGGTTACAAGCACGCAATTGACCTGTTGGACTCTGCACCAACCTCCACAACCGACTGGGCACGTCTTCCAACACCTCCCAGCCACTCATTAACTCTTTGTAAACTATTTACACACACGCCATTAATATGCAGCGTGATCACCTCAACACTGCCTGCAACAGGAGCAGGATAGAGCCCTAATTACTTGCAACACTTTATTAATTCAATCCATTAATGGAGGCAGGTTCTGATAGCCGGAGTGGGCAACCAACAGGCACTGGAAGCAGCTGTTCCCTCCCCTGCACCTCTGGCTCACTCTGCTCACCTTTGAGGGGCCTTTTGTTACTAATTCCTCACACCCAGAAGCAGGAGAGGGGACACAGGGCTTGGTAGGGAAGGGGTTTGGCAGGGAAGGGGTTTGGCAGGGAAGGGGTTTGGCAGGGAAGGGGTTTGGCTGCTGCTGTGCCGCGCCACAAAGGCTCGGCGTGGTTGCAGAGAGCATCGACAGCCCTTTAAAACCCTGTCAAAAAGGCACAAATATCAGCATAATTTATCGGTGGCTATTTTAGGCAGGTGCATGGCAACTCTAAATATATGGCATTCACCGCTTGCTGCAGTTGCTATGGATATGATATCTCAGGCCTGTAACTAGGGTTATAAATGCTGTTGTGTGCTTATTATTGTTGTTGTTATTAAAACATGAATTTTATAGTTATTCTTGTTCAGCTGCTGCCTTTAAATCATCCATGTAACTGCAGATCCCTTGTTTGAAGGAGGGATGTGTATGGGAAAGAGGTAATAAACAGCACCCTTTTCTTCCTTCTGCTTTTTCTTTGCTTCAGGAGGGAACAATCTTCAGCTCCTGCTTGCTGTAGTTTTAGGGCCAGGAGAAATAGAAATCACTCAGAGCCAAAGAAATGTCCTTCATTTGGGTCTATCTGATTAGCTCTCTGGTAGTTAAATTTTGCACACATCAGACGTGTCCAGTTCTTGTTGTTTTTTTTTTTTCCTTCTCTTTGTCCTAAGAGGTTGCTGTCCTGCAGCTGCAGGATTCTGCACTGCCCTCTCAATGTTACAGTGAAATGGTCACTTCTATCCTAATCCTGCAGGTCTGGGAAAGAGAAGATGGTCAGAGGCCAGAGAGGCTCCACAGACAGAGGAGTTAATGTAAATCTGCCCACCCAGCATCCATCTGAGGTGTGCTGTGCTCCTGTCCCCTTGCTGGGAGGAGACTGAGCATCCTCCTGCAGTCGGGAGCCTGTGAAGGTCATTGGTGCAGGGTGCAATTCAATGCAGAGCAAAAACTGGCAAAAAGTGAAAAACGTGCTAAAAAGGAGCAACCCACATTTTGCCTGGCTTGTTATGAGTCCATAAAATGCAGTTTATAAGGGGAGATTTGTAGGGGGAAAAAGAGTGAATTCCGAGGATTTGTTTATCTTTCAGGTGTACAAAACCCACTCTCACCTAGGCTGTGTAAAAGATGTATCAGTCACACAGGCACAATTCTCACCTGGACCTCTTACCTACCCACACCTCCCCACAATGAGAGGGTTCAGCCTGAGGCAGAGGCTGAACAAGGTGAGCTGGCAGCACCAGCAGCTCCTGGAGCAGAGGAGGTGGCTGCAGTGGGTGCTCTCAGCCGCTGGTCCATGGCAAGAGCCACTCCAGGAGCTGCAGAGACCTTCCAAAAAGCAGCCCCTGGAGCAGACAGAGACAGTGCTCTGTGATGACTGACCTTCATCCCGGGGAGCTGACACGGCTGGAGAAGGCAGGAGAATAAATTTCAGCAGCTCCCTCCTGCCTATAATACAGAATGTTCAGATGCATAAAGGTTATGACAAGCCAGCGTCTGGTAAAGAGGTCAGGCTGCCCTGAATGTGCTGCAGAAGCCAAAATAAAGTCTAGTCAAGCCTATACGGAGTCCGAGCACCAAGGCAGGGGAATGAGTGAGGCCTCTTCCTCCCCAGTGGTGGCCTCAGAAAGCAGTGGTGAGGCTGCAGTTAAAACTACAGTATGGCTGAGTATGAGGATATTTGCCTTGGGCAGATATATGTTTTGAGAGACTGGGGTCAGTGGCTGTTTTAACCACCTTGTTTCATCCCCACTGCCACACTTCCTGAGTTTTCCACTTAAGTGGCATTTTAAACAGGACATGGGTATGCTGGTGGCATTCAGCATCACACTCAGGAGGGTAAAATGTGTGTGTGTAACCTGGAGTTTCTTTCTGTCCATCTATCTCAAGGACCACAAACCAGCAGTGGACAAAAGGGGAGCACAAAGCTGATGAGAAATGATTGTAGAACCAACAGGACAGAGAAGAAGAGCCATCACTTTATGATTTCATCATGAAGCACATTGTTATGAAAATTAGCTGTAATTTGTCCAAATTATAACTTTAATTTTGCACATGGTACAGGTACAGTGTGCTTGAGGTTTTCGTCGTCAAGGTTGAAATGACCATGGTGTGGTTGTACATGTTGAAAAATCCTGATTTACATATTTAAATATTTCCACTGAAAATGACAGGAGCCCTTCTGGAGAGAGAGATGCCAACACCCGGGAGCCAGATCTGACCAAAAGGGTGCACTAAAGCTGAGCATGTGCATGGCTGGCACTGGAAGCTGCTGAACATGGGAAGGTATGAGGAAAGCTGAACACTGCACACAGCTCTCCTCTTAAGAGGTTAAGAGAACAGAGCTAGGAGTACCTGGGCATTCACAGAAAAAGGGATTCCTCCCTCACCTCCACAGAATAAAAGATAAAGACATCCTGGCAGAATCCAGCCAGATGATTACAAACTATGAATTTCACATCAGCAGCTGAGGAGGATGGAGAGCACCACGAACCCTCCCATTCAACAATGTGCTGTTATTACCATTTTTTTTTTTAAGTTTTAAAAACAATCTGACAGATTCCAGAAACAAACTACGTTATGACACCTATAGGAGTGTGTTTATATGAGACTGGAAGCTCTTTGGAGGCACAGGACATCTTTCTGCTCTCTGCCTGTACCTCAGCCAGTACAATGGGCCTGTCCATGACTTACCCTATTTGCCCAAGTAACGAAAGAAAGGCTGTTTGACAAAAATAAAAGTTATTTATGACAGCAGAATTATGAATGATAGACAGGCAGTTCCCACTTCAGCTCTGCCTTTATATAACAATACATTAATTGGTAAATAAGACATCACAATTTATGCTGCACCAATGCCATGACACGCACAGAAAGGACACTTGTTCTGCTCAGAACTGGTGCCCGTAGCAGCCACAGCTGTACCCAGCAACAGTAAAAATTTATGGCACATGAAGATCTCTCTGGTTCAGTTTGAGGACATGAGAGCTTGTGTGTGGTTGATAAAATTTATGGTAGACACACACGTGGCAGTCCAGAATGGTTTCAGGTGCAAATGCCTGATTTCCCTACAGGGAATCTCAGGAGGGTTGTGCTACCACCCAAATGCACAGAGTTTTGAGTTATTCTTGAATTATTGAGAGAGTCCTGCATAAGTGTGCTTGTGTGGCAATCCTGGCCATGTTGTACTGAGTGATGATTTTCCCTTCAATTCTGTGACACAGAATTGAACCTTTCCATCTTTCCTAAGGGGTACGAGATCTAATGAGTAGCTCAGACAATTCTCACAAGGCAAACAATAGGAGAATGGATGGAGAAACTACAAGAAGAAAAACATGTACAGTACAAAGTTGTTGGAAATGATGGGGTAGCGTCACTGAAAGATATTGTAATACAAGATGCTCAAAAAGAATTCAGGTTTAAATGTAAAAACTTAATTTTGACATTTGCATTAATAATGTGACATTTGCAAATTTCTTAATGTACTTTAAAAAAACCCAACAAACCAACCCAACAGCCTAGAACATAGCTAATGCTCGCAGATGTCTGCTTTCTTATACTTCAGAATCATTTTGCTATCTCCCCATGCCAAAGTATTGCAACAAATGTGTGATTACTCAGGACACCCATATGCCAGGCAGCAGCATGGCTACTACGAGCTCTGGCGCAACAGCGGGAACACGGCCCACGCCTTCCGATCCCGAAAAGCCCAAACCTCTCCTGCTTCACCTCATCCCATGTCCCCATCAGCTGGGGCCAGGTGTCCAGTGTCATTGAGGGATATGAGCAAAGAGCTGAGGACAGAGTGACAATGTTGGAGCCTTGGATGGGGATGGTGAGTGCGGATGGGGAGGATGGTGAGTGTGGATAGGAACATGTTCCATTGTGGTTTGTCCCCTGCACTGGGCCAAGCCTTGGCATCCCTGTCCCTCACTCCTGACCCCCATCCCTGGGAGCAGCACTCCAGGGTCAGCCCTTGGCCCTGTTCTCTGTGTGAAACTGAGGAGCGGTTTCCATTAAATGCTGTAAATAAATAAACAAACACGCCATGCAAAAATCGCAGTTCTCCTTCCTCCTAACCCCATCCCTGCCTTTTTAATATATTTTATTTTATCTATTTGTCAAGAACACAGCAGCCTTCCACTGGCAGGGCCCGCTCGTGGGCTCTCCCGCCGCTCCGCAGGATGCTCGCTGCACATCTGTCAGACCTCTTCCCGTTTCCCGCGTTCGGGAAGGCCGGGGCAGAGGCAGGAGCGGCGGCGGCCTCGCAGCATCCCGAAGCGCAGCATCCTCCCGGTCCCGGTCCCGGTCCCGCTCCGCTCCAGGTTTTTCCCGGCGCTCGCTCGCGCCGCCGCCGCCTCCGCGCGCGCCGCCGGCGCCGCCGCCTGGGCGAGGGGAACCCGCGGGGGGGGAGCGGGAGCGCGCCAGGGAGGGGAGGGGAGGGGAGGGGAGGGGAAGGGAAGGGAAGGGAAGGGAAGGGAAGGGAAGGGAAGGGAAGGGAAGGGAAGGGAAGGGAAGGGAAGGGAAGGGAAGGGAAGGGAAGGGAAGGAAAGGAAAGGAAAGGAAAGGAAAGGAAAGGAAAGGAAAGGAAAGGAAAGGAAAGGAAAGGAAAGGAAAGGAAAGGAAAGGAAAGGAAAAAGGGAAAAGGGAAAAGAAGGGGAGGGGAAGGGAGGGGAGAGAGGGAAGGGAGGGGAGGGCGGGCGCGAGCCCCGTCCCCGCGCGGCCGCAGAGCGGAGAAGCGGCGGCGGAGCGACGCCGGGCTCTTGTTTACCAGCGCTCACTCTCCGTCGTGCACAGGGAGCCAGCGCGGAGGAGGAGGAGGAGGAGGAGGAGGAGGATAAGGGCGGGAGGGAGGGGAGGGGAGAGGGGGGCAGACGCGGCAGCAGAGCGCTGCGAACCCTGCTTGCTGCAAGCGAGCGGCGAATTAATCGGGAGGAGCAGCAGAGCAGCAGACCCTTCCCCCCCGTCTCCCTCCCCGCCCCGTTCCTCCCCGGAGGAATTACAGACCCTTCGCAACAAGCTCCTGGGGTTTGACCTTCAGCAAACCGGATCGCCTTCCTCGCCCCCCGCAGCCCCCCCTGCTCTGACAGACACACACACACAGACACACAGACACACACACCTCTCCCGGATCCCCCTCCCCCTGCCTTGGGCTGGGCAGCGCCGGGGGAAGGTTCGCAGCGCGCGCGCACCCAGAGGAGGAGGGAAAAGAGGAGGAAAGGGAGGAAAGAGAAAAAAAAAAAAAAAAAAAAAAAAAAAAAAAAAAAAAAAAAGGAAAAGGATTTACAAATTCGCTGCCGGGTGGTTTTTGTTGTTGTTGTTGTTGTTGTCGTCCTCCTCCTCCTCCTCCTCCCCCCCGCCCCCGCCGCGATGGCAAGGCGGCTCGGAGGGATGCGAAGAGCAGAGCTGCGGGGGGAGGAGGCGGGGTGCTGAGCGCTCCGCTCGCCCCGCTGCTGCTGCTGCTGCTGCTGCTGCCGCTGCTGCTGCTTTGTGTGTGTGTCCTGGATTCGGCTTCTTTTTTTTTTTTTTTTTTTTTTTTTTTTTTTTTTTTTTTTGGGAGAAGGAGCTTGTGGCAGCCGCGCCGAGGAGGAGAGGAAGAAGGAGGAGTAGGAGGGGAAGCCTTTTTTTAATTCATTTTTCGACCCAAATCCTGCGTTTCGAGGCTCTGCAGGCAGCCGGACTCGTGGTGGCGGCGGTGTTGTTGTGGGTGGTGGTTGTGCGTGGGGTGTCCCCCGCACCCTCCCCGGCCGAGCGGGGAGCGGAGCCGCGGGGATCCCGCCGGGGCAGCCCCGTCCCCGCGCGGGGGGACGGCGGAGCTGTTGTTGTTTTGTAATAGGATTGTCTGGGTCGCGCCCCCCCTCCTTCCCTTCCCCTCCTTCCCCTCCCCTCCGCGGCCCTCCCAGTTTTTGTGTCTCTCTCTGCGTGTGTGTGTGTTGTGTGTGTGCGTGTGTGCGGTGTTTGAAAATGGAGGTTGAAGATGCCGACTGCCAGCCCCGATGTGCCTCGTGTTTGCGGCTCCTGGGCACGATGTACCACCGCAGCCAGCGCTGAGGGGAGACGGCGGCGCCCCCCGCCCGCCGCCCCGAGCCCGCCCCGCCGCCCCGGAGACAGCGTCGCCCCGGGGCTTCCATGCCTTGTTGTTGCCGTTAATACATCGTGAATATCTCTGTATTTTTGGTGTGGTTGCTCCGGAAGATCAACACCCAGGGACCTCAACAACCCTCCGGTTTGCCGCTCCCGAAGGGTCTTGTGGTTTTTTCTTTTTTTTTTTTCTTTTTTTTTTTCTTCTTGTGTTTTTTTTTTTTTTTATTATTATTTTTTTTTCCTCCTTCATTTCTTGAGGCAACGTGGATTTATTTACCCTGCCCCGCTTCTCCTCCGCCGCTCGTTATTTTTAGAGGACGGGGAGAGGGGGAAGAAACCGAACAATTTGGGACTTCTTTTCGCTTTGTTTTGTTTTTCGGAAAGGGGGATTTTGTCCAATTAAAGAAAGAGGAATGAAGTCTGGCGCTGGAGGAGAGTCCCTCGCCGTCGTCTGGGGGTTCCTGCTCGTCTTCGCCGCACTTTGTCTGTGGCCAACAAATGGGGAAAGTGAGTACAGCGAGTGCCGGGGGGGCCCCGCCGTGAGGGAGCCCCGTGAGGGAGTGAGGGGCTGCCGGGGAGGGGGCGAGGGCGGCGGCGGCCTCTGTGTGTTTGGGGGGGCGTGAGGGGCTCCCTGTGTTTGTGTGTGTTAATGTGGAGGGGCTCCCTGTGCTTGTGTGTGTGTCCCTCTGTGAATGTGCGTGTGTTTATGTGGGTGTTGTGTGAGGGGGGGTCCCTGTATGAATGTGTGTGAGGGGGCTGGCGATGGGGGGGCTCCCTGTGTGTGTGTGTGTGGATGCGGGAGGGGCTCTCTGTGTTTGGGTGTGTGTGAGGGGCTCCTGTGTTTGGAGGTGTGTGTGTGAGGGGCTCTCTGTGTTTGGGTGTGTGTGTGAGGGGCTCCTGTGTTTGGGGGGGTGTGTGTGAGGGGCTCCTGTGTTTGGGGGTGAGGGGCTCCTGTGTTTGGGGGGGTGTGTGAGGGGCTCCTGTGTTTGGGGGTGTGTGTGAGGGGCTCCTGTGTTTGGGGGTGTGAGGGGGCTGCCGAGGGGGTTCCCTCTGTGTGTGTTGTGTGTGAGGGGTTCCCTCTGTGTGTGTGTGTGTGTGTGTGAGGGGGTTCCCTGGGCGAGGGGCTCCCTCGCCGTGTGTGTGTGTTGTATGAGGGGCTTCCCTGCGTTGTCTGGGCTCTGTGCGAGGGGCTCCCTATTTTTGCGGGGAGTGTGAGAGGCACCCCGTCCTTGCGGCGGGTGTGAGGGATCCCCATTCCTACCGGGGTCCGTGTGAGGGGCTCCCTGCCCGTCTGTGTGTGAGGGGGGCTCCCTCACGGCGCTGCCGCCGTTTCCCGCCGCGGCGCCGAGCGGGTCTCGCCCCTGCCCGCGGGGCTCTGCGTGTTTTCCTCCTGTTACGCGTCTGCTGCTCCTGGAGGAGCACGTTTAACAACCCGGGGCTGCGCGTCTCCCTGCCCGCCATGCCCGCCTTCCTTCCCTGCAGGCGGCTCTGCCCGGGCCGTACACGCGGGTCGGCCCCGCCGCAGCCCCAGCCCGGGCCGTGCCCTCCTTTGTGTCCCCCCCGAGCTGCGTAGTAAACACTCGTCAGGGCTGGGAAAGGACTCCGCTCGCTTTCCCCGCATGGAAAGGCGCTTGATCTCTGTCAATATTTAGAGGCTGCGTTGCAGTAACCGGCCGTAGTGAGAGAGGAATTCCTGGAAATGAACGCCTTGCCTTTTTTATTGCCGCTTTACTGCCGAGGACGGGGTTTCGCTGGCTGGTGCGCGGGGTGCGGAATTTACGGCGGCATCCCGCAATCTAAAGGTCACGGGCTGCCGTTCATTAAAAAAAAAAAAAAAAAAAAAAAAAAAAAAAAAAAAAAAAAAAATTAAAAAATTCGCACATTGACACTTTACGTTTGCGCGTAAATAAAAAAGGTTTGATGGCAGAAGGGGCTGCGATTTTAGGGGTGATGCGTTTTCTAAGCGGCCGCGGTGCACCGAGCCCCGAACGGCGCTTCCCCGGGAGAACGCGGATCGCCGAGCCGGGCCCGGCTCCCTCCTTTCCGCCCATCCCCTGCCCAAACCCGCGTCCTCCCGCCTCGCTCGGGAGCTGCCGGAGCCCCGACTTTGTTTTTGTGCGTTTCCAACCTGTGATTGTGTTGCAGTGCCCGCCCCTCCCGGGCGCAGGGGGAATCGAGGGGTCAGGGAGGGCTGCGCTGCCATTGATTACACCGCAATCATCGCCGGATTAATCCCGGGGCTGATCGGTTTTCTCTTGGTATGCCGGGCTCACGCTGGATTGAGGATCTCTTGCATGAAATTAGCCTTCCCCTTGTTTCCCGGAGTGTCTCTGTAGACGGAGAGATGGTAAATGTGCCTTGGAGCCCAACCATTTTAAACAGTGCTCCCTCTCCTTCAGTGTCTGCAGAAACAGGGATGTTCCTGTGCTGCATCCTGATGCTTTAATTCCTTCTGCCGTGTGTTTTTCAATACACTCCTGGTGCTGTTGTGTGCCTCTCCCTTTCAGAAAGATACGCGTTGTTGGAGGGAAGGAACGAGGAGATCAAATTTCTCCATTTTAAATGTAAAGAATTTAGGAGGCAGAAGGGCTTTTCTGAAAGTAGTGGTTGCAGATTGAAAAGAAAGGGAAGTTCTTTGGATGCACTGACAGTGAGCGCACAAAAAAAGATAAGTAAGCAAGAAGCACATAGAGCCTGTAATACATGTTGAGTAATAATTATGTTTTGTTAGGCAGTAAGTGCCTGTTAACTCCGTGCAAATTAAGGCCCAGTTTAGGCTTTTGGGCCAGCCAGGTCTGGAGAGCTGCAGTCTTACTTACTTCCATGAGCAGAACTTCTTGGCTAGTGCTGTTTTCAAGCGGGAAGATTAATCTTTAAGTTTAAAAACAAAACCGCCCCGTGCACTTTTGCAGGGAAGGGCTTACAAAGGATCCAGTAGCGTGGAGAAACAGAACAGGAGGAGGAGGAGATTGGTGCCTTCTTAAACTGCTGGGATACACACTTAGAATTGTTTTCCTGGTCTTACCTGGTACAAAGTACCTTGAAATAAAAGTGCTCACCCAGCCCTGGCAATGAAGTAATGCAGGAAGAGTATGTTAGGATTTTAGGTTGTAGTCCTCTGAAGTGTTTTGTGGTTACCACTTACCTAAAATGAACATCCTGAATGAAATATCTTCTGAAGAAGATCCAGGCATTTAAATATGGGAAGATATGCTGAAAAACTTGTCTTAGCTGAATACTGCCTCTAATCGATTGTCTTTGTAGTTTACAGTTTAATAGCCTTTGTTTTCACGAGTTATTGCTGAAAGAATTTTGCTGTTAGGGGGAAAAATGATCTCCAGAGCAGATGTTTTACATCTCTTCATATTCTTCTCTCTCCCCACAATAGTGGAAGGAAGATTAATCTTAATTTTTATTTGTTTTTCATATATACTGTGTCATAGCTAAAAGGCACTTCCATTTTCGGTCAAACAAGCAAGGCATTCCTAAATAGGAATACAAAGGAGTTACAACAGGAGGGGAGAGACCCATCCCTTTAATGCTAAATTATATAAAATGTGTTTGTAGTTATGTGACAGAAACCTCTTTAAAATGCAGGTGGCTTCAGTGGAGAGCTTCTGATTCAGAAAAAGTAATTTAAAAATGCTGAGAATTCCCTGAGATTGTGTTGGAACGGCACAAAAATGGAAACGAGAAGACCTTTCATTACGCTGGAGTTTGTGGTGCTGTACCCGTGTGTTTGATGTGTAAAGCTACAACTGTTGGAGGCTGTTTGATGCTGGGGGTGGGTTTAAGATGAGGGATAAACACGGGGTTTTCTTCCTTTTCTCCCTTGAGAACGATGGGGTTTTGATTTTCAGTGTTTACAGAGGGAACGTCTAGGAGGGAACGGGTTAAACACTTGGAAGGAAAAGAATAGTTTTAGGTGTGATGATACTTCAAATTGATGGATATCTTGATGGGTCTGCTCATGTCAGCGCCCGAGTTTTTGTTTGTCTATCCAGGCTGGATGTTGTGTTTCTGATAATGAACAGTAGCTCATGCTGATGCTTAATCTCTCTCCAGGTTGCTCAGTAAAAGCCCTCATGACCTGCTGAGTGTCGGCGTTACACACACCTCGCTTTTTGCATCAGCCTTTTCCTGCACGCCCAGTGGTTAGGGAATGTTGGTAACTGGGAGTTGGATCATTCCTGCTGTAATTGAGGCTGTGAATAGAAAATTCACAGAGCCAGTGAGGAAATTGGCATCAGGGGGGTTCAGCAGAAAAGGGAGAAGGAGGGGAGTGTGCAGGGAGTGATGGTGCCTGGAGTCCGGGGGAAGGAGAGTGAGCCAGGCAGTGCTTGGGCTTTTTTTTTTTTTTAATTTTTTTTTTTTTTTTTAAATTGGGTTGGGTTGGACTTCTGGTTTGCAAACCAGAACTGGAGCAAAGGCTTTGTGTGAGTCAGAAACTGAGAGGGTTAGGAAATGGAAGCGACTTAGCTAATATCAGACAAAATGTGTTGAACGTGAGGAAGCGGAGGGATGGGTGTGGAAAAAAGGTATGTTGGAAGTTTCAGGGTTGAACCAACGTGTGAGGGAGAAACACTGGGTGTTTTTGTGTGTGTAAAGTGAAGGAAATTTCACTTAGTTCTTACGTTCTGAGAAGTGAGGGAAGAGAGGGCCTGCAGAGAGCAAGAAGATAGATCAATTAGTTTGACTTCAGCACAACAGATGACATGATTTATTTGGTTTAATAGGGAAATTGCTCAAGATGTGATCAACTACTGTGTTAATTTTTGTGTCAGCTTTTCCCTGACGTGCTGTTCCTCCAAAGTAATTCTAGGGTATAGTTAAAACACACGCCAGTGATGCTGAAATTGTTTTCATCTTGAAAGATACACACAAAATCTAGTGTTAAAAAACATCCATGTGATGATTTTTGAATCAGTCTTCATTTGTAAATAATTAATTTCTATCAGTATGTGTTACCATGGGAAAAGTTGTTTCAAATCCTGTTTAATTTTCTGCTAAACTGGCATTTACTAAGGAGATCTTGGAGGAGAAATTTTTTTTTAAGCATCTAACATTTAAAATTAAAATCCATTCCAGGGCTGAAACTATTAGCTTTAAAGGATAATTTCAGTTCATGTTTAACTAATGCTTTTTCTCTTCTCCAGTAATTTTTGTTTTCTTTTTACTCTGAGGTAGATTTTACCAGCGATCACTGGGACGATTATCTCAGTGAGAGCAGAAGAGGCAGTTTTGTTAAATGATTAATTATATTGTGTGTATGTTCCATCTGTGTGAATTGTGAGCTACCGCAAACTTCATTGTAGAGAAGTTTGTTTATAGTCCTGAACTTTGAGAGAGAGAGAGAGAGAGAGAGAGAGAGGCAATAATACATGCAGGAAACCTGTTTTTCTCACACTGGATGTTAACTTTGTGATCCCACACAGCAAACAACTTATCTGGCTCGTCATCTGTAATGGCTCTAAAGTTCATAACTTACAAAATGTGCTGAATTAAATTATTTTTAAGACGTTAGGGTATTTATTCTGAATTGTCTGCAGTTAAATTAATAAACTTCATGGGCATTATTGTACTTGAAAAGCTGATGGCAACTTGCTGAAAAAGTTCATGAAACTTTGGTTTCTGAAATGAAATACATTCTTAGTTGGATTTTGGTGTAAAGCTTTCACATTTGGAAATGCTTTCGGATGTTATCAAGTAGCAGCTGGTTTTTATTTATGTGTGAGTGCATACACAGGAATGGGTAAACTGCAGTTTATTATTGAAAACTATTGTGGATGCTAAATTTTAAAAAAAAGCTGCACTTTAAGTAATTGTCTCGGGAGTCTCATAATTAAAGTTCTTGCAGATTTATAGTTGCAGTTTAATTTGAATCTTCCTGACAGAGCTGAGCTTTTAAGGTTTCTGGGCTTTGGTGCTAATGGAACGTGCTGCTTTTAAGAGTTTGTGTGCAGAAAGACTTTGGGAATATAGTGATGTATTTGAAAGGTAGAAATACTGTTTTAGTATTTTGATCTATTTGACATGTGTAATTTTTCTATCACTGTAAATTGTATAGACAGCTTCTTTGTGTAGGTTAGTTGGATTAGTTTTTATGATTTATGAAAGCCACTTTAAAAAGAATAGTTTCACATTTTTTTTCCTCATTGTGCAAAAGCAGAACTCAACAAACAGCAGTTGATGAAGACACATTGGTGGTTGTTAGCCAGCCTGTCTTGTGTGTGGTTTTTTTTGGGCTGCCTTTTTTTCCCTCTTAGCCAAGTCATGACAGGTACAATCTGGACTGATTTCTGGAGTACTATATTTGTCTTTTTTTGTGTCCAGAAATGTCTGAGAGAAACTTTGAGGACGATCAGCAGCAACACACAGTGTTCATTCATATGTTTCTGTGCTCTGAAAACAGAGTTGTACCAAGTCCTCAAAGATAGACTCTGGTTCCTTTAGACAGGACTTGTTGCTTTTGCTCATTAAGTTTGATAACAGTTTGACTTATTAATTAATTAAGGAGATGCATTCTGACAAACCCGGGTGTGTTGTGAAGATTTAACTCACCCTTATCACTGAAAGTTTTGCTTTCTAACCTTTGCAAATGCAAAACATAAGCCATTCCCTTAGGATATCTTGCAAGACACCAATTAACTTCTTCAGTGTTGATATCCTCAGGAAGTTGCTGTTGTGGCACAAGGTTGTTTAAAATGTGCTGAAAAGCAAAATTGTTGCTTCTTTATTTCCAGATCGTTTTGCATATGACTCCTAAGCTTTAATGTCACAGAATCTTATTTATTTATTTATTTATTTTGGAATAGCCAGACCTGTACATTTGCAGTCAGTCTGTTTCTTTCTTGGTAAACTTGATGGTATGAGCAGAAACAAACATCTGTATATTTCACTGACTTTCCAGATAATTTTTTTCAATGAGATTGACCTGTTGTCTCTGACCTGTCTGAGGAGAAGGGATTTCACACCCTAATAAAGTACTAAGATCTATTTCTTTAGAGGACCAAATCCACTAGTAAATAATTGGGTGGAATATCAAATACACAATTTTGCAGCAGCACAAAGTCACTTTAATAATAACTTAGGGCAGCAATTCCCTTTGTCACCTTGCTGACCAGATTGGGTTTTAAGACTTTGTTTCATTGTTGACTTAAAAAAAGTGTAAATGATACAAATAAATCTTTTAAGGAGGAAATAGTCGTACTGCTCACATAAGTGCTTTACCATCACAGTTTATTAATTCACTGTGTGTGTCCTGCTTTGGTGAATACTTGGTTTGTGAAGGTGAGCGTTTGGGGCAGCTCCCCTGGCCGAATGAGTTTGTTTGCCCGTGTTTCCAGCCAGGCAGAAGTTGCTGCAATAGCTCTGTGACCGGTCAGGGAATGTTATCTCCAACCCCTTATTGGTGCCATTACGTGCTGTAAAGATAGCTCTGTTTACTTGGAAGTGTGAGCATCAACTGATCAAAACACTTTCTCTTAACAGATGGGCTTTTTTTGGAGTTCTTTGTCGAGCATCCCTTCTGCCTGTGCTGGGAGCAGTGTCAGAAAGTGACAACATCAGGCAGATGCAGGAAATATTAAGAGCTTTTAATGGCAGAGGCAAACTTTACATGAGTGGTTTTTCCCCTGCTGTTGAATTGGTGATGGGTCATTTTTACTGACTGTTTCCTGCAGCTTTGTAGTTCTTTTCCTTTAATATGAACAATTTGCAAATTATTACATTACTCATTTAAGTGATCTCCTTACGCAATACTGTTCAAATAGCAGAGGGTTTGATTGGAGGCAGGAAAGAAGAATTTTTTGAAGTTCAGAATGCATGAAATGAATACATGCTGAAGTAGTCAAAGATCCCTTGTACTTTATCAGAGAGCAGTCTGCTTGAATGAAAGGTACTGTACCTGCTGTTAAGTTTATAAACTTGGTTTATACAGATTACTTTTTAAATTATTCATGATGCCACGTTACAAGTATATCTGACAGGTTTAAAATAAATGGCTTGATGGTAAGAGGGAGCATGCATAAATTAGAGCTGGGATAATGTGCTCTTTGAAGTATCTCTCCCATTTGTTACTACTGGAATACAGTAGGTAGCTGCAGCCGAGTGTGTGATTCTCAAGTGAGAGTACATCATTATCTTCAAACTGTGGTGTAGTGGCAGCTCTTCTGTAAGACAGATGAGACAAAGCAGCAGGCAGGACCAAGGTGCTCGCTTTGTTTTTAGTTACAGATGCATTTCTGCTGAACCAGGCAGAGCATTTATGGGATGAAAAGTTGTAAGCACAGCAGTTGAAAGGGTCTGCTGGTTGCTGTGCGTGTTGTTGAGGTTAAGGTGGCATCGCTTTGTTTTATTTACTCTTCTCTGTTAGCATTGCTGTGGGTTTGTAAGAGGTGTTCCAGCAAGGTGCTTGTACTTAGAGGTGTCTGATTTGCATAAGGATCGTGGTGCTGGGTTTGAAAAGTCTTCCTGGAGATGTGTGCACGGGAGAGGTTTGCCAGAGCTGAGCCATTGTGCTTGGAGAGCGTTATTGGTGAGGAAAGAGAATTCCAGATCTCTTGGATGCAGGAACAGCTTCCCCCAAGCATAAATTGACTCAGTGCTGATTTTCCTGATTCTGTAGACAGGCAGCTCATTATATTTGAGAAGCAAGCTCCTGGAGGAATTTATGGGATAGGGGAAAAAGCCCCCGTAATGATGTGTGATAGAGCAGCCGTAAAAATGATCGCAGGTTTTTCAAAGTGAAAGGTCTTCTTGTAGACAGGGATAGTTCAACTCTTAAGCCTTAGTCAAAGGGATAGAGCATTTTGGAGAAAGATCTGGTGACAGCTGCCCCTGGAAACTGTCTATAACCAACTCTCTACAAGAGAATTGGCTTGTGCTTGCAGGGAAGGGCTTTATCCCTGGTTCTCACTGGGCTGGTTTCCTTATTATTTCCATTGGCTTCAGTTTAGAGTTGTCTCCACATTTTGACCTTCTACAAGTAGTACTTTTTACTTTGCTGCTGCTCTTCTCACATCCCCTTGGGTCTGTGTGTGTGAGAGTAGCCTTGAAAGGTTTGAAGAGTGCACTGTGTTCTTGCTGGGCAGGGAGTGAGGAACCAGCCCTGCGCCGTAGGAACGGACACGTGTGTGCTCAGCTCAACTGACCTCAGAGTAACACTTGGCTGAAGTGTGAAGAGTTGAAATGGCAATGGAAATTCCTTGTTTACCCTGTCCCCGTGCTCTGCCACGGCAGAAATTAGTTTTTACTCTGTTCTTTTCTCTTTTCTGGGATTTTTTGATGCGTAGTTAAGTTGTTGTCTTCCTTATTCAAATTCCATGTGTCCCACTGGGGATTTGGTTTGTTCTCAAAAGTACTGCTAGGCTTACATAGAATGGATTGGGTTTTTTAAGATTTCAGGTGGTTCTACCTTTTTTTTTTTTTTTTTCAGCTGCGAACCAACTTTAGAGAGACTCAGCAGGGTGATGACACAAACTTTAGGAATTCCACTGGATAGAAGGGGGAGCCCACTGGAATTGTGATACAGCCTGACTTCCTCTACTGGGTCAGCTGTTGCTTCTCTCTGGCTGTTGTGAGCCCCAGCAGGAGGAGGCAGCTTGTGATGCTGTACTGATTGCAGTTAACATCATCTCTCAGCTCGTTGTGGCTGAGGCTTTTGTCTTCTTGTTTGTTTGTGAGATGGATGTAAATTTATCGGTCCCTTGCACACTGTGTCTCCTGGGATGTATGAAATGAGTGAATATCCAGGTGTTTTCAGAGATCCATGTGAGTTACTGCTACTCTGTGCACTTTGCTCCTCTTCCTCAGACCTGAGAGATGGGAGACTGGGGGCAGTTGGAGACTAGTAGGATGTGTGACCACTTGTATGTGGAGGAGGATGCAGAAAGTCAAAGGGTCTGTTGTTAGTCCTGTTGATTGTGCTCCTTGGATGTGGAGATTCTGTGTTATGAAGTGATGTTGGTATTCCCTGCAGCTACGCCCTTGGTGGAGCTGGAGTCTCTGCAGTTGTCCCTGTAGACAAGAGTAGCAATGGGGTGTAAGAAAAGCAAATTTGTTATTTCAAACTTGAGACTTGGCTTGGTTAGAGACTGACTTGAGCCTGCCAGGGTCCTGCCTGGGAGTGACTGAAGGTTTGTTTGTTTATTTTTTTGTGTGAGTGCTAATAAAATGTTTATATTTTTGTCACATTGGAGTAGGCTGACTATGTGGACAAATATTTTCACTGATACTGTGTCTCAACAAGAGGCATGACATACATATCGAATATACAAATTCTGTTGTGAGATTCTCTTTAAGACTCAGGCTTAGATATTCTTAGGTGGATTGTGGTTCTGAAGTGGCTAGTGAAGGAACAAAGGCCCTTCCAAGTCAGTGCAGTTGTTGTCCTGCAGAAATCAGGCACAGAGAAGGGCAGTGGAGTGTGTGTGGTGGAGGTTCTGGGCTGCAGCAGAGCACACATGGAACACACATCTGTTTGTACACGGGCTCTGCAGCTCTTTGGGTAGTTCATTGTTTAAATAAACATGTTGCATTAGCTGTGAGGCTTCAGTGCCAAATGCCCACTGATGAGATGTATGAGGGTTTTGTTGTTCCCAAGCCACGCTGAGGAACACAACGGCTTTATAAATTCAACACGTTTGAGGAAGATTACAAAAGGAATTCGGGGTGGATCGCAGTCAGCACTTCAAAAGCATCAGCTTTAGAGTAACTCCACTACAACACAGTGCAGCCCATGGAAAAACACTGTCATCTTAACAGATGCAGTGTTATTTTGGAGATTCTACTGTATAAATACATGGACTGTGGTTAAATTGTGATGGCAACAGATGCAATCTCAGTTCTCGATTCTTTCATCTCTTCAATATTTAAAAATACCCCACAAAGTAAAAAAATAAAACCTCCAACCAACATCAAGGCTGAAAATATTCCTTCTGTAAATCGCTGGGGCTGTACCTTTTGGGCCCGATAACATTTTGGGTACATCACTGCAGATGAGACTTGGAGAGAGTAAATGCTCATCTCTTTGAAGGAGCTGCAAATGCTGCTACTCACGACTTATTGTACCATTTGCATATGAATGGAATTATTCAGCTCTGCCTAAGAAATGTCAGCGAGATTGAAGTTAGAGTTGGTTAACCTGGCAAAAAGATATTTCCAGTATTTTTCATGAAAGAAAGTGATAGTATGTAGACAAGAATTACACATTCCACTGGCTAAGCCAACAGTGTCTGAGGATTTTCTTGGTGTCTTTGTAGTTGATACCAGTGACTTTATTTTTAAATTTGTCTGTGATACATTGCAGTGCTGAGGAGCGAGAGAGTTGGAATGTGAGAATCAGATGCTGTATCATAGTGCTGCACAGTTGTATTCACATTTGTTTTTCTTTCCAGATCTGATTTTATTTAAATCCTGATTTTAAAAGCATAAATTGAGAGCAAGGGTCTTCTTTTTAACAAAGAGCAAATAAGGCATAGCAAGAAGTTATCAGTGCATTCACCTCTATCTATCCACTAGTTGGATAGAAAAGCCTCAAGTTAAACACTGTAATTTTAAATTCTGGATTTTAAAAGGAACCAGATAATTTGTGTGAGCATTGGTAGTCATGCATGCTAAAATAGGGAGTGATCACATCTCGTGCTTCAGGAGCTGCCAGTATTGAAGGGTTGGGAAGAAATTGTATTCCTCCTCCGGGTGTCTGCATTTCCCTCCCCATTTGTAAAAGACAGAAAGTGCAGTCCTTGGGGGGTGGTTAAAGGCTCAGTTCTTGCAGCAGGGACGTGACTTGGGATGCTCGTGTGGCTCTGTCATCCAGGTGACAGCACTTTCCCTGGGAAGCTGCTCCTTGCCAGGCGTTGGATGACTGTACTCCGAACAGAAGTGTGAGGATGGGGGTGTTGGCATCAGCTGACTGATAAGGAGATAGTATATTACGCTAAAAATACACCCAGATCTTCGCAGGCAACTGTGAACGTTACCTGGTGTCATGTGCAGCAAGAATGAAACAAAAGTTGAGGTGGGTTGAGCGTGGCTTGGCCTCGCTGTGAGGATGTGCTGGGATGATCTCTGCTCATTCCATGGGATTTCTTTTCCTTGTTCAGGAGCAGCTGCTCACAGAAATGTGCAGCTATTTCTTGCTTGTTGCACGTGTGGCCACAGCCCTTGTTCAGTGCAGGATGAAAACACTGCTCTGAGCTCAGGATGACTCTCCCTGCTCCCACTGTCTCCTGCCTGAGTTTGTGTTTGATGCCCCTTGCAGTTTCTCCCTGCTGACCTGGGAAGAGGTGAATCCTGTTTAGGGGGAGAGCCAGAGGGGCTGAGGATGTAATTGTCACATCATGTTTACTGATTTTTGCAGGGGGAGGGAGGGATGCTCCATTTAGGGTGTCTGCACACCCTGGTTTAGCTTTCCCCTCTGTTCTCATGGAAATGTCCTGTGAAAGGCCAAGAGGATGGGATCTTGCAACCTTGTGGTGAAAATGTTGCCAATTTAGGTCCAATTTGTCCTTCAAAGTTTATTTCTTTCTTAGTATGAAGGCCCTTAGAGCACTACTAGTATGTTTTTTTTTTTTTTTTCTTTTATTGAGATGGAGTAAATGGTTTTCATAGTGACTTACAGCAGCAAGCAGGAAGAGCTCACTCTGAATATACAGTTTGAATCTCATTTTGAGTATTTTTAGTTGGATTTTTTTTTTAATGACTGACAGCTGTTAGAACTCTGATTCACAACCAACCATTTTTCAAAGTACAGACCTTTTTGCTAGTGAATAGCAATGTGTTTCTACAAATTCATGTAAATAATTAGATGCCTTGGATGCATTGGCTCAGATCCTTAATTTTCACATTTTTAAGTGACAAAATGGCAAATGATGTATTTTCTGGTAGATTACTTCTCATTTGTGTTATTTTTTTTATTTGGATGGAAAATGGAATTTTAATTGAAATGCAGAAGATCTGGGTTTTGAGATTTAATTAAAACTCCAAGTGTGAAGGAGAGGCATGATTAAAAAAAAAATAAACAGAAAAAATAGTTTGTCATTGTTTCTCAAAAGTTTAGAGTTCATAGATCTTGCCCACTGACTGTTTCACAGGTTTCTATGCAGGAGTCCTTTTTAATTTGGGATTAAGAGCTGGTTGAATTGAGCCATTGGAGAAAACTGAAATGAGGCACTGCAGAAGTAGCTGTTGAAGGTAAAAGCTCTCTGAGCATTTCATCAAAGGGTGGCTTCAAGAGAGCACTGAACAGCAAATTCACCAGTCCCAACTCTTTTTTTTGGTGTAAATTATATGCTTACTATTTTTATTTTATTTAAATTACAGTAGGCATTTGCCCTAATATATGCTGTTACAATTTCATGTTAGATTTGTAATTAAGTTTATTTTTAGAAGAATGCATTTAAGTGGTTTATATAAAACGATTTTCTATTTTTGTAAATGAAATAATTGTTTTTTATTGACTTTCGATTTCATGCAAATGTGGGGTTGTTTTTTTTTTTTTTTTCTTTTTTGGCTTGAAGGTTGTGTAAGCAGAAAGAAATTAATGATTTGAGAGTATTTTCATAATACAGAGAATAGAAGATTCATTGTCAGTGGCTGCTAACACCGATAGGCAGAGTTAACTCTTATTCAGACATGCAAATTGAGCAATGGATGGATGTTAGAGGGTGTGATACAGCTGGTTTCTATAATAAATTTTCCTATTGATTATTTTTCCTGGTTGAATTGAGAGAGACAAGCTGTGAGTGCGTTTGGGATCTGACGCAAAACGGTCAGAATGTCGCAATCCCGAAAATGTCGCAATCCAGGGCAAATCTGATGGACAAGTGAGTGTTAATTGTGAGTGAGCCAGATTTGCTATTTTTAATTTAGCCTCGCTATCATGTCTCTTCACAGATGAATTCGAAGGCTACAGGGAGTTGAATGATGAGTCACTATTGAGTTAGTAAAATCACAATTGATCTCCATTTCCTGTTGATTCCAAAATTACTGAAGTGTGAAAGCCGAGAGTGACTGATCACTTCTTGGAGGGGAGTTTGAGGCTGGAATGTGGAAGTGACTCTCTCTGAAGTAACTCAACGCTGCCCTGGGTGTCAGGACAGGGATGTCTGCAGTGAGAACAGGTGTGTGTGTGTGATGGTCTGGCCGGCTGAGTTACCTCCCAGGAATGATAATCCGCGCACTAAAATACGCTCGCCCCGCAGCAAGGTGGGGGGAAGAGGTGTCTTAAGTGGCTAATGATAGAAGCTGAAGATTAAAGTTTTCATTAGTCTGCTCTACTGGAGTTCTTTCTAACTGACCTGTGTTTCTGTTGCTGGGCTCAGGCCATTGTGCCCTGAAATCCCAATGCTGTTTGCTGTGCCCTGCTCCTCTGCAGAGAGGGACAGAGGCAGAGGAGGGGATGCAGAGGCACCAGTGGGGTGGGACACAGAACATTTTGTGTGTCTGTTGTTGTTTGCAGTTACCTTTTGATAAATGGCAAATTGTCATTCTGCAGCTTTGTTCTTTTCTTGTGATGGAAATGCTCTTTTGACAGATATTAATTAGAAACACTGTGGTAACTGTGTGCAGGTAAGATTTAAATTTTTTTTTCCTTCCTAGAATTTACTGTTAGCAAAACCTTTTTTTTTTTTTTTTGTTAGGAACTATTAAGTCACATTACTAGACTCTGCCCACGTTGCATATGTGAGAGTAAATTCTGCTGAAAGGGGATTTGTTGGAAGAAATTAAAGGGAGGATGTACCCTGTTCTGAGTTACACTGGAATGAAGCTATAAAGAAGCCTTGAAGTATCACTTCAGGAAGAAAGAACTTAGTTTAGTTCCCTGGAGGACTGAGAGGAGGTGGGAGGATGCTCCTCTGCTGCATTCCTCACAAAGTTCTGATTTTAAAGAATTTTTCTGGAGGGATATTCTCAGAGGGAAAGTAACAACCTGTGTTCTGCCTAACGACTTTTCAGATGGTCTTTGAACCATTGAGACTTGTCCTGGCTGTACCCTCTGATAGACTGTGTTCAAACAGAAATAAAGAGCCAAGAGAAGAAGAAATCTATACCTTTTCCTTGGAAAGCATGTACAAGTTTTCCCTGGTGTTTCCTTAATTAAGATTGTAGAAAACTGGGAATGAGGGAGAAAGAGATGGCTGATGCTGCTGTCTGAGAACAGCTCAGCTTTCGAATTTGTAAACAAAAGTGGAAAAAAATAATCCTGCCGGCTTCCTGACAGGCAGGGTGTGCGATTTTCAGTCAGAGGAGCTGATTCAGTTGGTCTGGCTTTTGCAAGGGAACAACGAGAGGAATAAATTGCTCTGAGAGAGTGTAAAGAACTTTTCCTTTCCTCTAGAAAAGAGTTGAGCAAACATGGAGCACTGAGTTGCATGGTTGAAATTTGGTGAGGCGTGGAAGGGACACTGGTTTTCAGCAGAGTATGATGTTGGTTCGGGGTGTTGTGAATTCAGGAGTAAGAGTTGCCACACTTTAAAGACACCTCTCAGTTGTACTAAGGTTTAAAGGAGCTGCAAGAAGCTTTATGAGGAGTGATCTTGGCAGTTCTCAATGCTGTTGCTCACAGAGAATCTTCAAATACTTACAGCCACACCTTGATAACTTATATCTTGTCCTGTTGGATCTCTGTTGATGTGCCCCACTACAAGAGCACTTTGTTAAGACCAATTAAATGTATAATATTTTTATAATACTCCTGTTTTGGAAAAATCAATATGACCAGTTTCCCTTTGAAATGACAAGAAGCCCGTTGTGCTGACAGAGTAGAAGGCATTAGGAAGTGATGCTTTGTATCCTCTCAAGAGTAATGTGCTCTTGTTTTCTCTTAATCAGCAGGATGTTCTCCTGTATGTCAGATGTCTTAGTTGTTTTTGTGATCTCTATCAGAGAAGAGTGAGGGGGGAAAATGTCAGAGGAACAGAACAGGTTTAAAAGCTTTATAGCAGAGAAAGCCTGCAGCCCTGCATTTCTGTTTAAGTAAAAGTGGTAATCACCACCTTAGGGTTGGACACTTTGTGTTTATGTTTGTGCTTTAAACAATAAATAAAAGAACAACTTGCCCTTCAGAAGAGCATAATGCGTAGCCTGTTGAAATACTCTGGAGCATAAGGGATATAATTAACCCTTTTCCCTTTAGCATGGCTGTGTTTCAGAAGTGAGATGTCTAACACATTATTTGCCAGTTCACTGAAGTAAGGATTTTTCAAGTTGATTGTCTGAAAATCAGACCTCTTCTTCCTCCCTCCATTGCCTTCCCCTCCTTCCCTATTTTCTGAGCTGCAGTTTCCAAATTTGTAATAGGTCTAGTAGTGGTTTCCTTTTTTTTTTTTTTTTTTTTTTTTTTTAAACTTAAAAGTAGCCATTGAGAGAGAAAGCTTATTTCCCATCACTTGCTCAAGGCTATAGAGAATAGATCTTGGAAGTTCAGGCACTTTTCAGAGGAATTTTTAAAAGATGGTTTTGATGCAGTGAAGGAAGGGCAAAGACTTGAAAGGACTGACAGCACAACTAGGATTTGGCTCAATGCATGAACGAAACCTTTTCTTGTGATCCTTGAATATTTTGCTTTACTGATCAGATCTTGGGTAGCACAGATCAATTCTGAACTGTTCCCTCAGATGGTTTTGGTCTGAACTGTTCCCTCAGATAGTTTTGGTATGATTCAGTGAAAATGAGCTGAAAGGAGACAGAACCTGAAATGCTTCCAACTCGTTTTTTCCCATCTTGACTCTCCTTGAAGTATGTGAATTAGTGTGAGAAAGTGTCTGTAGCTCCCACCGGGTCAAATGGAGGTTGAGATAAAAATACTCGTCTCTGTGTGTATTGTAATATTGATCGTCGTGTGGTAAATAATTCCTTGGCAGCAGGATTGCCAAGTCTGATGTTTTACACTTCATTTGTAAGTTCTGGTGCAGTCTCGTTTCTGGCTCTGTGTTCAGACCTGCTTTTTGTTCTTTGATGGATATCTGCTTCATTACTTCCTTTTGACCAGCCTTTCCTTTCTGATAAACCGTCAGCCTTTGGATTGGTTTAGCTGCCCGGAGCTCACTGGCTCTGTTAGTCACAGCCACTCTCTCTTTGTTGTGACATTTTAATAAATGCACGGTCTCCACGATGACCCGTTCCCGTTCCTCACCTCTCCAGGCATGGCTGGGCACCAATTGACACCAAAACAAAGGTTGCTTCCCGGTCTCTTTCTTTGACTTTCTTTGTTTTTATCTGTTCCATTGTACGCGTCTTTACACAGTGTTACCCAACACAGTCATTGCTGTCACTAAGGGACCTCCTTCTTTGGGCACTCATGTTTTCCAAAGAGGACTAGGAAGTTTTCTGTTAAAGGCACACAGGTCTGGGGGCGGTTCAGAGCTCAGGACTGTCTGTGCCCTAAACTGTTGGTTAACTGGGAAGGCAGTGAGGAGACCGAGTCCTGCTTTCTGCCTCTGAAGCTGAATGAAGCTGGCATGTGGTAAAGCAAAGCACTGTCGGCTCAGATGTGTTTTCTTAACATGGAACCAACTAGCCTTGCACAAATACCGTGGTTTTCTCTCACAACAGCGGAGTGGGGCCGGCCGAGCTGTCAGACCGAAGTCTGTCCGTCACCTCTGCTCCTGCACCAGTTCACCTTCAGGCTGACACCTGGAAAGGAGGGTGTTCTTGCCCAAATCCTTTTTACCTGTGCTTTTTTCCCTCCTTCTGTTGCTTTATGTTTTTCTTTCTCTGGCTTGGTTTAAAGCCTTGGATGTGGATGTGGCAGTGTTACCCAGCGCGGCCGTGCCACCCAACGCCCGCCCCGGCAGCGCCGTTTGTGTTGGCAGGAGCTCTGCGGCTGGTGGGGCTTGGTGGTGTTTGGGCAGGCAAATCATAACTACAGGCAAAAGAATGCCTTTTTTTGGGGTGGCTGTAGTGGCACAGTGGAGGTTAGATTGTTCTTCTATCTCCCAGATTGGCAGCTGGTTTTGCTGTTGATGATGGTGGGGAAGGATGTGGGGTGTGCTATAATTAGTTGTGGGATTTCAGAGCTTGGAGAAACCTTCCTTGTGTCTGAAGGAAACAGTCTCACCAAGATGTTTTTGAATGTAGTCTGGGTCCAGAGAGAGGTTTGCTTTGATGAAATCATGTAGCCTAAGTCTAAAGTCTTGTGAGCAGCTTCTGCCTGTGTTGGTTTCCTTCTCATCAGGAGATGTTCAGATTTTTTTTTTTTTTTTTTTTTTTTAGGGTGGTTCTTCTGTTTGAGAGATGGCAGCTATTGAGATCAGCTAATATTTTTATTTTTTTGTCTGTCTTGCAGAATGTAAAGTGTCTGTATTGTTACCATGATAAAAAGGTTTCTGAATGCAATGAAACTAAAGGATATGTCACTTAGGTTTATATATTTAGGAGTGTATTACAGGGTTCTTGTGGTTTCTCTTGCTTCCCTCTGTCTAGTTCCTCCTTTTATTTGTTGCAGTGGATAAAGTTCACTGTTCAATTTTTAATCTAAGTTCTCTAAGGAAAGATTTCTTATCATAGGTTGATTATATTTTCCGTAATAATTTAAATATTAAGTAGTATACATCTGTTAATAATTGGCTGAAGAAACACACCTGCTCACAGGCTGAGATTCCAGGCGTTCTAGTGCTAAACCATTTTTTGACAGCAGTTGTCCAGGGGACTCCACAGTTCCTGCAGGGAGAATATTTTTATTTTAATTCCATCAACCAGGTCATGGCACTTAAGTTCTATTGCAGTTAAGACAATTTGAATCTAAAAACTTCTAGTGTATCGTGCTCCCCCTGCCTAAGATGAAAATTGATTTTTGAGAGGATGAGATTTTTTAAGATAGTAATCTTTCCAAAAATCATGGCTATCAAGAATCAGTTCAGGTTAAACCTAGAAAAGCATGTTTAGATCCACTTTTTCCTGGTGAATGCAACAAGCTAGTTTTAAAGATGACTTGAAAATTGTGTGCTGGAGTTAAAATTTCGTTTTGTGTACATCGTTCTGTGGATATCTGCTGTAAAAACAAAGCAAAACTTTCACTTGGTTGTTTTTCTCTCCTTGATGTTAACCATCTTTTCTGACTCAAATTTCTTCTAATTTCTTATGTTATCTTCTTTATGATGAGAACAAATAGTGAAATAGTACCAGGGAACTGGCTACAGTCAGGTTAAGTGTTTGTTCTTCATTTGTGCCTTTAGGTAGGAGAGGGGTGCGTGTACAGGGTAAAAACAGTGATGCAGACTGAACTCTCCCTCTTGGTCTTGCCTTGATTTACCTTCTGGAATAAATCTGTGCTGCTGCAGATCCCAGTGAGGGGAGGTTCCTGGAGCTGGGAGTGTCCAGAGCAGCATCCAGGTTTGATATTTGCTACTTGGTTTGTCCTAGTCCCATCTCCTGTAACTTCCTGCATCCTCTTCCCCCCCAAGTCTTGCAACACCCTTCTTGCAACACTTTTCCCCCCAGTTTTGGCTGAGAAGGGGGTGGAGTAGGTAATCCCTGATGAGGAGCTGCTGAATGAAAGTTGCCATGGATTTATTTGTCTCACCCTCTTGAACCCGCTGCTTTCTCATGGGGGAATTTGTTAGAAATGCATCAGGGTAACGTGTTGCACCCCAGGCTCTCCACAACCACCCACCAGAGGGTGAACAGTAAATCTCCTGCCTGCTCTGCCATTCCAGTGCTCCTCTGATAAAAGTGGATATGGTGACAGGAATTGCAGTTGCCAGGCAATAGAACTCAGCAGAGCCTGGCTGGTTAAATACCCAAACTGTTCTGCTCACCAGAATTGCAGCGTCGTGCATCACCCACAGTGCTTCTAGGCAGTGTCTAAAAACTGTGTTTGAGGTTGGAAATCCAATGTCTTGGGTAGTATATGAATGTAAAATAGACAGTATGGGCTGAAATGTCACCTTGAATGTAAGTGTGGAAGGCGGATGGAAGGAAACCACTGTTGGCTCTTCTCTTTTTAACAAGTTGTATAAATTTAGGTTATTTTATTTTTACTGTTTTATAGTAAGATTCAATCAATTGCTGATGAGAACCTCTGCACAGATACGTTGAAAATCCTATACTCAAGCTTTCCTTGTATTTCAGAGAAATGAAACTCCTGGAGTTCCAGTGGTTGACTGTGCCTAAAGAGCTCTGCTTTCCCATGCTTTCCCATGCTTAACCCTGTTTATCTGGTAGCTTCTCACCTGTGTGCATTAAGGACGTTTTGTTTGAGGAGAGGCTCATCTTGAGTGGTATCACAGAGGTGTTTGGTTCTCTTTTTCCGTGGTTATTGTGCTGTGATGCCTCTGAGACAATTAATACCGTGTGAACGCTGCCCTCCTGGTACAAAGGACACTTCCCTTGGGCTGTGTTTGTGATAGTAAAAGTGAGTCAGAAGCATCCAATTCATCAGAAAAGTGAGTTCATGTAAGAACTCCACCTGGTAATGGCTACTTTGGTTTACATTTGCTTTAAACTGTGTTCTGGTCCGAGTGTTTTTGGTTGATAAGGCCTGAACTACGTTACCTTGTCTCTGGCGCCAGCCCACATGTTTTACCTTGTGTTTGGAGAGGAAGGTTCTTTTTTCAATCCAGTTAGCTCATGGCTGGAAAGCCCCACAGCACCTGCATATATGTAATTTAATACCTTTAAAGCCCTTTTTGGGGATTGCAAGTTGGTCATATTTTAACTGCCTTGAGAGAGCAGGTTACAGCATGACCTATGTGATTTTTAAGCTGTGTAGCTGCCACGTGAAGGGAGGGGTGGGAGAGCTCCCTGTTCTGTTAAATGAAGTTTGATAGCATTAACTTTTTCTTCTATTCAGTTACATCATTATTTATTTTTTAGCACCACGTTAAATTTCTATTTTGGTGGAAATACTAATGGACTAAGTCTTAGTTCAGTTTGTTAAAACAGAAACATTGCTGTGGAAGGCCAGAGAATGTGGGATTTCTGTGTTTGATTGCTTAAGAGCTGGTTAGCACAGCATAGTAGGGCCCTGTGTTGCATATTGTTAAGAGTAATTGCATCAGACTTGTAATTTTTCTGTGGATCTATGACTCACTATTAAATCCTTTGCTGACCATTATGGATGCAATTGTATGTTATGATACTGTTTTGTCAGTTGGCTTCTAATGAAGCCTGAATGATCTGGCCTGATTAGCCAGCCGTTTTTGGAAAATAATGATACTAAAAAGATTCCCCAAAAGCTTTTAAAGAGTGACAGCTTACCTAGATTACTGCAGGGTGACAGGCAGCTGAGAGCATGGTAAAGTCTTCCTAAATGTGAGTTGCTGAGCCCAGCCACATGATGAATTTCCATTCTGGAAGGATTTGGCTGCTTATCCCAGCTACCTAAGTGTATATCCCATAGGTTTTTGTCAGCCAATTGCTGAGTCACTTGGATGTGCAGACAACTGTTTTAAAAACAAATAAATAAAATCATGCGCACAACTTTTTTTTTTTTAAAGGTGGAAAGAACAGTCCCCAGGAGAGACAATTTTTGCTAAGCTCTATTGTCATCACAGATTGTGAAACATAAATTCAGTGTTATAAACAGCTTGTAATTTCAGTCTTCCATTTTTGCTTTAGCAGGCATTAGACTGAAGCTGCTGGTATTGGGTTTAAACATTATTAGCACCATTAAAAAAATGTTTTACTCTCATAGTTATTGATCATAACGTGCCACCTACTCACTTGTATGTTACATATTTTGTGTAGAATGGCACATGCTCATTTTGTGGTGCTGTCAGGGAAGTTATAGTGTGGGATAGGAAAAAGTGCAGAGGTTTGAAGCCTCCTGTGAGGAGGGGGCTCATTTTAGTGATTTAGGCATTACCTGCTTTCTTTCGCAGTTTTATTTTTGTTGTTTAATAGTTTTCTCACAAACTCAACCAGGCTGTGACTCTGCAGTGTTGCAGGGAATTACCCTAGAGTTGCATTCAGCTGGTGCTTCTAAACACCTTTTCCTTTGCCTATAAATGCACAGGAGCAGCTTGCCAGAGGTCAGAGCGTTCAGCTCCAGCCACGGCAAGGTTCAGACAATGGCTTTCAGTGTTTGACACCTACGGGCTGTTAATGGGTGAGGAATTCGCTGGTGAGGTTCATCCTTAGCTCTTCTTTTCTTCTTCTTTGGTTGAGAATCTTACAGGCATTGCCCACAACCTGGGCACTGGAGATCAGGGTTAAAAGTTTGGTGCTTCTTTTCCTGGCTTTGACAGCCGGGGGTTCTGGGCTGGATGTTTCTCCTCCTTCCATTCCTGCCCTGTGCCCCCACGAGGATGAGCAGGAATCCCTGCCAGCCCAGGCACTGATGTGCTATTTCAGCAGCAGGAGGTAATGGATGTGGCTTCAAAGGAACCCCTGAGGGATGTGGTGTATCAGACCAGTCTTGGTCAGAGAGGATTAATTTGGGGATGACTTGTCATGAGGATGCTTTCACGTGAGCTGGGCTAATTCTAGACCTCCTTGCTCTGGTGAGCTGTGCAGAGAAGGCATCAATCAGTGTTATTAAAGGGATTCAGTTCGTTTTGTTGGCTCTGCTTTTGCTAAGCTGCTGTTCCTGTTGATACTCAAAGTAAAATGTTGGCAGAGAGAAAGAAAGTGAGATGAGGGACAGAAATGTGATTTATTCTGAAATTTTATTTGTGTAAACTTACGGGGAAGTTGGAGGAAGTTCATGGAAAGCAGCAATGCCAGAGATATCTTTAGCCAGTGACAGCTGAAAATTGCAAGAGCAAAAAGGCAGAGACAGTTTTAGTTTGTGATGTGGGTTGTAGCCCTTTTGTGTGTTATTTTTGTGAATGTTTTGTTCTGGTCAGCGTGGTAACATAGTGGCCCTTGGATTTGGAATACATAGTTAGTAGAGTGGCAGAAGAGAAAATTAAAGTAGGATCTGTGTATTTTTCTAAGGGCTGTGGGAGACAAGGAGAATGCGTGTGGAGAAGGGGAATCTGGTTGCCTTTTAAAGTATTTGCACCAAATTTGTTTGGCCTCTCGTGACACCACTTTTTCCTTCCAAATCTGGGTGAAAACAGTTCTGTAAAAGGTTGATAGGAGTGATGAGTAGCATGAGGTAAATTAATGATAATATACTGTGTTTCTCAGAAATTACAAGCTACATTGCAATATAATCTCCAGTCCCGTGAGTGTTTTGAAGATCGTAGTGGTCTGACTTTGTCCTCCAAAACTTAACTTGTAATTAAATGAAAAAAAGCCCCAAGCCCTCCTTCTTGGCCTTAGATACGTTATGAAGAATGTTCTCAGGACTTATATTCAAATGGAAACAGTGGGGTTTTATTTGGGTTTGAGTATTCCCTTTCATGTTTTGAAAGCCAAAGATGGCAGCGTTGTGCTGGTGCTGGAAATACAGAAGTTGAAATTCAATTATGGTCTTGCTTAGCAAAATCTAAAACGATTGACATTTTCTGGGTTGTGGGGTGCCTTTTATCTATCCCCTCCCCACCCTGAGAGATGTAGCTTCATAAAATCTTGGTAACTGTAAAGAGGTTTATGTCTCGTATTCAGTGAAGAGAAATAGTTCGGTGGGTAGGGAAGCAGCTTGAATCGTGATGTAGATTTAGTTCCCTCCTTGTTGCTGGTTCTGACATCCCAAGAGGTAACACAGAAGCTGGCTTCCCTGGGAAGAGATCTAGTGATTGATGTGACACATACAGGATAGGTGAGCTTAGAGAGTACAGAAATTTTGTGGGAGGTTGTGTAAGTACATTAAAGACACTAAAATATATATCTCATTCATAGTGTCACTATGGAGGCAAAACCAAGAGCTCAGTGGGTGGTGGAATCCTGTGTTAATGTAAAGTGTCATAAGCAATCTCTCCAACCACTGATTTCTGTGAACTCCACATTTAATTTCTTCTTTGCAGAGTATGCAATTAAAGAATCCTGAGACTTCAGTAGTAATTTTTTTTTTCCTTACGTCTGCAAATGGTGCAACTGTACTGAAACTTTTCATGGGCTCGAAGGGAAATTGTGGTTGCTAAGCTGTTCCTTCTCAGACTTTCTAGCTTTGCCTGCCATGTCATTGAAAGTGATGGCTTCCTTAAAACATGCATGATTCTTAGGAGTAAGAATGAAGAGAGATATTAAGGTCAAGTTATACTTTCCCCTGTGTGTAGTTTGTGTGGGCATCACATTTTCAGACTATTCCTTCTGAATTTTCACTGATGTGTCCTTCTGCTCCTGTTCTGAGCAATTAGTCATGTAGGATAGAGGCTCCTTATAAACCTGATGATAAGCTTTATCCTGAGTTCAGTTCCTTTTTCCTAACATGATTCAACCTTTTAGTGTCTTCAAGGAATTTTTTTAGAGCCTGAAGGCTTTTTTCCAGTGCCAGACAACCCCTCCATTGGATTGATCCAGTAGATAGTAAACATGTCAATATGCAGCCCCTGATACTTTATACAGATCTAAATCCACTCAGTGCAATAAACACGTTTTGTTGTTGTGAGAGAGGGATGGGAACTCTGGAGATGCTTGCCTGAAAAGGGAGGCTGCATGCTGGGAATCTGGGATGAGGGCAGCTGGACCACAGCCACATTCAGTAGCTGTTTTGGACTCTTTCTTTATAAGGACCTGCCATAGATTAAAACTAAAAAACACATGATGAAAAGGAAGTGGCTCTTTTGGGAATAAATAACAACACTGTTCAGAAGATGTGCTGATCTCCCAGAAAGACCCACAGCTCTGGGCTGACATTACTGAGGGGTGATGTGGTCAGGCCTCTTTCATTAGAGCAGTTTGGGAGGGAGAAATGTTCTGCTCTCAGTAACATCAGCTCTCTGCTGACCAGAGAGCAGCAGTAGCTGTCTGGGAAAGCCAACCTCTCCTTGGAGTGGAGTGTGCTCAGAAAAGCCATTATTGGCAAAGTGAGCTGTGGTGGTGTGAGCAAGCTACTCTAAAAGTAGAACCAGCCACAATTGTCTTCTTGTATTAAGCCTTGTAGTTCTTTCTTTGTGTGGGAATTGGTCCAGCCCTGATGGTAACACACTGTGCTTGTTACCAACTGTGCAGAGTTCCAGGATAGATGAGAAGTTGAGCAACCTCATGCCCTCCCTTAAAAAAAGAACCCTTTGGAACCTTGTGGATCATAGACTTGGCCCTCAGAATGGGTGTTACAACCCCTGGACAGGAAAACAATATGGAATTAAAACAATTTCTGCACCTTTAGTGCTTTTTTTTTTTCAGCAACTGGTGTAGAGGGATGCCCTTTGTAAAACTGCAGGTATCCTCATTTAAGATTAATTTTGCATCTCTGCTGTGAAGTAAAGGAAACAGTTGTCACAGAAGTGAAGTCAGAAGAGGGAAAACAAAGGGAAATCAGGAAAAAAGATGAGTGTGAGTTGATATTGAGGTTGCTGGTGAGATGCTCATGGCAGGCTGTCTATCCTCATTGTCATTTCAGAGATGCAAAGGACTGCTCAGGCTGAATGAGTCTCTGTTGCTAGGGGAAGCCTGACCCAGCTGGAGTAGACTTGTGTTGAAAAGGCTGTAGGATTGTGAAAGGGATGTGCTGGATTGACTTGGTGACTCAGAGCTGTCTTGGTGCTGCTTTGTCTGAGACCTTTTGGTGTTGGGAGAGCCAGACAGTGGTGGTTGCTCCATCTTTAACTTCTGGCTAGTTGAGAGGCTATTGAGACTCTGCAGTGTAGTACAGCCCTCTAATGTCATCAAAAAAAGTAAAGGGTCAAAGGCAAAGCTTAAAATGTTGAGGAGTGTGGTTTTTTTCACGAAAAACGTACGTAGTTGTGTTTCTTTAGAACTTCTAAATGGAGCAACCTGGAGGAATACAAAACTTGTTACTACACAATGATGAAGTTGCTTCTTGTAGGAAATGAATCCTTCTCTTATTAAAACAAATGAATATGTGAACTGTCAATGCTGCCCAAGAACATCTTGGTATTGATAGTGAATTAACTGTGATGAATTTATGTCCAACTGGTGTAGCAAGCAGAAGTTGTACTGTAGGGTTAAGCAGAAAGTCTTCTGCTGCTTTGTCTGTGCTAGCATGAGATTTTACAGAAAGAAGGGAAGGTTTCCTTTCAAACACTGAAGGGCAACAGCCAAGCCCTTTCAGGAGTCACCAGTGACCTGAAGTAACTGGCAGATACAGGAAAAGAGTGAAGAGCTGCTGTGTGGAGTAAGTGACTGTTTGTAAATAGATGGTGAGGAGATAGCAGGTGTTTCTCAAGGTGACAAGGCAGCTCTGCATATCAAAATGGTTTTAATGATCCCAGTAAGCTTTGGCAAATTGTAGTTAAGGTGGAGAGGAATCTGCTGGATCACTGCACTCTGTGACACTCTTGTTTGGAGCCTGCCCAGCCTGTCCTCAGCAGTGGTGCTGTGTGTGTGTGTGTGTTCACAGCCCCAGCTCTGCTCCCAGCCAGGGCACCACTTACAGAGACTTGCCAGGAGGCTCTGCCAGATCAAGGAGCATTAATTACTCTCGTCGTATGAACCTGTTACGTGCAATCACTTTTCCTGGTAGTTCATTGACCCCATCTCAGTTACACCAGCAGCTTTGGATCTGTCCTCTGGCTAGGAATGGGCTGCGGGTTGTCTGGATGACTGGAGTGTGGAGTGGGTATTTCTGTTGCCTTTGGAAATTTATGTACTCTGCAGTTTGCCCGTGGGATGCTCCCAGAAAAAAAGAGCACAAATGGGCTTCTTGTTGGATACCAGGTAGAGCTCAAGACTTCTGGACTAAAGAGCTGTTTCCAGGGAAAGCATTTGTGTTTATCTAAGTAAAGAGTGCATTGCTTCTCTTCAGTATTTTACCATATTGGGTAGTTACATTTTAAACAAATAAATACATTTGTATTTAAAGAGCAAATTTCTGACTCTGAATTAGGCACTTGGTTTAGGCCTAGTCTGATAAATGATAGGCAGTTTAAGGAAAGGCTTAGAAGTCTGTAGGCAGTTGAATGAAAACAGCATGAATCTGACTATTGGTAATTATCCTGAGTGTTTATAATCTACCCAGAACTAGTGGGGCAGGGTAATAAACAGCTGTTGCATTTTTATGTTCCGTTAGTGAGCAAAATAAATACATAATAGTTAATTTCCAGTTCTGAGTTGAACGTAAAACAAAGGCAAGTTATCCTAGTCATATTAAAAAAGTTCTTTAAACTGGAATATCCAAAACTGTTAAATGGGGTATAAATGCTGTAAAGAGCATTTTCTGTGCACTTCATTGTGTCTGACAGACCAGTTTATATTGTAAGTCCATATATGCTTTCTCTCAAATGGCATCCAAAGAAAACACAGCACAGCCAGATGGAAATTGGAGTTGACTTTGAGCTCTGATTAATTTGTTTTTCATATAATCCTTTTCAGGGCAGTGAGAAAAACATGATGTATTGTGGTATAATTAACTCTGCTGAACAATGCAAACTTAAAAGAAATTTCTTTTAAAAAGTATCTGCTTTAATGGGAACTGATTTTTCCAAGTGTCATGATGGCCCACAATGCTTGTCCTATTTCACATTTGTATCTCTGCAGTTCTCATTATATGTGCAAAGTTCTGCAAAATACAACTCACTAGATGAACTAATAAGTTCTTAAATCAAAAATGTCAACAGCCACTCCTCTGTGATCCATTTCTAATGTGGGACCCCACTGGACTTTATCCTTTTCCATACCAAGGGGATGATGTTTCATAACTGAGGCAAGTGAGTGCATACTTTTGCCATAAAGCTCTAGAAATCTAATTGATTTATAAAAGCATTAAATATCTAAAATTAAGTAACTTTTAAGCTGAAACAAACACAAAGCTAAAAGCAATATGACTTTGAGAGCCCAGCCTCAAACAGAGACATGAACAGATATATAATGCTTTAGTTAACGGTTGCTGCCATTTCTCTTACAAATTGTTCTTTAGGGTATTGTAACTCAGCTGTTTTTAAACCCATCACTCTGGAACCTTGCCTGCAAAATGTCAGCACAAGTGCAAATTTTATTTCTTTAACAAAATAAAGGGCTTGGAGCAGTTAGACTTTCTAAACTTTTATGGCAGGAAAATAAATTCCGCTACTTTTGCTTTGCCATACTGTTCACCTTGGCCTGCCAGCAGGCAGAGATGGAAAACAAAAGGGTTTAATGGGGGACACTCTTTGTGTTCTAACTTGCCTTGTCCAAACAAGAGAAGCCCACTGGCAGAGTGAAAATACCCTTTGGGCAGAGGGCACAGTCACTGAGGTGGGTTGGAGGGTTCATTTTGAAGGTGGAATCAAGACGTGGGTACAGCTCATTAAAAGGCTTGAGGTTGTTTTTCCTACGAGTTCAGGGGAGAACCCCTCACTTCTTCTGCCCTAACCAGTGCTTCTCTTACCAGATCTACTATCTTGGAGTTCTTTAACATTCTTCCCCTTCCATCTGGCTTCTAAAGCTGGTTAGTGCCAACCCATTCACCCTTTTTAATGTTTTCCTGAAGTTCAAGCACGTGTTCCAGCGGTAGAGTCCAGTTTTTCTGAAATCAGTATGTACAAAAATGGGGATTTCCCATCTCAGTGCTAATGAGGACCAAGTGTTCCTTGGTGGTACATTAGTCTTGGTGTTTGTTTATTTATTTATTTTTTTTTAAGATCTAGGGAATGAACTTCCTCGCACATAGCTACTTCAGTGCAGCAAGTCACATTTAGTAGCCTTTGCTTTCAGCTTGAATCTTTACAGAAGGAAGATTAAGTAATAGTTTGTGTAGAAACATCTGTTTCCTAACAAAGATCTCGCCCTATTTTATTTTTTTTTATGCTGTCCCTCTAACCAGAAAGTCTTTTTAGTCTTTTAAAGACTTAGAAGTCTTTAAGTCCTTGTTGGGTATTAGAGTTGCTGTGGTTTTAGCATGCTCATGCTCTGGATCCTTTGTTAGCTTAAGTTATTAGCCTTAGATAAGTGTTGTGGGATGGAAGGACTGCTTTCTATTGTCAGTGCAATTTCTGAATCTCTGGACAATTTGTCTGGGTTAGAATTTAAGTTTTTTGGCTCCAGTGCTTGTTTAGACCTTTCCCTTGTCTGAGGAAAAGATGTTCTTAAAATAATTAAGCCTAGCATGCATTAAAAGAGAACTTTTCCACAAAATTGAATTGCTTGGGGTTTATTTGACTTTTGGGTTGCCTAAATAAATAGGCATTTTGCTTTGTTTGCTTACAAGCAACTTAGTATCTCTAATGGGGAATCTTTTTTCTGTGTTTTCCAAAGAAGACCAGCTCTGAGGGTTTTGAAGAACAACAGCTCTCTGCACTCTGTAGTTCTTTGTTTTACATCCAAGTGGATTGTATGTGTCTAAATATTACATTATTAACACACATGTCTTCCAGCCCCTTTGTTATTGTGATATGTCTCTAATATGGGAAGACTTAATATATAGATTTATTAGGGAATAATCCTTTTGGTCATTGTTTTCTTGAGAGTTCATAGAGTTCAGTCTGCTGTTTTCAAGGAAAGATTCTTCACTGTGATGCCGCATGTTCTTGTAAACATAAATTTATCCTGTGTTTCTTAGAACTCAAGAGACTTCTTTCTATCTTGGTGCCAAAATTAGTGAAACATGGTTTACTGGAACATGCAAACAGGAATTCAGTGCTATAAGTCCAAGCACTTTGTTCTCTTCCCAGTCACAGAGCAGGAAGTGCTGACCAGCTTTCTGTGGATTTAGTGTTGTTGCTGACCTACTGCAAGACCAGTATTCCAAGAATTAGGACTTGTTTGGCGTGTGACCCTGGACAGAAAGAGTGATTTGGGGCCTCAGTTGTAATTTTCTGGGAAATGCCTTCTTTGTTTGCATGTGTCTTAATCAGGGTGGGGAGTGAATTAGTAACACAATGACCAGTGGATCACTCTGTTTTACCTGCCTGGTTTGAAGTGATGGGGCTCAAGCCCTGCTCTGGGCGCACATTTGTGATCTAATTTGAAGCAGGGTGTGCAAATGTGTTTGGTTTATCTTTGTATTCCTCGGTGTAATGCAGCTCTTGTCATCAGCAGTAATAAATCAACATTTCTCTGTGTGCTGCAGGATACAGGGAGAGCTGCTCCTGGTAGTTCTTAGCGTGATAAGTTAAATGAAATGAAGGTTCCATGTAGGTGTAAATCAAGCACTCATTTTCTATTTTAACACTGCAACCTAATTAAAAGTTTAAAATTTTACGGCCATCAGAAAGAGCATCCTTCTCGCGTTCCAGTTTCAAAAGGCTCAGGAATGCCTGATTTACTGACTTCTCTCCCTCCTCTCCCGTTTCAGTCTGCGGGCCAAACGTCGACATTCGCAACGACATCCACGAGCTGAAGCGCCTGGAGAACTGCACGGTGATCGAGGGTTTCCTGCAGATCCTGCTCATCTCCAAAGCAGAGGATTACCGCAACTTCCGCTTCCCCAAGCTCACCGTCATCACTGACTATTTGCTGCTGTTCCGTGTGGCGGGCTTGGAGAGCCTCAGCGACCTCTTCCCCAACCTCACGGTCATTCGTGGCAGGAACCTCTTCTACAACTATGCCTTGGTTATCTTTGAAATGACCAATCTGAAAGAGATTGGGCTTCACAACTTGAGGAACATCACCCGCGGGGCCATCCGGATCGAGAAGAACTCTGACCTGTGTTACCTCTCCACGGTGGACTGGTCTCTCATCCTAGATGCTGTTTCCAACAACTACATCGTTGGGAATAAACCTCCAAAGGAGTGTGGGGACTTGTGTCCAGGAACAATGGAAGAGAAGCCCTTGTGTGAGAAGACATCTATTAACAATGAGTACAACTACCGCTGCTGGACCACCAACCACTGCCAGAAAAGTAAGATTTGAGTAGATAATCCTGTTTTTTTTTGTTACCTCTTTTGGAAGTAAACATTTAGTTTTGTGGTTTTGTTATAAGCTCTTCAGCAGCTGAAACTTTTATTCTAGTTGTGTGTAGTTTATATGAGTTACCCAGTTGCCACACAAAGAGATTCTTCCTCAATCAGTAAAGGTTTGTTTCACTTAAATTAAAAAAAAAAAAAAAAAAAAAAAAAAAAAAAAAAAGAGGAAACAACAATCAGCAACTGTAAAACAAACTCCCTGAGTTACTTCCTCATGGAAAAGGTGGGAAGTGTAAGTATGGAACCAATGCCATTGTAGCAAAGCTGGAGGCAGCTTTACCTCCCTGGAGGACTTTGGCAGGAGGTGGCCATCGAGTGCCATCTCCTCCTGCTGAAGTGACATTCCGTGTGTGCCAGGGCTGTTGCCGTGCTGAAGCTGTTAACTGGACTTTGTTTTTTGCTTCTCTTGGCATGCAGCTCCAGACATTCCTGTAATGGTAAATCCTGTGCGTAAGGACTTGTTTACTGACATTAATTTTCTCAGTACACTCTGTAGAGTCCCAGAGTCCATGAATATCTTGACTCCCAGTGAAGTTACTGTTGTGTGTCTTGTTCTTATCTGGTAGGTTTATGTCTTTCTGATAGCAAGTATTAGCAAAAACAAAACCTGATCTCTTCTCACTTTTTAAAAATAGAGTAAACAAACACATAGTTTACTCAGGTAACATGATTACAGCAGGCTTTTTGAGTTCATCCTGTAACTTTACGAAAGCTGAGCCCTGCAGTATCAGTGGGGCTTCATTACAAACTGGGAGGAACAGTTCCTAAATTCCACGGGCAGTCTTGACCAAAGCTGCCATAATGATAGGAAACACCACAGTGGGAGAGATATCAGGGCTATATTCGGGTTACCTTCATCTGGGCATGTTGTGTTTTTCTAAAGTGGCTTGTCAGTTCCTTGTGGAGTCCTCCTGTTCAATTAGAACTGCAATTAAAGTCGATCGTGGGGCAGTTTCAGTCAACACATGCCAAAAATACCTCTGCAAAAAGGCATTTGGAGTATGTGCTTTTATCAATACTTACAGGAAATAAAGTTCGTTTTTTAAACAAAGCAAAGAACCCCCCTCAGCCTGTTACTGGGAGACTTTGTGCTTTGCCCAGGGCAAGGGGAGTGTTGCTATGAGTCCTGCAGGCCAAATTTATGTCTTCATTAACAGAGTGTAACTCTGTTGTCTACAGAGGGTGACCAAGGTGACTCCTGTGCAACCTCATTGCCCTCAGTGGTTTGAATGGATGTAATGAGAGTGTATTTAATGAGATATAACGACCTACTTGCTTTCTGTTGTGTGCTTTGCCTGTTTGGAGTAGACAAAAGTAACGTGCAAAAAAACTTTTTTGGCATCTAAGGACCTGTTGAAATGATTTGGATCCTAAATACACATGAGAAGAAGTTTGTTTAAATAAAATGAGGTCATAGACTGTGATAGCAGGACTTTGAAGGCAAGGGTGTAGGTAATGGGTTTTTTTTCTATATGTGCTTTCATCTCCTTTCATGGGAGATTGTGAAGAAGAAAGCAAGTATTGGAAAAGGGCCTTGAAAGGCTTGTTAAGAGCATTACAGTGTGGAAAAACAATTTGGTTTAGAGTATCTTAGGATGTACAGCATATAAAGAAATTATCAAATTCTAATCAATAAAAAGAGAAATTTGGACCTGTACTAATCTGTTTGTTGTGATAAACCACAGACTTTGAGGAAGATGACTTAAAATTTACAGGCCATTCATCTGAAAAGAAAACAACCCCAAAGTACTCAAGCTCTGAAGAAAAACAAGGGAGGTATAAAAGTGCAGTTGTTCCAAAGGAAGCTTTTTGTCTCCCCTGCTAGATTGCTCAGGGACTTTGGCAATGAACTCCTGATCAGGAGAGGACTCTTGCAGCACAAAATCACACAAGACATGAAAAAGAAAAGAAGGAGGGAATTTTCAGTTACCGAGTGTTTCAATTGGCATTTTCCTACTGGTCGAGATATGACACCTATGTTATTTTCCAGGGAATATTTTTCTGGTGTAGTATCTAATTTAACCCTGACATTCTCCTTGTGCGTCACAGTAACGTTCAGCTGAAAATGTTCTCTATCATTCAGGGTTCCTTTGTGCCTTTTTTATTTTTCTTTGCTCTGGCTCTGTGGAGGAGTGTGTATTAAATCTCTTTTGTCCTTGTTTAGGTTTTACACTGAAAGATCTGAAGTTGGTGGGTAAATGTTGTGTGGGAACACTTAGTACTTTAACTAGCCTGGCTTCTGTTTAGTTTTGCCGTTGAGTGGAAGTTGTTTTTTTCCTTCTTTTTCTTGCTCACAAACAAAGGAAGAAGCTTGTGCTTCCTTCAATATAACTTGTGCAGGAACAATGCTGAGGGAGGAGGGAGGGAAGGATATGCTGTGTCTGACTTAGAATAATCCGTGGACATTTCTATAGAAAAAACTTCTACAAAGGAACTGTAACTTTTTTACATTTTTCTGGGTATTTTTAAGGTTCAGCGTAAAAGCGTCAGCAGCTCTGCTGCCAGTTTGGTTGCCCTGGTTTCTGTGTAGTGTACATTCCTTTACCTTCGAGTGCCCCAAGGCAGCAGCAATACGAGTTTGCTCTCTTTGGAGCTGCAGCATGTTGTGTTGGGCTTGGCACACTCTCTTCTCTCCGACTTGCACCTACTTTTATGTTGGTGCATTAAGAGCCAGCTGTGCCTCGCTGGGGTTGCAGGTCCACAAAGAAGAATCCCTCAAGATAAAAGGAGAGCACTGAAGTTGTTTGTTTGCATCGGTGCTTTGGGGCACAGGTGGAGATGGAAAAGATAAAAACTGAGCGTCCAGACATACAAATGAGACTATGGCCTTTTATGTTTTTCTTTTTTTTTTTCTGGCAGTTGTGACTGCTGGAAAGGTTTATGGAAGCTGCCTGCATCTCGCTCAGCAGCTGATGTGAGAACCAGAAAAACTGTTCCTGCTGTACCCCTTGCAAGGCTTGTGTCTGATGACACACTAGCTCTGCCTGTCCAGTGGTCTGCTGTAAAGAAAACTTTGGTTGTTTTCTGTATTCTTCTTGCTGATGATTAAATTTTGAGGTCTGTTGCCTTAGTCACTAGGCCTTTCCAAGTCTGCAGAAACCAAATGTAAATTACACCCTTGAAAGGCTGCCTGGAAGTTCAGGATCCCTTGTCTACCATAACCTTTGTGTTCTTTTTCAAGCAAGTCCAGCTAATGCTTCCTAAGACACTTCTGCTATTGTTAGGGCCATAAGAAATGAGCTGGGCAAACTATTTGGGAAAGTAACAGGGATCTGTATGTAAGACCTATGGTGCCCTGTTGGGTTTTTCCCCTATCCTGATTATTTGTCTTCTTTCCCCCAGTTAAGCTGGAGATACTCAGTGTCAAATACTTGCTGAAACTTTTCCTACTCAGAGAAGAGACAAGGGGTCTGGTTATGGGGGAGAAAGGCTGTTACACCTGTGAGGAAAGGGTGTTGTCTTCAGCTGCTGCTTCTGTGGGACAGGATGAGAGCACAGTCTGGGTCCCTCCCCTTGTGAGAAAGCAAATTAGAGCTCCCTTATTTCCCAAAGAGGATGGAATAGCCACAATTCCCATAAAAACAATGATGGGGAGTATCTGAAGTGCGTGAGGGAGCTCTTAAGATTAGAGTTTAGGCATTAAAAAAAAAGATGTGTAAGCTGGCATTGTAGAGAGGACGTGCATTAGGGCTAGAACTATTAAGCATTTCGTTCAAAAGAGGTGGATTTGGCATGAAACAATAGCTCATGTAGACCTCACTGCACAATACAACAGGAGGAAACTTGGAGCTTCTGAATGTGTGAAACTGAGGACCATGGAAAAGGCATGTGAGGATTTGGAGGCCGATGAAGCAGATGGCAGCTGAGCACAAAATGTTTTTAATGAAAATGTATCCTTATTCATTTTTGAATTGGTTTGACAATGGCCCGAGAAGATACGGTGTATGAGGAGCAGGAGGGAGAGAATGACAGTGAGTGGGAAGAGTGGTCCATATGTGCCTTCTACTAAAATGTTTAAACATATGGAGACAGTAACATGATGTATTCTCACAAATATTCGGAATCTGCTCCTGTTTGTTTACACGGAGCTCAGAAGATAATGCAGTTGAGTGGTGTCGTTTGACATGGCTCCATTGACTTGTGCAGTGCTTACAGTGTGCACCAGCTGGGAATCTGCTCCCTGTTGATTCAGCAGAGTAGTGCTGAAAACCATGTGCTGCATTTTCTCCCCCTCCCCTTTCTCTCCTTGTCTTCCCTTCTCTGAGGAATATTCACTGTATTCCCCTGTCCTTTAGAAACAGTGAACGTACGTGAACTGTGTAGGCAGAAAGGGAGGGGAAGGAGTTGGGTGCCAGAGATGATGAATCAAATTATTCTTATTTTGCTGAAAATTATGTTTGCATGCTTTTTTTTTTTTTTTTCCTGTTTGCTGCTTTTTTTTTTTTCCTTCTTAAACACTGAAATACAGTAGATATTATATATGTCAGCTTTAAGCTTTACTCTTTCAGCAAGCAAATTAGCTGGTCTGTGTAACACTAATACTACCTTTGTTGGTTTAAAAAAAAAAAATTAAGTATCATATAAACCTGACCGTATTTTGAAATGGAGAGGTTGTTTGTTGGTTGTATTTGGTTGGTATGCAAACTCTCCAGCAAATAAACATCTTCTGAAAGAAATAAACAGACGAAAAGATAATAATTGTAAAAGACACAGTTGGTATCACCGAGTTAGAAAAATCTGGAGAACGTTAAAAAAAAATTTGTTAGTGTTTTCTTTCTGAATGAAGTTTTTTGCTGACTTTCGCTCCCCTCCTGAGAAGTTTTGCTCTCCAGCCAGAGGTTTCCCAGAATTTTTATTATGGCTGTGAGAGCATATTTAATTAGTAAGCTGGAATGGCCGCAGAGCAGTTTAGGCCAATCTGCAGTTAATTACTGTAGCAGTGGTTTATATTCTGAGAAAAGGGCTAAAATTAAACAAATGTATACTTGCCATTTTTCTTTGTTCTATTATAAAGTGGCATAACCTGGGAAGGAATCATGCAGCCTGCACTAGCCACCAAAAACTATGTGATAATGTTAAGTACTCATCGTGGCTTCCTAGTTTCTTTTGGCACAAAGATTTGTAGGAGACTGTTTGTTTTGAGAGGTCTTTTAATTTGAGAGTTTCATTTTCCAGTATGAAAAGATGATGCAGTGAGCTCGGTCTACTGCTTTGCTACGTGTTCCAAAACAAAAAAAAAAAAAAAAAAAAAAAAAAAAAAAAAAAAAAAAAAAAACACAAAAAAAAAGAAAAAACCAAACTTTTAAAAATACTTTGAAAAGATTGAGAATTTTCCTCCACATTTTGGAATAAAAAATGGAAAAAAGTTGGAAGTTTTTGAAAATACCCAGTGCCTTTTCTACTCCCACACACACTTCCATCTTCTAAAGATGTTGCCTTTTACACTTGCTGCAACTTGCTTTATCTTTGTCAATCCTGAGGTGTGTTTATGGTCACCAGGTGATGTGTAGCCACATTTTAGTGGCCATCCATGCTATTGGAGAAATTGATTTTTCCTGGTGTTGTTTGAGATAATGGGAAAGGGTAATCCATGTGTTGTGGAATGAGACAGTAAATGAGGCCATGATTTCAGTGGCACTACAGTTCCTTACAGGTGGTGGGGTGATTAAATGTATGTGCCCAGTTCCTCTGAGTAATACAAACTCTGTTTTACATAGACACCATTCTTAATGGATTAACTTGCACTGTCTTGTGCCAAGAAACTGTTTCACTATCAGAAAAAAAACCCTGTAGAATTGCAGTTGAGAGGTCACTGATAGGAAATAGTAATTCCTTGGTTTTCTGGGTTGTGCGTGTGTGTTCATTCCTCAGTTCAGTTTCCTCTGATGCTGTGTGGTGAAGAAAAGAGAGCCAGTTCTTCCTTACAGGAGGACACAAAAGCATCAGCAGATTGCACACTGTGTGCCTGACAACCTTCTAGCAGGGAGTGCTTGAAAAGAAGTCCTGGTCTAACCTCACATTATGTGGAAGCTCATGGGAGAAGGGAATTACTCTGCAGCCCAAGGGGGCTGAGGCTGTGCAGCAGAGGGGGAGAGGGAAATGATGGCTGTGATCACATTCAGTGAGGATTTCTAAGATGATGTTTATTTGTTTTAAACTTAAAATAAGAAAAAAGTTTAAAACTTTTAAAACTTCAGTCACATATTAAATTTACTTTTAGAGGTGCTGTGTGTTAGTAATGTTTCAGAAATTTGATAATCTGGTGCTAGCTAGGGCTGGAAAACAGAATGGTTTTGGTTTTACTTGCAACACTTTGGTGTTTTTAACGATTTGTTTTCATCCTGGAGCAGACTGAGAGTGATGCCCTGTTTAGAGAGTTTTTTGGTTTACTTTCCTGTGCAGCAGTGCCACATTAAATCTATGCAATTAAATACAAATCTAAACTTGCACCAAGTCTTTCATTAACGTGCTTAACATGGATTTCCAGGGCCCATTGATATATATGTTAGACAAATGTTAGTTAATAGAATAGACAATCGTATTGGATAGTTAATTAGGTGTAATGTAAGGCTTTAATTTTATGATGAATTTGCAAAACAACTGGGAGCTGGGAATAGCTAGCAGTGTTATAGAGAAAATGTCAGGGAAATGTCAAGTGTAAAACTAAAAGAAAGCTGTGTTTTTACTGTGTTCTTGCAGATGTCACAGGGACGAGGCAAACTCAGCCTGGTTTAGCATTTTCTGCAGTTCTCTGTGGCTCTTATCCATGCAGTGAGTCCAGCTTGGAGTGGGTTGTGAGTTTTCCTAGGGATTTCAGTTTTTACAGGTGATGCTTGTGTGGATGTCAGACAAGGGGTGAACTTGGGCTGCAGTCTTCTTATCCTGGTGGGGGCCCTAAAGTGATCTGTCCTCCACCTGTCCACTTGACCCATTTTTATGGAATATATAGAAATGCATCTTTTGTGATGACTGATCTGCAATTAAATTTGAAATGGGCTGAAGGAAAGGGAAACTTAGGCTCAATCCTGGATAGGAATCTTGCTCTCTAAAAATTTTGAATAGGAGGAACCATTTTCCTATTTTTCCTTCCCCAAACACAGACGAATGTAGGAATTAATTGTTCTTAAGCATTTTCATAAACTGTTTTTATGTGGCAAACAAGTTTTTCAGTGTTCAACAGTCCTGAACCAGCCTTTGTTTAGCCTTCTTCTCCACTAATAGTGGGATTTCCTTTTCAAGTCTGTCCGTGACTCTGAGAATTAACTTCTAATAAAAAGATGCTCGGATAATAATACGTTAATACAGATTGTTGAATTGCCTTTTTTATTTCTGAGGTGAACTCAGCCTGGTTCAGTTGTCGACTGTCTCTTCCTCCCCCTCCTTTAGAGCTTTGGGAATGGAATGTGCATGTGCTATCAGCCCAGCGCTAAAAATGATTTAGCAACGAGTTTGCCCACCATAAAATGGGGAGAGTCTGAGGTGCCCCAGAGCCTGGCTTTTTAAAGCTGGGAACAGTATGCCATTCTCTCCATAATTTTTTTTCTGTTTACTGTTTCTTGCTGGGCAAAGTGAACGTGTAGTTACCTGCCCAAAACACGGTTCTGTGTGCCCGGGCTAGTTATTAAATGTATTTGTGTAGCCCTTGATGGTGTAGGCGAGAATGAATTCAGCACATGACTCTTGGGAAAGGCTGGTGGTTTTTTTTTTTTTTTTTTTTCGGGATTTGGTTGCTGGAGGGATTTGAGAGGCAACTCAGAAGTTCTCAGTTGTTGCTAGTTGAAGTTCAACTTACGCTCTATACAAAACTTCTGCTTTGTATATTGAGTGTGACCCTCCTGATGTGTTTTTTCCTGGTTGCAACATATTGGGTTTATAGGCACTTAACCGTTCCCTCCTTAATAAGCAGTGCTCCATAGGTATCCAGGCTCATCTCTCCCCAGCACACTCATCTTCCCCCATTAATGGCTTCTCAAACTTTTCAATCAATTACGGGGGCAATCGTCTTAATTATTTTTTTTTCTTATTTATTTTTATTTTTTTCCAGTTGATGTGCGAGGGACATAGACGGATGATTAAAGGTTTTAGTTTTGGGAAATGATGCCATTTAGGAAGCATGTTCGAAGTGTTGGGCGCGCAGAGAAAGTCTTTTATATCAACGCAGGCCTTGGGAGGAGGAGATGTTTTTCTATGTATAGAAACTTCCCCGTATAGGATAGCAAGGGGAAGGTTGCAGGGGGGTTGCCTGTCTCTTTAAGTGGGTTTATAATTGGCTAGGAATTTTTGTCAGCTTAGTCACTGCAGCATTCAGCGGATGAGGGAAAAAAACCACAGGCCCCAACCATTAGGGCCGTTGGATAGGCTCTGTCATCCCAAAGGAATGCATGTGAACAAAACACTTTGTGCGGTGCAACCGTTGGCCTAAACAGTATTGCATTCTTAAAGCAGGCTCTGAGTCACATGGAGCAGATGGATTGTTTCACTAAAATGGAAGTTATGTATCACTGAGCGCTCCCCGATCGAGCTTTCAAGTGTGGTTCCAATAGGTCCAGGGTGATGAAGGGGTGTAAAGGAAAAAAAAAAAATAAAATTCAGCTCCTTCTTGTGCGGTTGAAATAGTTTCTGTGGTGTTGAAAAGGTAAGAAAGTGTTTCACTTTGTTAATTACTGGGCTGGCACACCGGCCTCAAAAGTTTCTCCCTGGATTTCAAACCAGTGTGGTCTTTATTCTGAGGCACTTTTTTTTTCATGCTGCCCAAACGAATCCAAAGAAAACCTTGTTTTGAGGGGGACAAGGAGAGGGGAAAACCCCGCACTAAGCCCCAAACCTGTTGGCTCTTCCCCCAATGCAACCAGCTGCTCTGCTCTTCCCCTCCCTGCCAGCCTTTTGCCCCAAAATCTTTTTTTGAAGCCTCTAGAGCCCAGAGTATATTGATCAGTGAGGGAGTAGCTCTGTCTCTGAGGATGCTCCATCTATCCCTTTATTTGGTTTTATCTCTTCCCTTTGAGGGTTTTGAAAGCATCTGATAGGAGCCTTCAGAGCCTGCAGGGGAGGAGCTGTGACTTCTGGCTAAACAAATTCAGAGCTGTCAAGTGGGGTGTTTTTTCTATTTTTTTTTCCCCTTCCTGTTTCATGGGGAATCCTCTTTTAAGAGTGCTCTGAGATGTAGCAGAAAACCCAGGCTCCAGTTGGTCGATGTTGACAACTGCTGTCATTTGGCAGGCTGGCACTGGTGGGAGTGCAGCAAGTTTGGAGGTCTTAATCCAGTTATCACCAAGGCAGGTGTCTCGGAATTAGTGCCTCCCCGTGCTGTATTAATTGAATCTTAAATCATTACAGCACAAAAGGGAAACATTGACTAAATTCCCTTCCATCTCTGGAGCTTTCCTCGTGAAGGCAGCACATGAATAGGAGCTCTTTCTTAGAGGAGCTGGTTTACTTTGAGTGCCTGTGAAGGCTGTTTGGCAGAATCAGAATTGACTGGTCCACGTGAAGTGCTACACGCAGAACCGAAATTGCAGTGAGTCACTGTCTGCTCTGTCTTTTGTGATCTGAGAGTCTGGGATAAAGTACTGCAGTGGGTGTTACAGATAAAACCAGTATGCAAATCCCTAATTCAAGAGATGAAGCCTTCTTCCTCTTCTCCTCGCTGCAGTTGTTTGTCTGTGTATATCCATTTCTCTTCTGTAGAAAGAGAAATTAAAATAATCAGTAATACCTTGCACCAGGAGATGAAGAGAGCGGTGGCAGGGAAAACAAATACTGCTTCCAGCTGTAGAGAGATTTTAAATTCAAGGGCTGCTTTAGGATCAAGTGGTTTACAGGAGAATATAAGTAATTGGAATTCATCTTACAGATGAAAAAAGTCGTAGTCTTCCTAGGCAAAAATTTTATTATTTTCTACCCTTAGGATAGAAAATGGTTCTTCTTTGAATGGTTAGAGTTGTCTGCACCCATAGATGATCTTTTTAGGAGAAAAGGTGTGAGAGAGTGAGGGCATTTTGGGAGTGGAGAAAGCAGTGGAAATCTTTCAGCATGTCCCTGGTGACAGTGGGAGGCCCCTGAAGTCCGTGGCAATCTCAGGTCGCAGCTCCAGCTCTTGTCTGGTCTAAAAAGAACGTTTTGCTCTGTGAACCAGCATTGCTGTTTTAATCGTGGCACTGTTTTAATGGTGCTCAGATCAGTGTGCTGTACCTGTCCTGTGCTGTTCATGCTCTGCTTTCTGGATACAGTGTTCATATGCTTTCCAGTAAATAAATTCAACATGGTGCATGTAGTACCTGAAAATCTCAAGCTGTGAAGCTTTCTTGGTTTTCTTGTCTACTTATTAAATATTCATTGAAATGGTAGCTGGCCTGGGATGAGGGAGGAGGAGGAAATGTTGTTCAACAACACGGGGCTCACCCATCACCATAAATGGTGCAAAGCTCTGTTTACATTAAGTGTGCTGTAATGGGGTTACTGCAAGGAAATTGCATAGCAAGAAGCAAAAACATTTGCTTTTCTGTGTGTGCTGAGTGGGCTGCATGATCTGACCTGTATGTGAGGGTGCTGTCTGGACAAAGAATGTCATGAGCAAGTGGACAGCTATTTTGCAATGTTATCCTACTCATTCTTTTAGTATCCAGGAGACACTGGAATTGGTGTGAATAACTGTGCCGTGCCTGGTTAAACACAATACCCTCAGGGAGTTAAAAAACCCCTAAAAGGATGACATCCCCACCTCCAAATCTTACAGCAAAGGGAAAGGATTTTCCTCCCAGCTTGTGTTCCCACAACAGCAGCAAGTGTGGCAGTAACTTGCCCGGGTTCTCTTGCAAGCTTCTCTTTCTTCTCAAACCTCTGCTTTTCTTGTACTCCTTCCCAATGTGTGTTTGGGAAACTGGGAGCCTTCCCTTTGCCTGCCTGGCCCTTATTGCTGTTCTCTGCAGCAGCAGCAGCAGCACAGAAATGATGTGCCTGTCCAGTTCATTCTGCTGCTGCTTGGTAAACTAATGAGCAGAGGCACTGCAGCTGCCAGGAGGAATTCCTTTCCAGCAGTTTTGCGAGAAAAGTCAGCAGGATTAGGGCCTGGTTCAAACTTGATTGTTCAGCATATCTGCTATGCAAACCATTTGGGTGAGGGAGAGAGCAACCAGAGTGGCAACCAACTTTGCTTGAGGCAGAAACGAACTGTGGGAACAAGGAGGAGACTGTCTTGTTCTTTATAAACCATAGTGTGCTTAGAGCATTTTGGTGTGCTCGAATACAGACATATATATGTGTGTGTATATATATTTGTATCTTTTTCTTCTCTGCAGCAACACCCTGAGTTAGTGTCTATCCTGGCTTAGAGGAAACAATTATTTCAAAAGCCTTTCTTAATGGCTTTCTTAATCACCTTTAGAGCTTCTCTCATGTTTTGCTGCTTGGATGTGCCTGCTCGTGCCAGATCGTGCACTGGATCTCACAGTTCTGGAGCACCTACTTAGTTATCTATCTAGGCAGGGAGTATTGGGGCACCTCCCAAGTATTTAAAAATAGAAATAAACATTTCATGCTTGCTCTTCCTTCCTTGATTAAATTTATAGGGTTTGTGCTGGGCTTGTTTTGCTTTGTGTGGGTGAGTGGGTGTGTCTTGTGGATGAAAAATTAATTGTGAGAGAGCTGGAGTCAAAGGAATATGTTTGTACCTTAGTTTGGAAGCTATAAGGTCTTTGGTCATTTTGCTTTCTGGAGTCAGTTTACATGAAGGTTCAGCTTTCTATGTTTTTAAGTTTATTTTAGTAGGGTTTTTTTTGGTTCTCAGTGACTACGTAGTGAAATGCTGCTGCTGTGGGAGGCTGCACTCCCAGCAGTGCTCTTGAGCATTTCCATGGAGCATTTGAAGTGTCTGGAGAGAGACCTTGGACTGTCTTACCTGGAGCTGCAGGTACAGAAGGTTGATTTTGTCATTGTACTGTTGGAAAGACAGTCTGGAAACAGGGACTTTCTAGGATGTGATAGCTGAAGTGTAGTAACTGCAATACCAACAGAGGAAGAGCATAGAAATGTGATTATAGTAATGTGTTCTGGAGTAGAATTAAGTGAAGGAGGTATTCAACTCTTTTTTAATTTTCTTGTTAAGTGCTTTGCTGCACTGGTAATTTTTTTTTCCATTCCTGTGAAGCAGGTGTGGTTTAACCTACCCACATGCTGGAGTAATAAACACTTAGTGTTGTATGTAATACATGGAAAATAGGATTAGCAGAAATAATAAAAACACGGTGTTTGTGCTGCTGCAGATGTGAGAGCTAATGGGACAGCCAGGGGCAAGTGATGAACCAGTTAAACAGGGACCAGGAACTCTGGTTTAGCAAGCCCTTCTCTTCTGAGCACAAACATGGATACAAGTTACAGTCTGATTGCAAACTTGTTTGTTTGACTTTCACTCCGTGCTCCCTGAGCCAAGCTGCCTTAATTATACAAGGGAATTGCTTCTCAAAATGACTTCCAGATAAATCATTATCTGTACTTGAATGACTCTTACATCTGTAGCAGTCTTGTCTCCAGGTGAGGAAAGTATTCCTGAGGGTCTGTTCTAAGTGCATTTCCTTTGGAAGGCTTCTATTGACGTGCTTTAGTCTGTTTCCTCACTACCTATTGTGTGGGACTAGGCAAGAAAATAGTAATTGTGGAGAAAAATATTCTGGGCCAGATGGTTTGCTTTGTAGCATGGAGGATAGAGGGCTGCTTGATTTCTTACATCTATTATTTCTGCTACTCTGGGCTGTGCCTTTGGTGGAGAAACTCTTTGCTAGCTCAAGACAGAGTGGTGCAGGTATCAGCAGCTTCAGGTAGAGCCTAAATTGGGGTGTGTTTTAGAGGCCTGTCCTCATCAAGTGAACTTTAATTTAGGAACCATCTCATATTCTTACTCTCTGGACATTCTGCCAAAATGGGTTTGCAAATTAGGGCTTCTAAATTAATGCTGGGTGTTTCTCAGTGAATGCATCACTCTCCATCCTAAAGCAATATCAATAAAATAAAGCATCCTCCAATTTATAGGAATGATTTTTTTATATATCACCTTTTTGTCACTGACAGAACTGCTGAAGTCCTGCCACTGATTTTGTTTTTTGTTCCCTACTCCTTATGTCATCAGTGTATTTTTTTTCTATGAAGCAGTGGCATCATACTCTCACTTAATATTTGAAATCTCCTTTTAACAATTGATATGCATTCTCAACATTTTTTGTGAATGAAGAAGAATAAAGGTGAAATTTGGTGTTGTCAGTGAGATACCCTGATTGATTCACAGATTTTATTTCTCTTAAGAATTGTTCTGGTCCACAGCTCTCTGGTGGGTGGTCTGACAAATCAAATGTAAGGTGCCTGAAACCAGTAGTCCTATTTAAAAATCTAGGCCAGAGGATTTTGCCAAGTGTAAACATTGTCTCATGGTGTGAAAAACAACCAAACAATTTTGGTTCATTAATATAATTTACTTGAAGACAGACAATGCACTTGACATGGCTGTTTATACCCAGGCTTTTATGCCATTCATATATCTGATGGGTTTTTAAATTGGTTGGTTTAGAGCAGGCCAACCAGAAGTGGCTTTTATAATCCATAGTAGTAATTTCTAGATTCTGCAATTACACTGGATTTATTTATTTAAGCAGGCACCTTATAATTAATCTTCTAGTTGGCTTTGACAGCAGTTTCACTGGGTCTTCCCATTGCTTTTTTTTTTTCCTTTTTTTAAAGCCTGGAAGTCAGAGAGCCTTTGATTATTGCAGCTATTTCTGTAGGTAGCTTAAAAAAAAAACAAAACAAAACAAAACAAAAAACCAACAAACAAACAAAAAAACCCAAACAAAAACAAAACCATCTTAGCTGTGGAATTGGGTTCCATTCCACTCCTTTTGGAAATCACTCCTTGTGATTTCACTGCGCTTCATGGCAGAAGCTCCAAACTCAGCATCTGCATCTCCTGCCCTGGAAACACAGAGGGATGGGGAAGGTGCTGCAGGTGTGTCCCAGCGTGGAAAATGTCCTTTCCTTCCACCTCCCACGTCAGCCTGGCTGTGTCTGTCTGGTGCTCCATTCACAAGGAGGAGGTGGCAGTGCCAGGCTGTTGCTGTGTCTCCTCCTGTGTGTGAATCCCCTCGGATTTTGTGGCCTCCAGAGAAATCCCACCCCAGTTGGGCTGGTGGAACCTCCACAGTCCTGTGTGTTCCCCAGGGTTTGTTGTTGTCAGACCTCATTTTACCCCCCCCACGCCCTTCATCCTCTTTTCATAATCCCGTCAGTTTGGGGAATGTCTGAATAGTGTTTATTACTTTTATTGTTTGGTGGGAAAATGGCCATGGAGCTTTGATTGTTTTATGGCAGGAGAAAGGCCTTGTGGAACCCCAGGCACTTTGTTGGTTGTTTTTTTTTTCCTTATTTAACCCCAACAAGGAGTGCAGAAAAGTAACCAGTAATTTAATTGTAAGTGAAGAATTTCTTGCTGGTTATAGCCTAGGGACATGTTTTATTTGAATCCAAAAATCAACCAGAAAATAAATTTAATTACTTTCTAATATATCTTGTTGAAGCATGGATCAGTCTGTGCTGCAAATGAGCTTTGGAGGTTCTGGTGAGAGAGAATGCAGATTCCAGTTTTGCTGGTAGATTAAATGCTGGATGTCAGCACTTTCTCTGATAACAATGTTGTTGAGAACTGCTCTGGCACACCAGATTCCCCTGCATGCCTGTAGCTTGCTGTGGAAGTTAACTCAGGACTTCAGCTTTTGTCATGCTCCATTTGGAAAGTTTGGATTTCAGAAAGGGGAAAATGATGCTGCCTGCTTTTTGCATCTAAAACAAAAGTGTACAAAGCTGGAGCAGCTGATTTTGCAGCTTTCGAAAGAAGTCTTACATGTCTTTCTTCAAAGAATAACTTAGTTTTTATCTTGTTGTATCTTTCAAAAGCTCAATCATTAGATCATTGGTATCATTAAAATATCAACAGACAAATGATGAATGCCTTGTTTTGCCTTGCTGGTTTTTTTTATTGGGTTGTTTAATTTGGGTTTGTTCTTTTTTTAAAGATAATTTTCTGCAAGACGAAGCCATTTCTCCCAGCACATTTGACACGTATTAAATATATTAGTTTTAGGAAGATGCTGAGCAGTGTTTCTTATGCTCTCTATTCTCCTTTTCCTGTGGGCAAAGAGAAAAAAACCATTTAATTATTTACTGTGCTCCAAACAGTTGAAAAATAAATGTTTGTAGACACTTTGTGTCTTTGTCAATTTACATGCTAAACACTGTTGATAATTATGGGAAACATGCCAGTTGAATCTTTCCTGTGTACAGAAAGTTATGGAGTTGTAATTTAAAATTGTCCTGACTACTCCTAATAAGAGAAGTAAAGTAATTTATTACTATTGCTCTCCTTGTAAAATACATTGAAAAATCCATAAACTGTTTTTTTTGTTCTCATTTCCAGTATTTTAAAATCTTTATAATCTCTCTCATGTCTGAATTTTGAAGGACTTTACCTGATGCTTTGTGTCTGTGTCTCCCTGTGTTATGTCTCTGTGTGGGCAGCTCTTTAAAATGGGTTTTGCATTTTAAGGTGTGAGATTGGGCTTGGTTTATGGGACAGTCACTGAAGCTGCAGTGTCCCATCTGTCCCATAAGGAGGATAATCTTATTTAACATGAGTGTTGTGGTGCACCAGCGTTCCTGAGTGGCTGCAGGTACCCTTTATCTGCAACATAAAAATTAATGAACATCTTACCTGGAAATCTTGTTGTTAAAGGCATTTTTTGTTACTATGTAACCTTCTTTTCTTATATTTCCCCGGACCAGTGATGTATAGGACTGTATATTACATATTTCAGTTTGCTGCTTCTGGAAAAGAAATCTGTTTGGGTGGATATGCTGGAATTGTTTTGGAAGCACATGTAAAGCACATTAAGCAAAACAGATTTAAATTCACCACTTGAGTATAAATATCCAACAGGACAGCTTACAGATTTTTCATCCAGCTTGCTGCCTGGGGAGTTGAGGTGTTGTAGAGGAAGGAAATGTACACAAGGAGGAATACTCACTTCTCCGTTAATTTTTAATTGCTTTTGTAATGTCTCATATATATAAGGCAAGAACAAAATGCATTAAGTTTTTTCTTAAGCAAGGGAAAAAACAGTCTTTTAAAATAATATTCTGATTATCTTCGTTGTTATCATACTAATTGATATTGTTCTGTCACTGTTGATGGGCAGTAACTAATGAGAATTAACTATATGAGTTCTGGAAGGCCTGATTTTTAAAAGTGTTTTAAAATGCATCTCAGTGACAGAAGCCAATGTTACCTGTTAGCAGCACGAATGAAAAACTCAAACTCCAGCTCTTTTAAAAGATTGAAAATAAGTTAAATATTTTATTTTATAATTCATTCATGATTCAGCTCTATTAGGAAATTACTTGTTTTACTTAACTGCATTAAGAACAAGACAAATTTCAGACCCTTTTCTCATTTCCAAGCCGAGTTTAGTTAGGCATAAAAGGAGTGTAAGCACTGTGAATGTAGAATTGTGTAGTCAAGGTGAATGGGAAGGTGAAATCCATTATCTGCTCAAGTGCTGGTGCAGGTTTGTCTTTGGGAACATGAACTGCTGCGCTGATATTTGCTGAGAAGCCTCTGCAGTGTGTGTGCATCCTGACACTGCTTTTCCCCCTTGTGAGGGAGAACAGTCATTTCAAAAATAACATCTGCCATGGCAGCCTGAAAACCCATGTCGCTGAACCCTCTTTTTTTGAATTTGTAGCTGAAATGTCTTTTTTTTTTTTTTTTTTTTTTTTTTTTTTTTTTTAAACGTCTGCTTGCAGTTTGTCTCCCTTTAGCACCTGTCTGCAGCCAAGCTCAGTTAGGAAAGAATAATGTAAATTTGGCCTAGGAACAGGGGTCAGTTCTGTGGTTAAGTGTGTGTGTAAGTGGTAGTTAGTGCAGGAAGGAAAAGTGACTTTGTTCTGTTGATGGATAAACATGTCAGCCATGGCACAGCCTTACCTTGGCCTCTCTTGAGGCCACTCCAGGCAGCACAGAAAAAGCATCACTGCATGTGAAATGTCAACTCTGGCCAGATTTGTTGGTCCAGGTATCACAGAATATTGTGTATAAAGTTTTGGTGCATATTTATTTTAATTTTCAAGGAGAAACCAACACTGGTCTATCTTCTTATGGTCAGCTCAAGCCACCTGGTATCTAGGAATGTTCTTTTGAGCCTTCTAGGAGCATGACTGTTCTTTGGGACATAAAAGAAATTGGAAAGGTTTTCCTGTAATAAAACAAACCTTTAGCAAGCAGAGATTTTGTTTATTTTAAATGGAACAGTTTCCCTCAGGAGTAACTGGTTTGTGGGTAGCAAATCCAGAAATTTGAATGTTGTGGTAGGAGAACGTTGGAAAGACAGAAGTTTATGTCCATTTCTGTGAGTGAGCCAAAAGCTCTTCCTGGAGGATCCTTTCCAGAAGGTAAGGAAGGCATGGCTTGGAAAGGTAAAGGTCAAGTCAGCTTGAGCCAGAGAGGCTTAGATCTGCACATGGGGGAGAACATCCCGATCCTCAGCAGCTTTGCCTTGGGATAATGCTCTTGGAGGGACAGGGGGACAAGTTCTGCTCATGTATGGGGAAAATGGGATGCAGGACACTTAAAGGGCTTGATCAGACACACGTGCCTGAGAGGGTAGGAGTGGAAGGAGGATCCACATGCTGCTGGTCTGGTAATCTGGTTGTGCCTCACCAGCTCAGTGGCAATGGCAAAGACATGACGTTCACTGAGAGTTCCCTCCATGAACTCGCTATGCCTGTGGATTTTTAAACTAAAAAACCCCCTTTGTGCATCTATTTTACGTGCAATCACAGTCCACAGACTAACCAACGTGAGAGGGTGGCATGGGTTTGTTTTTCTCACTCTTTTATCCACCCATTGGAGTTGGGGATTTACTGGAATGTGGATGGATAGCGAGCATTTTATTTGTTGCAGCCAGAAGAAAGATGCAGCAAACTTTAATTCTGAAGAAGCTCAACCTTTTCAAAGAAATCCTCCAGGGAGTCATCACTGTGAACTGCATTGACTGAGAAGCATTGACTTGGTCAGGTTACATTTGTAGAAACAAACGTTTTTTCCGAGCCCCTCGTTACCATTCCGAAGGCTTGTTTGGAGAGGCCCTGGTCCCCGGGAGGTGGCTGGGGCTCTGTCTGTGCTCTCTGTGCTCTGTTTGGATTCCCTGTAGCTGGGTTGGAGGGCTGGAGAGCACATGGCTTTTGTGTGGCTCCTAATCCTCTGTCTGAGCATCATCCTCGACTCAGCGCGGAGAGAGCCGGGGGAGGCTGAGCCACAGAGGAGTTGGGTCGGCAACACTGTTATCAACCTGCTTTTATCCCACCAATCCAACCAAGCTGATTGCGTTGGAACAGTGGGATTTCTTGTAGCTCATGAGTGGCAAACAGCTCTGTTTGCTGTGCATGAGGAGTCGGGATCGTCGCTGTTTCCTGGGTTGTAGCTTGGTGTTTTCTCCTTGGCTAGCACACATGGACAAAGCACTTTGTTTGGCCTGCTCTGCCAAAGTCTAGGGCTGGACAGTGTTGAACTGTGACCTGAAAAAGTTTACTTAGTAATCTTCCATGTCCCTGTTTTACATCGAAGATTCTCCTGGAAATGCCCAAGGGAAAAAAAGAGGGGCTGGAGGTGGCTGGTTGTTGAAAGCAGTCAAGTTGTAGTAAAACTGGGCCAATTCGCAAGTTACTGGCACAGTTCTGTGAATTTATTCATCATATTTGGCTTATTTTGCTTTGTGGATGAGACTTACATGAACGGAAGACTTCACATAGTGAGGAAGAAATTACTATTTCAGTTGTTCCTACTTGCTCTAGAGCAGGTAGGGTGGTGTTACCATGTTACCATTTTCATGCAATGTGAAAGTGGCAAACTTCTTTAGGCAGCACTTGCACAATTGTATATAAGACTGTTAAATTCCCCTCATTTCCCTGCCAAAAATAATAAACCTTGAAAAATATGCAAAGCATTCCAAAGCTTGTAAGCACCAGCGTGCTGAACTACAAGGTTTCTACATTTTTAGAGTCCCATTTTAGATGAACTGTGGGGGGATATTTGTGTTCTCATCCTGCAGGTTACCCTGGGCTGCTGCCTTGTCAGATCTGGTGCACACAGGAGGGTCAGGACTACTCAGTCCTGGAAGGGAGGACCTCAGAGAAAAACAAACCTTGGAAGAGCTTGACTGATTTGTGTTAGGATTCTATTTCTAATTATTATTGCTGCAGTTTAATACTGGAAGCATTGTTGTGTTCCAAACAGTGGTTTTACAGAGTTCAGTGCAGATCTTCACTGCTTGAATCAGCACTTAGCAAACCTTTTTCTCCAGAATAACAGGAGCTGTGTCAGTAGTTCAGAGTACACAACTGTTTGGTGTTTTCCTTGTTTTTCCATTTGATATTGTCATCGTGGCTTTGTGGACTTAAGTGTGATGCACTATTAATCACTCTCAGAGCAGCTGCTCCCAAGAAGTGAGTGAAAACAGGATACAGGCTGCAAAGCATGGTGGGATGTTTTGAAATAAAAAGCACTTAATCAACATTATTTAGATCAGACAATCTTTTTATTAAGTATTTGAGCCCTGTGCTACAAGATGATGCTCTGAGACAAGACAGTTTTGCATTAAAAAAAAAAGTATTATCCACATCACATAATACTCAACAATTTAATGTTGGAGTGTGCTTTTATGTTAGGATCTTGTTAAAATTCTGCAAGAGATTACCTTTGCATTTTGCCTGATCTGAAACCCTGAAATGCTTGATGTTGAATCTGTGAAGTTGTTTTTTTTTTTATTTAAAAAAAGTCATTGCAAATCAAGCAAGTAAAAGGAAGAAGAAAACTAGCCATGCTTACATGCATTTAAGTAGATGTGTGAGGTATTTGGATTTCATATTTGCACAAAACCAATACATTTTTTCAGACAATTAAATATTTTGCAAATTAGTCACACTTAAACTGGCAATTTTTTGAAGTAACCATAAAAGCAGTTACTGAGCTAAAAAAATCTTTTGTTTCTTCAGCTCTAATCCACATTTATTTTTCTGATTCATCTACCCATCATTGCCTTTAAAATGTCTTGTTCTTTGAAATGCACAAATAAGTTTCATCCTTGTATTTGGGAGCAATTTTATTTTAAAAAAAGAATTTAACACCCCTCACCATTGTTTTTTTCAATTTTGCCACACCCACCACAAGATAAATTCCTTAATTTTGTGCTGGTTGCAGGGTAATCACAGGGAATGGTGCTCCAGCAGCTGCGTGTGTTCAGCTGCTGTTTGTGACCACACCTACGTAAGTCAGCACTGAATGTGGATTTTTGGGATTGTGTTAGAAGTTAAGAAAACTTCATCTGGGAATTATCTTTAGCTGTAACGTGCTGAATGACTGAGAGCTCCAAGCATCTCTTGCTACACACAAATCTACTCTGTAAGTACCAGTGCAGTGAGCCACAAGATTAGAAATATTAAAAAACTAAGGCAAAGCACTTGGAGTGTGTAAGAGTGAAGATGTGTAGTGTTATGTCTATTTGGAGAACCATGATCTAATCTTATTTATAAGTATCAAATGAAGAAAGAAAACATGCTTTCCTTGTGTGCTCAGCATCAGGACCTGCAAAAAGATGGCTCTTATTTCCTTTAAAACAAAATAACCTCCATGAAAAAGGCTGATTGGAGGCACATAATAGTGGTGGTTTATGTTCTTGCTGATATATTTCTCTGCTAGGTATAGGTTTGAAACTGCAAATACTTTAGGCCTGTGGCTGCTCACTTTGGTATCAAGTGAAAGCCACACTTGCATCAGTTCCTCCTTGCTGAAGCTGATTTTCCTCTCCATAGCTGGGCAGGAGGATGTGAGCTGGTGATTCCCAGCATGGGGCTGGGATGGGTTTCCCATCTGTTGTGCAGAGTCAGGCTGACACACAAAAAATCCTTCAGCTGTTACCACTGTGAAGAAAACCTTCAGGTGGTGGGGAAAGGAAAACCTGTGGAGTCAGAAATAAGTCTTGATGAGTGGGTGGGGTTTTTTTCTTTGTGTGTTTGAACTTTTGGGGGGATTTTTTTGGTTATGTTTTTTTTCCCCCTTGGGTCCCAGTTTGAATTCTGGGAATCTCACCTTAAATAGAGCAACAGGTATTATTGAAGGTGGGAGAGGATGTTCAGAGGGGTGTAGGGCTGGGGGAACCCCGGATGGCTCTTTAGAAGGAACTGGGAATGTAAAGATATTTTTTGAATTGCTGTAGTGGCAATGAAATTGGTACTTCATAAGTATTACAGGAAAAAATACCCTGAAGATGCCAGTCATCAGTCCCAAGCACAGCTGTGCTTTTCTATTTCTTTATTTTTTATTTTCCTAGTAGCATGGCTGGCTTAAATGCTTCCTTGCCCTGTACCAACCTCTGTGCTGGTACAATTGTTTATGGACTCAAGCAGTGACTGGGAGCAGAGAACTCCATCTGGGTTAAAAATAACTTGGTCCCAGAAAATAAACTGTATTTTTAACTTGGATCAGATTTCCTGGTCCAGAACACTATACAGCCCTGCAAACACTTGCAGTCACACAGGGAAGGTGCTTGCCCTGGTCCTTGGGGCAACTGGGGCACTTTAAGCCAGGTTTTATGTTATATCCCAGTTGCAATAAGCTTTGCAAAGAGACATTTTCAGCTGTATCCCAAGCTTGCAGTGCAGGAATGTGTTTTGTGGGTGTTTGGGGCCTTTTTGAGCTCTAAGTATTGTGTTACCAAAACAGTTTTTTATCTATTTATTTATTTATTTATTTATTTTTTGTTAAGTAACCAATCAGGCATAATTTTCAACAATAATAATAGCTAAAAAAATAATAAAAAAACCCCCATCCATTTAATACTGAAGTGTTTATTTTAGTGGAATGGCTTGGGGAGCGTCTGCCATGCAACAGGAGGGAGAAATGGTGAATTCTGGAGGCTCACAAAGTGTTGTCCTGCAGGTTCTGTCCTCTTGGCTTCTTGGTGGGGCTGCAAAGGTAGGATAGCACTAGAGGCTTGTCACATGGAGACAGAATGTCATCCATACCTTTTAGAGACATCCAGGGGCTGCCAGAGATCCGTGTGGCACTCGGGGAGACCTTTGGTACAAGCGCGTGTCTCCGTTCGATGGGATGTGCCAGTTCACAGTTCAGTCTGTCTATTGTCTCCTGTCACCCTCCCTCTGTGGCCTCTTCCTCACATGGTCTTCCACTGCCTAGAAAAACACGTACTGAGCCATCTTCTAGTCCCAGCAGTGTCATAGAAACAAGCCAGGTGTTTGGTACTTGCTTTTAGCAGGTAGAAATTGGAATATTTCCGAAGCAAAGCCATTAATTTTTTCAGTTCTAACGAAAAAGCCGCGTACCTTCCACATGGATAGAAATGAACATGCAGTTGCTAAGGAGTGAGCACATCCTGCTTTTCATGTGGGAGGTTTGCCAGAAGACTCAGTCTCCTTCTGAATGTGGGTCGTAATTTCAGGCTTCTCCTCAGGACAGCATAAAATTGGGTGTGGGGAGGAGGAGGGTGGAGTGCACCCCATGGACCTGGGGGTTTTGATCTTGACTGTGCATCTGGTTGAGACAACTGAGTGTGCCTTGGGTCAGTCTTCTGCCCTCTTGGGACTTTGCTGTTGCCTCAGTATCATGATGGAGAGCTGAGTGGGGAGAAGTGAGGATCATTTTGGGAACAATGAATCCACGTATGGTGTGGGGTTGGAGGGTAAGTTGGGATGTAGTTTTTTTTTTCGTTTTTTTTTTTTTTTTTTTTTTTTTTTAAATGTGATTTAAAAGTGTTAGGAAATGGAGTGAAACCACCTTTTAGTTTTTATTTTTTCTTTCTTTTCCTTCAGAAAACTCCTCTAGCACAGTCAATCTACTTTAATGAGGGATCCAGCAGTGGGATGCCTTGGTTCCTAATATGGCAGATACTACATCTGCTTCCTGTATGTTATCAGACATGTTTTTAGGTCTGGCTTGTAATCTGCAAAGCTCTTGTGGAACTGGCCCTGGTTATTTTAGAGGCCTTTTCAGTCTGTGGTCTGGAATAACAACAGCAATCAGGGGCTCCAAGTGGACAGGGTTTAAAGTGATACTATCTGGGGCCATGAGGAGCTTTCCTGGCAGCACTTAGCTTGGAACTCTGTTGTGTGTGATACCGGCCCGAGCATGGAATTCACTGGTTTTAGGGTGAGATGTCAGAAGATGGGTTTTACAGCAGGTTTATCTGTGCTGTGCTGAGAATGCTCCAAGTGAGGGACCTTCTGAGAGAACTCTGTGCCAATGCCTGAAGATCATGCCTGAAGTTCTTCAGGGTTTCAGTTTTGGTTTTTTTTACATAATTACCATCTTTTTCAATGTCTGATTATTTTTTCTCTCGTAAAGAAATATGTTCTATTTTGCTATAGTAAAAATAAATACCTTTTTTTTTTTGCCATAAGTTTAAAGAATTGCTTGTGAGAAATGCTGACTTAATCGTCTAACTTGGGAGGTGTGTGTGATTTTCAGAGCTGTCCCTGTTTCACACTCCTTTTGGATTTTTCTGGTGAGGAGAAATAAATTCTAATTCCTGAAAATTCTCATGTATAAAAATCCAAACTCTTTGTGGATGTCTGGTGCTGAATGGATATGTGTTGGCTATTGGACACTAAGATATTTAACAAAAGCCTTCAGAGTGGTAGGAGTGGAGGAGGTGGGGAGAATAATGTTTGTTTGAAGATCAGTGCACCCTGGAGAAGAAATTTATTATGATAGTATCAGAGTAAATAAAGTCCTCCTTTGGTGTAGTTTTGTTTGTGTCTTTTTAATTAGCATGATTCCTTGGGGACTGCTGGAGATTGACCTGTGTGGGTTTATGATAAGGACGTGTAAGAAATAGTTTGTATTTTGTTCTAACTAGGGTTTTTTTCTTTTTCTTTTTTTTTTTTTTTCCTTTCTCTACAACTGATGGTTGTAACTTTGGTTACCAGTAACAAAGGAGAAAAATTCTTCTTATTCATTCAGTTCCAGTGGGTGGGAATCATCCCAGGTTTAGTGTTTCTGGTACTATGTCTGCCATGAAAGGAGAAAAGGCAGTAGATGCAAGCTCTGTTTGTGTCTTCCATTTCCTTTGTCCTGTATTCTGAAGTCAGCATCAGCTTGTCCCATCAGAGAAATGGGACTAATCCCAGACTTTCTCAGTTGGGGCAGGTATTTTATGTTAGGAGAAGCATATTTTATGTCCAGAATTGAGTGGAATTTGCAGTGCAGATGGAAGGTAGAGCACTCAGATAAATGTTTATTTTAGCTTACGAGTAAAGCCAGAATCTGTGAACTCTGGGGAATGTTTTGAGGGCATAGCATGTTCAGAAATGTGTGACTTTGTTTTGTGCAGCAGCTTCTTCCCCTTCATTGCCTTCAACTGCTGATCATTGCCTTTCCCTGCTGTGCATGAACCTTGTAATCTCCCCTGGAGTCACCCAGGCCTGAGAAGCTCCTTTGAATGCTGCCGAGGCAGACAGCCACAGGCCAAGGTGCTGAGCAGCTCTTTGGCACCCAACTCCCTCTCCCAGGCACAGGGGATGTGGGATGTTGCTCCTGGGAGCAGACAGGCAGGGAAGGTGGAGCCCTGCTTGCTCTCCTGCAGTGCCCAGTGCCACATGCCAGGCAGGGAAGGAGCCTTTGCCCATCCTGTGCTCCAGGGCTGCTTGTCCTGCCCACTCCAGCACTGCCTTTCCTTCCCCAGCCTGGATTTACAGGGTTAGACTGTGCACCAGTTAATCCACTGGTGTAATTTGATGAAGAGTTGAAGCAAATCACTTTCCCACTCATGCATTTTTACAGATACAGGGAGTAGTTTTTCTCATAATTCCATGAATTATTGATTACACTGGGCTTCCTTTTCCATCTCAGATGGTGCTGCTGCAAAGGTAGAGATGTCCCTGCTCTGCAGCATCACTGAGATCTGGTGGCAGGGAGGGGACTCCGTCAAGTTCAGTGTTAGAGTGAACTAAGGTTGAGATAGCAGAAGCCCTGACAATCACCACTTACAAGAAAAGTGTCTGTGGTTAGCAGCAGATCTGCACTAACACAGGTCACTGTGATATTGTTGCACCTTGAAGAAAGCATTGTGGTTGGAGAGGTGAGTGATGTGTGTGTGTGTATTCTTATGTCCCCATCCCCAGGACTTAAACTGCAATAAGAAAAGTTTTCTAAAGCTTCCAGTATTTTTCTTCTTTACTTATAATAAAGGGATGGAAAAACCCTGTCATATGGTATTGGCATCAAGTACTTTGCTTAGAAAATAGGGTGTTGCAGTTTCCCTAGACAGCTGGATTTAGAGCAGAGACATGTGGAATTTTCTGTCTTGGAGTAGATGATGAGCTTATTGTGTGTGCAGCTCTCAGCTGAAACATCACCATTTTACCTGTGATTTATTTTTTTCCCCTCATTTATAAGACTTGAGCACTGCTTTCTTGCAGGACTGCCATACCTGTGGTTAACACTGCAGTGTCCCTTTTTCTGTCCTGTACTCAGCATGTGGCATGTGCTGCTGTGGGGATGATGCAGGTCAGGCACTCTGCAAATGCCCCAGTGTTGATGGAGAGGCTGTAGAAACACCCATAATGTTGCTGCTGCTCTAATCCTGCCCTTGAAAGCAAGAATGTTGATGGAATCTTGGTCGTATTCTTTAGGTCTTGCATTCCTCAGTAAATAACAGGATTTGACTGTAAAATGCCATTTGGGGTTTGAGTGAGGAAATGCATGAGAGGCCCAGATGCAGTCGGGATGCTCTCGGTCTGTGCCTTCTGAGCAGGGAGTTTGTGAGGCTGTACTTCAGCTCTTTAGCAAGTGCTTGGAGATTTATACCGTCTTTCCTCTGGAAAAGAAACACCCCCCGTCCTTACTCTTTTCGTGCAGAATTAAAGGAGGTAAATCTGGGATTTTTATCTGCTGAGGTGGAGGCTCAGTGTTCTGCAGTGTAATGCTCTCTGTAAGAAATGCACTGAGGTTGATCCTTTCTCCATCTGACAGTAATGAGGGGGGTTGACTTGAGGCAGGAAACATCTTCCCATCCTTCTCTGATAATCTGGGCAGCTTGGAAAAGCTTAATCAATGCGGGCTGGGTTACAGTGTTTACTGTGTGTGGCAGAGGGCTGCAGCACTTATCATCCCTCCTGTTTTTCCTGTCTCTAGAAGCTTAAAACTGTCACTCCTCAGGAATTCCTCATGCTGCAAATCCCCATTTCTCTGGTGTGCTTGTGCTTCCTAAATGACCCTTATCTGTAGTGACAGGGCTTTAGTGACCAGTCGATCTGGATCTGGGTGGCCACTCTGTCTTATCTTGCCACATTGACTTTATTTCGAGAGTGAATTCTGCTGGTCATAAATGGAAATTACTGCAGTTCTTACTGACTCTCTGGCAGTTTGAATCCTGCTTTAGAAGCTGGATAAGAGTTTTTAGATAAGAAACCTTAAAAAAAGTAGAAAAGGAAAAAAGATTCAGGCTTTTGGGACTGTGGCTTTCTGATGGTTGAATGTGGGTGCTAGTAAACAGCTCTACCATTAGCAGCAATGTAAATTCCAGCATATCCAGTATCCTGTGGTGGCTGTGCTGACTTAAATTGTATTAGTCAGTGCAGAGGGCACAGTCAACTGGTGCTGGTGTCATTCAGGCAGCTGCCTCTGGTAAGCTTTGTTCACCACTTCCTTTTAATCACACAAAATTCCAAAGGCAATGCCTTTTTTTTTTTTTTTTTTTTTTTTTTTTAATTGATTGATTGATTGATTGATTTAATAGAACAGGTAGAACCAGTGTGGACAGTGTCCATCCTGTAAGGTCATGCATGAGGCCGTGGTGTCCTGCAGCTGGGTTGGGTGACTGTGACTGTCCCCATCACTCAGAATGAAAGACACCCAGTGTTAGGTGGGTTTTGAAAATCCAGCAGCAAAGAGCTCAGTCTGCTCTCCAACCTACACCAGAATCTTCTAGGGAGGCAGAGGGGAAATGGAGAACACACCAGTGTGGTGTTGGTGGGAGTCTTTTTGTTGGAAAGTGTCTCTGTTTGAAGGCTCTGGTTGCACAAACTGAAAAGGGAGAGCGAGGTTTTGCCGGCAGCTCTTTGTCCCTGTGGATCTCTGGAGTTTTGTACAATTAGTCCCGTATCAGTGTCAAACATGTTTGAAATCTCTCCAAGGCTTATAGCTTACGTCGAAGTCACGTCAGTATTTTTCCATGTTAGAAGGGTCCCTCTGATTCAAACGAGATGCATGTGTGAGGACAAAAGCTGCCTGTGCCTGCCAGGCTGTTAGGTCAAGCAGATAGCAGGGAACTCTGGTTTTCCATGCCCATTGGTTTGATTTTTAACCCTTTGGGGTGCAAAGCCATTGTCTTCCCTTCCCAGCACAGGGTGGACATCCAGCATCTCTTCAGAGGATAGAGCCTTCCCTTGCTTGGATGACCTTAAAAGGCATCTTTCAGGGATTTTTGGTTCATGTAGCTTTGTATGAGCAGTTCACCATGCCGGCTAAAACCCCTACATCATGGTCTTCAGGAGAGTCCAGTATACTGGGATATGGTAACTATATTGGTATAGTTACCCCATAAATGCCTTTGCAGGCCATACGTGGTAGCTCAGGACTCTCCTTAACACGTGTTGCTGTATTGTCCTGGCAGAATAAAATCTCCTGGAGCATCCCAGTGAACAGCTGCAGATAGGAAATCTCCATCTCACTGAGGAGAGTGTTGCTGGCTCTTGCAGGGACCTCAGTGATACCATTTTTCTCTATCTTAATGAAGCATTACAGTTAGTTTACATAGTGATAAATATAATAATTATTGTAGCGATGGCTGTGTGCCCAAGATGCCTAGAAAGCTGAACATGAAATCTTTTTAATGGCATCATAATGGTCTTTGTAAGTGTTACAGATTTCCTAGTGTTACATATAATAAATAATGCACATTATTTTCTGGTGAACTTGTACAGCTCAACAGTGTGTACACACAGAAGAGACTTCATCTTGAGAAGTTTCATTATTTCTGTGGCACCTTTCTCTGGTTAGACAGTGTTCTGCAGTGGAAATGCACAAGTTAAGCAAACTCACCTCATTAGGCCAATGTGTGTTTGTGAAACTAGGGGGGAGATGAAATGGAAAAACGTGCCAGGCTTTGGAGAGTAAGTTCTGTGTCTCTCTCTCTTCGCTAATACATTTTTGTGCATTCATTTCTGATTTGTAAATAATGCATTTCAGAGAACACCCAGCCCTACCCCAGTATGCCTTCCTTCCCTACTCCCTCCTAAATCTCTCAAAGGAAACAGTCTGTAGCCAGTGTGAGATGCTTGTTTGTGGATTCTGCTTCACTTGGCAAACTATGACTCTTTTCACTTTGGGTCCCATTCCTGGCAAGGGTCAACTGTTTGACTACAAAAATCAGTAGGAAGCTGTTGGACCAAGATGCATCAGGCCAGAGAAAAGCTGTTTGTACTTTTTTTCTTTGGTTCTTCCGGCAGATTTGAATAAAAGTATGTGGAAAAGGGTTAGGCCCTTGAATTTTTAATACAGTGAAGTGTATTCCTTCCTCATATTTAAAATTCTGTGCTAAGAGTGTCAGCACAATAATCTGTCGGAGATGAACCATGAATTTTCAGAATTACTGCTGGATCCTGTGTGGCCCCACCTTCCCTTATGCCTGAGGACCAGAGTTTCCAGCAGCTCCACGTTTTTAGGGTGCGTGAGTCGAGAGTTAACAGTCAAACTATTAATGCAGATTAGAACAAAATACTGCATCCATGGCAACTACAAGTGAGACTACTAAAATCAGTGATTTTTAAAAAATGCCATATTTGTAGTGTTCTGTGAAAAGCAAGATGGGAACAACTAATAAGATGGGAAAATATTTGTATTTCTGGTGACTTTCAGAGCCATGGTTTATTACTTTGACCAGGCTTGGTAATTTCAGTTATTGCTTGTAGACAGCACATTATCAAAAGCATCTGGCATGGTGGTGTTTTGCAGATACTTGATGAACTCAGTATTAGGGACTTATTTTTCTTGTGATTTTGATGCTTTGGCAGGAAATAGAATGAAAAAGAGATGAGACCAAAAGGGTGGGTAGTGAATAAAATATATAGCCTTTTCCTTTAGGAATACAATGTACGTGGTGTGTTTCTCAGAGAAAGCTTTTTTGAAGTCTTCATTCCAGTGAGTTCAAGAAGAAATAAGAAAGGTCTTTTAAAATTCTGGTTTCATTATGAGTCTTGTCCAGCAGGGCCTTTCCTGCACATACCCAAGTGCTTCATTTGCTGTCTGGTTGTCATATTCCAGTACTGCCTTTGAACAGGGGCTTCAGGGTATGTCCCCAGTTGTACCTGAAGAATGGGGCTCACCTGGTTTGTGTTTCTGTAGGCCCAGTGCAACCTTCTAAGTGTGAAGATTTCTGACATTTCCTGAAGAGCACTCCACAGGCTTACACTCATGTTCTTGGATGTCCCATGCTCTGTGCAGGGGGTGTTTGGAGGGGGTAATGTTTGCAGGGCTTTTTGCATATTCAAAAAGAAACAGACATACAAAATGTACGCAAATATTTTTATATTGTGTGCAGGGTGATTGATCTAGTGAATCTTTTATATTTTAATTACCTTCTCTCACCCTACAGACTACCAAAACTAGAGGGCTGACCAGTTCCAGGGCTAGTACTCATCAGTGTTGTCTGATGTTACTGTGTTTGATTTTTTGCTTATTCTTAATTTCTGTCTCAACCAGAGACTCTTCAGGGCAGCCCACAATGCCCAGATGCTGCTCATTTGCAGTGGTCAATATGTTGAAACACTTGTGGTGGATGTGGAGGTCCCTTGTATTTTCCAAGGTGACTGGAAGTGCTGGTTGTGGGTTCAATCACTTTACACAAAGTGCTGCTCCAGACTCTGAGCTCTTTCCTCCTCCATGCGACTGGAAATAAGTGAGTTTGCTTTGCCCTTTTGGACAACAAGCTGATGTGCTGGAAGATGTTGCCAATACATGTTTTTCCTAATGGTTTAAAAAGCTCATTAAATCTGCTTGCTTGTGGAATTGCCAGTGAGCTCCTTCATACCACGTTAAGTGTTCCCTCGTTTTCTCTCTTGTGTTCTGGGCAGCTGCTGGTTGGAACAGGGAGCCTGGCAGGGAGGGTTTGGTGCCTGAGGCTGGTGCATGGCTAAAAGATGTGCTTTGAGAAGACACAACGTCTCCCTGGCTGTGGAAAGCCCATTACTGTGGGGCTGTGCAGTGTTAGAGCTAACCTTGGCTCCGTGGTGAGTGTCGAGGGCAAATGTGCAGCTGTGAGATGCTTCCTCAGAGCTCGTGTTGGCCCAAGGATTAGGAACAGAGGCAGCCACAGCCTTTAAATCTGCCCTGCTGAAATGCAGGAGCAAGTATCCACGACGACTGGCAGAGCTGGGAGAGGAAACAGGGAGGGAGATGTGCTTTGGTGCAGAAAGCCAGAGGGGTCTGCTGGCTCAAGCTCAGGGCTGGAGGTTACCTCGTCCAGAGCTCACATGCGGGACAGACAAAATACTTCCTCTGACCTCGAGTCAATCACTTAATCTGAGTAATCTTACTTTGTGGTTTGTGTTCCTGTTTAAGGTAGGAGTGATAGTGTTAGTGGCTGCTGTCTGTCTCAGGTGTGCTGGGATTAGTGGGTTAAATTTAGTTAAGACACGTCAGGCAGAAGTAGGACATAGGTGTAGCAAAAGTGCTGCTGTTACTGAAATACCATCCAGGAGTAATCCTCTTGTAACACATCCCCAGCACAGGTCTGCCTTGGACAGGGCATTTCAGAGTTTGAATTCTGGAAGGCAGAACAATACTCCAATACTGGAAGCCTCTAAATCATACCGAGGTGGGATTATTATTGTCATGTTGTCTCTTATAACCAGTAAACCATTTTGTTCACATAAAAAAAATCAGTTACATACAGCAAATGAAGCTGTCACTTCAAGTCTTTCTGCAGCATGTTAAAATGATGATTGTATTGTGGGGGTCAAGTAGGTGTGTTGGTGAAAAGGATGACAGGCTGCAGCTGAGTTGGAGGAAATTCAAGTTGTCTCAGCTTGTTCTCACTGAGATGGACTGCACGCCCAGCTTGGATTACCTCTGCAGCTCCTGCTGTCTGGCACAGATACTGTTTCCCTCCAAAGGCTCTGGAAGTGAGGGTTAACTATCAATGGAAATTTCGGCTGCCTAAATTGGCTACTTCTGACTTGGCTAAGCAAGATAATGAGTTACTGCTCCCTGATGTAATAATTTATTAGTTTATGGGGTTTTTAAAAGCTTTTAAATAAGTCCTTCTTAGGAAGTAGTATGCAGGGAATTGCCAACTCTATTTATCTATTTATTTATTTTTTATTCCTCCCTCGCCCCTCCTGCCTTGGAGAAACCCTAAACCTGCCTTGAGTCTCTAAGAGGGGATTTTGGGGGGTTGGGTGGGAGGAGCTGCAGAAGGGGAGGATATTGGATGTTTTGCTTCTCCCTTGGCTGGAATGTTTGAGATTGAGTAACCAGGGTATCATCTGGCATATCTGAGGCCAGGGCTAAAGCTTACAAAAGAGCTTAAGTCATTTCAGTAAATGAATTTAGCTGTTGTCCATCTACATCCTGTGCTTGTTGAGACTTTGCTGATTCCCAGCTGTTTTCTATTGCTCCTGTGCCAGCAGTTGCTCCACCTCCTCTCAAGAGCTGGTGGAATAATTGGAGTGCTAACTTCCTCCAGGCAAAGTCTGTCAAGTTTGCCTAAACCTCCCAAGTGATGGGAAGAGGGGGCTGGCTCAGGCTTCTCCAGTGGATTGGGAGCAGCTCCTCCTTCATCTGTGCACTCGGGGTGGCATTGGCTTCTGCCTTTGCCTTTAACTGCATTTGGAGAAGTGATTTTTGATATCCTTGGGAGCATTTAATCTCTTGTACACGCTGAGTTGTGCCGGTTCTGGTGCTGCAGCAGCTTGTTGGAGTAGAGGAGGAGGAGGAGGAGGAGGGAAGCTGTAGGAATGCTTTCTACAAATTGCTCAGATTTCCTGGAGGCAGTAAGGGACAAGAATGCCGTGGTAATGTTTAAATCTATGTGAAACAGGCCCTTTGCATGTACTCGTAGGAAGGCTGTCGATAGTAAAAGAGTAGGAGATTAAACATGTGTTTTTGCTAGAGGGTGTGAATTTCCAGAAAAGAGGAGCGATGGTTGGGGTTTCTGATCTCCTTTTTTATTCTGCCTGTACCATCCAGGTTAAAGTTCTCTGTCCCATCATATCTCTAGAGGAGGATGACTGGAGCATTGTAGATCTCAGTCCATAATCTCAGCGATGATTCCTATATTCACCTCAGTCCTGCAGGATTGGTGTGATATAGAAAGAATTCAGGCTTCTTTTTCAAAGAACAAGGAAAAAGGTCATCTGCTTTTCCCACAAATTATCTGTCACGGGCTAGAAAGCCAATTTTTCCTTTTCAGTCATTTCATCCCTCTGATTCAGTAAAAATCTTCCAGTGGAGTCTTTCTGAAGACACAGAATGTTTTGATTAACTTGGAGGTAGTCAAAGTACATGACAAAATCCCTAGAAAGTTCTTTCAGTGCTCAGATTTTTAACAAACACAGCCTTGGGAAACTCTTAAGTATTTAGAGGATTATGTTATGATTCACTTTGAAACCCAGGGAAATGAGAGGCAGGGCTGAAACCTGGTCTGCAGCTCTGAATGTTTGGAGGTCTTAAGCTCTTTGTATGTGACTTTTTTGCCTGGAGTGAAGTCTCTAAGTCTGCATTCAGTTAGTGTTGGCTAGGTGGTGAGGGAACATGGAACAGACTTGTCCTAATTGTAACCTGGGAGCCTGGCAATAGGTTTAAATTGAGAAAGTGATCCAAATTTGTGCTTTTGTTTCTGGAAACAGCCATCCTTGGAGCATCTCTCCATCCATCCATCCCTCTGTATCAGTCATGAAATACTACAGGTTCTGCTGGGATGAGAAGGGGCATAAAGCTAGGAGTATTAGTCAGAAATCTCTTGGAATACTGAATATTTTTCTGAGTACTGGAAGAAAACTTGAGAAAAAACTAATTTTTTAGTACTTTTTCCCCTCTCCAAGCAAATCTTCATCCCCAATCAGCTGTAATTTTAGTAACACAGGTTAAGACCCGTGGCATGATTTCAGTGTAGCTTCTGCCACTCTGTGGACACAGGAGCTTGTCGTGTGTGGTCTGTCTTCACGTTTTCTTCTCTCCCCTCTCTCCCCTCCTGCTTGTTCTGGAATACTGGGATTCTGCAGGGTTTTTTTTTTTTTTTTTCAGTTGTAGTAGTTGCTCAGTGGGAGTGTGAGAACTTGTGATGTAAAGCTCAGTTCTCACTTTCAAATTTCTTAGTAATTGGTACAGGAAAATAGACCACTGCAGAACTGCACTCACTGGCTACTCAATAAATATAGTTACAGAACTCCTCAAAATAAGAAAAATCTATAAATGGCATCACTCTCTTCATTCTGGCAGTCCCATTCCTGGGGCACCTCTCAGCTCTGTAAATGTTGTTACTAAATTAAAAGAAGATGAAAATACCCTTTATTAAGCTTTGACTAAGTAGGGCAAAACTTGAACAAAACTTAACCAGACTTAATGCAAAAAGCCCTTTTAAAATGAAGTGACTGAAATAATTTCAAAAGATTAATAAGCTTGATTAGTTTAATGTGAGCTGAACATCTAAAATTAGAGGTGTTTTGCATTGGTTCATGTTCTTGCATATATTTCACTCTCACTTATGAAGGTTGTTTTCTGAGCAGGGATTAGGAGCGTGGAACAAGTTATGGATACTTAACTTGGCAAATAAATCTGTCCACACCTTATTTTCCTTCTGGGAGATTTGCTGGGAGAGAGGTGCTATGAAAGCGAGACAGGAAGATGTGGAGCTTGTGGGGAAGTCACAGAGGTTGTCGGATCACCCACCAAAACAGAGACTGAGCTGCTGCTGGCACTTGTTCCCTGCAGGGCTGTGGAAAACCTGAAATCTCAGAGGGGCTGCTGAGGGTGCTGGGGTGTGCTGGGTGAACAGGCAGAGCTGGATTTCAGACTGGATTTCAGGATGTGTGTCACTGGCTGGGATACATCCATGCAAAGCTGGGGTTCTGGGGCTCAGTGATGCAGATTTTGCTTTTGGAGGTGAACCCTTCCTCCCTGTGACTGTGAGAGCACAAGGAGAGCCTGACAAAGCCGAGATAGTTAATGTTCTGCTGCAGGGAATAATTCCAGTGGTTTTTATCCAAAGACGCTGTTTCATCAAAGTTTCTCAGCCAGAGATGCTGTATCTGAAAGCTGCTGGTGTCATGAAGGGGGAAGAGGATTTGGGATTAAAATTACTTGCTGCCTGGTCTGTGCTATAGATAGCTGTGAAATAGTGCAGTTTGTTCAGGGACAGCTTTGCTACCTGGAAATAGAAAATAATCCTGGAGGGAAGCTGTGTCCCGCCGTGCAGATTTGGTAAATAAAGGAGCCTTGTCTGGAGTGACAGGTGAACCCACCCCAGCCTGGGTGCTGTCAGAGGTGTGTGAGCACAGCCCTCTTGTTAAGACGAGTTCTCTGTGCTTTTGTGGTTAAAATGAAATTAAAATTGTGGATTGATTGGGGGGGGATCAAATAAAATTGCATGTTGGATAAACGATCTTTAAACTTGTTTCTAATGATTTGACAGCTCCAATGTATGTAGTGTGAAGGGGCTGAGACAAACCCCTCTAAGAATTAAGTACCTGTCTGCCAGTGTGCTGCCAGTAGATCAGCAGTGACATTCTGTGGTTAACTGGGATGCTGAGTAATATTTTTCCATCATTGAAACCTACTGTTTCCTTTTGAATTTATGGATGTTCTTTTTCTGGAAAAAGAGTGTTTGCTTTACCTCGTGTTCCTGATAAAGATGTGAAGTTCAAACCAGAACAGTTTATTGAAATTTATTTTTGTAATGAAATATTAATTTATTTCTCCAACGGTCAGTTGGCCAGAATCTAAACTTTGAACTGGCACTGGACTCTAAAGCACTTGAAGTACTGTTGTTATAACAGGGTCACTGTCAACTTCGTTTTAGCTCCAAATTTAAGTTCTGTTTACTTAATTTTAAGAAGAGAAAGAAGGCAGTGGAATGACCTGATATGAATGTTTTCTGTTTTAATCAAAAATGGTTGGTTTATCTCCTCATCCCTGGAAGGATCAGCCCCAGGCCAGAGCACTGCTCTGGGATGCTTTTGCAACTGAAAGGGGAAACCAAGAACTGTGATTTTTTGGGGTGGGGAAAGTTTCACTTTACTGAAAGGCAGGAGGGAAAACAGTCATGAAGCAAAGCCACAAAATGTGTTTTGAGTCAGTGTCAGTTGTGATGATTGATAAAAAATAGGTAAATAATTACAAGAGTTTTTAACACTAGCATTTATGAATGCAATACTTCATAGCAGTGAGCCTTTTGAATTTTCATTGTCCTAGGATAAAGCATCCATTTGAGATAAGAAAAAAAAGTAATCTAGAGAATGATTAATCCAGTACTTGAAAACATGTCTTTCTGCTGAATAACTCCTTATTTCTGAAAGGATTAAAGCATCACAGCTCCTCCTTGCACAGTGAAGTCTGTACCTTAACAGCTGGGGAAGTGACTTGTTCAAGGTCACAGTCCCTGGCATCGCTGGAAATAGAAGTGTGATGCCAGACTTGCTGTCCTCTGACACAACCACAGACACGCTCTCCCCAAGAGCATCCTGGAGCCTGAGAGCACCAGAGAGCTCTGGAGAAGTAACAACTGAGGTTTCACCAGCCCTGGGTTTACTTTCTGCACACATTGAGTATGATGTGAGTGCAAGGAGGGACAGGAATTCCAGGATATCTGCAGAGAACATAGCTGACATTAAAAGAGTCAGTTTGCTTCATGCAGTGCAGCAGTGTTTTCCTTTAAAAAAGGCTGAAAACAAAGTGAAGGTAAACAGTTAAATATTTCTGTTATCATTTTCCCTGACTTTTTGATCTATCAAGCAGGTATTCCTCAAATTCCTTCGGTTCTTGATGAATTACTTGAACAAACAGAGACTTTATCAAGGATTTATTCTGGTGTCTGGTTGTCTGGTACTCTGTCTACTGGTTTTTCTCATTATGGTGCTGTAAACCTTTTTTTCTTCTTTGCTTGCCTAAAACTAAAATCTGCAACCTCAGAAATAACTTGCACCATTTGAATAGAAGAAATGGAAACACATTTATTTGCAATGCAGAGATGTTTCCCACTGACTTCCAAAGTCAGCCTAGTCTTTAGGCATCAAAGATGCTGCTACCAGAATTTGAAAATGTTGCTAGGAGTTAAGGTTAAAGAGTAAATTTTCGTTGCTATACGGACAGCTTGTAACTGAGCTCATGAAAAGCTAATGCATGAGATGAATATAAACCTTTTTTTCTTTATTTTTTCCCCCCTCACTGAGTGTACAGAAGATTTGCAGTTCATTTTGGGAAAAGGATGCAGTGAGAGGAACAGAGTAGGAGGAGGGGTTCAGCTCTGATTTTAGAGGTTCACAGAAATGCTGGTACTTCAGGCAGCTCAGTGACCCCGTGGAGTCCTGTAAGGTGCTGTGCTTCAGAGACTGGGATGTGTGGATTGTGCAGCTGCCTGGGTAGCTTTTGCCTCTGCAGTTTTCCCCAAGAACTGGAGTTTGCTTTGTGGCTGTAGCAGCAGCAGATTTTTTGTCACATTTATTGAGCTATATAATGATCTCAGTGCTTGTCTCCCAGGCTTGTGTTGCTGAGTTGCACTAATTCTGGTAGACTTTAAATTTCTTCAAATCCCGACACAACAAGCGCCAGCACAGTGTATTGAGATACTGATTCATTGCCAGGGTGGACCAAAAATGGGTGATTTCTTCAAAAACACACCCAGCTCTCAGCCTGTTTCCATAGCAGAGCTTTTCCCTCCCTTGGAGCATCTTTGTGGCCTCCTCTGGACTCGTTCCAGCAGCTCCACATCTTCCTGATGTTTGGGACCCCAGAGCTGGAGGCAGCACAGCAGGTGGGGTCTCACCAGAGCAGAGGGTGAAAATCCCCTTGGGGATCAGCCCAGGACAAGGTTTTAATACATACTTACACATTTTGGTCTTTCTAAAATTTTAAATGAATCAGTGATGTATGGATACACATCAGTAGCAAATAATTCTGCAAAATGGCTTGAATGTTTTAAAAATAAAGGTGTTGATGCAATTACTTAGTGTTTTTCAGGTTTAAAGAGCTGAGTTGCAGGTCTGTTCCCTGCAAGAGGCTGCTGAGACAGTTCACTTGCCTTTGTGCTTTATTCACTGGTGCTTTGATTCCACCCAGAACTCGTGTGTGTGTGTGAAATCCAGCACTCTGCTTTTAGAGTAGCAAGGTCAATTTGTTTTATTCCCAGAGCCTGGTAAATGTCCCTGTATGTGTCAGATGCCATCTCAACCCTTTGCCAGAGCAGCAGTTGGAGCAACAGTTGGTGATGCTTGGAAACATCACCTGATGGCTTTAGTCCTCCCAATGCTGTGTTATTGTCAGTGCTGCTGGGGAGGGGAGTGCAGGGTTTGGATGGCTCAAAAGCTGTGCATTACCTGAGCAGTGGTTTTGAGGAATGTCCCTTAAGGCCACAACAGGCTTGTGAAACCTACACAACAGAAAATATTAATGCTTTGTGCACTCCTTTGAAAGCTTTTGCTCGCTGTTGGACTAGACTGTGTCTCATGTTACCAAAAGAGATGGAAATAGACTGTAAATGTGGTATTTTTTATTTTCCTCCCTCAAGTTTGATTCCTTTGTATGTTGGCTAAGATCGTTGTTGTAATCAGTGGCAGGTTTTTGCCCTTGGCCAGATCAGCCTGTTGAGAGGGGATGGAGTGCATCCCACATGGTGAAGCCTCTTTATTGCTCCCTGGAGGGAAGAAGGCTTCAGATCTACCACCTGGACCCCTGCCCCTGCTGCTTAGACCTCACTTGGCTGCTGGATCTCTGCTGGCAGCCACGGCTGGCCAGGGAAGCCTTTCATTACTTCCTGGAGTACTTCCTGAAAAGTCTGTAGGGGCTCAGTGAGATAAACCTGCTCGTTTCCTCTAGGGTTTCCTGATGACTGGTCTGCAGTACAACTTTTCCTGTTTCTAAGGTGGGGGGAAGTTTTTCTTCCCCACCCACCTGACTGGCCAGTCACAGCTACGGGATGTTGGTTTGTCCATCCTTTAGCTCTAACTCTGGTTTACCTTTCTTGTGGTAGTTTTATTCTTTCCTCATCCAGACAGTTTAAAATGAACTGTTTGAATTTTGCCAAACCTCTGATGGCCATAGGATTACTCACACACTCTGCAGACTGGGGTCAAGCACAGAACTGGTGAGTCCTTTCCTGCCATTGCAAATCAATGCTGCATATGGGAAATTTTTGCTGACCTGGAATCTATTTGGTAAGCTCTTTTGTAGGAACCATTTCAACTTCTGTCATCCAGGGAAGGGGTTGGTGAGTGGTTTGTGTTTGGTGTTTTTTTTTTTTTTTTTTTTTTTTTTTTTTTTTTTTTTTGGGTGGTTTTTTTTTTTTTTGTTTTTGTTTTTTTTTTTTTTTTTTTTTTTTTTTTTTTTTTTTTTTTTTTTGTTTTTTTTTTTGTTTTTTTGTTTTTTGTTTTTTGTTTTTTTTTGGGTTTTTTTTTTGTTTTTTTGGGTTTTCCCCCCTCAAAGCAGATTTCTCTCTGAGATCCCTCTGAGTACCAATAGAGTAGGTGTCATTTGCACTCTTCAGCCTTTAACCTCAGTACTTTTCTAATTGTTAAAACTTACACATTTTCTGTTGCGTTTAGTAGGTTCTCTGATAATTTGTAATCAGAGCTTTCCCCTCAGCTGAGTGGAAAACAACCTCACCTTTGGTGCTCTCATTGCTGCACTCTGTGTTGTTGACTAGTTCAAAATACAAGTTACTGCATTAATTTAATTTGCAGATTGAATACATTGTGATCACATAAGTGTGTATAGTATATTCTGTGTATATGTGCAGTGTTATATATAAATGAATAACACATTTTTTCTCTGTAAATAGTTTGTTCCTGGCTCCTTCAGAAAGGAGGTAAAAGAAAGAGAAAAGAGAAAAAAGTGAATAGATACATGTTTTTTTTCCTACTGGTTCTAGTTGCAGTCTGTCATTGCTTTCTTACTGTCTAGTTATCATGCAGTCAAGTATTTTAACTGCAACTCCCAACTGATTTATGGTAGTTATTTTTAACAATAAAAATAATTTCTGCTACTTTAAAATAGGCAAATGTAGCCAGGGAACTAAGAATGCAAATGTAAACTTCGTTTTGGGTGGGAGAAGAGCCAGAACTGACTAGAAGTTAACTTGCAGTGGTAGCTCAGGTTGTAATTAGATCTAAGAAACTGGAAGTGCTATTAACTGCAATGTATTTCAGGCTTCTGAATTTCCAGAGCTTTGAAGTGAAGAATAATAAAGTGTAGCATGTGGAAAAAATTTTCAGGACAGTCAAATGTGTTGTTTGTGAATAAATCTTAAAAAAGAGTGTCACATCTTACAACAGTGTGGATGGTAGTTCAAGAATGAACTACCACACCTTGCACTTTAGGAAAAGCAGACCTTTAACTGCTTCTTTAACTGGCTGCAGGAAATAATCTTACATTTTAGCTGTCTCAGACTTGATTTGCAGTGCAGGACTGGAAGCTCTGATTGCTTTGTTTCCACTGACTGAGAGCACTTCCTTTTCCATGCCCACCCTTGCACGAGCCTGTGTTAGCAATGCCATCCTTGCAGAGCTGGCAGTGGGCTAATAAATCCTTTTAATTTAGCTTAGGGATCATTGATAGCACAGAGACAACCTGTGTTTCACTACATGTGAAACCACACACAGGCAGTGTGTGTGTGATGAGCCAGCAGTGCTGGTACTTGGGACATGGGATCAGTGTGTTTCCTACCTGCCAGGCAAGTTACTGATTCTCATCTCTTGTCGTACACAGAAGTGCCTTTGAAAGGCTGAGACCTGAGCTCGGGATGGGTTTGGCTTTTGAAAAGCTTCAACACGTGGCTGTGCATCTTGGAGCCACTGGTTGCTGTAGACTTGTATTGCTCTGTATTAGTTCCTTTTCCCATAAACCAGTTCTTTCTGTAGCTGAAATGAACAGGTAGTCTGATAGTTTCTATTATCTGGTGATGACACCATTTTCTCTGACTTTCTGTAGTTCTAACAAGTCCTTACTGGTACGAACTTGTGGCAGAAGAGGAGGGGAAGATGAGTGCTGTCATGGCAGCTTGTCAGTTAAATAAGTTTTTTTTCCTAGTAGTATTGTATTCATTTGGGGGGGGGTGAACTGAAACTGTTTTTCATAATCTCAGCGTGGTAAGGAGCAGCAAAGCCAACAGCTGGGAGCGTCTGCTCAGTGGGGACCTGCTGCTGCCAGAAACTGAGCTGATAATGGTGAGCAGCTCATAGTGTAATTAAGGTCATATTAACTCAAACATCTCCTCCTACCTTAAACAAAAAAAAAATCCAGAAAGCCTGTCATGCAGGAGAGCAGTCAGGAGTGGGTCCCCTTGGTTAGAGACAGCTCTGAATCCATGTGTTGAAAAACAAAGGGAAGTTCAGAGAAATCAAAGTTCATCCTAGAGGAATGTTTGATACAAACATCCTACAGTTTGAGGACAATTTCCACGTCACATTGCTACAGATCCTTCCTCAGGATTCCATCCCTGGCATGCAGCACTCCGTGCTCTGCTGGAGGATTCCTGAGAGTAGCTGGGAAGGTTTTGTTGCTTCCAAAGCTGGAGGAAGGCTGTGTTGGCTGTCATTTAGTCTGTGCTCTGGTGGGGACAGTCAGTGAGTGAGAAGACTTGGAGATCAGGATGACCAAGGGATGGTCCCAGGGGATGGTCTGTCACAGCCTGGCAGTGTCTGGTTGTGTTGCAAGGACAAATGACAAATTCCTCTCTGAAAATCCTCCTCGTGTAGCCCCTGAGCAGAGGGCTCTGCTGTTTACCCTTCTCTGCACAGGGACCTAAGTGTAGCTGTAAGGAGTAGCTGTATATTATTTCAGTGGATATTAAAATCCAAGAATCCTTTAGAAGAGTAGCCAAGTGGGGTTGAAATGGATTTGCACCCCATACAGGAATGCTGTGCTTCTGTTGGATTTGCTGTGTGGATTTTAAAGCACTGGAAAAGACAAAATGCTAGGAAAAGTAAAATTCTAGTGACTTTACTAAAGTGTAAAAGTATTTAATGTATGTGAATAAGTTTGAATAACTCTGCTTTGGAAATGTGTCCTGTCATGAGAGGGTCAGTTCTGAAACCTGTGTGTGCAGCATTGCAGGGAGTGACCAGCTGCTCTGAGCAATGAACCTGGTGTGACAGGGCAGCAAAGCTTTGTAAGATGCTTTTCCTCAGTCTCATCAATAATTAAACAAACACCTGGAAATCTGTCTTTTCACTTTCCCCTTTATGAAATGAAATCGGCTATCTCAGGAGTATTTTGAAATCTTATGCACAGAAAACATTTAAAAGTCCTCAGAAGAAGCTCTGTCTGTGCTTCATTTGCAGTCTCAGTTCTTTGGAAAGGATAGAGATGATATTGTTGACTGAAAGTCTTTTAATGCTTTGGACAACAGGTTTCTGTGGTTGCGGGGTTTGTACGATATTTTCTTTTGGAAAACATCAACATTTCTTTTGCACAAAGATTGAGTGTCGCCTCTAAAAGGCTTGAAATGCTCCTCCAGAGTTGCCTCTTTCATGTGTAAATGGGGCAGGTTTTTGCTCCTCATTACTGGGAATCTGGAAGTGCTTTTTCTGCTCCAGGTGCCCGAGTGAGATGTTTCGCTGTCTGTGCAGCAGCTTTGGGCAGAGGTGCTGCTTTTCCCTACCAGAGGATTTCTCGGTGCCAGTCATGTGTTTATCCAAGTAATGCATGCATGTAAATCAGCCCGTGTTTATGATTTTTTTTATTCCAGGGCGCGGTTGTAGCAGGCTGGCGCTTTCTGTACTCCCAGGCAGGAGGAAAACAAGCAGCAGCAACAACAGGAGGGGTGAAGCAGAGGAAGGGCTGAGCAGACGTGGAGTGCCGGATGAGGGAGGGCAGCTCGGTGCCTCCTCCTCCTCCTCCTCCTCCCGTCTTTTTGGGGCCCCGTGTCTGTTTTAAGCTGCTCCAGGCACTGCAGCCTCGTCTGTGGGAGCGGGAGGCGCCTGGAAAGGGGAGAGAGGAGAGGGTGGCCTGGTTCTGCCCTTGGAGTCTGTCTGTGTGGGAAGAGGAATGATACGGAGTTTGGCTTTTTAAACCCATAGCCAGCCCACGCTTCAACTGAGGATGCTTGTTTGCCTTGAGACCAGAGGTTTTTATTGTTGCCTGTATCCCAGAAAGAGGTTTCTCCTGGCTCTGTTTGGAGGCAGTGCTGTTTGAGCTGGCTGTGATTGGGAGGAAGGAGGGAGGCAGTGAGTGTTGTGCCCTCTTGTTTTTCTCTTGTACAGGAAGAAAAAAAGCTGAGGAGTCTGTCCTCCTCCTGTGAGTCAGCTGTGGTTACCGTTTGCTGAGTAGGCATGCATGTTTGGAAGGGAAAAGTGGCTTCAAATTAAGTCAGCTAAATACTGTACCCAAGTAAGTTTGGGGAGGTTCCCCCGCCTTGGACAGACTCTTGCTAGAGCTGACAGCTTAGAGTAAAACTGGTTTATGATAATTATTAAAACTATTGTGTGCGTTGGGTAATTCTTGAGCTAAACAGGAAAACAGGTTCCATGCCCTGGTGAGGTTTCCATTTTGGTGGCTGTTTGTTACCACAGAACACTGGGGTACAAATCCACATTGGGAATAAATACGACACCAGATTATGATCTCCCCTCCTGTGGGTGCATCCAGATCTGGGTAGAACATCAGGGGTGAACTGTCTGCTCATGTACTGTGTGCATCACATTGGGTGAATTGTGGGCAATGTGGAAAAAGAGGGTCTGGAAGAGGACTTGCTAAAATCAGAAGGCAACTGGGGAGACAGAACTGAGAATCTTCCATCCAGTGGAAGAGCAGATGAAAAGATGTCCAAGGAGTTCCTGTAGGAACCTGATAGCACAAAAAAAAATAATATGGAAGTTGATAGGTAAATGTAATCATACTACAAAGCAGCCCTCCGACAGTATTAGAAAACTACACAGAGAGAGGAACCCCTGCTGTTGTGTTTGGCCTCTGTGTCATACACAGCAAAACCATTTGTGGAGAACCTCAATTAAGAAACAAAATAACTGATGAATGTTTGTCTCCAGCAAATGCTTTAAGACCATACTGCACTTCAAATTTGTGAATAGGCCTGTTGATACTGGTTGAGTACTCCAGGGAAGTGAGAACTGACTTAAGTCAGCACCAGTTCTTTCCATATGAGAATAAATGTATGCTCTGTAAGGTGTCCTGCTTCTCTTTCCAGTATCAACTGTGGAAAGTACTGGGACACTCTGGAATTTCTAACTGAGCCACACAGAGATGCTTTGAGATCAAGTGGTGACACTTACAGTCCCAGTTACAGTGCTGAAACATGGGCTGGAGATGATGAGAAGTGGACTGACTGAAAAAATGGGAAATACAAGAATATCAGTGTTCACACAGCAGTAAAATGGGTGACCTGGTGCTGAGATAAAATGGAGATAAGTGAAGTTCCTGTTCCAGTGGTGACTCAAGGACTCTGTTCTGGGCTTGGGACACGGAATAGTTGATATTGGCTTGACTCTTGTGTGTGATCTCTCCAGTGTTTTGCAGGACAGCCTGGCTCCAAGCCATACACCTCCTGATGGTGGTGGCTAGTGCAGAGGAAATGTTAATTCCTTACTTTTGTCTCCAATTGCTTTATCTTTGCTAACAGAAGTCTGTTCTTGTTTGGTGACAGAGATGGAAACTCACTTGCTCTGCTTGTTTTTTGTGTATCTTATCTTTTTTTTTTTCCCTGCTGGTATGAACATAATATAATTTGTACTGGTTATTTTTTGGACAAACTGATCTGAAATGGAATGTAAATGATACTGTGTGTTTTGCCAGCACAACTGAAGTTCTAAGTATACATCCTGTTTGTCACTTTGTTTTGCTGTTTTGTGAGGACTTTGATCATGGTGAAGTTGCAGGAAAGTACATAATGATGTTTAAGTGGAAGAGGAATGTATAAAAGCTGTTTTACTAGTCATGAGCCAGTGTTCAGCCTATGTAAGAGACTGTGAGCTGACACCCCCAGGAAAAAAATAGAAAAATATGTGGGCTTTCTGGCTGGCTGCAAAAGTAATGGTTTTGATGTATATGAAGTACTAAGCTGTCTCCTCTAGAGTCTCTCATTTAAGGTGAACAAGTTATTTCCATCACCTAATGTTGTCTTAGGTCTTGGTAGATTGTTGAGATCTGAGACCTGGTTTCCTCCTGTGAGATACGATCGCTGGCACTTGCAGTTTGTGGCTTCTGGTTTTGTCCCAGAAACTCTGCTTTAGCTGTAGAGTGTTGGGGTGTGTCTTGTTTATGGTGTTTGGATACAGGTGACATGGCTATTTGTGGACAAAAACCATATCTCTGCTGCTTGAGGTCATGGAGGATGGAGGTTAAGAGAGAGAACACCTTGTTTACCTTGTTCTGTTTGCTGTACGAGAAGATCTAATTCACAAACAGGAGGAAGAGCTGTGGTTTAGAGGCTGTGAAAACAACCAAATATGTTGTTTATCTGCAAATCTTGATCTGCTTTTGATACAAAACAGCAGGGTATTGCAGAGCTTTCAAGGATATCAGAAATCCAAAGTTTGGATTGGGTTTTGGGGTGTTTTTTTTTTTGTTTGTTTGTTTGCTTGTTTGGGGGTACCTGAAGGAGCTATTTCCCTTCTGAAGCTGTCCAGGGTCTTTCTATCATCAGATAATACCTCTGCAAAAGATGTACTTTAAGGGCATGGCCACAAAATTTAAGGGAAATTGAGGAACTTCCTTTCCCCCTTGGTTGTTTCCTGGGATGCTGTGCTAGGAAGCAGGCTAAGATAAATATATTATGTCTGTGTATGTATTTTATATGCACATGTACATACATAAATATGAATGCTCATGGCAGTTGGTACTTCTGAAATGTGGTCAGTGTACAGTGGCTCAGGGTGTGTGGCCTTGTGCACTGGGAATGTGGAATTGTTCAGTGTGTGTCTGGGCCAAACAAAAAATCCCTTCTAGATTATTTGGGCCAAACAAGCAGCTGAACAGGTGCTGCCTTTTGATTTACCTGTCCTGCAGGAGGCCCAGATGATGAACACAAGAGTCTGAAGTTACAGATCTGATTTAAAAATTTTCTGTCCTTGCTGGTGCTGTTTTAGTGACAATGGTTCCACCAGTGTTAATGGAAGTGACACCCATGGAAAATTGGTGCTGATGTGTTCATGCTCCCCTGCAGGGCTGTGGGTTCAGCTCTTCTTTTGGGAGTAGAAAATCTCCAATGGTCACACCTGTGGGGAGCAACACATTCATCAAATGCCAGTGGGAATTTATCTCCAGGAGGACGCTGTAGACTTAGGCAGCTTGCAAAATATTTCACAAATAGTTCTTCAGGAGAGAGATGCCAGCTGTGGTTTGCCTTTGGCTCTGGTTACAGTACCTGTTCTTCAGAAACCACACTATGGATTAAAAAATTGACTTACAGGTTTCACAGATGTGTGACAGGAGGAGGTGGAACCTGAGGGGTGAGGTGGGGTGGGAGCAGGGTGGACACTGCCTGTGTTTTTTAAGTGCTTTCTGAATGTTAGATGATTGATGCATGTGTGGAGTAAATAAACTCTTTTGGTAACTGCAGACATCCAGGTTGAGTCAGGTGTGGTAATGGGTACCTGGCTGGGAGTTTGGAAATCCTCTTTTGAAATGCCTGTGAGATGATGGATCAGTGCTGAGGATCTTGCACCATCTCACAGTGTTCTATGGGCACTTTTATGAAACGTTGACATGGAAATATCTGCATCTTTAATCTGCTTAATTCAAGTTTGAGCTTGTGTTAATCCAAGACCTTTATTTACTTTTTTTTTTTTTTTTTTTTTTTTTTTCTGGTCTAGAGAGAAAACTGTTTTGGTGATAAAAGATGAAGCTGGGATCTTGAGTTAGTTCTGCAAGACCTTTTTTTTTTATTATTATTATTTCCTAGTGTAAATGTGATCCTTCCTTTCTCCCTACCCAGTGTAAAATGAAAAGGAGGAGAGCAGGCTGCCTTTTCCTGCTGGTGAGCTGGGCAGATTCCTGCTCCCACTTGCCTGCTGTTTGGGCTGGGGCCCCTCTGGAGGGTTAGCAGAATGGAAGAGAGATGTTATTTGTCATCTTTTACGTTGTCAAATTATTCTAATTTTGGAATAAGAAACTGCTTTCTTAAGGGAATTACTTTATCTTCTTGGAAAGTTGGCTGTAAGAGTAAGTCTGTTATTAAATGGCTTTGTAAGAAGTGGATTAAACTCCTGATTTATTGTTTAGCAGGAGAATTGCTCATTTTTCAGCAGGAGTTTATGTTTGTTTACCAGGAGAATCAGAAATAAGTAACTCAGACTGATGGTGACAATTTCAGTAAGTTAATTTATCTTCTGATAATGAAATAAGGTCCTTGGTCAGGCCTTGGCTTCTTTCACCATCTGTCATAAATTATTCAGTTTTTGGGCAATGCCTAGAAACATTTTTCCTAATATTCCTGCATCTGTGCAAGTCCTGAGCACAACAGGTGGGTTCTTTACCTTCCTTCATGCATCTGCCTCCCTTCTGTGCACATTTTCTTTCATTTTTCTTCCTTTTTTTTTTTTTTTTTCTTTCTGAAAAAAAAAAAGCATTTTGGAAATTCCCCTTTGTAGCTACAAACAGTAGGATACTGTACAGCCCATGATTTATTAGTACTGATACTGTTATGGCACGTTTGAGTCTTGTTCTTCCTAATTAAAATGTTCTGAAGGAATTCTTAGCTGCAGATACAGGGAGCACCAGAATTACCTAAGCTGAGCATGCAAAGGAAAGCGGTTTTAACAATACCGAGGTGATGATTTCCTATTGAAATCCTGCCTTGTTTGTTTCTCTGTGCACACACACCTCTCTGGGCTCGGTGATGGCGATGTGTCCCGGCAGCTGGGCACGTTTTGTGGCTGTGGGATGCAGAGATTCTGCAGGGAGGGAGGAGAGGGGCGAGCTCCGGGGAGCGGTGCCCGAGCCCCGACCGAGAGATTCTCCCGACCGCGCCCCGGGCACCTCCACGGCGTGTCCGGGCCCTGCTGCCCAGCTCAGAGCCCTCCTGCCCGGCCCCGGAGTCCTCCTGCCGGCCCCGGAGCCCTCCTGCCGGCTGAGGAGGTGTAGGGAGCAGGGAAGGCCGGCTGTGTGTGTGTGCAGGAGCAGCGAGGCGCGGGCAGGCCGGGCCGTGCCGCCAGCCCAGCCCAGCCCAGCCCCAGCAGCCATTTATGAATGAGGCACCAGAAGGGGAGGAGGGACCGCACTACAAGAGCAGCCTGCGCTGCCTTTCATTCACCCGCCGCCTTTCAGCAATACTATGTCCTATTTTTTTTTTTTTTTTTTACGAAAGCAAATCACATCCCTTCTTTCTTCTCGCTGAATCTGCCGTGTGGCTCTCTTCCCTTCCATGCTGTCGCCTTCCTGCCCCTCTTCCCCTTTCCCCCCTGCAGCCCACCCAGACACTGAAGCTCCTGGCTTTGCCCTTTCTCTGAACCAACCCACCCTGTCCCTTCTGTCCCCTCCGTGTCCTCGGCACACCCAGCCCTGCTGGAGGGCAGGAGAAAGGGGACCGTGGCTAGTACAAAGTCCTCTCTCCTTCCTCCCCCCGGATACTTTAGGTAGCCCATTATTTTCGGCACTTCAGAGCCCTTTGTTGTGACTGCATTGAAGCCGGGTGACAACGGCACCCTTGCTTCCTATTCACCCAAAATGAAGAGACGGGCCATTGTCCTGAGCATAATTGAGCTTCTTTCAAAACAAACCCACAAAGAGAGACAGGCAACTCAGTTAAAGCTGCTGGTTTGAGCTGGAACAGTAGAGGCAGTTTAGGACTAGAAATTTAATTACCAACAGTAACCTTTCTAAAGGCAGGGCAGCATTGCTTTTGAATTTAAGGTGTGCAAGTTAATGTCTCCTTTTAAGATATTATATTGCTCACAAAACACCTGCTTCCCAAATTTGGTTTATTTTTTTTGTAACCCAGACCAGGTTCACAAGAGATCACAAGTTTCAGCATCAAGAATATGTCCTCAGCTAAGCTAGAATTTTCAAAAAATATTTAAGCAGCATGTGCTGTGTTGAGTTTATATGCTCTTGCAGTTTTCACTTGCCCCAGTGAAGTTCTGGTGTTAGCACTTGTTCATCCTGTGTCTGGAAATCTCAAAAATAATTGCCCAGAGGAGCTGTGGTTGTCCCTTCCATCCCTGGAAATGTTCAAGGCCTGGGATGGTGGAAGGTGTCCCTGCCCACGGCAGGGGAGGTGGAATAAGATGAGCTTCAAGGTCCCTTCCAACCCAAACTATTCTAGGATTCCATGATAATTACTCATTTCCCACTTCATTCACATCAGTGCATCATTTTTCTGTAATCAGTCTCATCAGAACTGCCAGAAATACCCTATTTGTAAATTAATTTTCCTAGCCTAGATGGGCAGAATTGCAAGTCACTTCCACTGCAGGTCATTACTGGGATGTAGGAGAATTGTCTCAGGGGTGGGGGAGGCAGGTTCATCCTGCTTGTTTCCTCTTAATATTAGGATTCTGAAATAATTTTTAAACTGGGTGGGCACTTTACCTTTGCATTTACATTCCACTCCCCGTGTGTGTGGGCGGGCAGGGTTGAGCAGAGCTTTGCTCACCTCCTCAAAGCAAATTCTAGCCAGACTAGTTTGCATTCTGGTGATATCAAAGTGAGCAGTGATAAACTTCTAATGATACCAAATCTGGTTCCCTCTGATCCATCTCCTTTTAGTGTTGGCGTTAAGGGCCACTCAGTGACTTGTATCCATTAGTGCAGGCTCCTCTCTGAAGAAAAGCCTTGAGGGATGAATAAGCTGAGATGACTTGAGGGGCTTGTGGGCTACAAAAGGCTGGCTCACAGCGACTGGAATGAGGCTTCAGGTTGGTGTTGGTTTTTTGATGATGAGCAATATACAGATAATGGACAGAAATAAGTTTTCATGTGAAGAGTTGAGTGCTCAGGGCATGGTTTGGGCATAGGAGTTGCATCTTCAAGGCCCAGCTGGTAGAAAGCTTTTGAGCAGTAGGACCAGGCAGACTTGGCTGTCCTTCCACCCAGACTGCACAATCTTATTTCCATTTGTTTTTCCTGAGAGTCGACCAAACCAACATGTTGTTTCTGTGTGAGTGTAGGCTGCAGACGTGTTTAGTGTGACCCCACCAAAGTGGTGCAGAGGCATCTGAAAAACCCTGCTCTGAATGTGTCGGGAAATGTGTTTGGGACAGTTTTTATTTAAGTTTTCTATAAACAAGGAAGATACTTGAAATACTATGGGTATCTTTTCTGGAAGGACCTTGTCAGTCTCTCTCTCTGCAATTCTGTATCAATTATTTTGGTAGGATGCTCAACAAAGTACACACTAAAATACTTTGTGAGATTGTTGGCTTATCATGTTTAGTTCAGGAGATATCCTTGACGCTGGAACTTGTGATCTCTCATGGACCTGTCTCATTAAAAAAATATAAAATCACATTTTGGGAGGTAGATGGTTTGCGGGTTGTCGTCAGCATTATCACTACTTGTAAATTCTTGCCGAGCTATTTTTTTTTTTTTTTAATATATTTGGAAACGTGCAAAGCCTGTCAGTGTGCCAGCTTTTTTTGAACTGTGGAAGAAAGTGTAGGAAAGAGCTCATCTTGCACCACATAAGTGAGCTCTTCCTGTGGAGGTTAAGTAAGCGGACTCTGAGCTCGGCGGATCAAAGGCGGGCGCACTTCGCCAATGAGGAACTTTAGAGGTTTAGCTCCAGGCAACGTTCACTGGTTGCCCTCCAATTCTGAGCCCTCTGCTAATAAAACTCCTTTCTCCTTCCCTGAGCTTTACCTGGTTGCACATTAGGGACTACTAGGACTTGGGAAGGGAAGTGGGGAGGGATGTGTTTGTGGCTTTGCAGTTTCAGACATGTTCTTTGGGGGTTTTATAAGCTATTTTAATGAAACTGAGCTGAAACAAAGAAGGAAAATATCTCTTAGTTTCCTCATATTAATATATTATTAAACAAACAAGCCCATAACAATTGTCAGTTATTTTTAGTGTGTGGAAAATATATATTATTTTATTTTGTGGTTATCTTTTCTTGAAATTAAATTCATTTGTTGCCAGTGTTAGGCTGAAGGGAGATGGGGAAATCCCGGATTTTTTAATCTTTATATCGAGCATGAGCTAAGCCTCTATTCTGTGCTTGTTAGGTGATTTCCATTTGAGCAGCTTGAACATAACAAAATTAACGATTTAAGGTGAGCCCGTGGGGTAAACTGATGGACTATTCCCATTCTTCTGAGAGAAGACACGTGGGGAGAGCCAAGGCTGGTTGCATGAGGAATTTGGTGTAGATACATGAAGCTGTGACCTTGCTGCAGGTTAAAATCCTGCACAAACTACAGGCTTGGATACACTTTGCAGTTCACACATTTGGAAGAAACTCTGTCCTTCTGCATCTTGGCTGCATCTGGTTTTAAAACATCCCTGTGATCTCCATGGGAATTCTTTTTCCTGTAGGATACACCCTTTCTGCAGTGCTTCCAGACCAGTTGGGTGTTTTGAACCCAAAGAACACGTTATCTCTATCTCTGCCTGTCTCACTGATTTCTTTCCTTGCAGAGCTTTTCTTGCATGACGTAAATTTGCCTTTGCTTATTTATGTCTGGGGCAGAAACTTTTTATCTGTGGTTCATGAGCAGTGGGCTGATAAATAAGGTGATACTGTGTGATGTTATTACAGATTGTTCTGGGCTTTAGTTGATTCTAAGCTACTGCAGGAATTTTTTAATTGCCACTGATTGAGCACTTTTTAAACAAATTAAAAAACAAACCCCAACCCCACCACCAAAGCAAAACATTGCCCTTCTGTGTGTTTGTGTGCTGGAATCTTTGCCTTGGAGGTAATTAAAAATATAGCTGTTCTCTTTAATGGGATTTCTACACAGCTGTATTTTTTACCAAGCATGCCTGTGTGCAGCTGGTTGAACAGAAACACAACAAACACAAGAAATGGCTGGCGTCGTACTTAGGTTTTTAAATACATATGTGCATTATATATTTATTTAAGAGCAGATCCTGCAGAGCAGCTTGAGTTATACAGAGTAGCCTGGAGAGCTTTTTGAAGTGACCTTGGGAAGGTCAAGGTGCAGTTCTGGGGTGCAGGTTTGGCTGGTGTATCTCTGTCCTCTGGCCATGCAGATGTACAGACCGTGTTGTACTTGCTGGGGTGGGTTATTATTTGCTTGTGTGTTTTGTTTCTTTTTATTTTATTTAGCGTTTTGTTTCTGTTTTTTAGACTACTGTAGCTTGACTCCATGCCCCTGTGTCTCCAACAGATAAAAAGATGGGCTTGGATGTAGGTCAGAACTGTAATTCCTTACCATTGGGGCTGGCTTGCTTTGAAACTGGCCCCAGCTATGATAACCTTGCAGTTTGTCCTTCTCAAATCATAACTGTGTACTGGGGACTTGACATCTCATGGCCAGAGATGAAAGTCTTTTATCATAATTTGAGCACCCTGACTTCACTGAAAGACTAAACTCCACAAAGCACACTCAGGGGAAGGGTGGTACAAAGTGCCTTGGCAGCCTTGGATTGTACAGTTTACATAGTTTTTCAGTACAGTTTTAGGTGTTTGCTCCTGTAAGGTGGTTTTGAAGGAGTCCTGTTTGGAAATAAATGGATTTTTTTTTTTTTTCAGCAGTTCATGGCAGTTTTGTATTCCTTGTATGTCTCCTTTCTCCACAGTGTAAGCACATGCAGGTCACAGCTGGGCAGCTTTGCCTCTGTGTGTGTTGCTGTCCCTGCCATGGGGATGCAGAATGCCTTCACATTTCAGTTCTCCAGGTACAGGTTCAGACTTACTCAGTTTTTGTTCTGTAGTAATTCTGACCTCTGGATCAAGACACTCTTTTTTTCTCTTGCCTTTGCTCACTGCCATTTTGCATCTCTGCCAAAGCTATTGATGTGCCTCCACCTCTGGAGCTGACAACCATGGGGGCCCAGGCATAGAAACTGTGGGTGCCTGACCTCCTCCCTGGGTGGAATGGGACAAACAGGTTAGACAGTGTTTGTCTGCAGTGCTTTTACCAGGGCCATGAGGCTGGGAATGCAGAGAAAAATGCAGGATCACCAACCTTTACCTAAAGGCCTTTACCTCTGAAAGGCTTGGCTTTTAGCCTGGGAAATTTAAGCAAAACAAAAAACGATTGTGGTGATAGCAGAGGAGGTTATTGACCAGCGATATTTCGGTTGCTTGGCAGGACTGGGAGACTGTGTCTGCTGCCTCTCAGAAAACACACAGCTCTGAAGTGCAGCCTTGGAAAACAACAAAAAACCCCAGCAAAATCCCCCAGCCAAGCAGCCCTACCACAGAAACAACCTTTGTTCAGCCTTGGGTGTTTGCAGGTGCTGTGTTACCACTGCAGGGCTGACCCTGGTGCAGGCTTGCTCCCATGGATTCTGTGCAGGGCGAGGAGCCCAGGCTGGTGGCCAGGTCTGGTTCAAAGTCTCTCCTTACTGGGCTGGTCTGCTGAAACAGAGACCAGTAAATACAAAACTAAATTATTATGTGTTGAGCCCTTGATGATGCTGCTGTTCATAAATAGGGAGCCAAGTAACATGCACGTGGAAGTTGTCTCTGGGTTTCTTCTAACGTGCTGGAGTACTGAATGTACCCTATCAAGTTATTACATGCTGCTTTCTTTCCATTGCCATCTGTTATCTCTCTTCTGGTCCTTATCTTTAACTCTGCAAATCCTCTTAGAATTTTCTTGAAAATACTGAGAGGGGAAGCTGGCTCTTAGGTAATGCTTTTATTCATAGAGTATTTGTTTTTGTTTGCACCACCCTCTTTATTTCATCCTGATATCTTTTTTATGTATTTCGATGTGCAAGACTAGTGATCTAACTTGTTGATTTCAGTAATATCATGTCATGTAATTTAAGAAGGAAGCACTGGAAATCCTAAGTTCTGTAAGCTTGTCCCTCAAAGTAAAAAATAAATAGTATTAAGATGCCTTTTCAATCTGACAAACACCCAGTGTATAAGCAATTTATTTTCATACTCGCAGAAGCTTTTTCTTCCCAATCTCCAGTTTTAGAAACCCTGAGAGTGAGCTCCTGCTACACGTAATACCTTATGTTTAGTGTTGTTGCAGGATTTAGTTCACATTTGAGAGGTCAGTGTGAGTTCCCAAGGATTCTCTCTGGGTGTGATACTGACGTTCCTCATCGTTTTAATATTCTCACACTAAAGTCTTCTGATCTAATGAGTAAGGGGGGAATAAAAGGAAATCGGGCAGTAAGATGCTAATGATGTTTATGGCTTTTGGGGTGTGAAAGCAAGGAGAGTGTATGTGAAGAGCTTTTGGTTATGTGCTTGGATTTTAAATTTTTTTTTTAGGATAAGAAAACTACTATCTTGAAATGTTGCAAGTCCTTATGGCTGCAGAGCTGCTTTGGAGTATCGAGAAGTTTCAAAACAGGGTAACAGAAGGATTGTTCTGTTTGTGAGGGTGGGAAAGGCCTTTCCCGCCTTCTTTTGGTAACTCAGAATCCTTTGGTTTTTCTCGCTCTCAAAATGAAGGCAAGTCACAAGCGATAGCTGAATATGATACTGTTTGTTCCGTTTATATAAATTTTGCTTTGAGTTGAGTTCTGGCAGCTTTGCTGAGTGGGAAGCTGATATGTTTGGCCTCTGTAATGGCTGTGTGGGCTGTCATTAGGAGGTGTTTTGCAGAAGTTGCTGTATCTTACCTTCTCACTTCGTTATAAAGCTTCAACATGCGATCTGCCCTCTCCCAGCTGGCACTGAATTTGTGGGTCTGAAGTGGTTTTGAAATCCTAAGGGTTGCCAGGCTTGCACAGAAGGAGCTCGTGTTGCAGATCGGGTGGGAGCTGCTGCGCTGCCTTTCTGCTTTTGTGCCCTGAGTATTTTTACTAGCAAGGTACCTGCCTTGCTGTGTAATTACAGAATACTACCTTGCATTGCAAAGCAGGGTTTCCACATTCAGATGAGCCCTAAGCACATGATCCTAACCTGGGGTAATACTATAGCTTGTTGTTGGAAAGTGTTTTAGTTTAGAATGGGATAGAATGGGGAAAAAAACAGTGAGGACCATGAAGGGAAAGATGAAGTACCCCAGGTCAAGCAGCACTGCATAAGGGGCTCTGCTCCATGGTGAGGATGGTGAGAAACTCCTTGCTTTGTTAAGTAAATAGCTCATCCTACAAGATGACAGAAATAAATTATGCCAACAAATAAGCTTTTTGAAAGTCGAACTAAAAAATGAAGTTACAGAGGAAAATAATCTCTTTTTCTGGCAATTTGTGCATGTGACTTAAGGGCAAACTTCATGGAGACCCCACCACTGTTCATGTGGGTACGTAGGAGAATCTTGTCAGTGTTGTCAAAGACTCCACCACGTATAAAGAAGGCAAATGCAGCTTTACATTCTTCAGAAAAACACGAGAGATTTCCCTCTAAATTATCTCGATGTGTGGAGGAATTTTAACTTGCACAGCCATGAAATTCTCTTTAGAGTTTAGGCAAACATTCATTGTGGAGCCCTACAAAACATCAAGGCAGAAATGAGAAGAACAGCGAGCAGATAAGCATTGCAAATGCTCAGATACTTATCTGAATCTTTTTGGTTTAGAAATTGGGTTTGGGAATCTTGAGAGAGCCTGTTCTCACGATAAGGTGCCTTGTAAAGCCCAGGCTCCCACTAGTTAAGAACAGCACAGGTTTAGCCTTTAATTTAAAGGACTGAATCCCAGTCCTGAACTGAGGTGGTGTAAGATGTGCCTCACATCTAAATATTGCAGTTTGGCTCTCAGGGTAAAAGTTTTTGGGAAATACAAAATTTGGTGTTAGAAACAGATGTTTTGTTAACTCAGTAACCATTTTTCTTAAAGTTGTCATGTTTTTCATCCATGTTTTTTCAAAGTGTAATACATGTGTAAAAGAGCAGTAAGAATAGGTATAAATGTCCTTTTCTGGTGCTTGGCTCTGGTGATCCACATAGGGCCTGGCTCTCCCAAGCCCTCAGTAAACCAAACTGTGGCTCTACCAGTGATTCACCATTCTCCCAAAATCATCCATGTTCTGAACTGAGGGATTTACTGAGCCCAGGCTGGAGATTGTCATGACAGGGGCTGGTTGAAGTAGCTTGTGGAATGAGCTTCTAAAGCTGTTTTGGACTAATTTGATTTATACTCAGGATTTTCACTCTCTAGTGTATACATGATGTTACTGTGTCTCTCAAATACATTTCCATGTGTTCTAACTCTAGTCAGAATTCTCTGTTACCTGAGAAGAGGGAAACACAGAACCACTGTAAGCCCAGACTAAGCTCTCACAGATATGTATTGTGGAAATGTTAGTTGATGGGTGGTGGCTTAAATCTCTCTGCAAATTATCACCAATGAGTCTGGAGGTAAAAATAGGTACCTGTGTGTAAAGAGGTGGGGCAAATACTTCTGGAGGAAAAAAAAAAAAAGGTGCTTCATTAATTTTATTCTTGATTACATGCCTTAGTGAAGTTTGGTTGAGTCTCTGTTCATTTACCTGGTAAATGTTGATGGCCTGAGGTGGGCAGGCAGAGTTTGAAGGGGTTCCAAAGTGCAGAGGAGCCAGTGCTGCCCTGGCAGAGGTGAAGTGACACAGCTCTGATTTGGGGCAGGGAGGGAAACTTCAGCTTTTGGATTTTCCCAGGTGTTCTGTGGCTATTGAGTGACTTAGAGAAATTCTCCTTTTGTAGAAAAAGAGAACATCATTCAAATGCACTCTGATGTCTCAAAGCACATTTTTAAAAGCATGACCAGGTAAGGTCAATGACCAGGTGATTTTGCTCCATTAGCTTTTCCCCATTTTATCTGTGTTTTTTTATGCCTTAGCCTATGGGAAAAACAGGCAGTGTCTCCATCTGTAGATGCACCTTGGAAAGTTGTTTGACTATATATTTTCCTCCTATATCCTGTTGTTTTTTTTTTTCCTGCCAGTTTTGCAGCAGGTGTTTTGCATAAATTTGTCATAAATTTGGTTTAATTTCTGTGGCCAGCACCTGTCCCTTGTTTTCTGTGCACCTGACGTGGTGGGTGTTTTGAAGTGTGGCTCAGATCATTTTACCTGCACTGATGCATTTATTGACGTCTTTTTGCTGCACTTCAAAACCCAAACAAAACAACCTGATTTATTGCAAACTTGGCACAACTGCCCCTGCTTTTGCAACTGGCCAAGTGTCCTCTGCTTGTTTCTGTTGTAAAGAAGAGTCTATTTGGTCTCACAGCTGACTTCATGCTATTACAGTTGGTTTACACAGAATAATACACTAGGTTATATATAAACAATATATTACAGTAAACATTTGGCTTTGGGGAGATGACAGTGCTGAGGTGGTACAAGTACAGGCTGCTCTACTAAAGAGAATTAATGCATATTTTGGGCAGGCAGGGTTGGGCACTCCTGTTACTCTGGCTTTTCCCAGCCTGAGTACTTCCTCATGCAGGTGATAAAAATATATAAGTTTTTTTGAGTGTGCTTATCTCCAAGGTGGGGCAGGCAGCTTGAATCATCTGTTTGGAAGAAATGTTTTTGCTCAGAGCCCAGGACGGGCAAAGCTGTCGCTGGTTTGGGTTCCAGACTGGCAACATGAAAGAGGAGCAGTGCCTGCCTTGGCTGCCTGGGGAGCACTGGGGCTCCTTTGATGTTGCCAGGGCGGGTGGTTTTCAAATTCTGGATGTGAAGGAGGAAGGTGAATCAATCCACTGAGTGAATTACACCACTCACCTTCCCCAGTTTGAACGGGTGACTCTTTGAAAACACCTTATAGACAGAAAAAGGTCTTTTTATTGTTTTTTCTTTTAATATCCCCAACTCAGCTCTGCTCTCAGACAGCTTGACCTGAGACCCAGCGAGAGGCTGGGCTCCTTTGGGGGCTCTCCATGGGCCAGGGGAGCAGCGAGGCCAGTGGGTGCAGCCCATGGCTGTCACTGGTCACCCATGGGTGGTGTCACTGGTCACCCATGGGTGGTGTCACCAGCACCCCCAATTCACTCCCGCAGTGTCCTCTCCTGGGGAAAAAAGAGGTGTTGCTCCATGTGAGGTCTGTTTTGCAGGGCCAGAGGGGCTCCATAGCCTCTGTTTGTTTGCTTCTGCTGCCTGTTGTTGTGTGTGTGTAGCAGGAGGCTCCGGTGGCCGCCGCTGCCCAGTCCCAGCAGGGCCAGCCCGGGAAGGGAAGGAGTAGGAAGGGAGTAGGAAGGGAGTAGGAAGGGAGCAAGGCTGTGGAGCAGGAGCGAGAGGCCCCAAGCTCTGAAAGCCGGCCTTTGTGTCCCCCTCCCCCCGGGCCCTGCCTGGGGCAAAACATTACACAATCCAGCTATTGTCTGCTTGGAAAAGTCTACGGCATCCTATTGCAATTATTTATGAAAGGAAATATTTGATGTTTTTGTGGAAGGTGGGTGGGGGAAGCTGAGTTTACCTCTCCTCTTGTTTGGAGCTTAGTATTTCTTGCTTTTGTTCTTCCTGTCCAGTTGTTCCAAATTTTCTTTCTGAGCAGCAGAGAGTGCCCATGCCTGCAGTCTGTGCTGCAGGGAAAGTCCTGCTGTGAAAACAGCCTCCCCCCCCACCTCCAATTCTACAGAATTTCATTCAGTGTTATAAATAAAAGATACCCACAAGCTCCTTCTTGGGATTTGGTTCATGTCCTTCACGTTTTGTCTAGTATGTTTTTTATATGTGGCAGCATTTGGAGGTGTTAGATTTTCCTTAGTTTTCCCTGGAAGTGTAGGCGTAGTGAGAGAAGGAAGGAGCTGGGGAGGATCCAGAAGCTGATCCTGATGGAGAGACTCAAAATAAATGGCATCACTTGAACCCATGTTTCTCAGCTTGAGCACTCTCTGCAGGTGACACAGAGGGCATTGGAAGTGTAGTTTCTTGCTAATAAATACAAGCATTTCCACATTCGCAAAAGAGAACTAAACTAGAAATTACTAAAAGCAACAAATAAATGCCCAACAGGTGTAAAACCTCGCACTTTGTGCCAGTATTGTGAAAAATAAATCTCAGAACCATTTTCTTAAAGGCCAGGTTGTCCCACATTTGTTTAAATTGAGCTTGAGAAATGTTTTAGGGGACCAGTAATTGCTGTAACATGATTTCTGAAATAAATCCACCTGAGACTGATGCTTGTCAGTCTTATTTCATCAGCCGGGAGCTTGCTTTCTTTTTATTTTTTGGGGAGATATTTCACTGGATTTGGGAACTTCCGTGTTTGCTGGCTTTGATTCATCTCTAAAAAGTGTCTCATGATGCCTTGACTTGCATGTTCTCGCCACTGGAAGAATCCACGGAGGATTACAGTCCTCCTCTTTGGATCATTTTTGGGCTGATACTTCTGGTTGGTTGGTTGAAGGAATGTTAGAGAGGGTCATTGAGGTCTGTGGTGGTTAAGGGGAAAAGTCTGGAAACTTTCACAGTCTCATAGCCAAAATCAGAGTGAGGAGAACTCAACTTCATAATTCTTTGAAAAATCTATATCAGACCAGCCAGTAAACGTTTTCCTTTTGCCAAAGGAGCTAAAGAAGTGCCATTTCCCTGGAAACTAGGATGGTTCCCCAGGGCCATCCCTGCTCCAAGGTGTGCTCAGGTGCAGTGTTGGGTGCTCCTGCTGAGTTGTATGGAGGAAGAATGTGTGTGATGAGAATGCACTGCTTTGTGCAGAATGGATTGCTTGGAGTTTCAGAGCATTCTGGAAAGTGTGTGATAAATGAAGAGGTTGTTCCATGTCCTGCTTACTGCAGCCTGTTTTGCTGAAGTCAGGGAAAGCTTTCTGAGCCAGAGGGCTCAGTGTGGTGCTCCAAGCATGACCTGCTCCCTTGTGATGGTAGCAGAGAGCAGATCTGTCTTCTGCTGTAGAGCAGACTGAGCTGTACCTGTGTTGTCCCTGATCCATGGGGACTTCACCCTGTTAACCCAGATCCACATGTGTTGAGAAGAAATTCTGCATTTTCAAGTCTTTCCTCACATGGCAGGAAGAAAACTTCGATCACTGACATCATGGTCGATGGAAAATACCCTGTGAAATCCCGTATTCCAAACCACACATGGTAAACAAAAGAAAATCTCACTCTATATTTCCTTAATTTCACCAGTGGTTTTCCCTCATCTTGTTGCTGTCTAGGAGTTGAAGCCAGAAGAGTTTTATAGCATTTTTTTATTTCATTTGCACATAAAAGCATTCAGTTTCCTCGGGTCTAAAGAGGGCTGAATTATTGTCCTGGCAGAACATGCCAAGGTAGGAATGTCATGAATGAGTGTTTTAAGGTTGCTGTGAGGGGGGATAGGAGATGCACCACCACAAGGAAGCAGTATGTATCAAATTAAAATTAAGACGCAGTCTTAAAAGTACTTCTGGCGTTTGGGAGATAGTTTTTTGAAATAAAACCAAACACATTGATTTAGTGTCCTGAAATAGTGATGTTCTCTTAATTTGGGAGAAATAGTGGCATCATAAAGTGTGGAATTGATGCAGGCTAGTGATGGTGTACACGGATTAAGTTAGAACTTGAAGTTACGTTGGCTTGAATTTATACAGTGGTTTGTGGTGGTGCCTGTCATGCACAAGGAGCTTTTCTTGGTGGGCTGTGTTGGGACAGCAGTGCAGCCTGTCTGAGCTGCACTCCTGCATGGCAAGGTGCCTGTCCATATCCCTGGGAAGGGGTCAGAGGGTCGGGATTTTAGGATCCTTCAGGGTGTGGGTAGTGAGATACACACTTCAAATGCACGCTGCTGGGAGTGAGCAGAAAATGCATTTTGTAGATGAACTAGTTTTGAGAGCATGATTGTGTTTGTTTAATTGATTTTGTGTAAATTGCTCATAACATTTTTTAGCGATGCAGCTCTGTAGGTACTCCTGGATCCACGAGCAGGCGGGTGCAGTACACTGTGCCTCAGAGCACTCACTCAAGCTCCGCATTAACTTAGGTGTTTTTGTGCTTGCTGGAAACTGATCTTTTGCCTGATTGATCTGTGTTTGTGTGCACATGAATAATTCAGATATGTGCGTTTGGATACACACACACACACACACACACATCCTGGTGTGTATGGAACAGAAAACATACTCAGTACTAGGCACCCAGAGGCAGAGCAGCACTTTCTTAATTTTATTTTCCCAAAGCATTGTTGTAGACCAGATATATTTTCCTACTCTTGTATGCGCTATAAAATAATATTTTTCAAGATGGGGAAAATATCGAGTTACTTCCATTCTGTGCTTTTACAAAAATCACTTGAGAAATTAACATTCTTGTGTATCGGGTTACAGGCGTCCCAGTTCAGGAGGGGCAAGCGTGTAAAGGGAAAAGCAGGATGTGAGCTTGGAACAAAGGCAGCCTCGTGTTGTGGAGGGGTAAACAGGGCTGGTACCGCTTTGTGGTGGATCCCTTATGGGTGTTAACAAAGGAATGGGCACTGTTGATGAGCAGTCCCTGCACTGTTTCCATACACTGTTACATCCATGTGCAATTCCGCCTGTGTGCATGGGTGTTGTTAACTCTGCTGGTGCCTTGCATGGGGTTTCCATTTGCCAGTCTTCAGGTCTTTTTCTGCAACACATTTCCTAAGGATTTTGCTTTAACTCTTGCTGTGACCCCTGCTTGGCCTTTCCCAGCTCCAGAACCAGCAGAGAGAGGCCTGTTCTCCTCTGGTTGTCCGAGGTGGGGACGCGGCTCGGACACGCTCCGAGGAGCTGTGTGAGGTCCGGAGGTCCCTGAAAGGGGGAAGCTGAGATGCAAACATGAGGCTGAATAATAAAATGATGTCACTGGCAGCCAATCCGGAGGGCTGGTGTCACACGCCTGGCAGCACCCCCACTTGTCCCTTCCTCACCACCGGGAGCTGCTGAGGAACAAACCTCCTGAAGTTCATTATTCCAGAGTTAAGTGCACGTAAAGCACAATCCATCACTCCTGCAGTTCAGGGGATCCCAAAGTTTCCCAAGACTATAGAACTGGGTGGGAGCTCTTGCAGCTCTTCCATGGGGCACAGGACAAGCAGGCAAAGCAATTTTCTTTTGGATTTTTTTTCTTTACAGCACTTGCTGTTCTGTCCTCTGTGTGCTGGGTAGGATGCATGTGTTAGCTGCTTTTAATATGTGTTGTACACCATTTTTATTTCCATATTTAAGTCATACTTTATATTAGTAAATCCCACAGATAAGCTCTAAATTACTCAAGTTGTTTCTGTCTCCTCCTATCCACTTAGCAGAGGCCGTGTTGAGCATCTTGGTGGTTCAAACTGTTGGAGGCTGTAAGAGCTGTTTATTATTTCTGAGTGAAATTTAATAGGTTTTCAAACCAGAGAGCTCTGAGGCACCCTTTCTGATATTCAAAACAATGACTGTATCTACAGTTTGAGGTAGATTTAAAATAAATAAATGATTTTACTCTGAGATCATTGTTGATGCCAGGAAAGAAAGATATGAGCAAACAGATCTGGACCAAAAGTCTAGAGGATAGACAAGTTCCTCTATTATAATTTGTCATATTTTCTTCTTTCATTTTATTTTTACGTTTTTCTCCAGAAGCATAATGGTGAGGAGGAGGATGGAAGGAAGAAGGAAGGCTATAAATTTTGTTCCATAGACTTCATCTGCATTGGGGATAAGGAGAAGTAGTGTCAGAGGGCTCTGATGGTTTTATCCTTCTGTGGGGCATGAGAAGATAGAAGGAGGTGTGTTGTCCTTATAAACTGAGCAATGGTCAGATAATTCCTCTTGACCTGGGGCTCCTGACTTGGAGCTGCTGCAGGAGTAAAGCAGAAGAGCAGCCCAAGTGTCCTGTACAAACCATTCAGATCATAACCCAAATTAAAGGTTTTTGTTTTCATAGTGCGTTATAAAAGTGATTTAATGTTTTGTAATTGTTTTCTTGGAGGGGAAAAAAAAGAAATTTATGTGAGCTTCAGTTAAAGATGTAGCTACTGTAATTCATCTCTGAAAGAGCTGGAATACTTTTTAAATGCATGCAGCAGTCTAAGATAGCTGTATTATTGAGAAACCGCACTGGAGCTATAAATCAAAAGGCATCTATGAATTTATTTTCTTCATTGCCAGGTGTATGGAGAACTGTACCATTAGGCCAACAGGAGAAAAGATTTAAGATTTTACTCCTTCTCACAGTTTTATTCTTTTCTTGTAAAGAATCCCACTGTAATGACAAGCATTGACATAAAAATAATATGCTCTAGAAAAATAATTAAAATAACATGATGCATTTAAGTTCATCTTGAGTGGTTTAGCAGCATTGATGCTGAGCTTAGGAAGATGTTTCCCATATTTTACAGCTATCAGTGTGTTCCAAACCAGCAAAAGAGACTTTAAAATATTCCAGCTGATGGATGCCTGAGTCTGCATTAAGTTCTAGACTGGCCTTCTGGGTCCGTTCAGGATTTTCTGAACTATTGCTGATGTGTTTGACTTGTGCTGACTTGCTTGATGGCCTGGTTCTCTTCTAGTAGTTCATGGTGGTGATTTGTGAAGGTTTCCCACTGTAGCACCAGGGCTGGGGGATGTGGTGATAACTCAGCTGGTGGTGGAGATGACTCCAGTTTTGTCGGATGGCTTGGACATTCCCTCTCCACCCTCTGCACTTCCCTTGAGCAGCCTCTTCTTTGCCAGCAGGATGCTTTGATAGAAGAACTGAGGTAGTGGTGAGATTTTTTTATCCTCCTAAAACCCAGACTGGCATTTAAGAGGCTGAATGAAGGAGCTGGGGGTCGAACTGTAGACGGTTGGTTAGAAAATGTTGGCTGGCACTACTGGAGGAGTTGAAATCATACAGCTTCCCTTTCCATCAGAGCCTTCTGTTGCATGAACTTTAATTTTATATGTCAGTTATTTGACCAAAACTGCATTCTGAGGTTGGACTCACTTTGAGTAAGCCGATACTAAGTTTAAATTGATAGACAGAGTTACCCAGAGGGCTTGGATCTGTTTGTGCTCTTTGTTCTCTCCTTCCTCTTTCCCACTTCTCTGAAGTGACATCCCTGGAGACATCTCCATGGAGCTGCCCCACCCAAGCTCTCTGTGTCTTACCTGAGTGCTGCAGGGCCTCCTTGGATTCCAAACAGTTGGAAAGAGCAGCGAGCAGGATTCTGGTGTTGCATTTTGGGATTCTTGCCTGTAGGGGGACGGTGGCTGCTTTAATTCAGTTTGTTTCTCTAGGAAGGAGACTGAAGAATATTGGAGCGATTTTGTCCCAAGAGAGCATCGTCCTAGTGACTCCAGGCTGTTTTGGAACATTTTGTGGCTTTTAAACCTTATAACATGTACCAGTTATAGTCCGAAAAGAGGGTGGTTGTATTGGCATTAGTCTATTGGAAATTTTTTCCTGGATATGATCGAGCTGGAGACCAAAACCATTTCAAATGGACAAGAAATGACATCAGGCCATTTACGATCTTAGTGTGGCTCAATGAAGCTCAGTGTTGATGCTCTGTTTTCACCACCCTTTTGGTGGAAAAATAGGTGTTTCTTGTTTTAATATGAGCTTTTGGTAATTTTGCACCATTGAGGCTTCGAGCCATTTCATTTCTGACTGCACCTTCAGGGGAAAACAGTCACAGCTGATACCTTTGTTTTCCATCCAAATGAATCTTCGAAGTACTGAGTCTAACAAAATGCTGTAGAAAACTATTTAACTAGAATAAAAGTTTATGGAAGCAGCTCTTAAATGAACTAAAAAAGCAAGTGAGAGATCTGTACTCAGGATTTCCTAATGCATTTATACATCAGCATGATCTGCCCTGGAATGATGGATTCTTACTCTGGGATGTGAATTCTGGGTATTTTTTGGCATTGGAGCCTGTTGAGTGTGGAGTAAAAGATACTTTTATAAACTCAAATGGGAGTGTAGAATCTTGTGGCCAGTTTTGGATTGGAGAGATTCTTGTTTTGCAGAACCATCCTGTTGTGCAGTTTTTAGCAGCAGTACACAGGATGCAGTGGGGCATCAAGAGAGTTTCTTGAATTAAAGGGATAAATTCTACAATCTAGCTCCCATGTAGAGGTACTCACAGTGTACAAGTCCACCTTATTTATGCAAATCTACCATGAAAATTTGAAATTCATGGTCACGTGGTACAGGAGTGTTGTTTTGGGTTTTTTTATTTGGAAATAATCACTTCAGATTTCTCTGGAATGTCACATTATGCCTTAGCTTAGACAGAATCGTTTAGATCAAGGTGTGAACTGTTGAGGAACAAGAGTTATTAATGGGAACACAAAAAGGTAACACCACTGTAGTGAGCACTGGAGGTGAAATGTCTCTCTGGAGAGAAAGGCAGCATCTCAAGGTAGAAAAACATTTTTTTAAAGAAGGCACTATTTCAAAGGCTGAGGGTTTTTGAAAACAATTTGGTGCCAAAAGCTTAACCTGTTTTTCATAAACACGGTTGCTGGTTGGAGCCAAAACAAACAATTAAGGTCCTTAAATGAACCGAGGTGAGGAATCATAGCTGCCCCAGCAGACTGCTAAAAATTGTAAGTGTGGCTACATGTGAGTCAGGGAGGACAGTCAGGAGCAGGGACCTGGGGATGGGCTGGCTTTCCTGGTCACTTCTTCCTTGGTGCTGCTTTTCTTGGAGGTGTACAGGAAAGATGGGAGTGAAGAATGGAGCTGGTTGTTCCCTAGCCCAGAAACCAGCTGAGGTGGCTGTAACTTGACAGAAGAGCAAGGCCAGTATAGACTGTGGGCAGTGTGAGCCAAAGGTATTCTTCCTGTGCTGAGTATTTTTATTCATCATCTTTGCTCTCTCTCCTTTTTGCCTCATGCCGAAGGTTTTGTTGGCACAGCTCAGTACCTGTGTCACAGCTCAGCCTCTGCCTGGCTGGGCTGACACACACTGAGCTTTGTTGGAAAATGTCCCCACTTCCCATGGCCTTTGGAGTTGGGGGATGGATGGGGATGGATGTCCCTGAGCTGCTGGGGAACTCCTGCACACACAGGGGCATCAGGACAGGCAGGAGGAGCTGGACCTGTCCTCACTCTGAGCACACAGTGGCTGCAAGATGCAATCACAACATGCTATTTTCAGCAGTTTTAAAAGCAACCCTCCCCGGCCACCTCCCAGAATATTATTATTATTATTATGACAGATTTTGTGGAATGGGTGTAGAGTATTGGGAAGGCTCTGGCACCTGTGGGGATCTTGGGCAAGGCTGTCTATGCTTGTGCTTTGATTTCCTTTTTTAAACCGCCTTTATAAAGATCTACAGGAAAGATCCATGTGTTCTACTTGACTGTAGAATTGCAGATACTGGTTGAGAGATACACTGCATGGTCTTCAAATGGCCTCAGCTGTCCAAAAAACTGGTATTTTTGGAGTGATACCATTGTTAACCATCATAGCAATTGAATTTATTCTGTTTTTAGTACATTCCTGCTTGGAAATTAGTTCCAATCTGTTCCAGAAAGCAGAGGGATGAAGCAAGATCGCTTTCTTGTGGACAAATATTCTTACTTTGAGAGACACTGTGTTGTGGCAGCATTTCACTTCACCTGTGTGTTCCTTCTCTGGCAGGTTAGAGGAGCTGGCAGGGAGAGTTAAAGCTGTAAGAATGCAGTTGTCTCATATGTTCCTTTATAATCACAAGTGTGGAAAGGACAGGCAGAGGTGTGAGGATTATTCAATCAACAACCATAAAATGAAATGGAGTTTGAAGTTAATTTTAAATTTACCTACATAAACAAACCATGGGTGGTAGATTTTTGTTCCTCCTTTTTAACTGTGTCTGTGATAGAAGTGTCAAACGGTGCATTATTTAGGAGCTGTTGCAGATATTGGACTTATGCATGACATTCTCACCTCATGAATGGCTTCATGGAGAAAGAAGAATAGCTGGTGTGTCTCATTTTCCAATCCTCCAACTCCACAGCCATACCCTGGTTATCTGAGGGACTGTAGGGCAGCCTTTGGCAGTCCAGAGATTTTTGCCAGGTGAACTTTGCAGGAAGTACTCACATCAGCTGGATATGTGCTCCGTTCACTATAAACAAAATATTTGTCCTTAAGAATAAACCAAAGAGGAAATGAAGCAGAGATGTTAGTAATCCTCCTTAAGAAGTGTAAGTAATTATGTCAGTGTTAATTTAAAAAAAATTTAAAAAAATTAAATTTTGCCTTTTAAAATGCTTTTCTGGTGAATGCAGAGTTTCTTCAAAGGCAATAGAATTCCTGTCTCCTACAGAGATGTTGCTGGTTGTTGGAATAGCATGGCTCTTGCATTTTTAACATTTCCTCAAATTCAGGGGTAAATCACAGCTTCAGGACCTACATATCACTGGAGAAATTGCTTGAAGAGAGCAGGTAAAGGACTCTGGGATGGTGGAACATGGACAATCTTAAACAGGATTTGAGCAGGGCTGCCAAAAGCTGCACACTGCCAGTGCCTGGCTCCTGCTGAGCAAGACCAAGGAATTCTGATCCACAGGTGGATCCTGGAGGTTCCCTTAGCTGGAGGTGGGCATGGTCCTGCTGAGCTGCAAGTTTCTTAAAATTCAAACCTTGAATTTAGTCATTGGAAAGAACCTGGGCCAGCCTTGGGCTGGGACTTCAGCTGATGTGGGAACTCTGCTGACACACTTGTAGTGTTGGGTTTTTCTGCGTGTATATTCTTACCAAACATCACCAAGATTTTTCTTGTTGAAACCAGTAAGAACTCAGATCTGCTTTTGTGAATGTTGCAATAGCCAAGTGATAGAACCTTTTTTAATAGTTTCAGTGAAGAGAAGTCAGATGTCAGAACTACGGAGAGCAGCGATTCAGTAAAGTGCTTATAACTGAAGGAGAATAAACCTTGATTAGTGGAGATAAATCTCAAATACTTAAGGGCACTTTGGACAGAGCTTTTAACTAGCTGTTGCATGAGTAAATACTGTGCAGGCAGAAGCTGAAATTAATATCAATGTGCATTACATGTTGGGCAGCTTCTGCAGTGCAGCATCACAAAATATCCTGTTCCTTCTCCTGTCACCCTAAGCCAACAGATGTTGCCCTGCTTGCAGGGGTAGAGCCTGAGGAACAGAGGGATATTTGGCAGAGCACAAACAAATTCTTTAAATACTTGGGAAGTTTTTTTGGAAAGCAGCTTTGAATCTTTGTTATTGCTTTGTTGCCGAAATAAACGTTAGGCTCCTTAGCAGGCAGAAACAAATCATGAGCCTAACGCTGGACTTTGTGCAGCCATGGCTGGTAGTAGGTGGGGATTCTTTTCCCTCTCCAAAGGAAGGGCTTCTCTCTTTGTTTTTTGGCTTTTGGCACATGTTACCAAAATATTTGCAGTGCAGTAACATGTATTTTTTCATCTGAAAAGTGGGAAATAAAACATATTTGTTCCTATGTGTAAATACTCTTTCCCCACAAAAAACAATGTTTGCTTTGTAAATCCAGCCTGCGTCTCCCCTCCCGAGTGTGAATTCCTGCGAGCTCCGTTTGGGAGAGCAGGCACGAGCACTTCCAGGTTATCACTGCAATAAAGGGGCTCACAGCTCTCCCCTTCACGTTTGTGGGGATAGGTGAGACTTCTTAAAAGGAAGGACCCTTTAAAGTGGTGGTTGAAGTGACCTTCTTAGGAAATGCCATTCGTGCCAGAGCACATAACCTTCCTCCCCATCTCTTCCCCTGCATAGGAGGGGCTGTGGGATACAAAGCAGCTTGGGAAAGGGAACGCACATTCTTCTGTACAAAGGAAGCTCAGAGCCTCATGGTATATACATAGGTCTCTCTGTCTTCCCCCTTAAAAATGTTTTTCTTTACCCTGTAATCAGAGAAATTTTTCCTTATTAATTTTCCTTTGGGTGGAGAGAAAAGGGAAGGATCTATTGTTGGACTGGAAGTTGCTGCCGGGGGCGACAATTGGGCTATTGTTGGGCTGTAATTCTAGTCCGGGGGCTCCGAGGGGAGGTGGAAAGGAGGAAGAGGAATATGAACAGACCCAAGTATTAACTCTGTAATGAACTCCTGTTGTTTACCTGAGCCAGGATAGCCAGAGGTTTGACTTTGTTTTTCCTGAAGGCTGATGAAACGCAGTGTTATTACCACTGGTGATGCTGCTCTCCTGTGAGCATCTGAGAGAGGGGGAAGAAGGGAACTTTTTTCCCCTCCAGCTGAGGACGTGCAGTTATTTTTCTAAAGCCCAAATCAAAACTGTTAGTTGAAGGCAGAAACAGGCCTCAGGAAATGCTGTTTCTTCTGGCAGCAAGAGACAAAGATCCTTGTTCTTTAGACCAGCCTTTGTATAGTTCAGAACAATAATAATTTTTTTTAAATGTCTGATAAAGAACAAGTACTTATTATCATAATGTGTTAACAGAGCTATAATTAAGATTGTTCTTGTCAGTTTTTTTAATATTCCATCTTCCTTTGGGAGTTCTTAATTGTTGAAAAAAATTAGTGTGTATTTACATTTGTCAAAAAGAGGTTTGGGGACCAAATGTTTTAGAGCAGCATTGTTTGCTTTTCTGGGCTCTTACCGTGAATACAAGAGAGAGGCACTGAGAAAGGAATGAAAAGATCCTGAGGATTAACTCAGGTGTTGCTCAGGCTCCATTCAGAAGAGGAAGCAGCCACTTCATCCCTGGCTTCTTAAAGATTTACTGCCTTCCTGATGTTTCTGATCTCCCCAAATATCCTGGGGTTGCTCAGGCATCACTCCCCTCCACTCCATCCCTCCCAAGGACAGGCTGTCAAGACATTTACACCACCAAACTGTAATATGTGCTTCTGTTTTGAAAGAGAGAGATTCCTTTTGAGGTTAGGTAACCTCTTATTATTTTGATTACAGCTAGAAATGTTCACCTTTCTTGGTTTTTTTTTTTATTTTATTACATTGTATTGATCTCGAGTGCTGCCGCCTCCTCAATGCTGGTGCTCCCCTGGACTTTGATCCTGGGATGGAGAAGTCTCCTGTGCTCCAGTGAAGGCTTGAATATTCAATTTTCATTAAAACTGTGATTTCATCCTCAGTGAGATGTGGGATTTTAAAGCTGTTTTCACCTGTGGCCCTGCCAGCTGACAGAGCTGTGTTCACCTTCAGCTTTGGCAGCTCCCTGCCAGAGGTAGGGAAGGCTGTCATTAATGCTCTTAATTTTTATGAGCGTTTGAGATTTAAAATGTTTACTCCGCGTTGTCGGTTGTAGAGCCTTTGTATTTAAAATAAATAATCTTGTTTTAAATTAGTGTTTCCTAGAGGAAGCTATCTGGCTATTGTAAAGTGCTCTGTCAACAGAGCTGCATCCTCCTACCAGCACGAGAGGAAGGATCTCGTGTCGATACACAGAGCTTGGGAGAGCTGACACAGAAAAAATTCCCATGGACAAGGGCTTTCTGCTTCCTACTTTTTTTTTTTTGCACAGATGGGTCTCTGTGTTTTTGATTAAACATTAATCAAAAATCAATTTATGACTCCATGTAAGTGGTATTAGATAAGTCTCCGTTTATCCATGGTAAATAAAAACATTGTTCAGACATGAACAAACAACAGTCCTGGTTTGGTTTGAGTTTCAAAGTGGATGGGGATAGAATAATTGTAATTAAAATTGCAGATTTCATAATTGAATGTGTTCTTTTTTAATGAGAACATTTAGTTTAACTGTAGCAGGATTAAAAAAAACCATAATTGAACTAAACATCTGAATGTTTTGCAAAAGAACATGAAATTGGGATTTGAGAGATCCTTCAGTAGGAAAAAGTAATCTTATGGGTAAAGAGGAGATTTCTGAGGAGGTGAGGTGTAGCCTTGAGGATATTGGACAGTTTGGGCAACCCACAAAATTTTGGGGTCTGAATACTCTGATTTGCTTCAAAAGCAGAATTAATTTCTGTACATTAACAGTATCTCTGGGCAGTAGAAGGAATGTGGAAGAGCACTCCACTTACTTGTAGGAATTAAATCTGGGTTTAAGCATTTTACTTGCAATTACTCTGACAGTAACTGGTTTTTAATTCTGTTTTTTTTCTTCAGGCTGAAATACTGAAGACAAGTCTTTGTTTTCATGCATGTGCGAATAGTTCTGGGTCTTTGTCATGCTGTTTTATGCCTTTTCTAGTTTTCTTCCATCCTTTTCAAGCTGACGGGCTCAGAGTTGCAGTCTGTATTTGAGATGTGAGCAACCTGCATTTTACAGTGCTAGAATAATTGTTTTGTTGTTTTTTTAAAAAGTATTTTAACAAAGTATCTGCAATTCAGGGTCCTTCCTGGGGTGGGTTTTGGTGAGGTCACCCCTCTGGGTCCCAAAGGGAGGATGTAACTGTGGGAAGGATGAGGAGAGGTGTTCTGGGGGGCCTCGGCTCTGCAGCTTCCTGTTATGCGACAGAAAATGCTGGATGGAGCATTTGTTGTGCATGAATGATGTAGTAGTTGGAAAAACTTTTTGGCCAGCTTCAACATGTTCTGTTTGTTAGTTTTGTTTGCACCCAGAGTGCAGGGAAAAGGACTGAATTAAGCTTCAGCATCCTCTCAGTTATTGGGCCAAATGCCACTAGTTTTGCTGCCAATGCAGCCTACAGAAGATGTGTAGGCATGGGGAGTGTGGGAGTTTCAGAATACACAGCATCTTTTAATTGACACGGGATTTGTAAAGTGCAGCTTGTGTAACTGGTGATACCTAATCTCCCTTGTCCCTTCCAAGAGGCACGTTGATGATCCATATGCTTGATGGAGGTGTTGCTTTGTCTACGGGAGATAAGAGCTGCATACTTGATCAGAGATGTCTTGCCTCTGATTTGCCTGCAGGCATGCAAATCTAAGCCATAAATTCTGAATATTCTCTTGCCTAAATGATGGTTTTATTTTTTTAAAGTTTTTTTAAAAAAAGTTTTCCTCTTGCAAAGGGAGGCTTTCTCCCCCTTTAAAAGGGGGAAAAGGAGGGTGTGGGGATGAGGGAGGGAGCTGCACTGCATAATGAAAGGTTACACCACAGAGTCGGGTGCTGGGTGTTGCTGGCAACCAGGTGGATGCAGGAAACACTGCTTTGCAGGTATTTTGTTACTTGCTACAGTGTCACTCCTCCCGAGTGACTCGGCATGTCTAACCTTGCCTGATCCCAGGAATTGTCATCCTGCTTTCCCAAGGTTCCTTGTGGAGGAACCTGTCAGGACAGTGACCACAGTGGCTTTGGCCTTTGGGAATGGAAGGTGATGGCTCACACAGAGCTCACTTTGGGGACTCAGGAAGGTGTCTCTGGGAAACAGGAGATACCTGAATCATGGAGTCATTTAGGCTGGAAAAGAGCTTTAAGGTCGTTGAATCCAACCATAAAAGGAACACTGCCAAGTCGAGCAAAAGTCAGGCTTAAGCAGCTGAAAGTGAGTTTTCAGAGAATGTATGTCCAGCAGAGCAGAGGAAACTGGGAGAGGGAAGAAAGGAGAATGATCCATAAATATTTTATTACTAGGTATAGAAACAAGGTGTGCTGACATCTGTTTTTCTTTCCCAGTGCAGCTGTTGCTGTGTAATGTCTATGGAATAGCTTCAGCCTTCCTGGTGGCACTGTCCTCCTTAAAAATCAAATCAAGCACACACAAAACCCCCACAACACAGAGGAAGTGCAAACTCTACTAAGCCTACTGACAGTAAACTACCTGTTGTTTCATTATTAAGACTGCTTTTCACTGGAGCCTCTGCACCTGCTCTGGGGGGTTTGGGGCATCCACTGTGGTCAGTGCAGCACCCTGGGGCTTTGGGCTTTGTTGGTCAAGATCCTGAAGTTGCTTCCTAGTTTTAAGCACGGGTAAAACTGTGAGATTTGATGTAGATTCTTTGTAGTCTTCAAGTCAGTCCAGGGTTTTCTTGTCATCACTACATCAGGAATTTAATAGCAAGACATGAAAGTGGGTACTGGGTGGATTGCAGTTCCTGCTTACTTTGCAGATGCTTTTACAGCAGGTCTTTTGTCCCTCCTCCTAAGCCCTTCTGTTTTGAATCTCAGCACCCTGACAAGCCCTATGTCTCTTTATTTTGTACTGTGTATTTGGACAAAAGAATCAGTAGTGAGGAGCTGGGCACACATCTGAGAGCATTTTCTCCCTCCCTGCACCACCCCCTTCCTTTTTTTTTTTTTAATACACAGATTTTGAGTGTTGTCAAAGAGTTCAGTCTGGTTATTCTCGAGAAGATGGAAACAAAATGTCAATGATGTTCCATTTAAACTTGTGTTTAATTTAGTGTTTCTTGATGTGTGATATGTAGGCAGTGGTTGTAGGGATGTCTGCATACAGCTGTGTAAAAATTAAGGAATGCTGCATTCTAGAGGAATAAATTGAGGCCAAATTTGTGCTCCCTTATGATGCTCTGTGTTGCTGTTGTCTGTAGAACTGAGTTTTTTGATTACAGTGATAGCAAGAAAGGCAGCTTTTCACTGTGATCTGATTCTTAGCTTTACTTCAGTTTTTATTTAATGCTGCTGCACTTTTCCCTTTTCTCGCTTCCAGCGTTTCCTACGAGGCAGGTTGCTTTTAGAACACGATGCTGAGACCGTCGTGTCTAAAATACTCCAAATGTTTTCAGAGCTCTGGCTGGTTCCAGCCCCAACACACACAACTCTGTGCCTCCCAAAAATAGTCACCTGAAGGGAAAAGACAGAGGCTGAAATGGAGCTGCTGAGCCTCGGCCTGCCCTGGGCTGTGCTCACATTCCTCCGGCAGGGCCTGGGCCTCTTCTGAAAGCAACCTTTCAGCTCGTGGAGCTGCATTGTGTAAACATCTTCAGCAATAATTTATTCTCTTGAAAGAGGCCAAACTAATCCCCCCATCCTGGTTAGAGCTGCCTTTAGATGTTACTCTGAGCGGCACATTTTCTGTCTTGCAACAAGCGTGACATCACTTGAATGTAGCAACAGAATGTGGTCAAATAGCATTTTTAACAAATTTTAAAATCCTCCCCTGTGGGGCAGATTTATTGGGAATGTTCTTCCTTCATCTGTATGTTATCAAGCTAAATACCAAGCTTTGGTTTTGCTGGAATGTTTCTATATGTGTAGAAAAAGCTGTGGCTGAGTTGAGTGCATTGATATTTCCCTCCCCACGTTGTTTTCTGTCTTTGCAAAAAGAAAATAAATGTTTGTAAAAGGGGGAGAAAGATCTTTATAAAATCTACGTGGATAGAAAATAAGTCAAATTATTTTCTGTATTTTTCAGAGCATTTGTGAACACAGTTTGTCGTAAACAAACTCATAAAACCCTCTGGAGAAACATATGACTTTGATTTCATTTTTTTTTCCTCTTATAGGAGCAGCATTCTTAACTTTTGCCTTACATTTTTTTATTTTTTTTTTAGCACAGCCTGAGAAAAGCTCCATGTTGTTTTTGTCCTGTAATAGCACTCACTCCAGCGAGGACATGGCATCTTTGGGGTTTACCTCTGTCTCCAGCCCCTGGGAGGTTGTTTACTACTTTCAGCCTGGAATAACAGGCCAGTCGCAGGGATCCTCCCTGGAGAACAGGATTATTGACATCTGCCAAAAAATACCACCTCTGTGCTGGGCCGGGCGGCGGCGGGGCTGCTGCCCTCGGGGTGTGGGGATGGGGTACAGTGACCGTGGGGCAGCGGGATGCTGCATTCCCTGGGGATGCTGCGGTGGGATCCAGGATGCTGCATTCCCTGGGGATGCTGCGGTGGGATGCAGGATGCTGCATTCCCCCAGGGGATGCTGCAGTGGGATGCAGGATGCTGCATTCCCCTGGGGATGCTGTGGTGGGATGCAGGATGCTGCATTCCCCCAGGGGATGCTGCGGTGGGATGCAAGATGCTGCATTCCCTGGGGATGCTGCGGTGGGATGCAGGATGTGCGGGGCAGGCACAGCCCCCGGCGCTGTGAGCTCAGCCCATGGCTCCTCTCAGGGCGGGAGGCAAACAGTGAGACCCTTTTCAAGAGCGAGGTGTGTTGGAGCCTATATTTGGATGCTGCGCCTCTTCTAAATTTGGGTTTCTCCTGATTAATACAGGAGCTGTTTCAATCGCCCTGTAGGGAAAAAACATGGGGTTGCTGTAGGGTGGGTTATTCTCGAGGGTTTTTTTTTTTCTTCCCTTTATGAAAGGCTGAGGTCTGTTTGGAAGGCTGGAGGCGAGGGAAGGTGGAGGAAGGGGTGGAGGGCGGAGGGAGGGTCTGCTGCTCTGAGCTCCTTTGTGCGGGAGCCCCGCGCTCGGCGGGGAGGGGGCACTGCACTGGGGGGGCTCCTCTGCTGCTGATGGGGGCACTGGGGCGGGCACGGCTGCGGAGAGGGCCAGGCTGGCTCTCCATGTCAGGGGGATCCTTATGATGCTGTTCCCATCTCCCTTTCTCCGGCAAAGGCAGCCTTTCTGCAGGGAGGTGCTTGCCCCCGTCTCGGGGTGTGGGGGGAGTGTGGAGAAGGAAGCGTGGCAGTGTCGTGTTAAAATAAGCGGATTTGTACCTTTTGCCGTGACCCGAGCCAGGCTTCCCCCATTGCAGCAGCACGAAGAAGAGCTGGCAGTGGGTGTGATGGAGGAGCAGTGGATGGGAATTACTCGTGTCGGAGCTGCTGGAGCCGTGCGTGGGAAGGGATGTGGATTTCTGTCACTGTGTGCTGGGACATGGCCTCCTGCTGGCCCTGTCACACACCTGGGGACCTGCCCCAGGCTGCTGGAGGGGTTTGTGACCCACCTCTGCCTGGCAGGGTTTTACAGGGATGCGTCACCTTTGGGTGTGGGTGTATTGGTCAGTGAGGCTGGAGGGTCTGGTGGTTTGTTCTGCTCGCCATGTCCAGGTGGTCTGGGCTGCTGCTCATGTCCAGCATTGGTGCAGTGACCAGCAGAGCCTCCACATCCCTGTGGTTGATGATCCTCATGAATCCCAGGCATGGCACATCCTCAAGTGTGGCTGCATCCTGCTCTTATTTAGGGACATAATCTACTGGTGGCCTTGGCATCGCTGTGTTAATGGTTGACCTCTAACTTGGGTATCTCTCTGTTCTTTAGGTACCTCTATGCAGGTCCTGGAGGAAGTAAAGTTTCAGAGCAGGTGTTGGTAAATATGTATATTATGAAAGAGATATAGGCCCCCACAAAATGTGTAAAAGTACAAGTCCATCAGGTTATTGCAATAAAAGCATAAAGGACATTGGGTACAAAGCTTAAAAGTCCAGACAACCCAAGGAAATACAACAAAATTGAGTTAGTTGCAGGAATTAATTCATTTGTTCTAACTCCTGCTATTAATCATTTAAATGACCTGGGATGGAAATTACAATTATAATAGTTACCTTTTGCTGTATTTCAGGGTACTCTGCAGTCCAATAATTTGACCTAGTTTATTGGTGGTTTAATTCCACTCTCTCATTTTGAGCCCTTTATTCTTGTTAGCAGCTTCGTCAAGTCTTCTAAATATTTTACTGTCTGCTCCGTTCCAGGGTCAAATGGGACAAGCATTAACTTCTGGCTAGAGAAAAAACTGTGTTGAAAACCAGCACTAGTGAAATCCCTTAATGGAACAGATGCATCTGACCTGAAAAATTACATGTATGCTCCAAAATTTACTTCCCCCTCCTTTTCCAAGAGTATCTACTAAAAGATTTTTCTGCTGCAAAAATCCCTTGCCCCATACCCTTAGACCATTCAAGTTTCCAAACCCCACAGCTAACCACCTTTCTATACAGATTTACTCAACTAAGAGCTTTTTTTTTTCCCCCTGCTTTACTCTTCTGCTAGTCTTCTGTAGTGAAGATTTAACTTCACAACTAGGATTTGCTTTTAAAAAAAACCACAATGTTTGCCTTTTGTGAAGCTTGCATGGAGTTCCTGCTGGAATTATTTGTTCGCTCTGAATTTCATGGTGTCGCAGAAGCCGCACGTGCTCCAGGGGAAGCGGCAGATTCCGGTGGCAACGTGTCTATGGAGAAATCTTGCTTTGTGTTGTGATAGCTCTCATTCTTAGGACAGATGTACTTAACTAATTCTTTTAAATTAAATTCAAATCATGGGTAGTGCGAGGTGGCAGTTTACCAGTGGCTTTTGGAACGTGTTTTTCTGTGAGGAGTGAAGCGTGGCTTAGAGAAGCAGGCAGGGTATGAAGAGCTCCTTCACGTGTTTATCCAGGAGCAAACCTGACAGGTCCTGAGATAGAGGCTGAAGAATTATGTTAGTGTTTATCCCTTTGACTTGCGCTCTTAATATATTTTGTGGCAGATCTCTTCAAATATGTGGAGTACTGTGGATCTGATAAAATCCTTCTAAGGAATTAGTAACAAGTTAAATGTAGCAATTAATAATTTCTACTCAGTGAATTTTGCTAGCAGTATTATATCACTGAGGTTAATCTCCTGACTTCCCAAGCTCTCTTCTGATTAAAGAATACAGGCATGTCATTTCTTCTTTCACCAGAAAAAATGGTTTTCTTGTGCTGTGTGGTGCCTATATGTAAAGTATCACATTTCTGCAATGATTATGAAGAGGCACAGTGTTATTCTGTGGTCATATTTCTGGCTTTCAAAATCAACAGCAAAAGTCTTGCAGGAAATAATTTCTGTTCAATTAGCTCTTATTCTTGTCCAAAAATAGAGCATTTCCAGCCCAGGTAACCATCCTAATTGCCATGCTTTCTAAACCAAAATTTTTACTTTTGAGAAGTCAGGAATGGGGTGCTGCTTTAAAAAAAAGTTAAAGAAAAGCTTAAATATGTTTTCTGCTTTGTCTAACTGAATTGTGTGGGCTGATGGGCTTCCTGTTCCCTTCAGAGCTGAGCAGACTTGGGGTTTTGTGAGCTTGGGAATGTGTCCTTTTACCTGTGCAGGCTCCAGGCTGTGACCTGCATCTTCGGCTTTGTTGTTTCTTCAGCGTGCCAGAAAGGGGAAAAGTTGCATCACTCCCCAGCTGATGTTTGTTCCCAACTGGTGAGACAACCCAAGTGAAGCAAATGTAAACTTTGAGAGTACTGGACTCGCTGCTTCCTGTTGCCTCTTTGGGTTTTGTGGCCCAGAGCAGGAGGCCACAGTACCTGATGTTCCTGCATCACTCACAGGGACCTGGGCTGCTCAAAAACAAAGCCAAACAACTGAAGTGCATCACCTCAATATCAGCTCTGAAAGGTGTTTAGGATAAATTATTATTAATTTAAAATAAGAGTGCATCTAGAGCCCCTGGGATTTGCTACCTGGATCTTCAAATTGATGTGATGTCTGTTCAGTGAGAGAAACAACCACCAAGGGGTGATGGATGGGGGGATGGCCTTTGCAGCAAATCACAACAGGGTGGGAAATGAGGGGTGGATGTGAATGACTGATAAGTAAGACTCATTGTAAGGAGCTTAAAAATAAAGGAATAATCCGAGAGCAGCTACAAGGCGCAGGAATTCGGGATGTCTCACTTGTGGCTGTGCTGAAATCTCTATTGCAGCTCTTCTTTTTATATCCTTTGTCCTTTGAAACACTTCGCTGTGAGGGTTGGGCTCTTATTTATTTATTTCTTCCGCTCGGCAGCTGCAGTGCTCAGACTGGGAGGCTGAGATGCTCACAATGCGCTGCCTGCTGCCAAGAAAGGAGGTATTTGCATTCATTTTCACTTTCTTATTCTGAATACAGAAAACAAACAACCTCCCCCCCCACGGTCCGACTGTGTCCTGCCTCCCCTAAACTGGAAATATATGTGCAGATACATGATTTGGAGGATTTAGAGGGGGGTGTGGTACCTTCCACTGGCTTACCAGGCAGGTAAGAGGAGTGTCTGTATTCAGTGAACAAAGAAGTCTTAGAGTAATCCAGAATAGTCATATTTAAAAAAAAAAAAAAAAAAAAAAGTGTAAAAAATATCAGTAATAGGTTTCATAGCAGTTATTTAACAGATTCGAAGCCTGATACTTTATTCACATGGCTTTTTCTGAATTATTTTCTTTTTTTCCCTCAAAATTGCAAGTTGTTCATACTGATCCTGTCAGGAGTAGTCTGCGCTCAAAAGAAGCAAATTGTTCCCGTTTTTCGCTCTTTCAGTAATTCTGACAACGATGCAAGGGAGGAGAAATGAGACATTTATTTTTTTTATTTGAAGTTCTGAGCAGAGCAGCTTTTGAGGTGCAGAGCTGGGTGTTGGAGTGACTCCCATATGGATTGGGGGCGTTCAGGATACGTGTGGGAGGCTGTGCCGTGCCTCTCGCTCCCTCTCACTGCCAGTCTTACCAGTGGGAAACAAATGGGATCGTAACCTTTCTCAATGTGGAGCTTGGGATGTGCTGACTGGATTATGAAGGCAGCAATTTAACTAAAAAGACATAATTTAGGGGTGGAGGCTCAGAGAAAACCCAGAGATTGAAACTCCAGATTTTTATATTGTGACATATTGACTAAAACAGATATTAAAAAAAATAATCCTATTGCCACGACATTTGTTTTTGTGTGTCTGCTCAGGTTTTAACAAGCCTCTCGTTATGATTCAGAGCACAGCATAGAAAATCCACTGTGCCATCTTTTTTTAATGCATTAAATGATCTATAATGTGTTTCTTTTGTGGTGAAACCCCACAGCCTCAGCATGAAGAGCGTACATGTGTATTTGTTTAATTCAACATGTTTCCATCTCTCAGTACTGGAAATAGGACATTTTAGTTCTCCAGTCACCACTGCAGCAAACCAATGCATTGTGTGCTTAGTTTTTCCTTTCCACCTGAAACATCAGTGTGAAAAATCAGAGGGCTGAAGGGAAGAAGCGTATCTGCTGCTGGTGCTTGTTTAGAAATATCAAATAACCTCCAGTGTGGGGTTTTTATCTTGCTGTCTTTGTGGTGAGAGTGGTAGAGAAGAGGCACTGTGACAGTGTTGCCTGTAGCAGCTTCACAGATTGATTCAGATGTTCCATTCAGAGCAGAGATTTGATACACACTAATGAAATCAAACGGCTTAAAATCATCATCTATTGATTTTCACGAAGAGAAATCTATACCTGCAGAATCAGACTGAGGTTACGATAAGCACTGCCTTTAAATTTTTCTTTGTTTCGTGCACACGAGCTTTTAAAAGACCTTTTTTCTCCCCTCTGCGCTTTGAATGGCTGCTGCTCCTTGCTCGCCTTTGATTTGAAGCCTGGAGTGAAGAGCTGCGTGGGGAGGAAGGCTCGGGGTGCGTGTGCGGGCTTGGGGAAGGGATGTTTTTATGGGGCCGTGGCCGGGGTTGCCGTGGCCGGGGTTGCCGTGGCTGTCCCTGCCCGTGGAGCGGGTCCCGAGGGGCAGCGCCTCGTGATGCTGCTCCAGAGTCATAAACAAACCATCACGTGGGTGTGCAATTCCTGCGGGCACGGATAGACAGCCCCGGCATTATCCTGATTGGATTTCCCCGCCGAGCTGGGGCTCATTTGAATGTTTTGGAATGAGTGGTGAATGAAACAACACAAGCCGCTTTTTTTTTTTTTTTTTTCTTTTCTTTCTTTTTTTTTTTTCTTCCATCTCCCTCCTTTCTTTTCTTTTCCTTTTTTTTCTTTCTTCTCCCTCTTCTTTTCCTGTTTATTTTTTTGTCTCTTTTCAGTGGCGGGATTTAGGATGCACAAAGAGTCATTGAACCTGTAAGAAGCCTCTCTAATGCAGGTGTTTGCAGTGCAGCCTGATCTTCTTTGTTGACAAAAAAACACGAGCAAGCACCACACACTTATACCGTCATGTGAGAGGGTGTGGAGGTGTAGATAAAATAATGATTATACAAAATAAAAATCTTGTTCTATGCATCTTTTTTTTTTTTTTTTTTTTTTTTTTTTTTTCCCTATTTAACCAACAGAGTTTTTTATTAAAAATTGATTTCTCTGGCATGTAATCACTTAGACCCACTGTGTACCTGGTGGAAGCCACAGCGCTCTGGAATGTGACATGATTCTTTGGACTGGTCTGCTGAGCCTTGATTTGGAATGATTAGAGTTCAAAAGCATTTAGCTCTAAATGTGATTGTTGCTCAATTATCGAGTCTTTTGATTGACAACATGCACATTACAAATGAGTAGGATGCTGTCCATGAAACAATACACGCTGCTGGACTTCGCTAAGAAAATAACTGGGATCATGAGATTAGACTTAGAGCTGCTGAATACTTCTTAGTTGTGATCTTCATCCTTAGATACAAGGGCTCAGCTGTAATTTGTTGGATGCATGTCAGCATTGTTGTTTTATCAAGGTAATGCTGATTTAAACAAACAAAACCGAGATTCCACATGTGCATCAACTTTGTAGCTTCTGGTTCTTGATGGGGTTCCCAATAGTCTCTATCAATATTTGGGGAATACCAGGTTCATGAGGATGCTTTTTTAATGCTTTGTAGGTAATAGCTGATGAGGTTGCATTTTTAGTAGTCTGGATAGGAATGAAGCTTGAGGAGTGATTTAAGAGCTCAGGGAAGAGGCTGCAGAGTGTGCAAGCTCCGGAAGGATAATTTAGGCCAGCAGGGGAGCAGGGGATAAGCTCATGCAGAGTGGGAGATGGCAGAGGGAACAGGATGTTGTCTTCATCTGTCCAGGGATGAGGGAGATGTGAGCAAAGCTGGGCACTGCTGTGCAGGTGAGGGGAAATCTGAGGGAATGAGAAGCTGGCCAAAGGGGCTTTTGTGGCCTTGTAGAGTTTCTTTTAAGTGTAACTTGGCAGATTTCAAACTGCATTTAAAAAGATTTTGGTTTCCACAGACATTGCTATTAAGTTATTTGTTCTGAGCCTATTTGGTTTTTGTTACCCATTGCACCAACAGCCACAAAACGCTTTTTAAAATTGTCTTTTCTCAAAGACAGTGCTCAGGAACACGTTGACCTGGTAATGTCATTCTCTAAATGATAATTTTTAAGGCAGACGCATTTGTTAATCTTAAAAAAGGCAGTTTGGAGCAATCTCCCAGGTTCAGATGCAGATGGTTTGGAGCACGTCCCAAGCTGTGCAGCTGTGGGCAGCTCATGGAGACTCCAGGTTCCATCTTTGTGCCGTGGGTGAAATCCTGTCACATCCCCACTGGTGTGTTGTTAAATCCAGCTGTGAGTGCAGGGTGCTGGGGCTGTTGGTGGCTGAGAAAATTCAGTTGTGGTTGACATTGGTTGTGTAGTAGAGGTTGCATCAGACGCTGGACAGTCAAGTGGGGACCAGAGATAAAAAGGTGGGAGTTTTGTGTGGGTGCAAGTGGCTGAACTCTGTCCATGTGTGTCTGTCCCTCAATGGAAGAAGTCACCATCTCTCTCCAGTGAGTGAGAAAAGAATTAGATTAACTTTTCTCAAGTGACAAATTTGGCAATGTTATGTCTTAAAAACAATTATTGGCATGAAGTTAATTCAAAGACACTTAATGATGTAAGCGTGTAAACTTTCCCAGGTGGCACCATCTGCATATGTGATTAAAACCCCAGAATGACAAAACAAAGAAAACAGTGTATTTTAAAAAGTGAAATTAATTTGTAAAGCCATTTGGCTTATTAATTAGAAACCCTTCAAAAATCAAAAAGTCTTTGAGTTAAAATATCTAAGATAGAAACTTTCGGAGAAAATACCATGTGCACATTTTCTTATAGGAATCCCAAAATTCTGCTTTACATTCTTTAGTTTATAATGAGCCTTTCAGCTGAGTTTTACTGTTAAGTGAGGACTTGTCTGGATCAAATAAGTCCTGTGAGGAGCAGCTGAGAGATCTGGGGGTGTTCTGCCTGGATAAAAGGAGGCTCAGGAGTGGCCTTATCGCTCTCTACAATTCCCTGGCACGAGGGAGTTGGGCTCTTGTCTTGGGCACCCAGCAACAGGACAAGAAAAATGGCATCAGGCTGTGCCAGGAGAGGTTCAAGTTGGACATCAGGAAGAATTTCTTCATTGGGAGGATGGTCAGGCATTGGAAGGGGCTGCCCAGGGAGATGGCGGAGTCCCTGGTGAACTGCCTGGACGTGGTACTCAATGCTCTGGTTTAGCGGACAAGGTGGTGATCAGTCAAAGGTTGAATTTGATGATCTTGGAGGTCCTTTCCAGTCTTTATATTTTATGATACTATGATCTGTCATGTGTTACTGTAAAGCCTTTGGCTCAATATCCTTTGGTCAGACAAGCCTCACTTCTTTCTGTGCTGAAGGTGTTGACATCCTTGGTTGTCATCCTTTAACGTCTGCAGAACCTTCACCAGAGTGTCTTTGTGTTTGTCCCAAAAGACCCAAGTCTGATATTGCAAAGGTATTTTACATTTTAGACTAGGCTGGGGTCCATTGTTAGAGTGAAATATCTGGTTTTTTATGGCTACAGACATATTCACTAGTAGAAGTTTTTACAAATACTCCCAAAGCAAGCTGATTTCATAAACAATTTTTAATAGATCGTCTGGCTTCTGCTTGATCTTTTCTCTATTATGTGCTAACAGCCTGACAAGAAAATACTTGAGCCCCAGGTCCTCTGAATAGCGTTCTGTAATCGTGTGCTGAAGTCTGTAATTCAGGACTGGTTGCATTTTAAAAGAAAGTTATTATGGTCATGTAGTGTCAGAGGCTTTTGCATATCAAGGCAAACAGCTTCTTCTGTTCTTAAATCTTCTGCCTTTTGCTGTAACGTGGAGTAACTCATCTTTTTTTTTTTTTTTTTTTAATTGCATTTATCCCCCCAAACCCCGCATCAAACCCAACCATTTGATTAGATTTCATACTTTGTAAAGCGTTTTGAGAACTGCTGATTAAAAAGCACTGTATGAATGTGAAGCATATATTTTTCTGTTACTAAGCATTCATCAAGTTTGGTTTGTGGGCACCAAGGCCAAGAAGTTGCTGTTGGTAGGAGCAAACTCTGTAAAACCTTGGGGATGGGAGGCAGAAGCTTTGTCAGACGAACTGTAGGTCGAAAAAGCAGTGCCCAGGAAAGGTATAAATGGATTAAAAGTTTCCCATGTGGGGAGGAGGGAGTAATTAGTCAGTTTGGAGATCCTCCTGCAGCAGTTAATCCTCCAGCAGCAGCGTGGCCACCAGCGGATGCTGCTGTATCCTCGGGGATGATCTCTGGGAAGCTGCTTTGCTTTACTTTCTGTCATCACTTTAACAAGCCCTGGTGCCTGGGTAAAGTGCATCAAATGAATCTGAGAAATATTTAAGCTGAAATATGTATTAAGGGTAGTAGCTGGCCCAACCCCTTAATTTTTCCCCACGTCATTCCTAATTCATAAAAACAAACCATAGAACAGCCTTGAACTTTGTGCAAAAATCTGTTGCTCTGTAATTTGCAATTTAAATGATAGTTCTCTGTATTTGACTGTAGGCAAGATCAGCTATTCTATTCCCATCCAATTTAATGCTTTTAGTTTTGGGTGTGTGCGTGGGACATCCTGGAATACTAATTATTTTTTCCCCTCCCTGTTTCTTGTTTCAGAGCCATCAACAAGCAGGATCTACTGTTTTTGGTAGTTCCCTTTCATTGTTTTTCATTGAAGGTTCTGTCTGCAAATTTGGATTTGTCTGGGTTTTGTTTGTTTTTTAACCAGTGTGATTTTTAAGCAGTGTGTTCTGGCTAGTGTTTGCATAATTTACAGAAAACTTAATTTAATGGGTATGGAAGTTGAGGTTCATGTAACTGCAGGGAAAGCAGGGCCTGCCCTTCTTGAAATAAAGGCAGATCCATTCCTTGTTTCATGTTGCAGTCGTAAATATTGGAAGAGAAATACCATTTCTAATGATGGAAGAGGAGAGTGATTCTCAAATTCAGTGATGGCAATACAGCCCTGTCCCCCTCCAGCTCACCAAAACCAGCCACTGGTCCCCTTTTATAATGAGGACTAGCTGGACCAGAGGTGATACATAACATTTCTCAGCATGGAATGTTTGTGGGGGTGATATGGTATTGATATCTGCAGCATGGCCAGAAATATTTTCTTCTTGGTCTGCTTTGTGTTCTGTAAATATACAAGTGGAGAATGCAGGGAATGGCGTGGCTGGTGTGTTCAGAATAGATCAGTACAAGGAGGAGGATGTACCTCTGAATAGTAAAAACACAGAGTAGCATCATGAGGAGGTGGAAAATGGGAAATGTGGTGATGCTGTCACTCCTTTGACCTCTATAACCAGATATCTGCAGTTATTGGCTCAGGGAGACCCATAACTGGAAGAAAAGGTAATTGGAGTCTTGTTTACTACAGTATTATTGAGAAATAAAGCTTAGAATTCAATAAATTTTCCATTTGTAGGTGTTTGTGGGTGTCCTATAAATCCAATAATTTCTGGGGTAAACGAGGTTGTGGAAAGTTTCATGGTCTGTCTGGAGTCTGCACATTCTGCATGAAGAACCTGTAAATACTGATGTTACTGAATTGTAGAGCTTGTTTGCCTTGGGAACCTTCTGTAACTAATACTGGCCCTCTGGAGAATTGATGAAATATGTAGTGGAATTTAACATTAAAAGAGAATTTCTAGAAACTGTAGAAAAGGGTCTGTTGAATGATCACATTGTGGAAAAACATCATTGCTGTACTTCAGCATAAACATTTTTTAATCATGTAAATAATAATGAAACTTAAAAAATATATTTTAAATGGCGATACTAAGTTTTGCTCTATTTAGTTCTTCAAAAACCTTTTTGATTTTACTCAGTGGCCTAGATGGATGAAAACATAATCCATATTTAAATCCTTTCCTCAAAGTGTAGTGAACTTTAGCTCCTTTGATAAATTTAGACAATTTTTCTTCTTGCTAAGCCGGAGGAGTGTTTAATAGCTCTTAAAAGTTTGTCTTGTGTGGCAAGTGATGGAAAACAATTCCACCAGTAGCATTGCTGTAGAGATGGGGAGAGGTACAGATCATGTTTTCTCTTTGAACATCTGACTCACCAGAGCTGCCTGTTAATCCTGACAGCTTTATTGCAAAGCAAAGAAAGCGGCTGAATAAATTCAGGGGGAAAAAAAAAAGTTGCAGCACCACTGCCTGCCCACAGCAGAGACAATGACCCTGGGATTAAATGGAAGGAGAGGCAGGTGTTCTTGGTTTGCCTTATAGGAGGATTTAGGAGCTGTCACTCTCAGCTACAGTATTCCAAGGGAACATTTATTTTCTATGGGTAAAACATTCTCAGTTCAGTTATACAAAGTTGTCCATGTTCACCTCTTGCTCTGCTGGTAATGGTTTTTTTTTTGAGCTGTAAACTTTTTAAGTGTAGTCCAGATCTTGCCTTCCTTTTGTATGTGAAGCTTTTAGACCCCCAGATAAATTCTTCTGAACTTGCTTTTCAGCAGAACCTCTTAGGAAGAGTTGTGGGTTTCTTGCTTTTGTTGGGTATTTTATAGCTCTAGTATCTAATCTACTCTAATCTAGTATCTAATGAATTAGTGAAACCTAGAATGTCAAGGATTGGAAGGGACCTTAAGCTCACCTAGTCCCAAACCCTCTGCTGTGGACAGGGACAATTTCCACTGGACCAGTTCACTCAAGGCTTTATCCATCCTGGCCTTGTAATGAATCCACCTCCATGAGTGTTAGACCCTAATCCCGGCCACCAACAACATACTTTGAATTTTAAAAAATGTCTGTACCTATTTCCCCCTCTAATTTTTTTGATAAATATTTATTTATATTGAGCATATGTAGGAGCTGTGAATTTTAAAAAAGCTTTGCACCCCACGGGTGCCTGGTATGAGTTAAAAATGCATCAATTCTGAGGCACCGCTGCAATGACAAAACCTCAGATTTCTCTCTGGGATTTTTGAACTAGTGAAATCTTTTTGTTCAAAAGATGGGATATGACTGCATGAGTCTTGGGCATTCATATGGATAAGGAATGCCACCCAACCCTCATTTGTATGTAATCCAGTTTTTTCCTTATTTTGCTGTATTTAGTTCCCTGATAGAGTCTCTTTCTCTGCCAGCCACTGGAGGTCTGTAGTGGGCTGGTATCAATGAACACACCATGCTCTTGGGGGAGTTTTGGATAAAATTTGAGGGTTTTACCTCCTTGGGATTTTAAGAGGCCAGTGAGTCTGTCAGGGTGGGATTTGTTGGTGCCTGTGGTGTGTCTGTGCTGTAGGTGACCCGGGAGCTGCTCCGTGCAGCGCTGCAGTCACTGGGGTGAGCGTGTAGGAATCCCAGAGGGTTTGTGCTGCAGACACAGCATCGATCCCCAGCCCGGTGCCAGCTCGGCGTGTCACTGCCCAGACGTGGCCTCTAATACCAGCTTCAGGATGAGCTGCCAAAACCACAGTGCTCAAGGCCTCTCCCTCTGAGTTCGGCCAATGCTGGAGTGAAACAGCCCCCAGCTTGTTCCTCCGGGACACAGGCCTGCCTTGTTAGGAAATCGGTGAAGTTTGGGAACCCACAATACCTCACATAGCTCTGTGTACAGTAATGGAGGGTGGAAATAGGGCCATAGGCATGAGCAACCAGACGAGTTATAAATATAGAATACTCTCTCAATTCCAGTTTCGTTAGTCATGGGAGGACAGTGAGAGTTTTATAAACTTATAAGGAATATACAAACAGTTCTGAATTTAAAATAACTCTGTATAATTTTTTTAGTGTGTGAAAAGAATATTCTTTTTTGAGACCATCCTTGTAAGTATCTGCTATACACAGAGCGTAAGGATCTGCGTATTTATATGTTCATGTGAATGTGACTTGAGATGACAAAAAAAGGTACTGGAGAAGAAAAGCGTAGCTCAAACGTGCCAAACTCGAGCAAAAACAGAGTGGGAAGCAGCGTGCTTCCCACTTTGTGCCAATATGAAAAACATGAATCCCCTCTTCTTCTTTAATAAGTGCTGTCTGATGCCGTCTCCAGCTTCAGAGCAGCCAGGCAGTGTCTCTGAGCTGGCTCTGCTGCAGCCTGGAGCCCCTGTCAGATCTAGGGATGCAGCTCACCTTGGCTGTCCTTCCTACAAATAAATAAATAAACCTCTTGGTACTCCCTAATCTGATCACAAATCCTTACTACAGGGAAGGATTTAGAAAGTCCGAGGCAATGTCATTATTATTTTTTCCCCAGTCATGCTAGCAGGAATTCCTCAAAAGCGTGTGGAAGTGTATCAGCAGAGACAACTCGAGCATCCAAGTCTTAGCTGTGTGTGAGTACATGGCCAGCAGGGCTGTGTGTGCTGTTTGTCCCGTGAGTATGTTCTGTGTATTTGCAGTTTCTGGGGGATGTCACAGTCAAACAGTTTATTTATCAAACTGTTGGAAGAACCAAAATAGTTCAGTCTAACAACGGAGGAGGTTTTTAAAGATAGTGAGCTGAGTACAGGCAGGATGACACTGTCATGCCTCACTTGGGTTAGCAGGAAGCACTGAGCAGTCCCAGCTGCTGCTGTTCCATCCCTGCTCCTTGCTGACCCAAGACACTTTTCCCCAGTGCCTTCTGACTCAGGTGTTGGGAGTCCTTTGCTTGGCTTGAGCTGTCCGGGGGTTCAGAGCTGCTGAACTTGCAGCAGTTCACCTGGGGCCTGCTATGGGTTTGTGATCACGTCCAGTACCACATGGACTGGGAGCATCCTTGCACTTCCCAAAGCAGGTTCTGCAGCCCATCTCCAGCTTTTCTGTCCACACCAGAGCTGGTCAGGAAGCCCTAAGCAAACAGGCAACTGTTGCAGCAGTTCTGTTGTTTGCAGGTTGGACCATGAAGGATGGAGTTAAAAATTTAGGTGGAGATAGTTCAGGGTGATTTAGAGATTATGAAAGCAATTTGTATGAAGTCTAAAAAGATAACTCAACATATTCCCATTTCCCTCTGAAGCACTTCTGTCCATGGTTGTGGTATATGAGAAGAAACTAATTCTAATACCGCTTTAAAGTCAGCTGTATCCTTCCCACTGTCAATGTTGTCTGTAAATTTGTTAAAACGCATTAAGAAATGGATTAATGCACAATCTTCCTGTCTGCTTTTAGGTCTTAGAAATTCTGGAACTTTCTGTGTTCCCTCTTCATTTATAATAGAGGAAGATTTAGAATGAAAAATATATTCTGTGGTTATTAAAACCAAGGAAAGAGCTCACCCTTTGATTGTTGTGGATCTCTAGAGCATAATCTTCAGTCGCTGTCAGATTTGCTTACACTCTTGTATTTCTGGAAGTCCTGAAGGAAATACTTTATTTGATCGTTTTAGCATAATTGCCTTAATATTGTTTGGAGCATCGTTGCTGTTGTTAACAGGGTGCCTTTCACTTGCAATGTACAAATATCATAAGTGATGTCACACTCCCAGATCTCGTAGTTTTTAATTTAAAACAAATGCACCAGTTGTCTCTGATAACTTTGCAAACTATCAGCATTTCTGCAACTTGTTCTGCCCTTTCATTATCATCCTGCTCTTTTCTTGGGCTCCTGAACATCTGGATCTTAATCCTGATTTTAGTGGGCTATCTCACTAACAGGTGAACAGCTTGAAAAATTCTTGCTCTGTAGTAAAACTGTTTGAATGTTCTTGGTCTTTCTGGCTGTTTCCTTGAATTTTCATCCTTCTTATAGGTTTTGTCATTTGTTGCTGTCGTCTGAGTTGGAGATGAACAAAAACTTTCTAGGTTTGCCCCACTGTGTGTATTATGAACAGTTTTCCTGAAGCTTTTTTTTCCCTTTAATTTTAGTGTAATTAGCCCTTGGCTGGAGCAGTGTTGATTCAGCCTCCAAGACGAACATTCTGTTTCATTGCTGGTGCCAGAATGGTTAAGCTGTTGATGGGTGTAAGGCATGAACGCAAAGGGCATTCCTGAAATGGAGCAGGAGCTGAATCCCTCCAAACCAGTGACTCTTGTTTGCCCTGGATTAAACTGCCGTGATCCTTCAGCATTAAGAGAACTACATAATTTAGGCCAGTGTGATAATGTTATCAGCCTGTCTTCCTCCTTTAGAATAAATCTGGAATGTGAATAGTAGTCCTTCTCCAGCTGGGCTTTTGCCAGGAGATGGCTGACCAGCACTCCTTGCTTGCAGTATATTAATTAAATCCTGTAAAGCTTATTGCCTTACACTTGCAGCATTTGGAAGACGGGCAGATTAAATCTAGCTTTAAGCAAGAACAAGCAAAAACCCCAATATATCGCTCGTAATCTGCAGCAAAAAGAAAAATAATTTGCCTCAGAGCTGTTCCTCAGCAGCACTTTGCTTTCCTTATCTGTTACTGCAGAGTTCAAGAACTCCAGTTGTCCCGTTAGGAATGTGGACAAATCTGTGACAGTGAGTGGTGGGGGATGGCAGTGGATGGGGGGAGCAGCTTTCACCACCACAGGGGAAACCTCATATTCCTGCCTTGACCCCCCACTCTGATCAGTGTTACTGCTCTGATTTGCATCTTCCAGCGGGAAATTTCCTCGTGTGTAGAGGAAATGTTTCTGGAACAGTGCAATACTGATGGTAAAACATTCCCCACCAGTTTGTTTACCCAGTGTGGAAGGCAGAGTGCAACTGGCCCCGAATCCCCAGAGATGGTTGTGTATCTGCCTCCGTGGGGTTTGTTTATGTGCTGAATTCATACTGGCGTGGAAGGGACTAAATGGACTTGTTTTTTTCCTCATTCTCCCCAGTGCCAGCTGCAACGGTGCCAGTCTGGGCTGTGCTGGGCAACACAAACTGTTTTGAAAGAGAATGCAATTCATGCTGCCTGGGTTTGTCAATAACTCGTGTTTGTTTGGACCTTCCTGGGCCGTGGCCTTACGCACTTGGGAGCAGACGCACGCTACCTGTGCTATCCATGGGTTCCTGTTGACTGTGGGATAAGGTGGTTGTTTTCTTCACTCAGGTTTCCATTTGATCTCATTTTGGTGTGATGGGAGTTCTGTAATGCTGCTGGAGTGTTTAGCAGGATTGATTGCTTCATTTGCAGAAACCTGAAGGGTCGGGAGTTTTGCAGTGCCAAAGAGTGTCCCCAAGTCCTCTGCTCTGAATAAAATGGATCTGTTGTTTTGTGTCACAGCTGGGAGGCCTGGAAGCTGTTTTGGTGTAACTTCTAGGGTAAGGAATGAATGGGAGGTGGCCAAAAGAGGAGTGTGTGGGGTCATCAAACTCCAGTGTATCCAACTGGAATATGCTCACTGAATGATGAACTTTTCCTCTCTGCTTTATAGACCTCATTGCATCTTGTGGAATCAGAAAGACTCCAGGTTCTCCTTGGTGCTGGACTTCCTCTCCTAACCTGTCTCCCACTCCTTTCTTCCACTTCCTTTGCTCCAGAACCATCTGAGCAGGTGTTTCCCTCTGAGCAGTTGGCTCCAACTGCTGCACTACTGGCTGTGTATTGTTTTTCACTTGTAAAATCCTGAGGAAGGGAATGCAAGAACAGGTTCCTCGATCAATCTTTCATATGATTAAAAATTGGGCAGCTAGTGGGCTGATGTCAGGCTGGGCAAATCCACTGAGGTTATTTTGAGGTTCTGGATGCTTCATCACACCCACTCCTTCATGCAGGGATAAAGGCATATGCAGCATCTGTGACAAACAGAAATGCTGAGAAGCGAGAGACCAAAAAGCTTTGTGTGGAGGCTGACCAGGTGTAGTGGGAAGGAAATAATTCCCTGAACCACTTCAGAATAATTTCAGGATCCTTGGAAAGGTCTCAGGGATAAAAATGGGTTGGTGGTGACTAGGATTTAAACATGGAAATGCATGACTGATCTCGAGTCAGACGTAGCTTGCGGGCTGTAGACTTAATGCCCTCTTGGTGTAAGTTTGTATAGACCTGTCCAAGTATTTTTCTGGTGGACATGATTCCACATACTGGAGGTTTAATGAAGGAGGAGATGATCTCTTTCAGGTCCTAGATCAGTGCTGGGTTGAACTGAACTTTTGAGATCTGGTAGTTAATGTCAAAAGCTGCCAGACTTCATGCCTGAGCTATTAGAAAGTGACTCGACATGGCAGCATTTTTTGCCTTCCAGATTGTCACTGATTATGAGTTAATCAGTTTTAGAGAAGGGCAAACAGAAAAGACAAAAAATATGCCATTGTTGATATGCTGCTAATACCTGTTTCTGTGGCAATATAAAGATTTATACAGCTGCTCTGAGTGGCCTCTTCAGTGCCTTGGAGATGACTTTTACCCATATTTCTATAATCAGAACACGCTACTGCATGTATTTAATATGTGTGTTTCCTTTTATTCTGTAGTTTTTGATTCCAGCCCTGACCATGAATCACTGGAACTGGATTTTCTGAGTAGTGTCTTTCCAGTCTCTATTCTCACAGAATATTGGGCAAAAGAAATCAAGTCTTGTATAGGCTGTTTGAGCATTTGAAGTCAGCTGTTTGAAAGGCCGTACCAAAGTTTAGCCCATTAAAATGCAATATTTTAAAAATTCTGTCATGTAGAAGGATTAGCATTCCAAAAGTGACTGTATTTTTCTGTCTTTGTGGATAAATTTAGACAGCTAATTTTTTCAGTAGTTGGCTAGGAGAAAACACTCCCTTCCTCCTCTGGTTTCTGCTCAAAATGAGGCGCTTTTTTCTTCCCTCCCTTATTTTTTTTTTTTCCCCTGAAACATTATTTTATCTGAAGGATGCTCTGAAAAAGCCAAAAGACTATTAAAAAAAAAAAAAAAAAACCACCCCAAAACCCAAAGAAGGATCAAATATCTTTTTTTACAAGGAGAGAAAGAATCTTTAAAAAATATTTATCCCACACTTGGCAAACCTTTTTCTTGCCCGCGTGTGACTGGCGCGGTGCCACCCTTGGCCGAGGCCGGCGCCTCTGCTTGCCAGGAGTCTTCCTCCTCTGGCTGCATTTTCACTCCCTGTGACTGATTGTTTATTCACCTGATTTTTCTGCTCCAGCTTCGCTGAAGTCATGGGCGTCTTGGAGATGATAAGAGCACTTTGTCTGCCCAAACTCCACGATAGCCATGATGTCAAGGGTGTTTGCAGCGAGCCCTGGCGTGGTGCACGCTCCACATAGCAGGGAGGGATTAGATGTCAGACAAACTTATGCCACCTCCTTAGCCTGAGCCTGTCCAGAAGGGAGCTCTTGTAAATACAGGCAGATGATTTGTTGCTTGCTTTTTAAATTTTTTTTTTTACTCCCCTCCCAGAGCTGTGTTTGAGGATTTCCAAACTTTGCTTTGTGTTTGCAGTTCTGGTTTAGCATCTTGGGGGTTTTAATTGAGGATAATGAGTCTCTGAGTCGGATTCTCTTGGGGGTTCCTTGTGTTTCTGAGATGTTTATTGCATTTAGTTTTAAGGTGTCTCCTTGCTGTGTGTCAGGTCTGAATCTAATTTGCTCAGTAAATGGGCATCTTGGAATAAAAGTTTTGCCTTTATTTTTCTTTTGTATCAGTGATCATAGTATCTTAATAGTATTTGGAAAATCTGAATTTTTTGTTGACAGGGAAAAACTCACGTGAAGAAATCAGAGAGAAGGTGAAGTATGGATGGACAATGAAAGTTCTGTTGTTGGTTTTGCTCCAGGAAATTGGATTTGGGGCTACTGATACTCTTGTAGTGTCTGTCTGAAGATTTGACACTACTTTCACTCCCTAAATGTAACAGGATGCTGCTCTAGTCAGGCCTCCATCATCTCTTTATTAAAGTGCTTAAGGGTCTGCCTTTCTCCATGTCTTACTTTGACTTCCTTCTCCCATGGCTGCCCTCCAAGGTCTCTGAAATTTTCCATTATTTTGGTATCTCCATGTGATGACAATTAAGCATTTTTTGCCCTTGGGCTTGTCAGCAAGGATTTGTTCAGAGAATTGTTGTTTTTTTTTTAATATCGTCATCAGCCTTCATGTTCCAAGGCACTGTTGTACCTGGCTGATAAATTCTGTCCCCAGATATCAGCCCCCTGTTTGCTCCTGTTTGTGTTTCTAATGTTCTTGCAGAATAAAGTCAACAAGTTACCAAGTGTATTGCAGGGTGCTTTTTTTGGCCAAAGTATTTTGGAACCTGCATTTTACGTGTTTTGGTACAAATCTAGGAGCCCAAGTAGCTCAGTTTGGGAGGGTGGAGGGAGGATAAATGGGTCTGGAGTGGGAGGTCAGCCAGTGTTGTTTAGTAAGGTTTTTAGAACAGGGATATCTGAGGGAACTTGCGTGTAAGGCAGATAAGGCTTTTTTGTTGTTGATAATATGTCCTACACACACACACACAGAAGTTCTTGTTCTGCCTCTTCAAAGAAACAGGATACCCGTATTGTCTCCAGGCTGAAAACTCTGCCAACGTTAGCAAGAACAAGCAGAAAATAGGGCTGAGGAAAAAAGCGAGGATGCTGAGCTTTTAAAAAATTATCTTCATAAAGTTTTCAGGAGTTCATGTTAAAATGGTTGTCATTAAAATATTACTATAGTTTTGAAAACCTGTTTCACTGATTGCCTTTTTCATGTGAACTTGTGTATCCTTGTGTGCTCCAATTTATATTTCCGTAGACCAGAGTCAGCAGATTTACCAGGAGATGCAGGGAATCCTATTTTTGTAGCAGACTGCTCATGAATGGCAGAGGCATTAAGGGAATACAGGAGTCTTGCACAGGAATGAAATAAACTTAATCTATGTTTATCCCAATACTTAGTACAGCAGTGTTTGTTTTCCAGCAAATTGTTCAGATGAAAACAAAAAAAAATCATGTATTTAATCAATACATCCAGTAATGAACTTTGTGGAGGGATGGGGTGGTGTGTGTGGTTTTTTTTTTTTTAGTAGGGCTTTGAACTGGAAATGTAGCTACCACATGAAATCTGAGTTCTGGCACCCACTCAGCACAGCAGTCCATCTGCTAGCAAGACACACACTGATTTATTTTTTGTTTTTAATCCCTTAGTAGTGCCAGATGCAAGTTCTGTGTACCTTAGGGTGAAAGGCAGTTTGTGATGCCTTACTAAGGTGGCATCTGGGCAGACTCCTTTTGCACTGATTACAGTCAAAAAGAGAATACACACCTGCATGTGTGTTTTATTCTGGTTTCTTGTGTATGATTTATTTTCTTTTCAAGGAAAAAAACCAACAAAACCCAGCATCTTCAGACAATGAATTATTTAGCAGTGATTGCCTCTGCATTCTTGCTCTCTGTAGTTTCACAGGCTCTGCAGAAATTTTCTTAATTTGGTTTTCACGTGATAGTTGAGATACTTGTGGCACCTGAGCAGGCACCAGCATTGCTGTGAGCAATGGGGGTTCTTGTGGGTTTTGGTTTGTTTTTGTGGGGGAATTACTGGTTTTGTTGTTACTACTGTTGTTATTATTATTGCTTAATAGGAGTCTTGAGAATTTTGTCCTATGTCAGGATGAGGGAGTTCTGCTGAATGGGATTGTAAAAACTGGAAAGCCTGGACTTCATTATGGGAAGAGGAGGGCATTAAAATTTTAGGATGTTTAGTCCTGCATTAAAACAACACCATAGCTGCAGACTGAGAGATAAACCACAATGCAGAATTTGTATGGAGTTTCATCAGCTGCTTCCATGATCGTTTTGGGATGTTAACTTCTCTCCTGATTCTCTGCCCTCTGCTGAAATCATTCAGTTTAAATGTCTGTGGTGCTTCCCTTAGATCTCTCTGTAGTGGTACCACTGAAATCCAGATTTCTGCTGTTGTTAGTGATACAGTGTTTTAGCTAAGTTAGAAAGTGGCAAACAGCTACTTAATGCAAACCAGATTTGCAATCTCTGTGTTTCCAGAGCCTCTGGCACATGGCTCGTGTGGCTAAAAGGCCATAGAGTGCTGTAATCAAAATGCTGTTGTTACATAAATATAATGCTGCCACTTCTTTTGATCTAGCAGTGGTGAGCTTGGCTGCTGAGGATTCTGCTCTTTGTTCGTGTCTTCCAAGCTGAAATGCTTTCACATAAAATGAATGTCTCCATAAATTTGCACCCCGTTTTGGCTTTTTTTTTCCTTCCTTTCATATTTTGTTCTCTGAACCCAGAATTTGAGGATAAGGCAGACTTCTGTTATGCTCTTAAGGGGAAAATAGTAGCTCCATAATTCCTTGGTATTTGATGTGGATGATGATTTGATACTTTATTAAACCGCTTTTTGCACACATAAGCAACATTGGGATGCTACACTGGGGTCAGCCCAACCATGTGTGCTGCAGTACAGCAGGGCTTCCTTCTACAAGTGTAATTAAGTTGTTTTGAAGGAAGCTTGTTTTCTTGCCAATAAAAGACCAATTTGAAGTACAAATAGGAAAGGCAAGAAATGCTTAGAAAGACAATAAGTCAGCATGCCAAAAAAAAAAAATTGTCCATAATACTAGGGCTATGGAATAGGTTCCAGTACTGCCTGTTTCCATTATCCTTATGTTGATCATGCTTTCAGCAGTTTTCTTTATTACTTACTTGGTTCATGTCATAAATTTGATCTGAGAAAAAGATACTTTCAGGCAACTAAAGCTGAGAAAACCAGAATTTTTTTACAGTAGCGGGTTTGGGATTTTTTTTTTTTTCAGGGACGCTCTAGAGTGCAGGGAATGAATCTCCACAGAGTTGCACAGAGCAGAGTTTCTCCTTTAGTGCCTCAGCAGGCTTTGCTCACCCTCCTTTGCTTTGTGTCCTGCAGTGTGCCCCAGCTCGTGCGGGAAGCGAGCCTGCACAGACCAAAACGAGTGTTGCCACCCCGAGTGCCTGGGGAGCTGCACGGCGCCCGACAACAACACGGCGTGCGTGGCCTGCCGCAACTACTACTACGAGGGCGTGTGCCTGCCCACCTGCCCCCCCAACACATACAAGTTCGAGGGCTGGCGCTGTGTCACCAGGGAGTTCTGCTCCAAAGTCCCCGCCACGGACGCCAGCGAGTACGAGAGGTTCGTGATCCACAACGACGAGTGCATGGCCGAGTGTCCCTCGGGCTTCATCCGCAATGGGAGCCAAAGGTAACGCGCCTTCTGCCTGCTCGTGGGTTTGCCACTCCCTGTTCTGGGGGTAGATTGGGGTGTAAATTACTTGGGGAAGAGGGGAGGAGATAGGAGGGGGAATTTCAGTGGGGGTTTACGTGACAGAAGCCAACTTCAACCGTTCTGTGATGAATCGACCTGATGAGTGCAGCCTGTGCAGCGTCGGTGGGTTCTGGTTCCTCAGAATGGCTGGGGGAGGTCATGCAATGCAGAACAAGCTCTTCAAGTAGAGAGTAACAAAACAAAAGTGAAGCCCAAGGTTGGAGTTGGCTGATGATCATTATCACACAGAACAAACCATAGGAGTTACCTTGCCTTGCATATTATTTACTTTGTGTGTGCCTGCATTTTAGACACATGTATTCTTCAATGGTATTTAATTTAATTTCCCTTTTTTTCACCGTTTCCAGGAGATAACAATGGTGCTTTAGAAGGACGTAATCATCTAGATGGTGACAAAAATAATGCAACAGCCAACAGTATTATACAGAATAAATTCTTGTAGGAGTGTCACTCTCCACCTGTTACTTAATTCTAACAATAGGAGCAATGTTTTCTTGTGATTTTTGTAATTTCCAGTGGGTTAAGCAAGCAGCCTTTGTTGCCTCCTGTCCCTTGGAAGTCATGGAATTTCAGTAAAGGATAGTCAGAGTGCTAAAATCTGTAATGCTTCAGTGTTATGTTAAAAGGATGTCTTTGCAGGCTGCTGTGTTTTCTGGAAAGGTGATTGTGGTGATGAAGCAGTTGTGTGCCCCTGCTCGCTTGGTGTCATCCATCCATTGCAGGCAGTCTCCAGTTGGCATTTGGATACAAGCAACTTAACACAGCCTTTGCCCAAATCCAGATATTCACCTGAGAAATGCAGCTTTTGTTATCTCCTGGAGCTTGTAGTAGCAGCTGTTTGAGCAGCTTACGCTGGAGTGCGCAGCCATCCCGCCTTATCTCGGTGTTGTGCTCTCTGCAGAGATTGAAAGGAGCTGTAACTCAAGGCTAGTGAATGTTCTGTTCCCCAGAGATGCTGTTAACAAATAGTTGCAAATGGAAAGCATTTCCAGCATTCTTTGTACATTTAGTTGAAGCCTCTTTCTTGTGTCTGCAGCTTTTAGTGGTTTGTGGCGTGTTATAGAGCAGGATTTTGAAATAGGAGCTTACTACTTAGAAAAGGAGCTTCTTACTCTTATGGTTTATGCATGGAAAACTGTTATCAATTTACATATTTCTTTAAGCCTCAGAGGAAAGCGAGTTCACTTTCTTTATAAAAAAATAAATAGTAAGTGCCTGTCCATCAGTGTTGTCAGCAAAGGCCTTTGTCTTTGGAGCTCGGTTTGGATTTTTTCAATTTTTATTTTTCCTCTCTGAAGTAATATTAGGTGGAGTAAGTAATCATGAAATACCAAGTAAAGTGCTAGAATAAATTGGAAAAGAAAAATTACCTTGAATTGGGAAAGACATTTGCTGGGAGGAGTATCTGAGGGCTTGTGTTGTGCAGACATGAAGTGTCCAACTTTGAGATGAATATGTAGAGAATATAACATGGAGCCTTTAAAAAGCTCCTGCAGCCAAAGGCTGGTCTGTCCTGAGTTCTTGTTGCTTGAGCTTGGCTGCTAAAAATGCTTCTGAGTGCCTGTGAGTATAAGAAGCAGAAATGAGCCTGTGTTTCAGTGTTGCCTCCCAACTTCTGGCAATCTGGTTTTTCTGACTCTTGGGCTGTGTCTTTCTTGATGTTTCCATCTGTATCACCCATTTTGAACCTGCTTAGACTTCTGGCCTTCCTCTCCCAATTTCTATTGCCAGTTAGTTGTCCTTGCATCAAGACACAATCTTCTGTTTCCTTAAACTGACTGCTTTAATGCCTCTTAAGCTGTAAGAAGTAGTGACTGATTGACTGCTCACTTTCTCCACATCCCTCCTGACTGTGTGGCCCCACAGTTGTCAGATTTCTGAGTTAAATGGCCAGGAGCATGGAATTCCCTGGTGCTGAGCTTTGGTTTATGGACATGGACACAGACAACTTTATAAGAATGTGAACAGTATTTTTCCATTTCCAGTTCTTGGCTGGCCTGTTTTGTGAGGTTGGGCCTGGATTAGCACAAAACCTCCCTGCACTCTGAGGCTGCCTTTGTAAGTGGGAGGGGTTCCTGGGAACAATTCGGTCAGAGTAAATGCACAGTTGTGAGGGCACTGGGTTTTACCTGAAGTGTCTTTCCCTTTGGAAGGACCACAGAGCCTTCCAGAAGCTGGCAGACCATGGGAATGGGTCCATTCAGTCACTGTGAGGAGGTACAATGCTCCAGCTGCTCTGCAGTGCAGCAGGCAAGTGTATCCTGAACAAGTATGGCAGCTTTCATTCTGGCCTGGAGGATTTGCCTAAGCTTTAGAGGGAAATACCTTCCAAAATTCAACTCAAAGCAGTCTGTAGACTCAGTTGCACATCACTGTTCACTTTCAATATCCCCCTCTTTCCTCACAGCATGTTCTGCAGCCCTTGCGAGGGGCCTTGCCCCAAGATTTGTGAGGATGGGAAAACGAAGACCATTGACTCGGTCACGTCAGCACAAATGTTGCAGGGATGCACAATTCTCAAGGGAAATCTGCTGATCAACATCCGGCGTGGAAGTAAGTGATCGCCCTCTCCCTCTGAACCCCTGATAAGGCTGCTTTGCACATTTTTCCTTCTGTCGTCAGCGTAATGATAAGAACATTAAAAACTCAGCAAGCTGTTTGCTTTCCAGGCCCAGGGCAGTGCTCCTGTTTGATTTGGCCCAATGCAGCACCGTCCTGCCCCTTGTGGGTGGAATAGGCATTCAGCTCCCAGGGAAAGCTTTGCAGGGTATTTTTGTTAGGTTTTTTGGCAGGACAGGGAACCAGGATTAGGCAGTTAGATGAGCAGTGGTCCCAAAGGAGTAATAAAGGCCCCGAGAAGGTGGAAAAGTTGAAAATCCTTGCATCTGGGTAGGTAAATAACTTGTCACATGGCAGTGTAAGACTGCAGATCCTCACTTTTTTAGGGCAAGGTGTGGTGTTTTGCTAGAACATGGAATCCAGAGTGCTGAGAGCTGTTATAAAGCCTAACACTGTGCTGCTGGATGGTCAGCATTAGTGAGCTGGCCACCTCTGTCACATGTCTTGAACAAGCGCTGGATTAAATTTGTCAGAGCAGTGATTCATCACCCAGGGAGGTGTTGACAGTTGATGAGCTCTTAAAAGCAGAGTAAAAATTACTGTTAGTTTTTATTGGACTAGTATGTCCCTATGGAAGGTCCCTCTTGGTTTCATGAATAAGGTTGAAAGATTGGGATCTGTTTGATTCCCTATCTCATGCTGAATGAAAGTTCCAGGGTTTAGTTACAACAGCAGGTGGATTTTTTAATTTGTGGTCCCACTGCTAACAGGTACAGTCTTCCCTTATGGGAGATGTTCCGGTTATCTGGGGCAAGCATGAGGCAGTGTTTTAATTTTATTTCAGCATTATTTTAGAGTGCCAAAGAGCATCTGATTATTTGGTATGGGAACCAACCATTGGTATTTGGTTATTGGTCTTAGCCATCTGTTAGGACTTTGGTGTGTTTATGGCAGCAAACACACCCCAAAGTAGCTTCTCCCAAGTCCTTAAAAACTTCTCCTTAGAACTGTGGTGTAACTTGGCAAAGTGGTGACACCAGGCCATGGGATTGAGATAGGGGTTGCTGGAGATAAGGACAGCAAAGCCTGAGCTGATGAAGGATGGGGTGTTGCAGCCCTGGGCAGGGACAGTTCGTAGAGAGGAGGCAGTTCTGAAAAGTGGAGCTTCCTCTGCAGTCATTTTAATAATTTCTAATAGAAAGTCAGCTTCAGTGAGCTGTCTGGAACATGCTCCATGGCAGGAGGGCTTCCTGATGGTTTTATCTTTGTTTCATCAACTGGTTCAGTTTTGTAGCTTTTCAGGTCATGGAAAGCAGTGCTCTGTGGCCCAGAGCAGACCAGGAACATTCCCTCTCCTCTCCATCTTCAGTCTCATTCCCTGTTTTCCAGTGGAGCTTTTTACCTGAGCTTTTGCTCTATACCCAAAGAGCAATTCCATCTCATGGTGTGTCCATTTACACAAGGGTCTTTTCATCCCTGCCAGAATGCTGGCTCACCATTTGGTGCTGGCTTCAGAGGGCAATGCCTGTGGAAAAATCAGATGTTCCAGTATGGAAAAGCAAGACTGGTTTCCCACTGTTGCTCTGTGGCTTTATTTTGCCCTTCAACCATCTGGCTGCACAGGCAACTGTTCTGGGGGAGGAAAACCAGTGTCTCTCATTTTCAAGAGCAACAAGTACAAACATTTTCTCTTACTGAACTAATACTGCAAGAAGCAGAATATTAGTCAAAGCTGTGAATTCTGTTACGATAATGATTATCCTTTTCTCACTGTAGATAACATTGCCTCAGAACTGGAGAATTTTATGGGTCTGATTGAGACAGTAACGGGGTATGTGAAGATTCGTCACTCCCATGCTTTGGTCTCCCTGTCGTTCCTGAAGAACCTGCGGTACATTCTGGGAGAGGAACAGGTGGACGGGTAAGTGTTCAGATATTCGTGGATGCAATTTCACTTTAATAGAAAGCTGTGGAGAATAAGTATCCTAAAAACCATTCACTTTCGTTTATAGAATCCCCTCTTCCATTAATAGGCAGCGTTTTTCTCCTCATGAACAGCTCTGCACAGCATTGCTCGTTTGTGTTACTGTCCAAATCAGCATGTCAAATTGAGTATATTACAAGTATTTTATGGTACCTTTGCTGTTGCTTTTCACTTCAGGTTTTTCTAGGTAGATTCTTTACATCAATAAAGTGGTTTTGTTTGTTCTTTTTGCTCTTTTTGAGAAAAGGGCATCTTCAGAAACAATTGGATTTCTTTGTAGCTCTTTACTGTTGGGTTTTAGAAGAGTTTTATGGAGAAGTCAGCTGAAAGGAAACAAGAATTTTACCGGCCAGGGAGTACAACTGAAAGTGAACTGCAGTGCAAGTTGCAATTATTTGCAACTCCCTGAAATGTTAGCATTATTACATGGATTATCTACTGAGCATGCAAAAGACTGGTCAGGAAAAGTTGATCCCTTGAAATGTTTGCTGTGGATTATATTGCTTCTATAATTACTCACCATGTGATATTTATTGCTGTACATAACTCCTGTTTTCCTATGATGGTAAAAGTTTGTCAGGGCAAAAGTTTTTATCCCTGCAGAGTGTGTGATGCTGAGGAGTGGTGAGGGTCCTTCAGCAAACTCTCTTGCTTTTTCTCATCCAAAATCAAATAGCCATCCCAAGTTTAAACCAGTGCTCTGTGGAAGAAATCAGTCCCTTCCATAATGACAGAACTATTAAATGAAGAATTGGGGGAAATTGTAGGAGAAAAAGTAGTGTGAGGGTCATTGGAGAGGTTGCTTATATCTGACATCTGCCCTGACTGTAGAAAGTTAAAGCACCAGGGATTCTTCACAGCCTCCCTCTTTCTCTCAGGCTGGTCTTTGGTCAGCTTTAAATTATTAAAATTCCAGCATCTGACAGTGAGTGCAAGGGCTGCTCTCCCTGCTGCCCCTGCAGAGCACTCTGTGTGCTCAGGAGCAGCACTGGCTCTGTGAGACATTTATTTCCAACTGCAAATCCCACGGGATTGTCAGTGCCCAGCTCGGGCTTGCTCGGCTGCTCTGTGCCCTCACAGACACTCCAGTTACCGACTTGGCTTTGCTTCTCTCCTCTCTCTCCCTCCACCTCTTTGAATCTGACTTTAGCTTTGTGCTTAGATAGTAATTATGTGTATGGTATGTTGTCTTCCAGCAAACAGAGCTGAAACAGGGGGAAACAGGAGATTTATCAGTCAAATTCCCAACTAGAGAAGTAAATGGGTGCAGCTTTGAAGAAGAAAACAGGGCTGAGTAGGGAGGTAAAACAGTTCTATAGTAAAGAGCTGCTTGTGCTAAAATTCCCCAGTGTTAGGAAATGACTGCAGTTACATACCAAGGGGCAGGGGCAGTCTCTGCTTGGAAAACGCCTGACATAATTTAGGCATTACCACAGTCTAAATAACATGTCCAAAATACTTAGGTGGAAGTAGGCACCCAACAAGGAAGGACTGAGCCTGAACAATTACTTGGGCAGAACTGTGAACAACAGGGACTAGTGGGATCTTAACCTGGAAAGCAGTGGGCTGCTGGATCAGGAACTGTTTGTGCCAGCAGTGCCTTGAGGGGTGAGAGAAAGGGTAACTTAAGGCCCGTTATGATTGTTGTTCATTACACGACTGACTCCACAGCCACTGTCCTTTTATTTATTGAACTGGACTGACAGAACAGCACTTTGGGTGTTCTTTGTTCCTTATTCAGTTGCTGTTGCTTGCCTTGGTTATCATGGAAAGTGGAAAGTTGAGAGGGAATCTACTTTGTCTTTAGAATTTTCATTGCCTTTTTGAAAACCATGTCTATAGTGAACATGCTCCCACAGCAAGAAAATAATTTCTCCTTGCAAGCAGGGAAAATGAGATGGAGATGTGCTGCCAGAGGAGTCTCAGTGTGTGCTGCAGGGTTTTGTTCCCCTGTCTGACTCTGCCAGGCCCCTCCATCCTCTGCTGGGGTCTGGTGCTCACTGCTGTGTGCATGGATGGTGTGCAGGCATCCCTGGTATCCCAGAGCATTCCAGCTGGGTGCTGAAAAATGAGCAGTTTGTGGCCTTCAGGAGCAAGTGAGGGGATGGGCACTGAGGAGGAGTTTCAGTTGTGGCACTGTTCTGCTGTGATGTTGTGTTTCAACCTCTGCAGCAAACTGGGGGACAGCCTATAAAATCAAAACAACCTCCTCCCTGTTTTCTACACCGTTTTGAGGCAGAGGCATCAGCTGTCAGGCCTGTTGGAAGGTGTGAACAGCATCTCTAGCTGTTGTGTGGTTCCTCACTGAGGAATTTACAGCTTGTTTTCCTGAGATCGTTATTGTCAGGGTGTGGTGAATCCAGACAGTCTTCAGGAGGGCAGCAGGGTCTGATCTAACCACAGCAATCCAGCAGAGCAGGCAGCCTGTGCTGAGGGTGGGTGGGGAGTGAATGACACCCTCCAGACCTGTGGTGACACCTGGCTGCACTGCAGGCTCCCATGGGGATGCTCCTCAGCTCACTCCTGATTTTGGGGGCGTTTCTCAGCTGCCTGTGTGTGAGTGAAGTTTGAAAAAACGAGTTGGGGAGTTTGTACACTGAGGTGTGAGGCTGGGTTTGTGTGGAGGCTTCAGAAGCTCGTAAGTTTAGCTTTTCAAACAAGACAAGAAAACACTGAACTTTAGTAAGGTGCAGTACTTTCAAATCCACACAAGATTTGGTGATGTCTGTCCCACAGGCAGTTCGACATCCTTGTTCTCTCCTGGCAAAATCCATTTAAAGCACAAACATATCTCTGCTCCCTTATTAACTGAGCACATTCTTCTCAGCATCTGTGTGAAGTGGTACCAGGTATATCAGCTTCATTAGAAATCAAGTTCTGGGTAATTAGGGGACAGGTGGAAATAGGAGAAACAACTTGTCTTTAACCTTATTCTGAAAATACACTCTGCAGTACAAGAAATGGCAAATCTATGCAGGCCGGAGCCAAAATGCAGTTTTTGTTTCAGTTTGGGTGAGGGAAGAATTAATACTAAATTTTAAATGGAATAATTGATGGGAAACCATAAATGAATAATATGACAGCTTTTTATGAGCCCTGTGCTTTGTTTGCCACATTTCCCTGCAGAAACTCTGTAGTCAGAAGGGTTTGTAGAAAGCCCAGTGCAGCTCTATTGACAAGGGCTTAGCAGTGTGGCCTCATTGTCTTAATAGTGGATTTTGTATTGCTGTAGTTAATGATGGGGGAACTTCCCACCAGACTGACATAAATGCTGCCATGGTGGGTTAGCTTGTTTTAGGTTCATCAGACCTTGATCTCATTTCCCAGTGGTGCATTCCTGTCCCTGCTTATCCCAAAGTGTCAGTGTCCTTGCAGGTGTTGTCTTGCAGCTGATGTAGAGCCTACAATCTTGCTTCTGTTGCACATGTGGGTTTTTTTTTCCAATTGAGTAGTACCAGGAATTTCTTCATAATATTTAATAGGGCTTTCATAATATTTAGTAGGTCTTTTGCATACAACTTTGTATACAGTATCTGTGGAAATAAAGGATGTGCATGTTATTCCAGGGCTGGGCTTAGGGAGTGAGCCCAGCACAGCTGCCTGTGTTTAGTTCTGTGCTCTGAAGTGTGGATCCTGTGCAGTCAGTACAACTATTTGCTGTTGGGTTTCGTTGTACAGGTGCAACTGTACTTGGCACAATGCAGGAAATCTTTATTGGGCCAAGAGGTAGAACAGGGAGGCATGGAAACCTCACTATGCAAACTCTTAGAGCTGCTTTTGTAAACATAAGCAAGAGCTGTGTTAACAACTGTGTTTTACTGTCAGAACTCCAGAAGGCTTTTCCTTCCATAAAGTATCTAAGGTTACTGCTTCCCATTTGCCAGCAAATGGAAAATCCAGTGTAGAGACCTGCTGTTCAGAGGCCATGAATTTATATGTTCCTCATAGCAGCTCCTATGCAACTCTTAAAACACATGTTGGAGTGGGGTTTAGATGGTGTGGTGTCACCTTTGGAGTCCTGTGTCAGACTCATTTCCCTGCCCCTAAACATTCAGGGTTTACTTGCTCTGTGGGAGAGAAGAAAGCCCTTTGCTGAATGCCAGTTTAAAAGTAAGAGGGAACAAACAGTGTTTCAAAGTTTTCTTATATTAAGGTATTCTTCACTGGACTGGGCTGTGAATTAAAACGAGTTTTTTCTCTTCAAAAACTTCCTTCTAGGAATTATTCCTTCTACGTGCTTGACAACCACAATCTTCAGCAGCTGTGGGACTGGAACCATCATAACCTGACAATCAGTGAGGGGAAGATGTACTTTGCATTTAATCCTAAACTGTGTGTTTCTGAGATTTACCGTATGGAGGAAGTTTCAGGAACCAAGGGACGACAGAGCAAAGGAGATATCAATCCAAGGAACAATGGGGAGAGAGCCTCTTGTAAGTAAACAAACAAAAAAAAATCTCAATGCCAACTGCACAGCAGAGTGTCACAAGAACAAACCCAACATGCTGACATGTTGCTGACCATTGCAATATTTCAAGTTTAGGATTTGCAGGAGGCTTTCAGCCCTTCTGCTTGTTCAGGATTTAAACTGTAGCTGTGAAGGTACCTTGGCATGAGTGGAAAATGATGGGTTTATACAATCCTTATCTCATCTGTAAAACCCACTTGTAGAAGATGACTTCTTCCCAAATGCCCTGTTTTATGACAGCAGCAGCAGATAACAATAGCAGCATACCTGGGAAATGAGAAATGAAATCCAGTATTTGGTGTATCCAACAAGGAGCAATTTCTCAGTCTCCTTTATAACTCTACATCATTATAGGTGTTTTCCTCTCTCTGATACTTACTCTTTCTTGATACTAAGGAACCTGCTGAATAACAATTCCATAGACACCAAAACAAACTGTATCTGTTACATTCATCTTCATTTAAGCTCCTGCCAAATATTGTACCTGGTTGCTAGAAATGCTTGTTTCAAACTCAGTTTGCTCTGCTTCATTTTCAAATTACTTGCTTTTGAACTGAGAACACTTTTTAATGTTCTGCAGTATTCCTAAGCCTGAGCATATCTGTTTAGTTTTGGATGCTGCAATGGTCAGTTATTGGAAAGTTCTCTGTTGGATTTGGTGGTCTGCACATCAGGTCTTCAGGTGTAACAGCATGTTTTAAAAGCAATCTCTCATCTAGGAATTAAGAATGCCTACAGGTTTCACCTCAAACCCTTAAAACTGACAGTGCATTTTTTCCCTTGGTCGGTTTGTGGTGTTTTTGGAGCTGAGTAAACTAAAATGGGTCTTGTGTATAAGTCAAGTCCCCTTGTTGTGGATGGTGCTTACAAAACTAGGACACGTAGTCTGCTGAATATCTCTTTGGGCACGATGCAGACACGCAGATGGCCCAGATCCTTGTTGTAAGCACCCTCCATTCTTTGCACATTCAATAGAGCAAAGCCTTGCAGTCCTGGAGGAGTTACAGACACACAGCCAGGCCTTACTACCACTGAGGCCAGTGCCAGCCGCTGCCTGCTTTTTTAAGAAACCAGTACAGAAAGCTTTCTGACTCTGAGAAGGGCAGAAGAATCAACAAAAGCTCAACTGCCTTTGCAAAGATAGCACCAACAGTGCCAGTGTACACGAGGGTGAAAACCTCTTTATTTTCAGAGCTTCTATGGAACATTAGAAACAAGCTCACAGTTGACAGAGCACAATTTCTTCATCCAAGAATTAAGTTTTTAAAATGCTATTTTGTTTTGGGTTGGAAAGCTCAGTGAGTTGGTAGTGGGAAGCCATTCATTTCAAAGCTGTGGGCTTCCATCCAGGTCTGTTCAGAAGAGTAGCTGGAAGCTGCTGCCATCAAATGGTTGTGCCGTATATGAACTGGGTTTTGGAGTTCTTGGTCCAGCCGCTGATGAATAGGAATGTAAACTCCTTTGTCTTTTCCATGTTGTTCAGTCTCCAGAAAAACAAATGGTAGTTGTCAAAAGTTGTCCTGGAGAGTGAGCACACGGAGGGCGGTGAGTGCTCCGCGCGTGCCTCGGAGCCGGGTGATGAATTCAGTGCCTCCAAACCAGTCCTGGGGATAAACAGTGCTTCCAGTACTCTCTCAGGGAGAGTCTGAAGTAGTTTTCAAGAGCTTTCTGATGATGCATTAAAAGAAAATCCGCTTCAAAAAAATTAATAACAAGTGTCTCAAGCATGTTTTAAACTGATTGCCGAGGTCACTGCTTACCCTTAAGCACTCAGATGTAGTAGGAGGAAAGAGGAAGCTCTACAGAGACAAAGGATGTTGGTATCCTGTGGTGTTGTAGGTGCTACTGGAAAGTCTCCTTAGCTAAAACTGAAACAAAGAACACTGACAGGTGATGTGATGCCAACTCTAGCAAGTCCTGTCCTTTTGTATTGCAGGTGAAAGCAAAATTCTGCATTTTGTTTCCAACACGACGCTCAAGAATCGGATTAAACTGACATGGGAGAGGTATCGCCCTCCAGATTACAGAGACCTCATTAGCTTCACTGTTTACTACAAAGAGGCGTAAGTAGATGTCACCAGAGATTAACCAGGGCAGTCCAAGGGAGAGCAGATGATTCTGTTCCTCCTGTGGGATGGCTCATCCAGTTTCTCTATTTCATCCTCAAGTCCTGTTTTTGTTCCAATTCTTTTCTTGGTGGAGCACAAGCCTCCCTTGAAAACAGGATTGGTTTGAATGAGTCCTACAAATGGATTGCAGATCCATCAGGAAGTTTCAAATTTGAAAAAAGGGAAAGGTGGATGGCTTGGCTCTTCTCAGGGGTCTGATTTGGAGCTCCTCCCAAGTCATCATGTTTACTGAGATATTTTCTTTCTCTAGTTGAAGTACTGATTAGAGAGCATCCCAGGTCAGGAGTTTGTCCTGCCACCTGGATGACTTGTCTGCTCAGGGTTTTGGGTTATTTAGACTATCCAGTTTTAGCAATTTCCTGTATTAGTATCTCTTGAAAATGAAGATGTTGGGCAGTTACTGGAGAAATCCAAATTACTTGGGAGATGTCTCTGCCTTTGCATATCCTTGTAATGGCTCAGATTTAAAATAATAAAAAGCCCCAAATGAACACAAAAATAACTCTCCAAGCAGTCTGGAGGTCTGAAAGGGAGGTTTGGAATGCTGGTAATGATCCATGGAGCAAAGCTGTGAGACATGGAAGCACAAATGGTTCATGTCCAGCATCACTTGAAAAAGATCACTGTCATATTGTACAATGAAGCTGGCAAGTGTACAGTTATTAATAACATAATTTTGTATGCTCTTGCACCAGTGTTACAACTTCTGAGAAGTAGAACTATATAAGCGTGTTTGTATTGTGTAGAAATAAAAGGATGAAAAGTCCATTAGACTGGTCAAGGCCAGTCTTGAAACTTCGGGTTCTTTATGGTAAAAAGCTTGGCCCCTATCAAAAACTATTTTGAGTAGCTTCATATATTCTGGTATATGTTTATTTGAAATCTAAATATGTCTGAAGCATTTCACTCTCTGTTTTGAGTAAAAAAAATACGAGATAAATACAGTGTTTTCTTGGAGAATGTTGCTTTATTGCTCATGACTAAAACTGAACTCTGAATTTTGTACTGCTTGGAAATACAAGATTTTTTTTTTTTTTTTCTTCATGGTATATTCTGCTGTGAAAAGGAAGTGAGCTTTATTTGTTTCATTGAGCAACTTTGAAGTGAGGCACTCTTGTATGTATATGACAACCTTTGGGAGAAAATAAATATTTGTGCTACTTTTTTCTTTGAATATTTCAGACCATTCAAAAATGTGACAGAGTATGACGGGCAAGATGCGTGTGGCTCCAACAGCTGGAACATGGTTGATGTCGACCTGCCACCAAACAAAGAGAACAATCCTGGAATTCTGCTGCAAGGGTTGAAACCTTGGACTCAATATGCCATTTATGTCAAGGCTGTTACCCTCACAATGATGGAAAATCATCATATTCATGGAGCAAAAAGTGAAATTATATATATTCGAACCAATGCTGCAGGTGAGATGCTGGACTCTGGAGTGAGAGGTTGATAATGCTGCAGGTGTGATCAGTGCATTATTATTCAAGTTCTGTTGTTGATACAGAAATAAAATTTATGTGCAGATGATGTGCTAAGTGCTAGCAGTTTCACTAATTATGAAAGTAGCATTAAAATTTGAATTAAAGCTCTGTTTTTTCAGATATTATGTTCATTAGGAACTATGGGAGCTTCTTGGAGTTAGAATTTCAGGCTTTGTTCCATTGTAAAGATTAATTTAAGTACAACTTTGGGTTGGGACTTGGTTGCAGTTGAAGCCTTAACTATTGGCATAAGTAGAAAATCCTTTCTTTGGAGTAAAGTGGTGTTTTTCCTTGCAGTATAGAAATGCATTGGGATTCACTCAAAAGTTTGTATGGAAATACACTGTAGAGTGCTCTAGATTTAAATACCCTTTTTCTTTCTTTTTTTTTTTTTCTTTTCTAGTGCCATCCATTCCCCTGGATGTTATTTCAGCATCCAACTCCTCATCCCAGCTGATTGTGAAATGGAATCCTCCCTCTCTTCCCAATGGGAACCTCTCCTACTACATCGTGCGCTGGCAGCAGCAGCCTCAGGACAGTTACCTGTACAGACACAATTACTGCTCCAAAGGTAGGAGAACTAAAAGCTCTTGTGTTGAAATGTCTGGGACTCTGCCTGCCAGGGCTCTTCACTGGCAAAAGTTAAATAACAGCAAGTAGATGGGATGGATAAACAGCAAGTAGAGGGGATTGTTGCTGTATCCATGATCTGGAGAGAAGGAAACCATCTCTGTCCTTTTCTTTCAAGATAAAGTCCCAATTCGAAGATATGCTGATGGGACCATTGATACAGAAGAAGCCACTGAGCCCACCAAGCCAGAGGGCTGTGGGGGAGAAAAAGGACCTTGTTGTGCTTGTCCCAAGACAGAGGCAGAAAAGCAGGCAGAGAAGGAGGAAGCAGAGTACCGGAAAGTGTTTGAGAACTTCCTTCATAACTCCATCTTTGTCCCCAGGTAATGGATTTTGGACTCCTTCTTGGAAGTTGGGCTGATAATTTCATCTTTCAGCATTTCCTAGGATTGAGGTTTCCTGGACATGAAAGCACACAGAGACACTAAACATTACCTTTCCTCTCATGTGAGACAGTCCACAGCCTTACTTTGCAGTTTCTTTTATTTGCCAATTTTCATTTCTTTCTTTCAATTCTAGCCCATAGTAAGGGTTCTTTCCTGTATTGATCAAGGATTTCAGTGATGGTTTCTTTTCAGACTCAAGAGTCACTTAAGGAGCTCGTTGTCTGTAAGGGTTTTAGAGATGAGCAACATGAAGCAGACAAAGGGTTTCAGATGTGATTTTTCTTTAAATTACCATTTAAGTGCTTGTGCTCCTAATCTGAAGATTTATCGTTGAAATTAAGGGCACAGTCACTTCACAGAATTGAATCTGGTTTTCTTTTTTCACTGCACTAATTGCAAAAAGCTTCTATCCTTCCTGGGTCAGCTCTGCAGAGAAATATTAAATATTTCTACTCTACCATGATAAACACCTGTTTACATGTTAAATGTCATTGTAATGATTCTGTGCTGCAATGCAGAGTAGATCCTACTGAATTAATTGGTGATTTTGATCCTTGAGTTTCCAATCTGTCTTTCAGGTAAGCTGTTGTTACTTTGGGTGCTTGGGTGTTGGGGCAGGGCACACAGTGTACAGTTGTTGTGTTACAGTCTTCAATACATTGTAAGATCTCAGTGATGTGCCTTGTCTCATTCTCCCTCCTGGCAGGGGAAGCCCATGGTCAAATCCTGGGTCTGAGAACTCTGAAGTGACACTGGTTCTTACCATTCTCCATTGTGATTTTTTATACTTTTATTCAAGGATCTGTTGCATTGACTTGTTGAGGTTGAGACTTTGATATTCACAGTGCTTCTAAGCTTCATCCAAAAAATGAGGAACTAAATACTGCCTCTCTTGGGAGGTGTGAAGTATCTTACCTGAGCTGTGTTTGGGTCACACTGAGCATTTGTGCAGTGTTTCCCCAGTGATGAGGAGAAGCAGCAGCCAAGATCAGGTACAGGGAAGTTACAGCCTCTGATCGTGATCAGGTCAATCCTTAGCCATGGAAAATCACAAGATCTGATTTTTGGACTTCTTGAAATAGCTCCGCAGGGAATTTTGAAAGCCATGCGTCAAGTCTAAACTACTTGAAAGTCTGTTGCAAAGGAGATTCTCTTATTTCCCCAAACATTTGTAATTCAAAAGGTGTTTGTCTTCTCCTGAATTTTCTGGCAGTCCTGCCCCCCTACAAGAAAACTCATAGAACCTTGAACTCAGTAACAAATAAACTGATCAGTTCACAAAGAATTTCCTGAAAGCTTGTCCTTTTCTCTTAAATTACTACCATTAGGGTGTTTTTGTAACAGCAGGGGCAGATAAGGGACAATGCTCAGCAATAGCTGCACAGCCAAGCAACTTTTAAGAGACTGTATGTCAGGGAAATTAAAGTTTATGAGCTGGTGAGACATTTCCATGGGACAAATCTAAGCAGCTTGTTACTTGATGTCAGGTATTTTTCTCTCTTTCCCAAGGGAGAAGTTAATTAATGTGTTAATGCAAGCCTCAATAGTAGTATTTGTTTCCAGTGTTCTACCTGTCTCCAGGTTATTATGAAAGAGTTGCAGCATGTAATATAGCATGAAAGTATTTGACTGGGTTTTAAGATTGTTTAAGAAGTCTGTTGATCTAATCTCTTGTGCAACTTCTGGATGACCCCATGTGTATTAGTGCCATGGTGAATTTCAAACAGGACTCTGCTTAGTCTTGAAGAGACACTCACTACCAGAGGAGAATGAGTTCCTTCTTCAAGGTTTTTGTTTCTCTGATGAGCAGGATGAGACAGGCTCTGTGTGTAGTCTGAGCAGTAACATTAAAATTGCCATGAAGTAGAAGAAGAGTGAGCTTTGCTGTTAAATAGCCCAAGATTTTAAAATCACTTGATTTGATTTGATTTAATTTTTTATAGTGTTATTTTTAATTTTTCTCTTGCATTTCTTTTCCTTCCTCTCCCTTAATGGAATAAATGATTTTTCAAGTTTTTATCTCTAGGCTTTTCCTTACTTCCTTGGATGCTTGTTTTTTGCCTTTATCTCTGCATTTCATGAATGCAGGAAGCTGCTTGACTGAAAAGCAATGATCTCAAATCTCACAATGTTGTAATTGTGTTTGCCTTGTGGTTATCCTGCAGTTTTTTTCCTGACACAGCTGTAGTTCTCACCAACAAGTTTTGTGTTCCTTTATCTTTTTCTCCAAAGACAAGGTAGGGCTGTAGTCGCCTCCACTCCCAGATACCACCAAAGAGTGGAAGATCCATGCATCCCATAAAAGCAGTGATAAAGTCAGGCCTTTTGGATTCTTGCATTGGCACATGCTTTTGTGGTTGATTGAAAATGAACTTCTTATTTTCACAGCTTTAACCACAGAATCTGTGCAAATGTTCCATCAGTTCAGGGCTAGGCATCCAACTTCTTACTGATGAGAAGTTTATTCTTTGCACTGAGCTAAAGCAGTAAATCAATACACATTGTAAGCAGGGTGAATAGGTTTAGTAACTTCCACAGATACCAGTGTAGACAAGGCACAAATTCTTACGTTCTATGAAATTGCCTTAACTGACAAGATACTCACTGGTGTGTTGCTTTAAACAATTTGTTGCTAACTTAGGAAATTCTTTCTTGTCTGTGTTTATTTCTGTGACGTGGTTTACATGGTGGTTAGAGTGTCAAAACGACTACTCACGACGTAGTAAAGGGATTTTGGAAATTTTTGTAGTGAACTCCTCAAGAGAAAAATTCATCCAACTCTGCCAGAAGGTTTCAAAACTGAGTGAGCCTGTTCTTGGCTCTCTCTGCAGCGTGCTGCTCTGTTGCTGCATGTACTCAGATGATATATTTGACAGTGAATTAAGTTCTCCCGTTGAGTCATCTTTCCTCCTGTTGTGTGCTCCAGGGAGGCCTCATTTGCCTGGTTTGTAATTTGCTCTCTGGTAGATCTGTTGGACCTCATCTCTTGCTACCTGTTGCACTGGTCAGGTGTTCCATGGGCACTGGTGAAGTGATTTCAGGGATAGGATCCAAAAATTTGTTTTGTAGTGTGAGTCTTCTTACTTTGTCCTTTACCTCCCCTGGGGCATTGCTTTCCGTGTGTGAGCATTCCTGCAGCCCTTGGAGACAAAGGAGCAGGAGCAGTGAAGCCAGACTGCCCTGTGTGGTTGGTGTTCTGTGCAGAACAGCCTCAGATCTGGGACAGGTCCACAGGGTGTTGGTTACCTGATCCACAGGTTCTAAGAGTATCTTGATCCTTGTCCTGTCACTTGGGGCTGTTCACTACACACAGTTCCCCAGGCTTGAGAGAGCAATGGCGTGGCCATAAATCCTCAACTTTTTAACTCTGCTTAAATTTCCCCCAGATGCCTGGAAGGCAAAGCTGCTCATTGAACTTTTGCCTCTACACAATATTAGTGCTGAGTTTTCTTACGTAGGAGGATTGTTCCTTTGCAGAGCTTTTGTTTGGGTGAGAGAAGCAGAGATACACAGATGACCACCCGAGTGGTGCTGGACCTTCATGGCCTTCAGCTGCCTTCCAAGGTTTCTCCTCTCAATGCAATACATTCTAATTTCATCACAACTGCAAAGCTAACTCTCAGTAGGCTCAGCTTCTTTTGCTAATCCAGCAAACTTCAAAACAATTTTTCTCCCCATAACCTTTTCAACCTTTGGCATCTGATTTCCATTTTAAGCGTCAACATTACTGTCATGAAACACAAATCCAGGATGCTTGTTGAGTAATGGTGAAGCTGTTCATTGCTGATTGGTTTATTGTGTGAGGTCAGAAGTTTGTAATTCATCTTGGGGCTCAGTGTGAGCTTCAGAGTTTTGGTTGGTTCCTGACCAAAAGAGAGAGAAATGAGATGTGCTGACACCTGGCAGGTTCAGATTTAAAGAAATTTTTCCTCTTGTTTTGCAGTATCCTTTTATTTAGCTTTTTTACTATCTGTTGCCTGTTTTGCTGGGGTGTTTGGCAGAGTTTTCCCAAAGCTGGAGAAGAAGTGGATTATTCTCTAACGAGCCCTTTCCTGTACCTGTTCTGCTCCTCAGGCCCGACAGGAAGCGGAGGGACGTGTTCCGCATCGCCAACGCCACCTTGGCCACTCGGAACAGGAACGTGACCGGGAGCGACCACTTCACCAATGCCTCTGACACGGAGGAGAGTGAGGTGGAATATCCCTTCTTTGAGACCAAGGTGGATGGCAAGGAGAGGACTGTGATCTCCCATCTCCAGCCTTTCACTCTTTATCGCATCGATATTCACAGCTGCAACCACGAGGCCGACACGCTCGGCTGCAGTGCGTCCAACTTCGTGTTTGCCAGAACGATGCCCTCAGGTATGCTCACATGGGGCCAGCTCTGCCTTTGCTGGGCAAAGATCAAACTCAGGGGGGACAAGCTCTCCTAAATCAGTTATAATTACATTGGGGTATAGTAAAAAAAATTCCATGCAGTAGCATAAATTTGGAGCTGCATAAGTTTTTTGTTTCCTGTCCTCGACTGGTGTGTTGTGTGTACTGAGTGATGTGTTCAAGTCTGTGCTGGGAGCTGAGAAAGGGAGAAGCTGACTGCCAGGATAATTAGGAGAGACTCCGTTTCCCAGCAATAGAAGTGAGACCCCCCCAGACATGGTGAGCGGAAAAGTTTTGTTCCTCAGCTCCCTGTGTGCTGAATAGAGCCACGGCAACGTTTCTCTGCTAATGTTTGGTTTTGCTGTGTTCACTCGGAGCTGTTTGCAGATGTTGGAGTTTTGCTGGTGGGAATGTTTGCCAAATGTTTCTTCTGTCACAGAACGACCATGCATTTGTCCAGCCTGGGAACAGGAGGAATACTGTGTTTCTTTGTGCCCAATCCCTGGCCTCTAGACTATTTCAAATAGGAAACACTGAATGCTGTGCTCGTCTTTGGGACTTTCGCAGATTGTACTTCTGAGAAGAATAGAGATGATTTTAGTGTAAGCTCATAGGCATCCAGCTTCTGACTCCAGCAGATGTCTGGGGATATTGGATGCAGAATGGTAGCAATTTTGTTTTGTTTCTGGAAGGAAAGGCTATCATAATCCTGATCCAGCTGTGTCAGTAAAAAAAAGCGAAAAGTATTGCTTATTTCAAGGGAATAAGGAAATCTGTGAGATCAGGGAAAAGGAAAGCAGTGTTCTCAGATTTTTAACACGTGCCTCTGAAAATTAAAGGCTAAACAATCCTGTTACCTTTGAGATCTTTGAGAAGGTGATATTTTTTTCAGTCCAGACTGAAATGCGCTTCACGTTCCTGTTGAGTTTTGAATAAGTCACATAAAATTATTAGGAGCTAAATAGAGATAAAGCAGTTCCTGAGCTGCTGCTGAGACTCTGTTTTAAATGGGGATGACTGTCAGTGGGGGCAAATGATGTGTGCTTACAGCTGTTTGCAGCCATTTGGTGGGAATAGCTCCCTGCACTGTTTTGGTGTTGGGGAGAGTTGAGAAGGAGGAATCAGGTGATGATAACCAGGTTTTTGGCACACAGGGCCCATGCCTGGTGGAGCTGTATGCTCTGCACTGACTTTCTGGGAAGCAGTAGTTCAGACTGAGCTAATCTCCAGCAGGTCCTTGGCAAATAGAGTTTGTTCCCTGGGTTTGAATGGCTCTTGCTGCAGAGCTTCTGCACCTGAAGAATATCATGAATCTTCCATGTTCCTCAGCTCTCGCCAAAGTTCCTGTTTCAGTCATGGGTGTTCTTCTCACATCACCTGTAAATATCTTACAGAGGGAGCAGATAACATTCCAGGAACAGTATCATGGGAAGCAAAAGAGGAAAATACTGTCTACCTGAAGTGGTTGGAGCCTGCAAATCCAAATGGGCTGATCCTGATGTATGAAATCAAATATGGGCAGCATGGTGAGGTGAGGATTTGGCATCACTGCTCATAACTCTTAATTTATACACAAAAAAGGATCTTTCTTAACCTGCTTCTGTGCAGTGCTGCACAAACAGAAATTGGGATTTCAGACACCCAGCACCTGCCAGCATGTCTTTCCTTCATTTCCTCTGAGTTCTTAAGTTCCACATATCTCCTTATGGTGTTTGAAGTAAAATTGATCAGGTGGGGCTTTTCGTTATAAAAATGAGCTTATCCTGCAGCTGTATCACTTCCTCCAGAATGTGAAGATAATAATATGCATAAATTGCTTTTTTCTTCTAGGAAAAGCGGGAATGTGTTTCCAGACAGGAATACAAGAAGCTTGGAGGAGCTAAACTAACTCACCTGAACCCTGGAAACTATTCTGCCAGAGTTCAGGCCACTTCCTTAGCTGGGAATGGGTCCTGGACTGAGCCCATCTCCTTCTATGTGCAGCCCAAATGTAAGACAAATGTTTATAGTCTGTGTTGAATTGGGGGTTTATTGTCATTTTGATAATTCCTGATGTTCATGTGAGTGGGTATCTGAGCCTCTTGCCTCTGCACACTCCTTTTACTTGCTGATGGTTCTTTGGGAACTCTTCTCTGGTCCATTTTTTTTGGCAGCTGTTGACAGCTATGGAGGGGTATGTGAGGTGTGGTCCTTTCCTTGCAGCTTTGGGTGTCTGTGAGAGGTGCAGCCAGGTGTGGGTGTGGAGAACACCCTGCTGTGGCTTCCTGGGATGTGCAGCTATGTTGGGAATGTGATGATAGCTGTAACAGCATGGAGCTGCCATGTACAAAACCCGGGGCAACAAGGCAAACCTGCTTAAAATTGCAAAATAATTGGAGAAACAAATAATTTGTGTAGATTTTTGGCTGACGGGTTGAGTTGTTCTGAGTGACATTTGATAAAAGAAGTGTCCTGATGAAAGGGTGATGCTGGTCCTGACAGTGAGTGTCATTTATATTTTGGAAGAACATGACCACAGCGACCCTCTTTAAGACATTCTGTGTTTAGTTGTAGAGCAGATATATCCCCAAAAAACTGCAGCTCCATCTTTTATCCCTTTTTGGTTTTCTGGTTGCTGACCTTTGAACAATTTGAAGTAAAGAGCAGTGCATGTATATTCTGAATGTTAGCAGCTGCAAGGTGAACAAAAGGTGGGGAAAAAAGGTGAATGTGCAAGTGAACAATTGGATATTGTTCACTGAGGAATGCAAGTCCTTTAAGCATAACTTGTGAAAACAAAGCCCAGACAGACACTGTTCTGAACAAAATTAATGCCTTTCAGTGTCTGCTTTCTTGTTTCACTCATCTGCAGTCAGGGAGGGTTTCAAAGTACATTTTTCCACATCAGACAAGAAAATGAGAACTTTGATTTCTTCCCTGTATGGAAATACACTGAGTGGGCTTTGAATGTTTCTTTGTTAACAGAGGTTTTATAGAAACCCTGAAACAATTGTTTTTCTTGTTGGTTGCAGCAGCAAACTATGGAAACTTCCTGCACTTGGTAATTGTGCTCCCTATTGCTCTGCTGCTCATCCTTGGGGGATTGCTGATAATGCTCTATGTCTTTAACAAAAAGAGGTGAGTTCCATGTGCTGGTGCTTAAACCTGCAGGAGGGGAATTGTTTATTTTCAAATCTGTGCCCGTGGAGCGAGTTGGAAATTAAAAAGAGAAATGGCATTCAGAGGAGTTGAGAGGCTGAGGTAGATTCTGTCTTGTTGATATGGAAAAGGAGGTGGTTTAGAGTTACCAGCATCTGGCTGCTGCTGCTAGAGATATGAAGAGGGTTTTTATTGCAGTATCATGTTTGAGTAGGAAGAGGAAGGCTTGTGAGGAACAAACCAGTGGGGCAATGGTGGCACACACTGGACCTGTATAATCAGAAGATTTGACTGAAATATAGGCCAGTATAAATCATGAAAAGTTAGGTTCATTTAGGTTGATCTGATTTTTTTTCAAATTCTAGAGAGTTTTTTGAAGTCTTTACATCCACTTTAAAAAATTATATCCTGGGCAAGAGCCATCATTGGGGCTGTTCTGTTAATTTGTTTTCCTCAGTTTTGTTTTTTGTAACTTGTGATTTATTTTTTTTTTTAATCTCATTGAAACACGTAATGAGAACTTAATAGCAGTACAAATGTTCGTCTTGCAACTTTCTAGCTATGGAGGTCTTTTATTGCTCTCTCATTAATTATGCTCATTGGAATCCCCACTAAAAAGAGTCATGTCTTTTGCTAAAAAACTTCACTCCCACAGCAGAGCTGATGATGGTAAAGTGCATTCTCAGCCACAGGTCTCCTGGTTTATATTTATATAGCTGCCTTTCTTAAAAGAAGTTTACTCAGCAGCTAAAAGTACCTTGTGTTTACATTTTCCTGGTGCTGATTTGGTATAGAGAAGACTCCAGAATTCCTGGGAAGCTGTTCTGGACTGTGTTCCCATTGATTCTGTGGGGTAGATAAGATCTCAGTTTGTCCCCTGTCTGAAAAACTCCACATGCAGTAAATAATATTCTGTGGTTGAGTAAGCAGTGGAAAAGCTGTAGAAGAGATGGTTTGAAATATACTCAGATTTAAAGATAAAAGAAATAAACCCCAATATTTCTACAGGAACAGTGACAGACTGGGCAATGGAGTACTTTATGCTTCTGTGAACCCCGAGTACTTCAGTGCCTCAGATGGTGAGTGTGACCTTAACTTGTGATGCTTTTACTGTCCTGTGTTCAGTTGGTGTCTGACTTTTAAAGGTATCAAACTCTAATAGACGTGCTGTAAAGCCACTTGCTCTGTTTTATTAGGACAGCCCTGGAATCTACAATTGCCACTTGTCTGTTGAAACTGGGGAGTTTTTTAATTGTTTCCCTGTAGTTTTGTCCTCCTGAGGCAAATTTGATTCACTAATTTCACTTCCAGATTATCATCTACTCTTCCAGTGGTGTTTTCACTGGAATGAAGGAAGAATGAATTTGTGTTCTTTCATGTTTGCCCTTTTATGCTCTGTTTTGCCCTATTGAAACAAACCCACTACTTGAAGAAATCACAACATCAGACAAATGTCCTTGAGGCCTCAGTTTTTCCGTTTATGGTTTAGTTTGGTGCTGCTGTTGTAGAATTCTTGCTGGAATAGTATTTCCAAAAGCCCCCAGGAGACTGACGGGTTTACCCAGAGTGTTGTTTTTTGTAGCAACACCATTGGGGTTAAAGGTCTGTCACTGCTCATGCTACAATCCTCTGTTTTCATCCTGTCATTTCACCCATGCAGAGCAGGTAACACAACTGTCCCCTCCTTTGGTGACTGATAGGCAGCAGCAGCAGTGAGTACTTGGATGTCTTCTTGCCTGAGGCAGTCCTGCCTCCTGGCAGTCACCTTCTGAGAGCTCTCTTCTGCCTCAGATCAAAGACCTGCAGCAGCAGCAGCAGCAAGTTCTGCCTTTGCTGGTGCAACGGTGTGTGTGCAAGGGATCAGAATAGTGCCATGCAAAGAGCTGCTGGATCAGAGTCTGCTTCCCTCTAGCCATAAAATCAGTGTTAATAGAGAATACAGCAGACACTGAACTGATACAGATGATCAAGTATGTTTGATGCTGTCTGGGAGAATTAGGAGAGCAAGGATTTCAAGGAAAGGTTTAACCTAAAGCATTGATTTGAGCCTCTTCCCACCCTGGTTTTGTGCTTTGAGGTTCCTTATTTCTATCTCAATGTCTTTACCATAGTGAGGCTGCTTCAAGTCCACCTTTCTTTCAGATTTATTTGTATGCCATCATCAAAGGACAGCAGTGTCTGTATGGGACAGACCCATGCCTGTTTGCACACATGGTGCAAGGTCTCAGCTTTCTCTGTGGGGTTTGAACACCAGAACTGTTGTGGGGAGCAGGGAGTGAGCCCAGCACAGAACATCACATCCTGTTCTCTCTCCCCTCAGTGTATGTTCCAGATGAGTGGGAGGTGCCCCGGGAGAAGATCACCATGTGCAGGGAGCTTGGGCAAGGCTCCTTTGGGATGGTGTACGAGGGAATAGCCAAGGGAGTGGTGAAGGATGAGCCAGAGACCAGGGTGGCCATCAAGACGGTCAATGAGTCTGCCAGCATGCGCGAGAGGATCGAGTTCCTGAACGAGGCCTCGGTGATGAAGGAGTTCAACTGTCACCATGTGGTGAGTCCTGAGGATGTGATGTGGCTGGGACTCATCCAGCCCTGGTGCTCATTGACACCAGGCTGTTCCAGGCATGTCTGCCCTGACTGAAGTGGGAATTTGGGATTTCAGCTTTGTAATATTATCGTGACACCCCAGTCAGAAAGTGGATCCAAATCTACATTCAGACCTTTCCCACAGGGCTACATATCAACATGAATAAATGATAATTAGCTGTGCTTGTATACTTGTACTGAACATTTGTTTTTCCTCTGCCAGGTTCGGCTGCTTGGTGTTGTTTCTCAGGGCCAGCCTACACTGGTTATCATGGAGCTGATGACACGTGGCGACCTCAAAAGTTACCTGAGATCATTGAGGCCAGACACAGAGGTGAGTCATGAGTTGCTGGATGTTTATTTCTTCAGTTTGAATCATCTTGAACAAGACAGCCTCACGTTGGAAGCAGCAGGCAATTAGCCTTTCCTGCCCTTCTCCTTCAGTCTAAGGACAGAACATGAGCTGTTGTGTGATCTCCAGCAGCTCTTTCATGAGGCAGCCCAGGGCTCCACATGGAATAGGTCCCTTCTTGTGTCACTGAGTCCCCTTTTCCAGATTTGCATTAGATCTCTTGTCTGATCTACATTCTCATCAAGATGTTACAGAAATTGGCTGGTTTAAGAGCACGTTAGGATAATTGTTTCATGTCGTGTGTCCTGCCCATTGCCCCTGCTGGAGAGTAAATATCTGTTATCCTAGCTCCTCTGTAAACTCTCAGGCATAGGCCATCAGACTAACAGCTAAAATTGTCACATATGATACGGGGTCTGAAGGATAAAGATGACACACAGGTCACTTGCCACTGAAATCACAGCAGCCTTTGTAGAAAATGAGCTCAGCCCCTTCCGCCCTTGATCTAGAAATTCCAATGAGTATGAATTAAAGGAACAGAACACGAGGACAGTATGTGCACAAGAGAATGGCTGTGGTCTGTTAATTGCTGGATGTTCCTTTTGCCCAGAACAACCCTGGTCAGGCACCCCCAACGCTGAAGAAGATGATCCAGATGGCGGGGGAGATCGCGGACGGCATGGCCTATCTCAACGCCAACAAGTTCGTGCACAGGGACCTCGCTGCCAGGAACTGCATGGTGGCTGAGGACTTCACTGTCAAAATTGGAGGTGGGCTCTCCTGACCCTCACACAGGTCATGGAATCATCCTGGAAAATCAGTGTCTTGGAAGGCTATTTATTTATTTGTGTAGTTATTTATTTAACTGAGCTCTAGTTTAAATATTTGCAGAATGAAATATGTTCTTTGCTTGCTTGCTTTTTCCTTGTGATTTAAGACCTGTGAGCAGTTAACACTGAGTTGAAACCTCTGGAATACCTCTGCTTGCTGTTGTTCCAGTGAGGCAACAGTACAGCATGTGGATTTAAAAAGAGCCTTGGTGAGAAAGTGATTTAGGTTCAGGTACTGCAGACAACTGGGTGGATGGTGGAGTTACTGCTGGTGCATCATTCATGTCTCTGTTAAAGCACAAAAATAATTCTACCTCCTGTTTATTGATTCAAGAATGAGAATTTTAGGATTATTTTAAATCGTATCTGAGTTGGAAATGGAATGACTTCAGCTGGGTGCTTTCCAGTCTAAACTGGAGTTCTGCTTCTCAGACAGCTGAATGGCTTTTCTTCTGCTCTGCTGTTAGATCACCAATTTTTTTTTTCCTTTCAGCATCCCTCCAAAATAGTGTCAGATGAGTTTTTTCAGTCTTCTCTCCAGAGAGTGATTTTAAGCTGTTGGCTGTTTTTGAGTTGTGCATATTAAAATAACGTGTATAGCAACAGCCTTCTGCTGTAGGAAACTAATTCTTTTTCTCTGAGCTTAACTCAGCTATTTTGATAATTTGTGTAAGTAATCCTGTCATTTGGGAGAAAGAAAAAATGATTTCATTTTGAGTCAGTTAATTAGGAAATAAGATCTTTTGGGGATTTTGTGTATTTTCTGCAGGTTCGTGGGAAGTCAGCCTAAATCCTTCCCATTCCAGTTTTCTCCTCCTGCCCCCATCAGCTTGTATTACAATTCTGTAAACTGAAGATATGGTGCATTTATTCCCTTTAACGTGTTCATGGTCACCCCAAAAGCATTTTGTAAATGTGCTGCCCTGCTCTTGTTTATGTAGCAGCATTGAAAATCCCCTCATGCAGAAACAGTTCAGGAGCATCTTGGCTGGAACACACCAACTCAGGCTGTTCACATCTCAGAGGAAGAGCTCTGTGCCACATTACCCTGTGTGTCTGGTTCTTATTTGCATTACATTTTGAAAGAATCTTCCATTCAGCCAAGATAAAGTCCCCCTGGTGTGTGGGAGTGATGGAGGAGCTGCACAGATGGGCTCTTTAGTCACAATCACCAAGGGTACCAGTGTCCCTGGTTGGTCACTCACCACAGACTGGTGATAGCTGAGAGAGCAGGGGGAGTTCTGTACATGTTTCCTGGGGAAAAAAGGGGCAGTTGCAGGTCTGTGTTGGTAAAATGGATTTTGCCCTGTGTGTCATCAGACAGCATTTAGTGTCAGTCAGAGGACTGATGACCTCTGATTTATTAACTTTCTGGTTGGTGTCTGAGAGGGCAGTAACTGATTTCAATAGGCAAGTGTGAGACCCAGCAGTTCTGTCTCAGGCTGATTGTAGAGAAAAAAACCCACACTGGAATAAATCTGAGTTACAGTCAGGGGGTGACCATTTTTAGATACAAGTCTTGCAAATGCTTATGAATTTACAGCTAAGCATGGATAAAAACCGGAAGTATGTCTTTAATATTTGGCTGTGTTAATCACAAATGAGCAGCATAATCCTCTGTAGCACTTGAAATGGAATAGTGTACAGAAACTGGGAATTACCTTTGGAAACAGGAAAAAGAAAACCAAGAGAAGTATTTCCTTCAACATGTGAGATTGTCTGACTAAATGCAATAGTTATAAGTACTAAAGGAGATCCTTACATTCCTTAAAAAAAACGAAAATCACTGAATTTGGGGAACAATTAGTGAATTACATGACCTTCAGAAGACTCATCTTACTGCAAAGCTTGAGCATAAATGCTGGAACTTTGCATATTCCTATATTTAAACCATTCAGACTTGTCACCCCTGAAGTCAGTGGCACAATCTGTTGGTGTTGGGAGAGAAGGTCACCAGCCCTGAGGCGGCAGCTGAAGTGTCTGCAAAATCACAGATTCCTCACACCCAAGTGTGATTCTCTGCCTTGTAGGAAGGGGGAATGTTCATCATTTTCTCACACAAACTCAAGAGTATTTCTACCTTCTAGATTTTGGCATGACGAGAGATATCTACGAGACAGATTATTACCGGAAAGGAGGGAAGGGTTTGCTGCCTGTCCGCTGGATGTCCCCAGAATCGCTGAAAGATGGAGTCTTCACAACGCACTCCGACGTCTGGTAACAAAACAGGGGCTCTGGAAAACTGCTTTAACCTCCTCCTTTCTAGCCTCTCTTCTTGTTTTAGTAGACTTAACTGAGTGTACTGCTTTCCTCTTGTCCATTCACAGGTAACTAACTCTCTTGTTCCGTGAGTTCGTGTTTGAGCAAGAACTCATGAAGTTAAATTTTGCTCTCAGGGAGAGCAGAATTAAATGGATTTCTAAAACTGGAGGTGGCAGCATGTTTCCTGCTGTTAGTTGTAAAATCAGTTCTGCAGTGAAAAACATTACCCTCACCTGGAAGAGCAAGTTGTCATTTTTTTAAATTGTCCTCCTTCAAGAAAAGCATTAAAAGTTGCCAAGAATTTAGAAAGGTTCCTAGTGCTGACCTGCTTTTCCATCAAAACCTTCTGTGTAAATAACATCACTTTCCCTCAGATGGATTGTGTACACTCACAGGCTTTTTTGGGGAGTTCTCCCTTGTGCATATCCCTCTCCATTTGGAGCTTTGTTTGCTTGTTTTATATACTGCAAGATGCAGAAATAGGGTTTTCTTTCAAAGCACACTGCATGCTTGCTGTATCTGTGCAGTTATTAATAGAGGCGTGTACTTAGGAGAAGTAATCCCCTGGAACAATTTCTCCCACACCCCCCAACTTTTGGAGATAGGTAGGGAGGACTTGGCAGAAGATGGCTGTGTACTGGCAAAACCTCTCCTCTGTCTTTTATGGTTTCTCTGCCTTCCTAACAAGATGTTTTTACTGCTGATCTGTTACAGAATTGGCAGCTGATTGCCTCCAAATGTCTAGAAGTCAGTAGGAATGGTGTTTTAGAAGTAAACTGCATTTTCCTTGAGCAGCTTGAGGAGTTTGGAGTCAGTGGTCTGTAGATCACAACACCAGCTCTGAACAAAAAGTTCCTAAGAGGAATTAAAGTGAGAAAGCAAAGCACCAGAATGATGCTTAAATTTTATTTTACATATGGCTAGTAACTTACTTTTGAATCCAGTAACCCTCAGACTTGGAAGCAGATAAAAACAACCTCACTGAGTTGAAGGGAAGCCCTGTATCAGCCATTTATCTGATGGAACAGTGCAGGCATGCTTTTGGCAGTCCCCCCAGTAAAAGAATTTTGGGACTTGTAATGGCTTCACAAAGCAGACAGAAATTTGGACTATATCACTAGAAAATCCCCAGATGCAGAACTGACCAAGCCTGGAGTGAGGAGCTGGCAGAGCTGCCTGCTCTTACCACACAACAGGAATTTTCAGGTCCAGCCATTGCCTCTGAAGGGTTCTGGAGCAGCTCAGAATGAGCAATGGGGATGTCCCATGTGTGTTCCATATGTGCTTTCTTTTAGCCTGGGACTCTTTAGTGATGGTATTCTTTAAATATAACTCAAATTCCGAACAAAAAAAAAAACCCTAGGTGTGACACCAGATAAGGTGTCAGGTGTAAATTAGTGCTGTAGTTGTTGCAGGAAGTACGTGAGTGTTTCTCTAATAAGGAAGAAAGGAGGTTTAGATTGAATATTGGGAAGAATTTCTTCCCTGTGAGGCTGGTGAGGCCCTGGCACAGGGTGCCCAGAGAAGCTGTGGCTGCTCCATCTCTGGAAGTGTCCAAGGCCAGGCTGGACAGGGCTTGGAGCAACCTCTGGGATAGTAGGAGATGTCCCTGCTCATGGCAAGGAGTGGAACAAAATGGGCTTTAAGGTCCCTTCCAGCCCAAACCACCCTGGGATTCCACGATTGGGCATTTGTTGGTTGCTCAGTCCAAATCAGGATTGTGCAAACAGTATTGCAGTTCATCAGTGGGACAATCTGAGTGAATATCCTGGCCTGGAAAGTAGTTTACTGATTACAGGATTGGAAAGCTGAGGAGGAGGAGCAGTAAAATCTTGATAGATTTTTACTTGTAAGCATAGAGAGGAAAAAAATGGTTTTATGGAGAGGAGGCTCACAGTACTCGTGGGTATTTCAGAGAGTTTCTCTTTGGGATGGTTTGGCATCTTAATTGTTGGAAGTGATTTACTCTGAAATTTGGTTCACAGGGGTGTGCTTGTCTGGAGGCACAAAAAACCAGGCTCAACATGAGAAATTCACTGTTTGTTTAGAATATGTATCCACAGCTACAGAGAAATTTCAATCTAAATTCCAAATATAGTGGAACTTAAAATACTGTCTATTTACTTGATCTGCTTATGGCTAAAAGGATCATTCCTTCCCAGTGACTTTTACACCAGACACTATACATTAGAGGTCTCTTCATGCCAGGGAAAATTCCCTGAATCCTTTTATTGGTTCAGATTTGAAGTTGCTCATTGTAAACTATGGAGCTTGGCAGTTTTGAGAGCCATTTATTTGCATCAAACAGTAAACAAAAGGTTGAGATTGTTTCTCCTGCCTTTCTGGGCAGATATTATGACATGTAGTTTCATGTTCTTAGAGATCAGTTTTAGAAGCCAAGATGTCAAAAAGACAAAACTCTGTTGAGTGGTTGGAGTCCAGGATTTATAAGCTGTAAGGTGAAATGGCAACTGCAGGAAGGAAGAGTGTCTGGAGGTTTGAAGGGTGGAGCTTTATTTTAGCAACTCATTCTTTTATTGCTTTTCAGGCTGAAGAATGAGGTAATTAGACAGGCTGTTTTTGTTGTAGTTAGGGAAGGAGGACATTTTAAAATTAATGTAATACTGTTCACAGTGAGGGTGGATTTCTATAAATAAATCCTCAGCATCTTGCATTCTTTCAGAGCTGGTAGTTGCCTGGGAGGAGCAACCTGAGTTTATTTGTTAGGATAGTCTGACGAGTAGGTGTGCAAAACTTGTCCTCGTTATCCCTGCGGTGATCAAAGGAGCTTCAAAGGCACTCAAATGTTGAGTTGACCCCCTGTCCCTCCCTCCCCTAAAAGGAAAACAATTGCAAGGCAGTTTGTGGTTTCTGGCTCTGGATGCAAAACCAGTTTAGATCCCAGGGATAGCTGAAAGATAAAACCACTGGGCCATAACCAGCTCATGACACTGGACTCCTGTTTTCATAACATCCCCCCACTGGAACTGTGTGTTTTTCACTCAGCTTGACTCAGCATTTTACCACACAAGTCAGACAGCATCGAGATTTTCCTTCTTTGCCCAGCAGCTCTAAAAGCAGATGACTCTTCAGTGCAGGGCAGACAATTTGAGCTGTGTCTGCTCAATAATCTAATTTTAAATGGAGATATTTTTAGAAAGTGTCAATACTTACGTTCAAACTACCCAATTACATAACTATGCTTATCTTCCTTTGCCAGTAATCAATTCCTGTTATTAGACAAAACTGCTTTTTTTTTCACTTCTGCTCTCCTTTGTAGTTATCTGGAAGGAGCTGGAAGCTCTGTTTCAAGAACATAGTTACATGCATGTCACAGAGGGATAACTGAGTTTTTCTCACCTGAGCCCTTTTCTCACTAGAGCAGAGTGTTTGAGTCAACAGTCTCTGTCACTGCTGGCAAATGGAATTGTTTGGTAAAAGAAAGAAAATACCCATGGATACCTAGCACTCAACATCTTGTAAGAAACACACCCTTGTACAGGAGGCTGGGAGTGCTAAAAGTGTGCTGTTCCTGCAGGTCCTTCGGAGTGGTGCTGTGGGAGATCGCCACGCTGGCGGAGCAGCCGTACCAGGGCATGACCAACGAGCAGGTGCTGCGCTTCGTCATGGAAGGGGGGCTGCTGGAAAAGCCCGACAATTGTCCCGACATGCTGTAAGTGCCACCACTGCCCCGAGGGCACAGCCTGTGCCTCCTGACCCCCTGCAGGGCCTGCTCTGCCTTCTGCCACGGGAGGGGCTGGGAGAGAGTGACAGTCGGTCTCTGTCAATCCTGTGTTTTATGGTAGCGAGACATTCCAGAAAACAACTTTTGCTCAGAATCTCACCAGAATCTCTCCTCTAATAAGCAAACAAAATCCAAGCTTTTGTGTTACTAAATAAAATTAGGCTTAATAAAAATGTCATTTCATAAATGATGTTTGCTGCATCAGGAGGCTCTGTGCCTATATCATATCTCTTCTGCTTAAAGTAATTCTGTTGAGCATAAAGAGAGAAAGGAGCACGGGACAAGCTGAAATGTGTGTAAACACTGGAATTCAACTTTTTAGTTCAGCATACAGATAAATCAGTGTATCAGAAGCTGGGTTGGATCTGCTGTTTCAGTCACAGCACTTGTCCCATTGAGATAAACAAATCCCCCCTGCTAAAAGTTTCCTTCCCTGCAAGCACAGGGTGAGGTTGTCCACAGAAAAACCTCTCCCTGCCCCAGGATCGACCCAAAGCCCTGCAGCAGCAGAGGGTGTGCAGTGCAGCAGCTTCAGTTTTTAGCTTTACATTGCTGAAATACTTCTGCTGGCCTTTGTGTACAGCAGTTTCAGTTGTTCAGACTTTATTGCTTTGATATACTTCCCAAACTGACTTTTGGGAAGGAAATACTGCGTCTTGCAGTTATTGAAATTTGCTGGAGGCCCACAGAAGGGATACAATCACTTAAGGGCCTCAGCTGCTTGGGATTCTTAGGAAAATAGCTTTTTTGGCTGGAGGCTGGCTGTGGTTTCAGATGACATGCAGTGTTGTTTTGTTGTTTGAGGGGGGTGGGTGGTATATGCAGGGGGAGGTGTAGCTGCCATGTGATTCCTTGGTTTCACATTCCTTCCCTTTCGAGATGCTGTGGAGAATTCCTGGCAGTCGGGTTGACTGGACATTGTTTAACACGGTCAGAGCTGTGCAATGGGGGTGGGCACAAATGGCTTCAGCTCCCTGGGATCACAGGAGAAAGCACCTCTGCAGTGAGAACAAACTCACTGGGGAGAGTTCCAGCGTTCACTGGGGTGTGTGTGGTTTGAGCAGGGCTGGGAGGGGAGTCAGGCCAGAAGTTCTCTCTGCTGCAGCCCACCCAGTTCTCCTTCCTCCCCCTCCTCAGGGAATCTCCTCTGTTCCAGGGTTGTTGCTACTGGATGAATCCACTTTCAAGGTCCTGGGTTGTGAGCTGGGAGAACTTGGGTGAAGTCTGGCAGAGCAAATCTTTGCACTGGTGTGTAACAGCCAGGGCCTTTCTTGTGCTGCTCCTCATGAAGAAGCTGTTCTCACGTTGGTTCTGCCCAGCAGGATTCACAGTTCAGAGGTGCAGAATAAAAAAAAATCTGCCTTTGAATTGTGCTGCTTTGCTCTGTCAGAAAAAGGAATGAAGCTGAACTCAGACCTAAGGCACGTCCACATTAGTGGTGATTTTTTGTTTTGCTTTTTTTCAGTGATAAAGTTGAGTATAAAACATCTTGGCTTTATCCCAACTGTAAAAAGAAAAAAAAAAAAAAAAAAGTATGACCTTATTGTGACTTGCTTTTGCTCCCTTTCAGCTTGTTTTGTCTTTGTTTTAGTAGAGACACCCAAATCTGTTGAAATCCAAATAGGCAGTTGTAGGAATAACAGTAGGGAGCTCCAGGAGTAACCTTCACCTTTGTTCCCTGCACACGCACTTGGCAATCAAAAAACCTCCTGTGTTCCTGTGGTGCTTTTATTCTTTGCATGTTTTCACCTCTTTCCCTGCCCAGGGTGTTGTGACACTACTGTGCCACCCTCAGTGACCTCCCCACTGCTCCCAGTCCTCACCCACACACTGCTGGCAGGATCAGACCTGTCTGTAGGCAGAGGTCCTCCCCAGGGCCCAGTAACCTCCTTCTCAGCTGGGGACCTACAGGAAAATTAGGACATGGGCAGAAGAGTGTTTCTAACAGTGTCTAAGAGCCCTGAAATTGCACATGGATCTCACCCTGCATCCCAGCATGTTCCAGGCCACTGTTTTCTCCAGTGCTTTATGAAACCCTATGTAAACCAAGGGATCCTCTTTTTTCTGGAGATTGCTAAAAGATTCTGTTTGAAGGCAGGTTTCTTGGCGTGTCTGTGCTAGTGGGAGGTATTTTTTAGGCAGCACAAATTCTTGCTGATGAAGACTGGTCTGTGATACTTCAGTATTGACTCCTAATGTCAACTCAGGATGTCTCAAAAGCAAAGCCTGGCTGCAGAGAGGTCACTTGGGCTTGGTGCTGCCTGGAAGCAGGTGAGAAGGGGAGCTCTGTGCTCCTGTGTCTCATGAGGTAGCTACAAAAGCACAGGGATTTCGTTCTTTAAATTAGTTTGACTTGGAAGCAGCTGAAATTCTGGTCAGACCATCAGTGGACCTGTCTGTGGAGAGAGGGGAGTGTGCTGACAGAGAGAAACCTCCAGGACAGGTGGAAGAGGTAACTGCTGTGGGGAAGTGTAGATGAGAGCACAGAGAGGACTCTTGCTGTCACCAAATCTGCTATTTTTAGCCGTGTGGGTGATGTGATGTTGACACAGCCCTGCACCCTCCAGCCACAGGGCAGGAGCTCCTCTCAGGACCTTGAGTTCCCTCCCATGAACTCTGCAGGGTGCAGGCAGGCTGGGGCACTCTGTGTCTCCATCCCTTGTCACTGCCTGTGCTCCCCTGAGCCTGGCAGCAGTGGGTCAGTAGCTTTTAGGTGAAGCTGGAGAGGTTCTGTTCTACAGTGTGTGGCTGTGCAGGGCGAAGGATGCTTGGGCAAAGGTGGGGCATTTTACAGGGGGTTGTCCTGTGGCTGGGAGGTGGTGGATCCCTGTGAAAAGGGCAAAGCACAGAGAGGAGGGTATTTCTGGAGGCTCTTTACTCTTGTACAGGGTGAAACAAGCCTCGGTTGTGTTTATGCTACACCCTCTTGGCATAGCTCGCGTGGCTCTGCAGACAGAACCATGCAATAAGACAGATGGTTCAGTAAGACGGTGCCAGGAGAAGCTTTGCTGTTTTTCTCCTCTTCCTGTGCACTCAGTGATGTTTTTATGTCCTCCCATTGTTATGGCACTGCTCATCAGGTGACGGCTGCGTGGCACCGAGCTTTGGTACAGCTGAAGCTCTCAGACAGTGTGTTCCCATGGGCCTTTTAAAAGTTGTGGAGGCTGGAATTCCACTCTGTTTTTGAAGCAGGATTGCTTCCCCCACATGCATTGTAGACTATTTACGCAGTGCTGATTTCCCTTTGTTCCTGCTTAGAGCCCGGGGTCTGCTCTGCAGAGGCACTGGCAGCACACGGCACCAGCAGGGGAGAAGAGGTCCTTTTGCCTTTCCCCACCAAATCAAGTGTATTGCAAAGCACAAATAGAATGCAGGTTCTATAGGAACTTTCCACTTTCTGTTTGTTTTTTTTTATTGTCTTGGTGCAAAGCAGAACTCAGAACTCACAATTCACAACTCAGTTTCTGCTCAGTTCTTTGAGCAAAAGATGCACAGAGGGATGCTGGCTATTCCCCTAACCCATGGTGGTGCCTCCAGCTCCCTGGAGCTCAGTTGCCACCAGTCAGGAACGTACTTTATAAATCTGCTCAGGTTAAATTAACAGCCTGTAAATTTCTCCATTGTCCATTGGAAAGGTTTTTATTTTGTTTAAGATAATATAAACAAGGCCTGCGAACACAGAGTTAAAAAGGAGGGGAAAAAAAAATCCTTTTATGGGAACTCTGTAGGGTTTTTAAATCTGGAATGGCTTAAAAGAAACATCACATGTCCTTGTTTGTGCTGATGTCACATGCATTACTCCGCTGCTTGTGGTATCTCCTTAGCATTGCCCTTAGGCCTCGGGGCGCAGCGCCAGCGAATATCCAGAGTTCCTGGCTCCAGCCAAGCTTCTATTCAGGGACACAGCAGTCAGCTGGAAGGGAAACAGCAATGAAGTAACAGAAATGGATTTTATATATTTATGTCTCAAGCTTTCCTCACCGCTTGTGGGTGAGGGTACGGTGCAGTTTTATAGTCTGGCTTCGCTTTTGCTCTGAAAGGCTTTTCACAGGCTCGAAAACAAGCAGGACTCGGGCAGTGTTTACGTGTCTACGTGCGGTTACAATGCAGCATTGAGTACCCGGGGAGTTCTCCCAGCACAGACTGGTTTTGCCAGCTCCTGTTGGGTGTCACAAGGCCATTCTCAGGTGGCTGACGTTTGTTCACACGGAGCTGTGCCAGTGCAGCTCTGGCAGGGATAACTGGGCACTTCAGATGCACTTCAGTGAGGATTGCTTTGGGTTTGGTTGAAGCACTCAGCAGTGTTTGCAGCCCAAACACAGCCACTTGCCCTCTCTGCTGGTTCACTTCAGCTGAGAACACGGTGGAGGTACAACAGTATTTCCCAATTTCCCGAGTTTCTGGGCAGGGGCTTTCTTTGCTGGGGTTTGGTTTCAGGCCAGGGCTCCTGAACTCTCTCCAGACCCACCATGGGCTGCAGAGCCCAGGGTTCTCCAGCTCAGTGTCAGTCCTGTTGGAAGGATTGTTCTAGAGCAAAGAAATTACTCTAGGAGGAACTTAGGTTCTATACAAAAAGAGAGTGATTTTTTTCTAGATTTTTTTTTGTCTATTTAATTTAAAAATACAATCTTCCCGCACTGATGCATGAGATCTGGTAAACTGAGGGCACAAGGCAGTGAGAGCTAATGAAAGATGAAATAGAATTGCTTGTTTGAGCTCTTAAAATCTGTGGAAGTTGGAAATATGGTGGTGTTGTTCTCTAGAATTGAAGCTAAAAGTTTAGGTGACCTGGGTTAAGGGGAAGGCTGGCAGAGGTGAGGAAATAAACCCCAGCAAGCCAAGGGGGTCTGACTGGAGTTGCAGGTCCCAGTGCTGGCAGGTGAGTCAGAGACATGCATTACCTTAACTGAGAGATCTTTCTTGGCTTTATTTTATTTTTAGATCCATTCTTATTCTAGCACAGAGTAGTAGTTTTGGCCAGCAGTGACTTCCTCCACACAGCGTGTTCTCTGAACACTGTGTACACAGAGGATTGGCTCGAAGAATTAATGCTAATCTTCCTTTTCTTATTTAAATTTGTCCTATTACTGTGCTGTGTTAACAGAAGACATCCCTATTCCACCTTCACAGACGGTGAAATCCTTTCTTGTGTTATGTTTAAAGCTCAGGGCGATCTCCTGGGAATATCCAATTTTGCTGTGTCATGAAAATGCTGTTTTCATTATGTCTCTATTACTGTTTCATTTTGTGGTTTTGTTTTGCCAGCATGGGACATTGTACAGATCTAATCATGGATGTGCTTAAACAGATGATCTCACACTCTGTAAAATATTAATGCATCCCTGGCCGTAAATGAAAACAAGCTAATTTTAAAATAAAAAGATTAGAGAATGAGAATGGCAAATGTCCGCTGAGGATTACAATTAATTTTAATATAATTTTCTTCTTTCAGGGGAAAAAGGCAGAGCTTTACCTTGCGTGCGTTTCCTATTTTAATTTTTTTCCAAGTCAGTATTGATGGGGTGGGATGAGTTGCTTGAAAAAGATACTCCAAGAGTGTCTACAATCACGTAACTTACGGCTGACTAAGCACAGGGTAATTTAGAGGAAAAAAGAGAACTACCAAGTCAGAATAAAAGTATGAAATGGTTCTGGATGTCAGATACCTACCCATGAGACATGAGGTGTGGGCAGATGTGTGGGAGGGAGCGGAAGAGGTGGGATAGGAGGTATGGGAGTGAATGGGTGATGAGAAGGAGGGTGGAAATGTGACACAGAGATTCACAGCATATTGTGAGTTGGAGGGGATCCACCAGGATCAAGCCCAACTCTTGAGTAAGTGGCCAGTTATGGGTACTGAACCCACAGCCCTGGGGATCTCAGCCTGTGAAAGTTCTGTCACTTTGGCTTCCCTCAGAATGGAATGATTGTCTCAAATGCGTGGTCTGACCCAGCCATGGCTCTGAAACACCTCAGTAAACGTTTCTCCTTTGTGTTCCCTGCCCAGGTTTGAACTGATGCGCATGTGCTGGCAGTACAACCCCAAAATGAGACCCTCCTTCCTGGAGATCATCGGTAGCATCAAAGACGAGCTGGACCCAGCCTTCAAAGAGGTCTCCTTCTTCTACAGTGAAGAGAACAAGCCTCCGGACACAGAGGAGCTTGACCTGGAGACTGAAAACATGGAGAGCATTCCTTTAGACCCCTCCTCCACCCTGCAACCCACTGACAAGCACTCAGGACACAAGGCCGAGAACGGCCCCGGCGTGGTGGTGCTGCGGGCCAGCTTCGAGGAGCGCCAGCCGTACGCGCACATGAACGGGGGCCGCAAGAACGAGAGGGCGCTGCCGCTGCCGCAGTCCTCGGCCTGCTGATCCTCGCAGCAGGAACAAAACACACAGACACAGGCATTGGGGGAAGAAAGAAAGAAAATCACAATATATTCAAAAAAAAGCCTACTGTACCTCAGTGGATCTTCAGAACTGCCATAGCTGCACTTGGGAGAACCCTTTTTTTTTTTTCAGTAAACAAGTTACCGTCTTTTCTTTCTTTTTTTTTTTTTTTTTTTTTTTTTTTCGATATGCAAGCAGATGTTCGTTTCAGTCAAGGACTCCAGTCATGGGGCACACAGTTGGCCTTTTAAAACTCTTAATGTTAACACTTAATAGCAACAGAAAACTTGAGATCTGATGTCTCTCTCTCTCTCCTCTCTCCTCTCTCTTCTTTCTCTTTCTTTCTGTCTCTTTTTGCTTCATAATGGGAAAACATATCTGCGTGCAAGTTCAACCGTACAGCACTTTTATCAGATCAAAGATATCGCAGGCCAGGTGGTTCCCAGTACCCCTGCAAGCACCTGCCTAACACTGTAGGTCTTTATAAAAAAAACCACAAACAAAAAAACACAAACAAAAAAAAAATACCACACACAAAAAAACCCCTAAACTAAAAAAAGACTGGATTTTTAATGTTGCTCTTTAATCTTTTTAGGAACATGTAAAAGAATAAAAAAGGGCCATCATTCGTCCAAGGCTGTTACCATTTTCAACGCTGCCAAATTTTGCCAAAAAAAGAAAAAAAAAGAAAAAAAAAAGAAAAAAAAAAAAGAGAACTCTTTGTTTTTTGTTTTCGTTTGGTTTTTTTTGTTTATTTTTTTAATGTAGTCATGGAAGGAGCACAGTAATCAACTGCTCTGTTCAAAACAGATCCTGACCAATATGTCTATTCAGTCATGCACTGGTATTTAAAAAAAAAAATTAAAAAGTCAAATTGTCTAGATATTTTTTCAAAACTGGACAAAATGTGATTTTTTTTTTTTTTCTTGTGATGGAGAAGATAAAAGGGATGGGGTAAAGAACCAGCCCTCCCTCCACCCCTGTCCCCATCCCAGTGAATTCTGGACAAAACTGGCAGTGGTGAGCTAAACAAACACATGCATTTCGTACAAAAAAAGTCAACTGCCCGCCAAAAATGAGTTACGAGAAAGCAGAGAATAAGCGGCCGAGATCTCCATCGTTGCAGCCTGCCTTCCTTCACAGGCTTGCAAGGAAAAAACACCTAGAAACATAAATTGGAGAAGACAAAAAAATCGCAGTAACCGGATTCAAGTATATGATGCTTTGTTGACCTTTTCTCTTTATTATTAAGACTTCTTGAAGGGTCTTGCAGTTCTATGTTAGACCATGGATCATTTGCATACACATTGTCTTTTGTGTCACTTTTATAACTTTCTTACGGTTCAGATACTCATCTATATGTCTGTACAGAAAAAAGCTGCTATTTTTTTTGTTCTTTATCTTTGTGGATTTAATCTATGAAAACCTTCAGGTCTGCCCTCCTTTCCCTTCCCTTCCACTTCAACAAATTTTCTTATGCTTTGTACTATAGTGTGTAACTTTTACTTCCTCCTTCCCAGTAACTGATACCTTTCATATGATTTGCCATGAACTGTTTAATGCCTTTTTATAAATACATTTCCTCCTTTTTTTTTTCTTTATTTTTTTTTCCTTTTTCTTCCTTCCCATTAGTTGTTTTACAACATCTTGGCTGTGTGGGCTACAGGGCTTTGGAGGGGGACAAGGAGAGAGAAGGGACACCCTGCACGGGAACACTCTGGCAGTGCTGTGGTGTGGTTGTTTTTAAGCCCCACTTTTCCTTCCTTCCCACTAACCTCTGCCCAGACAGCAGGCGAGTCTCTTACAGTGCAAGGCGTGATACAAACTCAGGTCAGAAACAAAAGGTTAACTATTTAGTACATTCTTGTTCAGTGTTTATATTCATTGTTGTACAAGGGTCCTTTACCCCTCTTGCCCTCCCCGCTTGTTTCTGGTCGTGGCACAAATCCACCCGCCCATCCCCACACAGACACACACACACACACACATGTATTCTTTTTTAATTATTAGTTAGGTACAACAGCAAACACCAGGCTTTTGGGTCACTGATCCTTAAAAAGATTCTTTCAACCCTTCCACCCTGTGAACAAGAGCTGTGCCAGGTGCAGTTGGCAATGCCAGGCATTCCTAGGGTGGCCATCGATCACCTGGCTCCAGCCAACCCCAGCTCTTCACCTTCCTGGAGGGGAAGCCCTCGTGGAGGGAAGCCCTCGTGGATGGGAAGCCCTCGTGGATGGGAAGCCCTCGTGGAGGCCACCTGGGCTGCACTTCCCAGCCCTGGTGAAGAAAACCACCCCCAGCCCAAGGGAAGCCCCCGCGCCGTTCCCGTGGGGCCGGTGGGAAGCTCGGAGCTGGGGCCGGCAGCTTGGCTGGCAAACAGTGAAGTGTTGGCAGCTATGGAAACCTGTACAAGTCCAAGCTTGTGGCTTAAATCACAGACCAAACCTCAGAACAAAAGAAGACGAGTGAGCTTGTTGAGTTGCAGAAGCCTTGGTGAGAGGGGAAGGAGGGGCCGTCAGGAAGCCGACGCCCAAGGAGTCGTACCAGTTGCTCATCTTACCTTAGTTCCAGTCTAGGCCTTTGTTTAGCACTGATCCAACCAAACGATGGCAGGAAGAGGTGGTTCTGGGATGGAAATGTTCAAATCTTTTGAGTAAGAACAATGAATTAAAATATACTGATTGCTAGTTTTGACTGGAGATTTTTAAAAGTTTGTAGTGCTTTTTGCTTGTGTAGTTTAGGTCCCATTATCTTCTCTTGCCTCTGTCCCATAGTTATTTTTCCCTTTTGAAAATGAAAAAGACAAAAAAGTTAATTAAGAAGGTATTCTATGTAGGATTTTTTATTTATTTTTGTGATATCAGTTTAAATCACTGTAGAGATGCCCCATAATGAATTTAAATACTGAGATAAGGGTTTTAGAGTATGACAGGGGGACAGTTTTTGATTTTTTTTTTCAAACATTTATCTACCTCACTCTTATTTTTTTATATGTGTGTATATAAAAAAAATACATCTCACATCTCTCAGCAGCCAATAAATGCCGTTGATACTGGTAACCTCTCACTCCATATACCACATGCTCTAGATTCTGGAGGGGAACAGTCACTGCCTGTCACAGAGGATCACCTCAGAATATTTGCCTCACTTCCAAGGGGTTTCTCCAATTTTTAAAAATTTGTCGTTGTGAGGAGAAATCCAAGAGTTGTCTGACTTAGGGTGACCGTTCTTTAAGGAAACACAGGGGCTTTTTAATGTGCTGTCACAGCAGCCCTTGGGTCAGCAGCAAAATGCTGCGTGGTTGGATGAGTGGAAATGCAGCTGACCCAATATGGGAACCTCAAATTGTGAGTATTTCCTGAAATCTGTTACATAAATCAAGTGTTTACAATGTTTGAAGGTCCAGAAGAAATACTAAAGGGAATGGTCTTTCTGTTTGTCCTGTAGAATGGACTAAGTCATTCCTGCCAGTTCTTGCTCAGATGTCACAAGCATCAAAAAGATACTTGGCTGAATCAGAACCCAAAAATAAATTGGCTCATATGTGATGGCATTGCTTTCTTGACTAAAACTTGTCACAGGCTGCCTGATGATAATACTACATCAAATTTACAGCTTTGGTCTTTGCTGCTTCTGTTTGATGAGAGCACTGATGTTTTTTTCAAAACTAACATTGAATTAATTTCTTTTAATGTGCCAGTAAAAAGTCAGTTCCCTTTTCTTCCCCTGTTTATATGCATTATAACTGTGGATTCTGATGGACCAGCCATCAAATTTTAACTGCCCTCTGACAGCGTGTAACTGGTTTACAAGCACACAGGACTAACACGAGCTTGCCATCAACTTGCTGTATAATGTTTCCTTTTTTCCAGCTCTGGCAGCTGTTCGTGCAGGTGTTGGTTGTGGTATCTGAGTAATGTGGTGCTTGGCTACTTGGAGTTGTACCCGGCCTCTTGGATACACAGTGCTGTGGTTAATTACTGCAGTTTGTCTTTGGAGGGAGCATTTCTCCCTAGTCCTGAGAAACCAGCAAAATTGGAAGTTTTTACTACATTGGTTTGGTTTTCCATGTTTGATGATTGTTCTAGTGACCTTTGAGTGCAGTGGCTGTTCCCCTCCCTTGCACATATTGATTACCACAACTGGAGATCCTCAGATCTTTCAGCTGGCTAGGAGGGTTTTGTTAAAACTGTCCGAGTTACTGGTTTGTAGAATTGTACATAGGTGGTTTTACAATGCATTAGGAAGAAACACTAATGACGTAGCATCACGAGAAGCATTTCAAAAAGCACTTCCGTAGAAGACGGCCACGAGGCCTCGCGTCCGTGTGCGTGATGGCAGTCAGCTCTCCTGGACCAAACCACCTTCATGATACCATTGCATTCTGTGTTTGCAATTCAAGCTTAATTCCTTTTTTGTTCTGTTTGTTTCCATAGCTTTTTTTTGTTGTTGTTGTGTTTTGTGCATTTTGAATAGCTTTATTCACATGGGTTTTTCATGCAGACTTCCCTTGGACAGTAAATCGAGTTGTTTGTGCATGTGAACAACTGAGAATTAATGTTGGCTTGATAGAGTCATAATATGGTTTGTAATGTTGTTCTTCCCTGAGACCACTGGCTTGTCTGGTATGGAAAATTTATTTAGAACTTCAGCTATGTTTGAATAAAGTTAAAGTAATCCAGTTTGTTTATAAATTGAACACAAAAGCCCACCCAGCACTGAAAAAACCAGCATTTTGGCGGATGGCACCGAGATGTTTCGCTGCAGTGGGATAACGAGCTGGCGTCACCGAGGGGAGCAGGCTGCTGGGACTGCAGGGCTCTCCTGCCTGGCACTGCAGAGTGCCCGTGGCACAGGAGGTGGTTTGGTTGCAGGGATCACAGCCGTGGCACTAAATCCAGGTGCTCCTCGGGGGGATGATGAACCAGAGGCGGCAGCCGAGCACGGTGCAAGGTGTGGAGCCACCCTGTGTGATGCCCCTGCTCCTCCCAGCTGGTGCCAAGTGGTTCCAGGTGTGGCTGCACTGATGCTCCTCTTGGTCTCTTAAAACAAAGGAAAGAAAGCCCAGTTTGCCCAGGAGGAGTGGTGACCAGAGGGAGCTGCTGTCAGGCCCTCTGGGAACTGCTGAGGGGTGTTGGGTTCAATCCGAGTCTAAGTGAACAACACTCCTGCTGTTGGTGTAACTCCATACATATATATCTATATATACATATATATATCTGCATATGTATATCTATAATATAGATATATATATATTTAAACCCTTTTCATTCCATTAGTACAAGTAACACTTGTTTCCTGTTACTCTTATTTTGTTTGTCAACCGTGTATTCAATCACTGGGCTGAACAACAGTGGAGGAAGGTGCAAGGGATCCACTCCTTACTAACCAGTGATAAAGCCAGATATTGCAACTTAAACCCATGAGTAGATGTGCAGACAAGGATTGAAGAATGATGTGTAGAAACACCACAAGTGGCCAGGGGTGCTGAAGATACAGAACTCAAGTAGACAGGAGGGCTTCGAAGGACACCTTGGTTCAGAAGTGGCTGCTCAGAGGTGCTGAACAGCCTCTGGTGTGGAGCAGCCGGGTCAGTCAGCCTGGAGGAGTTTGTGGGGAGACACCCGAAAACACAGGACGCAGCAGTGGGAATTTACAAAGACATAGGGCTTGGCAGAAGTTTGAGGCAGTATCCTGAGCCTAATCTGGGACAGCATCAGTGCTCAGGTGTCACAATTCTGATGGTTGGTACTTGTAAATGAACCTCTGGACTTGGCAGCTGGAGCAGTAAATTCCTGACCAGGAGCTTGGTCATCAGCCTGTATGGATCAGTCTCACCTGCAGTCGGCCTGCTTTGCAAGTACCTTAGGACTTCACTAGTTTGTGTGTGTGCAAATGCGTGTGTGTGCTCATATATATTTTTTTGGGTATGCGTTCCGTTGATTAGTAACCATTAATTAGCATTTTCAATAGGGCTTTAAGTCCAGTAGATTACGGGTAGTCAGTTGACGAAGATCTGGTTTACAAGAACTAATTACATGTTTCATTGCATTTTTGTAAGTACATAGAATAATTTTATAAAATGTTTGTAGTTTATAAATGCCTAAAATATAATTTAAGGGCACTTTTCTGTGTGTGGGTGTGTCTGTCTGTGATCAGTTTTTCCATGGTACCAGTTACTAGTTAGCTTTACAATATGCCAAAAAAGGAATTGCTGACTTGTCCAATTCATGGCTTGTCCCTCTCCCCTGTCCCGCCCAAGCTTTGTGACCCAGTATACAGCGAGTGAGTAAAGGAATTGGGAAAATGTTCTGTATCTTCAGTATCCTGGTCTTCCAGAGCCCTCTGGTTGGGGTGGGATCATCTTACCTGGTCATTTCACTTTGCTGTCTAGGGCAGTTACCTTCATGGATGACAGGAACCTCACTGGTGGGGGAAACAGAGCAGGGTTTGCTGCTCCCCAGGCTCGTGGGGGGCCTCCTGCTTTGAAGGATGTGACTGCACAAGGGAAAGAGGGAAGGTGGTTTTGGTAATTGCCATTGAAGAACTCTGTGCAAATTTCTTATCACTTTAAATGCTTGTGTGCAGCCTCTAAAGCTGTTGAGCACCATTGGAAGCTTTGTTGAAATGAGCAAGGCAGGGTCCCTATTTACTGTTATTTAAAAATCTTGAAGATCCAACCTCTCTGCTGTGGACAGGGACACCTTTCACTTCTTCTGTTTTCTGAACCAGTGAGGTTTGAGATGAAAGGATTGGCCAGAGTTTGTCTACCTCTGGGACAAAAAACTAGAAAGTGCTAAGGAATGGATGCAGTTGCAAATACATTTTCCAATTTTTCTTGTTTAAATTTTTTTAAGAGAAAATTAAACAATAACATGGCCAATTTATTACATAAAAAGACTTGCTGTGTATAAATTATTCCTAAAGAAATTCCTGTGTTTATATTAAAATGAATCAGTAGATAAAAAAAATTTCAAAATGTTTTTGTATATTCTGTTGTAAGAATTTATTCCTGTTATTGCGATATACTCGGGATTCTTTACATTATGAAAAGAAGAAACTTTGTCTATTTTGAATGGCTGAAGCTAAGGCTCCTTTAGTTTCTCTTACTCTGCTTTTTTCTAGTAGTTTCAGTACTACATGATTTAAGTTAAATAAAAGAATTCTGTATGCATTTGCTTGTTTCTGATTTTGTTGCTCCTTATGCAAAGCAAGTACAGGTTAGAAAACTCAGAGTAAAGCTGCTCTGATTTTCCTCTGCCCTTTCTGGCTGCTTCTAATTGAGCTACTCTTAATAGGAGTCAGTACTGCCATTGTTTGGTTGAAATCAAAAGCATTTTCATCGAGAGACACTGAGCTTTTGGCTCCTTTGTGGCTGAGATTTGAGCAGTTCTGCACGAGGCGGTTCCTGTGGATAAGGTGAGCATTGTTAGTTATTCATTTACCTGCAGAGCAGTCCCCATGTGAGGCATTCAGCCAGCCAGCACCTGGTTTTCAGCTTTCTGTACCACTGGAAAAGCCAGTAGCAGCATTATCTTGGCGTTTCCAGTTCCTCAGACTCTTGGCATCAACACGTTGACTAAAACAAGGCTCAGTGGTGGCCCCAAAGCCCCAGCAGCTGCCTGTGCTGTTGTGTTTGTCTCTTGTCCTTTTTACTGATGGTGCTTGAGGAACAGGCTTTTGTTTCCCTCAGGAAATCCCAGGTGTTCAGATTAAGCTGCTGCTGTGCTGTTCCACTAACTGATTCCATCTTGTCCTTGTGTCCTGGCAGCAGGATTTCAGAGGAGAGTGTGGACATTCCCTGTGTGACCCCCTGTGGTACCAGCCCTTCTGTGTGGAGCTGTTTGAGATGTGGAGGAGTCTGGTCCCATGTTTGACAGTTTGGGATCTCCTTGGGTGCCTGTTCTGTAGGTAACCTCAGGTGCCCTAACTCTCCCCACAGCACAGTGCTTCAGGATTGCCTCTCTTGGGACAGGTTAGCTTTTGGATTTGCCTTTGGGTTGTGCTCTGTGGAAGGACTGGGGTGTTTTCCCTTGGGACAGGCACTGAAGAATTTGGGGAAAGTGGCAGGTTTGGGTTGAAACTCAAGGTACAAAGAGCATTAGAGATCCTGCTGGTTTTGTTTTCTCTGAAGTCCCTCTGAGTCAGAGCCCATTGCTGATGTGGAAAGCAGCATCTACAGCAGGTCAGTGAGAGAGAATTGTAGAACTTCACACACCAGAATCCCCAAGTGTGTTTTGGTTTCTCCCATACCCACATATTTTGTGGGCTGAACTCTGGACTCGGAAGGGCTGAGGGGGATCTCTGTTACCTCCATCTCGTGCTGAGTCCTTATAGCTGTGAGCATCCATCTGGGGTCAGCAAGTCTTTTCTGATGTCTTTCTAACCAACAGAACCAGGATTCAGCATCTAAAATGTTTTCAATCCACTTTCACACTTTCTGAAATCTGAACAACTTTATTGTTTGCAATATGAGCCGCCAATCATTTGGGTTTTTTCCCCCTCAATCCTTTTCTAAGAGATGCAAACGGTTGGGTTTTGCAAGGAAATTACACTGAAAATAACATGGGCTATAAAATCCTTTGTGTGTGGGTTTTAAATAATCTTTAGATCTGCTTCATTTAAGAGGTAAGGAATTACATTCTAAGAAATCATCATTTTCCCCCTGTATGATCTGTCTCTCTTTGTTCCCCACACTGTTCTAACATTGCTAAGATAATGGTCTGTAATGCTTTTCCTAGAAATTCTGCTGTTACCGACTCAGATAATGGAGGGACGTGGATGAAAGCAGCTCTTCCATTGCCATAATACAGAGAAGTGTAGTAGGTGTAATCACAGATGTACCTGCAATATTAAGAACAAAACAAAACCAGAAACCTGAATTAAGGCTCAGTAAACCTTGATTAAATTAAAATATTCTAAGTAGCCAAACCAGATCTGGTTTATGAAATTATTAAGAACATATTTGCTTAGTGAATAAAGGAAATGCTAAAATAAACCAAGTTTGAGAAACAAATGTTGCTTATCTGATGGTTTGGTTTCTCAGACACCCACCCACAAAGAACTTTAAATAAAATAAAAAAAATAATCACAAGACAGGCATTCTTGTGGGGTGGGAAAGGTTACACACCCTGCTGGAAATTACAACCATGTAACACAGTTTTTGTCTAAGTCATAAAATCTCCCTGTCTGAAGGAATTTTTCTTATCATTCCACCTTTTAAAATTCAGGTGCAAATCTTGAATTTAAGGGCCAATATTAGCTGATTTTTATTTAAAATAAAAATGAAAATTACTGGTTTGTTTTCCTTTCCAGTGAAGACTAGCATAGTAGAAAATTGCTTCAATGCTACTGGAACACATAATGAGATCACAGGCCTGGTTCTAACAGTACCTGTAATTGCTGCTCTCCAGTATATCTATTTACATTTTGTATCCCTCCCAGCTGAGAAAAATAGATTAAAATCTGCTACTAGTCAGTATTGCTTTCAGACTCTCCTAATAGCTGAGGTTTACTGGAGTTGCTCATCACGGGGCGTGCTATGTTGGAACTTGTTTCTTTTGGAATTTACAAATCTATGGAAAAATATCTACTGGCTGTAGTTTTTCATGAAGGCTGCTTTACATAAAATTTAAATCCATCCCAATTTCGTTGTTGTGCCCCTCTGAAGACTTTGCTTCAGAGTGATTTGTGTTGAGAAGATGCCATGGCAAAGATTCCCCAAGGTGAAACAAGCTGAGTTGTTTCTGTGAGCCCCTGACAGGTGGCATTTACCTTCCTGCATCTCTGGAAAGGATGATATCAATCCCTTCCACTGAGATGTTTTTCCAGAGAGCCTTCATATTAATTGCAGATTCAATCTTTTCTGGGCCATCTAGCACGCAGCAGGCACCTTCTGGGTGAAAACCACAAGCATCCCTCTCCTGGTAGCCTTTGTTCTTCCCACACTGCTCCAGGATGATGAGCGCTGTGGCGGATGGAGCCAGCCCAACGTGAACTGTAAGCTGGTTTTTCCCACCAGAGTGAATAACAGGAAATTAAAAATGAGACCTGTTTTTTTTTAAAAAAAACACGTGATGCAAAAGTGCCAAGCGTTATGTGAATTGCTGGCTTCAAGGTGGGGAGTCTTGCTCATGTCTAAAGAAAACTTTGATAAGGGATTATAAATGAGAACCAAGTAAGGCTGGAGTTTTTTGTTGTGTCTAGTCAGGACTGCAGAGCTGCAGTACCTTTTTTGCAGTTTATGGTAGATGTTTTCCTTTCCTTTGTTCAGCATCAGTTATGCTGTTTAACTGGCATAGGGTTAAACCAGCCTGCTAATTAATGTGTGCTCGGAATTTCAGCTTGGAACCTTGATCACAGTATCATTAGTCACTTTCCAGAGTTGTTTGATGTTTTGCAATAACTCTCTTGGAGATTTTTTCATTGTTTTCAGGGAAGGGGAGGAAATTGTGTAACTTCATCATTACCCACCAGTGGCTGAAGAGTTGTCCATATCTTGCAGATTTGCTCCTTTGCTTTTTGGTAAACCACTGGTAGCTGCATGATCCTGAGATTGATGTTTTCACCAAGGCCTCTCTTGGACAGCTCCTGTGTTTACAAAAAAGCCACTGAGGACTTGAAGGAGCACTAGGTTTCTGATTCTGATAAAGAAACTGAGCTGATTGAACTGAGAAAACACGTTAAAGAGCAACATCTTAGCCCATGGTTCCTGAACATTGGTCTGCAATGAGATTTGTTTTGTGGTTGCTCCCTCTCTTTTAACTGGAAGAGGCTAAAATGTGTTAAACAGTTTGCTAATGTCACGTCTGTCCGTGTGGAGCCATTGTTGTGTTTTCCAAGGAGATGCTCAGTCTCCAGTGGGTGGGAGGGGTTATTGCTTTGGGACTGGTCCCTGGGGAGCCATGAGACAGCATCTCTCAGAAAAGCTCCACCCTTGAAAGCATCTAAATAGGCTTTGCTGTAGGTAAGAGCTGTTTCTCTGAAAGATCTGGTAGAAAAACTGCACTACCAAGAGACAAAAACAAGGAGAATTCACCTTAAGCGTGACTTTTTCACTGCAGGGGCACAAGATCTGCTGGCTTGACCAGGTTCAGGTAAGCTTTGCTGAAGGTCACTGTTAATGTGAGGAAGTCACATTTAGAATGAGTTTAATTAATTTTTTGGTCCAGAATGTTTCTCTAGTAAAAGGAAATGTCACTGAGATGTTACTCCTGTGTTAATTATGTACAGTTGAATTTCCACACAGGACCAATTTTCCCAAAGAAAAGATTATGCCCAGAATTGAGGTGAATAGAACAAAGCAGCAGGTTGGGCAGGTGGTTGGAAGATGGTCTGGAGAATAAATGTCACATGGAGATGACTTGAAATGATTTTGTCAGTGGAAGAGGGATAACAAACAAGGCATAGGCCCCAGCAGAAGATAAGCAGCTGCAGTGGCAGGATGCAGAAGGAATTGTCTGAGGTGGAAAGCTTTGTCCCAGAAAAGTGGAATGATGGTTGAAAATCCCTGTTCCATTTCAGTAAACCACTACCAAAGGATGGCACAGGTTAAGTTTTTAAGGGGACACAGGCAAAAGTGGAGATGTCTGATTAGCCCAAGAGACCTGTAACTGTAATCAGTGTCATTGTATTCTCGGATTTTTGTTTCTCACTCAGGATACCCATGTGGACGAGGCCCACAGTTCTGGGAAATTTGCCCTTCAACACTCACTTCCTATATAAACTGTTCCAATTTTCTTGTCAGCGGAAGCATTGATTAGCTGTGCTCAATAAACTATTTGACACAAGCAAGGAAACAATGCCTGCAGGGAAGTAAACACATTTGGAGAACAGTGCCAGCCTTTTTTTCCTGTAGGCACTGACAGTCTTTGAGAGCCCATTGCATCATCCTGCTGAAGAATGCTGTACTGTGCCTGAGCCTCCACACAAGAAAACCCCAGATGGTTCACAATTAGCTTTTTTTTTTTCCCCCAAAGCATTTTTAATTTTTACATTTAATGAGATGCTTTCTTTTAAACTCTAAGGCTTAAAGGACTCAACTGCCCCTAACTTTGGTGCAGAACGTGGATACCCAAAGCCAGCTGTAATGCTGTTCTCCTCTCGTGCTCTCTGGGCTGAGACATTCTGCTGTCACCAGTGGCAGAAACACACAGAAGTACTTTTGTGCAGGGCCAAACTCAAGCTGGCCAATAGCAAATGGCTGAGAATTTGTGTCAAAGGAAGATGGTTCTCCATGTCCTGAGCAATTTCAGCGTGTTGTCAATAATGTGTTTTACTGTGTTGTCTAACAATCCCAGCCATGGGCTTACATTCATTAGACCAGATGTTGTGTAAACATGGAACAAAACAAAAAAAGGTTGTTCCTTGTCTCAGCCTTAACCAGAACCAATTTTGCATTTAAGGTGGGAGACTGAAGGTGGTTAGAGGAGGGTAACTGCACCTGGAAACTAGAGCTCACACTGGTGAGTGAAGTCAGTAAACAAGTGCCTGTCTTTTGTAGTTGAAACAGGAAAGGAAATTTCAAAGGAGGAGAAAAGTTTTGGAGGACTGTTTTGTGGGAAAAGTAGCTCAAAAGAAAACATGAAGATTCTTTTTCTGGGAAGTTCTAGAAGGGAGAAGAAATCCAGCATTATCAGCTGCTGACCTTGAGGTATTGTGAGTTGTGGTCATAGTTCTGGTCCACTGGTGTTCTGGTCCAAAGAGAAGTGATTTGCACAGCACTGTGCTCAGGTTGGTGCTCAGCGTTGGAAATTGCTTGAACTTCTAGAAAACCCTGGAAAACATCACTGATTTTGTCTGAGTTCTCACTGATTTGGGTCGCTGGGAAGGTGGTTGCGTGTGTTAATCTTGTGAACTGCTTGTGTTGGTGCAGAAAGGAAACCAGAAGGTTTCAGTTGCCCCAGCCACACTGCAAGTACATTGCAAACAAAGGTGTTTTTGTGTGGCTGGTTAGTGGGGGTTTGTTTATGTGTTTGGTTTGGGTTTTTGGTTGTTTTGAGTTGTTGGGTTTTTCCTAATCCTGTAGATAACCTTCTTAAAACTTCAGGGACGTAAGAAACAGAAATGAAGGCACTAAATAGCAATGTCTTAGTTTCACAGATGATGAAACTAAAGCAGAGAGGGAGAGAGACAGATTAAATGACAGATTTCCAAAGACCACATGGTCAGTGGCAGGATGAAAAACTGCACTGGGAGATCTGATCCTCATCTCCCGATAGCAGACATAGTTCCCAGAAGCAGTTGGAAATGTGACCTGTTCTTTGCACTAACAGTTTAATTACTATGAATGTTGTCACTCAACTTACATTTGTGCCCTGTTAACTGGGGACTTTGACCTTGATGGTGGAGTGCTCTGATAGGTCATTTGGGTGCCAAGCTGCAGACAGGACTTTCTGGAGGAGACACAGCAGCAGGGTTGGATCAAGGGTTATTAGGTGGAACCATCAATCTGCAGCATGGAATAAATAAATCAGGGGATCTGGGATTCTGAAGGTCCCATGTGGTGCTGCAGCACTAAGGCATCTTGATAACTCAGTGTCAGCAAATGCAGAGTAAATACCTGGTGGTGTTTTCCTTCAGTGAGAATGTCCTGCACTTCCAGAGTTAAAAGTGTTGCTGGCAGAGCTTTTGTGCATATTTTATGAGGCTATTTCAGGTGAATGAAGTTATGAGAACCATGAAAAACTTAGTGAGACAGGTTTCTAAAAGATAAGCTGTCTTCCTAGTGCTAGACAACCATGCTGGGCCAGGTGATGGTGTGTGTAAGAGCTCTGAAGTTTTTCTCCAGGACCTTGAATTGACAGATTTGTCTGTGCTTTTGGGTTCATTTGATCTCCTTTTCCCTGAACACTTGAGGGGTACCTGCTGAGGAACAAAAACTGCATGGATGAAGAATGCAATGCTGATGAATGCCTGGTGTGAGTCTTGTGCTGTGATGAGAACTTGGGTCCATGCAAAAACAATGGGGTATTCCTCACATTCTTGAAAAAAATTATCTTCATATTCTAAAAGAGGAAATTCAAGACAAATACTCTTTTTAAACCAGTAGGTATTGTGATTTGTAGAGTTTTACTCACATTTATCGTTGGATTCCTGAGGACTTCAAGGGAAATTGGCTTATTCACCACAAAGGCAATAGTAGTAAATAGTGAATTTGTAAGAGAAATAATATTTTTCTGTGTGCCCAGGAGGACACAGAAGGGATGTAGCTATTGGAATGGGCTGTGTGCTCATTGGATCAATCTCTGATCCTCCCTACAGCAAGAAGAGAAGGTTCAGGAGCACAGGTGATCCCACCAACAGCATCTTGTGGAGGAGCTTAAGGGAGCAGTTGTGAGCAAGTACTGCTCACAGAAGGGCAGCCACGGTTCTTTGGCAAAGGATCCATTTCAAAAGTGAGGTTATGCTTTGGAATTAGGACACTGGAACTGTTAAATGTATTTTTACAAGGTTTCAGATGCTTTTGGTATGAGGACCCTTCTTGGATGTGAACTTTTATGACTGTGTGTATCAGCATTACATCATCACTGAGGGTGCTGTGATGTCCAGGCTTCTGATAAGCACCTACTTCATTCTGGGGTAATAATTAGGATAGTTCTGGGTAATGCTACAAAGGCATTAAGCCTGACCAGTCATATTTAGTAGGTCTGTTCTGGCTGCTCAGCACGTTCCTGAGGATGAATTTGAGTGCACACTTGCATGGTTCACAGCAAAGAGACTTGGCAGGAGGGTTTTATGTCACTCCAGTGATCCATGCAGGTACCCCAAGCCAAGACAGGATTACTTCCAGATGTAAATACTAAATTTTTCTATCTTTAATATATGTGCATAAGATTTCTGAAGATCCAAGGGCTACTCCTATGAATGAAGCCAATGGAACAACACTATGAGATTGCTATTTAGTATGGAGAAACCTATCAAAATCCAAAGTACTTCCAGATTTGCAGCAAGTTTCTCTGACTTGCCTGAATTAACCACCTTTGCCAGGTAGTAGGAAACCAAAGCAGCATCCCAAGTCTGAATACAAATTAATTCCACATAGAGGGTGCCACATCAGAGGGAAATGGATTTGTTCTCCTCCATGCACAAGGACTGACATCTGTTTTGTTACAGAATGCTGTGGCCCTTGTTATGTAACTCCTTGGCGTGGCCAGCTCGTGGCATTGTTACAGAAAACTCATCCCATCCGTGCCTTCTTGCTCCAGGCTGTTTTGCTTGCAGATAAAGAACATGCTCTATTTTCAGCCAGAAGAGGATGATCTTGCACCCAAAATTAGAACCAATAGGAATCAGGAAATAATGAGCAAGAACACTGTCAACTGACAAATATTTGTGGTTTAGGGCACATGTCAAGTTGGAGTTAAGATAATTTATGGGCCTCCTTGGGTCATGGCTGGGGTGTGGAAAGGTATCACAGAAGTATTTTTGTTTCTTGTTTGACTACAGGGATAACATCCCTCATGACTTGGAGGGGGCAAGAGATTTATTCTACCAAACACCAAGCTGCACTCAGCATTCTTCACCCAACAAAGGTAGAATAGAAAAGATGTATGTTTTGGTGGAATTGCTACAGCTTTGGTCTTTGGAAAAACATAGTGGCTCCTTGTTTTTCAATCATCTTGGCTTGAGTGTACTTCATTTTCCAAACAGATATTCAGTAGCTGTCACCTAAATTAGTACTATGGTTATAGTCCTGTAGAGCCATCACCTTTCTGTCATTGCTAATACTTTCCTATAGCTGATTTTCTCATTTCAGTGTCCAAAAGAATTAAAAAATATATGGACTTGTTTCAGCCTTCATAATAGAACACAGACTCCTTGGTTTGTTTTACATGTCCTGCTTTCCATTTTTCCAGTATTATCTGTCATTTCTTGCACATTTTGGACCAATGCTCCAATTTAATTTTACTACTTTGACTGTTCCCCCACTAGTTTCATATTTCATTCTGTAACCTTCTTTTTACCTTGGGATTACTAAAATCTTATGTGAAAGACCCTCTCACAGTAACTCTGTTCATAGTACCTTATGAGAGTAACTGAACTCCAGGAAAGGCTCTTGTCTGTGACAAGGAGAATGAATCAGTTGATGCTGAAAGCCAGGTATCCAAACCATGTCTTTGTATCTCCCAGCTAAATTTGTTCTAATACACAGATTTAGGAAACAAGCAGGAATTTTCGAGACTGCATCAGAGACTTGTTACTGCCAGTCAAGGTGTATGGAGGAAAAAAACCCTCTCAGAATGACCTTGTTTTCAATTTAACTGTAGACTTCACTGTCATTTGAAAGTGGAAGCCAAAGCTGAAATGTGAACTCACACTCAGAACTGCAGTTTAGGTTCTGTGTGCCTGAAGCAGGCAGTGAGAACTCAATAGGCTCCACTTGTGTCACACAGACAGGATAAAATGAACTGTGGTAGGAGAAATGATCAGTGTACTGAAGACAGGGATAACCTGTGGAACATGCAGTAGTTGTAGAGAAGGCACCCGGGATAAAAATAATTTTTTAAAATAAAGAATAATGTTTTGAAGTGCTTAAATAGCACCAAAAAAATAATGCAAGTAAAATAACATTTAATTTCTTCATTATCCTCTTTGTTCCATGTTGGGTGTCTGCTCCATGTGGCACAATTCTGTTTAATGATTCAGGAAAAGGGAATGGAAAGCCTAAAACCAGTTTGTGTTGGGATGTCTAAAAAATAAAATTCTTCCCTCCTTTTTTTTTTTTTTTTTTTTTTTTTTTTTTTTTTTTTTTTTTTTTTTTTTTATGCCTACCTTCACTGCTTCCCAGCTAGAATTAACCAGGTATTGTCTGAAGGGACCAAAACCTGAAAAAAAGAGAAATATGTTTTTAACCTGTGCTTATTCTGCAATTGCAGATTACGTGCTGACATGTGTGCACACATATATTTGATCTTTATCTTCCTAGTTTTGGTTATGGAGGTTGAGTTTTTTAGATAGGATTTAGCTTTTATAACACTTAAGGGAATAGTATTTTCAATTTGTATATTCACTGATAAAAGAACTAATCCTGCAATCTTCATTGATGTCAAGGCTTTCTTATCAGAGAGCTGGGTAAATGTAGTGGAACCAATAGGACAGATCATGTAAATGATGATTTTGGGGAAGGATCATCATCCATAGAAATACCACTACTAAAAGTTATGGTATTAAATACTCCTGGGTCACAGTTAATGTGTCATTCGTATTGTTAAAGCTCATGAAGATGAAGCTGTGCATATTTAATGAAAATGTTTGGAAGAGTAAAATTTATTTAATTTGTGATTTATTTTAATCACAAGTAATGAAAACTTACCGTTTTCTATCCAGGAAATGTGATGCTGGGAAAAATGTCTTATTTCACTTTTTTCACCAGGAAAGAGAGGAGAAAAGGTGAAACAACACTTTGACTCCAAAAGTATTAAATTCAATTTTATGCATCTTTTTTTTGTAAAAGGATTTTTTTTTTATTAATAAAAAAGGGAAAAGACCTAATTTTGAGCAGATGGGCATTTTGTCATTGGAAAGTTTGATGGAAAACTCCCACTATCTTTATTAATCTCAATTAATGTTCTCAATCCAGAGTGTTGCCAAGTCCTAGATCCTGGCTGTCAGGAAAATGACTTTGTGAAATGGTTTTAATGCTATAACTCTTAAATATTTAAAATCCTTAAATGGACAAGTAAATACTTGACAGCAGATGATTGCCATTTTGCACAGTGAAAGCTACTTGTATGTGGAGGCAATTAAGTCTAAATGCAGGCTTGTGACAGCTTAATTAGTGCTAGACTTTAAGCATTTCTTAATTTGTTAATATTTATTTCATGATTGCTCCATCTTTTCTCTTTAATGTTATGAAAAGCTTATATTTTTGACAATATCTTCTCCAGGTTTGAGTTCCTCCTATGGGGAGGGAACAAAGAAAATACTGCTCATTTCACATTTCCAGGAAACATAAAACCCCATTAGTCCTACTGTGCTTTGAGAGCAAAATTCAGGTGGCACCTGCTCCATTTTGGAGCCGTAGTTGTACAACCTTCTGTACCTGTGTGTGTAGAACTGCAGAATTATAATAAAGTTATTAAGTAGCTCACAATGAAACACTTGTGTCAGTGGTGGCCCTAAGAAACTACAGCTTAGGATAAAATTGCTATGAAAGATTACTAAAATGTAGGAGAGTTTTACTGCAATACCTGAAGCAATGTGGAGAGGTAGGTGGCTGAGTGTTACTGGGCTCCATATAATAAACTGGGCTCCCTGCCAGCAGGTTTATATTCTGAGCAGGTGAAAATGTGACAGAGACATGCTGTGATAATCTCTGTAGTAGATTAAAAGATGCACGTGTGTCTTAACTGGTCTAAAGCTTTTTGACCAAGGAGATTTCTGGACATAAATGGTGATCTAAAGAGAGGAAAAAACTAAGAGGGTGCTAAGAAGTGTTCCCAACAGGGGTATGTGCCATAAATATCATAGGAGAGAACCAGACTGTCAGCCTTTTAGGAGGTTAGCAAATACCTCTTGCCCTTTCCTGCACTCCCATCCAGCTCATCTGCAGTTAACGTCTGGAGCAAGCCAGACTAGTTCTGCCCATCTTGCAGCTATTAAAAAAAAAAAAAAAGTGTTTAATTGAAAACAGCAAGATGCAAATCTCTTTGATGTAGCTTCACCCTCGTTCCTATGTCCTCAGATGACCTGCAGTGGAAAATTATCCAGCAACTCACATGTCAAGATATGTGTAATGATTGCCCTTAGATGAGCCAGTGGCAACAAGAGGAACAGCGAGCAGCAGCATTCCTTAGGAGCTTTAACCTTTTAAAGCTCAGCACTCTCTGAGCTGGTGGTTCTGCCTCTCTGATGCTGCAGTAGTTGGAGCCAGCAAGAGAAACTCCAAATTTGGTCCCTTGTGCTGCATGTTCAGGCATGTTCCTTTGGTATATTTAAATGGAATGGTTTAGTTTAGCAGTGATGAGGCAGCATCTCCTGTTTAAAACTCCCTTACCTTGCCATGAAACTGAGCCCCTGAAAGTTGCCATGTGCTGCTCTAATTCTGGACACTGACTGTATGACATTGTGATGCAACCTGGTTTTCTTGCTTCAGAGCGTCTTTGGGTAAGCTTTATCTAATAGTAGCCCACACTGCCTTGAGCTATGTGGTTTGGATCAGAGAGAATGTCAACAAAGATTAAAACATGGAGAGAATGAACAACAAACCAAACTGGATGGCAGTAAAGAGGGCAGACTGCAGTCTGTTTCCTCTGACATGCATCTGATTTTTCTTAGGAAGACACAGCAAGTTATTTTCCATTTGGAAATGTTACTATGACCATTTGCTACTCTTTTTCCCTCCAGGAAACTGTTTATGACAAAGATCAAGCATGCATGCATACCATCTCTGGCTCAAAGAATAAAATCAAAATCTTACCAGTCACCACCACAGTGTTGGAATTTGAATCCATGAAATCTATCCTCCAGAAGGTGGAATTTTGTTGTCATTCAGTTCCAAGCAGTGTTCTAATTCAGGTATCTGTGGCAAACTTCATTTGGGGCACCTTTTTTTCTTCCAAGTGTGATGAGTCTGGCTTCACATGACAGGGATGATTTGTGACTCATGTAACTTTTAAAGCAAAAATGATTACGTCTCTATTAAAGATAGAAGACTGGCTGACTGGGACTGCCCCAAACTTGTTCCCTTCCCAGACATGGAGTCTTTAGGAAGAAGAGGAAAAGCTTAAAGAAATTTCTTGGAAAATATCCAGCAATGTTTTTCATCACTTGTTTATGTACGAGTAAACGGAAAATGATTGAATCAGTTTTACTACATCTTTGTGGGTATTCTGTTTTTAGCAGTTGTAATTCACTTTAATGTTGAGGAATGACAACTGCAAAAACTTATCTGTCCATTTCCACTCTTCTTGGGCTTTTTCTTACTAACTTAAGCTCAGGGGTAACTCTGCTGTTCCTCTTCACAGCACTTATCTGATTTACTACTCTTGATCTTTATCTCAGGCTTGTTATGAAAGAGTCCAAGCACTGTACACTTTTCAAACCAAACACCAATGGGAAAAAGTGCGTATTTGCTAACCCAAAACATTTACTTGGTAATATCCTTTAACAGGCAACATGTTAGAAAATCTCACTCCAACTTGCAAGGTCAGAGGGACTCTAGAAGCTGGGTTATAGCTTGCTGAAACTGGTGAGTTTAATAGCTGGTCTGTCTTCATTAAAGTAGAGCCCGAGAGCCAATGGGGGGGCCTGAAATCAAAACATATGCACATTGTCACTGCCCAAAACAAAAGCATATGCAAGTTCTCTTGGGAATTATAACTATGTGGGCAGAGGGTTTCACTGGGTCTTGTTTTGAGTAGGAAGTGTGTGTGTGTGTGTGTGTGTGAGAGAGAGAGAGAGAGAGAGGGAGAGGAGAAATAAGCTAAGAATAGAAAGCCACTATATTATCTCAAGAGAGCTGGTAATTGTGAGACCTTAAGGAAAAAATAAAAATCTCTGAAGAAATCCCTTGGGTTGGGTGGTGGCTGAATGAAGTTTGGAGCTTTGACCTGTGTCTGTCATTTAAATCGTCCTGTGCTGAGACCCAAAATAAAGAAGTGTGGATTCTCCTTATTTAAAAGACTCTGATTCCACCATCCATTTTTTTCTCTTAACACAACTTGCAGAATTAACTTTTGCTGGCTGCTGGGGCTGAAGGAGCTTCTAATACAGGAAGCAGAGCTTTCTGCAGCTTTAAATAAGGTGAAATCTGCCACTGGGAGCACTGAATTATTCTTAAAATCCTACAGTTCTTCATACTCCTATGTTAATCCAGATTTTAATTTTTTTTTATTTTTATGCTTGACCAGTCATTAAGACATTTCCTATGATTCTGAACAGGACAATGACATACCAATCTTCTCATAGTTATTTTTGATTTGTGCTGGGGTTTATTTAGAGAAAAATCTAAGTACAGGGTGGTCTAATGAACAAAGATTTTGTAAGGAATAAGGCAAGATTTAAGGTCTATAGTTGCTTAATTAATTTCTAGAGTGAGACTTTCTATTTTCTTTGGGACATGAGAGCTGCTTTATATATATATATGCATATATATATATATATAGCAATATATATGAAGGGTATTCATATATAGCATATATATATGAAGGGTATTGCTTGAATGCTGGAAAATATTAGGTATTTCATTAGATATTCTTCCAGAGGGGAGATGTAAGTCTATTAGTTCCATGCACTCTGAAACAACTGATATGATCTGTTTGGAATGTAGTACTAGTTTTTAAAGTTTTTACAGCTGGCAAAAGGGAATAAGAAAAATACAGAGTAGCAAAGATTAATTCACTAAGCCTGTATGAAGAAGCTGACAGAATTTTGGAGGGGGGCAGAAGTATTGTCTTCAGTAGTTAATTTAGTCCCTTTTCATAAGCAGATGTTTGCTGAATTGGAAGTAAAGATTCTGAGATCTTTCCAGTGTTGGTAAACGCTTGTGCAAGTGTGGGAGGAATGCTGGTGGTTTAAATAAACCAGGAATTTGACAGAAATCACTGAAATTAATTTTTGCACTGATTTAACTGATTGCTCATGTTCCCAAGCTTTGTGTGCACGGTAGTATACTTAGAGGAATAATGCGTTTATTGCAGTTGTGCCACACAGTAAAAACAAGACAAGAAAAATCTGAACTAGGCCTTACTCAGAAATTATTCAGAAATGAAACCTTTTCTTTCCTCTAAGATTTCTTCATCTGAAGCTGAAGCCACTTTTGAAGTTTTTGTTAAAGTTTGATTGCAGCTTTAATATTAGCACTCCCATGTGTATCTGTGCCCAAAACAATGGATTTGAGGGTCACTGGATATTTGAGGTCTGTGCAAATTAATCTCCCCATCCATAATTAAGAATCCAAGCCCTTGCTATTTGAGGGCAAGACACAGACACAGCTGACTCAGCTAAACACTGGTTGTTTTCCTTTTTGCTACACACGGGTGTGATTGGCACGGCATCATCTCGAGGTAGGGAAGAAATGGGAGTAACTCAACCGTGAAAATCCTGGTTATCACCTTGAATATTTTTCTGCACAGTTGTCTGATACTTTCAAAAATTGTTTGAACTGCTGAGTAAGAGAAAAATATATTTTCTCCAAATGCATTCTGACCACGCTGCAGAGCTGGCAGCACACTGCTTGAGTAGCTTTTTAGTAGATGGCAAGAACAGAATATGGCCCTTCATTTAGAAACAGCTCTTTAATTTTTATCTCTTTTATTATTACTTATATATATTTCTTTTATTTCTTGTTATTGGCGGGCACTGACCAGCGTTTTAAACTGTGAAGTGGAAGTGTTTAATATATTCTCATTTTTATCTAAGCTGTTCAACACTTAATGAGAGGGGGGGAGAAATCAAGCTGTTATGCTATTTAACACTAAACCATAATGGGACTTTAAATAGAAATTTCAGGATCTAACACTCCATATTTCTTTCCCATACTAATAAAAATAAATGGTCCTCAGGAAAGACTGAAGCTGGTCTTTATGTAGATAGAAAAAGATGCCACGAAAAGAGAGGATGCAAACATTTCAGTGCAAAGCTCACTGTTCCCTGTGGAATGAGGCCTTTTCTACAGCAAAATCCACAGAAATAGTAAATGGAAAAATATAATGGCAGGTCCACTCAGGGTTTTTTTTGGTTGCTCTGCTAACAGGCAATGGAGTCCCTGTTGAGTTGGGTCCCCAGGTCACATCAGTGTACCTGGGTGTTCAAAGTGCAAAGGTGAGTTTATTTCTTTGCAAATGTACCCATTATTTCCATATACTTTAGACCTCCATGGCTTTGATACTTATCTGTTATTTTAAATATAATTGAGTGACAGTACTATGGGGGTATGAAGGCTGCTCTGAGTCACCTCCTGAATTCTACTTTTAATTTTGACAGCTGTAGTATTGGTTTTAGCCCCTGTACCTCAGTTTATGGTCTGTGGTACTGCACAGCAGGCAGCTGCCCGGGTTTTCCAAAAGCCTCTTTCAGATCAACAGCGGTCACTGCAGAACGCTACAAAAACGTTACTTTTGTACTTCTTTTCTCTTCCTAAACCTTCTACCTCACGTCACCCGCGTTAACACAAACTGGCGGTAACTTTATGCTTTGTCGTTCTGTGCCTTTTAAATAAACAATTTGGGATTTTTGTAGGAGTTTTTTGAGTTCAGACGCAGCGCGGGCCGACCTTCTCCCAGGGCCGTGCTCCGATGGCGAGGGCTGAGGGCAATCCCGAGCCTGAGGGCAATTCCCGAGCCTGAGGGCAATTCCCGAGCCTGAGGGCACTCCCCGAGCCTGAGGACATTCCCTCGCCTCTCCGGGCACGGTCCCCGCTATTCCCCGCCTTCCTCCATTCTTTGTCCCCTCAGCCGCCACCCTGGGCCCGGCATGGCCCCTCTGCTCTGCTCCCCGCCTTCCTCCGTCCTCTGCCCCCTGAGCCGCCATCCTGGGCCCGGCATGGCCCTTGTGCTCCCCGCCTTCCTCCATCCTCTGCCCCCTCAGCCGCCATCCCTCTGCTCCCCGCCTTCCTCCCTCCTCTGCCCCTTCAGCCTCCACCCCGGGCCCGGCATTGCCCCTCTGCTCTCCTCCCCGCCTTCCTCCATCCTCTGCCCCCTCAGCCGCCATCGCTGCCCGCCCGCCCTCAGTGCTGCCCGCCCGCCCCGCAGGAAGTGATGGCGGCCGAGGGAGGAGGAAGAGCGGCCGCGGGTAAGAGAGAGGAGGAGGAGGAGGCGGCTCGGGGTGGCCACGGGCGGCCGAGACACCGCGAAACATTCGGGGCTTTCCAAGGGAACTCTGCCCCGCTCGCCTGTGGCCGTGCCCCGGTGGGGCCGGGGCTCTCACGGCCGCGCTCCCGGCAGCGCCCGAGGGAGGCGGAGAGCCCGAGCCCTGCGCGCAGGGTCACCCGGAGCAGGTGCTGCAGGGTTTGTTTTTCCATTTCCCAAAGTACAGGTGACTTTTGCAGATGTTCAGCTAGTCCAGGCCTGCCCAGAGAGAGCCGGCCCGGTGGCTCCTGCCCGCCGTGGTTCGGCAGGTGATGCTGGGGAGAGGATGATCCCCCAACTCCTGTTTGCAGTGTGTGTTTGCGGTGGATGAATCAAGACTTCGGTAGATCTTTAAGCCATTAAGGAGCATTGGGGACACTGCATAAAAATACCCATTTTCAAAGGCACCGTCGGCAGTTGTTTACCCAAACTGAGCAAAAACCAGGGTTTAACAAAAGCAGAGCAGGGTTTAACAGGGACAAAAGGGTAAACACAGGGACAAAAAGCAGTAAACACATTGGTTCTTCACCACACAAAAATAGTTAGTTGGACTGTTTTGGTGTTGAGATGAGATATAAAAGGCTTTGTATACTGCAGAGTAGTGTACAAAGTAAAATATACAAATATATTACTGCATACATATACTATATCATACCCATCCTTTAGAAAGTATTCTTTAAAGCTTTTCTTTGCTGTTGACGAGGTGACTAGAACAAGAAACATGTGGACATAGAGGGTGAACTCTGTGACAAAGCCACTCTCCCTTTGTCTCCTTTCAGCAGGAGTTGATCTGCTGGTGTTTGTGGCAGTGGGTGAAGAGCTGCTCTGCCCAGCAGAACTCAGCCCTTCAGTACCTGGTGGACTTTTGAAATGAACATTGTGTCAGTTCCCAAATGGCCAAGCTCCCAGTGCTTGGTAAGAGACATGATTTTAGCATAGGTGGATCTTCTGCACGTGGGTTTCCAGAGGAGTCTGGCATGTGCAGTGTTCTGGGTTTGTGTTTGACTAGGAGGACTTCCAAGAATCTCTGTTCACGCACTTGTTTGGATAAGGGCCCATTGCATCACCTCAGTTAGCTTTTGCACTGCTTTCCCTCCTGCTCTGTTTTTATACTCTTCTTTCTTAATTTGTCACGCTAGCAGGTAAATGGAGAGAAAGTGAATTTATTTTCTGAAACACATTTTAAGTTGCTGCCATTTATCTAAAGCACCTACTTCATCCCCTTCAGTAAAATAATGATGTTGTTCATTAGTTCCTCTAGCTGCTCATGGCTAAATGCATTGCAGTCAGATTGCTCTTTTTTCCCCTCCTATCAACCACTTACAGAAGTAAAACATTTGTAATAATGCTATTTCTTGGGGTTGGGTGGGGGAAGACTCTCAGTTCTACTGATGTCCTTAAATAAAATATCTCTAGATGAACAGAACTTGGGTTTTCATGTCCAAGGAAGCATTGTAGTGTTGGGCAGTTCAGTTAATGTCTGCATTTCTCCCTGACTTTTTCATCACCCTCAAACCGAATGTTTAGAATAGTTGTTCTTCCATCCCCTTCCTCTTTTGGGATAGCTGATGTTGTTTTTAGGTGTTGTCTGAGTATTGGCATAGTTATTTAATTGCATAAATCTATGTTCAAAATAATTATGGAACAGTTGGCAATGAGCAAGTTGAGTATGCAGTACACTTTAGTAACAGATAGAGTCAGCCATTAGCTCTTGTGCAAATAGTGCTTTTCAGTTCATGTTGTGTTGTAATTGAGATGCTACAACTCGGTCTTGATGCCTGTCCTTGTAACTTGTTTTTCACAGGGAAAGATTGTTTACACTTCCAAGTTTCTAAGCCCCTTTGCAAGTCCCAGACAAACCTGGCTGTTGAGAAGCAGGCCAGCTGTTGACCTAGAACTTGAGGTTCTTGTTTTAAATTCAGCCTTCTTGCAAATTCATTTTGATTATAGAACACCTTGAAAGTCAGACCTGAATGTGTTAACCACCCAACAGAAACAGTGAGAACAGTGAGCAACCACGTCTATACAGCTCTGGAGCCTGAGAAATAGTTAGTGGATGAGAAACCTGTATATCTAGTTTGGCAATTGCATTAATGAAGCCTTAAATTTCCATCTGTCTCTCTAGGAAGATGGAAATCTCCCTGCCCTCCATGAAATCCGTGCTAATCAGTTTATAGGAAGGAGGTCAGCAGCCTGGAAGGTGGAAACACAAAATTCAGGTAGTGTATAGGCACCATCAGGAATGTGGCCTCTGCATCTAAAAATGCTTCTCAGAGCTCTGAGACTGATTAACAACCAGACTCCTACAGTGGAACTAAAATCTCATCTATGGAACTGGTAGAATTTTACTCAGACTGTGTGTACATAAGAGGTAAGGGCTCCCATAACATTGCCACAGCTAAGGCAAGTTGTTGAAACCTCGCTGTCTTTAACATAAATATGTAGTCGTGGTCTAGAAAGAAAAGAAATCAGGAAACAAAATCCTAAATACTTCCTTCAAAGCACAACTACAGCCCAAACCCCAGCAAACAAACCAGAGTCCCTTTCCATAGTAGCATTTCAGTGAACACCATCCTTCCCCTGAGGGAAAGTTTGGGAAAACAAACAGCACAGGAGAAAGTCTGGCCGGTTTCAATTTGCAAGTGGGAGGAGGTGTGCAGGCATTATGGCTGCGAGTGTGTTATAGGAACCTACGTGATGAGGCTGGTATGTATTTGCCACATTGTGTAAAGGTTGCATACTGAGAGACTTCCAAACGCCTCGCCTGGCAATTCCCAGCTCCGGCATGTTGTCTTTGCAGGATGATTGGCAGACCCTCAGGTCGCGCATAACTGGAGGAAACTGTGTCCTGCTCAGTTACCCCGAGGTCTGTGGATGCTTAAAAACGTCGTGTTTGTAACCTTTGAAACTGCTGTCTGGTGGCTGGGCTTTACAGTGTTACTGACAGCAGATGGCAAATGGCTCCTCTGATGTAATTCTTGCTGGTGTTTCGTTCCTGTGAAGTTGCACAGCTTCAAAATCTCAGGAGGTGCCTCCATGTTTTTCCCGCGTAAGGATTTCAAGCCAAAGGAAATAAAAACGTTTTCTATTATTCAGATTCCCATGGTGCCGTGTGACACTGTGGTAAGGACTGCCTTGCAGCAGTCTCAGATAAGTGCACGTTTGGTAGCAATTTTAAGGCCTGTGTCCTTTAAGTAATGCTTATTAGTATGTAACAGATGCCGTTTAGAAACATTATGCCTTTTAATAGGCTCTGCTTTTAGCCTGCATGTTCCCATTGCAGGCAGACTGTGGATAAGGCAGGCTTGGAGGTATTGCTGTCGTTTATGCAAAGCCTAAGTCAATTTTCTGCTCTGAAGTCGAGCCATGTGTTTTTCCTTGTTTCTTCTATTCTGGTCATAGCTGCCTTGCTGTGTTTTTCCCCCAAGTCATATCTTTGGCTGATTGTCAAGCAATTGCAATCAAAACCTTTTGCATTTTTAACCACCAGCAGTGGTTTCTTTTGTCCTTACAGAAGAGCCTGTGTAAACTGCATTTGAACACACTGAGCCTCACTATCAAGAGCACAGCAAGCACAGAGTTAGCCCTCTGTTGCCAGCCTGTCTTTCCTTCTCTGCTTTTTCCTCCTCCTAAAAGGAGAAAAAGGGAAAAGCAGAGCCATGCTGATTTTGGAGCACCTTCAAAGACATGTAGAATAGCTGACACAATGGCACAGAGAACCAAGAGTGATGTTTACATATTTCCTCCACTACTGGCAGCTGTTTATTAAAGCAAGTTCTGAGACAGCCTTGTGATAGCTGGTGCAGGTGATGTATTAATTTGCAGCCATGTAATAAATTCAGCAAAGTGGGAATTACTGGGGGAAGGGACGTTGGGTTTTGTTTTTTTTCCTTTTTTACCTCCCTGTCCCACCCCTCCTTCAAATTAATTGCTTTATTTTGAGATTATTCTGGCTGTGCAAATTGGTCCTTGCAAGTAATTTGGAGAAAGGCTGCTGGGCTTTTTTAGGCAGACTTATGCTCTCTGCTGGTGGGAGCAGTAGGCCTGTCAGATGTAAAGCATTTGCAACTCAAATGATGTGGTATTTGAAGCTGATATCTCTGAAAATCCAGACAGTTGTCTCATGTTTTCATCACTGCTTTGTTTGTTTGGGGAATGTTGTCCTTTCTGATAGCAGAGCAGGGCTTTCAGGTACTCCTGGTGTGCCACATACTGCTGTAATTTGTATGAGATGATGTTAAGGGTTGTGTGGGGTGTGACTTCAGGTTTCTCACACTTCCTTTGGATGATGGTAGTAATGGGGAAATGTATTTGATGTGGTACTGAAATCCTAGCCCTGGTGCCAGGTTATAACAGTGTGTGTTTCAGTAATAACTTTTAATTATTCAAACACAATCATTCTCTGAAAGTGTCCTGTCAGTCTGTCTGGCTTCTCCCCATGGAGAATTCATGTGAGACCATTTGTCAAACTCAGTTGTCATTTCCTGCCATTTCACTATTCCTTGTTTATCACAATGGGAGTCATTGTTTTCCTCCTTTCCCTCAAGTTACAGGATGACTTTGGACTAAGAGATCCTCCTTTCTACCTTCTATCTTTGTAAAGGATTGAATTGCCACTTTCTGCATTTGCACTTGTGCTTCATCAAAGATCTGCTGCTCTTCACAGAATCTTTCCTGCCATTTTCCTTTCAAATCCGCCTTCTTCCAGTTGTTCTGGAAAACTTGTGTATTTCATTTTGTTTAAGGGATAGACAAATAATCAAGTTGACAGATTTAGATTTTTTTTTTTTTTGCTTCTATGTGCAAGAAAAGACAAGTTTGATGCCAGAGCAGCTGTGGCTGCCCCATCCCTGGAGGTGTCCAAGGCCAGGTTGGATGGAGCAGCCTGGGAAGGTGTCCCTGCTCGTGGCAGGGAATTGATGATCTTTAAGGTCCCTTCCCACCTGAACCATTTTATGATTCCAAAATCCATACCTCAGCCTTCAGTAGTCAAAGTTAGACTTTCCAAGGAGCACTTCTGCCCATTTCTTGATTCTATGAAAACCAGTATTTATTAAGAACTTGATGCTGATGTTCACGAGCTCAGAGGTATTAGCAGCAGTCCCACTCAGTTGATAGAATTTCCTTGGAAAACCTTGATGTGAACATGAATCTTAAAGTCTTAATTAATGACAATCCTGAATCACCCTTTTCTCCAGCACTGCATTTTCCCCTGAATTATTCTGTAAGCTGCCTCTTTCTTTTTTTTTACATCTAAGCTCTGTGAAAAACAAAGTTAAATGTGCAGAAGTATGAATTCTGATATGTCATAGCTACAGCTGGTAGCACTTCCATGGTTTAACAGTATGCTGCAGTTTTTATTTGTAAAGTCTGTTTCTGGGCTGTAATACCTCAGCTTTTTTCAATTACACTGGGTTAAAACTTAGTGCTAAACATGCCAGTCCAGATGTGCATTGTGTGTGTAATAGGACAGGGGTAGCCTGTTTACACAGATGTATTTTAGTTTATTTGTGCTATGAGTTGGATGAGGCTTTATATTTGGAAGTATAACACTGCTAAGGATCCATCTGAAGGAAAATAGATATAGTTGGAACCTATTTGCTGGAATTTTGATTATGGGAGTAGTGCAGGTTAGAGTGGAGGAAGTGTTCCTTCAGTGTGCACTCACCATTACATGATTGCCCTCAATAAGCACTTGCTTTTCTAGCCTTCAAAACATTTTAATTCATGTGGTTTCAGCTAAGTATTTTTATGAAAAAAAGCTAAATAATTAAATCAATTGTTTAATTTCCTTGTCTATTCTTTTTCCATTTCGAAAATTTTGGATTACCTTAAGTTTTGGGAAATGAAAAACACGTGTTTTATAGACCTGGTAATAGAAGGTTCGGAAGGCCTTCAGAGCTCATGGAAGTGTGTGAAAATTGTAGGTGTTTTCCTTTTTCTCATCTACATCCAGCTAAATATATGTGTATACCTGAAGCTTTTTTCTTCTCTTTACTGAAATCAGTAGTAAAAATGTGTTTGTGGGAATGGCATGGCTAGTGGGATAGCAGCCTGTGTTTGGCCTGCCTAGGATTTGGTTTGCCTTCCATTTGAGTGACAAAATTTGTGGTAATGACATATATAGCTAAACTCGTCTATTTAATCAAACAGATTTCTTGATTGGGAGTGGGATTAGGATTATTTTTTCCTTTCTGCCTTCAGTTATTAATTCCACAGCTGAAGAATATTTACAGACAGAAACTTATTTAGTTTGTCTCCTCAAGCCCTTCTGGCCATTTGAGCAGTGATAGAACAGTAAGTGAAATGTTGGGATTGGAACATACGAACCTGAAGCCTACATCCTGAATATTCCAAGAGTTCTTGTCCTGTAAGAAATGGGGGAAAGCAGAGCAGTGGGAAGGACGTTGTTTTCATGGGTGATGTGTGTGCAGCACATGGTGCGGAGCTGCCTCGCTGTGATACCGCAGCACGGTGTTCACCCAGTGCCACCACACGCTGTTCTGATGCTGCAGTTTCACTTACACCAGAATTTGGGTTTCGTACATGTATTTGCTCGGTTAAATTCAGGATGTGAGAGTCAGGTTCTGCGTGTACTCCCAGGAGCGTGCCAAAGACCTCTTCCTTCCTTTGAAAGGTTAGACAAATACGGTTGTCTAACAAAAACCACATGCCTGGAGTTGTTCAGGCTCATGGGGAAGGGAAGAAGAAGGGTTGATGTGAAACCCTGCTGTTTATCACAGAGCTCCTGCTCCTGTGAGAGGGTGAGGGACAGCACTTCAGTCATGTGTGGATGGTTCAGAAGGGCAAAAAAAAAGTAGTTATTCAAACCTAGACACTGTCCTGGGTGTGCTTCTGTAGTATGGCAGTGACAGTCCATGGAGAACCGAGAACAATTTATGTTATGTGACTTCTTGGTCTTATTACATAGTGGCTTCAGAGGCACTGATAAGGAAAGCATCACACCCTTTTGAAGTGGTAGATAAGACATACACTTAACTGATAAGGAACCAGTCAGAAGATGCAGTGATTTGTTAGGGGCCACAAAAACACACCTGTGTTAAGAATAAATCTTAGGAGCTCTAGTCTCAGTTGCATGGTTTAATTACAACAACACTCCCTCCTAAATATTGACATGATATACTGTCATTTTGTTTTGGAGCATGTTTGTCTCATATTGCAAAGTGGTTTAAAAACTAAAAAAAAGAAAAATACTTCCTGTACAAAACCCCTCAGAATATCGCCAGAAACACTTAAAACCTGCTGAAGTTGTTTTTTTGGTGTTTTTTCTTTTTTTTTTTTTTTTTTTTTGGCGGTTTTTTTTGTCATTGTTGTTATTGTGAAATATATTGGCATGAAAATAAAGCCAATAAACAAAGCCAATGCTCTTATTGCAAGCATTAGTGGCAAAACTAAATTAAAAAATAATGAAACTTGAAAATTAGAAATGTTAAGTTCTTTTTATCCCTCTTGTTCCTACACCACTAGAAATCTGACTGAGGTATTTTTCATATTTTTACATGTAAAATTATGCACAAATTTGCGCAAATGTACAAAATCCAGATACAAGTCCTGTGGTGACTGATGGCTCTTCTGTAAACATACAGTCCTTAATGGATGCATGTAGTATCCTTCTCTGTGTTTGTAGAACATGAAAGAGTAGTTGTAGGATAAATGATTAATTCACTTCAGACATAACACTTTTCATGCTTCATCTACGGTGTGGTTGATGTATTTTGCTTTACAATCTGGCTGCATCCTAAATGGCCTTACTCTGAAATGGGCATTTCAACAAGTCTGACTTCCTGGAAGGACCAGCAATATCTCAGTGCATCTTAATCAAGCCAGTGGTGTGTCTTGTCTGGAAACAAACTGCATCACCAACTTTGCTGGCTTAAGGGAACAGTATTAATTAGCTACAAGTGAATGTAGGAATAGAAGATTTAACAATGAAAGCGAATGTTCCCCATCTCTGGAAATGTCCAAGGCTGGGTTGGACAGGGCTTGGAGCAACCTGCTCTAGTGGAGGGTGTCCCTGCCCATGGCAGGGGGTTGGAATGAGATGGTCTTTACAGTTACTTTCCACCCAAACCATTCCATGGTTCTAGGAAATGTCTCTTTAGTAAATTGTGTATTGGCTTCATGGTCAAAAATAACTTTGCAAAGAGGCTTCAGAATATCTCATTAGATGGAAGTATGTCCTTTACCTTTGGACATTACAACAGTCTGTAGTTTCACATACGACTGTATGCACCATGTGTTTTCTCTTGTATTGAGAATAAATTCTTTTGCCCATGGAAAAATATTTCCTGCTTACTTTAACTGATAGAATGAGATCTTGCTGAATCTGTGATGCTGGGAGTCTGTCTGTAATCCATAAAAATTAGTTCTAGTTTAGGGTAGAATATTGTGTCCCATGGTGCAGAACATGTGTGTGCTGATGAGCTATATCTGGATTCGCACATACTGATCTTTTTGGGTCCTAAGTGGAGTAAAATTTGTTTGGCTTTTATCTTTCAAGGAGGATGTTTGTCCACTTGATCGAACCCCCATGAAATTCAGTTCTCTCTTCTGGAGGAGACAAGGGGTGGAATAGCAGTGGGAGTAGAAAAAGCTGAGTTTAGGGGTCTAGACTGAAACAGGGGCCTTGGTTTATTCCTTTTTGGCAGAGCTGAACAATGTTTTAGGCTGAGGTTTTGGAGGGTAGAATCTCCTAAAGATGACTGAGTTGTATGGGCAGTGCCTGCTGGTATTTATAGCTGGTTTCAGCTGTAGCTTTTCACTCAAAAAATCAGATTCTTAGTGCAAATTGATGACAGATCACCAGCGTGAGAGGAGATGTACTTGCACATCCTCGCTTGAGAATGTGGCCCAGACTGCTCCATGGAAACAAAAGAGAGAAGCAGATGCGCTGCTAGTTTTTGCTTTAAAATCTATTCTGCATGCCTGAAATGGAAATGTGCTCGTTGGGTTTCTCATTTATTTGTCTCTAGATAATTTTTCCCTGTGGAATTGCAAAGCTTCCATGTCCTTAGCCCTGAAAGCCAGTGCCCTGCAGAAGACAAAGGCTGGTATCTTTCTGTCACCCCCTCCCTGTCACTGCTGCTGCCCCATCCACCTCGAGGATGCCTTGACCTTGTTTAGGAGCTTTGGCTGTTTAAGATGTCAGCCCCAATGTCAGGAATCCCTCTGGTGCAGTAGGCCTCCTGTTCTAAATTTACTCTCCTGGTTTATGGTGCCTCCTCTGTGGCTGCAGCAGGAGGCCCCTTTTGTGGCTCGGGGAATCCTTTGTGCACAGAGCCCCTCACGAGGGCTGCTGGCAAGGTCTGGCACAGTGGCTGCCACCATGTGCTCTGTTGTTGCAGCTAGGTAAGATCAAATTCAAATAAAATCCTGTCATTCCAATTAGGTCAAAAGGCCGTCCTTGGGACATCGTAATTTCCATATCCCAAGATGCTGGTTTGGCCTGAGACTGAAGTACTCCTGGGAGAACAGCACTGCTTTTATTCTAAAGCAAAGCTAGATTATTTTGCATTTGATTTAGCAACCTTTATAACATCCTGCTAGCCAGCAGTAATTAGGGCTTTAGTTGAATGCCTAGTAGCAATAGTTATGGATCGACTATGAGGGTTTTTTTTTCTTGTGCCTGTATAAGAAGTGTAAAAGTGACATACACAGGAGGGCAAATGTTATTTTGTCACTTTATACTGGGAAGAAACTGGGAAACACATTAGTTAACATAAAAAGAAATGCAGACAAGTAGTTTTTGTCCTGCCCGCGGCAACTGAGCAGTGTGATATGTGCATGTGCATTTTGTGCATTATATGCATTTTGAGGGGATGTTCACAAAAGCCAGCATTAGCCCCACCAACTTATTGAGGCCATTCCAGATTACCTAAAGTGACACTTCTGTTCCATGTTCCTCCTAAAGGAACCTCACTCTCTCTCCTCCCTCAACATTTTTTACTTCACAAGAAATTTTTTGATTCAGCTTTTATTGGAACGTGTGCTCCTAACACACTTGGGCCTTTTCAGTGCATTGCACAAGAAAGACAAATTCACTGGAAATCTAAAAGCATTTTTAAAAGGAAAAGATTACTTCTGTGCAAAGCCGTATTGATGTAGAAGTTTCCTCTAATGCCTCATTATTTAAGCTGTGACCTTATTTTGTCCTTCAAGTGGTCCCTGTTACCTTAGAGATCAAGCATATTATGAAGCAGAAAGTTAATTGCTTTGTTCAGGGAGGAGAAAACATGACTGTGCTGTTAAGTTGCATTGGCTGCACCGTGGCAGGAGGGAGCCTTGTAAGCAGCACCTCATGAACAGTATTTATTAGCATGGCAAATATTTTTCTTTGTGCTAAACTCAAGTCTTACATGCTGCTCTTTTGTAAAGGATTAATTTACTGGTAAATTTGCTTTTGTGAATTGCCAAAGTTTTGAATAATAATCTTTAATTTCTCTCCTGACATAAGTTCTTTGCTCGATGGTATTTAAGTTCTGCCTGAGATTTTATAATGTGACTCGACTTGCCAATGTTGCAATGTTCTTTTCTTTCCCATTTTGTCACATACAAACATGCTATGAAATCCATTTACAAAGTAGCTTCTCTTCAGCATTCTGAGTACACAGCTTTCCTGCCAAGCCTAGGGATGGAGGCTGGTTGCCTGCAAAGGGCAGGAAAATAGTGTTTAAAGCATTTAAAGCATTTGAATTTTCTTATCCTTTTGCTGAGGAATCAAATACTGATCGCTGCTGGAGGGAGAGTGGTGGGACCATGGGTGAATGGTCTGAACTGGTACTACAAATCCCATGCTCTTACTTTTATGTGGAAAGGTATCATTTTCAATATGGTACCTGTATGATTCAGTTTCTTAGTCTTAGTATAGACAGGTCTTGCACTGATCCTTTTAAGCCTCTTCCTTGTCTCAGCCATTTACTTAACTATGAGTGCAGTTATTTTACATTTAACTTACCAAGGGAGCTGCCATGTGAGACCAAACCATCCTTAAAAAAGGGAGGATTCAGAGCTAAGATACCAACTAGAGCTGTGTGGTAGAACATTTGGTCCTCACTTTAGGGCTTACAAGAGTTGCAGGTTTAGTTTGTTGATTGAAAGCCCCTTAAACTGAAGCTGTTTCATTCCTGTGACTGAAGAGTGGCTGGACACCATTTGGGTTGCTGACACATCTCCTGTCACGTTCTTGTTCTTGGGCTGGTGATGAGCCACCAGACAGTCTGGTTTGTTACATCAGAAAGAGGTTAATGCTTCTTCAGGAGCACCAGGTTGGACTTTGCATTTGGGTAACAGGCATCAGATATATTTGCAGGCAATTAACAAATACCCTCCAGCATTGAGCCACATGGATTCAAAGTTATGTTGCATAAAAGATGGTGTTACTATTTTGGAAAGCCTTGTGTAGGTAAATTTTTGACATTATTTCATTGTTGTGAAAGTGCTCAAATGATGTTAGTCAAAAAAGAGAAGGAAAAAGTTAATGACAAACAACAGATCATAGACTGACCCAAAAAGAGGCAGTCTTCCAAGAAAGAATGGAAGCTTTGGAATTCTTTCTCTGTTATATTTTTGGACAGTGCTAAAGTCAGGCTGTGTTTTGAAGAATTTTTTTTTGCTCTTCTAACTTTAAAGCAATTGACTTACACCTAGAGAAATTTGAGACTGTGCTTGTTGAATTCAAAGGAGACGAGTGTGATTTGATGCTGTCATGGTTCTACTTTGTAAAATTGCATGTTAAGAGGTAAATAACATACAGATAAATTACATACAGGTTTTTACCAGCCTTGCTATTTTAGACTAAGATTATACAGAAGGCTCTAATGAGATCATTAAGGGCCCAGCCACACCAAGCAGCTGCTGGGGGAAACTGAGGTTTTAAGACTTAGGTTTCTTATTTAATATAACAATTAAAAATATCTTGTGTTTTATTTTAATCACAGGTCGACTTTACTTGGTTGATACAATAGCAGGAGATCCAGAGGTTCTGCAAGCAGATGCGGAAACATACTATGAAAAACTCTTGAAGAAGTCATTGTCCACTCCTGATGTTTTTTCCATCCCTGGAGGAGGAGAGGTAGTAGGCTGCTGTTTCCTATGCTGCAAATTAGATACCTGCAGATTAGTTGTTGATTGTGCTCATGATCAGCTAGTAGGGGTAAACTTGTGTGGCTGGACTGCAGATCTCATAAAATCAGCAAATCGTGCATTATTTCAAATAATTTGCATGGTGTCAATGAGAGATGAGCTTAAAGTCCAAGTCTAAAAGCCTCTGAGTGTGGAAGTTTGGTGAACTTTGCATCTTGACCTGCCTCATTACAGGACTGAACCAAAAGCAAATTTTATAGAGATTTATACCAGGGTGGTGCTCTGTATTCTGCCTCTACTGTGCAGTTTACACAGGCATTATGATACAGTCTGTCTTTTGTTTCCATTCTTTCCAGTACTTGTTTTGGTAAATTTGAGTGTGGATGCTCCCAAAGGAAGTCTGTTCCTAAGACACCTGGGTGGAATAGAGATGACTGAACAGACCTATTAAAAATTTTTACTGCAGTCAACCTATGAAACCTTTAATTCTGGCATTTGGTAGATCATAAAAGATGTGCTGAGGTACCTGTTATTGTACTATCAAAGCAGAAATTGAATTAGTTCAAATGACTGTTTAGAATACAGTAGCTTTTCTGCAATTTAGGAAAATAATATGCAGTAGTTTCCAGAAAAATGCTGTTCCAGGTGGGAGCAGCTTCGGCTTTGAGCCGGGAATGTAACAGGGTTTAAATACTCTTTTAATGCCCTCTAGTGGAGCCTGTAGGGCTAAATACAAACAGACTGAACATGCAGAGATCCCCCAGTTTAGGGCTTCTGTGTCCTTACCTTCCATGCCTGCTGGTACTTTCAGAGGTTCATTTGCCGTTCCAGTAGAAGGGAGGGGAGGTTAAAATCCCAGGCAGTGCTCTGTGTGTTCCTGCAATAACCACACACGCTGAGATCAATCAAAGGTGGACTTCTGGCTTTTGGTTCACAACTGTCTTGATTTTGTGGCTTGTCACCAGCCCTTAAATGTATCACATGACTGATCTGAGTCTCATAGCAACACATTTCTCTTTGCATTCATTTAATTCAGGTCTAATCTAATCTGCAGTCAGCCAGTCAAGGGCATAAGTAATGGTACTGTTCTTGTTGTATTGTCTTTTTTCCTTATACTCTATAATAAATAGCTCAAAGAATGTTGATGTTTTGTAATTTAAAATAATGTAAATGTATCAAGGCAAAACTCCCCTTCCCAGTGAACATCCCAGCTAACAATCTCTACTCCAGACCCACAACCTGAAGGATGAGGGGTTTGGTGTTCGAATAATGGCTGCATTACCAAGCATTTTTTCCTCCTTCTGCATCCGAATTAAAGCAGGTTTCAAGTGGCAGGACTGGCAACAGTGCATAATCATTTAGCAGGAGTTAAGTGGCTGTCAGCCCACTTGCTGGGGTCACAGAACTTCTTTTTGGTACGGCTTGGTCAAGCATCCAGGACACAAATAGCAAGGATTACTGCGAGTGAGGGTGCGAGCCCGTTGGCAGCGGCCGCACACAAAGCTATGCTTGGCTCCTGCTGCTCTTGTTAACACCTGTGAAAGTGCACATTTACCTTATCAAACAAAATAACAATCATGGCAGTATTGCAAGTCCTCCTGGCCTTTTCATTATGGAAACTCTCCCAGGTGCCGTAATGACATCGATGCTGTTATGTTTGAAGCATGCAAAGAACGACTGAATCCCCAGATTTAGGCAAGCTCATGAATACAGATTTCAAGCAGTTTTCAAGTTTTTTTGTTTTTTTTTTTTTTTCTCTTCTGTAGTCCAGTGTTTGCATAGATGCTTCCAGGATTCTGGCGCTCATCAACTACTGAACACTGGTTTCAGCTTAGAGTTGTTATCCTGAATAATCCATATTCATATTTCTTCCATGTACCAAGAAATATTAAATGTAGCACGTGACTGATTTGAGTTTCATAGCAAACTGACAAATGGGTGCAATTAGAGAGAGAGGCACACCCACACATACACAATGGACCAGATTTTGGAAAGTACAGTACATACTGTGCTAAGTCATGCACGCTCTTTGCCTGTACCTAAACTTACATGACAGCATTTGCAATATTCATATGGAAATCGTCATTTCTATGCATATAGAGCTGTTTGAGCACAGTAATTTTGTGTTTATGTGTCACATCATTTAGAAGTTTAGTCTAAGAGCAAAAGCTTGAGAGCTGCGTTTTGATTTTAGCTTTGCCTTCAACTTAACCACCTTGTGCCAATTATCTACCCTCGCTGTGCCTGGAAGATAAACTGCCCAGGCACTGCCCTCATGCTTTGATACTCCCTGTACCCTGAGGCTTGATTCATTGTTTGCAAAACACCACAAGTACTCAGCTGGAGGATGCTGTAAGAAGTGCAAGTTATATTTGTTTTCATTTGATGTGTCTGGTCTTTCATAACACCATTTGTCTGCGTGTGACAGTGTTCAAAGCCAGGTTATGTACTAACCAGAGCAAGTCAGCATTAAGGTCTTCACTAACTTCAGTAGCTTGATTTCTTTGAAATTAACTTTCCTTATGGATAATATTAAAATATTATGTATATTTCAGTGCCTTGAACTTGAGGATTGAGAAGTTGTTGTGCTAAGCTTGTACCTTGCATGTCAGCAAAGCATGTCAATAAAACATGTCATAAGTGCATCTGATACATGAAGTACTTGTTGTGAGTTTTGCAGTACAAAGAGCTACAGGGCTTATTTGTTTTTTAGGTTAAACTTGAAGATTCCTGTGTGTGTTTTGTCCCTCTCTACCGAAATAATCCTACTTGCAAACTGTTGCTGTTAACTGATCCAAAGGATAAAGAGACAGGTTAGAATTGGTCAAAATATTTTGAAATTTGAGTAGTTGTAATTTCTTTACCTTTAAGATGGTTTGCTTATGTATTTAAATATTCTGGGTTTTGTTTTGAATATGAAGTGGTATCTGTTTATCTGTCAAGGATTTGTGTCAGTGGGCTGTTGATTAGGTGGAAGAATTGACAATCAGGACTTTTAAATTCTATGCATAAATTCTATGCTGGTAGCTGAAAAAATCACCTTGGGTAAATCTGTCATTCTTTCTGACTTTATTCAACAGGATAATATTTTTTCTAATTCAGAATGATGTGAAATTTAACATTATGATTTGAATAGAATCCTGAAATCTTTAAACAATAAAATACAGGTATGAAATAGTATTGCTTCTTACTGATTTTTTTTTTTTTTTCTTACTTCATGATATTTTTTTCAGTCCTGGGTTTAATTGCCTTTTATTTCCAGTACTGGAGTGTACCACCAGTGCTATTCCAGAGCTATTTACTGGTGTGTAGATTAAATGAGGAGTGTTGATGTTACTGTGAAGGAATGGGCTGTAGAATTTTTGGAATATCTTCAATGAGGACATGAACTTTTGCATTGACCCACTGTGTCACTTAGGAAATACAGAACACATGAAACCTCTCAAGCTTCCAGCTTCCAAATGTGGCAGCAAACTGATGACATCTGTCATTAAAAGTGGACTTCCTTTTTAAAAGGATAAGCTATAAATTATGCCTGAAAAGCTTCAATAACCAGGATTCTTAATAATAAAGCAAAGGCAAAACAAAATTCTCTGTTCAGTTCTAAGTGTGGCAGGTAATGATCTTGCACTCCTAGAGCAGGTTCTGTTAGTGTAAGTGTTCATTGTTCAGTCCTACCCTGTAAGCAGGAAATTTCTTCAGAAGAACAAAAAACAGATTAAAATCACCTGTGGTTAGAGGTGAACTCTGCAGTTTTCCAGCTCCTTCTACACAGGATTTCAGTTGGATCTTTGCTAATGGGCTGTGATTCACAGGAGAAGGTAGGAGACCTTTCCACATTCCAAGTGTAGTCAAAAGACTTTCTGGTCCCTCTGAAACTATTGATGTAGAATTACTCTTCTGACATTAATTTATATATACCATTAATATTTCTCTGCAGAGAGGCACACACTGGTGTTATAAAGGGGAGAAGTATCTACACCAGAGGCCAGACTTGCTCAGAGTGCAGTTGTGCTCTCCTGACTTGTGTTCAAAGGAACGTGGCTGAAAACAGCACTGAGATAGTTTAGTCTACACAAGAGGAATTTGGATCTGTAACTACAAAGCAGGAATAAAGAATTATTAAATAGATGCAGGTGAAAGTGCATTTAGCACAGCTCTTCAGTTAAATGATCTCGTATTAGGAACAAGAAGTATTAATGAGATACAAGCACACAAGGAAAAATGATTTCTCACAGGAACAAGTCAAACAAGTCCAATTGGAGCCTAAATTACATGATAGCTATCTTCATTAAAAGCTTAAACCTAGCAGAAGAAACACCTTATTATATTATAAACAACAGCCTGACTGACTGCTCTGATCCCCCCTTGTAAAATTTCAGCTTAAGTTACCAGTGCAGAGCCAGAGGAACAGAGAGATCTCTTAAGCCTGGTTATTTAAATAAGGCCCACATCACCTGGCTTTTGATATTTCATTCCACAAGTATGATTTAAAGGATTTTCTGGAAGTTCTTTGTTTCTGGATTTTATGTACTATAAACATGTGACCAATTTTCCTGCACACATCAGATTTGACCGATGTGATTTTTCTTTCTTTAGATGAGTTTTAATAAATTTTCAGTAATTCTGTAAAGCCTGCTGGGTTGTATGTGCATACCTATACATATGGGTTTATACATTTGAAGTATTTTGTCCTAAAATTTTTCCCACAGCTCAGCAGATTTGGAATTGACTCTTAGAGTGGCAGACTGTGCTAAGGAGGCAACTCCACCTGGATTTGCTCACCTACGTGACCTTTTGTTCTGACCAGTGAACAGACCAAATTAATTCAAAACCAATTCCTTCAGAGAAAGGCAATATATTTTAACTTAGTCTTTGTTACTTTAAGGACATTTTACTTTAAGGGCAGAAAATGAAAACATTTAGCAAGTTACATAATTTTCTTTTCCTGACTTGAGCTTTACACTTTTCTTGTGAAGCAAGTTTCATCCAGATGGAAGAGGAAAACAGTCTTGCTGTAGTTCATCTCTTCTTTTCCTCTACCTGTCCACTGCATCTACATTTTAGTTCTCTTCCACAGCAGGAGCACTCTTGGAAGCAAATTTCCTGGTTGTGATTCAGTTTGATGGCATTTAATTCTTGAAAATTGGTTTAAAGAGGGGTGGATTCCACCACTGAGATTTATTTTTGATCATCTTGATAAGATGAGTTGTCCAGAAGTGATGTGTAGCTTGTGGTTTGAAATGATCTGCATATTTCAAAGAGAAAATGGTTATGGCAGCTTCTCTCTAGGACTTGGTCTTGGTTGGAAGCATTTTTAATTTATTTTTGATGGGCTGAGTGTTGTGTTCTGTTAGTATATCTGTACAGATATTTTTATGAGAACGTAAATTGCATTGTAAGGGCTTACAGAGCATAACATGGGTGATTAACATCTTTATAACACTAAATAAACATACCTTATTGTGGCATTTTCTGTGTGCTGCATCTAATAATTCACAATAACTGTGAGATGCCTTGGAACATTTATCACAAGACATTTGCTACAAATCACTGAGTAGAGCTTGAATTTTATAAGAGAATGTAACTGGTTGCAGGGAACATCTATCTGAGATATTTGAACGGCTGCCATTCCAGCAGGAATCTGCTTTCCTCCCAAGCTTTAATGTGTTTGTTTTGATAAAATTCCTAGAAAAGAGTGAGAAATGCTCTTATTCCATTATAAAGACAGGGAACTGTGGGACCCAGCTAGTTCAGGGTATGTCAGTGTTGCAGAGTGCAGTTCAGAGAAGGATTTCTGAGGATTTTCTTGCTCCAGTATCAGAGTATTTCCACAGTGGAAGTCTTGCAAAAGCAACCTCTTTAAGTGTGTCAGCAATCGGGAATAGTGACAGAATTAAGGTAAAGATGACTTTTCAGAAAGTACTACTACTTTATCTTAGATATTTATTAAGCAAACTCTAATTGCACCTATCATATGTAACATCACCTTTATTTAGTTTGTAACTGAGGGATGTGTTTCAGCAATTCAGATAAGGCTGGGGAAAAAGAAGGACCAAGCTGGATGTCGCTTTATTTTTTCTTCTTTGCTCTGTGTGTAGAATCCTGATGTGCACATTTCATTTAAATAGTTGCATACCAGTGTGGGAACATTTGGCCAGCATAGCCTAGGAAGTAAAAATATAATCCAGGCCTGAGTTGGGAAGGGATCCATGTTTGCCCAGCAAAAGTAGACATTTCATAATCACAATTGCATTATGCTTTGTGCCTAATTCAGCTCAGTCCTGGATTCCAAACTCTCGTGTGCTGTGGAATCCTGTGCTCCACTGCCTGTCAGCTTCTTGCAACACCCTGTGTTTGTCTGAGTGCAGGTGATGAAAGTACTGAGGTTTAGCAAGCTGCTGCTTACAGGGCAAGCCACCCACCTGAGCATGTGTAAACCCCATTAATTGTGACCTGAAATGCATTTTCACTTGGTCTTGCAACTGCAAGATCCAGCACATCGAGTCTTGCAGTTGCAAGGTCACTGTAGTCACACACATGGTGATTCAGAGTTCAGGTGATGTGTGTTGGCAATAACTCCATCTCTCGTGATCAGGTGGACTGAACTGAATGTTTTGGAAAGAACAACAAGGCTGGGAAGGGAGAGAAAGGGAACATGTGGTCTCACAAATCATGTTTGCATTTGAAATAGTGTTCCTCAAAGTTGATTATGAAATGAAAATGAGAGTATGGGGAAACATGGATGGATTTAACTGCGGACCAGATGTTGACTTGAAAAATGATAACAAAAAGCAAAGTACATATGTTTGTGTGAAATTTGGAGAAATGTTTTTTCCTTCAAGGAAGGCATCCATATAGATAAGGTTGCTCAAGTAATGTGATGTGACAGTTGCTATGTCAACTAGTGTTCCCTTCCACACATTTAAATTATTGAATAGCACAGTAAATGTTCTATAAAAGCAACTCCTTCCAACATGGTTATGCATCTTCCTGTTTTCCTCAAAGCTTTTAAAAACTTTTCTGACCTTTGCTATGTGTCTTGTATGTCTGAACTGTGTGCCAAACCTCTTTGCAGCTCTTATTAAAGTCAGCATTTGGCCCATTATGTCCCCTTTGTGTGACTCAGCTCCCTTTGTAGCTGCATGTTTCATGGATGTGTAATGGAGCAGTGGCTGCTGCATTTGAAAGCAGAGGGAAGGGTTTGAGGGAACAGATTGAATCCATCACAGAAAGAGTATGAAAATCCCATGCAAGTAAGTGCATAATATTTAATGAATTGAGTCTGGTGCTATAAACAGGCATCTGCCCTTGCGTGCAATACTTCTTCCTTGTTAACCCAGCACACAAAGTGTAATGCTTTCTGGCACATGCTTTAATAATTTATTGGAAATATAAGTTAGCTAAGCGGAATCTCCAGCCTTAAAGCCAGCAGGAGTGATGGAGTCTGAAGCAAAAAGGGAAATTAACCTGTGTGCATCAGTGACATTTGTATAACCTGAGGCTAAAACAGGTAAATGCTGAATCCTGTCCTTAAAGTCATTTCATTTCCTCATGTGTGAATTTGTTTCTAACTCACAGATGGTTTTGAACTTTCTTATATTTGTCCCTAGCTGGGTAGGTTAGAGCCAGTTGTTGGAGCGCTCTTGTAGGACTCAAAACATGTGAACTGTGTGCTGTTCTTTGCAACATTCTTCCTATATTCTATTCTATCTTTCTATATAAAAATGGACATGGTAGGTGCCCTATTTGAAGATATTAGAGATACTGGTGCTCTTGAACAATCCTGGAATTGTAGCCATGTACTTTAGGTGAATGTCACCAGTGTACAGATACTAAAAGTTCTTTTTGCTGAAATATTTGCTGTTTGCTGTGTTTGTGGTCATAAATGATCAGATTTCTGTGTTTATTCCAAAACCTCATCCAAACCCTTAAAATTTATTCTCAATTCTTTGAAATGACCCCATGTCAAAACTTTTCTTTCTGAACAAGGCTTGGAAGTAATTTCAGTGTCGCTGTTGCTGCTTCAAGTCTTTTCCTTGTAAATCTATTGGCAGGCAATGAATTCTGGAGATGAACATGTAGGAGTAGGGTTTAAATACTTGTTCCTGCATATGTGAAAAATTGAGGAAGGATGGGAAGAAGTGGGGTGCAAGTTTTGCATCACACCTACATGAGGACTTGACTTACGTGGGCTGCTGATACACTTTTGCTTCAGGGCAAAGTGTATCTTATTATGTGTGTCTATGTCTGTCTTTTCTTGATAGAAACCTCTCTGTGTGCATTTGAACCTCCCCAAATATCTGTCCATGCAGAGATTTAGGAGTCTGTACTCTAAAGGTACCCATAGATAGAAATTCAATCACGGAGAGAGCTGAAAAACTGTTTGATAAAGCAGTTATGAGAATTTTTGTGTTTGACTTGCATGAGTGCAAATATGTGCACTCAAATATATGCAAATATGTGTGTGTGGGCAGGGGAAAGTTTGAAAGAAACTTGAAAACTGTAACCTTTATCCAGATAGCTCCTCTGTCCCAAATGCCACTCAAACCTTCTCTGCTACTGAACTTACTATTAAGCAGGAAGTGCTTTATTCATATGGAACACAGGCTGTCACACCAAAGTCACATCAATTCCTGAGAAAAATTATCTTCACTTGATGCCTCGTGCAGTACTGAAAATTGGATATCAGGGGACGTGGAGGTGAAATTGAAATACAATTGTTGTTCTGCTGTCTCATAGCAGAACAGACTGGAGTCAGCTGTGGGGAGAAGTAGATCTGAGGCTGCCTGTGGAAGAATTCTGAACGTACTTTGTATTTGTGGGTAACGTGTTCCCCTGTTTTTGTTTTTGTAGTCTTGGCAGTTTATCTGAGCCAGCGTTGGTGGCCTGTGGAAGATGTTGTGAAGACGGCTGATCCTGCTAGAGATGGGCTTGTTTTGGTGAGGATGCTGTTTTGAACAGTTGCCTTTATCCTGGACCTTCCCAGCCAGAACAATCCTATGGAATTGTCTCTGGTCTCCTACAGCTTCTGCTGTGAACCTGTGGGATTTGGGCTTTGTGGCTCACCAAATGCTTCACATCTCCACAACACAGTGACATGCACATTAGTCCTCTCCAAACAATTCTGTATGCATGCAGTTTATGATTCATCTGTGGGATTTATTTTCTTTTGGTTTTTAGTTTACCCTCACTGCCTACTAAAGGAATAATCATAAATTGAAATACTACATTAGCAATAATTTCTCACATTAACTGTCTGGTGGGAGGTGTTACTACCCTTTGGAACAATGTATTATCTAGCTAGTTATGATTTTTTTTCCTTGGATAATTTTTATATTATGTTCATGTTATGAAATGGTTGCTATTTAATAATTTCTGTATCCATAATTCTTTTTCGAAATAAATTATTTTAGTAAGATAGAACTACTTTTTCATAATTTGAAAGGTTTGGGTAGCCTGTAGTCTGTTTGCAGCTAAAATGTCAGATGCCTGCTGCAGATGAGCTTTGTGTTGCCATGAGGTTATTAAATCAGTTTTGTTTCCTACTCAACCCTCAGTATCTTTGGTCGTTAATGATTCTGTTCTTTTATCATCTTTTCCTTTCACACATAGAGGTTAATTATTTTCAGAATTAAGTAGGCTTTTTATGGGTAACTGGAGGGATTTTGAGATACCAATCCTTGCAAGATAGAACTTGGAGCAGGAACACAAGCATTCAGGCTTTCAAGCATCTCTGTATCAACAGAGAATGAAAATAATGTCTGAAAATAGAAACCTTACCCCCTGTAGCTCATTGCTGAAAGGTAAATCCCCATTATTTGTGGAAACTTTAATTTCTTTCTGAACGTTGGTGTGAAGCTTCTTGGCACCCATTTTTACCTTGATGGTCAATATAATCTTGTTCCTTTATATTCCTCCATCTCCCTCTCCTGTCAGTTGTTTCCTAAGAAGCCCAGCACAGAATAACTGTTTATGTTACACTAGATTACAGCTAGTTGGGAAAGACCATTCTCTGTTTTGTACAGTGTCTATCTCAGTAAGGTCCTGGCCCACTAAACTCTTCGATGCTGTGGCAACACAGGTAATAGGGGAGAGGTGATTGGGCCCACAGTGTGAGTCCAATTGTCATGTCACTTTTGAGTAGGATTAGATTGCCTTGATCCAAATCTGGTTCCAAATCTGTGACTTGTTCACTGTGACTGCAATCAAGATACTTCTGCTGCTTTAGAATTCCTCTCTGTGACAACAAGAGATATGTCAAGCTTTATAAATAGTTACTAAATTATTCTATGCCCGCTGGATAGAGGGTGAAACACTAGGAAAAACTGTTTTTGTTATTCTAGCTGAACCAGCTCAGGAGGTATTTTCCCCAAATTAAGTGTACATGTTTCCTGACCTCCTCCTTCCCAGCCTCTTTTGATTTTGAAACCTTTTATGAGATGCAAAATACTATTCTCTGCCTCATTTTTCTTTGGTCTGTTTTTGTTTGTTCTCTAAGGTCCAGACATTTGGAGAAAGGATTGTCCTCTTTGTTCTGAACTGCATTATTTTTGGAATGCTGGAAGGGAGTTCAGCTAATGATGCATTCTTTCTACCTCACTCTGCCACCGAGCGTGCCAAAATACTCTGGAGAAACGGCGAGGCTGCTGCCTTTTACTCAGTCAAGATGAAAGGTAAGGTCATTTTAGAGACACAGTTCCACTGGTTCCTAATAGCTAAAAATGTAATCCTTTTGTTTATCTTTCAGTATAAATAATCCTGGCTCTCATTTACATTTTTATATGAAATCTCTCTCAGAATTAATCTGGGGAACAAACCTTCCCAGAATTTGGAAGCCATCCACGTTACTTTCATTTAAACATGATAGTTCCAAACCCTATTCTGATCTGAGGTACTTAGGCTTACTCCAGTAAAATGTGCTTTAATGCAGCCAAGTAGGAGGTCGTACATCTAGGAACAAAGAATGCAGGGCCTATCCACAGGATGGAGGACTGCAGGAAAGAATGATACCTGAAAAAGGAATGCAATTCCCAGGGGGAAAGACGTATTGGGAGTTGGTGGTGGGAAGAAGAGGAAGGATCCTTGGTTGTGTGAGGAGCAGTGGCTGGGCTGTGTAGAGAAGGTGTGCACTAGATCAGTCCTGGAATGTTTTGTGCAGTTGTGGTACTCCCAGTTTAAAGGATGATGATTAATTGATTTCATAAATAATTGATTAAGTGGCATAGAAAAGAAACAAAATGTGTTTTAATCCTTTAGGGATACTTGATTAGCTTTAGTAAAGGTCTTTTATTAAACACAGAGTCTGTATTAATGCCAATAATAGCTGTTAACCAGTCTGGAGTGGAAGAGGCTTAATTGGAATAACTCCAGGTATGCAGTTGAGCCTGTGCCCCCACACAGGAGCTGGTTACCAGTCTGTGTTTAAGATTCATGGGAATCACCTTGATACCAGCAGCTTAAACACAGAGAAGGTGGGATCTTTGGAAGCAAAATATTGTCCAAGTCAGAATTCAATACCCATCCATCCAAAATGGGAGAAAAAAAAAACAGCTTGAGAGCTGGGTTGTTTTGGATTCCAGAGGACACTCTGAAGGTGCCTTTTCTGCTGCAGTCCCAAAGGCCAGCAACAGTGAGATGTTCTGCTTCTTGGGATGGAAAAATCCTGATACACACAGAGGTGTAGCTTCCATCAATGAGGAATCAGGACTCAGCCTATGATCAAGGACCCCTGTCTGCATCTCTGATTATGCTGATGAACTGGTTTGTAATGGCAAACACAAGTACATTTTCCTTTAAGTCCATAAATATTCCTGAGCAAAACTTTTGGAAAGAAACACTTGTAGGGGCTGTAATGATTCATGCTTCAGTAAAATAAATGTGCACAGTAGTCTGTTATGGGTGGAGTATTAGCCAAGTTGAAACTGTTTCTGAGTAAGTTGAGAGTCACAGTTTGGTTTTAAACCAGGTCCACATAAAATACAAATCCTTCAAGTCCAGCTTTGTCAGCATCTGCCTTTTCTTGCCAGTGTTTTTTTTCTCTGGGCAGCTATATTTGTTAGTTTTTGGCCTGTGTCACAAATTACTGCAGTCTTTTGCCAAAGCCTTTTCGGGAAGCTTGAAACTGATTGTTTTTGCTGCTTTTTGCTATTTGATGTACGCATTTAGAAAATAATTCCTCTTTCTGAAGTTCTGTGATTTCAATTTCATACCAGCCATGGCTGTGTTTGATTCTATTCTCTCTGCTTTTTAGAAGAGGCCTGGATTTATTAGGCCCAAAACAGACTATGATAAATATCTTCCCTCAGAAGCTGTATTTCACATGGTTGTTTTACATATTTTCGTAATTTATTTTTTTAAATCATAATGCAAGTTCTATTTTCTTTTGCTGTCCTGGTCAGAACATTTAGTAGAGGCAGCTTTGATTACAGAACTTTATATTGTGCTGGACCTCTGTTACAGCTTCTGGTCCTAGGAAAGAATTATTTCTCTTTGTGCTCACCATGTGATTCTGATTCCCTTTATTTCCATGCTCTGCAATTACCTGACCATTCTTTCCAGTTTGATTTTTCTTCACTGGGTAATTGAGATTCTCATTTTGATGTTGTATTCAACTGTATTTCTCATCTGTGAATTTTTCCATTATCTACAGCATGACAAAAAACATGCTTCAGTGGAGGCAAATAAGCCAGAAAAAGGTCTGTGGAGCATGGCTCTTTCAAACATGAGTCTTCTGGGTGAATCACAGAAGTGGTGACCAAGGAACAGAGAGTCTGTTCTATCTTCGCTACAGATTTAATGTGTCGTTATGCAAACTAAATTTTCAATGGACTTGAGTGATTCCAATTAACTGTCTTGGCAATATTGTAATGCCATTTCCATTTGCCAGTTCCTAGGTGGCCTGTACAAAGTGAACTCGGTAGTTTTGGTCCAGTTCCATGCTTCCATCCATCTTATGACCATCCTTAACTGGATCTCTTTAAATAGTCCAGCTAAGGAGGCACAGATGGTCTCGAGCACCCGCCTTGCTCAGAGATGCAGTAACTCCTGCAGGTCAAAGTTTGGAGACAATTTGGCCACTTCTGGCACTGGCCACCCTGCACCTGTTGTATAGATAAACACAAGTCTCATTCTTCAAGGCTATCACTTTTCGTGAGCATTAGACACCTTTATTAAAGCAAAATTTATTCATGACTACACAGATCATCAACTTGGCCTCTCTGGAATGTGCCTATTCCTGTCCAATGACAGGCATGCAGCATTTACCACTGGGTATACTAAAGATTGATGAGATGTACTAAGCCACTAATGAGGCTGATAAGACACTTTGTCACGTGCCAAGATAAATGTCTCCAATTTTATCTATGTCAGCAGCTTCCATATCAGTCAGCTGAGCAGTTAGACCTCACTAAATGGAGCTACTTAAAGGTACAATAGGAAATGACGGTTCCCTCTTCCTGTACCTTTCTCTGCAGGCAGCAACCTGAAAATGAAATGTTTTGCAGAAAGCTTTGATATAGATACTTGGGGTTTGGGATCCGTTTTATGTTGTTTAAAGTATTTATTTCGTGCTCTGTGTGAAAACCTCAGAAAGAATGTGTTCTGTGTGGTGATGTAGGATTAATTACCACGGTTACTGACACTTGTTTCTTGTGCAGTGAGACCATGTAATTCCCTGAGAGTTTTTCCTTTCTTATTTACTGAGGACTAGTAATTACTAAAAATAGACTTCACCACCTTCACATAAATGCCAGGAGAATGCAGAAGATTCATGATGCAAATAAATCAGTAAGGAAGTTGGAGGATGCAATGAGCCAGGAGTGTCTTAATGCTTTTAAGAACAAACCAGAACAAAATCCCTTTTTTATAGAGCCTTTTTTCCCCCCCTACTGTTATGTATTGCTGTCTCTGTAACACATATGATCTGCCCAGCTGCAGACCAAGCGGTCTGTGGTATGAAAAACAAAGGAGTCAGATTGTTAAAGCTTGTCCCTTCCCTCCTGACAAATCTTAGTAGTAACTATGGAGTGATGTGAATCAAACCAGCCTTTGAATCCTCTGAAAAGGCTGTAAAACATACCGGTGTATCAGGAGTAAATGTGTTGTTGGCTTCTTATTCATTCTTTAGAAATGTTCCACAAGTCACAGTTTGGGAACACCTGACTGCAAAAACTCTTAAGCAGACATATAGTAGGCAAAAAAGCAACCCTGGCCCAATCTCTGCTTTTATCCTACACTAGAATCTTAGAGATGGTCTTTGGAAGTGGCTTCCTGAGCTCAAATTCACTTCACACCTTTCTTCATACAAGCCTTTGGAAATATCTTTTGATACTTCTAAAGTATCAAAAGGTGCTATTCTGTAGAAAGAGATCCTTAAAAAGATAACAGAACTTTACTTTTTCATTGATTATATACATTTCTTTTAAAAAAAATAAAATAAATTGACATTGACGTTAACCTGACAGACAATTAGCTGAAATCTTGTTGAATAATTGCTTTTGTCTCCCTCTGTTTGCTAGCAATAATATTTTTAATGTGCATTTCTGAGGTGGATTGAAGGTTCTGGCTGTAATGAAAATGAAATGACTACATACCAGTCCAGACATGAATTCATTTAATTTTATTGAAGCCAGAACCTTTGTTCGCCTTCTCACATACAAACTCGTACAATGGGTTGACCTTGGGTTCTGCTCTGCAGAAATACTCCCCACCCTTTACACAAGTGCTCAGCCTGCTCCAGGCCTGTCCAAACATGTGTGTGCCAAGCCAACTTGTTCAGCAGGGAAATAGTTGGTGTGCACAACCTTGTTTTTTTTGGGTCTGTTGGATGTGGGGACCAGATTGGTTTTGTTTTTTTTTTTTCTGGTTTGTGGCTCTTTGGGAATGCTAATGGCTGTCTGCTTTTCCTGCCCTTGTAATATCTGTTTGCCATTTTGCTGGCTCCTAAGTTGGTCATTTGGCACTTGTGACCTAACCAAGCAGATCAAAGGCTTTCAAAGGGCAGACTGCATGAATGCTTCCCTCTCCATCACCAGTGCCCTTATTTTCCCTGTCTCCTCCCTCACCTCAAAACTTTGTCTGTGTGTTCCAGCAATGAAACAAACCTCTCAGCCAGATGTGTGAGAGCCCAGTGGTCAACTCCAGGCCACCATTAGCTTATGGTAACTTTGTGCCATTCTGTGGGAAACAGGGACAAAGTGGCCTTTGTTCCAAAGGTTGGTTTGTTTGTTTATTTTATTTCAAATGCCTGTGGGCTGTGACTCTCCTAATGTGTTTCCCAGGGACAAGGTGAAGAATGGCTTCATGGTTTCTTTATTTACAGTGCCTTTAGACATGACAAGTTTTTGTCATCTTCTCAACACAAAATTAGGAGCTCAGGCATAAATCACTCAGCTCCTGGGGTTGCTGCACAGCATTCTCATCAGGATTTATAGGACACAGACTATATGAGATAATAACAAACTTTAAAGAACACTTGCAACATGCAGGAATTCTTAAGGACTTCATGAGGAAAAGTTTGTCCCTTAGAAGGGATGGTGCAATTCTGCTGGAATTTGACATCTCTGTTGGGTTGGCAGCTAACAATGGGACTGGGGATATACTCAATTTTTTGGCTCATGACAAAAAGAGTAACTACCCATCATGTGTTACAAATATTGGAAGGTTATAAACACCACCACAACCCACCCTTTTCCAACAATGTGCTGGAACATGTGTTTGAAGTTAAGTATACACTTTGATTAAGCAGGAGTGAACCAAGAAGCTTAATCAAGATGTGAATGGATGGTTATGTAGCTACATACTCTTGTTGTATGGCTCAGTCTGTGAGATGTGGATTCTTGCTAAATGATGAGCTTGACAAATCAGGGTCTAGAATTAAGAATAGTCATATATCCTGTGCTAAATTGGCATCCTAGAAAAGAGAGGAACTAAAGTCAGGCCTGTCCAGTATCGGCAAAAGGTGCTGTGCACCAACTGAAGGAACAGAAATAGACCCCAGTTCAAGATTGTTGTGGGGATGTGACAAGGAAAATATCTGTTACTTAAAAGTCTTTTATTGGAATTTAGGAACAGGCCTTCAACAGGACATTGACAAAACTGTGAAACGGGTCTTAGTGAAGTGGTGAAAGCTTCATGTCTCAAGACTGGAACTAAACTGAGTCAGGTCCACTAGGAAGTAGTGAGAAAAATAAACCAAGAAGGTCTTGATGAGACTTAAGCAACAAAGTATGAAAATATAACAATTTTCTATTATAAAGACCTGGATATCCAGTTGTATTTAACCTGCCATGTACTCAAAAGCAGCATAAAATCTTCATAAATATTTTCTAAAAATTAAGATAAATCAGTGAGGTTTTTCTGTGGGGACCCTCTCCTATATGTAAGTGAACTGATGTCATTTCAGGACTGAGTGCTTATGCTGTAAAGTAGTTTGAAGTTCTATTTTTATGGTATTCTGCACTGAATGGAAGTGTAGCAATAGGACCCTAGGTTGATTAGGGTGAACATCAAAATTTTGGATGCTGAACGTCTGTTCTTAATCAATTCTCTTGACTCCAGTTTGAGTTTACCATTTGTGATTGCAAAATAAGTCCCTTGGTTCTGTGTTTTGGGGTTTTTTGGACAAATTTTCACTGAGAACTAGTTTTAATAGTTTGGAGGCTTATGCTTGAGTCTGTATTTTGTCCACATGTAGAGCATTATGTCATGACCCCGTGATTTCAGTTAATTGACTTAATGTGTTTGTTAGCAAGGACTGTCCTTGAGTGAAACCTCTGGTTTAACACTGATAGTGGTAGTTCAGGTCATGGAATAGAAGCACCTTCATGTGTTATAAATTATCACTCAGTAGAAATAGAGGGACTTACAAAGGAGCTCTTATAGTGCTTTCTTAAAATGCACCACTCAGTTGTTTATTTAAAGGAGCATACTGACATTACATTCGGAATATTTATATCTCTTTGGGTTTAGACTGTTTACATCTTTTTAGTGAGCTTTCCTATATACACTGCCTGTGCACCAAGGTGGTGTGATTATGAAGAATCAGTGTCTGGAAAAGACCTCTGGTGAGACCTGTCAGCCACACGTTAGGCAGGTCCTCTCCATTTCATGGCACAAGTCATCCTCCTGGAAAGTGTTTTACTGTCCATGAGATCATCCTCACAGCCTGTGGAAAGGTACCAGGGCCGTGTGTGTGGCTGCACTCACACAGCAGTTAGTGCAGCAATACCAGTTTTGTTTGCAAATGGATGTGTTTTCCCCTGTCTGTTTTCAGGAAGCCTATGTGATGGCACAACCAGTCAGTGTTACCTGCTGCCAGTTTTGGATACTATATTCGTCAGGAGAAAGTGCAGAAGAGGTGGCCTTGGGATGAAAATGTTGCATGATTTCTGTCAGTCTTTCCTGGCTGAGGATGCCTTGGGGATCAGCTGCCCTATTTCTGCTGCCATGTATCAAGGTAAATCCTTTGATGTGGACACGTTAGGTAAGGGTCATGTATAATGTATAATTTTCAATATGGTCTTGGTAAGATTGTCTTCACTGTGTAAGAGTTCAGTGCCCTGGTCTGAACTGAACTGTTGTTAACCTGCAACTGGTGCCTTTTCCAGAGCCATCTGGAATTTCTTGTGGAAAGGTAGGCCAATATTTATGTAAGACAACAAAAAGCACAAAACTCATAGTGTCTGTTTGACGTACTGTGTTCCCAGAACTGTTCTTTCTTAGAACTGTGTCACTGCCCTAGACAGGGACTTACACATTTTATTTGACACCACAGGGAAAAGACTCATAAGATCTTGTCAAGCCCACACTATGCACATAATGCTCTGGTAGATCTTGCATTTTTAAGAAATTACATTTAATAAGCCAAATACCCAGGATCTACTCAGTCATTCAGTTACATCAGTACTTGTTTTGTATCAACTGTCTTTGAACATTTGTCACTTTTAAAAGATCACAAAGTAGTAATATATCTTCTCTGTCTTCAGGTCAAAACTCTAGTTTTGCTAGTAATATTCACAGAAAATATCTGTGCTCACGTTATTAATAAAACTGTCTTCTTTAGAAAAGTACTTTGTTCTAAGGTTGCTCTCTGTGTGGTGCAGTCTTCACCACTATTTTTGGGGAGATGTTTTGATTGACTTACAGCTTTCCAGTTATTTCCTAATAAATGTCAACAAAATTTTGGCCACATCTGCTCTTTCTCCTGGTTATTATGTGCCCTTGAGTGTATTCAAAAGCACCTGAGCAGGTACTGCTACTTCTAAATTCAGGAGGGAATAGTATTGAGAGCATTTCTTCTCTTTTCCCAGTAATATCCAGTTTTCCTTTGGCAGAGCTCAGGGCTGTGGAAACCCTGGATGAGAAAGCTGCATTTCTTATGTGTTAGCACTAGCAATATATTGGAAGACTGTGCTTTTGTCTCAATTAAGTTTAGAGCTAATAGTGAATAAATTCGACTTGCATCATGTTTTAATTAGGTTTTCTTTTATAAAAATACCAATACTGTAAGTTAAATTTTGAGTGTATTGAAGTCACTGTCTGTTTTTAATTTCATTGGAACCACATTTTCATACTTTGACAAATGAATGCAACCTTTAAATCTCTGTGCTGAAATCTCTGAAGCTGTGGACAGTTTATTTAACATGGACATGGTATTTAAGCTGCTGTTGAGGCCTAAAAGGAAGGAAAAAGCTGTTCAGCAGATACCTGGATTCTAGTATATATGTTAGTTTCAGTAGTTTTTATTGGAATGGTTAATTTAGTCAGGATATTCTTGGATAAAATTGATGTCTGCAATCTGCTCAGTACTGTAAGGCAAATGTTTACATACCAGAATTAGGGTTTTTGTTTTGACATCCCATTGTTAAACTCAACTGAAAGTTGAAGATAAATTACCCATTCTGTAGCATGATGAACTACAGTGGACAGAATATGACAGTAATTTTGTTGTTTACAGATCACTATCTTAGTGCAGTTGATCCAAGCAATAGGATGGTGGTTAAGGAAGCTTAAAAATCCCTTTAAATGTTTTGAACTGTTTGTTCTACAGCATGTGCCTCCTCTTGACACTGCACACATCCTAAGGTTACCACTAAATAGAACATACTGCAGTTTGATAACATAAGCAGACCTAAATTTGATAGTTTATCCAAATTTTTGGATGGTCTGTATGTACTGACAGTGATAGGAATCTGAGGCAATATAGTTTTTAAAGGTGATTGTACATCTGTCACAGATATCCTGAAATTTTTCTGTTGATTCTTCCCATTTCTGTTTTTTCACATCCAAAGAAATAAATCAACCTAACAATGGGGCATAGGGTAGCAGTAGTGAAAAGGAGGGTGATTTTGGCCCAAAACCAAACTGAAGCAGAGCTTTTCTTTATAAACAGAGATTAAAGTAGCATTCTGAATGGTTAAAGATGGGAGACAGAGGAGCACCTTTCCCTTCAGAGTAGTGAGGATAAAAATCCCCACTGTGCTGTTAGTCTGAAACCTACTGAGTGTCTGGACATTGTTATGTGCTACAGTGCCAGAAGAAGGTGCTCAGCAAATCACTTCAAGTCCTTTATTTCTGCACTCACAAGGAAATAATCTAGACTGAAGCAGATGGCAGGATTCACTTGTGACTGTTTAGGTGATTCCACATAGACTTTTACCAAAAGTCCCAGCTGAAAGAAAGAGGAGGAAAATGAAAAGGCAAAAGAAAGATTTCTGAAGGAACTAATGAAAGTAGATCTGAGAACGTGCTCCTTCTTCCAACGTACTTTTCACTCATTCATACTTCTGCCCCTTGGTTTCTCCTTTCAGTGTGCCAGAAATTCCTGCAGGCTCATCCTGAGGAGCAGAAGCGACTGTGGGAAGTGGAAGCACCAGGAGATTGGAGCCAGCGAGTGAATATCTGGTTAAAAATTCAGATGGACTCATCCCTTTCAGAAAGTGAGTTAAAACGATCAGTGTGAACTTGTCTGTGTTACAGTTCTATAAATATAAGAAATGTAATCAAGGGTTAGGTAGTGATCATGGAGAGGTGATGTCTCTGTTGTTTGCACATGGAGAAACTACTGAGTGTGCAGTCCAGTGCCCTCATCTTTTCACAGTAAACAGAACAATTCTTAGAAATTATGAGGTAATGAAATGGAACCGCAGAGCATCTGAGAGACCCTGAACAAAGCACAGCCAGGCTGTAACTCCTGTTGCAGTGCACTTAGAGCAGGGTAGAAGTTAGCCCAAAAAGTCCCTATTGCACAACACATTGTCTGGGTTATAGACAGGGGTTTGTTTCTCTAAAATTATTACAAAGAAGAAATTTGTATGGCCAGTGGGGCAGTGTGTTTAATTACCTTCAATTGCTGCCAATACCATTCTTGGATGGAAACACAAAGGTTTTCATTATGGGTTTTGGAAGATTCCAAGTACTCTCCTACAGGGTAAATCCTTTTTGCTGGGAGCATTTTCTGCCTGCTTCACAAAAGAAAGCAACAGAGTAGGGAAACCTTTTGAGAGTTCATATGGGGATCTCGTTGATGTAATCTGTTCAGCTGGTTGGAGGACTCAGACAGGCCCCTCTGCTGCATGCACACAAGCTGTGATAAGCACTGGGTTCCAAAAGAAGGGCTCACATTGTCTCTTTCTGGAAGTGCAGCAAGGAGTGCTCCAGAGCAAATTGCTCCCATGCCTTCCCACATCCATCCTGCTCTGTTTTGGCTCGGGAACCTTCCGTCGAGACACCGCGTTTCATCTTGTCTGCAGCACCCACAGGAGAGTTAAGTCAGACTTTAGCCCTAGGCTGGGCTCCTCTGAAGCCATTATATCTGTGTTCCTCATGCTTCAAACCAGCAAAACCTGGTGTTGTTCTTTCCTTTAATCTTGCTAAGTGAAGTTTATTAATGGCAACTGAAGAGAACTGTGATCAGATCAAAACTCAGCCGATCCTGGGGGAGAGGATGCTTGCCTTTTTCTTTCTTCTTTTTGCCATCTTCTAGGAAAACAAAGAGATGAATGACCCAAAGAATGGGGAAATATCATTCCTCCAGAATTGCTGTCAGTAAAAATACACATGAGGCTATGGAACTGCCTTGACTGCAGCTTTCCACTACCTAAAGGGGGACAGTAAGAAAGATGAGGATAACGATTTTAGCTGGACCTGTTGCAACAGGACAAGGGATAATGATTTTAAACTAAAAGAAGATAGATTTAGGCTAGATAAAGGGAAAAAAAATTACCGTGAGGGTGTTGAGGCCATGGTACAGGCTGGCTGGAGAAGCTGTGACAGTCCCATCCCTGGAAGTGCCCAAGGTCAGGTTGGATGGGGTTTGGAGCAACCTGGTCTTGTAGAAGATGTTCCTGCTCGTTGCTGGGGATTGGATTAGATGATCTTTAAAGGTCTCTTCCAATCCAAACTATTCTATGATTCCATGATTCTATCTTTAGGGGGGCTCTTGGGAACAAGGACTTCATTCCTGCTTTCTCTGTTATGCAGAAAGCAAAACACAATGTAATACAATATTGTCAGCTCCAATCAGGATCTATGGCAACAACTGTGAAAATAGATGAATCTTATTCTGCTCTGATTTCTTAGATTCCTGTTGACATTTGCAATGCTGTGCAATGCTTTGTTTTGGAACAAAATTACTGAGAGGAAAAATTGAATATTTTGCCCATATTATGGGGGTTTCTTTTCCCACACCAGTACTCAGGATTGAAATACCATTAATGTTCCTGTAAGAATTCTACAGTCATACATATTCCAAAACAGGTTTCTGTAATCCTGAGGTCAGAATTCTCTATTTTGCAAGGTGGTGTGGCTGCATCTAGTGGCAGTTCATCTGAACTGCAGCCCTCTGTTTGCTGCAGCTGATGGTTCAGTTTGGATGTGCACAGATACATAGGCTTGTGTACACACACACATTTCTGTCTGCACATATATATCTATAAAAATCCAGCTTTTTAGCGTGTTGTCACACATAGCTGCAGTCATTCATTCTGAATTAATTCTTATTGTTTGAAAAATGTAGGAGATAGAGTTTCATCAAATAGTCTCAGCAACAGGAACATGGTGACATTTCTCTTCTGGGAGTGATTGGAGGAACAGAAATCATTTCACATGGTTTGGTCGTGGTTGCTAAATCTACCAGGCAGTGAACAGAGCTGTTTTGAAGTAGTTTAGTAATATACATAAAGCATGTAAATGTGAAGCTAATGCAAAACCAAGCAGGCTGAGAAGGATTAAAATAAATTTAAATTGATTGCATATAATTCTTTATCAGAATTGGTCAGAGTAGCTATATTTTCTGAAAAGGAGAAAGGGTTATGGGTTTTCCAGATGTAAGAGGTGAACAGATTATTTATTTAGCAGAGATTTCAAGACCCAAAGACATTTTGTTTGTGGTAAAGTTGTTCACCTTAGGTTTTTGTGGTAATGTCATGGGGTGCCCTGGTTTGGTTAATTAACAAAAACAAAGCAAGAGGGATTGAAGGTAAGAGTCAGGTGGCTTTTTTTGGTTTGGTTTTTTTTTAGTGGAAATAGCCATGGAAGTATGATAATGTTTTTCCCTTTTTAATCTCCTTCTGGGGCAAAATATCCCCCCAATTTCTCCAGAGGCTGAAGTGAGCTCTTGTATGGAGAAGACTCCAACCAGTAAACACAGACAATTGGATATGGAGCAGATGAATAAGGTACAGTCATTAATATGCCATCTTATGACCTTGTTTTCCATTGGTGGCCTTTCCCCTTTTCAGTGGAGAGGTTTAAATATGAGAGATTTCCACAGGTGTGTTTTACTACTGACTCCTATATCTATGTAGGTAGTCACAGCTATATTATATATATATATATATACATACACACTTATAAATTATATTTATAGCTAATTTACATAGCTGTAATAGTTTGAGAGGCTGAAGAATGCAGAATAGTTTTAATAAAATGCTTTAGTTTCATCCTTACTGAGATAAGGGAGGTGTAACCAAGCAGGTGTACAGTGAATTCTAAGGTTTGCATATGGAAAGGCTTTCTGAACTCCACTTGTCTTTTCTGTGCAGGAGCTTGAGTGTGACTTCAGAATGAATAAGTCAAACTCTTTATGGTCTTATTTATTTTATCTCACTGCTGAGCTGCAGATCTGGCCTTGTTTAGCTTTTTGTAGCACTGAGACCTAAAACAGGCGGTGAGGTTTAAATGGAGCCTAAGCCACATATCTGAGAAAAAAAAATCACAGTAATGAAGCTTTTTCAAGTAATAAAGAAAAAAGAGAGACGAGTGGAAGCAAAACAGAGCTGCAGGGGTTGTTTCCCCAGCACATTTTGGTTGCCACACAACTAAATCAGTTTGTTTCCTTCAGCCCTGAGTGTCCTGGGGGAGCTGTGATGGCTCCAGCCCCCGTGGTGCACGCTCTTGTTGTGTGCTGTGGGCACGGCTTCAGAGCCCACCCAGCCAGATCAAGGCTCCCTGTGCTCCCAGTTTTCCTTCTGCTGACACTTCTGGCAAGGCAGGCAGAGCAGCAGCAATGAAGCTGTTCTGTTCTATAGAAAAAATACAGCTGAGTTTCTTGCCTTGCACCTTTATGGCGGCCATGGCCATATTGATATTAGGATCAAACCACTGTTGATTTTGTTTGTGTGTAATTTTCTGTTTCATCTGTCTTGGCTCTAATTTCAGGGTGTTGACTGCTTTCCTGGCGTTGGGCAAGAGGCAGGAGATGCCATAGAGAAAAAAGATGACACAACAACAGCAGGGACTCCAAACTCACGAGGTCCTGAAGAGGAGGACTTGGAACAAGGTGCAGGCAATGCTCAGCAACATAAAGGACTCAGGAAAAGAGGAGGTCCTGGGGACTTAGTAGGAGATAAGGCCACAAAACAATTCAAAACTACACCATAATTGCTATTTCAGAAATCAGCAAAATTCAGTATGATCTTAAAAATTGTAATTGATTTTTCTTAATTTGTAACAGTGGAGAAATTTCTTCAGATATGATGAAATTTTTTTGCAACACACCTTCTTCATTTTATGTTTTGTTTTAAATAAAGCTTTTGTTTACTAAATGTCCTTTCCTTTTTCTTCTCACCAAGTAATTAAGTAGTAGCTGAGCCTGGTTATTTCCCTGCTCTGAAAAGATTTTATTGGATTGCACAAGGTGTCCAAAGGGGAATAATTGGAGGGCTTGTAGGTACTGATGTGAGAAGATATTTCTATGGAAACCACATCCTGCATTATGGAAGAGAGATACCACAACACACGTTGGTATCAGAATGACAGTTGTAACCTTCCTTTCAGAGTGAACAATTGATCTTGAATTGCTTTCATTTGAGCTTTTCTAGCAGAAAAATCTGCCTTAAACCCTGTGGTGGACAGGATGGCACACAAAGGCCATTCATGCAGAAAAAGTTTGGTGCAGAGAAGAAGAGTGAACAAGCTACAGGCATTAAACTGCCTTTCAGTTCAGGCACTGTGATAATTCTGTGTGCAAGCTCAGGGTGTAGAACTTCCTGTAGATTCCATATTGCATATTTTATTTCCTGTAGGCTCTTTCCTTGTTTTGCATTCAATTAACTTGGAAATACAACATCACTAGATTACCATGCTGTGGCTTGATAAAGACATTTTGCTCTTTTACCACAGGCTGGTTCTGTGTTAGAATATTTTAATATCTTTTAGTGGAGAATTTCAAAAGCCTGAATGTTGTGTTAATGAATTACAGGTGAAACTCATAAGGATCAGATCTTCAGTTCAGAGAAGGCTTTGCAAAGAGGTGAACAGCAGGAGCATCCTGATAATCCTGAACAGATCCAGCAGCCTGTAATTCTTAAGTGGCTGCCTTGGAACAAGGAGAGGTAGTTGTTTCTTTCCAGAAACTAATCCAGCATTTCCAAGGAGACAGTTCTGTAGGCAGCCATTGTAGGTACACTGTAGAGATGTATATTTTTCCCTGTGCAGCATAATTGCTCACACATAGCCCCATCACCCTGTTTTTGTTTAGGGTTGTGATTTAATGAAGCATTTATTCATGTATCCAAGTAACTCCTTCCCTGTTGAGCTGCTCTGTAAACCATATGCCTGAGACACAGTGAAATCAGACCTTCCTAAGCATCTCTTAAAAAAAAATAAAAGAAATGCTATAATTGGAACTTACAAGTTTTTGCCAAGAGAATTAAAGCACTGGATCGTGTGCCAGCCTTAATCACGTTGCTATGGTTCTCTTGTTGCAAAGAAAGTGCATTTAGGACTAACTTTAAAGTCAGTTGATCTTAAGGTTGTTGAAAAGTCCCCAAGAGTGCTGTGAAGACTGCTAGGAACTCTGTGTCCTCTTGTGGAACAGCCTATATTCTTGCTAAAATTATGGTTAAATACATTAAAAATATATAAATTTGTGAAGAGTTGGAATACCAACTGCAACTGCTTTGAAATATGATAGAAAATTATTATGTCTCTACTCATGAAAGCTCATCTGGACTTGCAGTGGCCTGGCAAACTGAACTCATGTCCAGTTTGCACATTATATTATAATGGCAGAGTAAGGAAAACTGGGTTTGTCCCAGCAAGTGAGGAACATTAAGAATTTTAATCTGAATTAAATCTTTCAACAAAATTTTATCTAAGAAGGCCCCAGGAAACTCTAAATGAATTTATATGAGGATAAAGGAGAAATATAAGGTACTGTCTGGAATGAGCAGATGAATAATTAGATTAAATTCATTCACTCTTTTAGTTAGAGGATGAGACCATCAATTTTTCAAAATCCCCAAAATGAATATGTTTCAGCTATTAGCCAGTGATCCACAGCTACATTAACAACCACTACTGGCTGTTCTCACAGAAATGTTGCTTCTTTCCCCTGTGTATGACTCTCCTTCCTTGATTTTCTTTAGGTTTTTGTTTTCTAAGTATCTCTTTGTGTTCTAAGTATCAAAAATTCTCATGATGACAACTGGAGCAGGTAAAGGTGCATTTACTGAGGTTGTGGTGGCAGTTGCTTGGTTCTCTCTAATGAAAGATATCATCAAAACTTATTTCTCATCAAAACTTGTGACAGCTACAGCCAGGAATTCTGAGGTCCTACTTAACTGTACTAAATTCCAGGGCTACAGGTTCCAGGAGGGCAGAGGCTGGTTCCATGTTATTACAGAAATGCTGATTTACAGAACAATTAGTCTGAATATTGATTTTTTTTTTTTTTTTTGTTTTGTTTTGTTTTGTTTTGTTTTGTTATATTAGTGCTTTAAGGTGTCTGATTAATGCAGAAGCTTGGACCTGCAACTCATTCTTAGCAGTCTGAAGCACTGCTTAATGAGATCAGAAGAATCCTAAGAGGGTGTGAAGCAGAAACAAATCCAGTATTTTCACTGTCTTAATAGAACAGAGTAGAAAAAAACACACCCAACAGCACAAACACTTTTTTTTTTCTCTTATTGGAAGATCTTTCATTTAAAACAAATCTGCATTTACTTAGGGATGAGATGGTTTCAGGGTGCTGAAAAAGTTGGCAAAGGCTTGAAAGAGCATGCCAGTTTTTGGAGGGAAGTTTTCAAAAGCTTGGATTTAATCTCTTTCTGAATCTGCACTTTGGTCATGGTGAGACACAGTGACGGCTCTGCTCAGGAGACAAGGAGGAGGTGAGTGTGTCTGTGAGAGAGGGGTGGCAGATCTGCTGAGAGGGAGTTTGTATCTCTGATTCTTACAAGCAGAGACACTGAACTCTGGCCTGCAAATAAGATGTTAAAAATCAAAATTAGTCTTAGCAGTCATCTGGTGGGTGTGTGCCAACTGAAAAAAGGATTTGATTTGCTCTCAAGACAAGTAAACATATGGATTTTAAGGCTAGAAATTTCATTAGGTTAATCTGTCATGTTTCACATAATGTAAGCCAGACAATTTTGTGCATGGTTGCTGTGTCAAAAAAATCATTGGTTTTGGTTGAAACAACCCATTTTTAGAGGGATTGTTTTGATTTGGAAGTTTTGATTTTCAGATGTTGGGCAGTGGGAAATCTGCCACGTTTGTTGGCAAGTTGTTCTAAAGTTTTGTCTTTACAAGTGCATCCAGTTTCTTCAGTCTGAATTAATTTTGTTTCAGCCTCCTGTGATGAATTTTGGTTTTCTGTTTAACACTGAGCTATGGCTCTGGTACTGTCAAGATGCTTTCAAATGTGGGGTTGGAGACCTTGTGGTCCTTCATGACATCCATGAACAGCACTGGTTTGTTTTTGGATCTGCCTCTGTGAGGCAGCTTTTCCTGACCTTGCTGCATTCTTCTTGTCCTTTCAGATAGATTTTCAGTTTTCCAAATTCCTTTTAAGAGCTGAAACATCATCAGAGCCCCTGTCCTGGTCCTGGTCAGGCTGAGCAATGGGGGCTGCCGTGACCTGTGGTTGTAAATCATCACGGAATTCTCCTGTGCTTTTGGATGGCCATGCCCTGTAAAACTTAACCAGTCTGGTTTCGATGTCTGATTTGTGATATCTGCACTGGAAATGCAGCTTTTGCAGCGTCACCTGTCTCAGTACCACGAGATGGCACCATTACACAGCGTAACTTTGTCGTCATCTCTCGGGGCTGCAGACCGTGCCCGGGGTTTCAGTGCATCCCAGGCTGCCTTGGTTTCCCCGGGAAGGAGGATGGGAATGTGGTAAAGCTTGTCTTGTGTTTGGCATTCAGGCTCATTTGTCTGTGGAGTTTGTCTCCAGTGGGCTCCGGGATGATTTTTTCGAATTTTTGTGAAGTCAAGGTGAAGTCAGAGTAGCACCAAATGCAAATTGCACCCAGATTTTGCCCCTTTGCACTCTTGTCTCATCGGGAACGCTGTGTGTGACTTTCTATGTTTTATATCTCATTGTTTCCCAGCAGATGATTCTGGCTGTGTTGTGCGAAGTTTTTAGGTGTTTGGGAATAGAAATTAACACTCAATAACCACTTTTGACTTGTATGACTTGATTCTGAGAAGTGAGCCATTCAAAATTCTGCCAAACAAGTAAGTGCCAAAGTAGAAAAGAATCAGGGATGCTCAGATTCACATTTTAGTGTCCTTTCCTGGGGATTAACAAGGGAGGGAACAGTGTAAACTTCTACCTGGATACTTCTTAACATTTGCATATTAAGGATGTTGCAGAAAAAGGGGGAAAGTAACGTGTCCAAATTGAATTTCTGCTTTGTCAACTTTATTGCTCAACTGCATAAACAAAGAATGCATCCAGCTGTAGTTCATTGTTTGTTGCTGTCTTAGGCCTTCCTTTATGTATTCCTTGTTGCAGATGAGCATGCAATAAAATTTAAGTACGTGGGAAACAAAATTAGGAGTTTGTAATTAGCCTGCTTTGCTATTTGTTTCCTCTTGCAGTCCAGCTTGATGGTGAAGTCCCAGTTTAATCTCCTCTTTTTGCATTAGGCTTTATTGACTTTTTCTATTTTGAAGGTTGTCGGTATTTTTTTTTTTTGGTGGTGTTTTTAAGAAGTCTTTTTGGTTTTAATTTGAACTGAAGGCTCCGTTTTTGGAAGATCAATAAACTCCATCTGGAAGAATTCTTTTCTCCCAGCCACCTGACACTTAGATGAAGCTTAACTTGTTCCTTTTTCTTTTTTGGTTTTTGTTTTTGCATTCTCAGGGAGGAGATCAGAGGTTGCATTCACCATGATGAGAGTATTTGGGGATGTTGGCATTCATTCACCAAGACTGGATTTGTAAATTAATAGCTCAGCCTCTCTGGACTGTGGTATGTTAAAGGTCAGTGACCATGAGAGGAGAAACACTTCAGAGCTGTGTGTGCCCTCTGGTCAGCACAGTGGCCTTGGCTTAATGGCTTTAATTTCATGCTGCTTTTAAAAGATACAGATGTGCAGCATACCTTCAATCCTCCTACCTGGAACCAGTAATCGTGTCCCAGCTTTCTGCAAGGAGTGGGGAGGGAGAACACAAAAACCCTTCCTAAAAGGATTAGTTGAACTGACTAATTTTCTGAGTTTCTCCTTGCTTGGCCTGTCCCCACTCATCCAGCCTTTGATAAGTATCTTAACCAAGATGCCTTTTGGTAAATGCTGTCTTCAAGCCTCATGATATAAAAGAGCCTTCTGATTCCCCCACCCTCTCCAGATCTTGGGGCTGGTTCAATTTTTTTAAAGCTATTTCTCTTGTGCTGCATGCAGAGCCCATCTGCTGTAATACAGACTGAAATGCTGCTTTTATCCTTGTTTGCGTAGAAGGTTGATGGGTAAATCAATTGGAGTGAAAGACGCATTGTCCCTCTTTGCTCTATGTCACAAGCACAAATATCTTCCTTTTAAAGTGTCTCTTGGTAGAAGCCAAAGCCTTTGGCACAAGCCACCTCTGCTAGCTTGACCCCTTTTGTGCATCTGGGATGGAGGAGCAGCTCTGAGAAGCACAGAACAAAACCAGCAAAATGCCGAGAGAAAAGGTCAAGAAGGGGTCTTGCTCCCTGTAGACATCAGAAGTTTCTGCAAGATGATATTTAGCATGTCCTGCCTGAACAGTTAAGGCATCAAAGACACGAGCACTTCGATAGGTAATATCCTCATGAGTTGTCAAATAGATTGCAAAGCACGTTGCTCTGCCATGCTGGGCATGGGAGGGAGGGACCTTATGTCTTTCTAGTCATTGAGGTAACTGAGAGCTTCAGAGAGCCTTTGCTTCCACAGATGGATATTCCATGCTGTGCTCTGTCCTTGCCTGGCTTTTGACTTACAGGCCTGAGCTCACAGAGTGGTGCTGTGGGCCTAAAGAGGAAGGGGAAGGATTCTACCAAAGACAGAGCTGACATCAGTTCCCAGCAATAGAAGTGCTTGATTTTTGCCTCTGTATTTTCGCCTGGTTGCAGCCTTACTCTCAGACCAGTCAGTCTCTTTGATGCAGGTGTAATTACAGTGGCAGAGATGATTCCAGCAATGGGATCTGAAGGGGAGGTAACACAAATGTGGATAGTTCACCTCTCAACATAGCAGGGTCAGGACAACCAATATTGCCTGTCCTAGTCAAGGGAAAAGGTCATTGGTATTAGAAGTCTAGGAGGCAGACAGCATACTATTGCTCAGGACCTGGAAATGCAGGGAAATACAACCCTGGCAGCTTTGATACTGGATTATTCCTTGTATTTATGGCAGTGGATTGGTGTAACTCTGATCAGAAAGAATCCTCTCTGCCAAATCCCATGGCTGAACCCCTGCCCAGGACAGTGAGCTCACATGGTGGGGGCATGGGCTGAGTTGTGTTCCTCTCTGTTGTTACAGATTTTCACAACCCCCTGGTTTTGTCTACAGTTTTTGCTGCTCAGACACAGTTCTGCTCTCTCCCCCTTGTATCCTGCTCAGGAGTTACGCAGATCTTTAGAGCAGGCTGCTCTCCCTCACAGAACCCTGCAATTGATTCAAAACGACTTACCCAGGATTCACTTGTCCTAAAAATTAAGCATGGACTGACAGCTTTTATATATAGAGCCTGAAAAAAAGAAAGAAAACAAGGAAGCCCAGAAGAGAGCCCAGTTGATACAGAGACACACACTATAGTGCCAGTTTGGCTAAAGTCTTTTCCTGAATACTGGAACTCATCCAGGGTGAAAGTCACAGTGCTGCTGCTTTGTGATGCTGACCTTGCTTGTTCAGCAGCCAGAGCAGGGCACGTCAGTCCTGGCTGCTTGGTCACAGCCTCTGGGTAGTTTGAGCCCCACCATGTCCTGGCAGGGGATGTTCCTGGGGGCCAGCATCCCACACTGAGCTGCCAAGGGAGCAGTTTGAACCCAGGGATGCCCAGGCTACAGTGTGGCCACCTAATAGCACCACTTGATGAGAAATACCAGTTAAATCTGCGGCTTCTGGTGCTGAGGAGCGAACTGATTGGGAGGGAAAATTAGCCAGGGTGTATTTTAATTGTATTTATTAAATTCCTTTTAAGTTTCCAAGTAATTTATAAAGGCATGGGTGAGAGCTTTAGTGGTAGGTTAAGGAGGAGAATGAGATTGTTGGCTTGGAGAAAAGGGGGTGAGGAATTACAGTGTCTTTGTGTAAGTCTCTTTCTGCATCAAACCGTAGTTTTTGACCTTCCTAATTAATGTTGTTGTTTTTCTTCTTACTGCAGTGCAAGTGGTCCCAGCCTGACCTGTTGGTTCATGAGATAAAAGGGGTTAACTCATCAGAATGGAGATCCCCTCTATTGGCTTATCCAAATCTTTAGTAAAAGTGTGATATCCATGAACACAAATAGAAAAATGCATCCAAGAATTATTATGTGGGAGTTTAAAGGAGGGAGTGAAAAAGGAAAAAAGTCCGTGTTGCTTTGAGGTTATTTTAAAAACTGAAACTGAATAGGTCAATACCCCTTAAGCTTTTTGGTCTTTAATTCTCTTAATGGTATGGCAGAAATCGTTAATTGTATTATTAAAAAAGCTTTGAAGACTGTATTAATGTAATGTGACCTCGGATCAGTCAAGATCACATTTTCATTATGATTAAAAGATTCCTTGTCCTGAAACATTGATCTCATCTCCAGCTGGCTGTGTCAGGCAGAGAGGGGCTGGCTGCACGGCCGGGCAGTAGATGGCAATATTGCATTTCATTCTGCAGCTGCTCTGCGAGAAAGGCTCACCTCAGAAAGGGGCCATGAACTTTTCCCCTCAGCTTCCAAGAGCACGTTTGCACTTACAGACTGCATTAAGTATTCCAGAAGGGAAATAATTCAAAATTCCGTTTTGAACCCAAATTTCTTTAGTGACTAGAGTCAAGTGCCTGAGCTACAAACTGCAGGACCCAACGAGTCCTTGTCCTGCTTGTCAGCTCTGAGAATGGACATTTGCATGTTAGGGATGATCAGCACTGTCTGTCCTGTGGCAGGGATTCAATGAGGCAGTATCTGACCCCTGGAAGTGACATCTCCCACTTGCCTACTGCCATTTGTCTAGGTTTCGGTAAATTTTCAACATTTTAATTTCTTTCTTTATAAATTTTTTTTTTTTTTTTTTTTTTTTTTTTTTTTTTTGTGATTCATCCTCCTTTTTGGTGAATTCCACACCTTTTCAGCGAATTTTTCACCTTTGCATCAAGGGAGTGAAAGCTGAATCCTCTCACTGAGTTTATATCATAATTGGGAAAGGTCAGAGAGGTTCGTAGCTCACACGTTGTTTTCCTTTCAGCTGTGATATTTGGCCAGACCTTGCAGCAGGTCCTGGAGAGGAAGAGAAGAGCCACTTAGCAAAGAGCCAGGGCTGGGGAGGGTGTGTGTTACAGGGTCTTACACTGGCTGTGCTGTGCCCTGATGTGCTGTGCTGCTGAGTAGGCGGACAAGGATTGCAGAACGCGGGTGACATCTGGGGTCAGGGATTTATGGAAATGAAATCTGCTGTGGCAGCTCCGAGGTATGGTGTGTGTAAAGTGCTACTCCTCCCCTGTCCCGTGGGCATATGCCATGTGTCTCCACAGTCCTGGGAGGTACCAAGGTAATTGCCTTAAAACTCCTCACCCCTGCAGGGTGTAGCAGGATGCTGGTGCTCACACTGAGGGATGGGAAGCAGAGGGGGTTGTGCTGGCTGGTGTTAAAGCCTCAGTGCTGCTGACTTTTCTATAAATAACTGCTGTCTGCTGTAATTGGTCCTATCACAGCCCATGGTGATCTTTTATATTATTGCAGGCTGCTGGAAAACTCCTGGAGGCGTAAAATAGATACCAGGAAGTTCCTGCACCCAGCACTGCTTTTCCCCATGCAACACAACAGGCTAGAACAGAAATAGTGTTTATCAGGAGCTGATGAAGAATTTTCTGCAGCAGGAAGGATGAAAAAAAAAAAGAGATTGCACCTCTAAAATGATAGCAGCAGGTCATCTCTCCTGCAGGATATTGCTGGGTCTGTTGGAAAGAGAAAATCTTCATAGGGTTTCTACTGTGGAACTGAATGGGTATTATTATTTGTCTGCAACTTAAGGGTATTTTTCAGCTCTCCATAAAATAACAGTGTCTTGCAAGAGATTGAAAACTAGAGAAAAATGTCAGTAGTTGACTTGTGTAGTGTGTATGTTTAAAATGTGTAGTGTGTTCTATCCTGAAAGATTCAGAAACCTTTACAGACCAGATGCCACCCTCCCTTAAATTCAGCCGTATTTGATGTGAAACACCAACACTGAGGTGAAGCTGCCCAGCATCAGGAATTGATGTTTTTATTAAGGGAGGGCAGGAAGTGGTTTGAGTGGAAAGGGTTGAATTGCCAGGCTCAGCAGTGAGCAGTTGAAATAGCAAGTGTCTCTAAGGCCATCACCTGAGTGTGGGTTGTGTGTTCCCCACTCTCACTTAAGTTCCACCTCTGTCTTAATCTGCATTTGCCTCTCAACAACAGTGTAGTACCCTCCATGCATTATAAAATTTATGCTTCACTGGCCTAATAGAAACTTTGCTCATGTCAACAAAGAGTTTATTAGAACTGAAATCTTTCCAGGGTTGCACAAAAGCTGGCATAGAGAACAGGACTGTGGAGGAACTTGTCAACAGCCTCTCAATTGACTTTTGCTGACTGATACTTCAAGACTAGATGCTATTGTGAGGCATTTAATGTAAGAAAGGATTGTTGTGAGGTCTTAACTTCTGTCCTGGTTATTTGCTATTGGTGGGAATTCCTTGGTTCCAGCAGTTTGGTTCTTTGTGATGTGGGAGAAGCATTGAAAGTCGACATAGCTTTGGGTCAGAAATGTATTTTCCTTGAAGATTTGCCAAGAAAGTGACAATGGAACAGAAGCAGGGCAAAAATTCTTCAGGGAAGAGAGCAGCAGGATGCCTTCTGTGGCCTCAGACAGCTCCACCAAGTGAGTCCTGGGGCCTGGCTTGAAAGCAAGCTGCATTGCTGCTGTAAGAAGGCATTGCTGATGGGAAAGGCTCAGCTATTCTCTTTGGATGCTGAAGTCTACAAAGCAGTGAGGAACCACCCTTGTAGCAGAGCACTCCAATAACATCAGGCTAGGCCCAGACTTACACCTGCTTCTCTTCAGCCTCCCTGTCAGCCCTGCTGTGTGACAGTATCAGTTTTTGTGGGTGAAAATGCTCTGGGTATCAGAGCCTCATTCAGACCACTTGATCATGCTTGACTTTCTTTGGTTTCCCTTCTTCCAGCCATGATCTCATAACTCTCTATAGAGAGTCATCTCAGTTGTTTGTTGTGCTTATGCCTGTACTTTTCTCAGGTGTCTTCATAAGCAGCCTGTGTGTGGCCTGTGTATATGGATTGGTCTTAAAATACTGCTGTATCAATTTAATGGCTAGAAAGCCAAACAAAATAGAAAAATTACAAAGGCAGTTGGCAATTGATAGAATACTCTGGAGAAATTGGAGGAGAATCTTTAGTGATACCTGAAAATTCAGATGGAGAATTTCAGATGGTTGCCTTCATTTGAACAATATGTGGAATAGCAGTTCAGCACTGAGAATCCTCCAACTAAAAGTGAACAATGTTTTGTGGAGATAACTCTCATTCAGAAACAGCAAACAGTGAGAAGGAAAGCTCTGGGAGTGTAAAATCCCAGGTAAAAACAACTCTGCAGTCAAGGAAATGAGCACATCTGGCTCGTTGGGTCCCAGCAGCGATCCCAAGTGACCATTTTGTACTGGGAGAAGACAAAGAAACAAAGAGTTATGCCTGGAGAAGACCCTGGTCTGCAAACTGCAGTACAAAAGCTTTTCTCACCACCTGCTTTTGAGGACTGTGCACCAGGAAAGAGCCCCTCCAGCCCAGTTGTCTGAAGGCAAACTGGTGCTTTCCACGGTGCTCTGTGCACACCTGGCAGAGAGATAAAGGTAAGATGGTGAGACACCTTCTGCCTCTTTCTCTTATTCTAGCAGCTATTTCTCCTTCAGATGACTAGTTCTCACTACAAGGAACTGAATTCATGAGGGAAGGGGAGGTTCAGCTGTTAAGATTGTTGGTCTGAGGTAGATTTTTGTTCCACTAACAGGTTTTTGGGTTTTTTTGCTCCAAGTCTTCAGGTTCCAGAGAAAAATATGAACAAACCCCTCTGACACCAGTTTTCACCGTGACAGTAATTTGAGTGGAAACAGCTTTGCCAGCAAATAAATAAATAAATATTATATGAAAAGCTTTGGATGGAGCTGCCATGTTCATTCTTGTTTCTAAAGCCCCCACAGGCCATGTCACATATGTGGGTCATGGGGTCTATTGATTATGTGTCAGACCCTTAGGTGTCAGTAATCAATAACACTAACCTGCAGAAAATGCAGCAGAGGTTTGCTAAACCAACTCTTCACATTGTTCTTTTCCTTGTATTTAAGTTTTCCGTGCCTCACTAACAATAACAGAATTCATAGCAGCAAAGGCAGGGCAGACAAAAACCTCATTTGGCTGCCAACTCATTTGCTGTCCGTTTTCATCTGGTTCTGCATGGTTCTTGGTGAGAAGGCAGGATGAGGAGGGGCAAGACAGGAAAGGGTATTTCCAATTGAATGGCTTCTGAGAAGTAGAAATGAAAGTGATTGAGTCGGGAGGACCTAAACATTTTGACCTCGACAGCTTATTAATATTTAACAAGGTGCCAGATTTTTCTTTGACACTGGAAATTGTTGCGACTGTCTGTCTCCAGCAGACTGAGTCTGCTTTCTCAGTCCACCATATCTAATGTACCTGCTTCCAGCCTTGAATAGTCCTTATTCACAAATGCTTGCCTTTATTTGCTATTTCTGAGAATAAAGAAGGTAGCTTGGCAGATTAAGTTGTGATTTTTTTTTTTTTTCATTCAAACTTCATATCTCTGTATGTTCTCAATGGGTCACTGAGCAGACTGTGGTTTTCTTGTGTTGATTGTGGTTTTTAGAATCATTCCTCAAATAACTTTTAACAAAACATTTATTTGCCTTTTTCGTTTGCAGATTGCTTGTGAGCTGTTCACTGTGACAGTTACATCTTTTAAATGCAAGCAGCTCTGATGAGATAAATACAACAATTTGGAATTCAGATTCTTACTTTTATTTGTATTAATGCAATTTTTCAGGATGGTTTATGAAATGGGGATCCTGTTGGGGGTGGGAGAAAAGTCTATGCCATAAAGATAATGCGGCATTGAACGAGCAATACTCAATAGAGCAGATGAAGAGTAGAAGAAAAAAAAAATGTTTATGTATTATTTAGGTGGTCTGCATCCCCACTCTTTTGGTGCCTGTCTCTGTCTCTCTGCATTGTCTAGGTGGATTAGCTGCCTAATGTAGATGTGCAGACCTAAATGATTTTGCCAAGGTCACAGAATGTCCATGACAGAGCTGGATATTGAATTGGTATTTTTTTTCCTTAAAAAAACCCCACAAAAACAAACAAACAAGCAAATTAAACCAAAAACAAACCCCCCAAAAACCCCAAAACCAAACCACACCAAACCAACAACAACAAAACCCCAAACAGAGTAAAACAAACAAAAAAACCCCCACCCCAAAAAAAAAAAAAAAAAAAAAAAAAAGACTTTAAAACATCCATAAGCATTTATTCTTCTCTACTCACAATTAAATAAAAATAAATAATCCCCTTTGCTAAAGAGTGATCTTAGTGTCAAATTAAGAAAGAGTATCCCCAGACCAGAGAGCTGCTTGGTTTGGCTTTAGCAATTTCCAGTCAAGACTATGAGTTATCAATGCTATTTTTGTGAATCCCCCACAACATGGGTGTAAATTTTGAGATCTCAATAAATATTTGGGGTTTTCTCTTGGAGATGCTTGTCTGTCTACTTTGGTAATGTTTTCATTGCCCCCCAAGATTGATGTCAAGGAACTTCTGTCTTTTTGGCTTGTTTGAAGAGTAGTCCAGAATATATTTTAAAATTTTATTTTATTTTTTATTGCTCCAGCTGCTCTGTTAAATCTGATTCTGATAATTCATCTGTTCCCCTTAATAGAACTAGGCAAACATTTGGTGATTTGAGTTTACAATGTGTATTTATGCCTTGCCATTGGGGAATCAGCTTCCATTTTTGCATTTAGAAAGTTTTTAAAATGAAACCTGAAAATATTTTCCCTCTCTTTACAATGTTTAAATTGCAAAGCACCCTGTTGCTGCCTTGAGCTTTCTGCATTGGGCATAATCAGTCATTTCCATGATAATCCACTTACAACTGTGCTCAATTACCCACTTGGGCTGTGAGTTGCCAAGTATTTGCCTACTTGCAGAGGATAAAACCCTTCTGGAAAAAAATGGGTAAGAAGTGAATGCCAGGATGGGGTAAACCTGAAGGGGAAGACTACCAGGGGAGGGGACATGCTTGGGGTTGAGAACAGGGGCACTGGAGGAGAGAGAAGAAATGTGGTAAATGCTGAAAGGGCAGAGAATCATTAGAGGTAACAAAAAACCCACAAACAAACAAACAAACAAACAAACAAAAAAGAAAAATAAAAAAGAAGAAGAGGAAATATGAAAACAATGTGACTTGGTGGATGAGGTCTGGTCTAGCAGATGGAGGAGGAGATTTATGCCCAGCTTTGCCCATGAACTTCTGGGTGACCGTGGACCATCTGTATCACCTCCTTGTCCTCATCTTCTCCCTCTGGAAAACAGGTCCTGTGGTACTTTCCCTCCTCTGAGGTGTGTGGATGAGAAGGGCTGGACAGGAGCTGCAGCAGCACTGGGTACCCTGATTTATTGCTAAGCCAGCATTTAGCCAATGGCACTCTACTCTTTCGTGTGCAGGAGAGCTAGAAGCCTAAAGAAAGAAAACCACACTTCTCCTCAGCTCTGTTTCGGGAAAGGAGGGAGGCTTTTAATTATTTAAGCATCTCCTTTTCATGTTGCTTCTGGTTTTTGAATCGTTATCATTATAGTTGTTAAGGTTATAGGCTCTACATAAATCATTTAAATAATAAATAAGTCATATCATTAAGTAATACACTGGTATTATTTATGGCTGTAGGGAGAGGGTAAGAATACTGTGGATAAGGTTGTGTTTAAAATGAAAAGGAGCCTTTGTGAGGCCCATTTCCAAGACTGCCTTTTGGAATTATGGCATTAGCTTTGAAATTGTCCTGGGAAGTGGATTTGGATGTTCCATCCTTGGAACATTCAAGGCTGGGTTGGATTGGGCCCTGAGCAACCTGGTGTAGTGAGTGGCATCCCTGCCCATGGCAGAGGGTTGGAACTAGGTTATCTTTAAGGTTCCTTCCAACTCAAACCATTCTGTGATTCCATGATTTCCTCTGAAAGAATTAGCACCAAATTGTTTCAGGTTCTTTCTCCCTCAGTAAAACCAGAACTAGTCATTTGAAACTGGAATATATATATATATATATGTATATATATACTCATATATATATATATATGTATTTGCAATATGTAAACAAAGTTAGGAAGCTGTCACTTAAAAATCTTATTTATAAATAATTTTTAATATATTGTAGTTACAGAATGTTCTACTTTACTTTTTCTCTGATATTTTGTTCATTTGGTTATTTCTCCTTGGCCAAAATTTCCACACAATTTGAATGTTTGAAAGAAAAAAATTGTCCCAGCTAGTCTTCCTTGTGGCTCATAATTTTCAAGTGACTGGGAACATAATTTGGTTCAATTCAGTTCCATAATTTGGTAAAAATAAGCAAGAAAGTTGTGGAAGAATTATCAGTGGGTGATGAGAAGGATAACTTTAATAATAATTATGTTCCTGTGCAGGGTGATAAGACTTGCCTTCCCCTGAGGAGTGTAGTTTGTCACTGCCATGTCCTATCTGAAGGGTGTATATAAACACAATTTCCTGGTCTCTGCTTTTGAATTACCTTGGTGGACCTGGATGCAATGGAGTGGAAAACCAGAAGTTTCCTTTTCCCTGGGGCGGGATCCACCCAACTCTTTGCCAGTGAGAAATGCCATCGAGTCTGCAGGACCAACATTGGGAACTTGCTGCTGTCCTTGGTGCACATCCCCAGCTGGGGCAGCTCCCTGCACTGACAGCCAGAGGTTCAGGCCACCAAAGCAGTAAGTGCATTTAGCCAGCACTTTCTGATCCCTCACCCAGCCCCACCAATCACTGATGCAGCTTCTTCCTGCTTGTTCTAAATTGGCTTTAATTTTCCTTTAAATAATTCTTAAGTGTGACTTTTTCAGTACAAGACTGGGAACTATGACTAATTATAAAATCATTACGTGATTAAACTCAATTAACTTCAAATAACCCTTGAAATTTGCTTAATGTCAGCCCTTGGCCCTGCTTGAACCAATAAATATTGCTCACCTTTTGTAATGGGGATGAAAAGAGGTGGCTGCAGAGCAGGATTGTTTGGATTCAGGGAGCAGCCTTACAGGACTGGGTTAAACTGGTCCCACAGAGTGGAACGCTGCCACACTGAGAAGGGGGACAGAGTCTTCTGCTCCTAACAGGGATATTTTTTCCCTCAATATTTTTCTCTCAAGTAATAACGCTTCAAAAATTCCATTCAGCCCTTCCATTCAATGGTCCCTATCTGCTTTGCAAATGTTAATAAGGGTTAAACCTCACAAAACCACCAAGGCATGGGAAAGTGCTGTCATCCTCATTTGGACAAGGGATACCAAGGCACAGATGAGTGAAGGGAATCAAGGATCAGTGGCAGGAGCAAAATCCTAAGAGTTCTGATGTCCTATTTTGTATTTCATCTAAGGCTGTTTATTGCATGATGCCACAAGTTTCATGCAGCTGTATGAGAGGAAGGGACTTCTTTCTCAATTAACTGCCACATCTGGTGGACAGAGATTTTTGCTGTGGGTTTGTTTGTTTGTTTGTTTGTTTGTTTGTTTTTCACCTTAGGAAGCCATCTCTGGATCCAGTCTGTCTTACAGCTAGATCCTGGCAAGAGAGCTGGCAAGGATAAGCAGAAGAATCCCAGCAGCTGTATTTCTGTGCTGAGTTCCTGTGAGGACAGGAGGGGATGTCATTATTGCTGCTGTTCCTGGCACTCTGCTCTGACTGGGAAAAGGGAGCGGGCACTTGCGCTCTTCTCACGGAAGGTAGGCAGGGGATGATGGATAGAATTTTTCCAAAAGGTAATTAGATGGGCTTGGTAACTAGACAGTCATAAAGATGCCTGATTGTCTACTCACAAATGTCCCTTGTATGCTGGCCATGAAATGTTCTCCAAATTTTACTGATTTCAAGCCCTTCACCTTGAAAAATCTCGGCATTCTTATGAAGTCCTGCCTGAAAAATGGATTTAGAGGGTCTTGGGAAAAAGACTTCACTTTCCCCTCCCTGTTTTTTTTCCCTCCTGGAGACAGCACATACTTCTGTGGTTGCTGTTGAAATAATTGTGAATTAATTGAAATTGTGAGCAGGCTTTTAAGGAAGCAGGAGAACAGTTGATTAATGCACCTCTGTGCAATAAAGCAGTGTATTTGGTCTTCAGAATTTTGGACACTTGATTTTTTTTTTTTTTTGGCACTTATGATGAATGTGAGTGGAGAACTGGTGTGGACTGTTAACAGAATATCCTTTTTCTTTTGATTGCTGGAACTCATGTAGCTCTTGATGGACTCTTGAACGATATCATATGAGGTCTGAACCCATTTACTAAACAATAGAAGTAGTGAGAGAGACAGGATGTAAACACTCATCCCTAAACATGAGCGTTTATGTCCCCACTTGCTGTTTGAGTATGGTTTCATGGCTGGGAGTGCCCTCAGGTCATCATCGAGCAGCTTGTTCCACTGTGACTCCTGAATGATGAATGTCTCCTCTTAAATTACAGATCACTGCCCCGTAACAAACATCAACACAATTATTGGCCTCTGCGGGGGCACCAAAGGGTGACTGGGCAGTGGTGGAGGGCTTCACCTGCTACAGCACTGCTCTCTCCCTGGCAGTAAAAGGGGATTTGTCAACAGTCTGGTTTGTGGGGTGCGTGGTGGGGAAATTTGGCTCAGCTCTTGACGTTCAGTCATCTTACCACAGAGTTTTCCTGTCTGTGGAACTGCCCAGCAAATTAGTTAGGGTCAAAAGCTGAATACTTGGATTTTTGACCTTTGAATGAACCTTACAAAAAATAGAGGCAAGGAAATCGGTTCTGCGGGGCTTTGTCCAGTCCTTGAGGATGGATTTATACATCAAAGGATGGATAGTTCAAAAAGACAGAGAAGTAGTTGTGTTCTTGAAATCAGAAGAGTGTATAAATTCCACTCATCAATTTGGGGGAAAACCTCCACCATTGGTCTAGCTCATGTTTACTGTTTGTATTGTGTTGCTCCTTTTGCCATGAAAAGTCCTGATAAAAACAACAAAAAAGTTGGAGTCCAAGATGGCTGGGAAGTGAGGGGGCCACTGTGTTTTATTACTTCCATTAAAACAGTTTCCAGACTGGAATTAGTTTGGGAATGTCTGTTCCCCTGTTTAGATAAACAGAGACCTGGTTGTCATAGCAGATTGTTTGTGGTTTACCTACTGGGAGCAAAGTGAAGTTCTGCTTCCCCTCAAAGATGAGCTGGGGCAGCACAAGCAGCGATGGTGGGTGTGCAGAAATTTGGGCTGTTCTGGAACATGCTGCAGCCACTGCAGAATTGAGGCAAAGGTTTGGCTGCAAATCCCTTCCAGCAGCCTGTGGAGCCCCCTGTGCTGGTCAGAGCCTGTTGCAGTGGTGATACCTCCCTGCTGCCCCTGACAGATTGATTTTGACCCTCAACTTCCCCTTCCACCTGCTAATTACTTGGTCATGTTCCCTCCCAAAGCCCTTTCCACCTGGCAGTGGCCTGGTTTTGTCATTCTCCAGTTCTGCTGTTGCCCTCTGCACCTCTTGGCTATTTGTTCTCAAAACCCTCCCCTCCTCACTGCCTTCCTCCCCTTACTGGTCATCCAAGGGTCATCATTAATATCCAAAAATATTTGTTTATTTTGCTACCCCAATTTCCCCCCCCATTTTTTTTTTTTTAATTTTGCTGACACCCAGTAATCTGGTCTCTAATGCCTCCTGGTTGGTAGGGGAGGGGGTGTGAAAATCAGGGTTTTCTCTTTTAATTTGTGCTTTGTCACTGCTGGTTTGACCTTTAATCAGGTGTCTGGCTGTTGTTTGCTTGCTGATGGTTGTTAGAATGGTCCCTTGTAAATATATACAGAAAGGGCAGGAGAGTAACTGGAGATTGTAACCACTCTTTTATTTCCTGGGAGCCTATTAAAGATGGTTTCAAGTTTATCCATCTGTCTCTTTGTCAAGCTGCCTCCTGTGTCCATCCACTTGTGCATTTATTTAGGAGTATATTAGGTACTGTATCATCCTCCAGGATGGTAACTGTGTGTTTCAGAATAAAGCCAGAGATACAAAGTGCACTGAACCCATTATAAAAAAAAATTAAAAGGGCTTTCCTTGATGGCATTTAGCTCAATAAACACAGTTTGTCAGAGATGTCTTTATCTCCTTACATGTAAGCGATTAAATGTTGGTAAAAATAACTTCAGAAATAAAACATGAAGAGAGCTTCTGGCAAAGCCCTGTCCAGTTTAATTCATACATTAAATATTTGCTAGTAGGGTCAAAAGCTGAATGCTTAGATATTTTGCCCTTTGAATGAACCTAGCTAAAATAAAGACAAGGAAATCGGTTCTGCAGAAGCTGTCTCCAGAATACCAGGATCAATTTAAACATCAAAGGATGGAGAGATCATACAGACAGTCAGCCATATTATTCTGCACAATTTATACTCAGAGAGGTGTTTCCTGAATTCGGAGTGTTGTGCAGGGAAGATGTGAAAATTTCAGATTTTTAATTATGTAAAGGCAGTCATTGATCCTTCGCTCCCGAAAACCAGAGCAGTTTATTTTGCATTAATGAATATAGAAAACATCCCCCAGCCCGAATCTCTGCGTCAATGCAATCTTTTCCCAGTCAAATTAGCATTTATATTTCTAAAGGTAATTTTTAGACAACACAATAAATAAATGATTCGCTGGGAATCTCCCGGTGGATAAAGTGGTGCTCACGCAGCATTTCCAATGCAAATTGGCCCAAGATTACATAATGGTCGGCTCTGCTGATTTGGGGCAGCCACGAGCAGGGAGGGGAGAGGGGAGCTTTGAGCTTTGGGCTCCTCAGCCCTGCAAACTGCTCGTGCCTTGGCAGGAACACCTTCCTCCATGTGGGATTAGCCACAGGCTGGCACAGAGGACACAACCTCTCCTGGCTTCAGGTTTGGCAGCAGGATCTGTGTCTCAGACCTCTAGGTTCAAAATGCACCATCAATCTGTGGTGTAGGCTTACATTTTGGAAGGGTTGCTCCAAATTGGAGCTTATTTGTTTTGGGGTTGAGCTCTTTGGGATGAGCTCACTTGGTTGGAGCATGGGGCTGATAATGCCAAGGTTGTGGGTTTGGTCCCTGTAGGGGCTGTTCACTGGATAAATGATCTCCTTGATCCTTGCGGGTCTTTTCCAACTCAGCATATTCTGTGGTTCTTTGATTCTGAGGTCCTGAGAAGAAAGGAGAGAGCAACAGCCAATTGCTCTGAGCAATTAGAACTGAACTTTGCCTGAAGTTTGATCTATGTCTGCACAGCTCCACATAGGCTGCAAGTCACACTTGTGATTTATGTTCCAATAGGGGCTTTAATCTGGTTTATTAATTTCTGTAAATGCCCTATTTTAAAAAGATATTGACTGTGCTTTCTGTATTGATTTTTATAGTTCAGAATCATCATTTTAGTGTTGGGATTTTTTGATGGTAAGTAAACTAACTTGAACTTTCTATCTGCACCTAAATAAGTGTCCTCATTTTGGTTACATGATGTCAAGAGCTGCTGTGCTATTAAAGATTACACCATGACTTACTAAGTTGCCTCACTTAAGTATCAGTCTTGAAAATCTTAGCCATGATTATTTGCTCACTCATAGCAATGTGTGTCCAAAATCTTTCTGTTTTTTTAAGTAGAGTACTGAATTGCATCATGTGTATTTTACCGTGCCATTGAGTTTGGATGGTAAATGATATTAGGAATGGATTGGAATAAATAAAATAAGGCCCAAGGTGTTGGTCTTTATCCACTGAAGTAAAGGAAAATTTTATCATTTACTTCCACTGGGTCTATCAGAGAAATTCAGTGAGGTGATGAAGTATTTGCTTAGTTTGGCTCATGTGGCAGGCAATGGGGTGAGTTCAGCAGCAGAGCCAGCCGTGCTGTACATAATTAACATCACAGAGCTGGAGGTTCTGCATGTGAAAATCCAGGCTATTGTCAGTTGTGGTTTCCTTGCCAACCATATCTCAGCTCTCCCACTTCTGTAGTTGTCTCTATGATGCTTTGTGCAGTATTATTACCCCTTACCTAATGCTGGAGCTGGATGGAGCTGCAAAATCTAGCTATTATGCTTTCCATTTGAAATACATTAATATGAAAATAAAAATAAAATTTAAGATGTTTTCACTTCCCAAGTAATTCTATTCCGGAAATATTAAAATAAGCAGACTTGACACTGGGAATGTTTCAAAAATACATATTTTTTTTGGCAAGTGCTTGTAGCTAATGAATTTGCATTCATAAATGTAAGCATTTATAGCAGGATCGTGATTAAAGCATTAAAATCGACTCGTCTGCCAGACTGTAGGTCATGGAGCTTGAATTTCATGTTTTGAAAATTTCATAGTTGGAGCGAGCTGCTTGCCAGCAAATTACAGGCCAAGACTTACCTCCAATAATTGCTTTCTGGTGCAGTTCAAATAATAAATACATGTTTGTGTCTGTGGAACATGAGGAAGCTGATTTCACTACTGGTGTCTTTCACTGTGCATTATTTGGGCAAAAGGCCACAGAAAAAGCTTTCTTGAATTTCTTCTGGGTTCTCCTTGACTTGTGCCTTGGAAGATACTGATCTGGCTGGATCTTCAGCTGTGGGCAGGGTTCACTGGTTCTCAGCAAAGTTTGGCATGTTCTTGGCAGTGTTTTCTGACTTGGAATTACCTGTTCAAAGGGCCAGTAAGAGCTGCAAGAAGCATGAGAGTGAAGGTGCTGCTCCTCTGTGCTTAGAGTGTCAGCAAAGCCTCAGTCCTGCTCTGTCCTTGTGGAGGCAAGTTGTTGCATTGTTTCTGTGTTATTTTGATATAATATATTGGCTGGTAGGTGAATCTTATTTCTTCTTTCTCAAGGTTGCTTTGCACATGGAAGGCCTCTCTAATCCAGTTTATACCATTCACAGAACCACTGATTGGGAAAAGACCTCCAAGACCATCGAGTCTTGGATGGATAAACTTGAAACCATCTTTAATAGGCTCCCAGGAAATAAAAAAGTGGTTACAATCTCCAGCTATTCTCCTACCTATGGCTGATCCTCCCCTCGTCACCCAGCCCAGAGCACTGAGTGCCACGTCCAGGTGTTCCTTGGACATCTCCAGGGATGGGCACTCCGCACTGTCCTGGGCAGTCTGTTCCAATGCTTAACAACCCTTTCCATGAAGAAATTCTTCCTGAAGCTTTCCTGCATGATCCACTAGGGATGAGTGGAATATGGCAGTTTTTCTCCCTCATGGTGACCTGGTACCATGCCACAAGTGTGGTGCAGTTGCACCTTAAATTTCGAGGAGAAGAGTGTAGGATCTGCCACCACTCTTGTGAAATCAGAGATCCTCTCTGCTCTTCTTCACAATCCCTGGATGAAATGGGGGTTTTGGCAAGCTTTTGAAGCCAGGTTGGTTCCTGGATGGTGGTGCAGTGTGTGGTCATGAGGGTGCAGAGGACAGGGTGGTGTTCTGTGTGTACAGGGGCAAGGAGGGAGAGCTTGGAGTACCTTGGGCTGGTCCCGCTGCCAAGAGCAATGTATTGTCAAACTATGGCCTAATTTTACTTACCTAGAGTGTGTTTAAAGAGGGATTGGCACCAGGAACAGGCCATTAAGCAATTCAAACTCTAATAGAAAAACATAACCTTATCACAGATTTTTTTTAAAAAACCCTCGGAAAATAGCTCAAATATAAGGTTAATTGGAGCCAGAAATGTCAAACTAATGTAGCAATTTACCCTGGGAGACTGCCCTGGCCTTTGAGTATAGCAATAGTACAGACTACTGAGTAGGATAGTGAAGAAATATAATAGGATTTTATGTAGTCCCCTGTCATATTAAACGTTCTTTGCAATTAATTTCTTGTTGCAATGTTATTTTCACTGACCTATTTTTTTTTGACCTCCTACAATCTTTAAGCTACCAAAGTAGGGCATACGGGAATTCACATTAAAAAAAAAAAATTAAAAAATCTTAACTTAAACCACTATCAGTATACACATTGCAGTGTAGACTAACATTAAGTCAGAGTAGTATAAAAATGCCATTGGCTCATTCTAGAAGAGCTTTTTATATTGAGTTGTACTGATCCATTCAGGAAAACACTACTTTTGAGCAGCTTGTTCAAAAATAAGTGGGAGTTTTCTTGGACTGAGAGTTTGAGGATGTTTGCCCAGTGAATGAAACATGATAGGTGGTCCCTCTTTTCCTCCTTCTGCTTCCTGGCTCTGTTCCTTCCTACTATTAACTAGATGTCGGACCAAGGTAGCTGAGTATGGGGATCTGCTCTGTTCTGATTAATCCAAAACTGCTGGATGCAAAATTGACAAAGGTAAAGTTCAAAAGCTGGGGAAGAGCCAGGGAATCTGGCAGATTCCAGCTGCTCTAACTGAATCCCTTTCCACCTGGGCTGGATACATAATCCATTTTCATATTTTAATCAAACATCACTGAAGTGATTTGCTGTCTATGTTTTTATATAAACTTCCCCAGTTTACTACAGAAATGGCTATATTTCTCTGGAGTTCTGATGTTTCCTGACAGCATCTCTTTTTCTGAAGTGTGAGTGGGTAGGATAGTCAAATCTCAAAATGAGCGTGAAATCTCCATCGCAAAGACAGATAGATGTGTGCCAGAAACAATCAGGTAGTTTGGAAGCAAAGGGAGTGACAGGATCTCCAGAAGTACCTTTCACTCCTATTTTTCTCTTGTTCCAAAAGATGGAAAGTGCTACCCCAGGAGAGGTACCTGGTGTCCAGGTTTGCAGACAAGGTGACCAGCTCAAAGGAGAGAGAACAATACAGGCAAGAAAACTTTCTGATCTTGAATAAGAACTCTTAATGTAAGCCCAAGTGTTTTCCAAGCAAACGTCCTTAATATTTTTCCCTCTGGTTGTAAGGATTTTTTATTTTTAAAGTGGAGCTGGAACCAAATATCATTGAATCAAAGAAGGCAGCATTAATCAAAGCACATCAAAGATGTTCCTCATCAGTTGCCTGGAGCAACAGAATCTACAGCGTATCATCTTTCTTATGCTAAGATGGAGAAATTCAGAGAAGAGAATTCTGTCTGTTTGCTCTCAGATGAACACAGAAATAGTATTTTCAAGGTTTCTTTAATATTTCAGTGATTTGGTCCCTTCAGCCATCATAATTTCTGAATCTCAGACTTAGATTTCCTAGGAATGTTTTTCATATGAAAATCAATCAAACGAGCTTTTAAAACTAAATATGTTGTAAGTTGCCCCTCTGAATGAAGTGACAGGAAGTGTTTCCCTTTCTCAGAGTGTCTCTTTCTGTTCTCTCTGTCTATGTCATGGCAGTGGTACCCCATGGGCCCTCCTTGCCTCACTACTGATGGGTTTTCCTTGTAGTTTCATTGTACCTGGAAGGAGCAAGCAGCTCAGCTGGATAAACACATATCATTTCCTATTCAAGAGATCTTGACCTTAGTTCAAACTTTTCTGGTGTTCCCTAATACAGAAGTTATGGCTGCTTGTATTTACTATCTATAGATCTAATTGTTACCTATAAACTCTTGGATACTGAGTACAATGAAGTGATTCTTAGGCATAGAAAGGCTTTAATTTTAGATTTTAGTTACAATTACTTGAGAAGTTGATAAAACACAAGTGGCAAGACCTCCTGGTCCATCCTGAGGACTTTGGGTACAGCACTGGAAGATACCCAGGCCCTTCATGTGGATTGTGCTGCCAGAAATAAAATGCAGCAATGTGAGAGCATGATCAACCTGCAGAGCTACCGAGGTCAGAGCTGTGGTTTTATGGTTTTCTAGGTCATGCATTATGCACCTCCTTACTAATGAGTCCCAGAGCATTTTGCAGAATGTGAGCCCATGGGCTGAGTCCTGTTCCCTGGCTGGGACATGTTGGCATTTCAGTGCCAGCGACACTTTGCTCTGCTTGTTGCAGGAGGAAGAGAAGAACAGAAGTTCCCCATCTGAAACTGCAGGGGGAAATTTAGTGTGCTAGAATGTAATTATCCAAACTGGAGCATGGCCAGGATCCTGGAGTTAATAATACCCTCTGCTCTTGCAAAAAGTGTCATAGGAGCTTTAATGACCGCTAGTGGTCAGCAGGCTTTACATCACATCTCCAAGACTGATATATTAACAATCAGAAGTGAGGGTATCCCAGTCTGTCACGTAAAACAAATATTTCTGGATGGCCTGTGGCTGCAGCTCTCAGGTTGAGGAGGGAATTAAGTTAAACAGCCAGGGAAGAGACATTAGTCTTAATGCAAATGATCCCATTAAGGACAAATGACATGCAGTTGGTGAAGAACAGCTGAGATGTTCCCTGAAGTGCCCATAAGGTAGTTTTGGGTACACCAAGTCACTATCCATCTTCAGTGACCATGAGCACCATGGAGTTTGGGAGAATGGGATAAAAGGAGGTTTCCAGCATTCTTTGTGTAATAGGGTCATCTCCTGTGGAAATCTGTTGTAGGAATTTACCCTGATTTCTGTAATAGTAGGAGCTATGTGCAAATGAGTTGGGAAGTGGGTGTAAGTGGCAAGATTACATTGTGCTAATTAGCCTGGCATTGACGAACTGTACAAAGCCTGGGAACTTCCACAGCAGGAAAGAGAGCACATCACAGAGAATCCCTTTCGTCACAACTGACTTGTGCCATGGGACTTCAATTAAAAACCAGACCAGGCCACTTTTAATCGCTTTAATGAGAAATTAGGGGTTTTTTTTTTAAAATAATCTTTCAAAATTGTCTGTCTACTTCTAACAGTGCAGCCCATTGTGGTGGGAGATGAGGTGCTAATTATCTGTCTTGGCGGCTTTTTCTGAGCACAAGGTTTGTTATTCTGTACTGCATCTGGCACCACAGGCTCTGGTCTTTGGGATCAGTGGGCATTACTCTACTGCCAGCTGTAATAAAGAGAAGAAGGCCAATGATCCTGTATGTTGTTAAAATGAAGAAAGGCTCGCACAGTTCTCCCCCTTAGTACATCCCAGTACATTGGTACTTACACCATAACAGAATTGTCTCAGGGAATATAAGTCTGCGACAGGATATTGCTACTTTAACCACCTGAACTGCCTTTTAGTTCCAGTTTCAACTCAGTGTCAAAAATATTGCCCCTGTTTAAGATTAATTTGTAACAAAATGTCATATTAATACAGCTATATTTCCCAGGGGATAAATATGGCCTTTTGAAGAGCAGCCATGGCTGAGTACTATATGGGACCACAGAGAATTATCAACAGGCTTTTGCTTTAGCAAATGTCATGCTACCAGAAGAATGGTGCAGTTTGTGGGTAAGTATAGTCCATGAACCATTTTATTGTAAGAGGGAGGTTATGATATTTTCTTCCTATTAATCCATATCTCATCCCTAATTATATTAGCACCTCTCAGTGACACCTGATTAAGGATCTGAGGAGGAAACTGTCAGTTACCTACAACTCCATCAGCATTGTATCATGTTTGCTTTTGGCATCTTCGCTATTTTGATGTTTGCCTCGAGATTTGTGTATCATTGGTAGAATTACTCCAGATTTACACCAATGGCTGTGCAATCACAGTTGATCTCTATCTGATGCTGAGGAGTTTTCTTGTAAGGAGATAAATCCAGCACCAGTTGTAAGCAACTGTAATTTCAGTGAAACCAATAACATCTGCACCTGCATGTGCTAAGGCTGACTTTGGAACTGTTTATCAGGGATTTTCTCTGTACTGAAGTAGAATAAACTTTTGCATTTCATTGCACCTTCAGTACCTGTAGTATGCCTTGGATATGTCTGAGCTATTGAAGCCAAACTTCTTAACAGGCCTCAGATGTAAAGAAAAGGAAGATGAAAAAAAGTCCTAAAACTAATCTCTTGCCTCACAGCATTCCACCAAGATGACTCAGAAAATGACAAGGGAACCAGACTGCAAATTAGGCTCTAGTGCTTGTTGGAGACATTTGCCACCGGTTAAAATGAGTTATTGAAACAGTAAAGCTGAGGACTTCAGAGAAACTTTGATTGACAACAATAATTACAGTTATTCTTGTTCCTCTAAGAAATACAGTGCAGGCTAGGCATAATAAATGCATGAAAATGATATTCAAAATCTGAACAGAAGTAGATGCAGGTCCAAACAGTTTAAATGTCTTCTGTACAAATTTCTGCACATTTTTATGTGTTAAAAGTAGCAGGTGTGTAAGTTTGCTTTACATGAACTAATCACTGAATATTTCCTAAAGAAGCCTCAGTGAGTAAAGGCTGTCTTGCACCTAAATCAGGGTGTGGGTTCAGGAGAGCAAATGCAGTTCATGGGGCACTTCCACTGATCCTTGTAGCCTGTCTGTGGAGGAGATGCCCAATGATTGTTTGAACCACATCCAGATGCTGCCAGAGTGGTCAAATGATATCTTTGGTACCTGAGGACAACCCTGTGCTCAGCCTGAGCTTCCACAATGCTCCTCTCAGGCACAGAGGAGGTGGAGTTGATGTGTGTGGACTTCTGTATCCACACACAGCTTGGTGCCCTGGGTGGGGAAGCCTCCAAAGATCTAAAATTAGGAGCTCTATTTTTTGGCTAACCAGGCTTATTCTCACCTTCTGACAGGTGAGTGTTACCAAGATCAGGCTTTTCTAGACAGTGCCTTAGGGCAGGGCTGGGCACAAAAGGGTTGGGAGTATTCGAGTTTTAGGTGCCTTTTCTTATGTGTCTGGGTTGTCTAATGACACTATGGACTAACACATATAAAATAACAATTTTTTTGTAGCCAGTAACCTTGTTTTTTTAGTCTCCCTAACTTGATATCTGCCTTGCATTTCCTTCTGCTGCTGCTGCTGCAGTTATGATTGTTACCAAAAGACCCTGTACCTCTCTCACACAGTGAAGCCAGGCTTGTTGCTGTGCTCTGCTAGCAGGTGCTTCCAATTTCTGCAGTAGATGTTTCTGCTGTGAGAAAATGACTTTCCCTCTCCCCTGGCCTGGTCAGGGAGCTTGATTCATTTGATAACACCAAGCACAGTGTGGGAGAAGGCAGTGCTGTAACTGACCCTTCTTACAAGGCCACAACAGTGCCAGGAAAGTGACTGGAGACCAGGGCTTGGTTTATTGACTCTGGTAGATGACATTGCTGGGAGTTCATCAGCAGGGTTAACATTCACAGGGAAAGGGAAAATAAGAAGTTAGTCAATCCACAAGTGCCAATAAAGAGTTAAATTAATGGAGGAAAACGAAAAAAAAAAAAAAAATTCTTAATGCTGGAGAATGATTCTGCTGGCTTACTTATCAGGTTCATGCTGAGCCCAGTCGTAATTGGAATGTACCCTTTGTAAAGTTTATTGGGTCCTGGGGCAGCTTGTTACTGAACCGGTCAATTAATCTATTTTTTTTTTTAATGAGTTAGGGGATTTCCTTTTGTGGAAAATCACCAGGAAACCTGACCAAATGCCCACAGCTTGGGGAAAGCGTGGCCTTAACATATAGAAAACCCTTCCTCCACAATTAAGAGAGGAAATAGACACCTCCCCTTATGGGCAGCATATTTGACCAATCCAGCAACAAAATAGATGAGATTTCACCATTGACTTGCAGGTTGTTGAGGGAGGATCACCATGAAACAAGATTACTTGAATGCAGCTTGGTGTTGAAGGAAATAAAACTGTTGAGTCTCCCTGCTGAGAGACAAATGATTTCCATTTAAAAACCTGTTTGTTCCATGCTGTAACTCCCAATGTAGCAATAATTAATGATATCAGAAGGTTATGAAAGACATTCTATTGTGCTTGCTCTGTTCTAGGCATGAAATTGGATTAACATGAAGATAAACTTAGACTTTAAATCTGTTGAGGAAATCAGTAATTATGTCAAAATTCACAAATACTAATCTTTTTAAGTGCGGCAAGATGTTGTTCATCTATTAGCAAAACATCCTCCTTTGTCAGAATTCTGTTGAAAGGTTAATTTCTTAAAACACTTGGATTTCCAACATCAGAATGTTGTGGAGATGCAGCTTGTTGAATAAACACAAACAATCTTACCTCTGGAAACCTGGTTATTTCTGTTTCAGTGGCATCCAGCCAGTGCCCTCTCATGAGGAAGAATCAATTTGCAAGGTATTGAGTAAGTCCTTGGGCTCTGCTGAGGAGAGGTGACCACCCATGAAAACAACTGACATGAAAAGAATGCAAGGTATGGCAGTGCATACTTATTGAAAGTGTATCTTCGCTGGAAATGAGCACATGGAAACACTGTTGGCTTTAGGGATAAGCAATAGGTGCAATTACAAAGGCTCTGAAATTAATTTAAGTAGAAATTCACCATGAGATTGGAAGGGGAAGGCACTGCATGTCTGATCTTCTCAAATATTCCACGAGTGCTGGCCCTGATGCTGCCATAGCTATTTTTAGACAACTTCAGTAAAACCACAGAGATGAAAGAGCTGTGTCAGTGTGTGCAGTGATTCAGTCTGCAGAGGAACCTGCTCAGGTGTAGCTTTGTGGCTACTGATACTCCTGGGGTGGAAGCTGGGCCTGATATGCCCACTGAAGTTGCAGTCACACCTTCCCATTGCAATTTAGATCTACCCTGAGGGAGCACATTAGCTTTGAGTGCCCATTTAATTAAGTAGCTTTGTAGTACAATTGTAGTAGAAATAGGAAAAAATAACCTTCAGTGCTGGATTCCCTTCTCAGTGGGAATGCAGGTAGTGAACACTTGTATAAATCTATTAGAAAGGGTCCTCAATACCATCTACCACAAAACATGCATCCAAAACCACTTGAGACTTAGAAATCTGTCTAGTGCAAGAAAACTAGAATAGTTTGATCCTTTCTTCATTAAAAAAAATAATTCAGGGGAAAAAGAAGTTTCAATTCAGGAAGATGTTTGGGAGGCTGAGGAAGCTGTCTCTGTAGGCATGTGTTGCTGGGACAGCACAGAGGTGGTGTAGTTCAAACGGCTGGCAAGTGTCTCAGTAAAATGTTACTTTGCTTTAGTGCAGGGTGCTGGCAAAAAGAGAGGCTGTTTGTAGCATGGGAGAAAGGTGAGTATGAGCTGCTGAATGTTGGGAAAATCTAAGGTGAAGGCTAACAGGTAACTTCAGTATTTTGGTGAACAGATTTTAGAACACAAAACTGGATTTTTTTTCCCCTTAGGTAGAAAAAAAAAAAAAAAAAAAGAAAAGGAAATAATTTTGCATATAATAACCTTTTTAATGTGTTTGCATAAAGCTAAACACGCCCCCCCCCCCCCCCCCCCCCCACCTTTTCTATACACCTGGCCACATCTAGCCTCTCCATAAAAGTCTGTGTTGAAAAAGAGTATACAACCTCTATAGGTATTTCTTGTAGCCCTGCAGTAGTTTCTCAACACTTAAAAAACTCACATTCCACTTACCTGCACATTAACCAAACTCCTTTTTCTAGTGAGGATCATTTAGTTCTTCTAATCTATAAAACTCTTTCAATTTTTTGGCGATATTTATCAAATCTCCCTCTTCTGTTTTCTAGAGGAGCTGTCATCTTGATAGTAAACATTAAGAAAGAGGATAAGAATGCAGAGAGTGGCTATGGCTGTGTTTGAACTGTGATGCAGGGACAGGCAGCTCCTGTTCAGCAGGTCTGGTCTTTGCATCTGCCTGATCCATGGACAAAATGTGGCTTTTTCCATTTCGTGGCTGTAGGAGTCAAACCTGAGCTGTGGCACGTGGCCTTACTGGTGAGTTGAGTTAAACATAAAGATACTGGTTCATTATTTTTCATGTTATTATATGCTACTTCTCTTTACCAATTTCTTTTTCATTTTTTCCTGTGCCTCTTTCTTTATGATAGGCTGCTTGCATGGGCTCAGCCATAAAATCATCTCTCTATGAAAGAAACATCCTTCTATTTATTATGTCTATTTTTATGAGGACTTTTACTTTGAATTTATTTTATTCAACAATACTTCTTTCCTTTCAGTACATTATAACTACTCCTTCCTGTGTCATTTGGAACTGGCCAAAGTTGGCAGATCTCAAATTTCTCTTTGCTCTTTGAAATGTGCAGTTTCTTTCTCCTTCAGTGATAATGGGCATTGTGTTTCCTTAGAAATATTTTTGGGGGCCTATTATTCCTCAGCCACTTCAGTTGGCAAACTGAAGGCTTGGAAACAAATTAGCTTGGATGGCAGCCCAAGCTGTCAAAATGAGCCTTCCATTCATTACTGAATCATCCACCTCCTGCATTTAGATCTTCAGCCCCACTTTTCCAGTAAGCTCCTCAGTAGAGTTCTTGGAATTCTTTTTTTCTGTCACTTTTGAACTAAACTCCTCCACTCTACTTCATTTACGACCACACAGCAAAGCTACTTCCCCATTATCTGAAAGCAGTGAACTCATAACGCCAGTCTGGAGGGCAGAGCTGGTCATCGTTTTTTGGTAGAAGACATTAAAATTATATTTTTCTCACATATTATTCCTCTATGAATTACCTGAGGCCGAGGCCTTGATCATTTTGTCAGGCAAGAAATTCCAGGTAGAAAAACTGATTCCTACACGGGTGTCATTAAAATTGTATTGTTAGCCTTGCTCTGAAATGATCTGGAGATGAGGTAGGAAGGTCTTGTATCACTTATGGTCTTCAAATATTCTCCTCCACTTCTTTCTGGGGCTTTGGGGTTTCTTTGTGTGGTTTTTTTTTTTTTTTTCAGCTTGGTTTTTTTTCTCCCCTGTCTTTGTCAATAAACATTTTCTTAAAGGAATAAATCTCTCTGAGATATTTTGTAGTACCTTTTCCCTCTTCTCACTTGGCATTAATGTGGACTTTGTTAAGGGAATTTTCAGAACAAAATGTTTTTGTTTCAGGCACGAATTTTTCCCCTCACCATTGTAGTTAACTTTTTTTTTTGTCTTCCTATTTCAAGCAGTATTTTTTAAAATAGAAAAACTATTCTGATTGTTAGTGAAAGGTAGTTAAAACAAGTGAACAATTTTGAAGGTTCCAGTACGACCTGGAAATAATCTGAATCTACTGAAAATTTCTTTAAAAATCCATGAAATTACCCTTGATTCTACAGTACAATCCTACCTACTGAAATCCAACAGAATGAAGGGAAAGGAGGCAAATTTCTTGGCCAAAGCCCACATTCTCAGCATGTACAGTGTTAATATTAGAGACTCTGGAGAAACTTCCACTGGCAATGCAGCTGTTGGGATGGTGTCCAGGAAGGAACAAGTGTCAAACCTCATAAAATTTTAGAAGATAAAATTAGGGAAAATGCATATATATTTATAGCAGAAAGGGAACTTTAGTTCTTCATTACTGGGTTTGAGGCTGGTCCAGAAAAGTTGTTTTGACTTTTCTCATGGGAAGGGTCACAACTTTATTTCTTATTTCTCACTAGAATCATGTGTGTCCCTGCAGTCTGAATATAGACCAGCATGACCTGGGCCTTGGACAACAAAAGCCTTGGACCACAAGGACTTCAGATACCTGGAAAAAACATGGAGAGAGCATGGGGACAGCTGCTAGGCTGTGTAAGTGTAGAAGGTCCCCATTCCTTTGGTCACTACTGCCTTGTTTTGGTCTCCAGCAATGTTTTGCTACTCTGGAACTATTTATTCAGTCACTTCCTAAGCCCAAGTTGAGCCAATAACCCCAGAAATTCTATTTTTGTTGTGCTTGTCAGCAGGGAAGTGAAGAATAAGCTGGAAAGCTACTTTTTAGATTCAAGTTCAGTTGTAAATACCTGCTGCTGTACACAAAAAGTTGCATAATAATGGCGTGGGATGAACTGAATGTTGCACAAAGTGTAATAAGCATTTTTTTTTTCCAAATAACAGAATTCCTGATTTATAGACAAAGCAGATCATGAAGAGACAGATCACCCACAAACTGAAAAAAAAAAAAACCCACCAAAAAAAAAATCCACTGAAAAATCTATAGGATTGTTCTCCTAAGTAGGTAAGTCTATTCCCCTCTTTTTTCACAAAGGAATGTTGCCTCCCAAATTAAGTACTCATTTAGCATAAATACACTGTGGTGATTATTGCAATTCAGGGACTAACGATTTCCTTTTTCTCAAGCTTTCCTGCTACGCAGTTGGTTGTGTTTCCACACTTATGGTGGTGAATTAACTCCCTGTGGATAATATAGCTTCACTTGCGGCAGATGTCAAGACTCTTAATCAGAATTTAAGTAGCTTCAATTACATTTACTTAATTCACTTTGGAAGTGGAGTAAGTTAAATTGAATTAGACTTACTTTAATTCTGAATGAGTATGTCCACACAGATATTCAATGTATTTCTGCTAATCTGTTCTAAAAATTAATTCAGGTTCTGTTTGCAAGTACTCTCCAAAGTGCAGACACAGAGCCTGTGGGTGCTGGAGATAAGGAGGAGCAGACAATGCTGGTATGAAAGGCATGGTTGAAGATTTGGGTGCAATAAGTGCAATTCCATAGCAAACAAGAAATGTATTTAGCCACAGTACACAAAAGCCTGGATCCTTTTGTGCCTGGTTAGAATGAAATGTGCTTGGAGAGCAGCTGCCCCCACACCTGGGTTTGCTCTTTGGGATACAACTGCAATCAAGGTGGTTGAAATTGTAATATATGGACAGAGGTCATGATAAATGGAACCAAAAATGTATCTGTTCGTTTATCTGTTGGCAACAGTGGCCAACTGCAGAGCTTCTCAGGAGGATAAAACTCTGCACTAATCCCTGGTGCATTCCCCTGGCAGAAGTTAGCAGGGGTTCAGGATTTCCTGAGTCAGAAATGGAGTTTTAGAGCAATTATTAATTGCTCATGATGGATTTTTCCTGTGAATTCCTGAGCACTTTAGCACTTTGCTAAAACAGAAATGTTTACTATTGCCTGCATGGTCTCTGTCATTTGTATTACCTACCCATTATTTATAGGATGCAGTTCTGGGATTAACCCTGCAGGTACATGGCCAGTGTGACTATTTTCTCTCAAGTCAACAACAAAATAAATAATGGCCTTATAAAGCTTGCAAAGTTATGATCCACCATGTCCTGAACAATAATCCACAGTCCCGACCATCCTCTCTCAAAAAGGATGTGATGAAAAAAGAGAAAATAGAGAGGAGGGCAATAAGGATGTATAAAGTTCTAAAATGGATTTCCTGGAAGAGATTAAATAAAATAGGGCAGTTGTGTTTGGAAGAGAGACAGGTAATACAGGTGTGTGTAAAGTCATAAAAGGCATGGGAAAAATGAACTGGAAATTACTATCTCCTGTTATAATGTAAGACTAAAGGGGCAATGAAGGGGATTTTAAGGCAGCTACTCTAGACCAGAACAAAAAGAACTGCTTTTTCACACAGTGCATAATTCAGTTGTGGAACTTATTGCTGACAGATATAGATTCAAGAAGCAATTAGACAAATTCATGGAAAATAGGTCCAGTAGGGGCTGTTAAACATGCTGATGCAGATGCAACCTCTGGCTCAGGAAATCCCCATATGGCAGATTGCCAGAAGCTGGAAGGTGGAAGAAGCATCACTCTAGGCCTCATGTGTTTCTCTGGTCTTTCTCTGAGTAACCGCTCTGGGTTGCTGCTCAGTGCGAGTTTCAAGCACATTTCAAGCACTTCCTCCACGAAAGATTGTGCCTTCTTAGACTTTTATTTGTCCCTTCTTGGGCATTGCTGGCATTCCATGTATCCCATTGTTTATTTCCCTCGTTACAGGACTGTGTAATAATTTGGATATTTGATTTTTTGGCAATAGTTGAATTGTGCAGTCTGAAGCGTGAAGTGTCAGCCTCCTGTTGTGACAGTACAGTAATGCATAAGCCACCATAATTAACCCTGTGACAAAACACACAGGTTCCAGGTCCCCATCCCTGCCCACACGGATGAATGGGAAAGATTAGCAGTTCAGTGCTTACAGGAAGATATATGCAATTGATGGTCTGTCAGAAAAAGGGAGGGAGTGAATTCCAGAGTAGGTACCTCCATTCTTTTAAACCACTTTAACATTAACAGTCACTGGTGGGGCTGTCCAGCCTGCCTAGCACCGTTATAAAGAAAGAAAGGTGCTGCATTTCTAGGCTGGACTTTCATAATTTCCAGTTGTAGAAATCTGTGGGTTGCATTAATTCATCTGTAGAGGCTGAGTGAAGGCAGAGAGATTGGTTTGCTGAAATCATGCCCCTGAAATGGAGACCAGTAGGGAAGTGGCCCCTGCAGAGCTGTGTGATAGGAGCAAGCAACACCAGGTACAGTCCTGGAAATACAGAGCCAGCTCCTGCCTCAGCACTAATTTCTGGCCCAACATTGAGCAAATCCTCTGTTCTTCCAAAAAACTGGTTCCCAAGGGTGAATATGCCTCTGTATATTCAGCTGCAGAAAGACCACAGCTTCATCCCTTTGTCTGCCTTTTCATTCCTCTTGGGTTTGGGCTTCACAGAGCTCCACAAACCCACCAACTATAGATCAATGTATCTGATACTCTTATTAATGCTGTATTCAGGTTCCAATTCTATGCTGAATGATACCCCACTGCTTCGGGGGGAAAATCTTTGTCTTTTTCCTTCTGTGACTAAGAAATGGCTCATGGTGCATTGAGCTCATAGATTCTCTTTGATTGTGAGTGTAACCTTTCAGCGTGAGGCTGCTGGTGCAAGTGAAATCAAAAAGCCTTTGTGAAAGTGTCTTAACAAGCCAGTGGTGTGATGGTCTAAGCTCTCACCTGGCTCCCCATCAGCCTGAGCTTGACCAGGTTCTTAAGACTGCTAAAAGGTGATTTCAGGCATAATTCTCATTATTTGCCACAAAACAATTAAAGCATTGGTTTTGTACTCCCAGAGTGTTTGTCCCTAACGCTGCCTAAATGAATCACACGCTGTTTTTCTTAACCCAAATGGGAGAGGTTTGGAGTTACACTGTGATAACTCCTGAGTATAATAAATAGAAAAATATAAAGGCAACCCCTTTTCTCATCACAACCTCCTAAAGGGAAAAATCACCACTGTTTAAGTGACTTTGCAGAATGAAAAGAGTTGATGCCCAGGGCCTGCTCTAAGTGAGGGAGAATAAGAAAATCTACATTCAGGATAAACAAAAGTGAGCTACCTGCCATCTAGATGAACCTATTCCTCAGGGAGGAACTCACCACTTTACACCTGTAACGCCTGTGTGCCTTAGCCCTGAATGCTTTCAGCATTTGCATTTTTGTCATCTAAAAGCTGTTGCTCTGAGTTCTGTGATTATGGGTACATGGCACTAAAAGAGAATGAAACGCTCTTCTGTGACTGTAAAAGTGCCTAATTCAATCAATAAATATTGGTTTAAATGAGTGTTAGGTGCTGCACAAGCAGTATTGATGTGAACTGGGGAGGAAAAGAGAAGCCTTGAGAGATGCAGGTCTGTTCCCCCAGGAGGTGTCCAAGTGTACTTATTTTCCTGTACTTTTAGCTTCTATAGTGAAAATAAGCACCTAAATTCATTTGAACAGCTGAACTTCTATTAATTTAATAGGAAGAGATTCTGGTACCGGAATGAGGCTGCTGCTAGAATGGCATTAATAAGTTATCACTGTTTTAGCTAATCTTCCTGTTTGACAGGGTTTAAAACAAAGGTAGTGAGGGTCAGTGACTTTCCAGAGATCTTGCAGTGGAATTGTTGTAGGACTGTTGTAAGAACCCAGGCCCATCAGCTCTGAGGTCTGAGCACCATGGGCTGTTTGTTTTAAGGCTGGATGTTGATTTGAAATGCAATATTTACTAATAACTAGGCAATCTTAATGGGCAATCCTTGCAGGACACGTAAAAGAAATCTGTAGCGTGTCCTGCTCAGTTCAAATGAATTCAGCTGCTGTATTGGGGGGGCTTTTCTATTCACAGGTGAACCCTATGAGATTCCAAAGGGAGATATTGAGAAAAGGGAAGGAAGGCTGTTAGATACAGGCTCCTCTGCAGGGTAGGGGGGACAAGGAGCAGATACCTGCAGTGCACCTGCAGGAACAAAGGTGTGTGCCAGGTTAATTATTAGGGCCAAAAATACATTGTCTCTGCTGCCTTGGAAAAAGGGGCAGGGGAAGGAGATGTAGGAAAAACCAGCTTGGCTCTCATGGGCACTGTGGCACAGTGGAGAGGAGGCCTGGATGCCAGGGTGAGATGGGGGACTTGGAGAAGGCCACCAGCAAAAAGTTTCCAGTTCTGAGACTCAACTGTTCAGCTGCTTTGCACATTGCAAAAATAATAATTATTGTTTATTAGGAGCCTATCCATCAGCTGATGCCTCAGCTGCCTCTTGAGATCAGAATATAAACCAAATTAGGCTGCTGCTCTCAATAAAGAGATTTTTAATCTCTTCAGAGCGACTGTGTGACACTGAAGTCATTCTAAGGTTAAGTGGGAAGGAGTTCGGGAAACTGAGGTTGGAGGAGACTTATTTGTACAAACAGTGTCTTTCTTCAAGTACTGCCAGTCTGAGGGTTATGCCTGTGCTTATTAAGACAGAACAGTATGAAAAGAGTTTGAAGATTGGAAGCAGATCTTAGTGCCTGCCCATTAAATGCCTGAGACGCGAGAACCAACTTTTTAAACTCTACTTTTATGATCGTCGAGTCTGTGACAGGTCAGTGTTTAGTCTATTATCTTATCAGCTAGTGGCTACATATTCATTGGAGAGAGATGAGCTGTCCATTATATGTATTTCGTACTTTTATGATGAAAGATAATTTGTGTAAAAGCATCCAAAGCGTAGGCATTTTGGGATGCTTTTAACATATCAAAAGAATCTGATCTGTATCTGTCTTTTTCCTCTAGCCAAATTACTCACCAGGAATACTGATTCTTTTATTTCCTTTCCATTCATTTTCCATGCAGTCTGTGTTAAATTTTTTTTCTTTATTTTCTTTTTATTTTTTATATTAGGGATGCAGAACAGGAAGTGGAGGGTAAGACAAAACAAAAACACAGAAATAAGGGCTTTTTGTATTGTCTTTTAAAATACTTGTTCTAATTATTTAATGCATTAAATGTTGCTACAGAGGGAACATTTTTCTGCTCCCTCTATGAATTTCCCCCTAATGTTCCCTCATATTTGCCATATAGTGGGAAAATTTAAAGTAGCAAAACAATCTGGAAGAGACTGGTTTTTTTATAAACCTCTGTTTTGTTATCAGGGTATTTTGAATGAATTGATCTTAGCATGTGTCTCCAGTTATCCAGTAGAGAAGATGCTTCTCTGCCTGCCAGAGTGGAAGCTTGGAGCAGTGTGAAGTAGCCAAGTGAATTAGGTCTTGGAGTTGAAAATCTCCTTTTTCTGGAGAATTTTGGTGAAGCCAGGATAATTTGGAATGATGTTCAGTCTTTTGAATCACATGGAGTTGCGGAGCTATGCCACAATGAATTCTTTGACCAGGAAAAGATATTGTTTGACTGGGAAGCTGTCTTCCACTGTTCCTTCTTTTCCACTTTTCCATCCGTGGAAATACACGGTTGCCATGGAGTTGTAGCAGGCTGGTCTACTCCTTTTGCAAGTCTCTCAAAGTTTTAACCCTTTTCAATTTGCCAATCTGCCTTTTGTTTTTTTTTTTTTCTTGGACAGGAACTCTTGGGTTTAAGTCTTTTGACAGCTCTCCTGCTTTCTTTTTTTTTTTTTTTTTTTTTTTTTTTTTTTTTTTTTTTTTTTTTAAGTTGCATTACATAGATGTATTTCCAAGGGAACTATGGATACCCAGGGCTCTGAGGACCAGAGATTAAAATCATCGTATAAAAGATCTAGAAAGGTTCAGAGCACATCAGCCTGGTAATGATTATTCCAGTGGTTATTGTGTTTACTTTCAGATGTTTTAGAGAGCCTACACAGTATGTCTATTATGTTGTCTTGAGGAATATATCAGGAATATACCATAGGAATGGCTGATGGCTTCCTGTAGCAAGGGAATTTGTAGCTGTGAGCTCGAAGTGTTTATTTATGCTCAGGGTCTTCATGTTTTAAGAAAATGCTTCATTGTCTTAGAGCACCTTTTGCTCCTGAGGGCTTGCTCCTGATCAGTCAGGATGAGGAGTAACTGCTTGATTTAAGCCAGAGATTCATGGCAGGTTAAATCCACAGTGAGATCAGTCTCTGGCTGAGCAGGTGAGGTTCCCCAACAAGCTTTAGCTGCAGCCTGCAGCTGCTGGCCACGGAAAAGGAATATCGTGGTGGGGAAAGAGAATAATAGACCTCCTCCACTCTGGGTCCTTCCCTCTCCTTCCTCTCTGATATGGGGTGACAATCAGAGTTCTTCCCCCAGTCTCATCTTCCCACCATGTCAAGGGATCACCTCTCTTGATTTCTGGTTTCCCCTGCTCCTATTTCTGCATTTTTTGACATTTCCCTTTGCAGCTCGGTTTCCTGGTTCCTTCCTTCTCAAGTGTATCTCCTCCCAAAGCCATGGAGTTGTGCTGCTAAGATCTGCTCCCTGACTGAGCTCACTCTTGCTCTTCCTCAGTGTGCCTGCAGACAGGACCCATTCCATAGCTCCTCCTAAGCCTCCCTTAACTCCCTGGAGCTCTTTTCTTGTTGAATCCAATCTCTTACTCATTGGCCTTATGGGTTTGTGTGAGGTTTGGGACTGGCTTCTCCAATTATTACCATTTTTCAGAGGGCCATCCGTCAGAACAATTAACCACTCTCCTTCCCATTGCAATCGGGAGGAAAGGTGTTCCTATCACTCCATAAGTGCTTGCTTTACATGCAAAAGTGCATGTCTGCATTTTGCCTTCAGTAAATAGTGCTGCATTTTTAATGAGCTTGTCCCTAAGTAACAGATTGTGCCGCCAAATGCTTTAAATTTCTGTCTTTTCAGATTCTAAAATAAGTTTTTGCTGACTTTTTGTTGGTAATGGCTGAAGGGGATGGTTTTCAAAATATGCATGGCTGGCACCAGCTGAAGATTGCTTTTTATTTTCCTCATGCTGAGTGTGCTGGCTCTTTTCTCTCATTTCTCCCAGGGAAGCTTGTTTCAATGTCCCTTGCATACTGTAATTGAATCCACTGTAGGAACTCAAGCTTGTAGCATCTTTCTCTGGGCCTCTGGAACTTCCTGGGGGTGAAAAAATCTGCGTTTAATGATGAACTCTGCAGTCTGAAGCCTCGTGTGAGAGACTACCCAAGGAGTAAGACAGGAAATGTGTCACTGTGCTCTGTTTTAATTCAAGAGGTAAATGAGGGCAGCCTGGGTCATGGCCATAGGTGCCAGCTCCAGGCTGAAGGGCTCAGCTCCTTGGCTCAGCAGTTTGAACAACAGCCCATGTGGAGCCTCTGCCTAGAGCTTGTTCTGAACTGAGAATTCAGAGTGAAGAGAAACCTGTTCTTACTCTTGAGTTTCTGAAAGAGATTTGGCAGTGTGAAATCCCAGGGCTGCAATGGTGCCTTTGGAATTGAACGCAGGATTAGAGTGTTAAATCTATTCAACTGTTTGGTTGTGGAGGGAACTTTCCAGTTGATGTTGCTCAACACACTTTAATAAAGCCAGTTATCCTTCATGGATGTCAACAAAGTCTTATCAGCTTCTGCTTTTTAAGAATCCGACCCTTCTGTGCTTACAGATATTCCATTTTAAGTACTGTAATATGGGAAAATGGTTTAAGGTTTTGTTTTGAAACAGGGAGCTCGAATAGTTTTGGGTGAAATATAAGAAATAGATTTTAGGGAGATGGTGCACAGTTAATGCTTGTTAAGGCCCAAAGGGTGTGAGACCTGAGAACAACAGCTTGTCACCTGAAGGTAGTGGGAGCATGAGCCTGGGGTGTAACTAAAGGAAACAGAAAAGTGTGGCATTAATTTTATTTTTCATGGTGGTAGTGGTTATTTTGATGTTGCAAAGTGGGAAAGAACTAAACTTACTCATAGACATAAGAGCTATGGATCGGACCTGGAAGAGAACTGTAGCCTGATCAAGTTTCTGGCATATACAAGAAACTCTGGTACGAGATTGGAAGAAAGTGATGAACAAATTGTCTCCTGGGAGAGCTGAGGAGGGCCAGGATGAAAGGGAAAAGAGGGGGAAGTAGAAAGAGTCAAAAGAAAAGAAGTTGTGCAAGGTGCTGAATGTGAAAACAATAAGCTTTGATGTGATGAACATTGGCTGGGAAGCAGGAGGATCTGAGGATGGCAGAGAAGGTAGGTGACTCTGGATAAATGGACTGGAGGGGATGAGGGCAGAAGCCTGGAGGGGAGAAAGCTTCAGTGAGACAGGCGTGAGATGACTAAGCCTTGGCTGAAAGGCTTCAGCATTGTAAATTGGGCAGGAGGATTTAATGGCAGCTTTGACGTCTGGGAGGAGAGGGAGGAAGAGCTGAAAATGCCCCTAAGAATTTGGATCTGTGAGAAGCACATCGCCACTGGCAATGTGGAAAGGAAGGAGAAAACGCACTAAGCCCCCAAGGCTGACAATTCAGAGGCTGAAATTCTGAGCACACTTGAGGAGTTTGGGGGCAGCAGGCACTGATTGCCCCATGGAGCCCCTCTGGAGCTGGTGCAGTGTGTGGGTGGTGAGAGGCTTTTCCTTCAGTGGGCCAGGGAGGGTTATGCTGGTTGTCAGGTCACTGTGCCAGTCACAGAGCTCACTAGGGAGGTATTTTAAGGCTAAAGTGGATTCCCACTCCCAGAGCAAAAAGGGATGTCAGGGAAATGATGTGGCTCCCAGTCATAGCAATTTACTCTGCACCTGGAGTGTTGTTCTCATGCACTGTCCTCATCTCCTGCAGGGCTCTGCTCTGGAGCTCTCCCTGGCCTGCCTGACTCTGCTCCATGTGGAACAGGCTGCTGCCCTCCAGGGCTGGGCTGCCTGTGGGGAAGGTGTGCCAAGGCACTGCCTTTCCTCCAGTGTGGGTGACACTGCAGTCCCTTGCGTGCCCCCTTCCCTTTCTCCTCACCCTGCACGTCTGCTCCTGGTTTTAAAGCTCCAAACCTGATTTGGTGCTTTGAGGGAGATCCTCATCCCCATTGTGTTGTGGGTGCTGGGAGAAGGACGTAGAAGGACAATCACTGCCAGGCCTTGGGGACTGTGCTCCCCTTCTGGCACCACCCAGAGTTTCTGTCTTCTGGGTACACCAAAACCAGCATTTTTTCTTATTTTTTATTTCTGTTTTGTTAAGCATTATATGGCTTTTCTCAGGCCACATGCAGTGCACAGAATAGAATGTCAGCTGTGAGAAGGAGACCAAGGTTGACCTTAGGAGCCTGAACTTTTTGTGCCTTTTTGCTGTGGATTTCTCAGGCTGTGACTGTAACAAAGCTGCAGATCCCTTTTCCCTGCTCTTTTCCCAGATCTGGTGTGTTTTTTCTGGTTCACACAGACCAGAGGCTGCCCCTCTCCTTCTTCCAATGTGCACCTGGCCCTGCCCAACCTGCACCTCTGCAGGGCACTAATCCCCAGTGCAGCTGTTGTCAGTCTGGGTCTTTTAAGCTCGAAACTTCAAGGCCCACAGTGTGTCAATGCCTTTGAAAAACTTGGCTAGATGGCTTTATAAATGCAAGGAAATGAAATGGTAAATGTCAGTATGTCTGTGGTGAAAATGTGAGTGTTCAGGGATACTGAAGGATGGCCTTTCACAGGGAGCTTCTCCCACTCCTTTTTTCTTTTCTAAGAATGCCCAGTTTTTTTCAACGAGCCACTTTCAAGCATGCAGACAGTGCAAGATCCTGAGTTAAATTTATCCTTTCCACAACTCCACCGACTTCAATAGAGTTGCACCAACACTTGTCCCATCTTTTGTAGCTGATTAATTTATGTTCATTTTACTTCTCTGGTGCCAGTGAAAGAATTTAATAGACTCTTATTGTTCCCTGCAGATTCCCCCCCTCTGTGCAGAGAGGCATCAAGCTCTTCTGTGGGTTGGCATTGTTGTTCTTTCTCTTTTTGATTTCCTTCATGGAACAGAAAGAGATTACACCAGGGGAGCTAACTGTGTACTTGGCTCTCCAGGGAATTCAATACATGCCTGCAATTAACCTGCATTGAACTGGCCATTGGATGTTGCTATTCCCCCACAATAAACACAGATGGGAGGCAGTTTTGACTGAGTATTTGTATACTGCAGGTTGGCACAGCTCAAGTCAAAATAAATACAATTTCCAGACGGTTCGGATCCCTGCCTCTTCTTTCTGCTAATTTTTTTTCTTTTCTTTCTTCTTTTTTTTTTTTTTTTTTTTGACAGAGGAGAGGAAAAAAAAAATCAGAATAGTATATTAAAAAAAATCCCTTCTTGTTCGTTCCCCAAAATAAATATTTCACCTAAAAACTACATTTATTTCAGATCTCAGCCCAATCAGTCTGTCAGGGAGACAGTAAAAAGGGAGAAAAATTTTAATCAGGATTTAGCAGGGAAAGTAATTCAGTGGGAGGGAAAGTACAGTTTGGATTGCACTTAATATCACAAGCTCTCATCTTGCTGGTGCTTGGAACATTGTACAGCTTTACTCCTCTCATGGGCAGCTTGAGTTCTGAGGATTAAAATAAGATTCTGAAGGTTTGTGGGCAAAAATACATCTTTATGTGTTTCTCAGGCTAGGAAGTGAAGAGAATATGTTCCAACTGAAACAGTTTTTTTCTTTACTTCTTTGGGCAGGGAAGGCTGTGGGTTGGAATGAGCGCCTCATTAGCTATTAATTATTTTCCTCATTCACAAAAACAAGAGGTTTCCTCCTTTGCCAAAAGTGGGTTGTCTGTGGGAAAACCTGTGTTCTGAGAAGATTAAAAAAAAAAAAAAAGTAAGCAAAACAAAGCACAATTGTTTAGTTTAAAGAAATTGAGCTAAGCATATAAAAAAAATCTGCCACCAGGGTCAGACTTGATGCCATGTGTATTTTTTTTTTTCATTAAAGGAGTGCAGATTTTGAGCCCAAGCTATTATTTCAGGTGACTTGAGGCCCTCCGGGGGCAGCAGTGAAATGGAAAAGAGCACGGCAGCCTGCTCTTGGAACTGATGCTCACTGAATCTGAAAGGTCATGTCATGTTTTCTGGCAATTGACTCAATGGGTTTGGATTCTACAACATAAGGTCGGGCCGTTTTCACTCAGCACATGTTTACTGGGGAATGTGCCTTCCAGTTGTTTTCACATTGACCTTATTACCCTGCCACACTGATGAGCCTGGCACAAAACCTACTTTTTGTATTGCTGTGTGCACCACATTCCCTCTCTCTTTCCTGCCCTCCAACATTGTTACTTTGGGCTGCAGATGGAGGAGGATTTGGTGTCTGCATTTCCCCCTCGCTTTCCGTGCCTCTGTTACAGCACAGATGTGCAGAAGCCCTTTGACTGCACACTTTGAGGTGCAGTGGGATTGCCTGGTGTTTGGTTGCCAGGTTTTGCCACAGAAAAGCTGAGGAGGAGAGGAGACCCTGGGCTGTACACTCCAGTAGGAGGGTTCACAGCATCTGAGGTAAAATCTCTTCCCAGTGCTCCTGCAGGAGATGTTGGCTACGAGCTGGACGGGCAGTGGCAGGGCAGAACTCCCAGCCCAGGGTTGAGATGGGCTCCACACTGAGCAATGTTTGAAGGGATGGAGGCAGCACTTCCTTCCTTCATGGTAAATCTGCTCCTTCATGCAAATAGACTGGCCAAGCTTTGCAGGGATAAATAAAATGCTGCTGCTATTTCTGCAAGCGCATTGGCAGCTCTCTCTCCTCGCAGCCACACCAGTTCTTGAGCTGAGAACACAATATGCGTCTCTGCCACCTTTTCAGGCTTAAAAAAGTGTTTTGGGCTTCTGTCAATTTTTGGAGTTATAAATTAAAGACAAGGAGTTTATTATTACTTGGAAGGCTCCCATGTTTTAAGCAGTTTGAGACAAAAAGGAGCTGAGACGTTTGAAAAATGTTCATAGAGGGAAGGAAATAAGCCCACGAGTGCTTTCTTCTGTGAATGCATTGCTCTACCTTGTCCTGCCACCTGGTTGTCAACCCTGGCTGCCCCAAGAAGGAAAAATGTTGTAGTGCTTTGTCATTGTTTGGATATTGCCCTTTCAGTAAGGTCAGAGCACACTTGCAGCAAATCCACAAGTCAGAGAGCAAGGCACACTGTGATGTTACATGGGAGTGTCAGGACCTTGAGAGATGAGAGGTTTGGTTCTGGCTTGGACTTTGCTCTCTGAGCATGCCACTGACGGGTTATTTTTGGAGACAACCTCACAGTCTGCAGCTCAGGAATGTTGTGTAAGACCTAGGGATCAGTTATTACCCTGGGCATCTTTCTGTCAATAAAATGGGGGCCTGCCTTGAGAGAGGCTTCAAGAGTGGCTGCTACAGTTACTAGGATGAGGGCAGTGTCAGTGATTTTTGCCACTGACCAGGTGGATTTTAAACCAGAAAATGTCCCAGTCATTATCTGCCATCAGGGTAGCTTTTGTCTGTCTGTTGCACTTCAAGAGGGAAGTGCTGGACAGGAGTGAAGGAGGTTTCCAGGGTGCTGAGGGTTGACTGGATTCCCAGTCCAACTGTGTCCTGCACATGCTTTGTGCTGGTGCTTCAGTATCTTCTCAGGGTGCAAAGAAATAAAGAGTCAGTGCAAATTTCCCTTACTTTACAGTCATATCCATTATACTATTTGCTTTGACTCCTAGAGTTTGAATCTGTTTTCCCAACAATTTTGTAGTGCTGCATAGCATATTCACTCTGAGTGGAAGCCATTTTAGTGGATCAGCCTGCTGATTTCACAAGGGCCTAAAGGGGAAAACTCCTTGGAAGAGTGTTGAGGACTCCAGTAGTTTGTCTTGGTAGGAAAAAGCCAGTTTAAATGGTGCAATAGCCTTTCTTAACTAAGATTGCAAATGCCCTGTGGCTGGCTGTTCTGTTCTCACTTTAGGTGATGGCTGTGGATTAAGAGCCTGAGGCTTTGGCTAACATCTATAGGCAAGGCAGTGCATCCCCAGGGTCTAATTCTAGGAAAGTTGTGCAGGTGTCATAATTAGCAGTTTCCTGTTAAAACTCCACAAATAAGCTCTAATCCTCAAGGCACTAGTCTCCAAAACCCCTTGCAGGTTTGTTTTCAGACCAAGTAATATTCATCTGTAACCTTTATTTTTTTTTTTTTTTAATTGCCCAAGCTGCACATTTAACTACCCTGGGTCCACTGGCTTAGATGTTGCCGAAAATCAGATGTGAACAGGGATTAATGGTTCCAGTTGCTCACACTACCAAGCCACCATGCCGAGTGCAACCTGCCCCTAAATGAGGCTGAGGTGTACAATAGTTGAGTCAGAGCTGAATGGAGGACTTTGGTTTCCTCTGTTATCCCTCCTCGCCCTTCAAGGCTAATAAACATGTCATAAAGGAAGGAAAAAGTGTGAAAAGTTAGGAAGCAAAACACAACCCTTAATGATCTTTGCATGTGCTGCAGCCACCTCCAAGTGAAAGTTGAGGTTCATGATGTTTTAGCACTTGGAGAAAAGCCTGGCTCCCTCTCCCAACCACAACAGAGCAGAAACTCCCAACACAAATGTTCCTGGACAGAATAAGGTTGGGGATGTGTGTACACAAGTGTGTGTGTGTGCACATCTGCAGCCAGGGAAAGGAGAGGGAGGAGTGTGTTAATTGCAGTGTGAGCACATGTCAGGCAGCCAAGGGAAAGTTTCTCAGATCCCATGATCAGCAGGGCATCTGAGGACTTTAATGTTTTTTCACAGTACAATAAAACTACCAGTGCCAGCTGGAGTCTCCAGCCAAGCTGTGTGCCTTGGAGCTTAGATGTTTCACATCACTGAAGGCTACATAATACTTTCAGCTGGCATTGCATTCCGTTTGATATGTCTGGGGATGGAGATAGTTAGTTAAATAATCACATCGGCTGATGTGGTAGCTCAAACAATGGGCCCTTCCCCCCTCTCCAAACGTGTTTTGGGAATATTAATTTGGGAAGAGGGGCACCAAAGCTTTTAATCTATTTTCCTGATCTATTTCTTTCTTTGTTTAGCCTCTAAGTGTTGACAGGTGGTGATGATGTTACTTCACTTGGTGTGAATTTTTGTGAGACAAAAAGAAGGATCTGGTCAGGTTTTTCGAACAGATGAGAGAGAACTCAGAGAGAAATGAGGACTTCGAGGCTTGTTTGTGCTGAAGTGGAGAATTTAGCCTTGGTACTGGATAGTGTGGGTTCAGAGGTTTGACTAGGAGACCATTAAAAACAAATTAAGTATGTCCCATCTCTTCAAATTGCAAGTACAAAACTCCAGAAAGTGTAAACATGCAATGCACCTGGCAAGAAAATGATTATTTTACTATTTAAAGGTAAATAAGATATATTTTGGTTAGCCAGGACCAAATCCTTGGTCTTCTAAAGTCCCTTTAAACCATGAAAACAGCACTGGGATGCTGAGGTATTTATGGAAATACCTGCCTGGTGTTGTGACTCTGGCAGGTTTTGATCATGCCATTGTTTAGGTGACCATAAGCCAAGCAGAGATGTGAGAGAGATGCTGCAGGGACTGTGACTAACCATGACAAATAGTTCTCTAGTATTTTATTTTCTAGAGCCTTTGTTGAAGTTCAAGATATGTTTTCCGGTGTTTCAAATATGCAAGACTATAATTCTGGGGACAGATTTATGGGTCTGTGGCTTTTGGTGTACAGAACTAGAGGTGATGGATAATTTTGCTTTCAGAAATACTCAACTACTTTGTCATCTAAATCAGAATTGTCTAGCTGTGTCCTTCCTTTCTTCTAGAGTTTTCATATGGAGTTTTTGTAGAACCTTGGCAACCTAGACAGATGAAATAAAAGAAGCCATATAGCTTGGTGTGTTCTTGAACTTGCTTTCTATTTATTTCTTTCATGTCTCCAGGCTTCAGTGTTGCTGCAACATAAGTTGTAAGTGTGCACTTTTCCCTGACACAGAGAATTTTCTTGCAAACTTTTGACAAGGTGATAAAACCCGTTTTCTTGGCCTCGCTTTGTTGTACTCACTGTGTGAGTGCATGTAACCAGTGACAATCCATTGCAATCTCTGAACTGATGTTATGCAAACAGTTCTACACCTTCCTGTTTCTTTTCTGTGCAGGAAATCACTCTTATAAACAAAAACAAATCACTACTCTGAAACTGTGAAACTCTGAGTCTGTTGACATTGCTTGTAAGTGGTTAGGTTAGAAGGCCAGTTCCTCTTTGCTTCCTATATAATCAGTGGAGAAACCTGAACTTGCTTTTAATATCAGAGTTTGCATCACTGTTTGGAGAAGCCTGTGTCTTTCTGCTGTTAGTTAATGATCTCCCAGGTGAGACACCTACAGCCATGCCCAATTTAGGTGGTATGCATTCAGTTGCACCTATCCCATCCACACCTGTCTGAAGAGACTGAAACATTCATCTGATCACAAGGAGGATCCTGTGAAGAAAATTAGGGGTTTCAATGAAGTGTTGAAGTTGTTGACCTCTCACGGTGTCTGTTCACTTCCTCCATGGCCGCCTGTGCCCCGTCATACACTGAAATCACCTTTGCACATGCAGTCACAAGCTCTCGTGAGTTGTTAGGCATGACATGATATTTAAGAACAGCATTAAGAGTTATGCATGAAAGACAGGACACTCCTTATTTCCTGGCAGCTCTTCAAGTCTTGACCTCGTTCCAGGAAGAAAGCAACCTGTGAAAACATCAGCTCCTGTCAGCAGTCGCAGCTCAGAGAGAGAGCAGCACATGCTTCATATGCTGGAGGAGTTGTGAAAATCCGTGGAGCAGCATGTGCTTGTGCTTAAAAAGCAGCTGTCCCTACACCTCCACTCTGATGGCAGTGCCACTCTTCACTTGATATTCTCCAGCTCCTCAGCGCGGGTGTGGTGAGATTTTGGGGTGTTGGAACTTCCTCTCCACAGGTTTTCAGCTGGAGTGTGTGCCATCAACAGCCTTCTGGATCAAGGTAAATACTCAAGTGATCAACTCCCTCATTCATTTTACCCCTGGAAGTTGCTGATAACAAAGCAGTGCAGTGGGAAAGGAGCAGACAAGGTGGTGCTGAATCACACGGGTCTGAACAAAGGACCTGGGCTTGTCTCTGTCTGGACTTGGGAATATCTTCTCTTTCAAACTTCAGCAGCTTGCCACATGAGGCTGTGTTATGTCCAGTTAGGTCACTCTGGAACCCTATCAGATGCCCTTTATATTTTTGCACTGACTGATTTAAAGGGTCAGTCAATGAAATCAATGGCAATAAATATGGGGCAGCAAAAAAAATAATGTTTTCTCACTCAGCACAGGAACTTGCTGTCACAGGAGGTTACAGAAGCAAATGCTGTGGATGGATATCAAGACTTGAAATGTTTAGTGAGATTGCTGATCTTTGGAAAAAGTTACTCATACAGAAGTATCTCTAACACTTCTGTTCTGCTATTGTTTTTTTTCTTTTTTCTTTATGGTATTGTGTAACATAATGTTAAGAATAATTTATTTTGTTCTGAATTTTCAGGCATAGGTTGCTCTGAAAGGCAGGTCAATGGCCTTCATGCCCCCCAGAGCATGAACTGGAGTGAATGTGATGTGCTTGTCTAAAACCTACTGGTTCTTTAATGAAACAACATTTTCCCCCTGCCATGATCTACACTAAACATCCCCTCTCTGTCTCTGCATTACTGAGAAATTCTGTGAGCAAAAGGTACCTTTGGATACCATCAGTGCACTTTGTTTCTTTTGCAGCTACTAGATATGAACAATAAGCCATTTTCCCTGAGTTCTATAATGAAACTCCCTCTTGAATTCCTAAATACTTGAAAATATGTGCTGTGTTGAGGAACTGTTGCAAAGTTTGAGTTATTCAGTACCTCTCTGCATCTCCTTTAGGTGTGTCAAAGTCTGTGAAGCCATTGTGATGGACTGGAAGTTATCCTGCCCTGACCTAGATGCTGTTTTGCTCCAGGCTCAGTGTGTCCCTTGTTATTAATCTTATCATAGGAAACCTTGAATAACGTGGCTGGGGTCTCTCAGTGATGAGCAGTAGCAGGTTATGCACCATTTTGGTCATGAACTCTTGTACACAGAACTACCCTGGGATTGTTGGCTTTGACTCTGTGTATGTGCAGAATTACAGGATCCACAATTTCTGCCTTCTGGATCTACAGGGAAAAATCTTAAGTTTAGCAGACAATTCTACTTTGTTTTGTTTTGTTTTGTTTTCCTGCTACTGAATCATCTTCTCCCTTGTAAACAAGGTCTTTTATCAGAAACAGGCAAGACTTCCTGGGACTTCAGAATTACTTCTCCCTAAAATTCATGTGTTGCTACATAAACATTCTTCTTCTATGCACTTCTGTCCTGAGGCATTTCATGTTACTAACTACCCTTCAAAGAACTCTTAATTTCAGAGAAGAATTAACTCATCTCCCAGGTAATCGTTGTTTTTGCTTAAGCCTCCTTCTCTTGCATGAATTGTACTAATCTGCTCAAAGTTGCTGAAATCCCCTTTGAAGTCCTTAATTATATCAGTGTGTGACCTCTTCTTACATTACAAGCGTTGAGGTTGCTGTAAGAGACAAAAGTGAGAAAAAAGAGAAATCTTCATTTGATCCTTGTCCTTGATAAGGACAGGCTCTGGCATTCTGGGCTGTCAGGAGACAGAAGTACCATTTAACTGAGAACAAGGAGAGCTGTTTGCCATCAGGTGAGACGCTACATGCTGGGAAAATTGTGTTGGCAGGCTGCAGGTCTTGACCCACTGATGGAGGTGGGTAAATTCAGAATCTCTGGATTGGATCTCTCTCCCCAGTCATGGCCCAGCCTCCCTCTGAAGTCATGTAAATTCTTTGTGTTTAGGATGCTTTTGGTGGAATTCCACAGGGTTTTTTTTCCCTGTTACTTGAAGAACAAGCTCGTTTTGCTTGTTCAAGTGTAGCTTTCACAGGCTTTATCTCATGGCCTCTCATTTTTACGTTGGAAGGGTACACTGAATAATCCCTTTCTCCCAAGCCCTCCAGACCACTCCTGATTTTATAGACTCCTAAAATAAATTGCTTGTCATCTTTTTTTTAAGCTGGAGTCCTGTGTGATCCTTCCTCATAGAGGTTTTCCCTACTGTCTCCCTGAATCTTTTCCAATTCCTTTTGTAATGTGAGGTGTCCTCATCGGAGAAAAGTGGGATTAGAATTTGGATTTTCTTGTTGTGGGTTTTAACTCTAAGGATGTGTGACAGTCCTCTCTAATATCCTCATGTCTACATTTGTGTTCTGAGGAGTGCCCTGTGTTGGTGGTGACAGCCCTCAGGTGATTCTTCATCAGTTTTTAGGACACAGAGCCAACCCAAAGGAAGATGAAGGTGAAAGCTCCAATGACATCCTGATCACACATCCATGAAAATGAGCTGGGACTGGTGATGTCTTTTAAACTAGGCTACACTAATGACCTTAGCAGCTTTAATCCCAGAGCCAGTTTTACCAGCAATCCTTTTGAATGGTTTCAGCAGGACCTGCTGACCAGGGACCATCTGCAGTGTAGATGTCAGATGCTCTGGGTAAATGCAGTTTGTTTTCTGAAGTCTTGTGTCAGCCATCTGCAACCATTTATCTTGGTTCCATCCCTCTGCATGCAAAAACACTGTAAAAATGCAAAAGCCTACAACTGGCACAGTGTAATTTTTGTGCTGCCAGCACATCCCAGAATGTGGACATAGTGCCCTGAGGTTTTGTTGTTGTTGTTTTGGTTTTTTTTTGGTTTTTTGTTTTTTTTTTTCCTATGGGAGACTTCATTCCACAGCAACCAATACACAACTGGATCCCAAAAAGCATCCAAAGTATTAAAAGACTCTGGCCTGTCTGCTACTACTGGAATCTCCAGCTCCTGTGCTACTTGTTAAAACAATTGAGCTAATAAAACTCAATCCAAACTCTGACCTTGGGCTGAAAAATGCGTAAAATCATCCAAACCCGATCAAACTCAGTTTAAATATAGAATTCTGGAGCAATTAAAAACATAAATAGCTGAAACTTGAAAATAAAGACATAACCTAAGGTAATGCTTGATGTTTAGAAGTTACTTGAAACCCTCAAAGTTTTCGTGGCAAAGACAATTTTTAGCTTTAGCACTGGAAGTTAAATCTCACTGTAACTTGGCTGAATGAGATGAGTTGCATACTGGCACTTCTTGTATAATTTGAACAAGCAACCCCAGCATTAAGGACCAATAAAACCTGGGGTTGTTTCCATTAATAACCTTCACTGTTCAAATGAGAGATAAGGAATGAAGGGCTTCAGAAAGGGAAGTCATTGGATGGACCATTCAGACTATCTTTTCTCCTCTTCTGAATTGTCTTTGGGAGTAGGAAATGTTATTACAGTTTTCAGATTTACAGACAAAACATGAACAAACAATGACAAAACCTGCTGCCTGCAACTCTAATCAACCACTGAGCATACAAAAGGAATCTCTGACTCGTTTCTCACAGCTAAATTTTTTTTTTCAGTCTCAGTCCTATTTGGGAACAATCCACAGATTGATTATTTAGGCTGCTCTGTGAGCCAACTAATCTTGACTCTTCTTCTGAATTCTTTTCAGTGCTAGCTGGGTAACAGTTGCATTGAGTTGTAGCAGCCCCTTGCAACCCCTTTTCCACTTCACTGGTGTGGAGGTGTTTCAGGTTCCTCAAACCTTCTTCAAACTCAGGGTAAGACAGGGAAAGGCATTGGCTGTTTCATGTGTTCTAAGTGCTCTAAACATTGCGCTAAAATGATTGAGGCCTATTCCCATTCAGTTGTCCTTTTGTCCCAATTGTCCTTTTCAGTCTGTCCTGCTCGTGAATCTCCTTTTTCAGAGCCCACTCTCATTATATCACCAGTCTGGCTCTGGGTTGCTTGGCTATTCCCTCCCTGTTGGCTCATATTTGCCTCTTCTGAAGTGAATTTGCCTCTTCTGAAGTGAATTTGCTTCTTCTGAAGTGCTCCCCCTCTTGCACCACAACCTTGTGTTTCCAGTGCATCACTTCAGTGACTTGCCTGGCCACCCTTGCTGGGGCAGCTGCACCACATCTTCATTTCTGAACCCCAAAACCTGGGAAAGAAGAGGCTGCTCCATGACAGTGCTGGTACAAACCTGTTCCTGTAGAAATAACAAGAAGTAAGAAAGTAATGTGTTCTCTGCAGAGACTTTGCCAAATGTAATGTTGTGACTGGCTATTTATCAGAGCTAGAGGCTATTTATCTGTGATGTTATCCACACTTTTTTTTTCTCCCCAGGAAAAAGACATTTCTATTAAAGCTTTCTTTTATTAAAACCCAAATACCCACAGAGCTCTTCCACTTCCAACATGGGAAATTTTTACCCAGTCCTCCTTTTTCTTTATCTATTTCTGTAGACTTTATTTACCTGGCAGCATTTGTTGCCTTATGTGAATTTTTTAGTCCTACTTAATTCATATCTTAATTAAGTTAGTTTGGAGACTTGAAATTGACTACCATCCTTGCCAGAAATTGCATACTCTCAGTTCTTGACCTTGAAATGAGGGACAGAAAGAAATTCCTGTATCATATTGTGAGATTAGAAGATGATTTTTCAAGGCCTCATGAAAAAACTCCCATACCTCATAATAGGTATGTGTGGTGCCAGATTTAACAGAATTTCTGTTGATACTTCTCTGCTGTGGTAACCTGAGAAATACTTCAATAAGGTAGGGACAGAGTGTGCTTTCAGTAAAAGGTGAAAGTGAAGATAGGTCTTAACTTTCGTGAGACCATTCCATTAATTATTGTTGAGTTTTCAGAGTCAGGATTTTCACAATCTCCTTTCAGAGGTGGGAACAGAAGAGGGCAATGGGTTCCTCAGCCCCGGGTAGTGCAAGAAGTTTTGCATCCCAGTTTAGTTTGCAGCATTTATTTCACTGCAAAGTGGTTCCATGGCCAGCAGTTTCTTGCTGTCAAAGGTACTTTCCATCCATGTCATAAATTACAATGAGCTTTGACAAGTCCTTCAAATTTGGTTTCCCCTCTCCTCGCCCCAATGTGTTGCAAAAATGGCTTGATGGATATTTTGAAAGTTGACAGGCCAGAGGATCTTTCTGAATTAAAATATATTCTGGGTTTAGTGGCATCACAGAAAACAAGGGAGAGATAAGGGAATAATTTGAAATGTTATTCAAGGATTTTTTTTTCTACGGCAACAAACACTGAGCTTTTGAATATTATCTTTGAAGAGAGGAGAAATCTGGGTTTAAAAACACAATTCTGATAACATTGGTGAAGCTCTGTTAAAAATATGACCTGTTGTGGTTTTTAAAAGATATTTTTGTTTTATGACACTTTCATTTTGTGCATAATTTGTGTATTTAAAGCAGTGAGATTCTTATTAATTGATTTTTTAACTCTTCTTTCTCTGTTGCATTACAGTATTTTCCAGTAGTGTATGCTTACAAACTCTGAGTATTCAGAAACAGTGAGATTAGGCTGTGATTTTAGTTTTCTAATCACTGTTCTTCTTGTGTGTTTTTTTTTAATTTCATTTTTCAAATGCATAATTTATTTGGTTCATTGTTATACATCAAGAAGATGCCTGAGCTCTTGATTATCTTCTTTTCATCAAACCAGAGCACATGTTCTTCATATGAATCTCTGCTTTGATGTCATTAAAATTGCATTTTCCCCTTAGAAAAGGTTTTCTTAAAGTTATAATTTCTTTTGACATGAATTTAATGCATTAACATCACTTCTATTAATGTAGCTGGATACAACATATAATAAAATCCAGTGAGGTCAATCCCTAGCAAAGAATTTTACGAGAAAAGGCATTTGAAATGCGATGTTTGAAAGTATGTATTTATTTCCTTATCAGTGGTTCTAACAACAGTTAGGCCCAGCTGACAAGTTGGAGTAGACTCCTCAATTTAAACCTTAATTCTAATATCTTGTGGTCTTCTTTCAGCTTCAGCTGCCTTCCTGCTGAAGGCAGCAACAGAAATGGGGATTTTAGTAGGAAAATGTATCAAGGCAAAGGGAATCCTCAGCATTTGCTGGGCATTTCAGCCAAGCAGAATCTGAGTAGGGACACCAGGGTGTGCCCCATGACCCAGGGTAATAATGGTAATAATGCTTTAGGGGAAAGCAGAATGTGTTTCCTGGGAATTCACAGGCCAGGACATATCCCTGCAGTTCTGAGCATGGAATTTTGGTCAAGGCACCAGCACTGTCCCCTCTGCTTTTTGAAGAGTGTCATGCCCTCTTCAGTTTCCGTCTGGATGAGCAGGAGAAATCCAGATTGGCCAAGTGTTTAATTTGTTCATTTGAAGGGTGTCATTTCCTCATCATGATGCTGACACACACAGAGCCTTCTGGAGCTTGGTTTAGAGGGAGGGAGGGAGTTACCAGTCAGCAGCATCAAAACTTTGTTTCCAGATTTTCTTCCTTAGATTCCTAATTCCTAACTAAAACTTTCCTACTTAGACATTCCTAATGTCTGGAAATGCAAATACAAAATGTTTCTGAGGTGAAAGGAGAAACTTCTCCTCGAGTTGCTGCACTGGGGTATCAGCAGATGGAGAACAGAACCCAGGCCCTGGTATGTGCCTGCTGGGAATCCATCCTGTGCTCTGCTTTGCCACTCTTTTGCTCTGTAAATCTAAATGGGGCCTTTTCTTGGGTTTTAATTTCTTGATTTTATTTGTTGCCTTGGCACTGCAGCTTACAAGACTGGACAGCTTTCATAAAGTCCCTTGTGAAGTCTCAGCCTGGTGAGGTGCTAATTAAATGAAAGTTGTTATTAAAGTGAGAGAGGGAGTGAGAGTTCAGGGCTACCTCATTTGTACACTCGTTTAGCTGATGACTTCAGTGAAACTAAACAGGAAAGCTCCAAACACGAAATCACAAAACTTCTGCTAACTCCTATTAGATAATTCTCAAAGCTCTATTGATTCAGTTGGGATGCATCCTCAAACGCCAGGGATGGATCTTAGGTAAGACCTCTTGGGTCTCCAGGAGTGTGTAAAAACAATAGCAGCTCCAAGGTCTTGGGCGTAGAGCTCCTTCCTGCCTTCAGCTCAATGATAAATGTCACCAAAACTGTCCTCATCTTAACTCTTCTCTTTTGTAGCTGCTTTGTTTCATGCTGCTGTTACCACTCTCCACAATCAAGAGGGCTTTGTGACTGCCTGCTATTGAGAGCTAGCTGAAATTCTAAGGTCCAAGGGAGATATTCAACAAATTTCTCTATTCATACCTCTAATCTCCTAACAGTTCCTGGAATTGTATTTCACAGTGGCCTGTACATCTTTCTTTATATAATCATATCAGGTCACTCAGAATGCATCACTAACTGTCGTGCTCTTAAAATTGTAATTGCAATCAAAGAAAGGGCTATTTGTTCTGAGTCCTGAAAGGAAGAGACTCAGCTATTTGTATTCACCTGGTGCTTTGTAAACAAAGCTTTACCCTTGAGGTGGTCAATATAATGCCTTTAGATGAAAATGAAGATCACAACTTGCTAAGTGGTAAGAGGATCAAGTAAACACCCTGTACTCTGAAAACTTTATGTAAAGGACTTATGTGGTTTTTTTTTTTTTTTTTTTTTTTTTTTTTTTTTTTTTAATTATCGTGTTTGTTAAAATTGGACGTAAAGCTTAGTACAAAAGGAGATGGAGGAAGGAGAGTAACTTTGTAAACTGCTGAAAGGACATGAACTTCTCTTTAACTGAGGTGAAAAAAAGAAAAATGGTAAACTGATAACTTTGAGTTGTAGTTCTTAATTTGCTTTGAATTATGGAGGAACTTTGTCAGTTGCTGGATTCATTTTTACCATGGTGCATATAAAAAAATCCAACAATTTAGTATTTGGTTTTATATCTCAGCAATATTGACAGCACTGATTCTGTAACAACCCTAAGTTTGGGTGAACTAACTTTGCTACATAAATACTGGAAAAGGTGAAACAGCCCTTTCCTGTACTGAGATCTGAAGCTAAGACATGGAGAGACAGTCAGAAATCAGAGACAGGAACCAGACCAGAAATGTAGGATCAGGACAGGGGCCTGAACAGTCACAGATCTCTCAGCTTCTCCTGGAGTGGAAGAGGCTTCAGAAAAATCTGTTTTCTCCAGCCTGACTTCTCTGCCTGGGTTATGCATCCCAGAGATGGTGATGACTGTGGCCTCGATGATGAGACAAAAGGGATTTCTTCACTTACTGTGGCCTCTTACCTGGAGAGGTTTGACCATTTGTAAATAAACCTTCAATGCTGCTGCTCTTCACTCTATCTGTATCATCTAAGAACTAAGGAGTTTTATTCTGGTGTGTTAGAAAGATCAATGTAGGCAATAGGTCAAAATGGTGGAGTCACAGCATGTCATGACAAAAGCCAAGAACAAAAGTGAGATGGAATTTGGGAGTTCACTTTGAATCTGCCACTGTTGCCAGAGTTTGGGTCTTGCTTTTGTATGGTCCCTGCTCCCTCCAGGACCTGCACCTTTCCATCATCTTGTCTTAGTGATGGATATTGCATTTGCACAAAGGAAAAACCCAGCACATTACAGTGAGAGGAGGCCCAGTATAGGTTTTTTTCCCCTCAACACTGTTTTCAGGACATGAAATCTGGTAGATACAGGGGCCCAGAGCTGTTACATGAGGACAGGATCGATTCAGTCAATCAGAGGGAAAGCCTACTGTCAGGCTCCCAGACCTTTAACCTGCTCCTCAGAATTATTAGAACTCCCAAATCTCTTTGCAGGCCTTTTCTATTAGACAGATATTCCCATGTTTTGATTTTTTTGCTCCAGAAGTAATTTTTTTTATAATTACCTTCATTGAACTGCACTTACCATCTGTGAAGTGAGAGGCACTTAAATGATTTATTAGCCTGAGTTCCTAAAATGTGCTGAACAGCATGGGATTGATCTTGGCTAGTGACAACCACGGGATACATGACAATGGGTAGGTGGCCAGTGTTTGATGGAGCATCGTGCTGTGCTGTGGGTCTTGCTCTGTGGGAGTGTGTTGGCTCCCTTCCAGTTGTACAGGAGATCAATAAAAGGCAGGTGTGCCTTGGCTGAGAAATACAAAGAAATGTCTTGAAGCACAGCTCTCCCGAAAAAAAAAATCATGGGGCACTGTATCTCTTTTTTTTCCTGAGATAGCTCCCCTGTAAAAGACTCTAAAAAGCTTTTGGAAGCAAAGTAAACCTTTCTGGAGTAAAAAAATTGATTCAAATTTGTTCCTATCTGTGTGCTGATTGAAATCCTGAAGGCTGATTTTGGTCCTTACTCTGTTTCTTCTCTTGCAAGCAGTGTCCATGGAACATGAGAGGCTTTCAGAGGCTTTCCTTTAGCCTGTACAAGGTGGTTAATGCTCAGTGGGTTTGGCAAAGGCAGCACAGCGTGGAGCACAAAGTGGATCTATCTATGAACATCACTGGCAGGCAGTGAAAGGCTGTAGGTGTAGGCACTGCTCAGGAGGTTCCTAGTGAAGCAGGACATGGGAAGGAGGAGTATCTGCCTTTCATGCAAGCAAAATCCTCTCTCTGCTAACAGGCCCCTGACTTACATCTCCAGCTGCAATTTCATCTGAGCAGAGGCTGTGAGACCCTGCTACTCACTGAGCTTCCCCTTGTAGCAGAACCTCACAACTTCTGCTGACCTCAGAACTCAGCAGGAGCTGAGATGAAGCAGCTCCAGCCCTTCACAGGGCTGAGATGCCACCAAGCAGCTGATCTCACAGATGCAAGTGACTGCAGGTGAGCCAGAGCCTGCTCCGTGCAGATTGCCTGGAGGATCTTCACAGGAACATTGGCAAGGAAAGGGAGGTTGCAAAACTGACTTCAGTGGTGAGACCCTGCTGGGGGTTAAGCATCTGCCTTCCCCCTTCACTCAGCACAAGCTAACAGAGTAAAAAATCCAGTACAGACACCGTGTTAATCTTTCTCTTCCCCACCCAGTTTAAGATATGCAGAGAAACACAGGACTGAGCTTAGAGAGAACAACAAAAGGGATGTGTTGGTTTAGTCCAAGCCATGGAATAGCTTGGACCAACACTATGATTTAACAATTGGGCTCCAGATCTGGCTGTGTGTTGCAGTAGTAAACAGAAGCTGTCCTGTGGCTGGCAGCTGGCAGTGAGGATGACGTGTGGGGCTCTCTGAGGACAGACTGCAGGAGCAGACAGCTCAGTGGCTGAAATGATGCAAGTTGACAGGGATCAGCTACAAAGTCACCCGAGGGCGTTTCTGTGCCCCCAGCACTCCCCTGCAGCCTTGAGCACTGTGATGTCCTGCCCAGCAGGGCAAGCACTGGCACAGGGAGGGCACAGGGCTAAATCAGGCAGCAAATGAGCCAAGAGAGGAAAAGGAGATGTGAGAAGGTGTTGGAAGGCTGGATGGAGAGGATAGGGAGTTCTCCCTGTGCCTTGGGCTCAGCTTTACATTTGCAAGGTGGTTAAAAGCCTGGAGGTGAGTAGGAGGAAAGCCTCACCACGGGAAGCTGTGCAGTGTGTAGGGTCTGATCTGAGCTCCTGAAATTTCTGGGATTTAGCTGCTGTGCAGAGCTGCACAAATGGGCACAGCTGTTACTATGTTTGTACTCTGTACTTAAATGATATTAATCCAAGGTTTGGAATCTGAGCATCCATGTCTACCTAGACACATAGTATTCCTCTGTCTTCTAGTGATTGCTCCTAGAAGCTCAGTTGCACCGCTTTTACTTTAATCAATATACAACTTCACCTCCCAGACAGTAGATGTTGATGAATTTGTTCCTCCACTTTTTCCACCGTTATCTTTCCTAAAGCAAAGGTTCTTTTGTCTTGCACTACCTGCACTGTAGTTGTTTTTCCTGAAATGCCCTGAACTTGGAGTTAGCTCAAACTCAGCTCCATGTTCATGAGGGTCAGGAGAGGTCAGACTTGGTTATCTTAAGGAAGCACAGAGAGAGTAGAGAGAAAGGAAACCTCAGGTAATGCTCCTCTTTGCTGCCTGATCCATCCATATGCCCTGAAGAGCGGCATGTGGCCAAAGGGAGTTGGTGAGAAGCAGAGACAGATGGCAACATGTGATCTGGAAGGAACACAGGGTTTTACACCCAGTCAGAGATGCTGAACCAGAGCCCTGAATACTCACAATGCTTTTGGTGTAGCTGACATCATCAGATTTGTTATCCAAGTATCAATGTCTAGGCTGGCCTCTGCTCCAAGGATTAATTTTGGTTTCCTCTTTTCTGTGAATCTGGCCTTCTGCCATAAAATGCTATTCCTTCTAACCTCCAAATTAATGAGCAGGTCCAGCCACAGTGGACAACAGTCCAGAGGAGACAAGTGGTGTAAAGGACAGATTTTTTGCAGGTAGCAGCCGAGGGCTGCATTGAAAACTTTAAAGGATATTTCGGCCAAAACTCAGATCTTGTCCCTTTCATTTCACAGATCCTCCCCTGGCCCCTCCTGGCCCTAAAGCCCGGGCTGCAGGAGCTGATGTACCAGTGGAGATGTGTTTGCTGGAGAAATTGTAACCTCTCTGTGCTTTCCTGAGTGACACAATCCATCCCATTCCTGGGAGAGTGATGGACACACTGGGATCTTCCTTCCCCTGAGCTGGGCCAGCACCAAGCTCGGGTGAGAGGTGCAGGAGCCTTAGCAGACCCTTCCTGACCTGGGCAGTCTCTGTGCAGGCCAGGGGTGAGAGGGGAAGGCATCACAGCTGCCAGCTTTGCTCAGGTTTCCTGTACTGCTTGCTGTCCTCAGATTCAGAGGGCTTGGGAGTTCAAGGGAGGAGAAAAAAAAAAAACAAAACAAACAAAGAAGTGAGAAACGGCTGAGGAAAGAGAGCAAAATATTTTTGAAGCTCTGCAACATCAACTCACGAGCGTTGAATCTGCAGGGCACAACCCAGTGTGAGCTGTCTTTGGGAGGATGGCTCACTTATGCTTAATAATTAAAGGAGTGATCCTTTCCTGCTTGCTGCACTAAAGATGAGTGAGGTTTTATCTGTGCCCTGCTAACAGTGCCAGTGACATGCTCATAATGCTGTAGCACATTTCTCTGCACACGCAGCAGTGGAGAGGGCTCATGGCAATGGGCCAGAACCACTTAAATCATTTTACCAGGGGCACACCAGAGACCAGGGAACCCCATCAAGGAGTTTGTGTTTTGCAGCACCCCACGTTGTGACATTCTGTTTTACCTCTGCCTTCCCCATTACTTCTGATGACACAAAAAATCATTGTTGTCTTCAGATATGAAAATCAGTTTAACTCAAGCCAGGGTCAGACTGCTGTCAGCATACTCAGATATGTTTCAATTCAGTTTTGTCACCCTGTGAGTTGGAAAACTGCAGATCTAGGTGAGGTGAAGCTGGGATTATAAACTTTATTTGTGAGTATGAAACAAAATTGGATTTCTACGGATACAGGTAGTGGTGGGCTGTATCCCCCTCCTCTTTAAAGTGCAATCCTGCTTCTCTATATTGGTTTAAAATAATTCTATTCTACAAAGAAGGAGGGCTTGAGAAATTTCAGAAATAATGCAGGCAAAAGCAGGTTTTCATGCTGCTGCTGTCTGTGGGATTCTGCAGCATCCTGGTGTGATGTGTGGGTGTCTGTGTCCATGGGCTTTTTTGGTACATGCCTGCATATACATACACACATATACACACACACCCTCTCTCTCTGTATGAATTGGTTATGTTACTCAAATACCTCCTAGGGAACTCTCTCTCTTTCTGTGGCTCTGGTACAATTTGTTCTTGGAATTACTTTAGGAATTGTACAATCCCATGTTAAATACCCCCAGCCTGACACAGATACAGATTGAAAGTTGATAGGCATTGAGAAGTGATGTTTAAGCAATTGTTTTTCTGCTCTCAGAGTATTTTCTCCTGATAATTCATTTCTCAGGGGTGATTTAGGCTCTTTCTTGGGCCAGGAAGAAGAACTGGATGACCCCATGTGGGGTTCCTTAAAACCTGTGCTTCTGTAATTTTAAACACAGCAAAACCTGAGGTGTTCCAGCAGAGCTGTTCCAGGTCCTCACTGCTCAGTTCCACCCCTCAGACACAGGCCAGTCTCAGCTCATGGTACTGCTGCCTTGGCTGCTTATCACAGATCCATCACAGGTTAACACAGGTTCTGCAGTGTCCCAGAGGAGTTAACCAGGGTCAGCATGGCCCAAATTGATGGGACTGCTGGACAAAGGGGATGCAGACACTGAGGAGACAAAGTGGAGAAGTTCCTCAAAAGAACAGTTTTTCTTGCCAGCATGGAGAGAGGTGTGAATACAAGGCTGTGCAAAGGTGAGAACTTGTAAACTCTCAGCTCCCCATGTCAGTCACCATTTCAAGGTTGTTTCCTCATCTCCTGAGGCAGGACACTTGCTGATATTAACCTTTCAGTAAAATACTGCCCACCTTGGCATGTTAACTTCTTACCTAGTGCATTATTTCTGTTTTGTAGAGTTAATGTATTTCCCAAACTGCCAGTCTCTTCTCCAGCTCAAAACACTTGCATTTAGCCTTTGTTCTGAAGGCATGGGAGGTGTGTTGCATTCAGCAGAGACAACCCCTGCACACTGAACATGACCCAAATGCTAGTTAGAGGTGGCAGCATCTCTCAGGGGAGGTCCTGAGTGCACCCAGGCACAAACCCTGCTTTTGTGCCTTAATATTGCTGCCAGAACGCTGCTGATGCATCTAGCATGGAACAAATATTAGCCATTGGGCATTTCTCCCAGAATGTCCTCTCTTGTGCACGGAGAAAATCACCCCATATTTATCTGATTTGTGCATCAATGGAGTGGGCGGTGTGTGGGGAGAATATTTCAGGTTGTCTTCTGTCCTCCAAATTTGTGAAATACACGTTTAGCTGATGTTCTCACCTAATGAAGATATTCCAGATTTCTCGCTTATTGGATTTCTGGCGCTGTGTGTCATTGTATTGGTTCCCAGAGTACATTGCACAAATGGCACCTACTCTGTTTTCTGTCCTTCTGTCTGGCTTGTTCTGTTCCTTGCATGAGAATACATGATTTCTGTGGCTTTGTCCTCAAAGAAGCACTGGCCTAAGATGTTTGTGCTTCTGCACTTGTTTGCTTCCCTCTGCTCCCCAGTGTAAAAGCCTGCTCACAACCTCCCTGGTTTGAAATGCCCGTAAGACTATTGGGCAATGCAGCAGAGACATCTGTCCTTTTTGAATGAGCAAAGGACTTCTCCCTTCCAGAAGTGTCCCGAGCTCCTGACAAATCTGCTCTTTCAGCCTTCTTCTCAGCCAGGTATTAAACCTGGGTTTTTTTGCCTCTCTTTCCAATCCTGCACGGAGTTACTGGGAGTGTTTTCAGAGAAAGCATTGTCTCCAGCTTCCTTTTCCCAGAGCCTTAATTTTGCTTCCAGAATCTCTTTCTTGCCTTTCTGTATATCATTTGTGCCAGTATGGACTAGGCCTTTTTGGAGTAGCTCCTGGAAGCCAGTTCAGACTCCCATGAGATCTGCTGCCTTAGCCTTTGCAGTCAAGTCCCCGTGTCACCCTCCCTGGAGTCACAGTCCCAGCTGCCACTCCTCTGATTTTAGGACTCAGCTGCAGGCCTGGAGTGTGGTTTTACAGAGGAGCCTTCTGCCTGACTGTGGGAGAGACTGGGTTCCAGGTGTTTGCTCTTGCTTGGCATTCCCTGTTGTGTTGGCTCTCGTGTCTCCCAGACCTGGGCCCTGCTCAGTGTTGTGCACTTAAGTCTCAGGCCTGAAGAACCCTAATGCCTGAGTCACTTCCTTGAGTGCTGGCCTGACTGATTTGAAACCAGAATCAACTTTTGGATTGATGCCCTGATTCTGCTTTGGCAGAAGGCTTTGGGTTAGCCACTGTACATTCTGGCTCTTGGAGCAGCTCTTACCAGGTTTTTCTCCAAGCAGAAACCTGCAGCTGATGGGCACCTGGATCTCATGGATGGGCTTCACCTTGCCTGCTCCTGGTGGTGTCACAACCTCACCTCAGCTCTGGGTGGTTGATGTCTGATATCTCCGGCTGCAGGAAGTGCACCTCGGCTATGGCCTGAGCACAGGGACATGTCCAAGGCAGTCTCACACTCTGGTAGTCACTGGTTTTCTGCAGGATTTGGTTTTCCGGATGTGTGTTATTTTGGGATTTCTGACAATGTCCCATTGGGATGTATGGACTGTTGATTTTCCTAATGAGCTGACCTGTAGTCAGACATACCCAAAGCATAAGATCTGCTTAATCTAAACTTGAAGGTAGAATTTGTGGTCTTTTCTAGTTTGCAGTCACTTCAAGGTGTGCAGGATCCTCTGTTTTCTGTGACAAATCTATGCCAGTGTGCAACTGCTGTTTTTTACATTTTTCTTCCGTTTTTATCTGTATTCTGTTTCCTTCCTCCAAGCTGCAGACTGTGCACAGAGTCCCTTGCAGAGTCCTACCAGCCTTGAAGGCTCATTTGAATTCAGCACACCCCATTGTCCTGCTGAGTGTTCTATCAATGTGCCAACTCTGCTGTATTAACCCAGGAGCAGGGGAAACTGCAAGTCAGTCAATCCTTGGGCTACAACAGGTTTATTTTATTTAATGAATTTTGAGTCATTTTATGGTAGAACTGGGCTGCAATTCCAGCTGAGCCCTCTGTAGCCTGCACATTCCTCTCTGCTGCACACCTCTGGGATGTGCAGCCAAAAATGTAAATTAATGAAGACAAAGAGGAGAGATGTTCCTGACATGGCTATTCTTCTCTCTGGTTAGGGCACTGATGCTCAGGCAGTACTGGGAGAAGCTGCAATATTATCACTTTATTATCAGAATAACCTTAGTCTTTTTCTTGGGGAGATCAGTGGCAAGTAACTGTTGACCAGCTTAACCTTATTTTAGAATTTCTGTCTCTCAACAAAATTACCATTCCCTTCAGTACTTTGGGATGCAATATTGTAAATTATCTTGTGAGATATTTTTTCCTTCTAGACATATCTAAATCATCAAAGGTATCCTGCTGGAAAAATAAGTGAAGAAACAATGAGTCAAAATCAGAGAGGTGCACAACTGGCATATGCCTGTGATGGTGGTCCAAGCTAATTTATTTTTTAACTTTGCCATGTTTCTCTGTCTCGTGTAATCATAAATAAGTTAAGTACTTTGCAATCTGTGGAATGTGTTTTTTCACATGACCACCATCTGGGCTGCTATTTCTCTGCCCTGTTGTACCTCTCTGTTTGGGTTACTGATAGTTGTCTGTCTGATACCGTTTGATTTTAGCTTTCTCCCTCGGTTCCTCAACAAGTTACAAGTAGACACTTCCCCTAATTTTATCCTCGGGGTTTACACTTCTCTTAGCCCTAACAAATGTATCTGAATTCTACAGTTTATTCCTGTCAATACGCTGCATTTCGCTGTTAGCAAGTGTTTGCCTGCAGGAGGAGATATCAGTCAGGAATAACTCTGGATTATCACTCCATGGAAGCTCCTTTGCCCTTTGGAAATGGATGCAGAATATTTGTACTGTTATTCCAGAATCTGTGTCTTGTCAGGGAGCCTTCAGACGTGCTTAATTTTTCACCCTCCTATTTGAACTCAGTGCCCTGTGTTGAACAAGCCTTAATTCCAGCCTTCATCAAACCTGCTTTCTCTTTCAGCTGAGATTTTTTCCAGGCGCAGTGGTACCTGAGATATGGTGGAGATCCATCTGTCAGACTGGTTGTGTGTTAAGGGCTTCCTGAAGTTGATGGAAACCACTCCAAGGACAATTGAGCCAATCCCTGAGAACACTGAACCAAGCAATTACCAGATGTATTCCAGGCTGACACTTCCTTAACCCTTCTTTTATTCTATTCCTCATCCCTGTATAATATCAGAATATATTTTTTTTTCCTCTGAGCAGCGTGTTCCTTTTGTGGCTTTTATGATTCTGAGAAGAGAACAGGTAATTTTGAACACTGAGTCACTCTCTTATGCCTAACTACGACGTTTCTTCCCCCCAGCTGAGGACAGGGAGTTCTGAAGCTTCCTGAGGCCTTGGTTCTTGGTTTGGTGTGTGTGAGTGTGATGTGCTGCTCCACTTGGCTTGCTCTGCTCATGGGTAATTTGATAAGTGATAATCATGGCCTGCAAGGAATGCCAGCCCTATCGTTCATGCTACTCCAGCTCATGTCTTCATTTCGCCTGGAAAAGCCACTGTGTCAGCTACTGCTGGACTTTCTGGCCTTCTCTGCTTAAAATAGGCACTTGTCCCTTCAACTCTTTTGTGTAGGTGAAAGGAGTTGGACAAGGTTTTAAAATTAAATGTTTTTGTTTATTTTATTATGTTTTATTCATTCCATGGTCTGGGGAAGGAGATGTGTGCCACAGGCTGCTGGTCTGTGGAGGGTGGAAGCCTGCCCATGGATTTAAGTAGACTATCAGAACCCAAAGATGTCCTTATAGATGAGAGGAAAGACAGATGAGTGAGCAGCTAAAAGCACAGAGGCATCAGAAATGCCAAAGAAGCATCTGTAAGCCCTGACTTCACTCCAGCAGTGCAAATCCGTGTATCTCAGTTGCCCATCTAAATGAAAATACTTGCATTAATTTTTGTTACAAGAAAAGATTCCATGATCACAGTAAGAGCCATCATCCTGACCACTGACTGCTCTTCAGCTCTTTCCCCTTCTTCTGTGGGCTTTTGGTACCTCTGTACTCCCACCCCTTCCACCAATTCCTACTATTCCCATTTACCCTTTGTCTTTCAGCTACTGGCACCTCACTTATTCAACTTTTGCTAGTCCAGGATGTTCTTTTAGGGAAGGGATGTGAACATTGTGAGACTGGAGAGATGAGGTTTTACTGCACATCACTGACAGGCAGACATGGAGATTTTGTGCTGGACTTGCCCCCCTGGAGTCCATGGGGCCCCTGAATCTTCAGGCACATGAACTGACTGTGGTGTGAAGTTTTGAGAACACTTTGTGGTCATCTCAGTAAGACCTGATTGAACTGGATATTATTTAATGCTGTTTTACACTTATGACCCTGCTGAGAAGATCTGGAGGGTTTGTCTGCAGTGTAGTTTTGTCCCTGCTCCATGGAAGTGCAGTGTCCATGGTTACTGAGGACAGTAACTGATAAGAGGGAAGATTCAAAGCTATTTCTTCCTTCTGTGATCAGAAATGCAGCTCCCAGCCCAAAGGGAGCTGCGCAGAAAAAGAAAATCTGCTGCAGGAATGATTGTCAGAAGATGTGTGACAATGTTCACTCCCAGCATTTGTCACTGTGTAGTGACTCAGTGACCTTCACTTGCCTTGATTTGGGTGTGCTCAGTGCTCAGCCAGACTCAAACAGAAACAGGCTTAGGAGGTGCCGTGTTTCTGTCCCCTCCTGGCACTGTGCTGGAGCTCCTGGGTTTCCAGATTGGAGCAGGAAATATGCAGGAATAAGTAGCCTTTGGAAGATGATGCTGCTTTAGTATCCTGTTCAGCAGCAGGTCTGTTTAGTTGCTTACAGACACCTGGGCTCTGCAGGAAATAGATTCAAACCTGTTCGCTCAGCTCTGTTTTACCTTTCTGCACTAACATTCTTCAGGGCTTTAAAAATTCATTAAAACTTTTGTGTTCCAATTAGTAAGAGGAGCAGATTGCTCTCACAAGTGGGGAAACAGAAGACATAGGAAGGAGTGTTCGAGGCTGGGTTGGACAGGGCTTTGAGCACCCTGGTCTAGTGGAAGGTGTCCCTGCCCATGGCAGGGGTGGGATGAGATGAGATTTCAGGTCTTTTCTAACCCAAACCAGTCTGTCATTCTATGATTAGGCTCAACAACTTCAGGTTTTTGGGTACTCCTCTATCATCCTGCCGTGGTACCAAGCGCAGCACAGCTGCAACAGGCTCCGGGAGGTATTTCATCATCTCACTTAAATAAACAGAGCTCCAGGGGCGGCAGTGGGAGGATGCCGGGTTAGCCCAGCGGGAAAGCCGCTCGCAGCCCCTGGGCTCAGCCTGATCTGCGCGGCTGTAGGTAACACTAGAGGTCACTCTGTGACCAGGGATGGAGCCTGCGGGCGTTCGGGGGCCTTGGGAAGGTCAGCGGCTGCTAATCCGTATAAATTGCTGAACTACAAGCAAAATTTGTAGCTCATTATGAAGCACTTTGATGCGGCATCGCTTCTGTCCTAACTTCAGATGCCAATTTCCTACGGGGAGCGCCCTCCCCTCCCTTCAGTGCGAGCAGCCGGGACAGGGCTGGGGTTTTGGCACAATTTGGGGACATTTCTGCTGGGCTGGGCTGGGCAGGGTCCCCCCGGCACTTTTCCAAGTGGCTGTACCTGCCTTGCTCCTCTCCCGGCTGTCTGATCAGCAGCGTCAGGAATTCATTTGGCTGATGCTGCCTGGCAAGCCTGGGGGTAAAGATGGATTTAACACAGTCACTAGACAGCTGTGTGCTAAACTCACTGCCTGTGGAACCTATAACGAAAGGATTTAATTTTATTCCCTAATAATCCCCTTTCTCTCAAACAGGTCAGCCTAGAGAGGCTGCTGCTACTGCTGCAGCTTTCAGCCTCCCCGGTGTTGTTATTGGTATCAGGGCTGGTCAGTCAGGCAAGACATTTCATCATGGGGAAAAGTTTTCCTTTTAGTATTATTTTATTGAACTCCTTTACTTGGGACACTCAAATAAAATTTTCAGTTCCCTGAAATACCTCTGAAGAAGTTACTCTGGGTGAAAGAGTTCAGTGATTTCTTCTCCTACCCCTGAAGAGAACTGATAATTTTGCATCAGCTGAAGCTATTTGCAAGTTGGCTGCATAGTTAGTAATTAACTCTGGTTGAAAAGAAAGTAATTTAAAAAATAATAATTAAAAAATAATGATAACATTTTCCATTGCAAAATGTGTCTTATTTTGACCAATAAATAAAGCAAGTAAGTTCTCACCCTTCTCCCAGTCTCCAAAGAAATCAAAGGTGAAACACCTGATATGAGACTGAACAAAATATTTTACTTGACCTAAAGCATTTTTGGGAAGCTCGTTTTTTTTTTCACTGTGATCATAAAAGGCAAAGCTGGTTATTTGCAGAGCTTTATTTGTTAGCCTTCCATTAGCTCCTGTGGAGGCCAGGTGTCTGCTGGCAGGGGAGGGAATATGCCCCACGCCCCTTTTTCTCCATGGAACATGCCATTAATGACACAATTTTGCTGGAGGTTTCTAATGCTCTTACCAGGGTTTCATGGCATGGGGAGGCTTTGCACTTGCCCCATTAGGGCAGGTACCTGGTTGTGGCTGGATTCCACGGTAGTGCAAACATCTCACAAATCTAGTCAGAAATAATTGGGATAACAGGGACTCCTTAGTCTTCGTTCACTCGAGGGTCACAGGACGTCAGATTTGACTTTGCTATTGAAGTCAGCTAATGTACTGGAAATGCCTTCATTTTCCCCCTCTGGAGGCACGGGTTCAAATCTGCCATAAATTACAAGTGACACAGGTTCAGTGGTCTTAATTAAATCCCACGAGGTTATTTTGGTGTGTCAACACTCCCCTTCTCCTCCCTTCTGCAGCGTTTGGAGCAGCTGAAGGGCAGGGAGGACTCCAGCACTGCAGGTGGAAGTTCTGGGCGTGGTGTTCAAGTGCTGGAGTTGGCTCTGGGCTGGGGTACAGCCAGACCCTGACTGTGCCTGGTATCAATCTCCATTGAACTTGTGATGTAGTGGATATTCTTCGTAGATTTCAAGCATTCAGTTCCCTGCAGAATCGTTATTCCTTGTAGGGAGATAACTGACTATAGAGGATTTCTGTTATCCACAGCATCTCCTCAGCCTGCAATCCATCGATTTCCGATCTGCTTTGTAAAGGTGTGGAATGGGGCTGATCAATGCTACAGTGCTGATGTGAATAAAGTGTGTCCCCTAATCTGCATTACCAACAGCCTGCTCCTGATATCCTGAGCTGACCTGGTCATGACTGTCTCTTACACAGATAAAAACATTGGCTGTTGCTAAGTTGCCTTGAAAGCCTTTGGAATTGGAAGGAATCAGATCCAGTGCAGCTTTTCCAGGGAGTGGCTAGGCTGATTCAAATCTCTTTTAAGCTAATGCTTTTGTAAAGGCACTATATGTTGCTTGGATTTAAATTAAAAGCTTTAATTGGTCTCCTGATTCTCCTAGAAGCATGTTTAAAAAAAAGAAAAAAAGAAAACTGGGAAAAACCCCCAAGCCCCAAAACATGCCATTTAGAGGAGAACTGTTTAGAGAGCAGGTTTTTATTTAATAAACAGTGATCAATTGAATTGATTAACCATGAACACATTACAGCAGAGTTTGTTGTTGCTGCTGCTGATAATTGCAGTTCACATGCATGAGAATATTAAATGGCTCTTTGCAGGATCATTTTCATGCTCTTCTCATTTAACAGAATGGAGAAAACAACAACTGTTGACAGTGATTTTGGTTAGGACTGGAGTGCTGCAGACTGTGCCCTCAGGATGCCTGTGCAATAACTCCATCAATTGTGGCCATTTACTCTGCACTTCCAGACATTTCTGCAAACCTTGCAGCTGTTTTTTTACTAATTCGCTTGGTAATTAGATCTTATCATGCTGGCTCCATGGCTTTACATAAACTGTGAGCATTTGGAGCTGCCATGTGAGACGTTTTAGAGTTGTCTGTGTTGTTTTGCACTGCTCTGCAAAGACCAAGGTGCTCTCAAACTCAGCAGAGACAGGGAAGCAGTTTTAACAAACAAGTTCCTGCTGATTTGAGAAGGTTTCCATAGAAGATAAGAGTTCCTTCACTTCAGTTAACAACTGGAAGCCAAGTGGCAGTGATGGATTCATCCTGCTGGATTCTGGGCACAAGCTGGGATCTCTGCTTTCTCCCCTCCAGTACAAATCTTTGTTTTCAAGAGGAGTTGGGGGCCTCAGTAAAAGTGTTTTACTGTTTTAGATATCCCAGTGATGTTAAACGTAGGAAAGTCGTGGTGCTGTGAGCTCAGGCTGAGGAGTTGGTATCAGTCATGCCCAAATAATGTGAATGGAAAGACATGAGCCCTTGTGTGGCAGCAGGTCACCTTGGGATGGCTTCATGCAGTGCTGCAGTTTGAGAACTGTGGATGTAGGTGCCACTGCTGGTGGAATGGCCTGACTGGCACAGACCTACTGATCTCAGAGGAGAAGGTGCTCTGTCAGTGGCTGCTCAGCTGGTCAAACATCCGATGACCTTCCCATACCAAAAGGAGAAGATCAGTCATTCCTATGCAAATTAATGATTTGGAGTGAAACAGTTTTGTTCTATGGCTAAAGACATTGGGGTCTCTTAAGATCTTTTCCAGTTTGATCTCTGCACTGTGGTGAGTTTGCAGAACACATTTCTTTGGTAGGTCCAGCCACGCCAAACCTTGGGGCAATGGAGATGAGGAGGAGATATTTCAGAAAGGAGGTGCAAGCCATCTGAGAGCCTCATTCAGAGCTCACTGTGTGAAGAAAGGCTGCTTGCCAGCCCTGGGGTAACATGGCTAAACAGTGATAAATCTCTGGTGGTGGCTGTGGTCCTGTGGGCTCACTGACATGATCACCTCCTGGCACTGCTCCCACTCTATCCAGCTCCTAGTCCAGTGTGGAACAGGTGCAGGTCCAAAGAGTGTCACACGTGCCCCTGGTGACAGACTCTGAACTCAAAACCTTTCTATTTTCAGACAACATCTTTGTACTGATGGTTCTGTGCTGTGCCAGGGAGAGGCGGAAGATGGTTCAGGGGTACTGTTCGCTGTCTTTGGTCACCTCAGTCACAATCTGGTTTTCTACTTTGCACTCTGTGTGCTTTGCACTTCCACTGGCAGGATAAGCCGACTGGGTGTGCTGCAGAGAGCTGTCCTTGCTCTTAGCAGTTCAGAGAGGTGCCTGTAATTTCAGTGCAGGTCCCATAAATGGCAACTTTGCAAGGTTTGCATCTGTAGAATTCCACGTAGTTAGGGATGAAACTTGGTTAACAGGACCCCAAAGAGAGTTTGAATGTAACAGATGTCAGTGTAGCATGCAACTCTTCAGCTTTTTTTTGGTGTTTAAACAAATCATTAAAAAATTTTGCAAGAAAATCTCATGAAGTATGCAAAAATATTATGTGGAGAGGCAGCTTTTCCAGATGGGCTTTGGTGCTTGTCTCTGTCAGGTGATAGTGGCAGATGTCATCATAAAGGTACTTTTGGCACTTGTAAAAGTGGTAGTAGTAATGCAATAGCTGTGAAGGTCTAAAGAAGGATGTGAGGCAATGTCTGTAGGGAGAAGGGACACATTTTACTGGGTAACTGATATAGCTGGGGAAAAAAAGTGAACTTTTGGGGACAGGACCCCCCCAACTTTCTTTAAATTTTCTGGAGTTCTGAAAAGAGACAGCTCAAGGGCCATACAGGTTTAGACATTATTTTTTATTTTTTTAAAGCAGAACTCCTGCACCCTGCCCTTAAATTGGTGCTTAAAATTTAGTGCTTTAGTGGAGCTGATCTTTTAAGACTAACTAAGATTTCAGCAGTACAGCAGAAGAATAACTCTGGAACCCCTAGGGCTGATCCCCTCAGAGGAACTTTTCCCTCATTCCTTTCTTGCCATGAAGGATACCAGAAAAATGCTAGAGGTGTTCCATCAGAACCATTGGAAAAGTCTGCAGAGGTGATCTTTTCTCCTTCAGAACTTCATAAAAGTTGCTGTAACATGTTTTATGCAGTATCCTCATCTCTGTGAAATCATGGCTATCACTTAGTTTGCACTCGTGCCAAAGGTGGTATTATGGGCCCTTGGGTGAATTCACTGAATTTACACTGTAAGGTGTAATAATTTCAGAAACAGACAAATTTGGACCAAGTGCTCTGCTTACACTTGTGTTACAGACCTTGGCATCTGCCAGCAGCCCGTGCAGTGATGGCCCATTTATGTGCATTTTTATCACCTTCAGCCCCAGTGCAGTAGAAATCTAAAGTTTATTTTGAAATCTTAAAATTAGCACTACATACCTCACAAATAAATCCTTTAAGTCTCTAATGGCTGATGTGCCCATAAATTTCAGGGATGGTGGTGAAGCAGGCACTGCAGGTAGATGGATCTCAGGACACCTGAATGGTGACAGCAGCATATGCCACTGGGATTTTAATAATAGCTGCAATAATAACAAGAATAATATCTTTTTAAGCATAGAGATATAATTTAAATAAGTGGATTCAAACATGTGGGCTATGTATCTGTTCTGCAGAGCACAGAGATAGTTATTGTGGCTCTGGATAAATGACGATGTGGTCAGACCTGCATGACAAATTAATTACCCCAGGAAGTAAATGATTTAATTTGGAGGTAACTCTGTGCTGTGAAGATACCTTGGGTTATTTGAAGGGATCTGGGAGCTGAGTCTGTGGCAGGACACGTCCCTGTGGATGTGGTGCTGGGGTCCAAGCCTGGCTCTTTAATCAGGCTCACATCTCCCCTTTGCGGCAGTGCCGGTGGCCGTGGGGAGGGTGCTCGTTTCTCCATTATGTGGGAACATGTGGAGAGAGAATTTACTCCTCAGGTTCTGAAAGCTCTGTGTGAACTTCAATATAACAGTGCCAATTTTAATCAAAGAAATGTACTGTGGATGTCACCTGCATTTTTATACAGTTCTCTTTGACAGAAATAGAATTCCGAGTCCTGCTAGCGATAGAAAGGGCAGAAAAACCCACTCCTGGGCTCATTTTGCTTGCTGTTATTCTGCTACCATAATTACCTCTAAATATAATTACGGGCAAGACAAATGACATTTTTAGCTTTGGTCCTTAAAGACAAGAGTTAATTTCAGGCTTTGACCAGAACTATGTTAATTAGCCTCCACTCACTCTCTTTGTATGGAATTACATCACCCAGGACTTAGCATAGGTTGCCTTTCCTGTATCTTTGAGTAATGAAAGGACACGGCATGGCAACCAAATCAAGGGCTGCTGCATTAACAAGGCCACTTTTCTGCCCATTTATCATCTATTAAAGGTGCACTAGTTTGTAAAGTAACACCACCTTCAGCAGGGCCGCCAAGAACAGCTCCTCATTTATTTTCTGCATGGTTTAAGTTGGAGTTAGACCCACCTTGTAGCTCAGAGGTGACAGCCAGTAAGAAAAAGTACACTAATTGAGACATCTCAAGGGAGAAATAGAAGAAAACTGAAAAGGTAATTAGAATGAGAGGGTTTCAAGCTGGGTAAGTAAAATCGAATGGAGGTGCATATTAGGGGCTGTTACAGATGGGAAAGAAAGTACTTGGAGAATAAAAAAAGAAAAATGAATATTAGAGAACAGAGCACCCTTTTCACACATGAAGAATAGAGGATAGAGATAAAAAATAATGTAACAGTGGAGATACAGGCTAGGGAAAAAAAAAAACCCTCCAGAAGTATGAAGGACATATTTAAATGTAAGAGAGAAAGAATGGGGAAAAATAATAGAGCAGATCAATTACTAGAGCTGTAGCCAAGGAAAGAGAAACTGTCAAATGAATATTTCTGGAGCTGTGGAAAAGTCTCCTTCCTTTGTGGGAGATGTAGCATGTGTTTAGTCTGTGTGGGAGGGGTTTCTTTTGGGGGCTAACTCAGTATTTAAATTGGCTGCAGTGTCAGTAGCTCAACTGGAGTGTTGGGGTGAATGCCTGCCTGGACAGAATTGGGTTAACAAGATGTTATTTGGCAGAGTTTGTAGCTGATACAAGACCTTCTTCTAGTGGTTGAAGTTTTAGCCCCTTAGTGATTTTCCCTGTGAGTTTTTCATGTCCATAGTTAAGGACACGTAGAAGTCCAATCTCAATTTTTCCCATTTTAAGCCTTCCTTTATCTGCTTGAAAAGAATCACTCAGGTTACCCCAAGGACATTCCCACCCCCACACAGGGAAGCTGAAGTTGCTCTGCATTCCCTCAGGCAGATGCACACCCACACCGATGCAGTCAAATTTTTTGGTTGAGTGGAAGATGACCATTGCTTCCCATTAAGGTCACAGATGGTGGAGCAGGATTTCTCCTTTTGCCTCTTCTGGAGGCTGGACGTGAAGAACTTCTTCATTGGGAGGTAGAGAAGTTGGAGCATGGCTTCCTCTGGCTGCAAGGCAGGAATCACAGAATGGTTTGGGTTATAGGAAACATTAAAGCCCATCTTCTTCCACCCCCTGCCATGGGCAGGGACACCTCCCACTATCCCAGGTTGCTCCAAGCCCTGTCCAACAAGGCCTTGGACATTTCCAGGGATCCGGGGCAGCCACAGCTTCTCTGTGCCAGGGCCTCACAGGGCAAGATTTTTTTTTTAATTGCTAATTTATATTCACTGTCTTTCTGTCTGAAGGAATCTAAATCTTTCCCCTTTCCGGGAGGTGGGACCCAGAGCTGGGACCAGGTGATTTATTAACCCTAAAATACCCATGGGCTCAGTGTCCAGGGGGCTGGAAGGACCTAAGTGCAGCTCTGTATCCCAAGGAAGGGCTGCACAGAGGGACCTGAGCTGACTCTAACCAAGAAAATCGTGCTTGCACCCTCAAGGGAAGTCAGCAGGAGTTGTGTGTCTGGTTCTCTTTGTGGACTGGACCAGCAGTGCTTGTCCTCATTAGATCTTGTTTGTCCAGTGTCATGTACAACAACCTTGGGGTGTCCTGTGCAGGGCCACGAGCTGGACACAATGATTCTCATGGGTCCCATCCAAGTCAGGATATTCTGTGATTCATTTAACGCTGTTTATAGTTACTAAGTTGTATCCTTGAAATTAATATCCACTCACTGTGGAAATGGAATTTTCTGAGCCAAGTACGGTATTTGTGGCTTTAATTGATAGTCTCAGTAGAGTGTTTTTCCTATGCATTGTCTGTTGGATCTTTCTTTTATAAGCTTCACTGATAAAATTGTCAGAAAAGGGTTTCTTGTCTCATCAAAGTTGCACTGGATTCTGCTTAAAATTTAGAAAACTTTGAGGCTGTTAATAACACTGTCTTTTTTTAGCCACTGGATATTTTGAACACTTGAGCAAAACTGATTTTCATATTTCCATTTTCTTTTTGTTTTGTATTTAAGAAAATTACCCTAGAAACTTTAAAAATTCTAATTACATTTCAGAGCCTGATTCTGTTCTTCCTGAGGAATAACTAAGAGCTTTTGAAAATTTGCTAAACTGAAAGAAGAAAAAACACCCCAAAATTAAAAAAGTAAAACCTTCAGACATTTCAAAGAGCAAAAGTAGGAGAAATTTAAAACAAAACAGAAAACCAGTATGTGAAGTTAGACATACCCTGGCTATTTCCCATTTTTATAAAAGCCATTTGTGTGGCAGGAATGTTCATGGACAGTCAGGATTGCAGTGTTTGGTACTGAAGAAAGGAAAAAAAAAAAGTAGATCTTTGCCCCGGACTGATTACCTGAGTTATGGAAATGCTCTGGCCATGTACTTCCAGGATAACAAACGATTCTGTTCTTTTCTTTTGCAAGACATAGCCAACCTTCAGCAGAAGGAAACGGTGGCAAGTTCAGTGGGAAACGACAGAGCTCTCAGTCCCAGAGTTTCAAAGATCACAAACTCCCTCTGAGGACTTGAAAAACAAAGAAAAGCCTGTGACAGAGAATATTCTTCTTCATTCATCATTTGAAACCCTGCCTCTAAAAGTGTTAAGAACAAGTTATTTTCAATATGAGTTAGCCCCAGGGGATTTGATAAAAGGCACTTTTCTTTTCCAGCTGGCTAATCAAAAGTGGTCTGCAGAAGACTTTAGTGACTTGGAAGGCAGTTCTGAGACTCCCCCAGACTCAGCAAACTTTCCTGATCCAAGGAACCAAAAAACAAAGATGTGTCGCAGGCCTGATTGAATATGGGAGCTGGGAAGACAGAGCTCATTCATCAGAAAGCCTGGAAATCTCCTGGGGAAAGGTGGAAAACAAATTAATATCTCATCTGCAAGCTCCTATAGGTTCTCCAGTACTGAACTGTTCCAAGTAAGGAAAACAGGTTTCATGTTTGAGAGGCATTTGTCTCACTTCCTCTCCAGATAGTGTTACACAGAGTTTTCTCAAAAAGTGAGCTGGAGGACTTATAGTCCTTCTTAGGCTGAGCCTGTTCTTCCAGAGCTAAATGAACATTTAACCTTCTTCTGAGGTTAGTGCCAAAGATTTGGGATTTGCAAAGTTGGCTTTCCTTTCTGGGAAGGAAACACAGACCTCTTTTGTCACATCCCTTAAAAACTTCCTGTTCTTTGTGGACATCTCCCCCTGACACCAGCTGGGGATCCACTCACAAGAAGATGGATAACTCTGAGGAAAAGCCAGCAGGCACCAGTGACTGGCTTCCAAATCAAGGAGTCCTAAATGTAGAAATTTTTCTCTCATGTCAACAGTTTCATTATTTGCTTCCTTATGCTGCACTAGGGTGGTCCCTTAGGCTTGTGTCCAGTCAGTGCATGGGATTCATTTGAACATATTTTGATTTCCTGCAGTATTGGTTCATGCAATCAAACCACTAATACCACTGTAGATGGCTGTGGGCATATATTTATTTACATTCAAATTAGCTGTTTTATTGATAAAGATCAATTAATGTGATTCCATCTTCAATAATCGTTGCTTGGTTACACTCACAAAAAATCTGAATTGGAGCAACACGTGTCAGAATAGGCCCAAGGTATTTCAAGGTTCACTTATGATCCAATTTAGATTTAATAATCAGGGAATTGCTAAATGAACTTCCCTGTTCTTAGAGCAGACAAGTGCCTGGCAGGGACTGTGACCCTGTCACCAGCCTGTCCCTGGTAACATTCACTTTGTGTGGAATTTGCGAACCACATTCCTCAAAGCACCTCCTTTTTCCATCTGTCTCTTGTTATCTGTGTTTCTGCTAGAGAATTTCATCAATTATTTCCTAATACTTGATGTCTGCTTTTTGTTTCAGTTTTATTTCTTATGCATAATCATGTATGGTGTATATATATAAAATGTCTCTATGTTTGTGTATTTATTTTCTCCATGCTCTGATGTTATTGTCTCTGTCCATGTCCAGACCTAGGCAGATAAATGAGATGAACAAATGGAAACCAGTGTCATTAAATGTCTGCAAAAGCTTCACCCAAATGCTGTTAACAGGTGGAGAGAACAGATAACATGTGCCCTTTCTGACTTCACTGCTCGAGGGGGACACACGCAATAGGGTTTGATGCCCTTCGGCAGATAATCTTGTGATTTCTCATCTCATCAGAAAGCCTGTCTGCCTTTGAATTTCTGTCTGCCCTTTTGAAAAGTTTAGCTAAAACATCATCATTAATTGGGCTTTACAGTCCAATAATAATTACTAATATTTGGCACCACTGCCTGTCAGCCTGTTTATTCCCAGAAACATGACTGCCTTAGAGGTTCTCTCTCTTTTTTCTTCTTTTTTTTTTTTTCTTTCTTTTTTTTTTTTTTTTTTTTTTTTTGTTAAACAGTGGGAAAAGCCCCTGAATAATTCATCAAGAACCTTTTACATTATGAAAAATATAATCAGCTGGCAGTACTGAGATATCTTATTTCTACAGGATGCTAACTCAAGTACTACAAGTGACTGCAGGATTGATGCCAGAACACTGTAGGTGTGGATACACTGAACCTCTTTGTTCAAGATAGTCTCAGCCCGTGTGCAGGGCTCAGAGAAGGCTGGGTGTTCCTCACCATGCCTGCCTAGTGCCAATTAATAATTTAAATCCATTAATCGGTTAAGATGAACACTTAGTCTTGCTTGACTCACCAAGTGGAGGGTTTTTTTTTCCAGGTTAAATAAAAGATCTTGAAATTTTGTCTTCTTGCTACGGAGCTGGGAGTGCCACTTCCTTCATGAGAGGCTTCAGTTTTTATTTGGGAGGTGGGGATGGGTGTTACCATGCCAAAAGTGCTTAAGTAAACAGTAATATCTGTACATCATAAGTAGATGTCTGAGAATATTAGCTGTTTATTTCCCTGACATACTCTGAGGAGTCTATGGGGGGCTCTTGCAGGAGTCAGGACCTCGATGTAATATACAAGCTTTGATTCTGATATTTCCCTTGATAACTGTGCTCTACCATATTGGGGTCGGAAGTCAGCAAAGGTTCATTGGCTGTTGTAATGCTCACTGTCACCAGTAATAAGTACAAAGGACTTGCTTTAAAAGCTGGCTTATAAAACTTTAAGGAAACTTGGATTGCTTAAGTGAACTTCCAAGGCTCTTCAGGGGCCAAGTGCACTTTGGTTGTCTACTTATATTAATTTCACAGAGTTTAAAGGGTCAAGCAATGCAGTTGGTGATGCTTATTAATTTATGAAACACAGAACCTTGCACTATCTCACTTTGACCACTTTCGCTCTCCTTTTAGAAAATTTAATATACATTAAAGCTTGCTAGACAGGGGCGCCCTAAAGGATTAAGCCCAAAGTTCACAGCAGGACTAAAAGGTTCAAAGATGTTGTATCTGCAACACTGATTTGATTCCAAGTGACATTCAAACAACAGAACCAAATTGGAGATGTTTGAATGTGTAAGGAAACAGCAATTAGAGGAATACCACAGAACAGCAAAGGATTAGGATTTATTTTCCTTAAAATGGTAAAACTGATTACAGCCTTGTTCTTTCTTTCATGGGGGATGTGTTTGATCACATCAGCTTTTGGGGTCAGTGGTTGTCAAGAGCATATTTTGGTGTTACAATACAGCTTGCCAAGCTCTGGAGGTTCCTGCAGACCTAGTAACTTTACAGAATGTATTTGATTGCTGTGGTGCTGTGAACTGAGTTCTGGGTAGGAAAATATTAGTCCAGAAGAGAAGAAGGAAAGGAGGAATGGATAAATGGATAACTACTGGAGTACCAGGGTTGGGATTTAGGAACATAATGTAATCCTGTTGAGGGGTATTTCTACATTCTTTTTAGTTGCCTTCGAATTGCTTTGGTGCCTTGTCCAGGGGAAATAATTCCAGAAGCCATTTCACACCCAGGCTGCAAATTCAATATGCTGACTTCAGGTGACAAAGGGAACGTGATTGCAAAGCTACTGGGAAAATTGAAAACCAAATTGGCCCCGATGGTTGGTCTGTGTGGTCTCCTCTTGGAATCAACAAGAGGGAGAAGAGAATGAAAGACAGGGAAATGAAGAGTGTCCCACTGTAAGGAAGATTAGTTTTTTTAGCCAGTTTGTAAAGGGAGAAGCAAATTTCATGTTTTGCCAGGTCTGATTCCTGAGGCCTGAAGGAGCCTTTAGGCAGCAGTTGTACTTCACTGGAAATTTGAAGTTGCAAAGCGAGACTCTAAACCCTGTAAGGGAGTCCCAGTGGTGAAGAGTGTTTACATTGCAGCTGGGCCCAAAGAGCCTCAGATAAGACTGTGGGGCCCTGTGGTGCATCACATGCTGGGAGATTCTGTGGCTGGAGATGATTCATAGCTTTTATGGGTGAAAAAGGACAAAAATGTGGTGGAACAAAACAGCCAGGAAGAATTTTGTGTGATCTGAGAACAGAACTCACATGTCCAGGACTTCAGCAGCCTTACCCTTGTATTTTAAACCCTTTAAACCAAGAGAACAATGCAGAAAATCCCAGAGGACACATGAGAAAGGGGGTTGTACCTAATCCCTTTATAATTTCTTTGCATTTACTTGCTAACAAAATATATTTTTCTTTAGAATGGCCTCTGAGATTTTATACTATGGGGTATTTGGTTTAAAATGTACTGTAACCTTCCTTTTTTTAAATTGATCAGATCAGCCTTGAACACTCAAAGAAAAAATCTGCCTGCTCTGAATATTGCCTGAGGATTTAGAAAGGTCTTTCTTGGAAACAGAAGAACAAGATGAAACAATTATCTGTAAAGCATGGTAAGAGAGAAAAAGAATAAAAGAATGAGTTATGTTTGACTTGTCTTCTTCCAAGCGACAGAGTTTTTTGGTTTTTTAGAGTAGACTTTAGATGTAGGAGATTTACAGTGTCTTGCTGGAACAAGTTTCAAAACACAAGCAGTTTTCCTCCTGCTCTGGTAACTTGTAGACCAAAGAAAGTCTTTGTTTTGGCAACTTAGTTTGCAGCCAGGCTGTATTATTTGCTGCTTCAGTTGTAGGAGAAACTTTCCTAATGACAGGTGTCAATCAAATAAATGTTATCTTCCACCTGAGCAGAAGCAACACTAAAATTTCAGCTGTGTTATTAATAAACAAGGAGCCAATGGATGTGATCACTTACTCTGAAGGGATGATTGTCAGTCACAGCTCGATGGCATCTGCTTGCAGATATAATGAAGAAAGATTATCATTGCTGTAAGTGACTGCAGTGACTCTGGTCAGCAAATAATAAAGACATTGTTGCAGCCCTGCCTCCCAGGTGCTGACACTGTTAAGTGATATCTCAGTGGGATTTGGGTCCTCATTTATGTAACTGCGGTCGAAAACCAGAAAAAAAAGACCCTTCTTAATAATTAATTTCATGCCATTCTCTGCACTTCTAAACAGAAAACTCAGTCATGACCAAAGTCAGCTTATTTGTGCACTGATGAGTTAGAGAAGCAGCAGTGAAAGACTTTTAAAGCAAAGTCCTTGCAAAATGTTGGCAATATATGAGCTGATTTTGGATCCTGATGGGATGAAGGAGGAACAAGCCATTTCCTTTGTCCTTTGGAAATATAGAAATAAAATATTCTTTTAGCGTTTCAGCTCTTCCTGGGGTGCTAGCTGCTGTTGGGAATTGTACAGAATCCAGAATCCTTGTGTCTGTCCTTATCTTAATTTGTAGCTTCAATTAAAGGTGTGTGGAAGGAGCTTGGATGCATGGCCCCATCTCATAGAAAGGGACAAACATGAATAATGAAACGGACCAGCCCAGTCCTGATAAAGCTTAGGCAAAGTGAGAAGTGAGGAGACTTCAAGACCTGCTTGTCTTTTATAGATCCAACCAAGCATCCCAAAGGCTGCCTTGTTTAGGTGGCAGTGACTCCTGGTTCTCCTGAGAAGGGTACTTCAGGGTCTGTGCATGTTTCCAAGACTTAAAAAGCAGACTGGAAAATATCAAAGGTGCAAGGGAGGTTTCTGACTTAAATCCTTTTACCATCCTCAAATTTCTGTTGTGGTCACACGTGATGCAATATAGAGTTGATAAATTCACCCTCTCTATCATCAGGCAAGTGTAAAAATTCTAGGTCTTGCTTTAGATTTCTTGCCTTCCCGTATTCCATCTCAGCCCAAAACAAAGGGCTAAATCCTGCTGAAACAATTCATCCCCAGGGGCTGGCTGCTATTGTCTCCAATGCACAGATAAAAGTCAGTCATATCAGCTGCAGATGAAATCACAGATGAAATCTTACTAATTAATTGCATGAACTTTGTTTCTGCCTGGTTTGAGATTCTCCCAGCCTTGCAGAAAGATCTGGGCACCCATACTGTACACCTCAACGGGGCTGTTGATTTTCCAAGGAAGACTAACAATTTTTTGTGCCTAAAATAGCCCTGCAATTACTTCTGCTCCCATGGCTTTGCAGTTACAAAATGGTTTCTGAAAACTGGTTTTGTTCACACGTGATTGAAAAGATGCTCTACGTTGTTCTGCCAAGTTAGGCACTGATTCAGGTTTATGACCATATCATTAATATTTTAGTACTGCATCAGTAACTGGTTGCTATTAATATGTAGTGAAACAGAGATATAAAAAGGGAGATGTTCCCAATCATTTGGCAGAATTTGCATTACAGCTGGATGAAATTTATAACACACCTCCTGCAACCTACCAGCCTGAACTCCTGTTATTAATTTCTGCTGTGTTTATTTCTCCTTTATGTTCACTTTGGGCGATATTCTATCAAGTTTCCTGGCAAGCACCACGGTGGATATAGCTAATTTCAGCTGACTGCAGGGGAAGGACTTTGCAGAAAGTGAATTTTGAATTAGCACTAGTATTTGCAGCAAAAATCTCCCCCTGAGAAGCCTATTCCCCTCGGCCTGGCGTCAGCAGCACTTAAGAGTATGTGAATGGCCCTATTGACTCCAGGTAGGCAGCTGTTTAATTACCTTCCTGAATCAAGGCCAGCACCAGGAAACAACTCCCAGCACAGACCCGAAGGGTTGGACTTCTGAGAGTGACCCACGGACTGTTTGACTCGGTAATTTGGCAAATCCTTTCCAGTCGAGAATAAATTGGAGGAAATCATCGCTGGACGCTCGGAGAGGTGAAATCTGTGCAGTGTATTTTTCATGACGAGGCAGCTATTGCCCGGATTTATTCAGCCTGCTTGGCTCTTCCTGTTCCAATAGTCCCGGCAATCACATTATTTTTTTCCTTCCACGTTTTATTTAGGAACTGTGAGCTGACAGGTCTCTTGCCTCTGTACCAGGAAAGTGGTGTGCTGCACACAGCATGCTGCACACAGGAGCAGGAGGATAAAGAATGACATGCTACTCTCTAAGCTACAACTATATTTTTTTTTTCCCCGGCTCGCATCTGCTCTTGTCCCTCTTCTGTTCTCAGATCACTCTTCAGCTTCCCTTAGGAATCCAGCTGTGTCATCACATTGTGTGGCATCCTAATATTTCATACTAAGCTGTAAGCCAATTAGGAATGACTACTTACCATGCTGAATCATGGGAAGAGAAAAGGATAATGTGTCCTTCATATAACGAACCTCCTCTTTTTTGGCAAGACAGATCACCTACACGTTATATTTATAAGCCCTGTGGCTTTTCACTCTACCCAATTAGGGTGCAGCTTCCCCTCACACTGCTGCAATATTTTAAGGGACTTATTTACAGATGGATGCTTATTGAAAATGCTGACCTGCTACCATTGTACCTCATGGTACCTTTCATCTTCAGAGACTGAAACACTGGACAAAAGTTGATGTTGTAATCACCTTTAACAGGATGAGAACACGAGTGCAGCAAAATATAAATACCTTGTCTTGAGTTCCTAGATGACCCTGCATGAGGGTGTGACATTATTACATACTACACAGGGTTCAGGGAGGTGTTGATTAAAGTCAAACTAAAATAAAGCCTGTTAACATCTGAAGGAAGAGGAACGAACCATTGATGTGCATTTGGGAACACGTGAATTGTTTAGTAATGAGCATCAAAGATATTAAAATATATTTCCCATGCTGAAGTTATTAATGGGATATTATGCCAGGTGTCTAAGCTGCTCAGGAGTCTGGGGTAAATTGTGTTCCAGCAGAAAATGCAAGGTATGACTTAAGTGGAATGATGTTAGTTATAGTGGAGCCTTTAGGATGCCCCCTTGCCTCCATCAGGTGTTTCCTTTCCTAAGCTGTTTAAGGGGCTATTGGCAGTGTTTATTGTTCAGGAAGAGATGTACTCCTTTAAATTTGTCTTTGGATCCTGGCAGTGCTGCAAACTGAGGACTCTGGTGGCCTGTGGCTGGTGCCTGCCACCCTCCAAACCTTGTCTAGCCTTGTTAGTCCTCACTGCAAAGCCAGCAGGGCAGCTCAGAAGCCAGGCAAGCCCCCCCTCAGGTGACAGATTTTGTGTTCAGTCACAGCAGGGATTGCTGCCATCTAAGAGCCTTGGCTGTGGACACCTCCAGGGAGAAAGGACAGCCTTGGATTCAGCTTCCCAAAAGGCATTTCCCAGACTAAATCCAGCCATTTTTGGTTTTGTTGCCTCTACTGCTAGGAGAAGTTGTAGCTAAACAAAATGTGGGAGCCTCTGGTCTCAGACTTCTTCAGTGAGGTCCAGCCATACCCTGCCAGAGTTCAATTTCTGCCTCACTGTTCACATCCCCTTGTTTTACCTTCTGATACCTCTGGGACAAACAAGTTCTCCCACAACTGCCAGGGCAGAGCAGTGGTGAGTCAAAACACCAACATGTGGGGCTGAAAGCCCAGAGCCAGGCAGCTGTAGGGGATCAGGGAGATCCATCTTCTTTCCAGGGTCACTAATCCCACCTGTGCAGACCCCATTGGAGAGCTCAGATCAATGTGGTGGGCTCTCCTGGTGAGGTAGAGCTGAGGGTGTTGCAGTGCAAGAGCACTTGCAAGTAAAGGATGAAGATTTATGATATTTTTCTTTCTAAGAGAGATCTTGAGTAAGTCGAAGCTAGTTCTGCTTTAAAGGTTTTGTGCTTTATCTGGAATAATGCTTGTTTTATAAACATAAGGGTTTAGAAACCTCTTGGCCTTCAAGAGAAAATTGCCTGTTTAGGAGCTGTACCTTTTTGTATTGTTATTCAAAAATGTCTCAGTTAATCCTTACTAAAGGCCTTGCTAGCCTGTGTTGCAAATTCCTTTTTTTTTAAAATGCAGCATGTATATAATTTATATTGTTCCTCTCCACATAGATAAGGACTCATCTCAAATGTCAGGGTGGGGGAGGAAAAGACACACGACCCAGAGGGCAAGAATATTGAATGCACTGGTGTTGGACTTGACATTCCCCTAGTATTCCCTGTGATAACATCAATCTCAAGGAACCCTCCTGGTACAAATAGAGAGCTGCTGTGCTTAATATATATTTCCAAAGGAATTTCATAGTAATTGAGCATTAAATGATGTCCACTTATCGTAAAGTGTTACTGTTTTTATTAAAAATTATAAATGGGCTTTAGCAGAACAGAATATGCCAGATTCACACTACCATCTCTGTTAGTCTTTGTTACAATTGTCACTGACCAGCTTTACTGCATTATTTTTAGATGGTTCATAATTTCCCCAGCTGATCAAAGGAAGATTTTTGAGCAAAGGAAGGCACTGGCTGAATTATGTAGTGCCATTGATTTTTATTCTTCTTGTTCCACAGAACATGCTTAAAAATCTCCCTGTGTGTGTGTGTGTGTGTGATGGGCCTCATTAGCACCTGGAGGAGCTGGTGTGGCTGGAGCACATGGGCTGCACTGGAAACCTCAGCTTGTGGAGACAGAAATGCCAGAGCTGGCCTGGGATGAACCTGCTGAATGTCCAGGTATGACCAGTGCAGTCAGGATTTGGGGGTCTTTGCCCAGTGGAGGGACTGCAGTGAACCACAACAAACCTGCTGGTGAAGGAACCACTGACCTGGGGGCTGCCTGAGGGGATGGGGCTCACAGGTTTGCAGCCAAAGAAATGCCTGTGTGGGGATCTGGGTCTCATTCAACAGCATTGAAACCTGAGAGAAGTGCTGGCAGATATTCCATCTGTGAAGCTGACCAAGGCCAGGTTGGATGGGGTTTGGAGCAGCCTGGTCTGGTTGAAGGTTTCCCTGCCCATGGCAGGAGGGTTGGATCTACAAAATGATCTTTAAGGTCCTTTCCCACCCAAACCAGTCTATGACTCTATGAAATATTGGCATTATCAGTCTATGATTCTATGAAATATTTGCATTTCCCTTCTCTACAAACTAAGACTCTTTTCACAGGCTCTTTTACCAAAGCACCCACCCACACAACCTCCCCTTGCTGTGACTTTTAAAGCTTTTCAAGTTTGAAGAATGAAACCAAAGTAAATGTGAAGAAGGTTTGGTTCAGATTGTGGGCAATGTTGGTTATTTCACCTTCTACTTTGTGTCATTTGGGGATTCTTGCACATTAAAAATTGCTGAAAAATAGGTTAACTGTAAAATGGTTTCTAGGATTGAAGGGAGTAAGGTTTGGAAATGGAAAACTGATATTTATTTGCAAAATTTGGCCCAAATATTTTAGCCCTCACAAAATTGTTAAAGAAGTGATTAGGTGTTCATAGTAGAAATGATCTTACAGAACATTACTACTCTATTTATTGTCATCAAACTACAAAAAATGAGCCTGCAAGAAATAGGAGGGGAATGGAACTTCTGGCAAGATTCATTATTTTTGTGTTTGTTCTTGAGGCTTGAAAGAAATTACATGTATGGGCTAGAAGTACAGCTCCCTCTATCCTTCAGTCAAGTCTGGTGTGGTAGCATTTACCTTTTACATAAATGTTTTATTGGATCTTGATACATTATGTAGTTCAGATATAATATTTTGGCTTTTTAATTAGTAGGGCTTCACTATGGCCTGTTTGTTTCTGCTGCTGATCTCTGCAGTATCTGTAGAACACAGCCCATGGGAAGATGACCAGGGGTGCCTAAAAACTTGTACAAAGCATTAAATGTTCTTTCTGTATCATGAAAAAGAGAACAAACACTCTCATACCAATACATGAGTTTCTGTGAACTTTCTAGAGCTCTCTTACAACTCAAAAGGGGAAATGCCTGTCCAGTGGAAATGAAAGGAGGTATTTTCTGACCATGGGAGTAAGGAGAGTTACAAATGCAGCTTATCTTTGCCCTTATTGTTTATTAATGCAGCCAGTGCTCACACAGCCCCTGCTCCTGCTGAAAGCTACAAGTGGCCTGTGTGTTCTGGTTTGTATATGAAGTGACAGGAATTACACAGTCTCACTCCACAGACCAAACTTTTCACACAGCTTGGATGGAAATGAGCCCCTGGGGACTCAGGATGCTGCCAGTGCTCTCTGAGACTCTGTGATGGCAAAGCCAGCTATCAGTTGTTAATCCCAACACATCATAGGAGACACTTTCTATCTCCTCCTGTAATGTTAATGCAGCTGGAATTCCATAAATCAAATCTCAGCAGTAAAAAGGTTAATAAGTTTACACTATATAATTGAAAGCCATATTGGTGATTAAAAGGATTTTATGTATCAGTTTTCTGGGTCATCAACTAATTATTTTTGGTGGCCTGTAATAAAACATAGCACCATAGGCAGATAGAGGCTGTAATCACATAATGTATGAAAAAAAGCATTCACATTTATTTGAGATGAGGTTGTGTACACCAGCTTGTTGAACAGCCTTTGAGGTATCTCTCTCCTAGTCTGGAGACAATGGGAGAACTGCATGCTCTGTGTGGTTGGTGAGGTTCATCCCAAGTTATTGGATGGAGTTTAGAGGTCTGGCACTCTTTCTCCAGAGCTGAGCCCAAGGGAACCAGCTGTCACCTGTGATGGAAAGGTTCTGCCGAGGCACTGGGGATCAGATTGCTATTATAATTCATTTTAATGCATTCTGCACATACTAATCATTTATTGGAACAGGATCTTCTGTAATAGGGACATGACTAGCAAGAGACAGAGACGATTGATCATCCTTGCCCAGAAAGGGTAGTTAAAAAAACAAACAAACCCCCCTCCCTTCAGTAAAAGGGGCAGGTGTGTGTGCATGTATGAGGGATTGGGTATTCAGCGTGGAGATGGAGAAAAATTGAACCCAAAGCTTGTACTGAAATCTCTACAGTAAAAAGGAAACCTTCTGTACAAGGGGCAGATGTGTGCATGGGCATTGTGCATTCAGTGTGGAGAGGGAGAAATTCTTATCTCAAAATTTTAATTTGAATTTCTACAATTCTTTCAGGCTGAAATGCCCTTTTTGGAGCCAGAAATTTAGGCTCAGACACTCCAAACTCGCGCTTCTGTTCTGTAGGTTGTATGTTTTTAGTGCATTTCCCTGATTGCATCAAGAAGTTGCTGAGTTCAATGGCAGACTTAAAGTGTGCAGGTGGATTTGCAGGGAGCTGCTGTGCAGAGGGGGCACAAATTATTCTCAGGTCACTTCTGTAGCCTCTGGGACCTCCTGTGGTCCTGTGTGAGGTGACACAACCACAGCCCTTCTAATGGTTAAACAATCCACTGCTGGTCTCTGTTTTGCTTGGTGAGCAAACAGCACAACAGGGGGAGTGTTGGGCACATCGTTCCCATTGTCAGGGCAGGACCTGAGATGTGACCAAAACCAAATGACCTGATGTTCAAATCCCTCCTGGACAAGGTTTGCAGAACCACTTTAGGGAGAAGGACCTTCTGTGACAACTACTTCTGTAATAATTTTTGGATCTTTTGGCTACAGCTGTTTAATTGACAAATCATTAACTCTTAAATGCCCATTGCATAAAATCAGTGCCATGACATATTATACAGTAACGAGTAAAGGTTCAAGCTCTCTGCCACTAAAATAATTTGCTTGTCATCTCCTATATCTAAATAGGAGCTTTTTCTGCACTGAAAAGAACATATTTTTATTCAAATTAAGCTCTTAATGTGTTTCCTAGCAGCATAGCTACAGGGTGTGATACTCAGTTTTAAACACAGACTGGGGAGGTTAAAAGTGGAATGGCAGTTGGGTGAGTAATGGCCTGTGAGTCAGCTGCTAAACATGACTTGACAACCTCCATGTCGACACCAAGTCAGAAGTCATTTGTGTGACATTTTTGAGGGTAAAGAAGTAAAAAATAAGCTGGGAGTTGCCACTGGTAGAAGGCCATATCTGGGCCTCCTGAACAAAGACTGAGAAGGGGGCAAGGTAAGCAGCAGCAATAGTGCAAATGAGGAAAGAGTATAAATTGAATCCACAATTATAGGTGGATATCTACACAGCTGTAGGTAATTCAAATACCTCAGGTGTGCCCCTCTGAGTTTCAGAAGAAAAGCAATGTGGTTAAAGGGTCTGAGTGCAGGAGGGGCTGTCCTGACTGATGCTGAGCAGACCTTCCTCCCAGGGTTCTTTGCAACTATAACTCAGTTAGGTTTGATTTGACCAATTTGGGGCTATAAAAGCCAAATAACACTTCTGCAATCCAGGCTGGAACGCCAGAACTGCTTCCCTTGCTGTCACTTTGTTCAGCCTCTCTCTTTGGAGAGGTTTTTGTCACCGGATTGGTACTATCAGGAAGTTGTTATTTTTTCACACATAATCAGCAGCAGAAAGTGCACGGTCCTGTTTCAGCCTCCAGGTGCTTACAGACATCTTTGTTAAAACTGACAAAGAGAGTGAGAACCGAATGGAGAGAGATGACGAGGTGACCTTGACAAGGCCTAGTGCTAAGGGAGTGTATGGGAAGAGAGGAATCTCATGGCTATCCTGGGAAAGAACTTCTGCTTCTGACACAGACAGTCCAGCTCTGCTGAAGAATAAAATTGCAACAATATCTAGAGGAAAATAGCATGTCCTGTTTGATAGCTCTGATAGAGATAACAAAAAGGAATTTATGCATCTATTGTGTTTACACTCCTTGTGACATGTATGGAATGGTGTCCTCTGGATGGAGCTTCTGTCTGATGTATTTTAGGTAGCATAGACAAGGAAGGGAGGATGCCAACAACTATTCAGTATCTGACCTAGAACAAGAGGTCAGGGCCATAATATGGCTTCTAGTACTCCTTGTCACTGAAATCCTTTCACTTCACGCCTTATTGCCTAAGTTCAATATACTTTTGGGCTAAAGCTCTCCTGAGCACTTAGCTCTCTAAACTCCCTACTCAGCAGGTGGCTTATTTAAATGTGGCTGTCAGCTTGGCCAGTGGCCAAAAGCAAATGGCTCGGTGCGTGAACCGCAGTGTTTGGGTTTAATCCTGCTCTCGTTCCTGCCAGCACAATCCTCCTGGCTCCGGTGGGGTTGTGTGGGGTACAAGTGAGTGCAGTATAAGGCTGTCTGCTCAACTGTTTGTCAAATAAATCTATGGCCAGTCACTTGCATTATGTCAGCTAAACATTTGCCTGGCACTTTGGCGTCTGCGAGCCACGGAGGAATTCTGGGTTGTTTGAAATGAAAACCATCATTGTCAACTCTCACTTAACCAACAAACGTTTCTTCCGTCACGTGTGAGTAAGTTATTCTGCAGCCCACAGCCTCGAAGAGGAAATGTAAAGTTTTTTTAAACATCCAGTACAAATGGGGATATTAGCTGCTTAATTGATTCTTCGAATTCTGGGTCTTGCGGCTGAGCAGGTGAGATGGAGGGAGAGAGGGAAGCACATGGTTTAAATAAAATATATGGAAAAAAACCTGCCAAATGATAAAAATGTATTTTAAAAGTAAGCAGACCTGTTTTCCCTCTACTTCTCCATTAAATGTGTCAGGAAAAGGGCCTTTACAACTAGGTGGTAATTGGAGAGGAAAAAGCAATGCTGTCAGAGCGGTCAATCCATCACATCCTCCACTGCCTGAATGTTACCAGCAATTAAACAAGTTAGTAGGGGAAAAACTTGACAAGCAAGTTTTATCACCAAATCATCTTGGTGGCAAAGTATGTGGGTGCTCTTATTAGATTCCCCCGTGTAACCCCAAAGATTTAAAATCCAGCCCAAGGAATGCATGTTCAGACCAAAGAGACTATTTTCTTTCCCAGACTACCCAGGCACAGGGAAGATTAGAATGCTAAAAATAAAACAACCTTTCCCACCTCCCCCTTCCTCTCCCCTCCAAAGTCAAATCTGTCCAGGTTGACTGCTCCATTAAATTCAAGAACAAAAAGTTATAAATTGAACATAGGGAGAGCAGTGCCTTTTCTTAAAGTGATGTTTCCTCGCCTTAATGGATTTAGCTATGGCAGGGAGTCAGAGAGAAGCTGTCTTAACTAAATCTTTGACTGATTATGCATTTTTTTTTCTATTCATACAAGATAGATTCATCATTCCAATTTGTCAAGCTGGCGAAGTTCCAATTAATTACACCAGGAAAAGCTCAAGCTGCATTAGGCCTCTGTCAGGCCTAATCTAGTGCTTCATTTACTGGAGCCCCAAATGAAGAGATATCAGAGGTGTTGTTCCTCTTGGTACTTAATTTGATGAATGCCCTAGCAGCACGATCGGTGGCAGAGGTGTGTATGTGTGTGTCTCTTCATCAGCCACCACTGCTGAAGTCGTCATGCTTTCTCTACTAATTTGAGGGCTCATCTGTATACTGGATGTTTTTTTGGAAGGCCTATTCTTCATCCATATGCCAGAAGGTTTCTTCTGTGTGTGCATGTGCCTGGGTGCTTTTCCAGATCTGCTGGACCTGATTCTGAGCTCTGTGGTGTGATGAGCTGGGATTCAAAGTCTTGTGTGTAAATGTAAAGCAATATCAGCTAGATTGGGTGCTGCAAAGGGCTGTAAATTTTGACATCCTTGTTGCATGTTTTCAGAGGAAGGGCAGCTTTGCACATTGCTCATAAGAAAGTCAGGGTTATCCTCCATGTCCCCTGTAAAGAAGAGTTCAAAATGCTGGAGTAGCCTGAACCATTTGTTTGCTAAATGGATTTGAATCTTTGATATAAATATATATGTGCTGTATCAACACAGTGAAGGGGTATATAAAGGTAGAGATAGACTCTCACGCCACACTGGTGGGCTGCTATTGACTATATACATCCTATGCTAATTCCTAAATATTTTATAGTAAAGACACTATGGACCAAGAACATATGTTTCTTTTCTGCAGCGCTTTACGTACGAATTATTCAGCATAAGGTGCCAGAATGCCAATATGTTTAGCTTACTTTTGGCTTTTAACCACTGCTGTGATTAAAGATGTAACTGCAGCAGTGCTGTCACTTTGCACGTAGGTTTAGGTGTCTCAAAAAGGAGGCGGCATTAGCCAAGAATAAAGTAGCTGTGTACTTTGGCTGAGTAAAATGCTAAAAGTCTTCATTTGCCAGCAGTTCCCATGCTGGGTTCCTGAGTTTATTTTCCACTGCCTGTGTTTGAGGGACTGGTGTGTGCAATGATGATTTTTAATGGCAGCTATCAGACATGCATATGGTGATCAACAGGAGCCCATATTCAGAGCAATCAAGGAGAGAATTGATGCACTGATGGCTGTACTACGACAACTCTGGAGACAGTTTGGACCTCAACTGATGCTCATTTTTGAAAGGAAGGTCTTTGTATCTGTTAATACATCAAATTTGCATCTGCTATTACCGTATCAAAATGAGATAAGCTGAACTGTAGGCCAACAGGGATAACACCCTAAATCTTGTCTTAGGTGAAATTTTTGTAAGTGTTTCTCTTATGCTTTGGGACAAAATCAAATAAAGATATTTAAATCTCCATGGGAAATGTTGAAGGGAGAGACAGACTGTGGTTGTAATGATCTCTTTTCGTTCTGCACAAGAAAGCTTTTGCTGGACTTATACATTTGAGGTTGATTCTTAAATGTTCTGCTTAAAAAGTCACTGAGGACCAAAACCATATGTTTCTTTTCTACAGTACCTTATGTATGAATTATTCAGCATAAGGTGCCAGAATGCCAATATGTTTAGCTTACTTCTGGTTTTTAGCCTTATGTTTTGTGTTAAGCAGGTTGTTTCAACTCACCTGTTGAGCTTGAAATAACTAAAAGCCTTTGTGTAGTCTGGGCCAGACAACAGTGAGCTCTTGTAGTTTCCAAGGCTCTGGGCTGGGCTCTTGGTTTTGGTATTTGTACCCTTATGCCATAGGCTGACTTGGCTTTGCACCTGGCAGTTCCTTTACATTTGCTGGTATTTGTGTCTGGTTTACAAGGCTGCTGAGCTATTTTGTGAGTGGTTTCAATGTATGTTAATGCCAGTAGGTCCCTGAGGCTGTCCAGAGTTGTCAAGAGCAATGTACCCACTCTAGGCACAGATTGTCTTGACTGGTTCTTTTTCATATGCACCACTAAGGTGGAGTTGGAGAGAGATGGTATTGTTCTCTCTGTCCTTTAGAGAAATGCTTGTTTTGTCCTTCTGCTGAGGAGGCACAAGGTTGGAGGCTCAGTGGATGTGGCCATGGGCTGTCTTTTCCTCTCGTTGTGTGCTGATTTACCTCAGGGCTTAGCAGAAATGTGTCCCTGGAGCTGTATTGGGCTTGTGCTGTTACAAATTAAAAGTAACAAAAGGGATTGCACATAACATGCTACCAAAGATCATATTCACTTGTGCTCTCCTTGCTCTGGCACCAAAATGAGGTTCATTCACCTGCTAAAATCCCACTTAACCTTTGAAAATATAGCCTCCACAGTGCAATCATCTCACTCAGTGGCTTAAAGACTCTGATGACTCCTGAGTTATTTAGACAAGACAGAAGTGATCTCTTATGGACACAAGAAGTCCTGAAAAGGCCATAATCCAACTGAAATTTCTCTCTGCAAGGATGTGACCCAGAAAGCTAAAACTGTTCTTCCATGGGTTCTCAGTGAATTTTCATCTGCATCCAACAGTGAAGGCAAACTCTGCAGTAGTTTGGGTCATCATATGAGCATCTGTCTCTGAGGAATGATTACAGATGATGAGTTATTACCTTTAAATAAGGGGTAATTAATGCTTTCCACTCTGACTTTAATGAAAGGATTTCCTGATGGAGGCAAGGGGGAAACACAAGGAATATATTGTATCAGTAATGCCCCTTTGGGAGTTGTTGGCACAGTCTATGGTTAATAATTTGGAGTAACAAATAAATGTGGGCAACTTGTGATATATGTATGGAAGAATAAGTGTCAAATTATTCATTATGAATTATTCTGCCAGTTCTAATAATAACCCAGCTGTTGAGGAGGAAACGAAAGCTAGATCTGTCAGTGCAGACAGACCCTTTTGCAGTAATTCTATCTCTTTCAAATGGAAAAATATAAACTTCCTCTGAGAACAGAAAATTAGATAAGAGGAAAAGAATGGGATCCCTGCTCCAAATTAATTTTTTTTAGCTTAATGCACACTAATGGATAATAAAAATGGTTGATTAACGAGCAGCAGCACACCAACCAGCTGAAAAAACACATTTTGGCAGTCAGCACTTGCAAAATCCATAGGTTAAAGACAAATTCAACCTCTGTCACTGCTCTCAATGTGGTCAGGTGCCTTTTCCAGGTAGGAGTGTTTTAATGAAGAAAGGCCTGACTCTGTGTGTGTGTATAGTACATGTATGTGGATACACACACGTTGCCAGCTATACCTTTGGGCAGATTTTAGGACACTGTGTTTACATGTAATACCTGAAGGAACTTGATTGAGTAGCAAACCGGTGTCTGGCAACAAGGGAGAACATCTGGGACTAGAGAGAGATCAGTCCCAAGGCACATCTACAGGTTGCCATATGACATCAGTTGGGTTCTTGTTCCCTTCCTGACCTTTTTCTCTTTCCCTTCTCAAAGAAGGGGGTGCAACATCTCCCATGCTTTCCTCCTTTCAGATAATGACAGATATAGATTGAGCTTTTTTTGAGAGGATAGTGCAATTAATTCCTTCCTATTAATTCCTAATATCAACCTTGATGCCATTTGTGAGGATTGATGTGTTGAGCCACCAAAGGCAAAAGTGAGCAGAGTCTCTGGATTTGGTGAGTCTCTCTCTGGATTTGGTAATTTGGTCCCAGTCTCAAGGCACCAAAGGACATTTTGTTCAGCTTTTCTAACTCTGAGGACACAGCAGAGCCTGAGCCAAAGCCATCAATCTGAAATCCAGTGAGTCAAAAGAAAATAATTAGAAGATTTTTGTGGGGCTTTGTTACGTTCGAATATATTGCCTTTAAAAATGTGGCAGAAAAAATATCTCTGCTATGTGATGCTTGGTCAGGTTTAACACTCTCATGCCAAATGGTCAGAAAACATTAATACTCTTCTACTGATGAACTCCTTTCTAAAATATTAATAAACTCACCTGGCAGCCTGTATGTCATCCCTGCTTTGCCTCTTGCACACTGTGCTCACGTCTGATTAAAACGTGAGCTGTCCAGGGCAGGACCTGTGAGTTCAGTGCTGGCTTGCTTACTGGTGCTATTATAAATAATTAAGATAATTATCCAGTGTGTTTATGGCAACCGACTGCTTTGGGTCGGCTTCTCTGAGGACTCCTGTCATCAATGAAAATTTTGCAAATGGAAAGGTTTGCAGACTCCGGCGCCAAAGATGGATTACCTGGAAGCTTTCAGAGCAATAAACAATGCACTTTCCATTTGCCTCTCCATCCTGTATGGAAATGATCAGAAACTGTAATTTTATAGTGCGAGTAAATTAGAGGCATCAACAGCATGAGCGAGACAGAGGCATTGTCTTTCCTGATGCCAAATCCCAGAATATTAAGAGTTTGCCAAAGGCGTTTCAGAGATAGGTTTCCTATCCTCATCAATAATTTAAAACATTCCCAAGTCTCCTCAGTGTAGCTCGGAATAAGAGCTGAAGGCACGGATGTCAGAAGGCAGAGTGACTCCCAATTAGTCAGGTAGAGTGCTTTCTTGTTGACTCAGCCAGGGCAAGGGTAGCTATAAAACCCAGGCTTACGTCCTTATAGATTCCTTCATAGTTTTTCTCCTTTCAATCTGTGGTAATTTGTAGGAGATGAGTGGGCAGTCCAGCCCCAAATCCACCGGGGTGCTCATTAGTGCCACGGAAAAAACTCCGGGGCGGGCGGGTGAGTTGGTGGATGAAGCTGCTGACAGAAGATGGGTTGGGGAATCATCACCATGTTGTACATGAGCCACACCCAGAGAGAGGGGACAGCTTTTAAAACCTGCTGAGGACCCTGTCCTGACTTGTGGGCATTACCAGCCAAGGAGAGTTTGCAGTGATGCCTTCTAGACTTGGTGTTTGAAATCACTGCCTTAAGGACTGTTGTATCTGTGTGGAGTTTTGAGGAAGTGAGGGTGTTTTGTTCTTGCACACAAGGGTGGGTCCTTCTGTCATGCAGAAGATGGCCTGTGGAGCCCTAAAACTGGACCATGTGAAGAAGTTGCCCTGAATCAGCCAATTTGCAGCAGCTCTCTGGCTGTGTCTATGTGGATATGTCATAAAACTCTTGAATGTCCTATCTGCCCAGGCTAAACGTGTTTATTTACCACACAGCTTATTGTGCACTAAACTCATCCACATGGCAGGCAATTTTCTAGTGCTTAGGCCACGATTTGACCCAGCTGCCATGGAGAAGGCTATATTAAGTCCAGCTGATCAGGGCTGTCTCCACAGTGGAACAGGAAATTAGCCTCTATAGCTATGTGACTCTGTCAGCTTTTTTACACATTTCACACAACTCATTTCCTATAATGTGCAGCTTTTTCCTACCATTTTTTTTTCCCCGCTGTGAGTAACATTATTTTGATATTGCATTCCCCAATGTGGTATTCAAATCTTGAGCTGACACTAATTATGTGTTATTGTTTTTTATATTTTTATTTTTTTATTTTTAAATTTTCTCCTGACATTGCTGCCTGCACCTGTTTATGCCTCAGTGTCTCTAAATGCATGTGATTCCATCCAAGTGCTGGTTCCTTGTACTTGGTTTGGAATTGTGTTTTACAGCACACTTCTACATTGAATTGCAGCTTTGCAGTGCTTGTCTGGCCCAGTGGCAGTGCTTGACTGAATCTTTCCTCCTCTGAAAAAAAAGTGGATTTCTCAAAGCTGTACCCTTTACTGTTGAGATCAGATTTTTAAATAGCTGGCTACTAAGAAAAAAGTTACAAGTGCCTTGAAAATAGACATTTTAGAGATTAGAGGAGCTCTGGAAAACTGCAAATGAAGGGAAAATGAAGAGGATGGGGTTGCAGGGAAGTGGAGATTTGTTTCCTTCTGTGGGCTCACATTCCAGCACAGACTTCAGCCATCATACAGATATTATTGCCCAGGCCTTGAGTTCTTATTGTATCTTTATTATATCTGGATAAAACTGGGGATCTCATTCCAAGAGGAACAGATCTTTAGCTCTGCAACTTGGATTTCCAAGGAATGGGGTGTTCTTAGTGATGCAGTGATGCAAGAGGTGAGGCAGTGCCCAACATGTGGATTGAGTTGTGTAGGCAGAACCACTCAGTGCTTGCTCCTAGCTGATGGCAAAGGCAAGGTAATTCACTCATCTAAGATTAAAACTCCAGATATTTGATGCTCCAGGTCTTGTTCACTGTTTCTGTTAAGATGACAGAGTTTAGCCAGCTGCACAGTATGGTTTGATGTTCAGTGTCTTTGTACTGTGTCCTTAAACTCCTGTGAAGCTGTGTCATCCTTGTCAGGGCCAAATTCTCACCTAAATTGCACTGCTTTGGGTCTAAGACAACTCCTCTACACTGCAAGGATTTTATCTCTGCTGTAGAAAGCCAATGTGCCTGTGCTTTGTGCCTTGGATTTTACTGATCAGGTGGCTGGAGAGCTGGTAATATGCCACTGGGCCAGTGGCTTAATGCAGGAATTACTGGAAGCAGCAATCTTGGAGTGCTTTTTATGAGGATAACAAGGCTTTTGCAGACATAAAAAGCAGGAGAAATGCTTATTAGTTATGGGGAAGGTGAAAGGCTTAGAAAACTGATTAGTGTAGCAGTGTGGTCAGATTGAAATGAAAGCTCAGTGGCATAATCGTTAATTGGGTGCTTACTTACCTACTAATTTGAGCTTGGATGTCAGCAGTACTGCACTTCATCTCAAACCAGAGGTCAGGCTTTAATGCTACATCATAAATTACGTAAAGGCACAACACTAACAATTAGATAATTATGGAGACCCATGCTGTTGCAATTTAACTGGGCAAGTTCAGGGCAATCATGACAGGAATAGTGCTTAACCCTGAATCTGCTGCCTTTCTTTCAACCTGACAGCCAAATATATGTGGCTGAGGAGGTACCCAGCTGTCTGGCAGCCCACAGGTTAAAAGCATCTTCCCCTATTAGTCAGATTCATCAGATGGCCCGGGCGAACTCTGAGGCAATATTGCAAAAACATTAATTATGGTTCAGAAAGAAAAGCCTGTGTTTCAGTCTGCAGGAGACTCTGGGCAGGGTGCAGCAGTCAGAACAGTTTTTGTGTTTGAGGCACTGTTGTGGTTTTTCATTTGTTCCAAAGCCAAGCCTATGTATATGTTTGGTTTATTTACTTAGCCTAAGTAAACCACCAAGCCAAAAATAAGTTTATCCGCAGGGATCTCTTTCCATGCTACATGGAACAGACCCATCAGTCCTCCCATTTCTGGAGGTTCAGCTCTGGAGCCATTCCACTGCCCACAGCTTGTATCTGCCCAGCTGCAGTGCTGCTTTCTGGGTCACTGTAGAGCAGAGACAAGGCCAGTGCAGAAAGTGGCTTTTCCCAGCTGTTTTCCTGCTCCAGCCATGCTGGAAGGCTCTTTACCCACCTGCAGCCTCTGGTGGCTCTTGCCTGTCATTCCCCAGAGCATCAGCATGAATCCTCTTGGTGGCCACAATGGCTTTAATGGGGATGGGGTTCGATCAATGCTGGACATTTGAACATTCAACAGGAAAGATATTGGAGATGAGAGTGGAAAACCCCAGTCAGGTGGATTGAAAAGTGATTCACAGTGAGATAAAATTAATAACACGCAGATCTTGGGTTGTTTGGCCATTTGGCTGTGTGGTATCAGACATAAGCAATGTACCCTCATTGAGAAATATGTAATGAACTGTGGTTTCTGCAGGGTCTTGGAAGTCTACAGGCTTTATTGGATTTAGGCCTGGGACTTTTTCTAGTGCTGTCCTTTTACTTTTGTTCCTGATCCTTTTGGTAATCAGGTAAATTGCTCACACTGTGGTATTTTATTACCTCTGTAAATATTGGGTTTTTTTTCTGTGCTTGGCTGGAGCTGAGTAAACTCTGTGCATAAAAATAAAATAATAAAAAAAAATGGCCCATTGCTGTCACTTTGGCACCATTTTTCTTATTCAGGACATTTTTTTATAATCAACAGAAAAAAATGTTCTTTGAGGAAATATCTCCTATTAACAGGAATGGTGTCTTATGGTGTACTGTGCAATGTTCTATGCTGACATTTTCATTTTTGGGTTGAGGGACTGTGTGCTTTAGCTTTAGTCATGTTTTGCTTTAGCCTTGGTAGGTAAAATTCCTTCAGGTGCTAAGTGTGTTATAAAAGTGCTAGGAAACCCTTAGCAGTGGCACATTGCTTTGAAAAATCATCTTATAACCTTTATATATGTGCTGCAATACAGCATGGTCAAGTAATGACACATCTGGTTACCTATTATTAAGGGTTGAGTTATAGTATGCTTTTTGTTTTAATTAGTTTGCGATAAACAAAAACTCGGGGGCTGTTCTGCTCTGGTAGTTCTCATTTTTCCTGCAGCCTTCCCTGCCCTTATGGGTTTATTAGTGTAGAAAAAAGTGCCATGTTGTACTTGCAATGTCTAGACTGCTGTGGTAGGCCAAGCAGGAGGCTTGGTCTGAACCAATTGTCCATCATGCAGTGCTGGGGGGCTTTGGGTAGGTCAATGTTACATTTAATTTATTAGCTAGAGGCTGTGTCCATGCCCAAATTCCCCACTAGCCCCTTAGGACAGGCTGTGTGGGTCAGGTTATCCCCTTTTGGGGTACTTTAGAAGTGTGGGGAGAGGAGATGGACTAATTTGCTCGTGCTGCCCGAGAACTGGATGTAAAAAAAACTTTTATTTTTTTTTTTTTTTCCTTTTGATACTTTTAAGAGGGGAAGACGAAGCTAAATTCTACCATGGTTGGGCTACACCTGGCTGTGTGAGTCTGAGATCTGTGTGTGAATGTTACTGGGCTCAGTCCTGCAGTGACCAGGAGGGATTTTCTGGCCTTTGGAAAGAGAAGTCTCAGTGTGGACACATCAGTCCTCCCTCCAAGCAGTAAAATCAATCCCAGGCTTTGGATACCATCCTCCCAGCTCTGCCCAGGGCACAGCCAGGTCAGTGGGTGTTGGGAATGGCCACATTACACAGGGTCATACTGGGTCTGAATCCAGGCCTTAAAGAGCCTTTAATGGGTTGGAAATGATCCTCAGTGCAGGGGACATGCAGGAGTAGCCTCACAGGCATGTTGACAGTTTCTCCCTCCTCACAAACGTGCCACTGCTCTCCTGCAGTGTTGGAGGGTATTCATTGCTGTAGATCATGGCACGAATCCTTTTCCAAAGGGGCTGATGCCTTGGGACTGTGACAATCTGATCAGCCCTTTGGACCATGACATAAAAAGACCAGCAGCTCCTCCTGGCAGGCTTTACTAGCAAAAACCCATTTTATAAATAAACTCTCTTATGGGAGTTGCAAAAGAAAACTCCATCCTCGAGGCAGTGCAGACCCTGAGGAGCTGCTGTGTCTGCACATGTGGCTCCAGGGCACAGCCTCCAGGTCAGAGCTTGCCCAGACAGCCAGGGGCAGACCTCTCCCAACCTTCACTGCAGTATTTGCTCTTTCCAAGGAAGCTGTAGCTGCTGGCTGGAAGAGAAGGAACTAGAGTTGCAGCTCTTGTTTTAAAAGGCACGAGTTTCTGGAGCTGAGAAGGAAAGCTGAGCAGCATAAAGCAAATGTGGCCTCAAGGTTCAGGGAAGCTGAAGGTGAATGAAAGGCTCCTGCAGTGATTTCTTTTAGAAGGATCACTTGATGTTTCACCTTTTCATGTGGCTTCCTGACATTGGTGTCAGGACTTTTGCATCCTTGGGACTGGTGCCAGCGTTCACAGAGCAAAGAGCAGAGGCTGGTGCTGTGGTTCACTTATCTGGGCAAGATCCCAGGCAAATGTGACAGTGAAGTGCTGTGCCTGAAGCAAATCAAATGTTTGCTCTGTGGATTAAAGGCACAGTGTTGATGAAGCACTTAATTCTCGTATAGCTTGATGCACCACAGCCCTGGTGCCCAATCATGGGTTTCATTCTTTACCAGACGTTTAAAATCCTGGCCATGCTTTAGTTAAATCCCTTCCCTCTCACAGAAATTATCCATAAAGTTAACTTTCATCAGTCTGTCTGTCATCAGAACCATGGATCACTCTCACTGTAGTCTCTTGATGCTGATTGCCATGGGATTTATTGCTGGTGGATTGGGAATTGGGTTGAACTGAAGAACACCTCAGCTGTGGAGCTGGCCAGGCACATTGTGTAATCTCTGCACATTGGGAATAAAACTGCAGGTCCAGTTTGCTTAATATCTGCACAGACCTGAAAGCTGTGGCTTGTTCCTTGCTCATCCCCAGTCTCTTTGGGCTACACTTCAGCACTGAGAGTGCAGGAGATCACCAGCTCTCTGGGATTTCAGCAACCCCAGCACACAGAGCAAGGAGGAGAATATTGGCAGTCTTGCTGTGAACTTTTTCACTTGCATCTGTGGTTTGCTATTCCTGTGTACAGCAAGGTTCTATATAAAGACCATTTGGGATCCTCTCTCTGGAGAGAAGTTATATGTCCCCAGGCCTCTGGAGTTTGGTGTTTCAAAGTCAAGTCACCTTAGTGAACAGTGGCATTGCCAGATGGTTGGGCTCTCACTGAGGAGGATTTAGGTGAGAGGGGAGTGTCCTGGTGAGACCTGCATCTGGTCTTGGCAAACCCAGGGCCATGAGATCAATGTCTCATCTGCTCTTGCACAGACAAGGTGATTCCAGCCAGCCACTGTGAGCTTTATCACTCACCTCCTGGGCCAGAGAGTCATGCCCTTCCCTGAATCTTTGAGACACAGGCAGACAAAACCTAAATCTTGTCTTCTGCTGCTTGGGAGGGTGAAGGTCTGATTTCCACCCAGCCTGGCTGTGCCCCACATGACAGGTTATGCCAAGACTCACTTTTCTTTGCTCCCAGGGGCAGTGCAGCATTTCATGCTCTGTGCTGTCCAGGTTCCACCTCTGCACATTGCTGGAGCTGGGAACTGGAACCCAGAGCAAAATATATGCAAAAAGGCCTCAATGTGAGCGCAGTGACCCTGGTTATAGCCCTGGCTAAACCCCTCCTGCAGTACAGGGTCAGTTCCTGTGACTCTGCAAAGCCTCACCCAGTGTCTCAGAAGGATGTTCAAGGTCAGTGGACTGGTTTAACATACACAAAATATTTTTAGTTTAGAACAATTGCTTGCTTGATATAAAGCTCTGTTTTATGTGGACATTCACTCTCTTCATTGGATATTTACTCACAATCAAATCTGAAACTTTAACCATGTGGCCTTCAAAAAGCTGAAAATAATGTTTTCTTGCAGAACCAAATTCTGTATCATGCATAAAGCAGAGATGTACCACTGTACACCAGTGTGTGACTTAAATGTGCACGGATTTTCCAAGTGAGCTTGCAGCAAGGAAATCCCATCACATTGCCACTTAGACCCCCAACAACACTTACAGGTGCAATGCTGCATGCACTGAAGTTTAAGTTACCTTTAAGAAACTTGGCTTTATGAAGCTTTTCTGTGGTTGCAGTCTGTAACAGCAGTGCTGTTTCTAGCAGTGCTGTTGCTCCATCTGTGACAGAGGGAGTGGGGAATTTAAACTGGATTTTGGTGCCCAAATGCAGTAATTGCATGGCCTAAGAGAGAAAATTCTGTCCTCTGAATCAAAAATCTCTTGACTGGTCTGGACAGGCTGGGACTGGGAGTCAAGCAACATCATCATCTAGGTCTTGATTTCACTTCTTGGTGATAAAAAAATTTAAGAATTCTTATTGCATTAATGCTTATTTTTGATACAAATGGCAAAACAGTCCAGCAAAACAGCATCTTCACAGCTGAGAGATTGAGCAACAAGGGGAAGAAAATGTCAATGCAAGTTAAAGCAAATTTAATAAAGCAAATAAAAACAACATACTGACACTGAAATATAATCTTAACGTTCTGACTGCATCTAACTGAAGCCAGGAAATTCTCAGCTAAGTGTTCCCTCAGCCCTCTTAAATCAGGCCAGTTTGCTTAGGCATTGTTGCACATAAGCGCCTTTATGGGCCGGCCCCAAAACACTGGATGATAATAGGAGCACTAAGAAGATATTTATTTTGTCAGCTGTGTGTCTGGATGTATCTCTGATGGATGCATCAGGCCCTGGTTCTGCAAACCATGGAACAACCAGCTCCACTGTCAGTTTGTGCTCAAACACTTTGCAGAGTCAAGGTTGCTGTGCTGCAGGAAAAGTGAGGTGGGAACGAAAGTACCACAGTGTTACTGGGGTGCCTGTGTAGATTCTCTAATGCTGCTTCTCACAGATAGTAGAGAACAGATCTTCACAAAATCTCTACATTGAGGAACCTCCCTTTGTCAGATGAGAGGCTGAGCTCCTGAGAAGTTGTGATTTACCAGCAGAAAAAGCATGTGGGGCAATGCCAAGACCTCCGTCCACTCTCCCAGTGCCTCCACTGGGTGTTTTCTCTCTGAGATGTCCCATGAGGTTCAAAACTTGAGGGATCTGCACTTCCCTGCAGGTGCAGTGGAATTTGGTGGGTTTTAGATAGAGCTGAATGGGCTCACCAATTACTTTTGGGAACTGAGAGCCTCCAGAGCCAGAATTGTCTGGAGTCCCATTTGAATTGAAGAGTTAGGATGAGAGCTGGGTCAGGATGGAGCTGCTGCACACACCTGCTTTGGAGCTAGGAGAGGACACTGAGAGGGATAATGAGTTTTTGAAGACACATAACTTCCTCCATAGCAATTTTTTTTCCCTAAAATAAAATACCAAAGAAAATGCTGGCCTGGAAAAGGGAGATAAAGATTACCTCTCATGTTTTTTTCTCCATCTTTTACCAGAATTCTGGCCCTTAAAATATATTTGGAGTTCTGAATCTTTATTTTTTTGAAAAAAAGAAGGTCTTTCTCACACAAGTAATCCTGTGAAAGCCTTTGGAGTCTGCTTGAGTCGTTAGGTCTGCAGGTCTTCTGGGTGAGATAATATAAGCAATGGTTTGTGCCAAGTGCTTGTGTTTTTGTTCCCCCACCTCTAAGGAGTCAGATCAGCCAAATTTGAACTTCATGATACTGTTTGCAGTTGATTAAGAAAACACAGATATCAGCCAAATATATGCCTTGGTTGTTCTTCTTGCTTATGTTCAGAAAATGCACCTAATATCTCTTTTAGAAGCAGAAACAAACAGATTTCTTGCCCAGATTTGCCTTGTTGCTGGATTCCATGTCCAAGGAGCTTTGACCTGCTTCTGCCTCTCAAGTCCTCATTGCTAGTCCTGACCATCTCTTTATTGAAGAGCCTTCACAGTCCATATCCATCCTGCTTATCACTCTTACTCAGTATTGACAAATCTGTGCCCACTTCTGACAGGCCACAACTAATTGATTTTCTACCAGCCAAATTTTCTAGCAAACACTTTTTGCAGTATCTGGCCTTATGGGTTCCCCCTGGGCTCAGGGAAAGATGGGAAGTATCTTCAAAAGGAGGTGTTTTTGTAATATTTAAACCCTAAAAGCCTGTGAGAGACAGAGTGACAGGGACACAGTACCCATCAAAATTCCCTAATTGCTTTTGCCTTTTTCCCAGTTTTCATTCTGTTTCTCACACTCAGGCTGTGGGATCTGTGGGACTGGGCCTGACATGTTGTGCAGGCCCCAGAATAGAGAGATCTTAATCTGTGCTTAGGGCTCCCAGGATGTGAGGCAGTACATGTATTAAACAATCTCCTCTGCTTGCGTGCAGGAAAATCCAGTAAACCCATCTGGATACAGCTCAGCCCTGCTTTTTAATTCCTTGCTGGTGGCCCAGTGTCTGTGATGGGCTGCTTTGGGATGGCTCTGAGTGCTCCTGCTGCTTCCCAGTCATCTGGGGAGGGTTTGGCTGCCCTGCTGAAAGGGTCAGATGCAAAAATAAATATCAGCACCTTTCCTCGCTCCTGTAGTCTCAGGGTAGGAAGCTATTTCCATTCCTAAACCCCCATTTATTCACTGTAGTAATTCAAGGACTGACTATTCTTAGCTTTTACCTTTCTGTGTCTACAGGACCACAGGGCTGGGCCAAATCACAGCACAGCCCCAGCTGTCAGTCATTTTAATAATTATTATTAACCCCCTGCTGATGCTTTTCCACATGAAAGCAAAAGGTTCTTTGGCACTTTTCTTACTTTTCTTTAAAAGATGGAAAGTGGAATAACAAAGTTCTTAATTAGCTGAGCTGGTGTTGAAAAGCTCAGTGTCAGATTTCCAGGTCAGTGTTTGATGGAGGAACGATAGTGGGAAGTGATGCATCGACATTGATTAAAGAGCAGTGATGAAGCAAGATAAAATTGACATTTAATTCTTCCCAGCTAAAGAAATGTGACTGACAATACTTAAAGGTGAACAGTCTTATTTCTTGAATCAACAATGCAACCTGTAAAAACATCCATCACAGCAGTCTTTTCTTAATTACTAACATCTAATTAGCCCCAAATCACTGTAGTGCACTGATTACACTAAAAGGTGCCTGCCACTCTTTCTATTTTGGGTATGGCTGAGAAGGGCAGAGGATGTGAAATTAACTGGCACTTCCAATTGTTTCATCTGGAGATCCTACAAGGAGTCCTCAGCTTTTCTCTCTGTTCTCTACTCCTGAGTCAAACAGAGCAGTAATCCCAGAGGAGTGCTGGATTCTGACTGAGGACAACTCAGTGGAAGCACCAGGAACTCCCAAGAGAGCTGTGAGGATGCTGCAAAAAGCCAAGCTGCTGCCTTCCCTGCTATTAATAATGGGGGGAATTAATATTTTATAGAACTAAACTTGTTATTGTTGGCTTTTCTTTTTTTTAAATTTTTTAATGTAGTGCATCTTCAAGCTTCTTAAAAGTAGTGATTTATTATTTCCTCACTTTAGTATAAGACCATAAGACCAACCCATCCTTCTTTCTTCAAGCTGACAAAGGGCTTTTGATGATAGTTTCCCATTCCTTAGCTTTTTTTCCCCATAAAAGAAATAAAGGGAGTAACAAATACAAATTCCCCCAAACCTCCTTTCCTACAAGGGATCTGGAGTACAGCTGATGCCCCCACGAGCATGTTGTTGTTGCAGAAAAGAACATTCAGGTGCTGAGGCTTCAAGCAGCAGTTAAATGCTCATTTTCGAGCTCTGATTGAGTTGAAACGCTGCTTGTTGCACCAAGGTGATGAGGACAGGAGGCAAAATCCCAGAGAAGTAGCATCCTTTTATCAGTAGATGGTAGTATAACAACATGGAAGGAGTGCAGCTGCTCCCAGGTTGTCCCAAGTTCCAAGCTGTTGTACTCGAATCTGAAGTGAAAAACAAGACAAAGAGAGGCAGAGGATAAGTTCAGGCTCCTGTTACATTCTACTTTTCACCAAATAGTAGTTTACAGCAGAGGGAATGAATGTATGTTTTTATTCATGATTTATGCATGGTTTATCTAGAGCAGTGTGAATAATTGATTATTTTTGTTCTCTGGCAGTGCAAAAAAATTAAAATAATTTCTTTTTAAGCAAAATGAGAAAAAAAAAGTTAGGAAATCAAATAGTAAAAGGGAAGGATCAGACTCTTGTGTCAAAATAAATATTTTATTTTTCTTCAAAACAACTGTTTTGTTCTATAAATGCCTTGCTTTGAAGGATGGTTTGAATCATTTAACATAAAGGAAATTGCCAAGCGAAACAGTTGTAGTTCAGTTCTGGCTTGTACATATCAAAATAACTGTTTTTAAACATTATTCCCTTTCCTATCTGTAAGGCATAGAATTTGGTTAAACTGGGACAAACTTCCCAGAAGGTGGTGCTGCCAAAACTGAAATTATCATGAAGATGTTTCAGCCAATGCAGTCACCATCCAGGCTCTTGATTTGGCCATGATTTTTTTTTACTATGAAAATACAAATAATCCAGAATAAACCTGCAGAGGGGCCTTCTCCCTCTGTAAGCTCACATTTGCAAAGCCTTTTAGTTTTGTTTTTTTTTTTAATTAAAAGCAGACTTTTCCTGTATGTGAGCTCGGGGATCCCAGGGGCCGGATTCACAATGTAAATGCACTTAGGCTAAAGAGATCCTTATTGATTTGTACCAGCAGAGGATCTGGCCTAGTAGGAGCAAACTCTGCTTTTCGAGGTAGTATTGAATTTGTACGTGTTGAATTCTGTGCTTTGGAATTTAAATCGAGGATTTGATAGCAGAAAAAAAAAAAAAAAAAAAAAAAAAAAAAAAAAAAAAAAAAAAAAAAAAAAAAGAGAAAAGGAGGGATTTGTAGAGATGTGGCATCCACTGTTTTCGCTCCCCATGTCGTCTTATTAGCAAAAGCGCTGTGGTAGGGGTGATGTTGATGAAGATAAAGGGCTTTTTGGTTACAACTGGGTTCTAATCCAAAGCCTAATCTATGTATGTGCTAATGGCTGACAAATGACACTTCTGAGGGGGAATAGAATCTATGAGAATTGTAGATCTCAAGCACATTCTGGCTGGAGCTGTAGCTCATTGAAGAGCGATGCTGATTTTCTTCACCAGCATTTTTTTTTTCTCCCTTAAATTCTTTACTGCAGAAAACACATTAGAAATATTATCTATTCTTAAATCCACTCTAATAAACAAACCTGTGTACCAAAAGCAATACTACAGTGCAGATGTATGATGTATGAATACTCTGGGAGGTGGAGTGTGACCTTCTGTGGAGGGCTGAGAATTTGTGGCTGAGAATTTGTGGTTCCATTAAAACTGCACTTTTTAAAAGTTTATGCAGTGGGCTCTGTGATTTGAGAGCAGGAGCCTCTTTCCATGATGTCAAGGGCTGGAGATGCTGTGACCAAGAAGGAGAATGGGGAGATTTGATTGTTCTCTAGTCATGGGGAAGCTCTTTGTGGTGAATCTGGACTTGCAGCCACAGGGGTGTCCCTTCGCTATCACAGCAGGATTTTACTTTCTCTGGTGTTACAGAACAGTTTGGGTTGGCCTGAACCTTAGAGATGTGGTGAATATACCTGTAACATGGCAAATTCTGCTGTGATATAGGTTGGGATGCAACAAGAAATGGTTCTTTGTCCTTGGTTACTTTGTGGATTGAGGTTATTGTGGGTGTAAGAGGTGTGTTTAAATATGTGCATGTATTTTTATATATATATATATATATATCCCATATTTATGTATTTAGTGTCACTGAAAGGCACCTTGTGAGAAAAGCTCTTTACAAGCTCCCATTGCATTTATTTTCCCACTTTTTCCCTGTGCTCTCCTCTCTCTCACTCTGCCTTCCCCAGGCCTGTGCCAAGGGTTTGCAGGTTTGCTGCCAGACCTGTGATGTGATTGCAGGAGCCCTGGAGAGCTGGAGGAGGAGGAGGCAAGGCAGATCTCCCACTAGCAGCATCTATCTCTGTGTCCAAGAGGAGCAGTTTGATGTTTCACATAGTGCTGAGCCTCGGGAACAATCCTGTAGAGCTGTGGTGGAGCAGTGGCTCAGTGCTGGGCAAGGGTAAACTTTGGCTAAGAGAGTTTAGCACTTTGGGCTGCATTTTTACAGGATCTATCAAAGTGCAGATCTATCCAGAGCTTATGGGAATGGAGAAAACACACAGGAAGGCATTTCAGAATCCTGGAGTGCATGAAAAGTGTCATTGTGTGGTACATGCAGGACTTTATGGGGACACTCAGGCTGGGTAAGGGCTACAGTAGCAGCACAACTCACCAGGATTCAAATGCATCACAGAAACACAGAAAGCTGTGACAGGAAACTTTCTTTTTGTGCATTTCCATCTAAAGGCACAACACACAGGTCAAGGGTTTGCTGCAATATGTGAACAAGTGCTCTGTCAAGTATTACATTAATAATTTGCTAAATCAATTGTCTTTATAGCTCTCACAAAAAAAAAAAAAAAAAAAAATAGTTAAAAACCATCCAGACAAAATAAAAGCATACCCAACTTGCTGGTCACATCCAAACTGTCCCAGCTTAGAGCAGAGTGGATGGTAATTTGTATTATTGATGGCTCAACCATAGCTTCATCTGGGTAGAGATGTGTGAAGTACTTAAAGTGAGAACCCCAGGAGATGGATGAGGTTTATGTCTGTGTGGGATGGTTTATGTCTCTCTGGATGGAGATATGAACCCTGAGCAAAAAGAGTGGTGTGAGTGAAGAGAAAGACTCTCAGTAATTTTAAGTGGCTTTAATTAAGGTGACAGTGATGCTACCACTCCTGGCTGCCTGTGGTTTGTGTCTGGTGCTGGAAGGCCAACTGCAGGAACATGGAGTGTCTCGTTCCCAGGATTAAATCCAGCTTGGCAGGAGCCTCCCTGTTCCTTTCCCAAGAGTGAGCATGTGTGTGTGCACATCTGGGGTGTGTGTGTGTGCACATTTGAGACTGACAGGCACAACCTGGCAAACCTGTGCTGGGAAACCACAGCCTGATGGCACTTGCAGGAGCTCAGGTGAAGAAGGTGCAATAAATCCTTCTTCCTGTTCATGTAGGAAACCTTCAGATGACAGGATGCCTAAAGCAATTCAGTTTTGATGTCTCAATCCTAAAACCAGCTGTCCAATCCTATGAAAGATGAACTTTTCCCAGAAAAACTGAATGAAAGGTGCGTGTGCCTCTGGATATTCCTGACAGGAGAGCAACCAAACTTTGTGCCTGAGGCTGGAGAAAGTGTTTTGTAATGGTGTGTGAGAGCTTGGTCATCTCCAGGGGAGCTGGGTTTCGTGCACAAGGTGCCAGGGCATGAGCAGGGCAGCAACACTGTGCTGGGAATTTATAAAAATGCAGTTCCCAGCAGAGATGGATGCTTTGGTGTGAATGGGCCAGGTCGAGAGCAGTGGGATCTCCTCAGCAGGGGGGCTCTGTGCTGAGATATTTCAGCCTTAGAGTGGGTTTGCTGGTTAATTTAACAGAAGTTGCTGTTGGAGTGCTTTGTGGGCAGGTGAGCAGAAGTGCAGGCTTTTACAGCACAGAGGTCAGCAATGATAAAACTGATAAAACAGGACACTCTAGAGGAGGGAGAGGAGATGAGAGACACATGGACCCTCCACAGCCCATGGAAGGAGAGGATATTGCCCTGTTCACAGCAGTCTCCCCTTAGCCCAGGTGTTACTCCACAGGTCTAGGGAAAACAACAGAAGGAAACACACCAGAACTAAATGTCTGAGGTGACCAGTGGTATTTGTTGAGCTGGATTCTTTTTGTCTCTTTTACTGTTGGAGTAAAGAGGAGATGTCCATGTCAGGAGGCCCTGGGAAGAGGCAGTTCCCAGGCCTGATGGGGTGAGGCTCTGGCAGGATGTTTGCCAAGGGGAAGATAGAAACAGAGAGAGAGCGGGCCCCTGGTTTTCACTTGTGCAGGTGCAGAGCAGAGTTTTTCCAGAGGTATGGAGCTCCTTGCAAAGAGAAAAGGTACTGAAACTTAATAGGAATTACCATTTCCTTCACTCCTGAGCTTATCCCACGCAAACTGCAGGAGTTTGTGCAGCTCCTCTGCTGCACTCACTGGCTACAGTTATTAAAAGAGATTGCCCAGGTGTATCCAAACCCAAACTTTGATATGGCATCTTTGATACTGGGATCATTATTCACTTACACAGAGTGTAGGCAAAGCTGAGGAGCAGTTCAAATCCAGGGCAAAATTCCTGTCATGCAGGTGGGTGCTGAAAAACAGGACTGGCTTGTGTGTCAGCTGCCTTCAGTAACAGAAAGTCTGGGGTGAAAGTGTTTCACAGTCTCATTGAAGCCTTGACTGAGAACATAAAACTCTATGTGTAGACAGAAGTTGTTTAACACCACTTTTAAATACAGTAGAATTAGTCATTTTCTCTGCAATTTTTCCAGCTGTTTATGTGTAAGTCACGTCTGGAGAGCACTTTCTGTGCTCTCAGAATCAGGAGTGAAGTTATATTGCTGAACCAGCTATACATAAGGAAGTATTTTCATTTGCATCACAAGGGCTAAACATTTTTTGTCTGATAATCACTAGAACATGAAAGTGTGGCATGTTTATGCCAAGTCTGATATTGGGTCTGATTTGCTATCATTCTTGAATATCTGATGGTGTGGGTGGGGTTTTAGCTCAGAAACTTGAGCGACTACTACGTGAGTGCTCTTCATCAATAACCTGCAACTGATTGTATTAATAATAAGATCAAGTATCACAGGACTTACCTAAATTCTCCTCCTCCCTGAAGTCATCTCTCTCCCTTACGGTGACAGTCCCCAACTCCAGCGACAGGATCCTTTCCATCTGGGGTGGGATTCCTCCTCTGATGGACTTCCACAGCTTGAACAAGTCCTGAGGAATCCTGCTCTAGTCTTCTGAGAGAAAAAGGCACTTCTAAGGTGTTATTAATCTCATCCAAAAATAGCCATTTTAAAGGACAGAGATGAATTGCAGTCTAGGAGTGCTTATTTTGGTCCTGCTGACTCCCTTAGATGTAGCATTCACATCTAAATATAGACGTGATGAATTTGATTTTTGGTGTTGCTCTGTTAGATCTGATGTAAAGACTGTAGCAGCTGATGGAAATACTCTCATGGAGGTGTAGTTAGACACTGCATTGATCTCACTCCCCATCCCTTACTGTGCATTTTAATTTGAGCCAATGCTGCCTCCCCTTTCAAGAGGTGGAGAGAAAACACAGTCAATTACACCATGAAAGCCACGGAGCTCCTTCAGTAATCCAAATTGACTGGGAAGTTACATTTGAAACCATTCACCCATTCCATTAAAAAAAATACCAGGGAGCATGCATCCCTATGAAATAATGATGGGCAGAATAAACTGTCTGAAAGTATCTTGCCTACTCCACACCATTTAATCAGGAAGCAGTGAGTGGAACTGGCCTAACATTTACAAAGGGAGAACTGACACAATGCATATTTGAACACCATGAGAAATAGCATCACCGGGGACAGAGAGTAAGTTTGGTTAATAATGAATGGCACATCCTATAAAATACCATTACACAGTGTTCAAGGCCCAAGAATGATGACATAATTATTAGGAGACTGGGAGATTAAGATATAATTTAAAAAAACATGACAGGGGAGGGTGTAATTGGGGAGACAAAATACACAGGAAGTTTGTAATTTACATGTCAAAATACCTTTTTCATGTTTTGATTGGATTGGACGCCGCCTTTCCACTTCATTTATCTTGGCTTCAATTAGAGGCAGGAGAAATGACATCTCATGTTCATATTCTTGACACACACTGCTCATAGACACTTTCTAATTCTAACAGACAGTGAGGGGAAAAGGGAAACTCAATTCTGCCTCCGTCATGGACTTCTTAGTTAACCCCTAATTTGTTTCCAAATGAGGCTGTCACTGTGGTTCAAAAGAATATGTGCTTAGGCGTTGGGGTGTGTGTTTGGGTATTCACTCCTAGGCTGGGCTTTGCACGAGGCATGGCTGGTTGGACCCAAAATCTGCTTTTCTGGAGGAAATGAAAAAACCCAGAAGCTGAGAACATTTTACCTCCCAAAGAAGAGCTTTCCTGTGTGAACGGTGCAGACTGTTTTTATCAGAACAGCCACATTCACAGCGTGCTTGTAATAATACAGAGCCATCTCCAAAGCAGAGGATGTGAGTTGTGATTTTCCCCTTTGGCAGAATTTTTTTGCTCTTTTTATTTTCTGTCTGTCTCTTTTATCTGGTGTCGCCATGTGTTTCCCAATTGGCTCAGAAGTCTGCTTCCATTTTTTACAGGAATTGTGCTCTGTTTTACACCCAATCCCACCCAGACACATACACTAGAAATGTCAAAGGTGTGTTTGAGATAAAGCCATATGTTTCATCAGTGCTGAAGTATCTGCTCACCTGAAGGCATGTACTGAAGTCTTTCCCCTCTTGGCAGCTGTAATTACCCTTTTAATTCTTGTGCTTCATCTTCAAATCGGAGTTTTAGGTTTTTCCAGAGGCTGTTGATTTTGGTTTCTTTTTTTTTTCTTTTTTTTTTTTTTTTTTTTTTTTTTCACTGTCTGAGGTGTGTAAGGAGGGCAAAAGTTTTCCCCTCTGTAGGACTTCAGACATCTAAAAGTGAGGGCACTTCAAAGCATCTTGAAATGTCCAGCTGCAGCCAGAGCTACTCAAAAACATCAGTCACTTTTGAAATCATGGGAAGCAAGTTTCATTCTATTCATTGTATTTCCTTATAAAGCAAAATTGCTTGTGGAAATGCTAATCAGGAAATATTAGAGAAATAGTCCTTGAGAGATCTCCTTTGAGAGGGACTTGGACTCACCAGACAGGACAGATATCAGAGCAGCTGTATGAGGTCTCTGCATTTTCCATGTGTGTCCTGAACTCTATCAGAAACCCCAGGAAACATCCATGAAACTGGATGAAGTGGGCAGTGCTGCTGTTGTTAATGCTATTACGTTTTTGGTATTTAAGCCACCTGCAGCCATGTTGGGATCATTCACCATAAAGCTCCCTCCAATTCTGGCAGGAGCTCACCACTCCTGTCAAACACACTCAGGTCTGGCTTCAGCTGCAAGGTAAAAAAAATAAAGAATAAAAAACATTTTGAGATAAACAATTGGCTTAGGAAACATAGGTTGGGTCAGAGCAATCACTCATCCAGCCTGGGTGTCTTCAACTGCCCCCAAAAGTTGTTTTCCAGAAGGAGAGTGGGAGTCCAGCCACCTTCTGCAGCCTTTTCCCTTCGTATGCCTCTAGCATCTGTAATCATTGGATTAAGGATGTTAGAGGGTACATTCCTGCCTGTGCCTCTGCTGGACCTGTTGTCCATGAGTTTCTCTAATCCCTTTAAACACTGCAGATCCCCTCTGCCTCCACAGCCTCCTGTGGCAGCAAGTTCCACAAGTTCACTGCTAATAGCTGCTTCACACAGTTTTGCAAACTCTTTTTGAGCAGAGTGGTCCAAGATGTGTTGCACACTCTACTGACCACACCTAGAGAGGCTGCATTGGATGAGTTTGGAGTAAAATAGTGTCTGGCTTTTGAAGTTACAGTAGTTTGAGTCAGAGAAATATTCCATACTCTGGGTAACACCATCTGAGTTCCCCAGTGTATATTCTTTGTAATATAAACCATGCAGGTAGCAAAGTAAACCATACAAGCAAAGTAAATAAGAAATACTGATACTAAACCCACCCTGAAATAGCTTTGCCTATCAGGCAGAATGTTGTTGTGGCACAGGGAGATGGCCTCAGGTGTTCTGTGGTTTAACAGACACTTTGGTATCTTGTGGATTTTACATGGACAGGTTTCAGATCATTCATGAGCACATGAGTGGGTAAACACCAGGTACAGCTGCAGAAATAACTCATGGAGTAGCCAAGACACCAAATCCATTTTCAGCTCACGTTAGCTAAGCTGGCTGAACTCTGAACAACTTCACTCAGGCCTTTTAGTAAACCCCATGTTCTGGATTTATGGAATAGAATATTTTTAGCTGTGTCATGGGTTCAATCTCTATCCAGTGCTCCCATCTGAGGATCTGTGGGCAGTAAAAAGATCTTCAGTATCTCTGCAGGTGCACAGGTGTTACATGTTGGCAACTCCTGTGCTAATATGCAATACCTGGAATCACCAAAGCTAGAAATTGCTGCCTCATGAGTTATTCACATGCACCCATCCTCTTCCTGCTTAACTGCCATGTACAACAACCCTTTTCAATGTGAGTGCTTCTGTGGTTGATTTTGATTTTTCCTGAGTCTCTGATGGTGTTTGAGAGATCAGTGTAGCCTTATGTTGACTGTTCTAATAAGAATTACAAAAAAAGAGGAGAGAGCTGGCAATAGACTATCCTTGGGGGATGCAGAGTTTACTAGGAAGAGGCTTCTGGCAGCAAAAATGATATTTGCCACAGTGTTGTGTGACCCACTTTGAGCAGGGATAGATTGATCATCTGGAAAAAGCCCTGGAATAGCTGAAAGAGGGAACGTGCAATAGAAATCTGTATGTCTTTATTTCCATATTCATCATGACAAGGACAAAGTGGAAAATACAGGCCAAGGGCCTGAACTGAAGGCTGTGGTACCCCAAAGACTCAGGCCAGCACACACTACATACATCATTAAGCCACTGGCAACAACACACTGAAGCCCTGCCCAAGTTTCAATTCTTACACTTCAAATAGTCTCAGCTCTCACCAGACAAATTAATATTTAATGCACAAGTGCACGCTGTAATATTCCCAACTGTGCAATCTAATATTAACAGCTATTTCATAAACCAACAAGGCCCATTCAATTGGTGACCATTTAAACTATAACACACCATTAAACTGTAAAAGCAGTCATGAAAACATGATTGAGATACATGTTTGTCGGTCCATTGCTAAAAATGGGATTGCAACAATGCCAGTGCAAAAAAGTCAGTGAACAGTTCCATCCAGAATAAAGGGAGTCATGAAGCAAACTCCTTCTTGGACCTGCAGCTCGGTTATTAGGGCAAAGTAGGCCCTGTCTACAAGAATATATAGATTTTAATAACCTTAAATGAGAATATGTGGCCCTTTCTAGCCTCCCTTTCCTTCCCTATGGATGTGTCTGCAGAGTCCCACTGTTCCTGTGCTAATCCTGCAAGGGCTACAGGAATCATGGATATTCAATCCACGAGGCAGTGAAGTGGGAAAGCAACTTCACCCCTGTCTTTAGGAAGGCAGTTGATGCCTAGAGAGGCTGCCTAGAACAGAGACTAAAGAGTGCTAAAGGAATAAAGTGGGGATTTATGAAAAGGACTTTGGAGGATACACCTTGGGCAGTACAAGAGCCCGATCAAGGCTACACCCAAGATGGATTCCAAGTCATGAATTTTCACACTTTTATAAGTTTTGGTCCATTTACATGTTGGGGTTAATTGTCCAATTACAGCTTCAGTTTATGAAGGTTATTCTTCCAGTTTTCTCTCCTTAATTCACTGTTTATACTTTTTTGGGCTTGAAGCTGCAATGGTGTCCTTGAATCTTGGGCTGGAAAAGGATTGTTTTGTCTAACTGAACTGTGAGGAGAACTTGCTAACACTTTATATGAAGTTCAGAGTTTTGTATCAATGCAGTACAGAATCTGGAAGATATGAAAGCTAAAACTTAAAGCATCACAGTGATGCTCTGCTTTATCTTGATTCTTCTCATGCTCCCATTCTGAAAAATACACTGGTAAATTGGAGAGGAGGCAGGAAAGAGGTGCTGGGGAAAATGCTTTGCCATGAGATACTCTCAATCTTTTTATCTCATCAAAAATAAGATTGAGAGATGACTTGTCTTCAGTGTTAAGTGCCTCCACAGCAGGAAAACACTACTTTGTAAGAGGTTCTTTAATCTATCTGTGAAGTTATAACAAGAACCAGTATTTGGATGCTGAAGTGAAATGACTCAGGCATGTGTTTATCTCAACAAGGGTAAATAAGCTGTGACAAGTTAATGGTAATAGTGATGTTTTTCCCCTTGTCTCCATATCAAGACAAGAAGCTTTTCTGAAAAGCACACTTATTCTTTGGTGTTTTCCTGTTAGGGATAGGAGAGAGGGGCCCTGTGCATTATACAAGCCTAAGCAGTCATTCTCCTTTCTCTTCTTTTGTAGTCCAGGCTTTCAAGGGAGTTAAACCTGAGCTCACAAAAGAATGTGGAATGTTGAAGGTATTGAAACACATTTGAAGACTTTAGCCCAAGCAATTAAAGTCCTTTTAAAATATCATTAAGCAAACAGTGTCATATGAAGTACCTTCAGATGGCTGAGTTTTAATTTTAGAAATGAAGGGAAAATGATCTGTAAGTGTGTAGAACAGCAGGGTGAGACCATGATCCAGGACAAGTGTGATGTTAAAGGTGATGTCTGATGTTAAAGATGCAGAAGTGCAGAGATCTGCTGGGCACAGCCATGAAAACAAGGCAGGTCTGTTCCAGCATTATCACACCAACTTTTTGGGGGCTTTATTAATGTGGCAATGAGGGAGGGCTGGGAAATCAGGGCATTGCAGACATCTACTTCTGCATTGTCAATGTTTTCTGCTTTTATCAGCTTCTAAACATTCTTTAACTGCATAAACCCACTTTTGTTATGCTCTCAAGCCTGTGAACAGTGCAGGTATTTCATTACATGTAGAGTCATTATATCTTTGCAAACCCCCACTTTTGGTGCTCTGGTGTTCTTGATTTCCCCATTTGCATGGACTGAATGAGCTGAAGGCAAGACCTCGGGGGTCTGTGTGTGCAAACACTTGTGATGGAGAGCCATGTACCTTCCATCTCATGGGCAAGAGAAAAAAATGTTGTCTGAGCTGCATTTCACCATTTCATTACCATGTGTTGTTCTGCCTGATACTGAATTTTAGCATTTTAGTATAGTTGCCTTTTGTTTATATATTCTTTGTTTTTTTCCCAAATCCACCCCTCTTCACAAATAAAACAAACAAGTTTCTCGTGAAGTAGTAGACTAGTAAAAAGCCCCCTAAAGTCTTTCCTTAAATATCCTTCTTCATTTAATTATGTATTTTAAAGCCTACAGGGGCTGTGGTTTACTACTTGAATGGTTGAACCTGGTGTTTTTGGAGGTAGGAACAACCTATTGATAGATGACTTGCAAGTGACAGGTTGTAGTCATAGGTGACCCAGGCCAGAAGTGACCAAAACCTGGTGAGGTTTGATATCTAATCTGAAATGACCTGTTTGTCTCAGTGGAAGAGTGAGAAGTTATTCAGATCACAAAACCAGCACTGCAGATGGTACCAGCTGTCAGTCTGTGTTGGCAATCACATTAGAGAGGGCAGGAACCTGAGCAAAGCTTCTCAGGGAGAGGATTGCAGCTATTTGCCTGCTTGTCTGGTGGAGCAGGTAAAAAAGGTAAATCAGTTTTGGGGAAAAAAGAAAAGTTCAAGAATGCTCAAAAGTTATTCACTGCATACTTTAAAAAAAAAAGAAGTTGAATATAAAAGATCTTTTTTTCTGGCCTGATTTTCAGTTCCTGTTTTTATTCCCTATACACTGGGGCCTCATTTTGTTTTCACTTTTTTTTTTTTAAATTATTTTTTTTTCTGCTCGATTTTGACTCTGAACTAAGGAAGGAGAGAGTCAAAGGAGGAAAGTGATTTCTGTGTAACAAGGCTCTGAGGCTCTGTGTATTGTAACTACTTAGTGCAGCTACAGTAGGACAGGGCGATAGTGGAGAGTTTTGTAAACTTTCTTCAGACTCTGAATTAATCTGTTCCGTTCTGGAAAATCCTCCTTAGAGGAATTCCATTTCCACCTTTGTCACCCTTTCTGGAGAGCATTGAACTGCCTCAGTGTACCTTGACACAAGCCACAGGGACAACTGAGGGTCAGCTCATAGGAATCAACTCATTTGACCTGAGATCTGAAACTGCTGAGGAGCCTCTGGGTGGACTGGAGTGTTGAAAATACAGTGATCACATTCCCCTTCATGCAGAGACAGTTAAAGCAGATTAGAGTGATTCAGCAGAGGAGAAAAATGTATGGACCAGTCCTTGCTAGGATGAAGAACATGATTTCACAACATGATGGAGCTGAAATGATGGTGGTATCACCAGCTGGAAACAGCCCAGGTTTTCATATCACCATGACAAGCAGGAAGAGAGATGCCTCAGGTAAGGCAAACAGTGAGTCAGATGTCTCTTCAAATCAGAGAAGGCAGCTCAGGGGATTTTATGTTAGAGGATCTTGGAGGAGCAGCTGAGAGGCATCATCCAGTGTGCAGAGAGATGGGAGCAGCTCTGGGCTGCCAGACTTGTCTGAGCTTCCAGGCTGGATACAGGGGCCAAGAGGAGCCACACATCACTCCCTGGGTCTTCTGTCCCTACCTGCACTTTGCTTTCCAATGAACAGAAGAAATGTGGGTACATGAATATTAGAAGCTGTAACACATCCTGGCCAGGAGCCCTCAGTGGCTGAGTGGGGCCTGGAGCCCTGTGAGGTGCAGAGTGCCCACTGCTCACTTTGGAGATCACCTGAACACTTTGATCTCTCCCTGTTTTTCAGGTGGATGATCACGGCCAGTTCACTTCATCTCCCCTTTCTTTGATTTCCACACCTGTAAAGAGCAGGCAAGAATTTTCCCTCCTTTTAGAAAATACTTGATCATCTCCTTCTAAAAAGTGTGAAGTAATAAGTACAATATTAGTAATATCCTCGTTATCCTACAAAGTGTTACACAAAAGTGTTTTCTGATTCTTGTTGGCATTGCCTGGGTTAATTCTGAGCTGTCAGTCTGTTCCTTAGGAGATGGTCTTTTGCAGACTTCATAATATTGCTGCAGGGAAAGTATTGTGTTTTTGTAGGGGATTATTATTGGCTTGGAAAAAACCAACATGAAATGATTTCTCTGGGTTTTCTAGCAGGAATCCCAGTTATTCTCTTCTGCTGCATTACACAAATATGCAACATGTGATGCTACCCAGCCATGGGAGAGAGCAGCCTTATAAATAAATGCAAATGATAAAGACAGGAGATGTTCTGCAGGACTAAAGCTGTGCCTGTAGAGACATTGGTATTAGTAGGAATTGCTGGCTTTATTTTCACCTGTGTATGAGAGTGATGTTGGAATTTTTAAAGTATCTAAGAGAAAAGGGGAATGATTTTTTTAGGGAGTTTGTTACCTTTAATAGTCATCTGTGAAAATTTGGCTTTGAATTTTAAACCTGCAGTTTTGGGGAAGTGTATTTTTTATGGGCTAAGGAGAATATTCCCTTTCCTTGGCAGTTGAAGCTTTTCCCTGTTTCTTGGTTAAGTCACTATGCCGAGCCAGACCCCGGTGTGCAGTCAATTATACACTCATGCTGCTTTCAGATTCACTTACCCAGCAATGATGACTGTGAGCAAAATCCATCAGAGAGTTATTATCTCCAAAGCAAAAGCCTCAAATGTTCAGGCATCTAATCTGCCCCTGAAAATCAGTACCTGTTCTCGAAAACACAAGACCTCAAATGACTTATTATTTTGGATGCCTGAAGGCTGGAAACACTTTTGAAATCTTGTCTGTAGCTTAACAACTCAGGGTTGTCTCGGGTCTGTTGGCCAGAATTAGACAGTGCAAGAGGCACAATGTATTACCTGTGGTACAGAAGGTCACCTGGATCATGTTATAATTACATGAACCTCTTCATTGTGCGCCGTGAAACCCACAGTAATGCTAGATAATGGTCTAGGCAGCATGCTAATTGGCTGGGTAAAATGAATGTTTTAAGCAGTGAGTCTCCAGCTATCCCAGTATTTATGACATGCATACAATTAGCAAATGTGGTTCTTCATTCTTCTGGTGATTCTAGCCAGAGTTTTAAATCTGGTCTTGGATTTCTCCTTATGCTTTCACAACTTTGAGGTATCCAGGCTTGGGTTGCCTCTCTGTGGCCATTTTCCCTTCTTGCCTCCAGCATTTTCTTGTTTGTGTCACAGTTTAAAAGCAGTTAAATCTAGTCATGGTGGTCCATAGGGCAGCACTAAATAGACAGTGTGGCTGCTCTTGTAGGACCATGGTGAAACATTTGGTGTTCCAAGGGTAACTTCTGTCTCAGGGTACTCTGCGAAAGTGCAAAAATTATAAAGTTCCTGATGAACTAATCAGTTTATCTTTGGTCCTCATGCAGTATTTTGTAATTACAGGTGATAAGTTTAGAGATATTTCCTTGCCATAGTTCCCAAGGGTCTTGGAAATTGCTGGGTCATTGAGTTCAGCTGCCATACAGGAAACTTGCCTGAAAGTTGGAGCTATTCATCCAGACTTCACTTATTGCCAGTGGAGAGAGCGGGACAGGGCTGTCTGGAGGCATGTTTGGTTATTTGGAGTGAATCACCATGGACAGGCTGTCAAGGTGAGCTAAAGAGATTAATCCCTTCTATTGTGGACAAAAGTCAGGAGAGTATCTTCACTTGCCTCCACACTCTGCAGGCCAGAATACATCTCCCAGCACCTTTTAACACAATACTGAGCAACAAGGAGTGTCTCTCCTGTGTGGCAGGAAAGATCCCTGGGGCCAAGCTTTCTGTGTCCTGTATTCCTGCAAAGTTGGAGAGTTTTGAAAAGTACATTTTCAGGCAGATCAAGGAGTGGATTGTGCCCATATTTTATAAGAATCCAAACCCTCTCAGCAGTATTTACCAGATTACCCTGACAAAAGAACCTTTCTTGAACATCCTCCAAATAATTCAATTTCTGTTGATGCACTTTCTAAGGAGAAGACGCAGGGGCTTGACTACTTGGCCACCCTTCAAAACAAGTGCTGCTTTGTTACAATTTATGAAATGATTGGGAAAAGGTTGGTCCAGAAATATGGCTTCCCTTCTGTGATCCTGTTATGGTGTAATCTTTTAAAGCCAAAATATCTTAACCTGAGAATATCAAAGATCCTACAAATTAGAAAGATCTACTGCGCAGATAAGTTTTCTTATTATTTTTTTTTTCAAGTGACAGACCAATTATTATCCTAATGAAACGAAAACTCAATCATTTATCATCTTCCTTAAAAAGAGGTTGGCCTTTTGGGATACCTTCCTGTGGCCATTGTGGTGAAGGAGGATTCCATGCCTCCTGTATCACCTTTGCACCAGTGCAAACGACTGTGCAAGTCCAGCCCTACAGCAAATCCAAAACAAGCTGAGCTGAGTCTGCCACATCAGCTGAGGGTTTCTTGCTGCTGGGCTGCCCATGCTGACGTGCCTGTCCCCCTCCATGTGCCCTCTGGAGCACTCCTTGGAGCATAGCACTTGGAGCAGGGCTCTGACCATCCTCCCATGCAGGACTCCACAGCACCTACTGGGACCTGATGACAACCCTTTTAGAAATCAGGACGAGATGGCACAAAACAGGGACATCTGGCAGGTTCAGCAGAATGGATCAACTGCAGATTCCCCTGTTGGTGAACTTGGCCAGCAAGCCATTTCAGCAGATGTTTGTCCTTAGGCATTGAATGCTTTCTGGAAGCTTCTTCCCTCTGCCTCCCAGGAGCAAATGCCAGCACAATGGAAACTCACATAAGCTCACTGACCAACATTAGGGACTGTTGACCTGATGATGAGCTTCAGTGTGTAAACGGGGTTCCTTGAAAGAACAGAAGCTAATGCCTCCTCTGGGGAGTGATAATGAAGAAATGCAGAGTGCAAGGAGCATTTGGGTAGTGTTTGTCAGCAGTGGTTAGGTACAGTCCATCTTCCCCGACGCCTGTGATTTGAATGCTGTATTGACTCTGCTCCATATACTTTCAAGCAGGTATATTAAAAATGCAAGAGGAACTGCATTTTGAGGGGGGGGGGAGAGAAAAGAAAGAAAATAATTATTGTTACACATTGGAGCATATTAATGAATACATTAATAATTGATCCACTGTTATGTTTTCCCCTAATAGTCATCAAAATCTGTATAAACCTGCACTACAATACATAACATCTCATTACAACGTTTGCTCAAAAAATCAATGCATATCTAAGTTATTTGTGTCAAAACTCATTTATTTCCACAATAACATGGACTGTCAAACCTTGACATCCTGTTAATAACATCCAGTGCATTTGCATATTATTCAAATATTTCCTTTTATGAAATGGGGGACTTTTACTTACACTGTCCTACTTGCAGTGCTTCGTATATTTGCACATTAGCTCAATTCACACAGTTATAGAAGGGTTACCTGTGGCAACTAATTATACTGCACTTTATGCATATTAATGAGCCTGGTGAGCAGCCGTCCTCTGTTCTCTGTTGAAATGAGGGGGGAAAAAAATAACAGTGTAAGTGGGAGACCTATTACAGGCAAAATGCAGGCGAGTGGAAGACAGATATTTTATAATGTTTTCTCTTTGATGCCCACAGCCTTTTAGAGCAGACTAACCTGAGTGGGAAAAATACCTCACAGCAGTCCCAGCAGCTTTGAGGTCAGATGTGAAAAATATTACTTTTTTTTCTTAAATTCTTTTTTTTTTTTTTTTTTTTTTTTTTTTTTTTTTTTACTTCTCTTCCTCTCTTCCCCTCTCTGCTGCTGCCTTCAGTTTCTGGATGTGTCTTTGCAAGGTGCTGAGTGCTGCTCTCACTCAGGACTGAGAGCATCACCTCATTCCATCAGCCTTTTGGGGTGTAGCCTAAAGCCACCGTCTGCCCTCTGATGAAGCCATCCTGAAAAAAGGCCTTTTCACCTGCACAGATGAGAGGGACACGTTTTGTTTTTGAAAGAGTGGAGACCCAGCTGGAGGCTGCTGAGCTATTCCTGTGACCAGGTGTCACAAGGACAATGGGAAGGGTTGGCAGCCCCAGTGCAGTTCAGGGAAGGGCCACATCCCGCGCATGCAAATGCACAGGAGAGAGAGAGATAAAGCAGTTCTCCCGCTGTGAAAATGGGCAATCTGTCAGCCCAGGGGTCTGGCAAAGGGCAAAAACCATCACAGGGTGTGTCTGAGTGCTCCTCAGCTAAAGGCTGGGCCGTGCTGCTTTCCTGGTGTGTTCCTTGAGATCATCTCCACCTCCTTGAAAAAAAAGAAAGAGAAAAGCTCTGGCATTGTCACAATGGAAGACAGAAAGGGAAGATTTGATTTTATGCAGCAGCAGATGTCTCCTAAGCAGTAATCACAGTGTCAGATAGAAGAACTAATCATATTTCAGTAGCTTGTTCAGATCTCTGATTAAAATTCAGTGATGCCATTCCTGGATCCTAAAATGCAACAGTCATCAGAAACAAAAGAGAATGTATCATAATTAATGCAATTAAAAGAGCCCTTTCCTTTCTCTTTTTTTCCTCAGTAAGCTGTGCTGACCTTACCAGAGATTAAAACCACTCTCCTAGGACTGAAACCTGACTCAGTGTGGCCGTAAGAAACTCTGACTCCTTGTACCCATCTCCAAACTAGGAGTCCATGGGATCTTGTGCACTTGGGAAAATAAATAGTCTTGCTTGCTTGTGCCTTTCAGAAGGGGGGAGAAGGCAGATGGAGCTGTGCATCCCTGATTCTCTGCTGCAGACAGGGCTGTCAGGGATATGGTTATTTACAGGACTGGCACTTAGCACCCCAATCTGCCCTTCCTAGGACAAGCCAAATCTCCAGATAATGAATTTTTTCACAGTCAGGCCCTGGGCCTCCTGCCATGCAAATCAGCCAGAATTTGCTGAGTAATCCTGTCGTGAGCCAGAGCAGGGCCTGTAGTTTGGGTGTTAATGGAATGCTGGGGACATCCATGGATGGTGCTGGGTATCCCTGGGGCACTTCTCTGGCCATCAGCTGGCCTGGGCAGGGTTTGAATCAAGACACAAAGGGTGAGGAGTGAAATCCGACAGTGCTATTTTATGCTGATTGTGATTTCAGGCCTGATAATGAGAGAGTTTTGACAGGGAAAATATTTCTGCTGAGGATTTATTTGGCTTTGGATATGAAGTATCTGTGATGAAAAGCAGAATGAAAATTATTTAAATGATACACATTGAAGATAAATATAAAATAAATAAACATTTTATCCCAGCTGAATGTAGGATAGTATTTTTTGTAGAAAAACAGCTTTATCAATTTTGTGACTGAGGATTTGGGGACAGGGTCCAGCAACAAAGAGGATGTTTGATCCTCCTTTCTCTATTTATACCAGCTGGAATGACAATGCCCACTTCATTTAAAGCAGGACTAAAAAAATTCCTTTTTACTTTCCAGTGGCACTTGAGGACTTCTGTGGACTCTATATGGTTTAATTTAGCATCTTGGGTAGGTGGAAAACTCCATTTGCTTGTTGTTATGAGAGCTTTGCTCTAGTGGTCTCCAGAGTAATTATTTTGTGCTGTATCCCACACCAGCTCTGAGAAAAGGACTATGAGTGAAAGGCTATTTAAGAGGTACAAGCATTTATTTTATTCCAGAGCTTCTGAACTCCGAATTGCTACTATTAGGTGTTAAAAAAAATACTCTGGTACTTCACTGGAAAAGCTGACAACCTGCTGTCTTATTAACATAACTCTAACATGTCTGAGAGATCCAGTGCAGCAGATTGATTATGTTCATGTCTCAGCCTCAGTACTGATGATAATATGCTGGTAAATATATCAATGCATCACCAGCTTCCAGCACAGAGTCTTTCTGTGACATTTTCTGAATGAAGTATGAGAATGAGAAGGGTTTGTGCCTCTCCTCAAGCAGCGAAGTCGAGCAGGCTGCAGTGTTTGGCAGAAGAGCACCTGGCAGTGATGATTAACTGTGGGGTCTCAGTAGTGTCTGTGTTGTAGAGATGTCACTCAGACAAGCAACACAAAAGGTTTATTCTGCAGATCCCCAGAATTAGAAAATGTCGATTTATGATGACTTTGTTCTTCCTGAAGGAGCAGTGAGTGAATGGTGCCTAAGCCTGGCTGCACTGGTTCTGTTCTGTTCCTGGCGGAGTGCAGCATGACAGGCCAGGAGAGGAGGTGGGTAATTATTGCCTTGGTGAGGAGCATGGCTACAATCAAAAATACCTGTTTGATTCTTTTATAGACCACCTACGTGACTAGACAAGTCATGTAGGTTTTTTATTTGAACCAGGGTGAAAAATGAGAATAACAGTGTTTGCTTTCTTCTGCTCTTTATCTACCCACATTGTGTCTGAGCACAGCTGACCTCTCCATGTGCTGAAAGAGTGGGTAGGTACAAAAATGGCTGCATTTTGGCACATCCTGCACAGGTTATTGCCAAAAAGATAATTCGGGAATGAACATTTCAGTTGGCCAAGACTTTATAGAATCACAGAATGGTTTGGGTAGGAGGGGAGTGTAGAGATCATTTAGTTCACCTCCCCACCATGGACAGTGATGCCACCCACTAGATCAGGGTGCTCAGAGCCCTACTCAACCTGGCCTTGAATACTTCCAGGGATTGGGCATTAATTACATGGAAATGACAGAGACCTTGGCTCTGAACTGACAGGTTTGAAGTCCCAAGGGACTTTGTAACCAGGCACAGGGCAGGAAGTGGCCTGGAGACCCCTAGAGCAGGGATCCCATTTAATTTTTGTTTGTGACAGTTGAAATATTCCACAAAGGCCATCAGTTCTCTGGACATCCATGCTCAGGAAATGAATTGTGGCTGTTCATACCAGTTAATCTAAGGCACCCAAATAAATGCCAAATTTGTGAGGCCAGTTTCTTTAGCATTATGATATAACTAAAGTAGAAAGCTTCCCCATTGCATCAGGTTTTTCTTGTTTGTCTTCAGGAACAGAATTTTCCTCCACTGGCTATCACAGCACTGGGAGACCAGGCTTTCACCTTTGCATCAGTGCTAGCAGTGAACTCCTCAGAGCTTTTGGGATGATGGGTAGCTGTGGTTGACCCTGCAGCAAATCCTTGGGTCAGGTTCACCCTGAGGCAGGCAGTGAAGTAACCAGGCATCCTCACCACTGCAGGTAGCAGAACTCATATGAGGTTTAAACACTATTTTAGCTTTAAGTTTCTTTTCAAACAGCAGCTGCTACCTCTCTATGTCAATGACAGTGGGAGAGGAAGCAAACTCCCTGAGAAATGTGGTAATCCAGGCAGGAAATTGAAGACAGACTAGAGAGTGGGATCATTCAAGGAGTCCCCATGTCAACAGCTCATGTGTCCTTGAAGGAGCTCTGCTCCCTCTCTGCTTAGGCCTGAGCTGCCAAGGACATGTTGGTGCTGCAGACTTGATGACATCCTTGGCTTCTTGGGGAGCCAAGAGCTTCTGCAAACAGCACCACTGCAACGTTGACACTTACAGGATTTTATTGCCCTCGGTAGCAATTCTTCCCTAATGTTGAACTGAGCTGCTGTATCTTACAGGAAAGGACCTAAACAATGATGTATTCAGGCTGATGGGACTGGATTAACCCATTAATAAATAGGAGGTGAAGAGAGCAATCTTGTTGAACGTAATGTATGCTAATGATGTGACCTGGCTAATGGAGCCCTTTTCTATATTCTGTCATTGCGCACATCAATTATGCAGCCTCAATTATCATCCTGTTTTTGTATCATGTGGCTGAGAAATGAGACTTAATAGAGATGTTTCACCCAGTAAAATGCCTGATTAGGTTATGAAAGCAGAAACTCAAGGAAGAGAAGGGGAGAAAAAAAATCTTTGTTACATTATATCCTGATTTAATTAGCCAAAAGATATTATTCTTTGTAAGGGCTTTGAAGTTGTAGAAATATTGCTGCAGGCTCAGCAGCAGAGATGACTAACTGCCTAATACCTACAGCAAATACCCTGACATAGCACTGGCAGGCAGACAGATCTTAGCTAAACTCTGCAAATCAGGCCAACATCTCCATGTGGCTGAGATTCCCAAAGAATGGTAAAAGGAAGAGAGGGACTTCTGAGAGCCAGAGCTCCAGTTACATCTGGGAGGGGAATGACAGCAAGCCCATGCTACTGGGTGACATCTTGGTGCATGTGGTGCATTTCAGGGTGTGTGTGGCTTTTGGTAGCAGTTCTCAGATAAATGTTCCCTTTTCTTTGCTGAGTGGTCCTGTCCCTTGCTCTTATTCTTTGTTTTTTAGATGTGGGTTGCACTTTCTGTAAGTTTTACTCTTTGTGTTCCTACTGCAAGCCTGGTAATAGAAATTCAAGGTTCATTGAAATCTGTCAGGTTCCTCCTTGTTGCCTCAGGATGGTTTCAGGTATTTCTTGTGTTTCTGACATGGCTCAAAGGATAGTCAGCCCTGCAGGACAGGAGAAGGCCTTGCAGACAACCCAATGCGTGCTGAGAAGTTACCAGAGGGAAAAAAAAGGAAACTCTCACACTTTTTTTTTTTTTTTTTTTTGCAGTAGCTGAATCCATGCAGGAAGCTGTGACACTTGGGTTGTGCTTGCAAGACAAAACTTGTAGCCTTTGACAACGTAGGAAAAAATGTAGTGGAGAAGGACCTAAAGAGTGGGATGAAGGTGACTGAGTTAAGTGATCTCTGGAGTCCTTAAGGCAGACCCAGACTCCATTGCCTTCAGCAGCATGGTGACTTTGCATCAGGGAGAGATCTATCCCTTTCAGACCTGTCTGAAGACACCTCTGAGTTTTCATCCATGATGGCAGGAGCACAGTTATAATCCCCATGTTTGATTTTATTTGAGACGTAAGCAGCCAGCCAGATCCCTGATAAAAATCTCAGGTCTGATTCACACAGGTTTGGATTGAAGTGCAGTGGCACAGAAAGCTGGTGCAAAGCCAGGGTGAATCAGGTCCTTGGCGTGTGTGAGTTGTTAGTTCTTTCCTTCCCTCAGGGTCTGGCCTGCCATGGCAAGAAATGATGTCACACTCATTCAGAACATGATTGGAATGACAAAACGCCCAGGGTGCAACATTTACTCATCTGTCCTTGGCCAGTCCATCTTCTAGTGTCAGTAAATAATTTGGGAGACTTGGGGGAAATGAACACCTGGGCCCCATGTTCCAACTGTAGCTGTGCCTCCACTTTTGGGCTGAAGAAGTGTGTTCATGGCCTGACTCCAGGAGCTGAATTTGCAGCTGAAGCTGCTCTTCTTCACTGTGATGTTGCTTTTAAAAATCCTTGATATTGACCTCAGCCTTGAAACTGCCTCTGCAGCAGCCAAATAAAATAGTGACAACTCTGTGACTTGCTGACTTGGAGCAGCATCTTGTCACAAGCTGTGCTGTGTCACAGGTGCCAGCAGCTACAGAGCTCAGCATTAAATTTCCTTTTATCATATGCTTTGTGGATGGTTTAGCCATCTTCTGATGCCCTGCTCATCCCCAGTGCTGTGCACCTTATGTGGTCTGATGTGCACAAGGGGCAGCCCCAGCAAGCAGGAGTCGAGTACATTTCGTGGTTGGAATTGGTCAGGTCACTTGCTGTCTGTCTAAGGAATGGTATTTAAAGATTAGGGATTATGGAAAAATGAATTTCATTGATTTTTTTTTTAATGTACCTTTGAACATCTCTAGCTAACTTTGTGCAGAAAAGACATGGCTGAACCTAAAGAGGCTATAATAATTTCAAATTTGAAAACAAAATGAAAATGTCAAAGTTTTTGCATTAAGGAAGTTCTTGTTAGGAGCAGTGAGTTGGATTAATTTTTTTTTTCTACAGATTTTTTGAGTGATGACATTTAAATAGTAGAAATCGGTCTGTTTTAATTTCCATACCCCTCTTCTTGCCCACATACACTCCTCACAAGCTTTATGCAAACTTCAGTTTAAATCTGACTGCCTCTGTGGACAGGAATGGGGTTATGCTTTTGAAGTGTGTTCTTCATTATTGCTTTGTGTACCTTCCTGTTAACTTCTGCACAGCATCCAGCTTATCCTGGCTTGATCCTTCCTGCATCTCAAATGCAACACAAACTGCTTGGCTGCTTGTGTTTCCTGACCTCCTTTTCATTTCTGCACAATGTCCATATGATCCATCATAGCTTTGAAAATTCAACTGCAGGGTAGAGATTTCTTTGCCAGAATTGATCCTTCTCTTTTCCTCAGAAACCATCAGATAAAGGGATACTTGTGACAAATAACCATGAGAAAGATCACCACATTAGAAATCTTCTGCTTTGTGCTGTGCTAGCTCTGTGTAATTTGGATGGGTCCTCAGTTACTTGTCTTTCACCTTCGGGGTAATTATTTGCTTGTGACTGACGAAGATTCTTGATCCCATTTTGACCTGCAGAACTTGTGATAAGGAAAGATTTGCCTTCAGGCTTCAGTCCACAAAAGCCTGAGATTTCTTTTTTTCCCCATCACATTATATTCCTTGCAGGAGCTGTGTGAGATGAGAAGCTCGTTATAGCTTTAGGGTCATCACTGAATGACTTTATCCAGTGGCTTTTCAGAGCTTCCACAGAGGGATTCATATCATCCCTATTGTAATAATCTTGTATACATTGTTTTAATTTCTATATCCTTTTCATCTAGCTGCTGAGGGAAGAATGTTTTACAACTCTTAATGTACTTAGCCTTGAAGCTTCAGAGTTAGAGAAAACTTCATTATGCCCAGGGCAGGGGTGGGAGAACTATGGAGCAGAGAAAGGAAAGTGTTTGCTAATTCTCACTCTGTGAGTGACTCAGTGATGACTAAAATCAGGAGTAATATGGCTTCAAGCAGTTCTTTGTTGAAGTGTTTTGCTGTGTGATGATATAGTTTTTGTTTCACTAAGAATTTTCTGTCTCTCTTTGCTGGGTTGGGTTAGGTTTTTCTAAACTTGGACAATTTGTAGTGTTCTGATAAAAATGAAAATATACCAAGTATTTAGAAGGAAACCAAAATGTTGGGATTCTTGATTGAAGTTCAGAAGAGCTGCAATCCAAGCACAGTGTTCTCCCATTCCCTTCCCTGTGGGGACCTGCTGCAATAACACACTGCAGTGAGAAATGCCTCCCAATTCTGAGGTGATCATTAAAGCTGTGTGTTCACCAGACTGTGTCACTCACAGGCAGAGCCCAAACAAAACTGCCCCAAGTGTCACCATCAGTGCTTTGCCACAGTGCTGGCTCTGTCAGGAGGGGACTGAATTTCAAATTCAGCCCATGCACTTTCCATTCCAGAGAGTTTTGTGGGCTGCATGAGAAGGATTATTGATAGTTTATCCAAATGTTTTTTGACAGGCTCTTTCACACATCCCTCCTAGGTGGCACAGCACGCAGGGCTGCCTTTTATCACTGTTGGTTGGATGTTACCCAAGGTGGCTGTTCTGCCCTTGTTCATCACAAAATGATCCATAAAGCAAATTGGGATATCTAAGTGCACCAGGCTGTTCACAGGTCCCACAGCAATTATTTTGGAGTGTTGCATGTAGAAATGCTTGCCAGAGGTGGAAAGCAAATTGTGCAAAATCTGCTCTCTGCAAGCAGTGGCTGTCTCAGTCCACTCTGACTTGCTCAAGGAGAAGGATGCTCTTGGCAAGCCATCCAGCACTAACCAGAAGACATATTTGGAGCTGAAGTGTTGAGTGCAGCCCATCATGGATAGTCTAAATTGGACTAGAGGACAAAATAATGTCTTTCAGCCTTGCTGTTTGCACATTCACCAGCCTTTGGCAGCCAACACAAGGGCTGCTGGCCTGGAGCCTCTCTGGCCACTGGTTATCATTTAGTAGTGGGGATATGCTGAGCCCCATGTCATGGGCTGATGATTCAGGGCTTGGATATTGAGATGACATCTTCTTTTTTCTTCTTACACTGTGGAATTACCCCAATGACCAGCCAGCTTCCTGCAGACCACAGCCAAGAAATACTTGTCCCACCTGAGATCTACAGGTTGCAGTCTGGGAACTGGGGATTAAGACTCTGAATGCCAACCCAGATGGATAAATGTGCATACAGTGTGTGCTCAGATATGTTTACAGTGCCTGTCTCTGTGGGAATGGATGTTTTTGTGCATATATTGTATGCAGAGGTGGTTATTTGGTACATGACCCCGAATGATGTGGGTGATGATGATCTCTGTGTCTGTGGGCACAGTGAATGCTCTCTCTTTGTGCCTGTCTGTGTGAAATCTCTGCTTTCCAGCATGACATTACCAGCTCATTCCTTTGCTGAACTGGTTGATCTGATTAGAGGTGGCTTAAAAAAGGAAAGTGAAGTGAACAGGTGGCAGACATAAATACACAGCTGTGCATTATTGCTGATTTTATTGCTACTTTATAACGCTGTCCACCGTTGCTTTACAACAATTTTCTCTATTGGTGACATTGCTGTAAATCTCACTGTAAAATAGCCCTAAAATATGCAATGAATTCTATTAAGCAAAATGGAGAAACTTAGAGAATCACTCTTTCCTGATGAAAACAGAGACAGGGAGAGAGATGCAGCTGGGGGAACAGCAGAAAGCCATGGGGAAAGAATTAGGGGACCAAAAGGCTTGTTACATAAGGAGGTTAAATCCCTTCGTGTAGTGCTGTAAGAGCATCATGGATAAAGCAATGGCTCGTCAGACCCACTAGATGGAGATGGAAAGAAGCATTTTCTCCATGATATTCCTGTGGCTGCCTGCTGATGCTTTGCTGGCATATTCAATGGCTTTTACTTACAGTATCTTAAGCCTGTCCTTAAAGCAATTACAAGATTTCTCCAGAGTCATATTTGGCATGTGCAGGCTATATCCAGGCTTTTAGCACTGGCTAATTTGCCTGGCCTAATTTTGTATATGTTCCCATTTATATTCATGGTCAGTATCTATTGTACTTACAGGCTTTTTCATATAAAAGGCACCTCATTCTTTTCTTAATTTTATTGAGAATTAATACAGCTTCTTGTATGTCAGCAGGATGAGGCTAGAGAATTAGAAATATTTTTCCTTCTGAAAATCAATATCTCATCAGCTCTATCAATCATTAACTCTGCTCACTTTTTTTTCTTTAATGCCTACAAAGTCTTTTGGTGTTGAGTCATCTGACTGAAATATAGAATTCCTTCACCTTTGAGAAGCCCAGTACCAATGCTTGCCCCAAAGTCGAATGGAAACCTTACAAATATCATGCCATGAAAAATGTCAGAGTCTTTGAAAGGTTTTACTTGGTGATACATCCACCTGCTTCTTCTGAAAATTGATTTTTATCACAAAATGAAGCCAAAAGTTTAAAAATGTCTCAAACCCAAATATGTTGGGATTGAGGGAAAAACAACCATAACTTCTGGAGCACAATATCTCTGAGATAAAAGGCTGTGGGATACCCAGGGATGGTCTGTGCCATATGGCTCCACCCTGGTCACACCTGGAGGCTCTCAGCTCCTTTGTGCTCCTGCTATTTCAGATCCTCAGCCTTTCTGCAGAGGTCCTGGAAGCCCAGCTTTGCTAGCAAAGCCTGAAGAGAACAGGATTCCCATACAGTACTGCTGTTGAAATCCATGCCCACAGACCCACTGTGATCTGTTGGAAATTTACAAGAAATTTCAGCCAAGGAGGATCTTCCACTGACATGGTGTGTTGCCTGAAAATTTCTGACCAATTGCTTTGGTCAGAATTGGTAAACTGGTATTCAGTTGAATGAATACCAGAAAGTCATGAAGCATCTTCTGTGTTGGGAGCTGACTGTCCTCATCGTGCTCTGGAGTTGGAACAGTGTTTGCTGTGTTTTCTGAGAATCTCTTCATTGAGGTTTAGCTGACAGAGCTCCCTGTGTGACCAGGGCAGGCTGTACCCTCAGCTCAGCAGCTGAGGCCACCTACTGATGGATGGAGAAGCCCAGAGCTGCTGCAGTTCATTTGCCTTTGGCTCCATGAGCATCTCTTGAGCACTGGGCTGGCTCACAGTTCCCTTCAGCTGGGCCACAACCTCAATTCCTGCCCCGTGCCTGCTCTGTTGCTTCTAAACACTCTGATAGTTGAGCAGAAGAAAGCATGTTTGAACATGGCCATGACTATTGCACAGCTCATGCAATAGCACCCACAGGGCCGTGCTGGAGCCACTGAGGTTGTGAATCTCCATGCACTGTTGGCACCTGAAACATTTGCTCCAACCTCTTGCAACCCCCAAAGGGTTGCAGCTCCAGAGCAACACTTCTTTTGTTCTTTGCTTTTCTTTCCCCCCAGTTGTCTCTCACTGTGTGGGCAGAGGTGTGTGCTCAGGTTTCTGCACCCTCCACCTGGGACTGTGTGTCCCAGGACTTGACGTGCTCCACACCTGCAGCTCCCAGGCTTTGCAGGGCAGAACCTAAGGCACTTGCTAAGCTGTTTATTTAGTGTTGCTGTCACTGTTCATTGTTCAAAGGAGTGAGATCAGGACCCACCCACTTCAGCAGACCTTTCTCTCTCCACAACCACCTCCATGAATCATTTCTGAGCCCATCAAATTTCAGCAGTGTCAATGGGAGTTGTAATATTTGGGGCTGCTCTTGCAGAGGAGCTTTCCCACATACAGGCTTTGGCTCCCATACATGGTTTGTGAGATTTTTTAGGAGGTGATGATATACAGGATGCCAGAGTAAATGCTCTAATGGTCTGCTGTGGGCTTTAGCGCTTTAACCCCACAAGGGAGAGAAGCAGCGCAAGTCTCACTCTTCTAGCAGGGAATTTTATCACTGTTGGGTGGGGGTTTTACCCTACCCATGATCAGGAAACACCCATGAAGAAGAAAAAAAAGAAGACACCCATGAATAATGGGTTTTAATTAGGTGGAGTTGTCTGTAGCCTTGGATTGATGCTGAGCTGTGGGGAAGGCAGGTGCCACTCCTGAGTGACCAGCACTTTGTCACACTCTCTCATTGGCTACAGCTCCAGGCAATTGCCCTGGTCACTTGTCCCTAAAACTGCCTCGGGAGGCTCTCTGCAGTTAACAATCTGTTTTAATCCCCAGAGAGATTATTTACTCTCATACCTCAGCTCTTGCAGCTGAGCCTGTGCCTGGCCTCCATTCCAGAGCTGCCCAAGGGCTCTGTGTAACAGCTGCCTCGTTGGAGGTGAATTTTCAGCTGTGCCAGAAAAGACTTGCAAAGAAGTTTGTGTTGTACTTAGTCGTGCTGCTTGGTTCCAGCAGTGTTATTTGTCCCACAAGACCATAAATGCAAAAATCACTTACAAATGTATAAAAGCCCCCAAACCACTAAGCACCAGGTAGAAACACTCTTTTACAAGCCACTGATTGCTCCAAGGGTCTCTCTGGTATTGAAAACCCACCATTTGTTGGCGTGTTGTAACCAAATTCACAGACTACATCTCTCAGGTGGCAACGGGAGTTTGTTTCCAAATCTAAGTGTTGTCACCGAGTGTATGTTAGAGTAGTGGAAAATAGGTATTTATTTAAAGGGGGATTACACTTTCCAACTCAGAAATATGTAGTGTTTTTCAAAGTGATTGCAGCTCTGTTTCTTCCTCAGGAGAGGACAAGTGTGTTTTCTGGCTATAAGCTGAAGTGGAAGGAAATTGCAGTAAGGTTTTTTTGATGGCATTGGAACAATATCTTTAGAAAGCCCCCAGACTGGTGGCAAGTATGTCCTTGCAAGGGATGGTCAGGGCTCACTAGCTCCTGCTTTCCCACTGGGAACCTCAGCTCATTCTCTGGTATGGGGCACAGGCCAGGGGCTCTACACACCAGCTGTTTCTTTCTGTGATAGGTGTGGGTATTTGTAATTACAGAAATTAGGTTTGCAGAACAGGTGCAGGGTAGCAAAAGGTGGATTGCTCAGTTTATTTTATCTGTGTGAAGTCATCTTATTGAGTACAATCTAATCCTTCTGAGCTCCAGATTCTTGTGAACTAATATTTTATGCCTTTTGTTTTTCTAATAGAAATGACTCCTCACTGTGAGCATTTTTGCCCTCATGTTGAAGCTCCCAGTTCTCAGCACAGCAAAGCTGTGAGGGGGAACAGAGAAAGGGATGATCAGGCAGGATTAGGATGAGGAGTTGCCACGTGATGAGCAGACCAGAAAATTTCTCCAGTGTTTAAATAAGTGGAAGTACTCCAATGGAAAGAGTTGGGGATAGCTGGTGTTCTGTACAGGAAGAAGTTGGAGAGTGGAAAATATCTTATTGAGGGCATGGAGAGAAGAGGAATAATCTGTCCTCTGTGAGGAAGGGACAAGGGAGTCGTGTTCTTTGGCCTCTGCCAAAGGAAAGGCTTTGAAATGGAAATCTGCAGATCAGGCTGACCTCCCAAAGTGGCACAAACAAACAGCATTTTGGTCCCTTTCATATGTGGTGGCAGCTTTCTGTGCTGGGGGAGCACAACCCTGACCATCTCCAGTACCCCCCGCGTGTGACAGACGTGGGTAACGTGTTTATTGAAGGATCTGTCTTTTGCATGTTGTACACCCGTGTATCTATTTCAGGGTAGAGCAGCTTCATTTAAACTGCCTGGGAAGATTAAATTATATTATTCTCCTAACATGACAAGAGGGTGACAGGCTCCTGTTTCACTGCAGAGTGGTACACAGCCAAGCGGAACTGGGAACATGTTCCTGCTCCCGGCCGGGGAGGAGCGAATCGATCCGAGAGCCCCGCAGAGCACGAGAGGGATGAGAAAGCAGGGATTAATTTCAACAGCCTGATGTAAAACATGAGCATCCCCTCCTTGAGCTAAATCACACAGAGGGGTTCTGGGCCTGTCAGGTGTCACAGCGCAGGCAGAGCAGGGGGCTCCATGGTGCTGAGGGGGGTGGGAGAGAGGCAGAGGAACAGGTTTGGGTTTTTTAATCTTTGTTTTGTTGTCAGCTTCTCTGGCCTCACAACAGATAGGTGCAACTCTGCATAAATAATCCATCTTATTTTCCAGATCCCTTGTTTGAGGACTGGCTGAGGGAACTAGCAGAATTTTTCTTCTCCCTGTCTTTTGGCAGACTTGCATTGCTAATTTTTGATGAAAGTCTTGCAATGATCATCTCTGTGCCCCCTTTTCTATTTAGCAAACCATCATTTCCCTACCTGCAGGAATGTTTGACTGTTCATGCATTGAAGATTGTGAGATGCTCAGATTTAGGGGTAATTCATAAAAGTGACTTAAACACACCTTTCAAATCCCTCCAGGAATGGTCATTCCAACACTGCCCAGGGCAGTCTGTTCCAATGCTTGACAACCGTTTTGGTGAAGAAACTTTTCCTAACATCCAATCTTAGCCTTCTCTGGCACAACTTGAGGCCAGTTCTTCTTCTGCTATCCCTCTTTACTTGGGAGAAGAGGCCAAATCCCATCTGGCTACATTCTTCTTTCAGGGAGCTGTAGAGGATGGCAAGGTCTCCCCTGAGCCTTTTTTTCTCAAGTCTAAACAAACCATTCCCCATCTCTGTTGCTCTTCTCTGGACACCTTCCAGCACCCCAATGCCTTTCTTGCAATGAGGGCCCTAAAACTGAGCACAGGATGCCTGGGCTGTTTCCTCTCTGCTGTGCTGCATTTTCAGATATCTGCTAAGTTAGTAAGAAGTCTCCAGCTCCTCCTGTTTTCTGCCCACGCTGCCTGCACTGGGCAGATTGATCTCATCACTTTTTTGCGGGGGAGAAATCTTTACTTCCTCTGTGACCATTCTCAGGCAGGTCTGTGGTTTCTAAAACATCAATAACCCTCATGTCTTTGCTGCCACTCTTACCAAAGCTCTGGAAGAAAATCGTATTTGGCTTGAAAATCTGTCTGTTCTCCTCAGTTTTGGCAGGACCCTTAAGCCTTTCAAGCTTTGCTCTAACAACATAGCAAAGTCTTTCCAGTGCAAGTTTTCACATGTGCTGAGGAAATATTTCTTCTAGTCTGAGGAAACTGTGGAGCTGTGCTGATGGCTTAAGCTCCTGAAGGCATCCATACAGTGGGAAAATCAGGCCCTAAGTTATCTCTGACAGTAAATCCTTTGGATTCTCAGGGCTTATATCAGAGGTTCTGTAGACTTTCTTATATCCCCTGTTGCTTACTGCTTACAGTTCTTTAAGGAACAGGAACACCAATGGCTGGCTCATACACAGTCACTTTGATGTTGGAATAAGCTCTTGCTCAACACTGAAGGGACTCTGTTGCCCTGGGATGCTCTCTCAGTTAGATGTTTGATTTGCTTTCAGGAGGAGGAGGAGGAAGAGAGGGATTTTTTCTTGCTGCTTCTTTCACACCCAGCTTTAAACAGCTTCCTGGGAACACCAGCCCTCTCATGCTTCCTCACAGGTGAACACATCAGGGTCTGACTTTTTGGGGCAACAACTGCAAGCCTGCAGAGCTTGGAGCATGAAGTATTTAGGAACAATGAGACTTTTACTTGTATTTTCTTACTCAAGGTCACTTCATGACATCAGGGGAATTCTCCTTTAAAATCTGACATCCCATCATTGCTTAGCTTGACTAAGGTTAGCCACTTCTGGCTTGACTAAGTAGCTACCATGGGTACATGGAAAAGCCAGTTTGTTTCAGGAGGTTGAATTCCTAAATATTCAAATCATACACCCAAGTGCTTCCACAAAGCATCAATTATGCTTAGTCCAGTACCAAGATTTACGTGTGCACTGTGCTAAAGGCAGGGAGAGCAAACTCTGCCACCAGAGCTGCTCCCTGACAGCTGCGACGCGCGCTCAGGGTCGGGTACTGGGGATTCGTCACAAGGGCTTGACAAGTTCAACAACACATCAGGTAGGTTTACTCTCACTCTGAGCTTAATGTTTCTCATTCTCTTATGTTCTAGAAATACTCCTCTGGTGAGGCCTGGAGGCTGGGAAGCTGCCTTGGAGGTGTAATGGGACTCACTCATGGCCATCATCGAATCGAAAATTGTTCCTTTGAATATTGTCTGCGGCCTTTAAGATTCAGGCAGCAAGACTCTAATGGTGCCAAGGTGTTTTTTCTTGGTAGAGAAAAATCTCCTTCTTGATATTCAGCAGTTTCTTTATGGGGTTGTTTGGTCCCTAGACATGAGAGAATCCTGGCAATTTTGATCACTTGAAGAGAATGAGAAATGCGTGGTGCTTGGTACAGTGTGTCACTCTTCACATCACTGATTATGCTTTATTTTCTATTATGTTGAATGGAGTGATTCTATTACGGACGATCATTTTCTCTTTTTGCTGCGGTTTATTTCAAGGATTCCTGCTGGAGCGCTATCTACAGAACATTTCTAGATTACAATTGACTATCTAAGACTGTTTCAGGAATACTTAATGGGCCAACTCAAATTAGCCAATCTGAAGAGATGAATTTCGGCCTTGAGAGCTCTCTGAACATGTGCCATTCTGCAAGCAAAGGGAAAAGGCTGTCTGCTGTCAGAGTTTCAGTAGGTGTCAGTGTGGATTTTAAGCTGGATGCACAGTCTATTTAAGTTCTTTTCTTTGTGAATTTACCATGGTCCTGTTCTGTTATCAGCCCTTGGTTCAGTTTAACCTCCCATTTCCACACCCTGATTAGAGATTGCTGCTGATAGGTGATCACTAACTCAGGTAACAGAGCCAGGACTCAGAGGGTGAGTGGTCATAAGTCTCCACAAACCTATGACCCAAATATCCTGCTGGTGTAGCTGGGGGCTGTGAGAGACACACATCTGGGTGAGGCACAGGCTTCACATCCATCCTGGTGTGGCCTTCAAGGTCCTTATCTGGCAGGAATTGCTAAACCTGCATGGGAAGATCAAAAGGCCTTGTCTCATTCAGCTCATCAGCATTTGGGCCTGACTCTGGCTGTTGTCAGGAACACATCAAAGGTAAACATGAGAACAAATAGGAAAATAATGGCCAAGAAGAAGGATGGGCTGCCAGCAAGAAGCCATCTAATCCTCCAGGAATGATATTCCAAAAGAGCCTTCAGAGAGGACCTTGGGATGGGTTACAGCAAACACTGAGCAATGTAGAAGGCAGCGAGTGGTCAGTTTATGGCAGATCATTCCTGATTTTGGGCAGTGTTTCAACACATTTTCCCTTTGATCATTGTTAAAATACTGAGAAATAATTTTATTTTCCTTCTGCATGGTTTTATTTTATTATCTGCTTGAGACATAATTGTTTGTGTGTTTATAATTCACAGTTGAAAGTACACTGGGGTCTGGGAGAGAAAAATATCAAAGCCTTTCTCAGCTCTTTTTTTAGGTGGCTTTATTTGAGTGACATTTATCAAGTAGAGAGAGAGAGAGCTCTAGAAGATTGATATCCATTCTGGAGCAATGCAAAAATCTTCAAGAAAATAGGACAACAAGTTCAGAAAGTGAGGTGCATCCTAGCCAGGGCTCTTAATATGAAGTTTCTGAGCCCTGCAGAAGAGTGTGGGTTGGGCTGGGAGACCACCAAGGTCCACCTGACAGCTGCCCACCATGAGAGTGAATCCATCCCACAACCTGGGGATGTGCTTCCCTCTCCTCTCTGCTTCCCAGAGCTGTTGTGCCTTTAACTGGTGCCTTTTGCTCCAGAGATGGTGGATTTCAGGGCTGGCTTTGGCACTGGATCCCTCTTTGGGGAAGAGCATAACTAGCTATTTCAGTAATGGTGTGAAGCAAAGCTGGTTTGTTTGTTCGTTTGTTTGCTTGTTTAAATGAAGAAGGAGTTAAGTGCATGCTTAAGTGGTTTCCTGGTGGAGGATCCAAATTACAACTTTGTGATGGTAATTAAGAAGCCATTAGCAACAGAAAATTAAAAAGAGAAAGGTTAGCCCTGTTATGTGCTATATGTTTTATAGCAGCCCAAAGAAGGATGTGAGTGCCCCTCTTACTATTAAAATATTCCAGTGCTTTCCCTGGTCGTGCTCTCTCTGGGAAACAGCACTTCACAGGGAGGCCTCAATGTGTGTACCTGTAAAATCTCTGGTGTGTTTGATGTTGGCACTTCTCTGAAGATGTGTTCTTCCAACACAAGCCTGAGTCAGTAATAGAGAGCTCAGAGGAAAGGCTGGGCTCCAGGAACAAACAGAGCTTTTTGTCTCCTCTCTTTGAGGGCTTTGGATGGCACAAAGAAGTGTAACCTGGCTGTTCAGTGTGTTTCTGTGCCGTGTTCAAAAGTCTGATGTGGAGGAGACCAGGAGCTGTAATCGGTATTGAGTTAATTCCTGCCTTCATCCTCTCTGCCTTGCAAACTTCAAAGCAGCAAAGCTCCTCTCTTTACACCTACAAGCACCATTTCCAGAGCTGAGCAGGATAATTTTCACATGCAAATTCAAGAGGCGAGCTGGCCTTATCTGAGAAGGTGGACACGCAGCTTAATGGGACAACAGCACCTCCTTGTCTTCCCAGAAAGGGAGCAAGGCAGCAGAAATAAGATTCCCTGTTGTTTTAGGGGAAAATGCCAACCTTGTGCTTTGCTTTTATGCTTTGAATTGTGTTGAATGCTGGAAAAATAGAATGCAGTTTGCCATCTAGAGCTTTGTATTGCATTTTTCATAAGCCATTGGAAGCATAATGCAGGAATCAAAGACTTGGCAAAGATACAGGTCAGCTTTACAACTCCCCTCATTCTCAGGCATTTGAAATACTCAGATTTGTGGACATTAATCTTAACATTGTTGATGTAGTGGGAAAACAGGGAGCAAATTTACGGTATGTACAGTCCTCATTTTTTTTTTTTTGTCATATTCTCTTTGGGATAGTAATTTCTGTCATTTGTTATTTCAAAAGCTGCCTCCTTGGTCTTGAATTTTGGTGGTTTTTCTTTCATTGACTGTAACAGCAGAAGTATAGGGAGTTTATTCAAACCAGGGAGAAGTGGGGGACCAGGCAGGACAATAACTGATGTGATGATTTAGGCAGATCACTTCGCCACTGCTCTAAGACATCTAAGAAATCCACCTCTGGGCTTGAGTTGCTCAGCTTCTGAAAACACCTGTAGCTTGTGGGTTGTTATTTTTTTTAGCATTTCCACAAAGCCGGCTGGGATTTTTCAGTGCAGAAGTGTGACCCCCATGCTTCCTTTTCTTGACTCTGTCTCTAGCTGTGCTGTCTGTTGGTGGCACATTAAGCAGGTTAAATGTGGCCTCAGGTGTCCATGGACTCTGCAGCACAAACCTGGGTGCAGGATGCTGTGCATAAACATACAAACAGCTAAAGCTCACAAGTACTTGGAGTTTCATTTTCACTGCAGAGATTTGCTGCATCAGTTTGTGGGTTGTCAGGGGTGTGTGCTCAGGAAAATGCCCCAGTGAAGGATGTTTTTTGGGTGAGCACTTTTCACAGAATTGACCATTCCTGAGGCTCTCTGCTCTCAGACAGGGTGCAGGGAGTGTGTGGTGTTCCCTGAGTCAGGCACACAGGCTGGGGTGGGTTGGCTGCTCCCTGCACCCCCCATGTCTCACCCAGCTGTCTGTGAGACATCACTGACGACCTCTGCAGAAACTGAGGACTTAATTGTTAATTGCTATGAACTCTAAGTCTGATTAAAATCAGCCGTTATTAAATTAAATAAGCTCCATCTGTCAATGGAGTGTGTGCCCTTCCACCAGAGACAGGGAAAGCAATTCAAAGGAGCATCTTCCAGATGATATTCCTGTTTCAGTTAAGGTGCAGAACAGAGAAGGGGCTCAGTCCTTAAAATCTAAGCCAGGTCTCCTGTCTCTAATGAATCAGCTCCAGGTGAAATGGGAATAAAAATCCATTCAATGGAGTGAACCTCAATGGTTTGGGCCTCACACTTCAGTGTTGGTAATAAATGAAAGCCAGGAACTGGCCTGGAATCATACTATGGGTGAAATAGACTTGCAGTTTCATTCTTATTCTCCTTTTTAAGTTTGGATGACATTTTTCCTGGGGTTTTCAGGTTTCCCTGTGGGAATCTTAGTATGAAGACAGATGTGATCTGGCTGAATGCTCTGCTCCCACAGTTTTGTTCTGCTTTTTCATGTGCCTCAGATCCTAAAGTCAATGAAGTACAGAGGACCTGACATTTGTTTTTGCACGTCTGCACCTCTCTTCCCACTTGATGAAGCTTTTGACTCACCCTTTGATATGCAACCAAAATGATGCAGAACTGAGGTCTAAGGATGAAGAAACCTCGGTAAAATAAACCCTAAGAAAGGAAGCTTATCAGAATTACAACAGAGCTGATAAGATAATGATGTCTGTGCTCCAAATCTCCTTTCCCTTCCTGAAACAGCCTCTTGGGGTATTTGGACTCTGGGTCTGAAAGGCTTGTTTGTCATCATTTATAAATCAGCCCAGATGACTTGCTGATAAGGGTGGCCAGCTTTCTGATAGACCTGATATGCTAAAAACCTTTGGATGGTAAAAAGAGAGCTCTGGAGAAGAAGAGGCATCTCTGGGTAGTGATCCTGTCACCTGTCTTTCTGTGGCAGTGGGAAAGCAACATGGAAACTTGGTAATGCAATATCCACACCAGGGCTGTGTGGTACCTGGGGCAGCCCATGGTCATGAGGGACACTGTGGCCTTTGGTGAAACTCAACAAAAAAAAAAAAAAAAAAAAAAAAAAAAAAAAAAAAAAAAAAAAAAAAAAAAAAAAAAAAAAAATAAAAAAAAATTCCCAACTAATGCACAAATACCTTTTTGAATTGTATCTTTGGTTGCCAGGCCTATATTCCAGCTTAGTGGATCCAGAGCTCCAATGATGTGTGCAAAATGTGATGCTTGAGATATCCATCCCTATTTTAAAGGTTCCTCAGCCTCACTGAAGTTTTGCTGATCGAGATAATTCAGCAGTTTCTCAGAGCTCTGAGGGAAGGCTTGGATGTTGGCATACAGGTTTTCCAGAGAAGCAGGGGATGCCTCATCCCTGGAAGTGTCCAAGGCCAGGCTGTACAGGACTTGGAGCACCCTGGGCTGGTGGAAGGAGTCCCTGGTCATGGCAGAGAGGTGGAACAAGATGGTCTGTAAGGTCCCTTCCAACCCAAATCCGTCTATAAGAAACCAACAGCAGTGAGATTTGGGGAGAAAATAGGAAACCAATCCTAGTTTTCTTTGAGCCAAGCTTGACCAGCAGTCAGAGGGATGTGAAAACTATGTTTCTGAGGAGTTTGGGAAAGGTAATTTATCCCAAGGAGGCTTTTGGATGTTTGCTTGCAATTACAGTTGTTTTAGCAAAGTGATCAGAATTTGCTCTTTGGATTTTCATTTCCATGCCCAGAGTTTAGAGTTGCAGGTACCACCTGTTAACACTATGCAAACAAAATATAATTGACTCCCGCAGGAATCCCTCTGAAAGGCAGCACCTTGGGATTAAAGTTGCAGAGCCATCTATCTAAAATGATGTGGCAGATTTAATTAACGTGTCTAAAAATACACAGGCTGCAATCAAGCCTTTGCTTCTGCCCGTGTCTGTTCCCTGAAGGGGAATGCACATAATTTTCAAAATCTTGGGTTCTGTCAGCCACCTGTGAGTTGAATTTATTGATGCATGAGATTATCATAAAATTAATTTGGACACTGCTGAATTATGAGGTTGAAAACAGGTTGAGAAGTGGCTGCTTCCCCCAGTTTAAGCAATATGCTGTCAATAATGTTCTTTTAAGCCCATATGTAGAGCATTATCAGACAGCTCCAGTTACACACTGTAAATGTGTGGAGATGGGATGCTCACAGCCCCTTGTGGCAGGAAAAGAGCTCTGGAGAGTGGTACTGGGATTCATTTGGAATTACTTGAATCTGAGTGGCAGATAACTACAGACATCAAATAGATCCTGCTTCTTGCCACTCAGGAGGCAGATCTTTGCTACAGACTCAGAAAGTGGCACAGCAATGAAACTGAGGAGCCTTCAGTCAGAATGTCTGTCTGTCTGTCCATTACTTAGGGTTTCAGGCTTTGTGGCCACTTTTTAAATGAAAATAACTTGGTTTTGTTAAAGCTGTAGTGGGCAGTGATGAAATGCAGCCTGCTCAGACTGCTGTGAAGGTGTTAAGGGAAAGAACAAACAACATTTGCTCAAGAGCTAAAGTGGCCTGTTTGGGAGTTAGATCCTCATGGTCTGGCTGAATTAAATGTCTTTGCTCTGAAGCTCAGCTGAGTGATTTCAGGTGAGATTTTTCTTTGTTAGGCCTTCAGTGAGTGCAGTGACACTTTATCTAACCTCACCAAGCAGTAATACTCCTTGGAACTGAAATAATACTCTACATCCAGAAACTGTTGAAACAGGTGCATGGAAGTGGAGTGGAGATAGAGGGCGCAAATAGTGGGCACAGAAATCCTTGGTCAAATTTTAAAGATTCCTTGTGGTCCTGCAGCCACAGTCCCATGGGTCAGGATGCAGTGCTCCTGAGAAGGGGCTTAAGGGAATTCAGGGTGTGGAGCTTCTAATTTGGGCTCTTGTCAGAGCCAATGAGATATTTCCTGACATGTTTAATTCATATTTCAAGGTTATGTTACAAGTCTAGAGGTTGAAAAAGCCACTTTTGAGTAGCTGAAATTTGGGGATCTGCTGGATCCAGTGCCTGTGGCTCTTGGAGGCAGGACTATAGTGCACAGACCTTACATTTCAGCCTGCCTCAGTGCCTGCTGATTATCTGCCCTCATTAGCACAGCAGTGTCACAGGCTGTCACTGTCCTGGTGGCTCAAGTGGCCTCCCCAGCCATTTTTATAACTACACTTCAGGATACAGAGGTGGGTGCCAAGGTGACTGTTCAGCTTTAAAACCCAGCAAGATAAGATGCTTGAGAAAGCTTTAAATAAAAGCTAACCTGTGGCAATCCCTTGACAAATCATCCGTTTGTGAACTTTTACTTCCTTAATCTCCTCCGTCAGACAGGCTAAAGAAAGTCCAAGGGTAAAAGAGAACTCTTCTAATTTAGACCATCAACCTCATCCCCATTAGCTGCTGGTGCTGTCTGCAAGGCCTTCTGCATCTGGGATAGCATGTGTCAGAGGGCTGGAACTCCTTCAGAATGGAGTTAAAATTAAAATGAAAACCAGTAAAATAGTTCTTTCTGATAAAGGGGGAGCAGAGAACTGTTGTGTGATGAAAACATAAATTCATGTATCTGCCACTGGATCCTTTGCCATCAGCAGAGGCCTGTGCTAAACTTTAAGAGTACATTTATGCCTCTGTCATTGCTAGCAGTTGTTTTGTTCTGTGTTTGGGATCAGTGGGATTTCACAGGTATTTTAGGGTACCTGCAATTATGTGAACTTAATCTAATGAAGTCTGGTGAGGAGCTGCCATCCCCATTACAGACCAGGGCTGTGCAGTCGGTGTTGTAAGGCTTAATGACTTTGCACAATGTTTAATTGTGCATCCTCTCGGAGAGAGGGTTCTGGCTCTTTTTCAAGATCTATAAATACTCTGGAAGTTGGCCTGGTTTCTTGTGGAGGACTGTGGGCACGGTGCAGGCTGGGTGTGTGCACACGTGTGCTCTGCAGGGAGCTCCTCCCCAGCACAGAGCCTGCAGTGCAAACCACCACAGAGAGAAACTTCCCCAGGCAGGAGGGTTTTATTTGCTTTTTCACCTTTCAAATTGCCTTACAAAAATGTCAGGAGGCCATGACATAGCTCATCTGTCCCCCAGTGGGTGTCCTTCCCTGAAGTGGGGAGGAAAATGTTCAGACCTGGGTTGGATGTAAGCAAGCTGAGTCTTTCAGAGGAGGACTGGGGATACAAAGATGAGGAAAACAGGCAGGATTACGACTAACAGGGTGAGCTGTGAGATGTAACAGCCCTTGTGTCACTGATTCTGCCCGGAGGCATGCACAAAGGACACATGGAAGGGCACTGTGACTCTCTGCAGGGTGATAAGACAGAAACAATCCTTATGTGGGGGATTTACCTACTGCAGTTCTGAGGGAAAGAAATTATTGCTGCAACTTCCAGGAAATGCACTTTATTAATTTAGTTTCCTGCTTTCCTCCTACAAGCAGGGGACTGAGAACAAGCACACAGCTGATGGCTGGGTACCATTGTCTGGTAGCCATCCATGGCTGTGGGTCTGTCTGCAGAAGCATGAGGAATGGGAAACACACCAGGGCGACCACCAGCTCCCATAAATAAACAAAATTCTTTTTGTAGCAGACTCTGAATAAGTCTTTTGGACTCCAGAGTAAATGCTGCTTCTGGAACTTCTCAGTGGATTTTTATTAGAGCTGGCTGAGGCTGGAGAAAACAGCCCCTCTGACGTCAGAGGTTTTATATCAGGCTGTTTCCATTTTTATTCTGTGCTCCTCTGGGCGTTTAAGGCATTTCCTCTACAAAGCAGATCCGCCTGGAACTGCTTCATTCCCTTTTGCTCTGACTTACAGCAGACAAAAGTTCCTGCCCTGTTGCAAATTACTAGGACATGTTTCAGTCTAATTCCAGGTATCACTGGGGGTTTATGCCAGTGGATAGTTAGCTCTTTTTTTGAGCATGAACCTTGGGCAGAACAGGTTTCCCATGAATAAGGGAGAGGAGATGCTGAGCCTGTTTCTGGGGGTGCACGATCACGCTCCTGTGTGTCGTAAAACATGCGGTGCTGCATCTGCTGGCTCCCATCCAGGGGGCTGAGGCTGTTTAGCTGTGGCCAGACTTGTTGCATGTGTTCTCCATTCATCACAAGCCATGCCTGGGCTTGGCAAGGGCTGCCTTGGCCACGGGCAGCAGCTCTGCCAGGTGAGCCATTAGCGGCTGGGCTCGCCTGGAGTTCCCTTCCCGCAGGTTTGGAGCGCGGCTCAGGGGCAGCGGGGATGGTCTGACACGCAAATCACAAGTGTCACCTCATTTAGCCAATGACTCTTGGCTGAGAAAGAACCTGGGCTTGTGCTCGGACCTGCAGGAGACCAGATGGCTAATGTGGTCATCAGCCATTGCGCCATAATCCCACAGCCAAGCTTGGCTTTCCACGGGAGCAGGAGTGAGATGTAGAGTGTTAAATACAAAGCAAAGCAGAACCACTCCAGTATAACCTGCAGTGTTGGGAATTCAGGGCTGCTTTTAAGCAGCAGGGTTCTTAACTGCAGGCGTTTTCTGTTTGGTTTTATTTCCCAAACCCTGCATTATCTTGTGTTGTGGTTTAATTCCAGGACATCTTGTTAGGAGAAACATTATTTCCCTTTGGCGATTTCTCTTCTCTTCCTCAACTCTCCCACATTTTTTAAGCTTGCAGTGGGGAGATTAAAATTTATACTTGTTGGATCTCTGTCTGCCTTTATTTCCCCCCCTTTCCTAATTCTTTAACTCATCATGTTCAAATAGCACTAATTTAATCTGTTCTTGTTTAAAATGCAGCCCTGCCTACAGCAGGCAAAATTACACCTGGATTTTCTGAACTGGACTGACCCTTGGCAGGATTGCAGCAGAAATCAGTGGCACTGCTCAGTGTCTGGGATAGGGTTGGTGTCCATAGCTCAGAGTCAAGGCCCTGATAATTTGAGTTGCAGCCAGAGCTCCTGTCTGTCAGGGTCTGTTGGCTCACATGGGAGGTTATGTGAGCACGACTACCTCTGGTCTGGCTCAGCTCAGGCTCAATGTCAGCTCAGTCAGCCAGGACAGGGAATTGCTGGGAGCCATTCAGATCCTCTGCACTGCTCTGCTGGTTTGGAAAAGGTGTATTAGCCCAGCAGTAGTGTCCAGCCCCCATGAGAGAGTCCATAGAGGTGACTGAGGGAGGACATGGTCACAGCTGGCAGAGTCCCTGTACCACTTTTTCTTGGTGTCAGGCTTGTCATGACCTTTCAGTACTCACATCATGAGAAGTTGCAGGTAGGTTCCTGTACAAACCTCGTGTGAACAGGACAGTGGGGTCACTTCTTGGATCAGTGTCTCCTGTGGATTCTGCCTGGGAGGAGGTGGTTTCCCAGCCACCTGAATTCAACATGTGCTTCCAGCTGCCTGGGACACTTTTTCTCATGATCTGGACTCCTAAGTTTCTGTGCACAGCTGTCTTTCAGATGTGGCTGGATTTAATGGCATGGGATTTCTTTTTTTCCCTCCTTCCAGAGGTTTTGGTACCAACCATTACATTCCTTTCCAAAGAAGAGACTCTGCAAACTCCCCATGAGACTTTGCAGTTGCAATTGGCCCATGATGGAGCAGCAATCTCATATGCTGAGATAGATATGCAGGTAGTAAATAGCTTTGAGAATTCTTTGGAATAAAAGATACATATCCCATATAAATGTAATAGAAATAATTATTTTTATTGCTAGGACTGTGCCACTCTATTTCTCTTGGGATAGGAGACTTGCTTAGACCCAAGAAAAACTGCTGCTGCCTCTGTGCCTGCCTCAGATTCCTGCTGCACAGATAAATACCATGGGAAAGCACTTGTAATACAAACACTTGTTTATAGGCAGACATTTAATTATCATATTACAGAATTCTGGAGGCCAGCTGCCACATGAGATTTCTGGCTGGGACACTGAACATAAAATTAAAACAGTGTCACACGCCCATGGAGCTGAAAACCTCGGCAGAGTATTTGCACATTCCCATTCTCTGTAAAGAGCTTCCTGGATGATATTTCTGTGCAGATTATTCACGAGGAGTCAGAGTGCTGTAAGCTTGATGACGTCTTTGTGACTGGATCAGAGGACAAATATTGTGATCTTTTCAGCATCAGCTCCCTGCGAGTGATTAAATTGCTTCTCCAAGGAATTTAGGTCATTTGCCAGGACAGGGGCACTGGACATCTACAGAAAGGCAAAACAAAGTGGATTGTTTTTGTGCTTTTGAATCCCAAGTTTTATTGATAGTCCTGAATTTTTTGGGGAAAGGCATGGTAGTGCAATATGGAGAATAATGCTACATGTAAATACCTCTGTGTAAAGGAAAGCGTGGAAGCTCCTAATCCTCATATGGTTTGCAAGATTGAATCATTTTCTCAGGCAAGTAAGGATTGTATCTGTGAATAAGAGTGTTCAGGGCTGTGTTTTCTTTCCTCATCCCCCTCTGCTTTTTCCTGCACCCCCCATGACTGCCTGCTGAGTCACATTCCTGTCTCCAATATTCCGTGTGCTCAAAGCACTTGTTCCCTTCCCTTCTCTTCCTGCCACTTCAATTCAGTGTCCAGGTTGAGATGTGCTTCCAGCAAGGGCTCACCGATCATGGGGAAACTCACCAAGAGAGACTTGGGTGCCAGATTTCTGAAGCAGTCAGTCACTCTCTGTCCTCTTTTTTTGTTCACCTGTGACAGTGGCTATGGGAGAGAGATGCTTGGATTTCTAAAATAGTGGCACTGGAAAACACAGTGATGGCAGCAAAGAAATTCCTTCCCTACAGGTAGAACCAGAAGGAGAAATCTGTTGGTTTCCTGGTCTAGTTCAGTGTGAGTTGTCAGGAAATCAGCCTACGACACCTTCCTACTCTGAGCACAGGAGATGAACTGGCAGAAATATTTCACTAGTGTATTTTTGGAACACAAAATCCCGTTTTTCCTGTAATGAAAACGTGTCTTAAATACCATCTGAAAATTTCAAAGTGACACTGCCTTGCCACTGTGCTGTACTGTAGGATGGGTAAGAGTCAGTAGCATCCCTCAGGATCTGCCATCCTTTTTTACTCCTCACTTCTGTCCTGTCCCTGGGTCTGGTCTTTGCCTATGGAGCCATAAACAATCTGAAATGCTGTTGTATTCCATGTGATAAACCCATAGCTGGGGTCTCCCAGGAGCAGATAGGGAGGTTTATAACTCTGCAGGTTTTTGGGGCTGTGGCTCATGAGCCAGCACTCCTGAGTGAAATGTGGAGCTATGTGGGCTTGTGCACTGCAGCTCAAAAGTCATGCAAGGCATAAAATGTGCTGTAACCTTCCAGCACTGGCTCAGGGCTTCTCAGCAGTGTTGGCAAAATGTGATCACAGCCTGGATGAGAGCCCTAGAGAGCAGCTCTGCTGAGAAGCTTCTGCTAAGCAGTGTCCCCTCTCAGAAAACAAGGCCTATTTTAATATGCCTCTGTCTTTTCTGGTGCCAGGAAGCAGGAAGATTGCTTCTGGCTTTGTAGATACCCTGTGGTAGCAGAGCCAGTCTCTTTTTTTAATTCAGCATGTGTAAAGCAGCTCATTACCAGGGTCAGTGGCCATTCTGGGCAGTGTCCACTCAAAGCTGGATCAGTATTTAGGCTGCAAATGAGGCTTTACCAAGCTGCTTCCTGCTACTGCAATGCCTGATCTCACCAGAGATCTGAGCCCATCCAAGCGCAAATACTGAAAGTGGAGAAAAAAACAAGGAGAGGAGGATCCCACATCATAGGGGAGGGGTTGTGTCATTTTTTGTTGCAGTTTTTTTATAAGATCCTCCCCCCTTTATCCTGAAATGTTTTTATTCCAGAAGTTTCATAGTATGAAGAAACACAAAACCACAGAGTCCTGTTGCAATATAATCTGTTGGTAGAAATCATGTGAATGTTTTGAAAGACCATCAGTTTCTTCACAGATCCTACAGATTAGTGTGTCTGATGTGTAGCCAGAGCTCTGGACATCTGCCCTGCATTGACACAGTGGATATGACGAAAAATGACCCATCATCCACCAGAACACAATTCATTCTGTGACAATCCCAAGTGTCCTGGGATTTTGAGGAAAACACTTTAGAGATGAGGGAGAGGGAAGGAAGATAAATAAACGTAGAAAATGCCCCATGTACCCAAATACAAATACATGTACCAGTTTACAGGGCTTCGGGAAAATAGTCCAGGGACAGTTTCAACAGCTGCTTTTTGGTGACGTTAGAGTTGTAATAACCCAGGGACACACTTTGGTACAGCGCATTGGAAGCAGAAACCTCATTTCCACTGTGCTCCCCAGGGAAGCCTGAAGGCTCTGAGAGTGTCTTACCAGATGGGGTGAAGACAAGGAACAGGGATGCGGCTTCAGAGGCTGGATCAGGAGGAGGATGTGCAGTCTGTGGAGTGTTGCCATTGCCATTCCTGCTGGAAGCAGAAGCCCCAGAAAGAGCTGAGTGTACCTGGTGCAGCTGGTGGGATTGGATCCACAGGTTTCCCAGGGACAGTCTGCCCTGTGTCTTTGATCTGCTTTATTTGAGAAGAGAAGGAGCCAGTGCTGGTGTTTCTGGGATGCTGTCTGAGCTCAGGTGGCTGTATCTCCAAGTGGCCAGTGGGCTTGGAAAGGAGGGGATTCACACTGTGCTGCTGTGGATGTCCTAGCTCTTTCCAGGAGTGAAAACATTGGATTTTCCAGAAGTCAGGCTTTTATTTGCAATGACTGAGATATTCGTCTTGCTTGGGCTGGCCAAGATACTGCCCAGAAAATCTCTTCTGGGAAGTGACCTCACAGATGGACCTTGTGAGAAGGAAATGCTTTTTTCCCCAAGCATCACCCCTGGTTCCTATTTTGCTTAGTCACTGCTGTGGAGACTGTATGAGCTTGTGTAAAATCCCTGATGTCCCCCCAGGCTTGCAGGAGCCTCATGGCCACGAGGACTGGTGGCCACCAGAGGTACCAGCCACGTGTCCGAGAGCACGGCCAGAGTCAGCCACACACAGTGTGAATGAATGGGTGTCCTCAACATGTGAGGTTGATGTAAACACTTGTGGTTTTCTACATCTCTGAGTCTCACTGTGGGGTTTGGTGCAGTTCTTCTTCCCTTTTTTTAAATGAGGTTTTTTTTTTTTTTCACAAAGTCTCAAGTTACTGTAGCCTCACAAATGAAATCATTATGGAGAACTGTTTGAGACCAGTACCAAGTGGCACAGGAACAGGGGTCCAAATTTGCTTCCAGGAGAATCTCTTTAAATTGCTCCAGATCAGAGGATAATTTTTATTTTAACGCTTTATTTAAAATTGAAGTTCTTGTGAGTTTTGGTTTTTTTTTTTTTTTAACAGAATAATGAGAACTGCTAAGGAGAATTTAAGACATAATTAGGGATTTCTTTGGGATTGTATTTGATGAATCTTATACTATTCAGAAGTGTTCTACGAAAAATTATACTGTTTAGTTGTATCTAAATTCCAAACAACTTTTGCACCAAGCAGTATTATTTCTACATTTCACATATTTTTTCAAAAAATCTCATCTCAGTATTTTCAGCCATCTGGAAAAGGCTTTGCATCCAACCCTGTCAAATCTGGGAGACTTGCAGTGCTTTACACTGCTCTGTCAGGTCCTTATGATTTCAGCTGACTGCATTTAATAATGATAATATTCAGTGCTGATGACTTGGGAAGCTTTTCTTGCTTTCCTAAGGTGTGTTTGGCACTTCTGGGGATTAATCCAGCCAGAGTCATGCTCTAAACTCTGTGAGACCAAAAGGGACCTCCTGGACCTCTTTGCTTTGCACAGAGCCATGGAATTTCAGCCTGTGAAATATTTGTGTCTTCTCAGCTGGCCTGTGTGACTATGAAAGCATTAACACAGCATTTAAAGGATATTTAACCCACCTGAGGGTTCAGGTGGATGCAGAAGTGGAACCCCCATGGTCTCACCCCTCCCCATGCTCCCCACACTGGCAGCACAGCCGTGAAACTGTTCATCACGATGGAAATGCAAACAAGGGCTGTCAGGACATCTCTGCTCAAAGGTCACTGGGAAATGACGGGCATTTAAATGTTGTTTTATCTCTGTTCCACAAGCTGGAAAATAATAGGATTGGATTTTGATCAAGAGCTCTGTTTTATTTCCTCCAGTCATCAGCTTTGTGGTGTCCCGGATGCAAAGACAAAGCGTAGCTGATGGTAAAGGGAGGAGAGCTTTGAGGGTTCATTCATTTTTTGGATTATTTTGGAGTTCAGCTTTCCATCATCAGAAAAAGGCTGTTGTCCCTATGCTGGCTGGTTACTGAGCCAGCCCTTGTGACACCCCAACTCCCTGGGTGCCCCAGTGCTGGCGTGTGGGGCAGAACAACACACAATTAGTGAATATCTGGGTTCTCTGATCATTTGATACAAGGGCAAAGCACAGCTCTTCTGCAGGGAGGCAGTTTCTGTTCCAACAGAGAGCCATGGATGATCCTCACCACTCTGAGCTGGGGAGAGGAGTCTCCTGGCCAGTAGGATTGGGAGCAGAGTCATGTTAGCCATGGGTTGAACACATGGGAATGTGATCTTGATGTGCAGAATTGCAAGGTCCTTATTATTATGTTGCCAACGATTTAAAATTAGTATTTTCTGAACCCTTATGCAGCCCAGTGTCCACCCTGACCATCTCCAGTAGCTGAAGAGAGCAATGGAGTGCCATGTTTGGGAGTAATTAAAGGCTGGTTCTCTCAGTCCTCACGCTGCAATGTACCCTCTGCTCAATGTGCCTCAGTGGATGGAGACTTCACCCTGTGTTTGAGCATTGTTTGGTCATTTAATTTCATTTCTAATAGTTTTTCCACTTCCATTATATCCCCTGAATAATTCCTGTTTGGAGGACAGTGCAGTAAGTGACTTCTCCCTAATCTGATTTCTGATTCTTAGTGGCCTGGATAGATCAGCATTAGTTTGCTATTTCAATCTGATCCATCAGAGTCCTTTGCTGTACAGGGTTGCACTTTTATATCACGTAGGTGGCAAAACCACAGTTGATGCAGCTGGTCTCCAGTGCAGAGCCAAGCAGGTCATGTGTGTGGAGCAGAGAGGATTATCAGCCTCTTCCTGTGCCAAAACCAGGGCAGGGGCTGAGCACAGAGGTCTGGTGTTGACCAGAGCTACTGAGGAGAAAAGGGGACTCTGCAGCCTGAGAAAAGGGGGTGTGATGCAATGCAATGATAACTTTACATATCAAATCAATACTTTGTTGTCTGGATGCTGGGAAGGTTCATTTGACCCCTTTGTCACCCCCAAATAATGGACTGTTTTGGAGTGTAACTGGAAATAGAAATCTCCCCTAAAAGTATTGGTTTAATGTGTCTGGTGGAAGCTGCAGTTCAGCCAGTCATGGCTGTACAAGATGAGCAGAGTGTCAAGGTGGGGACTGGCATGGCCTGTGGGGTGGAAAGTCATTCCACTCTCCTTTATAAAGTGCCACACTCCTCCTTGCTGTCCAAACCTTTACTGGTGGATTCTGGACAGGAAAGAGAAGAAACAGAGAGGAGGGAGGTACAGCAGTCTTTTCTGGAATTAAGAGACCTAAGTGTAGAAAGAAGCTGCACCTGCCATTTCATTGGAAAATCCTTTCTGGGAACTGGGTGAGGTTGGTAATGCTTTGGGGATATGCCAGACTTGTGGAAAGATGTTGCAGACAGACGTAGTTATGGCCTCCCACCTTTGCTCCAGAGCACCTGGCTCAGGAAAAGCACAACGGGGCAAATCACTGACAGGGTAATGAGGAGAGGGTCAGGGTGGGAAGAGCTTTGGGATCAGTAATTGCTGGATTCAAGAAAAGGACTCCACGAGTCTTATGGAGTTTGAATATGTTCCTCATCCTTCAGGGGTTTCCCTTTCTCCTGGCACCCTGTCGGACGTGTTCATTGCTCAAAGACAATGAGATTTCTTGACTTGGCATTGCGAGGCTGCATGTCCAAACCCAATCTGAAATTCCACCACCCTCCCTCACTCCCTCCACTGGCCCCAACCTGCAGGAAAGCACATGATCCTCCTCCCATCTCTCAGGTTGTGGTTAGCAGGGCAGGAAGATGAAGAAAACAGCCTGTTTTTACCACATTTCACCATGTGACCAAGGTGACGTTTCGTTTTTATTGCCAGCAAGTAACAGGAACGTGGTTGAGCTGATTTTTCAAGGGCTGCAATTCTCAAAGGCCTCTTGCTGCTTGGAAAACTCTTTTGCAAAATCCCAAAGCTTTGGAAACTGCTGGAGACGATTGCACAAATCTCAGAGCAGCGTGTGCCAAAGTCAGTCAGTTGTTCTGCTGCCTGTGCCACCAGTTGAGATAAACTGAGCAGCAACTGTGCCTGCCCCCAGGCAGAGGTGTCAGTGGGAAAAGGTGCACGCTGGGACAGGGTGGATTTTCCCAGGAACTGTTGACTTTCTCTCCCTGTCGTGCACCACCATCACAGGTTTCTGCTGTCACCTTTTGTCACGGTTTGGCCCCAGCTGGCAGCAAAGCACAACACACCCACTCACTCATTCTCTCCTCGGTGGGGAGGAGCGTCAGAAAGAAAAGTGAAACTTGTGGGTTGGAATAAGAACCGTTGATTAATTGCAATAAAATGTAATATATTAATGCTGATTGTAATAATAGGAATTGTAAGGACAAGGAGAGGGAGAGAGAGGAATAAAGCCCAATACAGTTGATCACCATGTGCTGACTGATGCCCAGACTGTCTCCAGGCAGCTCCCAGCCCACTCCCCTCAGTTTATATGGTGAACCTGAGATTCTCTAGTACAGAATGTCCCTTTGGTCAGTTCTCTTGGCTGTGCTATCCCCCGTTTCTTGTGCACCTGGTCACTGGCAGAGCATGGGAAACTGAGTGTCCTTGATTTGGAGTGAGCAACAACTAAAACATCAGGGTGTTATCAACATTATTCTCATGCTAAATGCAAAACACAGCACAGTACCAGCTAATAACAAGAAATTAACTCTATCCCAGCTGAAAACAGGACATGTTTGAAGAGGAACTGAGTTCAGCATGAGGATGAAACTACCAGTGTGATATATAAAGTTATCATTGCATTTCATATCCCTATGAAATGCATCCTGTTGCTCTGGTGGGACCCTGGCTTAGGTCTGAGTGTGCTGAGGGGGCCATTCCAGCAGAGTCAGGAGCAAGCTGGTTTAAGTCACAAGCTTTCTGAGTGCCTCCTTCACTGAGGTTTTCTCCAGCTTGGAAGCTTCCAGTGTTCCTGAAGTGTTCCTGAAATGTTCCTGATGTAGGCACAGGGTGAAATAGTTCCTTGACCAGCTCCTGGCCTGTCACCTCTGGTGTTAGAGAGCAAAGCAGGGAATTAGGAGTCCACTGACTCCTGAATCCCCCAGGAAAACTGCTCTGATGTGTACAGATTGTAGGCTGACTGTAGGACTGATGGATATGTATTATGGGGATTACTGTAGTGCTTATCGAGTGTTTGGAGATTTTGGCATAAAGGATTAAATATTTTATTCTTATAAAGGGATTGAGTGTTTGAAGCTAAAAGCAGAAGTTTGTGCTATCTGAAAAAGACAGCTATGAGGTAGGTAAAAATGGTAGCAGGCTTGTGTACTTGGTGAATTCAGCACAAAAAGTAGGTTGAAGTAAAAATTGATTGGTCAGTAATATTTGGAGAGTTTGCCAGGACAAGCTTATTATAAGTACAGAGTGATTGATAACTACAGCTTTGACTCTGCCTGGTGGGAAATGTTTTCACATGCTGGTTGTGGGAACAGAGGTGGGTGACCCTCTGTCCTTTCTACATCCTGCTGAATCCAGCTTAGCTGAAACCAGGTCTGGTTCTGGACCCAGAAGACTGAGTTCCAGACAGATGTTAAAATCTTTGTCCCCTTTTTGTGCCTGTTCATGACACCAAGAGTTTTGGGGTAGAGTGAAAACATGCAGGAATCTTGTGGTGCTCACTAGGTCTGGAGCCAAAGGAACTCCATCATTCCTCCATCATATCCTGCTTTTCTTCCCCAAAACTCCTGTATCTGTTGCCTCCAGTCAGAGGTAATGAGAAGAGTATCCAGTATCCTACAAAGCAGCATGGTCTGTTCTCTATTTCCAAACCTTTGCCACTGTTGTTCTACTTATGGGTGGATCACAAAAATAATTACCTAAATGAACCAGGCGCCGAAACACTGTAAGTGATCATGTACTCCACAGAATAACAATGATTAGGTCACCCTCCTTGCTTATCTCAGGTTCCCACCCTTGAAATAAGGGCAGCAATATTTTTGCTTTTAAAAGAGCAGGATTAACTTGTTCATGTCTGAAGTATTAATCGTTGTTATTATTATTACTCATATGGATGGCAGGGAAGCACCTAATGAATTCTGGTAAATGTTACAATAGGCCGTGGCTGCTATTGACATGACTAACCCTGGATATATTTACTGGGCTGCTTGTTTATCCTGAAGCAAACTGCACTATGTACTTGTGGTCCCTCACCAACAGATCACTGTGGCCACGAGGTCCTTGTGGTGCTGATGGTTTTGTGTTGCACCTCCATCCTTTCCAGCCTGGCTCATTCAGTACAGTGTCTCAGATGTGCCTCTCCAAATGGGAGCTGCCCAGGGTGTTTCTGTGGTGTCCAGCAGTGGCAGGGTCTCTCCAGAGCTATTCCTTCCCTTCTTCTTTAAAAGACAGAGAGAAGCAACTCAGACTTCCAGCTGTGGATTTTGGATTCTTTCCATAGAGTGAGTCCTTTGGCTATCAGAGAATTGATGCAGGAAAACAAATTCTTTCCAAGTGTGTCCTTGATGGAGACTAAATATTTTCCACCCTTTTTTTCTTCATAGTGTTTGTAATTACATTCCTTAATAATCTGCCAGAAGTGACGTGGGGTGCATGGAGTGAGAGAACGGGATGCCACATGTGCATATTTGCATAGGTAGGAGTGGGAGTTGTCTCTGCTGTTGGCTCTCAGGCAGGTGTGACACCATTTACCCCCTTCTCAGCCATCACTCAGGGAAGGAGCAGCATTCCAAGTGAGCTGTTCTGCCCAGGAGCTCTGCCTGATCCTCCACGAGGCTGTGGAAGCCACACACCCCTTTCTGGTTAGGGCCACCTCTTCCCGGCTGCTGCTGGCCCAGAGCCCACAGATGTTTTTGGTGCTCATCTCTCCCTCCTCCCAGTGAATTTTCAGCCAAAGGCCACCTCTGGAAGTTGTCTGTGGGGTGTGTTGTGTCACTCCCTGCGCAGCTCATGACTCAGCAGTTGTACAAGTTTCATACCTGTCAAGGACATGCCAGTAACCACAAATGTTCCTAAGCCAGCAACAGCAAAAGCATCTGGGAGTTTCCATTCAGCTGGAGAAAACAATGTCCGCAGTGGATTTTCTTGTGAATTGGTTTTGTTTCATTGCCAAGAGATGAGAGCAGGAAAAGGATGCCAAGGGATGAGGGCAGGAAAGCCAGCATCTGGATTTCCAGAATCCGGAAAGCCCAGGATCATCAAGAGAACAAGTGATGCATCACTGTGCACTGCAGTCTGTTGAAAGGGAGCAGAAACGCTCCTGGAAGCAAGGCCATGAAACCAGTTAATATTTTACGAAAATCTCAGGCTGTGAGATCAATTAGAAGACAACACTGAGGTGCAAGAGAGCAAAATGCAAACATCTCTGCAGGTGTCAGCCTGAAAATGTTATTATTCAAACAAGTGCTGGCACGGGAGCAGTCCCAGGGTGTGCCAGCCATGTCCCAGTGCCAGACCTGGGCAGGAGGGCTGCCCTGCTGCTCCTGGAATGGTGGGTCACCCAAGAAAGGGCATTTCCTGGCATCCCAGAGTGCCTCCCTTAGCTCTGCCAGCCAGAGAGCCAAGAACACTTGCCAGCTGTGGCAGGATTGTTTCCCACTCAGCACAGCAGAGGCTGGGGCACAGCCTTAATGGTTTCATTCTGCTGGCTTACAGGAGCTGAGCTGGCAAAGAGAGCTGTGACAGCAAGAGCACAGCCAGCCCTGTTCCCTGACTTCTTCTGTCACCCCCTGCCCTGGGCAGGGATTTTAAGATCCATGTGAATGGGATGTGAGGGGGAAGGGAAGGGTTGAACGGTTGAGGTCTGGCAATGGAATAGCCTGTCTTTGCTCAGGGATTGGAGCTGTGATGCAGCCAAGATAACAGTGATTGGCGTGCCCTTGTCTGGGAAGAAGGGAGTAGTTAGGGTGCAGTTGAAGGAGTGGGAGGAATCCCTGCCTGCTCAGGCCTGTGGGTGATGGCTTGTTCCTGGGAAAAGTGGCACCACTGTAAGTGGATGGAGAGCGTGGGTGGGGGAGAGAAAGAGGGGATGGTAAACAACCCAGCCTGGTCCATCCTGGATTTCCATCTTGCATTCAGTTAAAACATGTCAATGCTGATGTTGTTGAACTTCACATCAGGCCATTCTCTGTCATGCTTTTTCTTCCCCAGAGGAAAATTTTCCATCAGCCTGTGTTTAACAGTGAGTGTTGCAGGCAGAGATATGGGAATCCCTGTGAACTGTGAACTGTTGTGGGCTTGGGAACCTCTCTAAACATCCTTGAAGCCATTTTCCCAACATGCTGGATCCCAAGTGTGTGCCAGATCCCCATAAGGACACTTTGGCTGGGATCAAACAGGTGGTTTAATGACAGGAGATGCAAGTGATTGCTGGGTGAAGCCCATCTGAGCAGAAGTGGGAGGCTGAGTCCTCATGGAAATTCTCTGCTTTGGACTGATATGAGGTAGGGGTTGGAGTGGGGCTGAGGGAGGATTCAGCCTGTGATGTGCCAGATGCATCAGGGGGTGACAAGACTGCTCAGCTAAGCATGGGGCAAAATATCTGCATGTGGCTTGAGCAGGGCTGAGCTCTGCTCAGAGTGTTTGGTGTGGATTGCAGAAAGGTGCATTTGATAAATGACTTTAAGAAAAAATTGAGTGCAAGAGGGAAGGATGGTGCTCTCAGCACAGCTTGGCCTTTCCTACCAACTCACAGGATGCAGAATCAGCAGACTCCCTCCCTCTGCCCATGTCCCTGTCCTGGTGTGCCAGCTTTGATAGTCAAGTGTTTCACTGCTGGGTTTGGGCATCTGCCTGGAAGAAATGCATCCCTGGCACCCCCGCAGGAGCTATTTATAGCAGGAGCTCCTAGAAGACTCTGTGACAACTTCAGAAAACAGGGAATTGCCAAATCATCCTGCAGTGAGCAGCAAATTAACCCCTTGCCACACACACCCCTGGGAGCCACGCATGCCCAGAGCCCCAAGTCCTGCTGAGGATTGGTACCAAGTGACTTTGTGAAGGAAATGGTGTGAAGAATCAACAAGGACAGCTTAAGATTCTTGCACAAAATGCCATGTCATGAGCAACAGCCCATGAGCTTTTTGTCCTTCTGTCAAGCCTCATGGAAACAAACCCTGAGGACATGACAAGCTGGTTCTCCAGTGATGTGGCACACAGAGTGTCTGCAAAAATGCCAGTCCTCAAACTGCTCTTGGCTTTGCTGCACACTTTAAAAAAAGGAAAGCAACACCTCTCCAGTGTGACCAGTGACAGATACCTGCACAGCTTGTTCCAATCAGGTAGATGCAATTTTTGCATTGAATGTTGTTTCCCCTTTCGTAACTCCTCACCAGCAGATGTTTCTTTTGCCCTGTCAGACGCAGGTGGGCAGAGGTCTGCAGGAAAATCCAGGTTTTTCTTGCCCCTGTCTGATTGGCCACTGCAAAGGGGTCACCTTGGCCCTTCTGGGTGAAGGGAGTTTGGTGTGTAATTGAGCATTGAGCCCAAATCCATGAAAAACCATAATAACAACAAAACCCTAAGGCAGAGATTACCCAACTTCACTGTGGAGCAGAGTGTCCTGTCTAATGTATCATCGTGTCTCCTTCCTCATACTTCTCTGTAAACACCATTTACGTGTGTGTTTATACAATCCATGTGTTCCCTGCAGTTCTGGGATCCCTTCACTCCTTCCACCCACTGCACTTGTTGTAACAGGCACTAAATTACGGGGGTTTTGTTACTTGCTTAGTTTATACACCTGCAATTTCCTCGTTTATATGTCCAGAGGTTTTAAGTCTTTAATTTAATATTATTCATAGATTTTATTGTGTATTAGTTCACTTTGTAAAGCACTGTAATGGGCAGTGTCTAATTATATATGGCAAAACCTATAGAAACAAAGGAAAATTGACCTAATTTGTTACAGCTGGTTTACAAAGATTCCCTGAGGTGACTGAGCATCACTTTTTCTTTTTACTGTACTTCACACATTTCCAAACTTGTGTCAGCTCAGTTCTCGTCTAAGGTCTCCCTCTGAAGCAGCCTCAGCATGGCCGCCCCTCCTCCCTGCAGCCCCAAGCCCAAACTCAGCATCTTTTCAGCTGTCTGAGGCAGGAGGAAGGAGACTGACATAGTTCTGTGGGTCGGTTTTTTCCCTGCTGCTACTGGAAACATGCAAAATGCTGATCACATCTATTGTGGAGATGACCAAGAAGCATTTTTCTCCAAGTAAACCATGGCTAAATGCCTCTGGATTGGTTAAAGTACTCCCTTTATGCAGCAAAAGCTGCCACAGGCACGAAGATGGTGTTTGCCCTTGTGGAGGTCCTCATCAGGCTGTCTGGGTGGTGTGTGAGCTGCAGCTCTGGCTCGTTTTGTTGGAATATGTTGGAGCATCAGCTCCACTGTCTCCTGGATGCAGCATTAATTAAACAGAATGGCCCTGCTCCAGGCCCCAGTGGACAGGCATCCACATGGCAACTGTGAGCCTTGTCAGCAGCAAGAGATTAAGGAATTAATTGGCAGGGTTAATCTTCATGTCAGGGTTGGAAATGAATTGTTAATTTGTTTGGAAGAGTGCAAAGTCCTCTCGCAGCGATGGCAGGTGGGATCATAAGGGAAAGTCTGCAAAGCTGCCCTTGCTGGGGACCTTTGTATTTCACACCTCTGCAAACAGACATCTCCAGCTCTTTGCCCCCGAGGTGTGAGACTCCCGGGCGGGTCCTTGTGTCACTCACATCCCTGCAGGTGACAGCACAGCTGCTCCAGCCCCTGACATGGGAGAAGCTCTGGCTGCAGATTGGGATGGCCCCTTGGAATTCCAGGCTTTCTGATCTTGCTCCCTTGTGCTGAGCATGTCTGACTCTTGCATGGCAGGTACTGGGTGAGACCAGCCTGCTCCAGGATCTGAATGAGGGAAAGATGCCACTTTTGGGACACACTGTGTAAAACTTGATTGGCCTGTATGGACACTAAACCCTCTCAGACATTTCTCTTCTCCACCAGGACACTGTAGAAAGATAATCTGTCAGGTCTGTCAATGCTCTTCCCTTTCTGCTCTCATTTTACACTCAGGACAGCAGAATATTTCTTTTTTTAATATCTTTCTAATTTGTTAAGGCTACTGATTTGCTCATGTCACATTAAGACATAGGAGAAAAGCACCTCAGGCCTTAAATTATTTAAATGGAATTGTAACTTTTGTCACTTGTGCTCTCTTTTGTGCATTGATTAGTCTAATTAGTTCAGCAATAAGAATCACTTTCTCCTTATGCTGGGGTCTGGTATGTTGTGACCAGCACAACCTGATCACAGACATGACATCAAATAGGACTGGCCTATACAGAGACCTGGAATCCTTCTGGGTGTGCAACAATCCTGTTTAAGACCTTGCAGTCAAAATCTTACCCTTCTGCCTATGCTTCTGTTCTCACCTCTATCACTGCCCACTGCCTCATTTACGGGGAGGCTGATGCTGTTCCAAGGTGCTGTAGAAAAAAAATGAGTTTTTCATTGCCAAAAATTTGGCTGGGTTTAGACTACTTGCTCCAACTTTCACCCTGTCTTTCATTTTTCACCTCACCCTACAGGCACCCAGGTGACTGAATGTAAGTCAAAACTAAAAAGAAAAATCTCTTATCTATTGAAGGGATGGGTGTTTGGAGATTTATCAGTAGCAGAGTTGTATCTGCTAAGTAGCTAAGAAGGCCCACAGCACTTTGCTGGAATGAGCAGCTACTGCAGTGAAGTCCCACCTGAGTTGCCATTTTCTATTCCACATAAAACCACCCTCCACAGTTTTGTGACTTAAAATTATTATTAGTCACTTGCCCTAAAATGCCAATAATGCAGTGATATTCCAGCAGAGCTTCTCTGCGCTGTCATTTCCTATTAATTGCTTAGAAATAATGACAACATGATTTTGGAACAAGACTGTCACCTTGGCTATGCCATATATAAAATGTTAATACTAAAAGTGGACTGGGTTCATCCTAGACCTAATTATTTCTTTGGAGAATTTACTTTGTGCAGCAGCCTGTACTGTCCATATTGATGTTATCGTATTATGTAATCAGCTTTAGAAAAGGCAGCAGTCTGAAGGCCGGGTTCTGTGTCCCTGTGCTAAGTCACTACTCAGAGGAGAGCACTGAAAATCAGCAGAATTTGACTAGAAAATAGAGCACAAATGCCTGGGTTTTGTAAGGAGTTGCAGAACAAGTGATTATCTCCAAATCAACATTGTTTGCAAACTGTGCTCTCCAAACATGTTTTCATTGCTATATATATAGCAGAGATTTTACAAAATTAGTTAGATGTTCCCTTTCACTGTCCAAATTGGGTGGTGAAGTCATGGAACATGCTATTTTGATAATTTGGAACATGCCCCAGGAGTTGATTAAATGATCTCTCTTGCTCTGTACGTAAACTGTGCGTTTCCATGCAAACATCAGAAGGGTCAGAGCTGCCAACATGAGTCTGCAGGATCTGCTCTATCTCTGCCTGGCTTTTTACTACCTGTTTAAACACCAAATGTATTTTAATAGACAATTGCAGCTTGTCAAAGGAAATACTCCCCTATAAAAGCAAACAGTGGATGGAGTGGAATTGCTACTGTGAACTTAGTGGTAAGATATTTAAGTATCATTTAGTGAGAGAGCTTTTAAAAATATATAAGACTAGTATTTGAGGTTTTTAATTTTCCATTTCATGAATCATGACTCCTCTGCTAGTTCTGGTGCTTGAATCAGGGTACAAAGAAAAAACTCCTCCCCCACACGCGTGGCCCAGAGAAGCTGTGGCTGCTCCATCTCTGGAAGTGTCCAAGGCCAGGCTGGACAGAGTTGGAGCAACATGGAATAGTGGATGGGATGGGCTTTAAGGTCCCTCCCAACCTAAATATTCTGTGATTCCACAATCCTGAGCAGCATCTTCACCTTGACTTTCCACAGAGAAATTTGCCATCTTCCTTCAAAAGCGGAAACAGAAAGAAGAAATCAACTGCTGCTGTGTGTTGTTCCTCAAATCCTTGGGAGGCAGGACCCTGATGGAGATTTATCCTCTCACTCCTGGCTCAGGTGAGCAGTGGGGCAGGTACAGTTTGTCACCTCTTTCCCCCACAGTAGCAGGGTCTCTGCTTTAGTCATTCTGCACTCTGGTTATAAGGTTGGATCTGATGGATTTATCTTTAGTCTGTTGCTCTAATCTTGTCTAATGGAAACAATAAAATATCCTCTAAGATTAATATTAGAGATGAGAAATCCAATTAGAGCTCACATCCTTCAAAATCCTGATGGGTAAGAGCCCCTGTGACATAATAACTATGGGTGGGAGTAGGCCCTGTTTGATCAATTTGTTCCAGCTCTTGGTTATGAATAGTTCAGGGAACTAAGACAATGACAGATGAAGACATAATTCCCAGATCAGAGAAGAGACAGAGATCTGTAGGGTAGAATACACATATTTCTTGACATAGCATCAAACCAGAGATGAACAGCAGAATGTAGATTTGACACTTTTATTAACAAAGAACCCATGGGGCTCATTCATTAGTACAAAATACAATCATGTTCCTGTATGTTAAACAGCTTTTTTTTTATTTTGTCTCTTTTAAACTGTTTCACAGTTATCAAAACAAAGCCCCTGCATATTGAACTTATTATTGTGCAAACAGTAATTATTTTTAAGGATCAATTTCTGCACTAAGCCAAGTGCCAGAGAGCAGAACTTAATCTTGTTTTCACCCCTCCTTTGAAGGGCCACATGTGCTTCCTAAGAAACACATAATAGTTGACTTTTTTTTGCGGCAAACAATCTAAGGCCACAGTTTATCTGCAAAGAATAAAAAAAAAAACAACTCAAAGATTTTAGAAAAAAAAAACCAAACACATCTTTACCCTTCATACTGCTGTTTGCTTGACCATGACTATACCAGGTAGCACACATCACCTCTCAGGTATTACAGTCCAAAAAAGCACCTAACGCTCTTTAAGCTAATATTTTGAATTATTACCATGCAAGTCAATACATGACCAAATTACTTTTCAAGTAACTCTAATGGTATCTGTTAAGGAAAAGATGCTTGTTCCCTTTCCAGATGATGTGAATGAAAATCCTGCATTGATTGTATGGGCAGGCCCTCACTTAAATAAAAAGGCATGAGAGCTACACCTTGAGACTTAAATAATAATTTTTAGAATGTCCTTTCTAAATCATGCACTCAAATTTTGGTTAAAGCTGCGTTTGCTATAGAAGACAATACTAAATGTTGCAAATGAAAGGAGTAACTGCAGTTTGGAAACGTGAATCTCCACCAGTCTGTCTTTCACACTGATGCAAAAGCGATTTGAGGTGAAGTGCTAGAAATTAGACAATGTAAGGAAGTTATACTAAAAGAAGACTAAAAATATATATCCGTGTGTGCCTGTAGAAAAATCCCTGCTTCTTAAGTGAAGACAGATTTCATAAAAATACATTTAGATTTTGTTTAAACTGCAGTTACTGATGAAATGAAGGAAACTCAGTTACTACTTTTGTAGTTATCAGAAAGTACACTGTTTTACCACATGAAGCACCGGGTTTTAACCCCAAACCCTTCTATAAGACATAAGGAGTATTTCTAGTAGTCCAAAATAACCCTGTATTTCAAAGACAGGACTGTAAACGTGCATGTTGACAATGCTGTTTTCTGCTCCTGTAAGTGATCTGTTGGTGATTGTTTACTGATCCCAATTGATGGCTGGCAGGAAGCAAACATTCTACTTTTAAATGAAGGCAGCAGAAGGGCAAGTAAATGCTGTGCCTTCACTCTTAGCAGCAACAAACTCTCTCTGTTCTAAATGACCTGAGGAGGAAAACATTAAAATATTGCACCAAAACGAAATTAAACAGCAAAAACAAACAAGGAAACACACCAACATATATAGTATGGATAGCAAATGACCAGTGCAGCCCCTGACAATAGATCTTTAGACAAAAATGCAGGAGTAATGAAAAGCTTTGTGCCATTACCAGAGGACTTTGTTCCTCTGACATCTGCTTTCACTTCAGTTATAAGCTATGTCTATTCTGGGTATATTTACACCTCTCCCTACACCTTGTATCTCATTCACTAACCACAGAAACCATTTAGGGTCCCTTTTAGAACCTTGAAGTATACTGGAGCTTTAACAAGACTTTTTTTGGTCTCAAATCTGACCGTTAAGTAAATATCCAAAACAGAGGTAGGCTTATAAAGGCTTTTGAATAAATAAATATTGTCCGTTTTGCTAAGTATACCTGCTGCTGGCAAAAGGTTTTTCCCTTGCCATGCTTCCCCTTATCATGCTATCCATAGGCTTAAGATGCAGAAGAAGAACTCACAGTAGAAGAGGTTAGAATAATTCCCTTAAGAAATCCCTTGAAAGAAAGCATAGTGCATAAGCTCGTCTCAAAGTTCACTGTTCTGTTTCACACTTGTGTCTTGCATTCAGGAAATGGTTGCCTTCATAATATTGTGTAATAGCCATTCTGTCATCCACGGTGTCCTCAGGATCATTATGAATGAGGCAATAGTACCACCAGGCAGTTGTGAGAAGGGCAGGCTCCCATCAAACACGAAGACTGCGCTCTGTGTTGCAGTAGTGCTCCTTTTTTGGATGCAGACAGTGCAAAGCTGAAGCCCCCTGAACACTGGAATCTTTTGGAAATGTTTTCTTACCCCACATTCTGTTCTACTACAGGAGTTCTCGACATCTCTATGTACATTCTTCCAGAGCATTGCAAACAAAATATAAATTCTTTTCTCTTCAGAAGATCCACACATCTCCTCCTCGTACTTTGTGTAGTGTATCCTCTTTTTGGAAAACATTCAGTATTTCATTGATGCATTTTTTTGTTTCAGTATTTTCAGGTACTTCTCAAGTATCCCAAGCTGAGCTGCTCCTCCTGTTATCCTCTGTGCAGACTAATCCAGCAGGTTCTCTTTAATCACCAAACGTGCTCACACCTCCTTCTCCATGTTCCTTTGCCTTTCTCGTACACAGACTCAAGTTTTAAAAAAGAAAACTTTCCTTTTTAGCTGCACTACCAGCTTAAGCAGCAGAAAGATTAAGACATTCATCACAATGATGCTTGTTACAAATCCTCTTCAGAGCATGAATGAAACGGGCTGAACTTCTTCTACATCAGTTGGATGTGGATCAATCTAATGAGAGAAGAAAGACAACAATTACTGGCTGCAATTCCTGCATTTAGGTACATGTTTGGGTTTCTTTCTTGCCATCTGACAATAAAAACACCACCTGCTATTTATTTTCTTACCTCTGAATAAAGAGGTGGAGGCTGAAACCGGAACTCTTGTATGTAAGCAAAGACAGGACAACACAACTGTTCCTCACAGTCAATGGGTGGTGGATAAGCAGGAACATGTCTGGAAAACTCTTCCTCAGACACTACATCAGCATAATTTGGTGGTGCTGAAACACAAGAGATGCTTCTGTCATATTCCAAACTACTCACTCACTCACAGCAAGAGCATCTGCATTACAGTATATCCAGGACCATGAAAACTGTGTTGGAAGTGCACTGAATTACTAAATACTGTAACTAAAATTAGAATTTCATTTAACTCAGGTGATTCAGCAGGAATAGAGAGAGTGCTGTGCTTTTAGGACAACTCCAGCAGCAAACCTGTGCTGTATCAAAATATATTCAGTAATGAGTAGAATATTCCCACCATCAGAAGTTGTTTCAGTCAGATGGGGTACAGAGAGACTTCAGGAAGGCTGGAGTTGGGGTAACCTCACCGATCATTTTGGATTTCAATTTAAGACTTCTTGAGTCATACTTCCATGGCCTACATCCCTGGCAGTGCCCTTCAACTGGCACTGCACCCATCTGCTGGATTAGAAAGAGTTCAATATGTATTTATTACCTTCAGGGTGTTCAGGCATGGTCAATGCCAGCCAACTCATATCCATACTAAACTGGCTGGTAATGCTGGAGTTTCTGCTTGAAAATCCAATACATGGAATAGTGCCAATCACCAGAGGCATTTCAATCATCAATTTCTTAGCACCAGGAATATGGATATATACCTATGTGACAGCCCCCAAACAGAAGAAAAAAACATCATGAGACCCCATTGAATGCTGCTCTTAAAAGCTGCCCTACTCCCTACACTGCAAATTTAAAAATTAAGAGCTTTTTCATCCCAGATATGCTTAGCTGATACCCTGGCAGCTTTCCTTACTTTTCAGCAGCTTTCTTCTTTCTGTAACTTGTCTCTAAGTGACATTGAAAAATAAAAACTATCTTGACAAACATAATTACACACCTGACTTTCAGTCTTATCTTCCCATTTTTGGAAAGATTCACTTGAGGACTCCATTCAGCTTGAATGCTTTCCCAAAATAATCCCTGCATGTCTGAAACTGCTAAGTCATGTCTAAGCTGCTTCTTCCTCAGAAACATTTTTCCCTTTTTCACATTATTCCCATCTTTCCACCTCAACATCTTTTCATGACCTTCAGTCTCACATGTATGTGGTTTCTGATATTCATTTTTCCCAGAGTCAGAGAATGGTTTGGGTTAGAAGGGACCTTAAAGATCATCTAGTTCTAACCCCCCCACCATGGGCTGGGACACCTTTCCCTAGATTTTTATTTACTATAGGTAAAAAACTAACAGCTACTCAGAAAATTCTTCCTGCTCCCAATTGAATGCAGCAACTAAAGCTTGTACATTTGAAAACCCAATACTTACAGCTAATGAATATTCTACTCTAATAATGCAGCAGTCAAGTATAGATGGGGATACAGGTGGGATTTTCAGAGTTTTCCCATTCCAGGTATCTGTACTCCCAGAGGCAATGTGGTTTCCTCGGACATTGGCAACCATCTGACGGAAGGTTTTTGTCTTCCCACTGGCCAGGTAAGTTTGTGTTTGGAAAATGGCAGCTTTTGGAACAATCAAACGAGAAGAGCAGTTCTCAATTTCTGCATAGATTGGGATGGCTTCCCCTTAGAGACAGAAAAAGTCCAATGAATAATTTGTATTTACCAACTTTCCTCTGGGAGTATCAAAGCATGTTACACAGCACGTACATCATCTGCAGTGTTATGAGAACAATACTTGGTAAGTTTCCTCAAACCAGTTTATTTTTTTCAGAGTGGTATCCAGGCAGAATTACAGCCACCTACTATGTTTTACACATAAACAATGATTCATTTAGAAACATTAAGCATAATATGAACAAGCTATAAAAGCTTTATTTGCAAATTACGCCCTGATCTTCCCTTTATATAGTACTAAATGAATTTCAGGATGTTTTATTTTCTCAATGCATCCAATGTTATCAAGATGAAGAAGCAGCTCTTAAAACTCCTTCTTACCAAAGTGTAAACCTACACAAATAGGATGTAAAAACCTAATTACATCCCAATTAAGTATTTTATCCCAGATAAAAAACATTTTATTGTTCTTTACACTCAAATGTACATAGATTTTCCTTAAGATTATTAACAGGACATCCTTTCAATTTATATTCCCAAGGGGAAAGGTAAGATGATCTTTTAAAAAATGAAATTCATATGGATCTTAATTTACTTCTATTAAACATAACTATTCTTTAAACTGCAAAGTGTTGGCTTCACTGAGATTAAAAAAAATCAAAACAGCCTATTAGATGCTTAGTATTTACATTTTTAGGATAACTACTCTTACCATTACAGTATCCCTTCCTCTCAATTTTGGCACTGAGAGACACTGGCCCAGAGGTGAAAAACCAACAGCCAACCATCTTCTCCTGACTTCTTAGAACAGGCGTCTATAAAATACAGAGTATTTTTCATTTTATGGCATAAAGCTCTCAATCACTTGCAGTTTAGTGTTATGCAAATCAGTCATTGCAACCCAGCTCTAAAACCCACATGGATCTGAATCTCTGAACTTTTGCCACCTTGTGAAATGGAACCAAGGTTTGGCAAACTCAACATTTCTCTTTTGAAATCCCAGTCTTAGACTGACAGTGTGTCTTTGCATGTGCTTTGTCTTCAAAATTAACTTTTTAAAGGTCTCATGGAGTACTGTGGTGTTCATCCCCATGTTTCTCAGTGCAGAAGAATGCAGAATTAATTTTCTCTGCAAACAACTAACCGTTCAGCAGGTAATTTTTTTTTATCTTTGTATTTTTAAGAAAGGATAAACGTATATAGACACTGGGCTAAGGGGATGCACCTTCATCACCTGCAAGCCACAACCCCTCCCCAAAAAATTTAGAGGCAAAAACCATCTTAATTATTCAAGGACTCTTGCATTGGATGACATTTACACTGCCTGCAACGTTTTTATTAGAATAAACTCACAAGCTCAGACGTCAAGGGTCCAAGCCAGGATCAAAGCTACTCAAAATGATTTACTGGGCAGTGGCACCCAGTCAATACAATAATGCAAACTGGTTTTGTATTTTCTTTATTATAATTAAAAAAAACCCTCTTGTTTTGCACTTTTGGTGGTAGCCTTGGAATCCCTTAAGACTGACACTGCCTTTCTGATGTGTCCCACAGGCCTCTTCTGTGCAATAACCTGTGGTGTGCTCTGTCCTTACAGAACGTGGTTGTGATGCCCTCAAACTCCTAACTACTGAATATAAAGACTATTCTGCTTACAGATGTCACTGCCAAAATACCCTAAGTTCTCTCTAGAATGGATTAAAACGTAAGCATGTAATGAGGGGGAAAAGAAGCCTGCTCAAAACATCTCTTCTCTATGTTCACGTCATGATGTTAAAATTATCCTACCATTTTAAATAAAATAGAAATTACTCATTCATATTTAAATGAATAACCATTTAGATCCAGTTGCTATCATGAAAGTGCAAGGTATAATTTTATATTATTTTCATAATATGGGTAGAGATAAAAGAATCCAGCTCATTAGCTTCCATCTTGCCTATTTACTCATTACTTAATGCCTGATCTTTCGTATTACTCTACAGTATTTCCAGTGATTATTAAAAACTCAATTCTTTAATGTGGCCAAATCTGTCATAGGGAAATAACTGAAAGGATCTCTGGAGCAGCTGCATGCACACACTTCATGTTAGAAAATGACATGCAAAATGCAGGGATACGTAACATAATGGCCAGAGCCTAAATGACAGCCTGGGCATGATTAATACTCTTCTCTAATTACTGTTCCTCAACCTACTATTATTGTAGAGTTTAGGACACTGCAGCACTGTGAATGTACTTGCTCTGGTAAGAGTAACTACTCTGCACTCGTGCATTACTATTATTAAGCCTTATTTATGCATCTGAAGCCTGCCTAACTTTTTGGCAGGAGCATCTCTGCCAGCAGGGATGTAATCAATGGTATTAAAAAAGCCACTCTGTTTGCTATTCACTCAACCTAAGATCATCTATTTATAGAGAGAAAAGCTCGGGGAGCTTATATGCTTTTCAGAAGTCAGAAAATGACGCTCTGGAATGACATGGGAAGGGATATGGCTGGATGTGAATGCTGCTTGGAAATGGTTTGTTTGCAGCTGGTTTTCCAGGGGGGAGAGCAGGAGTGGGGGGACCCTCTTACCAAGAGAGCTGGTGAGCTGACGTCGATGTGGCTGATGACCTGGAGCTCTGTCTGCACGCTCTGGTCAGGAACAGCAGGCCTCTCCAGAACTGCTTTCACATAGTACTGGATACTGCCATACTTCCCAGTAAAAGAGGTCACCAGAGGTCTGAAACAAGCAGTCATAAAACCATTACCCTCAATTAATAATTCGGCTCCAAACATTAACATTTCCTGTGTACGTAAATATTTCCCAATTTACAGCTTGTACTTTTAAGGGCCTTGGGGAAGCTGGAGCAAGCAAGGCCTGTCTGTGTGGTGCTTGATTAAGACAAATATATAAAGCTGATACTAAAAAAAAACACAAGTCAAATTACATTAAGTTAATGTTCCACTACAAGTAGCATCCAGCACAATCCCTTCAGGTTGGATTATTGAACTTACTCTTGAGGGAGCTGAAAGCTGAACGGAAATTCGTGTCTTCCATCTAGAAGAATTAAGTTTTCCTCACCTGTAGGATAAAAATGAATAGTATGTTTTAGTTATCCCAGAAATAGAACAAAGCAGACACTTTGATAATTTATTTATGTATAAAAAACCAGCCAGATGCAAGAAGTTTTTATTGATCCCAGTGGGTTCTGGACTGTGGCCCATGCTTTATTTATGCTATGCTGTGATTTCAATGAAAAACAAAAATCAAGGAAACATAGGAGACCTTGAGATTCAGTTCAGGACTCTGGCCAATTTCTAATCCAAAATGGCTTCTGCAAAGCACAAAGTAAGTTTCTTTTCAGCAGGACAGCAATTAATCTACTTTACCAATTAACAACTAAACTAACTTCTGTGCCGAAAAACTGCCATTTAAGGTCAGCACGAAGAAATACTATAAATATACGAGCTCCCAATTTATTCATGTAGGGCCTACTGTTACACAATTCACAAGGCCTAAATCTACTTTCCCTACAGACCAGCCCGAGCTGCGTTTCACCCTTACAGAAATAAACGCTGCTCTGGCTTTAGTTTTTCAAGGCTGCCATAGTGCTGCAGTGTCTGTGTGACAGAGATCTGCAACAGCGAGCTTCCTCTGCCTCCCTAATCCATTGGATGAGCCTGACTGCTTCCAGGGTCTTCCAGCAGCTTCCCCCATGTACAGCAGGCCCAGCCCGATGGAGAATCCCTGGCAGGGCCGAGCCTCTGCAGGAAACCCACGCAGCGCAGGGAATGGAACTGCGGGTTTTATTCCACTCCCGCTCCGCGTTTTTCAGCCGCCACCCAAAGACTCGCACGGCCACGGGGATGAGGCGGCGGCAGCTCCCTGGGGAACACGGCTGAGCGCTGCGGCAGCGCTGTCCTGCCGGTGCCCGTTCCCTGAGGCCCCGGTGCCCATCTCCACCCGCAGCGTTCCCCCCTCGCTGCCGGCCGTGGGCGCCTTCCCGCAGCGCCACTCCCGCGGTGCCACCCCCGCCGCGGCTGCGGGAGCGGCCGGGCCCGCGCCCCTCACCCACCCCCCCTTTGCCGCCTCACCTTCGGGCGGGTCCCGCAGGAGGCTCTGCCGGATGTCCAGGTACCGCACCTCCGCCTCCCGCCGCGGCCCCGGCCCCGGGGCCCGCACCGCCACCCCCCACGTGCCGGCCCCGGGCACCGCGCCGGGGCTCTCGCTCCAAGCGACGCGCGCCCGGCCCGCGGCCTCCAGGCGCAGCCCGCGGAGCGGCAGCGGCCCGGCCAGCTCCAGCAGCACCTGCCCGGACACCGTGTCCCCGCTGCAGTAGCCGCCGCCGCTGCCGCCTCCGCCGCGCCGGGCCTCGTCCTCCAGCACCAGGGCCAGCGTCTTCACCGCGCCGCCGGCCCCGGGGCCCGGCCCGGCCGCCGCCATCGCTCCCCGGCCGCGGGGGAACCGCGCCCGCCCTCGCCGAGCGCTTTAAACCCGCCCGTCTCCGCCAGCGCCCGCGGCGCCGAGTCCCGCCCCCGCGCGCTGCCCATTGGCCGCCCCGCGGCCCCGCGCGCCGCCATTCGCCGGGGGCCGCCCCTGCGCCCCCGCCTCATTGGTACTTGGCGGGCGCACGCCCGGAGTGCGTCACGCTGCGTGATCGCGCCGGCGGAGCCAATCGCGCGCGGGCGAGCGCGCGTGGACAGCGCGGCGATTGGTCGGGCGGCGGCAGGGCCCCGACCCGCGGGCCAATGGTGCGGCGCGGCCACCACGTGCACAGCCTGTGGGTAAACAGGGGGCGGGGGCGGGGCCAGCGCAGAGGGGCGGGACCGGAGCCCTCACCCCGTCACTCCCCTCCGTGGCGCGTCCCCGGGCGGGTCGGGGGTTTGTCCCTCGTTTTGTCACCTCCTCCGGTCGCCGCCCGCCAGCCCAGAGCTGTGGGGAACCCGTGTGCCCTTGGTGACCCCGCGCTGAGGGGAAACCTTGTCTCTCGGTGTCCCTCGGGTGCTGCATAGGCAGAGAGAGGTAGCGCAGTGCTGGGTCGGCCTCAGCCTCTCCCGCTGACAGCCGGGCTGGCTGGGATTATTAAATATGGAAAAACGATGTGGTGCTGCTGTTCTCCCCTCACTTTGCCTGGAGGTTGCCTGCGTGTGTGAACCCCCTTCTTGCCCCACTGAAGAGCAGCAAGTGGTGGGGTTTAGCTGTAAATGAGCTGTCCTGAATAGCGTGGAAACCTGGTGTCCACACAAATGCTGTGCCTTTCTGCACCTTGGTAAAGTAAAAAATGCCCTGGTTTAAGAATTTGGTCCTACAGCCCTGCTTTCTACCTGGGCAGCAAAATGGGTGTTGTCACACCTGAGCACATCATCCCTAAGTAACACTTGGGAGATAGATAGAATAAAGAATAAATACAAAACTTTGCTGTTATGTTTAGAAGCAGCAGCTTGGGAAAGCCCAGCAAACAGTGGCAGGGTGGTGAATATGTCTGAGTCGGTGGGCACAGCCAGAATAACCATTCCCACAGTGGTGAGGCTGTGACAGCTCCGTGCCCACCTCCAGCCAGCCCAAGACATGCTGCAGACCAAAATGCTTTGATTCTACTGGACATATACTGCAATTAATGCTGTTCTTGGCCTTGTGTTGTATGATGGCCCAAACTGGCAGCAGTGCACCTTCCAGGAGGTGTGTGTGGTGGATGATGTGCCAGCATCATATAAAAGTGACCAAGAGTCATTTCCCACTCCGAGTCACCCGCCTTGCTTGAAGCTTCTGACATCTTCCTGCATTCCTCCATCCCTCTGGGGTGCTGCAAAACACCAGCCTGGTGCTTCCCAGCTGACTCAGATAATTACTGAAATTAGCAAAACTCGTCTTCGGCACGCAGCTTTTAAATAAATAACCGATAAGATAAATCCAGGTTTCCTCAGAATTTTTCTGTATCGTGCAAAGTGTAGCCCCATACTGAGAATTCCTTCTGTGAGGAGCCTGCCAAGAGCCAGGGAGGCCTTTGGAACACCTTTTGTTGGCTACAGGTTCATACATACATCCGTGTCAATCAATAGTGACCTGGGGAAAAGGAATGTGCTTACAGGTGGGGTGAACTCATGGACTTTATTTCAACCTTTGGCCATGCACTCTCCAGCTCACAATAAATATTATGTAAAGAAAGCGACTCAGTTATGATGAGGGTTGTTTGAATATTTAAAGAATTGTTGCCTATTCACATCCCTTTGTGCATTTGAAATGATTCTTTACAGAAACTGCAAATGGTGCATTGTGGTTGGGAATTGTGTTGTATAAAATTGTGCTATTTTGGGGTTTTTTAAAGTTCAATTAAGCTCAGATGTGGCTGGTTTTGCATCAATCTTTCCTTGTACGCAGTTTTTCACATTGACAAGTATCAGGTTAGTTTTGTAGTCAGCCAAGAGACCATGCTTGGATGTGCAGACTGAATATTTTCTTATTTGATGAATTTCATTAGATACAATCTGTGCGTGCGTAGACCGATTTTGAGAGTATGATACAGAGGGGAAAAAAAAATCAAAATCCCACAACTCCCTTTTTCCTACATGAATTAGATCCTGTATAAAAGTAATTAATTCTCTTATGGGTTTATGCAACCATTCAAACATTGCCTCCCTTTCATTCTTTGCAAGTGCAAATGAGCTAGATAGGGAAATGAATAAACATGGCAAATTGCTTATGAAACAAAACATTACCCAGAATTAGAGAGAGCTGGGAGGCTTCAGTAACTCGAGCAATTAGCCTGTAGAGGACACAATTAATAGGCACATTCTGTCACAGTCAGGTGATACTTGTTCCAGATGTTTGTTTGCCCTTTAATAGATTTTTTTTTTTTTTTCCAGCAAGAATCAAAACCCAGGACGTGTTATAATTATTATGGAGCGATTGGTTTTCTCATCTCCCCATCTCTCTGGTGTTTGAGGCGTTTTAAGTGACCCACACAGTGACGTTGTAGCATGAATGGTGGAAACCACCACATGACTATTTTAGTCTCTGACAAGCCAGGAGGAAGGAAGAGGAGATGAACACTCACAGTTGTGGGTGTTTGTGTGTGACTGGTTATCTGAGTGTGGGAGTAGGTGTGAAAGAGCCAGAGATTTATGAACATTCTTGATTATTTTTTCATTCCACTCATTTTGTCGCTTTATTCGGGACTGTGTAAGAAAGAGCTGCCTGAACAACCTGGAGGATGTAAAAATTAGTTTGTAAGAGTAAAGAATACATGAAGAAAGAAAGGTTTCATTTGAGAGTTTCCAGCTCTAGCAATAATCACAGACTTATCATGAAGGGAAAGGAAGTAGAACATCTTCCTACAGTAGCTGGTAATATCCTGGCTCTGCTGGTTAATTTAGAAATGACTGCTGTGGTCAGGTCACTGAATTTAGATGGATAGTTTCTACATGAAGTAATTACCTTTTAACTAATTTCAGTGCACATGTTGAAAATAGGGCTATCAGGGCTTGAACCTGCCAGAAGAGTTTTGGAAAGTATGGAATCGATTCCAACTTTCCACAACGGGAAGGACACACAATATGTAAATAACCTTTTTTGTTTTTTCTTTGGTGGAAGATATAAGATAAGAAATGGTCTCAGTAACAGCTTCTTGTGCCAAGAAGGTTTCTGTTTTCCAAGAATCCAAGCTGTAACTGGGAGGGAAGTGAGAAACTTGATGAGTATTTGCTGTCCTCTTCCTGCTCGAAGGGAGCTGAGACACAGCTCTTCATCATGAGTCAGGCACCAGGAGTTTGCCAACTAAGCCTTTCTGTTCTTAATAGCCTGGCAGTTTAGAGAGTGAAGAGCTATTTCTGCTGCTGGAGGAGGACTTGGGGAAGTGTTTATGAGAGCTGCTAACAGCTAATTTACAAATTGGAGTTCTTATTTGAGATTGTTGTGCTATAACATCCATTCAAGCATCTTTCTTAGCTGGTACCAAACACAAGGGGCAAACCCCCAGTATCTGAGCTGCGGTTGAGTTCAGTGGAAGAGCCATGAGCCAGGATGTGTGTGAGTGAACAGTGTGCAAACCCCATCCTGACTTTTCTGCATGGGAGGGGGAGATGTGTCCATTTACCTTGTCCTTTATCTACAAAGAATTGAATTATCTCAGCAGCTCTGACAGATGTTAGGAAGCAGTTGGCTGAGAGCAATGTTTGCCCCTGAAAGCAGATATTACAGTCTCTGGAATTCCACAAAAGCCCTCAGAATGTAAGGCCTTTTTTTTTTTTTTTTTTTTTTTTTTCCCCAGAAATCCTCCTTCTGGAGTTGTTTATGGAGTCAAGATGGAGGGATGAGACAATTCCTTTCTTTCCCTAGTTCCTGGCCTTTTACCAGTGAGTTCCTTTATCAGCACTGTGCCAGAAATGCAGCCCTGAGTGGAGCATGAATTCTCCCTGACTTCCCAATCAGCACGAGAAGGCAACGAATGGGTGCTGGTGACACTTGCTGTCATGGACAGTCTTTTATTGCTTTTATTCTATTACCAGTAATTGAAAGGTCAGCCAAATTTTTCTTAGACAATTAAGTGACATTTACAGAGAGGAGATTGAGAGCAGCCGGAGATGCTTTTCTAAGTGATGCTGCCCAGCTAGTCTTGATATGTCACTACAGCCAGTGTGTAAAACACCAGGATGGATGTTTTAAGGGTTGTGCTGTATGTCGTACAGTGAAAAAAACAAATTCTGAGATGCTTGCCCAGTAATCTGAGGGTTTTATCTGGGCAGCTGTTAGTTCACACAGCCCAGTTCCACAACTACAATTGCCTTGAAGGCCAAAAGACCAATCTGAATTCAAGGTTATGTCTAGAAAATGGAAAATCACAAATGAGGGTAAGGGAGCCCATGTAGAAATCTGAGGCAGAGGAAGGACAGAGTAGGTTGCACGAGGCTGATGACAGAGAACCAAACCATCAAGGCTCGTGCACTGAGTCATTGGCTCACACAACTGCCACACATCCCATCCTTACCTCCCAAAGGCTGGGAGAGCTGTGTCCCATCCCTGCCTCAAGAGGCTGGCACAGAGGGAAAGGTGGTGGTGCAAGCTGCAGGAGATACTTTCTACTTCCAGTGGCAGCACAGAGCCAGGACCTTCTCTGTCACCTCATGGGCTGGCAGCAGCACCAAGCAGGCCCACAGGACAAATGTCCCCATGTGCCAGTTCCATTCATCCACTGGGATTACATCCCAGCACATGATGGATCATTGTGTTGTTTCATGCACTGGTAAAGAAAACACTTGAGTGACCTGTTGTTTACTTAAATATTTATATAGTGATTCAGAGTGCAGGATCTGTTGCAGCTCGTTCCTGCACATAAAAGTGATCTAAATCCAGCACTCAGCTGGGCAGCAGAGGACTGCTCCAGGGTGCTTTTGGATGTTTACAGCTGCTATAGGTTTTGCAAGGAGTGTGAGTAGAGAAAAATAATGGATGTGGTTAGAACATCTCTTCATTCTGCTGTCCCCTGAGGACAGAAAGATTTATTGGGGTTGTGGCTCCTGCACAATTAGAGTGGCCCTCTGGAGGAGGAGCTTCCTACAATTGTATCATATACCCCTCTGCATTTCAGTGACTTCAAAGCAAGGTGGTCAGGAATATTCCTAAAAATATCTAACATGGAGAGAGGATACAAATTTCTGTTGTTGAATAAATTCTTAAACAGCAGCTGCATTATTCATGTGTGGATCGTGGTTTGGTGTTCCAGCTCAGGGGAATGAAGCCAGAAAGGGAAAGGGGAATTAACAGACTCATTTGTGTTCTTAGTTATGTGCTACTTTAGCTGGTTCCTTGTAATGGGCTGTAATTTGAGGGTTTGAGGTCTTTGTGAAGTGCCTTTTTGAACAAATTTAAACTGAAAAAAATTGAACTTAGTATGAACCTGAATCTCATACCAGGAAGACTCCCACTGAAGGGAAATGCATGCCTGGATGTGAACTCACCTTTTGGCAGAGCATTCCTGTAAACAGGAATGTGAGCCTTGTGGTGCCACTTCAGCCTTACGAATTCACACCAAGCAATGACGTGGATCATAACTCTGAGAAAACACAGGTGGCATATCCAGAATCTTTGTACAGATTGTTACAAGTGAGATATTTACTGGAAGCATGTGGGTGAAGCCATCACCTTTGTGACAACACAGCATTTGCAGATGCAGAGGTGCTCCACATGGAGCCTTTTTTTCACAATCTGGGCTGTTGTTGCCCAGGCTTAGGAAAGCTATTACCTCATCAGAAAATGGAGATAATTGAATGTTTTATGCCAAAAGGGAATGTAGAGGAAGAGCTACAATGGATGGAAAGTGGAATCAGCAGCCTGAGTGATGGGCAGGACAGGGAGCAGCAGCCTAGGATCTCAGTGGAGCTTTGCTGATGGGAATGTGTGCTTTTACTTGGTTGTTTGGCTTTTGCTGCTATTTCAGCATGATTTGAGATGTAGACACAGTGTGATTCTGTCCCTACAATCTGTGTATTGTCGGGTGCTCCAGCCTGATTGTGAGATATTAGAAATTACTGTTTCTAAATAGTAAATTCTCTTTTATTTTTCTCCACTTTGTATGAGGTTGAATCATTCCCTTTACAGAATTTTCTAGATGCTTACCAAGAGTTATCACCCTCCCAGCCTTTCCTTTGATAAGTTGAAGAACTGGAATCTTTTATGCCTTGTATAATGAGGCCCATTTCCCAAAACCCAGGAGTCTGTGCTTAATGTGGTGACTTTTTTAAACAGTTAGTGGTTTAACCACATTTAAAAATGTTTCAACATTTCTCGGAGAAGTGTTTCAGTAACCAGTTCAAGCTGTGATTAAAACAGAAATGAAAAAGCTGAACTTGTCATGGCTCATTAAGCCTGTATTTCCTTTTAAAGTACACAACATATCCTTAGATGTAAGAAAAGGTTAGGACTTTATAATTTCAGTTATTGCATGCATCAGTGTGTTATTTATGCATATACACATATATGCATAAATATAAATGCATGAAAGAAAAAGAGAACATATTGAACTCACTTGCTGTGGTAACTGTTGTTGTGGAAGCCACCAGTGGTCATCTGGCTGTGAAAAGCCTGAGAGATAAGATGGCACCATTAATACTGTTCATTTGTAGACATGCACCCAATGAAGCAGCTATTTTTAAAATTTCTTCTGAATTATGAAATATTAGGCATTGTCAGAGCCAGCATATGGGGCTAGATGGACTTTTAACTGCCTGATGTTGTGATTCTTATCTTCCTCTACAGGGTGAATTAGAATTCTTTGGATCAATGAATGTACACAGGCTTTTCTTGTATCAGAATAACATTACACATCCTCTTGTTGTTATGGCACACCAGAAGATTATTCTCAATGATAATGACAAGACCATGTCAATCACAGGACTTTTGTAGTAGGAATTTGCTTCTTGTTACATCTTTCATGTGGGAATTTTTTCCTCTTTCTGTGTCATGAATTACTACTCAGAAGTCGGTAGCAAAGAATGTTCCAAATTTCAAAAAGAGAATAAGAAAATATCTCACTTGTGCTGCCACCAATGCTCTAAGTTATACAGGCATTAACTTCTGCTGTGCCTCCACGATTATAAAAATGGCATAGGCAGAGCCTACATTTTGTTCTGCTTAAATATCTGCAGAGATCACAGCTTTCCTCTGATAGACACTATTGTTGGAAAACATTAGTATGCACTACCTGTATTTTCCTGTATTCAAAGGATGAAATCACGGAGCTCTTCATTTATTTTACTAAGAGCTCAGTAAATGCTGCACTGTTGCCATTCTGTAAAGAATGTATTTTCATGTAGAGGCATTATCATTAACAGATTCTTTTCAAATTCCAGGAAGAGTGTGATAATTTTATTTGGCATAATGAAGTCTGAGCACTTACAAAATTTGATTGTTTTAAGGCCTTTAATTTCCCTTCACACTTCATTTTTTAAACTTAATTAGGTTCACCGGAAATTTCTTCTGTTTATACAAGTTTTTCCAGGCCCAGTGTTCCAGCCTGGGCTTGGTGTGTAACTCATGGGGACACTGACTGTTGGTGTCCACAGGATCTGAAAAAATGGAGAAGTGGATAAGACAGGAGATGCCAACTATAAACCAGCTGCACCAGGAAGTTAATTACAGAGAGCAAAGATTTAGTTCAAATGCTGAGGGAGCAACTGACTTGAGGAGACTGAAGTGAGGCAATCTGGATCCTCTTAGTGTCTCTGGAGAAAAAAGGAGGATTTTTAGATACGTTTGAGACACTGTCATGGATTTAGAAATCATTCTCACTCTACGCTCTAAAATTTTTAGGAAGTTAATTCACATTTTCCACTTTGAGGGATAAAAGTCTGCCTGAAAGTCAGTAGGATTGTGATGCAGAGTTGGGAAGATGCTTTAGAAATGAGGCTGGTTACCACCACCTCCATCATGTTTTCATTGTCTTTGTTTTAGTCATTCTGTATATTTTGCTGGAGAATATTTGTCCTTGAAGTGAAGAGCCTATTTAAAATTAATGATAATTGATTAGTTGCTTCTAAGTCTTCAGTTGTCATACTTTGCTGATGCTTAAAACTTCCTGAGAAAAATGGTGTCATAACTGCAACATTATGCACCTTGACATTAAGGGCGTATTTCACTCATGGCCAATTTAAAAATCAAAATAGAAACTTTGTAATAATCTTCCTTTACAGTTTGGGTTATGAGAAGCTGAGAATTCCCTTAGGCTTGATTGATAAAACATGGCATTTATCCTATTCCTAGGATGATGTTCAGCAAACTTTATGACGGAGGGAAACAGCTGGTAAAGTGGGTTCATGGAAAGGTGAAGGTAATATAGACATAAAAAACAAGAGGATAATGATTTTAAAAGGGATAATAGTTGTAATAACACCATTAACCTTTTGCTTCAAATTATTGAATGTGTGGTCTCTTCAGCAGGCTAATCAAAGGTTTGCATTAACCACGATGCAAGAGGAAGTGGCAATATACAACCTGAGGTGATTTTTTTCCCTCTTCCAATTATTCACTATCAAACCCTTCCCGGAAAAAAAGAAAAAGAAAAAGAAAAAACCCAACCCTTTGGCCATTGAAGACCCCTTCTGATTTTGAATTCTGACTTGCTTTCAGAAGGAACAAACTTCAGCTTTCCTCCTGCTTTTTAAGGGGTGGATTTTGCTAGGGGAAAAAAAAAGAAAGAAAAATAAATATAAGTTATTCTAGATACAAAGAAATTAGAGCTAGAACGGGTGGCCAAGTGTTACAGAGCAGATTGTTGGTAATAGTGAACCCTGAGCTGTTGGGGGTATCACAGGGAGGGGATCAGCAGCAGAAACCCCCCTTGAAGCAGACACATCTCTTCCTCAGCAGCATAGGCAGGTCACTGCAGAGCTCTGATGTCACCCTGTCTGGGCCATTCCGCTGTCTAAAGAGCAAATTCAGCCTGGAACAGAGCAAAACTGCCCTTTTAATTCCCCTGTTCCGTGCACATGGGGTTGACTACCAGAGGTAGAACTGTGCCTTTCACAGTTTACTCATGTGCAAAGTGACAAATGCATTAATGGTGGACAATTGCCACAGATGATGGAAAAGCTCAGGGTGACTTGGTGGAAGTATTCAAGATTTTGTTTAATTGGACAAATATGCTCCATCCTACAGTTTCACAATGGTGTTGACATTGTTCACTTAAGGCACCTGAACAATTTGCCCAGAGAAGCTGTGGCTGCCTCATCCCTGGAAGTGTCCAAGGCCAGGTTGGACAGGGCTTGGAGCACCCTGGTCTAGTGGAAGGTGTCCCTGCCCATGGCAGGGAGCAAGATGCTCTCTAAGGTCCCTTGAACCCAAACCATTCTGTGGTTCTGTGATTCAGTGGAGAGAGAACCCCCTGTGAGACACACCCAGCACAAGATTTCCTGACTGGCACAGGATGTGTTGTGTCAATCTATTACAAAAAGAAGTGTAAAAAGAAGTTTGCACCACTCCTGGCTGACAAAACTCTGTAGCATTAACAGTCCCATTCTGTGCAATCAGAAATGGTGAAAGACTTCAGGAGCAACGTGCCCTGAGTTTGAATTAACTAGATTGAATTTAAAATCAACAGGCTGAAAGGATTTGAGATAAGAAGTCAGAACATTCAGAGGAAATGAGAACTGTTCTGGGAACTAAAGGTGAGAGAAACACTAAGTCACATAAAAAATATTCAGCAAGAACAGAGATACCTTTTCTTTTTCTGGACACCTTTTTGTAGAAGCTGTCTATAATCAGTAACCTTTCCCAGGCACTTTCCCAGGCTGTTTTTAGTAGCTGAATCCTTTGTTTCAAAACCACCCATTGATTCAGTGCCCTAAGTGAGAAGTAATTAAGTTGGACAGAAATCTTTCCTGCTGCATGGGTGTATGACATGGAGGAGATAGAGGCAGAGAGAGGGTGAATGAATTTTTCAAGATATCTCTCACAACATGTGAGGCTGTGTGGAGTATCATGAAATACACGTGTGTGGAGATGTGCAGCTCTTGATGAAACTTCTGCCTACTGATCTCTTTATTTCCATACATACACATGCTGATGTACATACAAGTGAGTTCCTGAAACATAATGAACTCTTTAGGCAGTACTTTGTCAGAATATCATTTAAAGAGTTACATCCTTTTAATGCACAGTAGTTTAAGCAAACTCCAAGGTTCTTACTCAGCAATAAACCCATTAAATCATCTTAAATACCATGTCATAATGACAATTTGATGCCACCAGATGTGGCACTAGGGATTTTTTTCCCTTTAAATGCTTTCCTGGAGATACAGCTTCCTGAATTTTAAATTCTCTAGCCTGTTTGCACAGCTGTTAGATCCCAGAGCTCTGCCATCTTTTTGCCTTGCATCAGTTATTCACTAAATCATGTGTGGCATGACTAGAAACTCGCTGCATCTAAAACGTTTAGGCTCGTAACCACTTCACCCTCGTAAAGGCTGAATGGGAGAGAGTTTGGGCATTAAATTCTGAGAGCAGTATCCACTCCAGCTGTGGAGCTCCCTTATGGGGAGATTTCAGAGGTGGAGTCACAAGAATACCCTTCACACACCACTTTTCACTCTTGGATCTGTGGAAAATAGAGATGCCTGGTCACCTTCCTGTCTTTTCTCACCTTGTTGGACAAAAGGCAACCAGGTTGGTAGTCCAGCACCATTTCTAACGGAGGAAAACTTGGGAAAGTGGACACTTTAGCAGGATACAATGGAGTCCAAAAAACCCTCTCACAAATAAATGTTATTTCATACCATGTGTATTTAAATAGTGGAAAAAAGTCACGGAAGGCTGTGGAAAATTCTGCGTCAAACAACAGGGGATTGTTGGGATGTTCCCTGAGGGTCAGGAAGATGGCACAAGACACTGACAGTCTAGAGGTCACAATCACCTACTCAGCCAGAGCGTGATTAGGTGTCATTGCCATCCCAATCTCTTACCAGTGCTGAAGGATTATTAAATCCTGATTTAGTGTGAATTAAAAATACTCCTGAAAAGGCTGATTCAGAAAGATTACCCTTGTCTTGAATGGAATCTTGGTTTGATTTGCTGTTTGGCTTCATGGCAAGCACATGAGTGTTTGAGCTGCTCAGTACTGAAGAGGGCATTCAATGCTCTCTAGATTACCCTCCAGTGAAGTGTAATATTTGATAACATCAGTAAATACAAAACAGAAGCAAAATGACAACAGCATTTGAGCATCCTCTGATAGCAAATGAGGTGGAGAAGTTAAATGGATATAGAAGAGGATCCTCAGAGATTGGATCTCAGTGTGATGCTGGTAGGAGCCCTGTTGTTACTGTGCTGATATCAACATGTGGAACTCTAAATCTTTTTGGGTTGTGACTGAACAGAAAGATTTACTCACAGCTGCCTTTACTCTTGCTCAGATTGTATAGGCTCTCCTCCTCTCCTACCAGCAAACAAATAAAAACTCTGCCAGCTATAGCAGCAGTTTACATGGAAAAGCAATGAAGCAATTTCAGGAAAGTATTAGATGTAATTTTGGCTTTTTTTTTTGTTGTCACTTAGCATCTAGAGAGAGGAGATGCACTGATGTGCAGAGCCGGGCATGTATTATGCAAACTCCTATCACAATGCCATTGACTGCTCGTGGACCCCCATATCTCTCTGTTTCCATCTGTTGTTTTAAGACTAAGTTGTTTGGAGGATGTCCAAATTCCTTTCCTTTTTCCAACTTTGGTGAAGTACCTGCTTGCCTTAGGCTCCCTACATAGACAACAGAGAGAGAGAGAGAGAGAGGGAGGCTTCTCCAAAGGATGTGATACACCAGGGGATGCTCCTTTCTCTCCTTCTCCCCCTTCCCTCTTTTCATCCTCTTGCTGGCTGCACAGGGATTTTCCAAAGTGCTGAAATACATCACCCCAGCCAAGCACAAGAAGGAATGGGGTGAATTTGGGCTATGCTGCTGTCTTTAGCTGGCCCTGGATTAGGATTAAGATATCACAGGCTGTAAGGAGTAGGAATGTGGGATCCACCAGTTGTCTGTGGCCCATGAGTGGGCAGCAGCAGCAGCAGGAGCTGCTCTGTCTCAGTCTAGGCAGTAGCTTGTGCCTGATGCAGTATTTCAAGAGATAACAAGGAAATGTTCAGCTTATCCAAGAAAACAGAAATGACACAGAAGATAAATAAGCAAGGCATATAAAGCATAAATGCAATCCTATTAAAATTAAGTATGTTTTAATTTCTGAAAAGATTGATATTTTGGTGTTAGATTTACTGAACAGGAAAAGATTACAGGCGTCATTAAAATAAAATGTGTTCAAGGGCCCTTTTAAAAAATTGTAGCCATGTTTGCAATTGCCATGTGCAAAATATAAAAATCAGAGAAGGGAAAAAAACCCCCAGCAAGCAGTGGAAATAGCCCATTTTGTGAATTATAGGAAGAAATATACCATCTGTGATTTAGTGCAGTTCCCAAGATCCCATCTGTGATCAAAGCACAGTCCTCGGTGAAGGCTGAATCCCTGAGCCGTTCCATATAATAAAATACTTTTGGAAGGTGCTTGTGCTAATGGGTTTGTTATTCTGGAATATGGCTCTTCTGGATGAGACATAAACCCCTAGAGGCTTAATTTTGCCTCTAGTGGCCGACTGCAGCTGACGTCAGGAGAAGCAGGAGCGAAAGGAGGTCAAAGATCTAACAGCGTTTCCTTCAGAATTTCTGTACTACTTTTTATCAGGTCAGGTTGTTGGGTCTAAGAGGTCCAGACAGAGATTTCATAATCTCTGGAGTCAGACATTGTGGTCTCTTTGCACCAGGAGGGCTCACCCTGGAGCTGCAACACAGAAGCTCCAACTATTTCCTTTTGTTACTGCTGTTCATTTCTCAGCAGAGGAGAGAGAAAGAGAGATCCTTCTGTCTGAGCCAGGCTTCTCATGCAGCTGCACCTCTGCATCTTCTGATGATCATGTGTTGCCCCTGTGATCTCTTAGTCTTGGTCCAAAGGTGGCCTCAGGTGTATCAGGTATTTATACAAACACAACGTATTTCATTCCAAGCCTCTATTAATTACACACACAGGTACAGACTGGCTCCGTTTCAGTTACCACTGAAATTTATATTTGAATAATAAATGCATTCACCTGTTTAATAAATGTTTATATTTTCTCCTCTGTGTAATTACATGCTGATTATACAATTACAGAAAATACTTACATATTTTGCACAATTATGCTATTAGTGAAATAATGCCTGCAATAGAGCTGTGTGTGTGTGCAAGCACGTTTGGGAAAATACCACCAAAGCTGGTTATTTCGGAGTCATCCAGAGCTCCTGCAGCTCCATGTGCTGCTGGAGCACCACATGAGTGAGTGTGGGATTGCTGTTATCACTTCTGGGTGAATCTAGCTCTGTTAAAAAATATGTTCAGCTTTGTTATAAAACACCTATGATTTAAGGATGTTCATCCAACCTGATTTTGTGGTCCTGGTGCCCCCCAGTTCTGACACACAGTGCAAGGTGCACACAGGCTGGGGGACAGACACCCCAAGAGCCACTGCCTCCTTTTGCTGTGGGGGTCTGACCACCAAGCCCCAGTCTGTGCTTGCCCCTGCTGGGCTTAGAACAGGCCTTTCACTGTGCCTGCATTTCCTTGGAGCACTTCAGGGATCTGGTGTGAGAGGGATGGGGCAGATTAGAGTCATGCCATGTGACATGGTATTGATGAACACAAGTGCACTTTGCTCTGGTACTGCCCTCTGCTCTGGGTGTTCTCCTGCTTGGGGGTTCCCAGTCACTGCCTTAACACAGACAAATAAACAAAACGAGTTTGCCTTTGATAGCATCAGCATTTGTGTTTGGGGGGTGAAAGGATTCACCCAAGCTAACACAACCAGTAGTATCAGAGCTGGGAGTGGGACGCCTGCCTGCCTCCCACCTGCCTTTCCTGGGATCAGCCACCTGCCTGCACAGCACCACAGGGAGAAAAAAAATCCTGTTCAAAGGATAAATACACCCTGGCTTTGTCTCCCCCAGCTGTACAGGTCTTGCAGCCAAAGGGTTAAAAATAAATGAGTGCTTTCGGCATGCTCTGCGGAGTGCCCGAAGTCTGAACATGAATGACCAAATTGCTTTTTACTTTTTAAATTAAGGCCTCTGTCTGTACACACGCAGCTCGCGCTGCTGTTCCATTAAATAAGAGAATTTGTTCCTACTCTTATTTTTAATAGGGTATGACCCTGCCGTTCCATCTCACAACTTTACTGACATGAGATCTTATTAAAAGCAATCCTCCCCCTCTCCTCCTTGAAGTCTGAGCTTCTGATAGTTTCATACACATTGTGTTTATTTTACATACACAGCTCTGCAGCTGCTGCTTCCTTCTTCTCCGATAAATGACAGCATAACTGTTGCATCCACTAAAAAAAGTAAATAAAATTAAATGGGGAAGAACAATACATCTCTGGCAGAGAATAATAACTCTTTTAAGGCATGTATCTAAATTGTACAGCCTGATCTTAATTGTAAGGATAATTCTTTGTTATTTCAAGCAACTTGGAACGAGACAGCAAATGCACACTCTTGGCAGTACATCCCGAGAGATTTCTGTGGGAACAATGGGGGGAATTCTCCTGAATTGAAAGGAGATTGAGGCATCTTTATTAGGTTAATAGGGCTTACAGTCTGATGAGAAAGAGTGGAGGAAAATGCTACGATCTGTTGTTGTTTGGCTCGTTGCTTGGTTGGCTTAGAGGGTTTTTTAAGCTGGGGCTGTGCAGGATGAGGCCCTGTGTGGGTGTTGGACAGGAGGTGCTGAGCATTAGGTGTCAGCAAGAGGAAGGAGGCCCTGGACCAGCAACCTCCAGCTCCTGTGGCACACTCCCAAGGGGGGGACCAAGAGTGGGGGTTTTCCCCTGTCCCAGTTGATTATCCAGGCTGGTCCCATGCTGATCTGGTGCTGCTGATGTGTGGCCCCATCAGACTCTTTGTCCTCTCTCTGTTTCGTTGTCTCATCCATTGCTGGTGAAGCCAGCCAGTGTGTTGGTAGTTACTGGTGGTGTTTAACCACAGCTGTGGGGCTGGATTGAGTTCTGAATGTGCCTGGAATTTGTCTGAGGGGATGGGAACCGATGTCAAAGCAGGCCAAAGCAAGAGAGAGAATAATGTGACTTAACTGAGTTAGGGAAAGACAATATTTGTGGTAGCATGGAAAATTCAGACCAGTTTTGAGAATCATCCAGTTCCTTTTGGAATAAGGGAAACTATGCAAATGTGTCATCAACTCTTCCAGCAGCTTGGTTAATACAGGAACCACATAGCTGAGACACTGGGGAAAAGCAAGTTGCTTTTCTGACTGGTTGTGGGAAAAAAAAGAGGATCTGGTAGAGTGATCTGAAGGAGGAAGAAATACTTCCAAGCAATGAAACACTGCCCTTGGTGAGGAGATAGTAAAGGATGAGAGGACAAAAAAAAATAATCCAGGTGATGACTTCAAACATGTAGAAATCTTTTATTTAAAAGAGAGGAATAAAACTACAAAAGGTGGGAAGTGCATTGTCTGTTTCGAAAGTAGCTAAGAAAGACCTTGGGAAAGATCAGGCTGGGCAGGAGCGCTGCTGCTCTCAGGGAGTAGCAACAGTTGACAGTCAAAAGGATGAAGGAATAATAGCTATGAAAGGAATGAAAAACATTTCCAGAACAGGTGAAGTAGCACTAGTGGGAGATTTACCCAGGATGTTACCCAGGAGATGTCTGGAGGAGGTGGAGGGCACTGGCTCCAGCCTGTGGTGCACTGTTTGTACCCTGACTCAGGACATGGAGAGCCTTTCTGCCACCACTGCCACCTCTGCATTTCTGTCCTGCCACTGCTGTGACCCTGCAGCCTGCACAGGTGTCCCTGCAGAGGTGCTGTGGGGACCCAGCTCTCTGCAGACAGGAGAGAGTGAGAATTGACAGCTCCTCATATGTCTCGAGGGCAGCCTTAAGCCTTCTACACATCGTGTTTGCCACAGAGCAGGTGCCCGTTTACCTTTGCACTAAATAGAGCAGGGGGTTGTTTACTGTGGCCTCAGCCCATTCTCCTGCCCTGCCGGCCAGCACAGCCCGGGCTGGGCACTGCCTGGAGCCTTGGGAGAGGCTGGGGTGAAACCTCAGCTTCCAGAAGAGGAGGAGGATGATGCCCCAGACCACGTTCACGTACCTGCTCTGCAAGGCAGGCTGAGGCTGGCTGTGGGTTACTATTCCAGTGTAGCCACAGGGATAAATAAAAGCAGCCACGTTGACTTGAATGCTGGCCCAGGTGTCAGCAGGGAAAGGGCAGATCCTTGTCCTCAGCCAACCCTGAGGAGAGGCTGAGGTACCTGCATGTCTTCCTGTCACTGCTCTGAGGGGGAGCCCATCCTGCCAGGCTGGACCATTTTCTCTCTGCTCTATTGCAGTGTGGCTATAACACAGCATTGTTCAGCTCCTTTTGGGCCAGAAAATTCCAACCCAAGGGCAACATCTGGCCCTTTGAAATGTTCCAAGAAGTTCTGGACATAGCCTGGTAGGAGAGGCAGGAGGAATCCCTAAACCTGACTCAGCACCGTCATTTCCTACTGCTGCATTTGGTAAATGGCAACAAGGTCATAACTGGGTCTGGTTTTGTCTTTTAATCGGGAGGAAGATTTGGAACTTTTTGGAGTATCTGGCTAGACCATTATCATAGACATGCTCCTTGCATATGCTTCAACTTGAGACAAAATGCAAAGTTTGGCATTAATGTAAGCTAGAGCTCATCATTAAATAATTACATCACCAAAAGGAGTTATCCTTTGATGAAACCGAGAATTTCTCAATTTTTTCTCAGTGCATTAACACTGAACTAGAACCACGGAGATGGCGGGAACACAGTGAGCGAAATATCTTGGGGGAGTAAATATCGAGAGACAGTAAATGAGGTTTGCATTTACTTGCATAAACTCCTCCTAACCTTCCTTGCTGCAAAGTGCCATCTAGTGTTTGCAGCCCTGGCCGGCGGCCCTCGCCCAGCGAGGAGAGCCGTGTCAGGCTGAGAACAGCTTGGAGAGAATAAAGGGAAGGCAGACAAGCTTAAGGATCAGATGCTGCTGATCTTTGAGATATGATTGTAGTAACTTAGGTGAGTGAAGTTTCTTTATTGCATGGTGGTTTCAGCTGGGTTTAAAAACGAACCCGAATCTCAGAAAACAAAGTGATGCTGATACTGTTGGGAAAGCAGTTGAGGAATTTTGTGCCCAAAATATATGCCCAGTGATGTGTCAGGATTTCAGATACAATGAGCATTGTGGCATCATTAATGTTGTTTGTGAGGGGAATAGAAATGGGCACTGCACACAGAGGGGCAAGAGTCCCCTCCTCGCAAGGCTGCAAGTCACCTGAAGAAGTGGGTGAATCCAGGGGCAGGAGAGCACCTAAGTGATCATCATCCATGTAAATGAGCTAATTGTTAATGTAAATTAGTCATGCAAGAGCAAATGTACTTTGCAAGCCTAAAATCAGACCCAGCAGTGGCAGAGTTTAGCATCTGAAGTGCAAGGTTTGGGGAGGCACAGTCCACAGAAATGTTTAGGAATTGAAAGTGTAGGTGAGGTAAGAAAATGTACAAAAATAACTCTGTGTCCAGATTTGTATCTGGGACATCTTTCTGTCCTGACTGGCTTGGAAATCTCTGTGCCACATCTGATCACCCCTGAAACCACCCTGGGCACAGACCTCAAACACAAAGGTGGTTATTACCATTTGTTGTTATCTGTAAAGCGCTGACAGCACTTTGAAGTGCCAGAGGATTCATGCCTTGGGTTTTGCTCTTGCAGTGGCCAGGAGCAGAGTGTAATTAGCCCAAACACCATCCATAGAGCTCACTGATAGAGAGAACAGCCCTACTGACAGGGAGCAAATTAGGTCTCTGACCTAGCAAAGCATTTAACCGTGTGCCACATTTTTAGTACATGTATCTCTGCATTAAGACCTGGATGATGTAACCTTTTGCTGCCTCTAATTTTTTTGATTGCGGTATGAAGCACAGCTCAGCTTGCTGGCTCAGAAATCCCTGTGTGTGGTATTAATCTGCTTTTTAAACTGGCTCCTTGTGTCTGGACAAAGGTTTCCCTCCTAAACCAAAGGATCCTTCCCATCTACCTCCTTAGATTTGCTGTAGGAACTCCCATCCCTGTGTTCCACCACCCACAGGAGCTGGCTTTAAACTGCTGCAGAAGTTTAGTCTGAGCTTGAGGGAGTCACCTCACTGTCAGAACTGACATGACATTTATGAATTTCTCAGAAGACTCCTTGGCAGTGAGGATTTTCTGAGGAGTTACATGTCCCCCAAGAAGACTTGTGAGTTTAAGGTTTTGCCCTGGATCTTCTGGTGCTGTGGCAGATGGCTGTTCTTCTCCCAAGGACAGTCTGGGAACACGCCTGCTTTGCTTCCCAAACCATATTATAATGGTGGTTTCAGGGTGGGGAGAAGAGGAGGCTTAAGGAGGAGATTTGAGCTGGAAATTGGTGGGTGTTACACTTGATGATCTCCTTGCCTCCCTGTTCTGGGAGCCTTTGGGAGAGTGTGCCATAAAATACTGTCCTAATGGTACCTGCTGCTTTCTGTGCCTGCTGTCAGACACCTGAAATCATTGGGATGGACAGACCTTTGGTCTGCCCCACGTCACTTTCCTTACTTCCCATTATGTCCTTCATTAACTTCCACCTCTTCTGATCCACTGCACTGTTCCTGCTGCTGTGACAGGGCAGGAACCACAGAGAGCAACCCCACCTCTCTGTCCCTTCCCTGAAGTGAAGCTGAAGCTGTGCATTATCTGATATTCACTGGGTTTAACTGCTCTCAACTGCATTTCCAACAGGTCATTTTGGATTTATAGACTATGGTCAGAAGGACCTTTTCTTGACATTGGTATTATGTCAGAAACTCTTCCAAAAAGTTTATAACTTAGGGTTAAGCTTTTCAGACCATGGTCCACAGATCCCAGAGTTCAAGATTTATTTGTGCTGACTCAGAAAAAAGGTAACAGACAGGGCAAGGGTTAAGTTTTGCTACTCGAGAGATGAAACATCCATAGTGTGGTGTTGTTTTTTTTTTTTTTTTTTTTTTTTTCCTGTGAATTGAGAAAAGTTGCACACAGCTGTGGTAGAGAATGCTCTTATGCTCTTTGGTTGATGTTCACACTCAAACCCTGTGAATCTGGTTTGCAGTCAGAGTTCAAGTAGCTTCCATTTCTAGCTGGTAGTTTTAGCCATATTTCAATGGTCTTCTAACCAGGACTATGTGATTTTATTTTTTTTGGAAAGCATGAATGCTATCCTAATTACCAGCTACTGATTAATAAAATTAACTCAATGATATATTAGAAAAAGACTTTCTAATATGAACTGTGCATGGCCCAGTGTTCCTGTCTCAGTCACTAATTAGAATAGTTTATCCCAATGATTATCTTTAGGACTCAAAATAATCCCTCTGAACTGAGCAGCAGAAGGCAGCCCTGAGTATAAAAAATAAAATGTAGCATTTTATAATTTTAAAACGTGGTAAGAAAACCTCCAGAATTTTAGAATTTTAGATGTAGCCACCCAAGTGTTTGCCAACTGTGGTCGTTCTTTTCATTTTGGCTTCTCTTGGGCATATGATGTGGCTCTAGTTTTACTCATTAAAGTTTCAGATTGTGCTTGTTTTGTTAACAACCGTTAGGGCAGGGGTTCTTACTCTTAATTGGCACCATCTGGAAATGAGAAGGAAATTGCTCAGGATTAATGCAAAGATGAGGGAAGACCTTGCACTTTTCCACAGTTGCAAAACTTGTCCTATTTGGAATAGCCACAACTGACCTGGGAACTGGCTCACCCTTTGTTTCTGTTGGGGGCTGGAGAGAGAAGAAAATTTTCTTCCAGGGAAAAAACGATCTCCCCATTGCCAGCAGAATGCCAGAAAATAATCATTTAAAGGCAGAAAGTTGCACAATTTGGTCTGCTAGCGAGCTAGGCCTTTTAATGCAAATTGAATATCTTCATTCCCAGTTTGGTTTTTTTTTTTTTCCCAATCTTGCACGACTTGTTCAGCATTTCCTCATTTTTTGGCACTGGTTTCCATAGCTGCCTGCAATCACACTCTCACACAGATGCCGTTCCATGTTCAAAGCACTCAGTGCTACAGGGCATATTAGTGTTTTTATGCTTTAGATCTATCTTTATGTAACTTCAGAGCTCATTAATATATACCATTTTGTGTGATTAAAAAACAACAACCTGGCACGTGAGGAGCTTTGAAAAGGAGAATGGAGCCCAAGGAAAATGGCTTTCTTCTCATTATGCAGATTTGAAGCTAGACATGAGATGGGCCCAGTGAATCAATGGGCAAGGTACAACTTCTGCAAGATAATCATTCCCTGACTGCAGCCGAGCAGACTGCAGTTAAAAAAAAAGAACCAGAAAGAGACAAATGCTATTTGAAATGTAAAGATTTTCACATCATTATTTTACAATAGTGGACAGAAGTGAGTTAAAAATCCCATGATGGTCCTCTAAGGCTGTTTAAAATCCCAGGAGAAGCCTTGCTCTTCTGCTGGGTGAGAAGCTGAAAGCAGGACTAAGGTGTGAAGGTGCCTGAGTGATGGGCTCAGAGAGAACATCCAAAAACACAGACCACAGAGGTGTAAATACTCAGGCTGCTGGTGAGCCACAGTTCCCCCAGTTACAGCCTGAAATATTGCCTCTAACTGTGTCATGCCAAAAAAGGATTCTGTGTGCCAGAATGTAGTTTTTTCCCTAGCTGTGATTTCTGGCTTTGGAGGGTTGAGGTGATGAGTATCTCTTCAAATAAGGTGATGGGAAAAATTTTCTGACCATCACCTCTGAATTTTCAAGATTCTTTCTGTATAATGCCACCAGCCTGTCCCCTCTGGCAAAGCACAGGATGTTTTAATGGCAGACAACAGCAGTGATTCCCTTTCAGTTTGGTGCCTCCCCCTGCCATGACTCTCCCCTGCCAGGGTGTCCTGGGGACCCCCCAAGGACATCCCAGAGCCCAGATTCACATCCTCACTCCTGCTGTGGCTGCAATGAGGAGCAGCAGGACAGATCAGGAACCAAAACCAACTCAGGATATGACACCCAAAGCTCAGAGGTCTGAAGGCAAGGGAATTGCTGGGTGCATTTGACATCCCTCAGAATGCAAACATGGTCCTGAAAAGCAGGAGGACGTTTTGGTGGGAGAAGGAAGGGAGCCAGGAACAAAAATTACTGTTCCTCAGGTACCTGTAATGCTGAGGTGCATGTGCTTGGGCTTCACTGGACACAGCAGGGAGATGCTCCCTCCATCCCTTTGAGGAGTCATTATTTCTATGAAATGGCTTTCCAGAAAAAAGGATTTAAGGATGCATTTTAGGATAGTTGGGAATCTGCTGTCGTTGAAGCTTGGGCAAAGGCAGTAATGGAAAAATCTGATGTATAATCCACCCAATGCTCACTAAAACCTTCCAGAAATGGACAAGCAAACACATTTTCCCTGCCTTAATCCAGAGGTTGTGCTGAGGGGTGTGTGACTTGAGTAGCAATGCAGCCCCTGGCAGCCTGGGAGTGATGGGGAGATCCATAAAACCCACGGCGACTCTGAGCATTTCCTCAGTGCTGGGCAGCTCTCACCCCTTTTTTCCTTCCCATTCAAAGGGATGTACTGATTATATGCAACTATGATTATATGCAAATTGTGACTAATGTATGAAATGAAAACCCCTGCCTGATGGCATGGAGATCTGAGACAGCTACTCCGCAATTACCGCCTCGCCTCGATCTCTGCCGGGTGTTCCTTACTCCGACACAATACTGAGCGCTGGCAATTTACTGCAGGGGTCATAAAAAAATCTCATTAAACCCACACCGTTTAAGGCAGGTAGTTTTCCCAGCTCCCGGCTCTGCTTAGTGCAAAGCCTCGGAGGCTGTCTGGGTGGCTGCCCAAGGGAAAAATCCCTCTTTGGTGTGAGGAGCAGCAGCAGCAGCAGGAGGAGGCAGAGGATGCTGAGCTCCATCTGCTTCACTCCTGCCCTGCCCGACCAGGGGTGGCACCGGCTGCTGAGAGTGCAGATGAGTTGCAGGCAGCTGAGTAGCCAACAGCCTGACTTCAATAGCCATTCCTTTCCCGTGAACAGCAAAAAAAACCCCTGGGGAGCTTGGCACTGTCTGCCGCAGGAGGATTTGTTGAACACGCTGCAAGATGCTGGCGCGGCTCATCCAGAGCAGCAGCATCAGGGGCTTGTGGGGAGCAGGCAGGGCGGACTGGCAGCAGTGCAGTTGTTATAAATGTGTGTTATACAATTGGCTTTTCGCAAGATGTGTGCTATATGATCAATAACATAGTAAGGATATAGGATATAAGTTTATTTCTGCTATTAGTAAAAGAAGATTAGACATAGTGGGAGTAGTTGATGTAAGTATGCTGAAACTGTCTGTTTAGTTAACATCCAGTGAATATGTAAAGAAGACTCTGCTACTAATATACCAACTATCAGCATCTACCACCTGTAGAAAGTATGAACCTAAGCCCAAACTAGAAGCGATAATAAAGACACAACCACGAAACACACATGCTCTAAAAAAGCGGACCCAAGGAGGAGCCATGCAAAACAGTTCCTGAAATATGGAAACTAGTTTATGGAATTCCTAAACTATTGCGATAAGAAGGGTATTTAAAAAATGTCTCTGAGTTAGCAAAGTGTGGACTTAGCTGAATGCCAAGTCACCTGGCCGGCCGTACTTAGCTTTTTTTTATCTCCTAATTGTCTTAATTATTTTATTAAACATGTTTCTTAAAATTTACCAAAAAGTGAACTTCATTTTTCACACAGTGAATGTGCTGATGTGGCAGCGGCACCGAGCTCCTGGCGGTGAAGGCCAGGCAGGCAGCGGAGCGATCTGTGCGTGGTGTCACCTCTTGACAGTCCCAGATGTCCCCTCTCCTGTTGGCGAGCGGCGGGCGCTCCCCGCAGAGGTGCACTCAGGGTGAATCAGGCTCTGTACAGGCACCACTGTAGTGGTGTGGTTTTGGTTTTGTCAGTTTAATGTATGTATTTGTTCCTTGTATTAAGTTCATTTTTATAGGTTATAATGGTTTGCCCCATGCCACCCATGTTCCACCCTCATTGGTTTCATCCCAACCCCAGTTATGTGTCAATCAGAAGTTATCCAGCCCCTGGGTCTTGTTTGTCACTTTGGGATCTCTCCCAAAAGTCTGGAAAGTTCCAGGAAGAACCCCAAGTGATTGGACAAGACTTCAGCTGTCTCTGCACCCGAGTTATTAATTTGTTACGATGTATGTCATTTATACAGAGAGCCATACCCTTTGGTCCCTGATTTATCCCCAGTTAAACCCATCCCTGAGTTCCTTCCCCCCAATAAAAGGTGTTGCCTTCGGGGGCTTCCCAAAGCCTTTTTTTCCCCTCTCTTTCCCCCCACTGCTCCTGCTGAGGGGTGTCTGCTGGGGCAGATCCCCTGATGAATAAAGCCAGCAGTTAACCCAGAACAGCCTCCTCTTTTTTCCTGCCGTTGTTGCTTCACTCCTTCAAGCAAGACAAGAACTCACAGGGGTCGGTGAGGTTCATCCTGCTCCTGAGCCGTACCCTCTTACTGTCGAGGTGTCAGGGCTGGCCGAGGCAGAGACAGACACCTCAACACACCACCTGGGCTTGTCCCACCATGTCCAGCTGATGGCTGGGCACAGGAGGTGGTGGCATCTGGACAGCCCAGCTCCTGCCCTGGATGGCCAGAGGAGACAGGGAGGAGAGGGGTGGGGAGCAGGTGATCCACGAGAAGTCCTGAGCTGGGCAAGTGCTGTTAGGAAGAAACAGCCCAGAGATGATCCAGGGAAGGTGGTTCACATCCCTGTGACTGGAGGTTCAGTTCAGTTCAAGAGAAAATGAGTGTAACTGAACATTGAAAAAGCCCAACAAAACCCCATCATTTTACTGACTTTTTTCCCCAAGATAATTACAATGCATATTTAAAATGAGTTAATAATCTCTTCCCACAACACCCTAGTTCATCCTTCTTTTTTTTTTTTTTTCTTTCACCTATAAAACTTTGTTTTCCGCTGGGATATTGTGATTTACAGAAAATATTTGATGTTGATGGGGAGACAACACCAGAGTATCAGTTTACCCAAGGTGAAATTTTTGTGTATACAGAGAGAATTTAACCTCAAACACTCAGTTCACATATCCATGTGTGATTTATATTGCCTCAGGCTCTGAGGCAGAGTGAACATTGACACCCTTTGATGTTGAAAGAAGCCTAGTGACTGGCCTTTGGAGAGATTTGTGATGTCTCTATCAGCCTGTCAATGGAAAACCAGGCAGCAAAGCCAGGCCCCCTAAAGATTTCAAGGCCTTGTAGGCAGAGGGATCGTGTAAGCATTTTACTTCCACCGAGTGCTTGAGAGGCTGAGCATATACGGCCAGGCTAATTGAGTGCTTACAGGGCACTGGGCTGCAGTTGGCATCTGCACATCTCTCTGTGACCCCTTTGGCCCAGGAAAGGTGCCAGTGTCACCAATAGGGACATTTAGCAGCTTCACACCCCTGGAGTGCTGAGGTTTCTCTTGCTGCCTAGTAGGGCTGTGATAACCCATGGCTAAAGAATAAACTTGCATTATTAGAAATGGAAAATATTTTCCTGCACTTGTTGAGAGGCAAGTTGTTGAAAGGCAGATAAAATTTGCCCAGAATTTCTGCTCATTTCTGTGGTATCAAGCATCCAGGGTTTTCTCAGAGAAGCTGTGGATGTGCCATTCCTAGAAGTGTTTGAGACCAGGTTGGATGGGTCTTGGAGCAGCCTTGGTCTAGTGGAAAGTGCCCTTGGCAGGGCAGTTGGAACAAGGTCATCTTTGAAGTCCTTTCCAACCCAAACCATTCTGTGATCCTGTGGTTCCCTGAATCCATGGAGCAAAATAGTCTTGAGTAAGTTTGACAGCTCACAGAGGAAAGGAAAATGCTGCAGTGGCACCTGCAGCGTGTTCTGCACTGCACCTCCCTGGGACAGGAACAGACCACGCACCAATGGTTGCAGTGGGAAGCAGGTGGCAAGAGGCAACAGGATCTGATGCTCCTTGTGAGTCAAATTCCCAGGAAATGTGTTGAGTAACATTTTGGAAGAGAGAATTCAATGCAATGCTGATAGATTGAGGAAATGGCTTGAAAATAGTAATATGTGATACAATAAAGACAGATGGTTTGTGCAGAATTAGGGACTGCTGGCTAGGCACACCAGGAACTGAGGATTATTGGGGATTATACACTGAAGATGCACCTCAAATATGATGCTGTTGCAAAAACAAAGGACCAGTGTCCCATGCTCACATTGAGGCTGAGAGCGCCTTTGAAACAGATGTGTCCAAGGTTGCAACTCAACAGGACCATCCAAGCCCCTGGAAACTAAGCAAGGGGGAGCTGGTGTATACCCCTTGCCAAATGACTGAGGAATTGCTTATGAGGGAGAGACTGTGGTAGCCAGAGACTGAATCTGCTTCCTGGTGGTTGAGGAAAAAAAAAAAAAAAGTGAAGCTGCAGGTAACTCAGAAGTAGAGAGGAGAATGAGCAAGGATCTCAGTGAGAAGTGTCACTAAGAGCCTTGCTCTGTCCTGCTGTGACACCAGGAGAGGAATCACAGTCAGGTTGCTGCTTTGTGTCTGGTTCATTTGACTTGTAATTGAAGTAAAAAGTTGTAAAATGTATTTTTCTGAAGCCAAATTTTGTTGGGCAGCAAGGCAGGTTGAGAAATATGGCAATAAATTTCTCTGCCACTCTGGCTGCAGTACTGAGAAGCACCCACACCTACAGCATTAGTAGCGCCATGTATTGTCCTTAACTTGTTCTTCTCCCTTTGGAAAATCCAGCCCAGCACCATCCTTCCCTATCTCTTCACTTGTGCCCTTCAAGTGAAAGGACAGTGAAGTTCCAGGCTTAAAGGTTGTGAGCAGAAAATCTGAGGCAGGAGAGCAGATATCCGCAAATTTGCCTCAGTGGGAAAGTGGAGAATAATTGTGGGTTCTGATTTTCCAGGGAGCCTCTGTGGGGAACTAATAGTCTAGACTTGTCCTTTTTGAGGCCTAATTATGTCTCTCTGTCAAGCTATAAAAACAACAGTCTGTGGCATCACAAGGGAAAATGAAAGCTATTGGCCTGTGTTCTGCATTTAATAGGATGTCAAATCTAAAGCACAGTCTGACTGGTTTTTGACTGGGGTTAGAAAAGAAAATGCAACTAATTAGGCTGTTTCTGAATCTCCCTCTCTGTCTAATGGCTGTGGACTTGCAAATTGTAGCATACTGGGAGTCCCAAACTCTCTGATCTGTGCTGTTGTCTGGAGGGGAGGGGTCTGCCTCCTCTCTGTTTGCAGCCCATCCTAAGCAAGAACTAGAGGACAAGGAGCTCTAGAAAAGCTGAGACAACAGGAGGTGATGGCCTATATTTAAATGACTAATGCATTAATAATTATACCTTGGAGTCTTCTGTGTCAGGGAGTGTTAGATGATGTCCTAGTGCCTTTCTTTATCTTTTGGAAGTTAGTTTGAGGGGTTATTTTTCACATTGCAATGATTTCTTGGAGAGAACTGCAGCAGTTACAAGTTCCTTTTACCTTTCCCTTGTCAGCTGCCCTCATTCTGAACCAAAGCTACGCTCAGCTGGTTCCTCATGTTTTACAGATGAACTGAAATAAAAGTGGAATTTGTCCCACTGTGAGAGAAAGGAAAGGAAGAGGAAAAAAAAAACTGTCTACAAGATTTTTATGCAAGTCCCACATCCTTAGTTTTGCCATCTTTTTGACACAGAAATCTGATTGTCTTCTGCTCAGACATTCTGGGGTGCCTTTCTGGTTTTCATTCTTCTTTTCTGACTTTGGGTTAGTCAGGAAACCGCCAACTTTGCCTCACAGTCAAAACTGAACACTGTAATTCAAGCTCAAAGGACATCAGTGAGCAGGAGGATCATGTGGCCTCAAAATGGTGATATTTTGATGTCATTTCTGCAAAGTCCTGCAGAGGGATTTGAGTCAGGAAAGCTCAGTCAATGAGTCCATAAGAAAATGAAAGATCTTTCCGGGAGTCAGCCTGAAAAGAAACAAAGAAGGGTGGAAGAGATTGTAAAAGGAGAAAGACTTGCATAATCCAAAGGAGCATAGGAAGCAGAGAGAATTGAGAGGACCTGGATCTCCTTGGTGAGTGCCAAAATACAGTGTGACATCTCCTCAACACTCCTATAGAGATTTAAAGCCATATTTTTCCAATAGCTGGACACTAATTTCACCTACAAATAATGGTTTCTGCAGTCACAGCTAACTCATGCTGTAAAGTGGGTCCTTCCCAGGCTGGAGCTGGAAAAGAGACTCAAACCAGCTTGGGACTAGAATTGGAAGCAGAAAAACCTTAGATCATTCTTTGTATAAAGATCAGGCTTTGTATAAAGATGCCTAACTTTGATGGACCAATGTGTGACATAGACAAATATCCACTGTGGCAGTTGCAAGGAAAGAAAAAAAGACTTTGCCATGACTTGGAAATGTCTTTATCCTTGTGTCCGTCCTCTCTTCCCAGTTGTAGAACCAATCCCACTAAAAATCAGGGTGCCAAAACTGTGGCCTTTCTATGGGTTATTCCCAGTGGCCACCAGCTTTATTAGGAAGAGATCTGGGCAGGAAGCAGCAGCTTCATTTTAGAGTAACCCCAGGGTATGGCCATGAAGATGCCAAATCCTCCTGCCTGGGCAGGGACCAGTCATGAGCTCCTTTCTGGGGCCAGCTTCCCAAAACTTCCTGAGAAGCTACCCAGATAAGGCCTCCAGCTGTATTTTCAGGACATCCTTTGAGAGTGATCTTAACCCAAATATCCAGTTAAGTCTTACTGAGTCTTGGTTGATATATATTATATATATATTGTGCTTAAATAATTACCCACTCACGAGCTGTAGTGAGGATCACCCCCTCTCAGCATGAGTAATGGGTGAGTTTGGCAGCACAGGGAGAACAAAATGAGAAATTACTGCTTCTGAGAGGGTGATCAGTTTGTTTGCTGTCCCCCACCAGCTCTGTCTTTCTGCAGATATTCACCAGGGTTTTTCCAAACAGCAGGAAAAGCTTCCCGGCTGCCCCATGTTCAGCACAGCTTGTCAGGAGCTGCTGAAATGGCACATCCAAGCACCAAGGCAAAGATCGTGTAGGAATTTTGACCTTGACCAAGGCAGTCAGAAATTGCAGCTAAAATAGAGCTTGCTTGCAAAGGGAAGGGGGAATTAATAACCACACAGCTCCTCAAATGTAGCATTAAAAGTGATAAAACTGGAATTCTGGAGGTGGGAGTGTTTGGGGTTTTCCCCGTCTGTTTTCATGGGTTTGGAAGGAACACGCTGCTCAAATAAAGGATCACTTTTGCCTTTTAGTCCATGACATAAAAATGACATAAAATGTACCCCTGCGAGTTGCCATGTAAATGAATCCAAATCAAATAATGCACAGGGAGCAACAAAGCAACCCAGCCCGCTCTTCTCTGCAATATTGGCATTTAATTTGTGCATAGAAATCCCGGGAACTGCAAAAAGCCGGGGCTGTTTCATGTACATATCCCCACACAAGCCTTCCTACCGCAACAAATGATTTATTATTTTTTGGGGAGGGCAGTGTGCAGGGAAGGAAAAAAAAAAGGTCGTCAAATCCGTGTTCGACGGTGGCACGGATTCCTTGGCTACCAAACGCAAAGGCCGAGCAGAACAAAGAGATTTGCATTCTAAGTGATGCAAAGCAGCCGGCAGTGTTTTAATGTTGTGTTTGCTCTGTGATGTCTTCATCAGGCGCTCAAAGACAGCGGCTCTGGCAGCCGCTGGTCCCCGCGAGCCTGTCAAACTCCGTTTCCATGGTTTTCCTTCAGGCAGCACCATCGGCAGACAGCGCGGAAACGGACCCCTGCAACCTGTTCTGAGCAGTGTCTCTGATGTAGGGCCCCAGAGCGGGCATCAAACTAGCAACAAGCAGCAAGAAAATAACAATTTTGCTTTTCGCAGGTGTCAGAGCGGCAAACAAAAGGCTGTTTATAAAAGATGCAACATCCCCTTTTTGTCAGCGTTGGCAGTTTAAAGTCAGCCGGGCAGCGGTCGAGTTGCGGAGGAGGTTTTGGAGGGGGGTGTGCTGTGAGAGACAGAATTCAAATTGTTTCCTCTTTAATCCTTTAGCCTCACTAAATAGGGCCTTCTCATCACCGAACTAATCACTATTAACGGCGATCAATTATTCCATTTGAATCAATGGGGGCTATTTTTCTTGAGACAATTATACCCTTCTGCAGACAAAGGAGCAGCCTCACTCTTCCCTCACCTTGAAAAGCATCCTTTCATTTAAATGAAAACTTCAGAATATTTCGATATGAAGCTGTATTTGAGCAGTGATGCTGCAAATTCAAGAGATGAGGAAGATGAATCCGTGGTCTTTTGCCCCTGTGACTGCCTGTGTGCAGTGATGACATGGAAGCCTGTGCTAAAAGAGCAGAGGTCAGCAGAGCTGACAGCCAGCCCCAGCTGGACCAGTGGATTTGTAAATACTGGTCAGGGTAACTGCACCTCCTGGTGCCTCAGTTTCACCATGTGTGAAATTTGAATAATGATTTATTTCTTCTCTTGTGAAAGACATGGAGATGGAGTATTTGCCCAAACATGACATAAAGCTCATGGTTACCCCTGTGGTTTTCATGACACTAGTGACTGGAGCCAATGCAAATCCCTCAAGGGACAGTTTTCCATTAAAGAAAACTGATGGATCAGATGCTGTCCAAGTTACAAGAGAATCTGCTTTTCCCTACCAATTAGCTGATTTTATCACAGCTGCCTGGGGAGGTTCTGGGAGCCACTGGTCTCCTTGGCTCCTGCTTCCTTTGCTGTGCATCAACCAAGCCAGTGAGAAGCCAGAAGTTGGGAGCACTGGGTCCCAAGCTGCCTCTTTATTTCCTGCAGAGGAAAAGCTGAAGTGGACAGTTGATGTTACAAGACTTATGGCTTTGGTGCTTTGGTGCAGGTCAGCTGGGTGCTTACAACAATGGGGCACACTCATCAGGGATTGCCACACCAGGGCTTTTCCCTTCCACATCCCTACATTGGAAGTCAGCAAGCTGTAAGGATGATGGTCCAGGATTCCTGGCTCTTCTAGGGCTTTGAGGTTCCTAGCTGCTCTTTGGCTTTCTAAAAAGAAGCCACAATGTCATATTTGAGCTCCTGATTTCATGGTTCCCACTGCCTTGGAGACATGCTTTTGTTTTCTTTAATGGAAAAGGTCAGTGTGGTTTTTGCCCCAAATTAGTGTGGAAGCCAATGGAAAAAATAGCCAAGTCTCATGCAGAACAGAGATGTATTTTTCTGTAGATCTTGCTGCCCAAAGCACTCTCGTTCATGGTTTGACTGAAATTACCCCAAGTACGTTCAGCAAATGCTGTTTCTGTCCTCACAAAACTCACCTCCTACACTTCTACATTCACAGGCTGATTCAATACTCAAACTATAATTATGTGGCTCATTAGTTATTGCACAGTGTTTGCATGTGGAGCAGGCTGAAGTCATTGGTGTGTGTTTGGAGGTGCTGATAGTGCCAGGGAGCAGATACAGGGGACCCAGCTCTGTATCTGAAATCCTACCCTGACCTTTTGATTAAATCGAGGCACAAGATCTGTAGAGAAAATGAACTTAAGATTGAGAAGGTTTCCAAACAGCTCATGACATATTGGTTATTGTAATGATTATGATTTTTTAAAGACTTTAATTGATCTGTTACATAAAGGCAAGGCATTTTATAAATTAATAACAATGTTATTTACACCACAGATCAGCACCAGAACAAGGCCAGATACATCCATAATGATGGTAGAGGCAAATTATTAACAGATCCTGGCATTGCATAGGCGCTTTCTGTGGGCCAGGAATAGTTAAAATTCCTTTCCCACTGATAGAAACAACACATTTGTCCTCAATGTATTACTGTACAGTGCCGAATCTGCTCTGACTTTCTCAAGAGCCGAGTGCAGAGCAGAGTGAGTGTTCAGTGAAATGAGCAGTGCCTGGCATGAAGGGACGGGGTGAAGCTGCCACAGACTCTCGCAGAGATTTCTTTTGATCAGAGGAACTGCTCGTGACTTTTGTTCGGCGTCTCGTGGCAAAAAAAAAAATCTTCTGGTGGAAAAAAAATATGTCTGTGTCACAGCAGAGTCAGGAGCTGGCAGTCGTAGTGCCTAGTCTATTTTTTTTAATGAATAGTTGTGTTTGCAGGGTATTGCATGATCACACAAAGTGTGGCTTTGTATTGTTTTGCGGTTTTGAAAATATCTGTAAGTGGTGTGGATTAGAGCAAACAGAGGCAAAGCAGAGCTGACTTTATTCAGGAATGGTTTGGAGCCATACTCCTGTGAAGCAGGGGAAAGGGGACGTGTCTAGGGAATTACTGGAGAGAACTGGGAACAGTTGCTTCAAAACTGAAGTCTTTGGAAAAAAAAAAAGTAATTTTCTGTGTATAGTTCAGTTCCACTGTTATTTATGAAGGGACTGAGCTGGAGGGAGGGAGGCTGCTCAGGGGGTGCTCACCTTGTATTCTCTCCATCACTCTGTGAACAGTGTCATGAAATCAGGAGATTTACAGATGTATTTACTTTGGAATAAGAATACTTTTTTCTGGTTTGGAATAAATGTCTCCAGAATGGGACTTGTCACCTTGTGCAGACAAGATCTGAGAGCTGCACTGATCTGTATGGAGAAACAGGCTGCAAGTGTGTGAGGGGAGAGCCTTACCTGGGAAGGCACTACTTGCCCCAGCAGAGTTGAACTACAAGGGGAAAAACTATTGCTATTCTGGGATGAGATTAGGCACAATTTCCCCAGGAGTTGGGCAGGGAGAAGCACATTAACTTCTTGTGCTCTGGGAACCAGGTAGCACCCTTGAGCCCCATCACCAAATTATTCATTATTCTGTAGAATCACCCTCCTATGGATGTATTCCCAGTCTCATGTGTTGGTTTAGCACCATCACCATCGCTATTATTTTATTTTCTATTCTTAACTTTCAGGCTATTAGCGAAAAGAGGGTTTTTTTCAATGAGAGAGAAACATTCTGCAGTCTTATTCTGCCAGTAAATAGGGATTTATGATGTAAGAAGTCTTTCTAGTCTGTCAGATTAGTATTATTCTTTGGAATCATGGTTAGGAAAGGTGAAAAATAAAATCAGAAAGGACAAAGAAATTAGCACAGCACAGTGTGTGCGAGGTACCCTGAGCAGAGAAAACACACTGAATGACACACTCAGGGTGAAACAGAAGTGGGAAAAAGTAATTTTATCTCAGCACTTCCTTTGGCTGACTTCTCAGTCACCAGCATATTAATGGCTCTTCCCCTAGCAACTACAGAGCTTCCAACATGCAACTATTCTTTGGTCATAAAGACAAAAAATTGAGTTTGCCAGAACAGAGCTACCCCATTCTGGGCTGCTGACAACAGTCCCAGACTGGCCATATGCTCTGCTGCACTCACAAGTGGTAAAGCAACATTTTCACTCCTGCTGATGCTGGTGGTGTCCCTGTGGTTGTTATTGTTTCCGTCCAGACCCTCAGCTCTTCCCTGGAGCTCCTGCCTGTTCTGTTTCAGGCTGTAGGGACAGCAATGTCACAGCTCCTGAGCGCCGAGGAGAGGGAACAGATGTAGCTCTTGTCACACCCCTGTGAGCCCTGTCTCACTTTATTCCTTGCAGTAGCTTGTGTAGGATGGCTGTGGGGCAGTTTGGAGTGAAAGGGACATGGATACTCCCCATGGGGCAGGTCTGACCAAAAGTGGATGACTGGGCTGTGTCCAACAGGGGGGAATTGGACCTTCCACCTGTGGGGCTGAGGGTAGTCACTTTTCAGTTGGATTGTGTGTAATCGATGAGATGGGGAGTGGAGAGTGAGGTGGGAAAGGACCAGTGGGTCCTGTAGGGAATAGACATGCAGTCCTCAGTTCCTACCCAGCAGGAATTTGGGGCTCTGAAGGGTTTGGTAGAGTCAAGGAAAATGTTCCCTCTCTCAGTGAGAGCCATGGGATTTGGATTTTCTCTGCATATGTGTGTTAGCTGAGACCCCCAACCCTGCCTCTGTAGGCTGTGCTTTCTTCACACTGTGGTTCATGAGCAGCTTAAATCCCAGCTGCATTTTAAAGGGGTGATCCCTTTTCCTCCTCCATCCCTGACCTAGACCCCTCCATCTTCCTCAAGTCCAGCCAAAATCTGATCATGGAACGGGCCATGTGGGTGGGGAATTGCTGTTCCTCCACAGGGGGAGCAGAGGGGTTTCAATGGCCTCACAAGTGCTGGAACTGCACCCTTGACTGGCATTATCACCACTACCTCTGCATTAGGCATCCTGATGTTTCAGTCCCCTGGGGAAATCTACTGACCTGGGGGTTCCTGATGCAGTGGACAAGCTCAGGTGAGCAGCAAAGCTGAGGGTGTATCAAAACTCTAATTTCTACCTTTAGCCATTAGCAGTAGAGAGAGAAATTCATTGTTCTGATTCCTTTCCAAGGAAGACAAGAGTGGACAAAATACTAGGTTCTTTCCACTATTAAATCTATTGTCTTCCCAACCATACCCTTATCACAATTTGCTGTGCTTTCAGAGGAAGATATTCAGTGCTACATGCTGTCTTTAGGGTAAGGATTTTTGTGTTTATCTGCACACTCACGGCCAAGGCAGATAAGAGACTTTATTCTCTACATTATCACTATTTTTCTTCTTCCTATGAGCCAGACTGATTTTAGAAAGAGGGGTAAATATTTGAGCTCGTTGCGCAGACCTAAAGTGAGGCTCTAGGTCCTTTTATACTTATTTATACCCACTAAAATAATCATCTTTAAGAGGCTTTTTTGGGCTAAAACCTTCCTTTTTGCTGATCTCTGTTCATTATTCTGTGCAAGACTCTTCCCTCCCCTGATTGCATGTTATCACCTTCAATAGAACAGCTGTGTCATTGCTAAAGGGTGTTAATCTTCCCTTACCCAACACCTTATTGACAGACAGAGTCACGGAGGCCCCCAGTCTTTTCTGACTTGGGTGACTTCTCAAAGCAATATTTTTTTGTAGCTTCTTTTATTTTGTACCAAACCCACCTCAGTCTAACCAAAAGGAGATGAAGCCAAAGCCTGGCACAACCCCTCCTGCCTTGGAATGTCCTGCCTGAATCAGTCCTAGTGATTACAACCAGGAGAATATTCCCTAACAATGTCAAGGGACAATAAGCCCCAGCTAATCAATAAGCACAATACCTGCGGCACATGGGAGCCCAGAATAGAAGCTGCTCCGGCAGGTGGGACAGCTGGCTTGAATTTTTATTTCGTGGTTGTGAAAGGCACCACAGCTTTCAGCGAGACAAGAGCAGTGCTGACAGTGACAGATCCCCTGTTACATTGTGCCACCAAACAGAACGAGACACTTCAGCAGATACAGCTCAGTTTTTCTGATAGTTTTGTAATGAATTGGAATTAGTCTGGAATTATTATTTTTTTTCCTTAATTCTCTCTGCCTGCCAGTGTTCTGGGCTGCCCTGCAGTTTCCGAGGTCACCTTGACTTTTTGGAGATCTGGAGTGTTGACCTGACCCTAGAGAGATCCAGGGCAAATTTTTGTACTAAGGTGATTGCCTTAAAATAGATCTCCCTTAAAACAGCCGGCACAGCAGTGGGTACCCTAGTTGGGGTTTCTGCCATCCCATGAATGCTGGGTCCAAGGGGATCTTTTCCAAACAAAGCCTGCTGTGCAGTGTAGGAAGGATAAGAAATACCCTTCTTTTTCTCTTTACACTCCTGACTCTATTAAACAGATGAAGATATTCAGATTTATCCTGCCTGTGTTCAAACATAGCCCTGAAGTGCTGAACTTGAGAAGAAATTGCCATTTCCTCTATGGAAAGAGATCAAAACCTCAGAGCTCACTGGTGTCACTTCATAGGTCTTCCCATGGGTGACACAAGAGACCTCAGGCAGTGGTTCCAAATAGGACACATGAAACAGGCAATCACTGTAGCAGAGCTGTGGCCACCAGAAGGACCTGAGCAGCCCCCTGTTGATATAACTTCAATTTCCCACCAAGCCTGAGCATTTCTGACAGCAGAAAGCATTTACCAGTGGACTGCTGAGCACATCAAGGTGGATACAGTTCTCTTGTTGTTTGGATTGGGAGGTAAGTCCAGAAAAAGGAGACAAATGGGGTCATAAAACAAATGTAGCATTTACTTTATACTGCAATTTTTTCATCATACCTCTCCAGTATTAAAAAGGCAGCTGGTTGCAGGGGTTTGAGTACAGAGCTGAGAAAAAGGAGTTGAAGAGGCTTTTGCAGGACTTGAACTGATGACCTAATTTTAATCCCAATGTAACTGGAGTTATATAATTGAATAGGATCATTAAGTTTATTAGACTGGTCAAAACTGGGGCAGTACCAACAGGAAGTTGTGCCCAGAACAGCTGTACCTTCCAGCTCACGTACAAACACTCACCTGATGATGGCCTTTCCTAACTGAAGGTACATCTGCCAGCTATCAACTGACCCTCACAAATAGTGTACCCCCTTTCAGATACACCTTCTGTGGGGCTGCAGTTCCAAATATCCTGCTGCACCTCCAAAGTCATCAGCAGATTTCTTTCAGGCAGGAACTTGGCCAGTGACATTCTCGGGTTGGCTTGGCCACCTGTAGTCACTGAAAGGCCAACACAGAGTGTCAGTAATGAAAGAAACACAGAACCCTAGGGAAAATATGAACATCAGGTTATTTGGCCACCAGCTGATTCTTTATCAGTAAGTGATGGAGCAGAAGGCAAAGTTGTATTAACACGTGCTGAGAGGCTGCTGCAGCATGAGCGGCACCACTCGTGGGATAATAACCCGGGATGGTGCTCTGGAGCCCACAGCAAAGCACAACAATTGCTTTTTCTTTTTCTTTAGTTTTTCCTTTTGCTACACACGAATAACTTGCTCAGCTCTACGGCCTCAGCTGCCTGCCACCCCCTGAGCCCTGGGGAGCTGAGCTGTCTGCCCAGCACGTCCACGGCATCGGGGCTGCAGTCAGGCCATCGCTCACTGGCCGGGTGTGCCTGCCCTGCCAGGGTTTGATACGGCCACAAATTACAAACCATTCCTTTTCCCATCTCATGAGAAGGAAACCCATCAAAAACTGGCTGAATATCTGATCTCACGTAAAATGAAAGACAAATGCACTCAGCCTAGAAATAGGTTTGCTTTGGGATGTCGGCTTTGTTCGCTCTGACCAAACTCTGTGCCCAGAGCTCCCGGCCAGGCAGCCGAGAGAACTCTCAATGTTATTTAAAGAATTGGTAAGGTCACTGCGGCCTGAACCTCTCGGGGTTGAATTAATCTCCTTGGCACAGCAGCCTGTGCTGAGCGCTTGTGCTCGCAGGTCCATTCGTGTAGAGCAATGCCATCCAGTGGCTGCTCCGATCCATCACAAAGCCAACGGCTCCTTCCCGAGGCACATTCCAGCAGCTGAAATGCTTCTGCTCTTGTTCCTGGCTCAGGCATTTCACATTAAAAGGCTGCGACAGTGGCCAGCGTGATTGCTTCCAGCTTCTTTGGCTTTCTGCATGGAAAACCCAGGTAGGTTTTAAGTAGCAGCCACTTGAAAATGTTTGATAGACATCCAGGGGGAAATAATGTTTTATGTATGTAGTCCCAAGTACACAAATTTGTCATCAGGCCCAGGTTTTGGTGTGGGGAGTGGTTATATGGAGTCATGTGGAAAATGATACTGATTTTTGAGACAAAAATATCATCAATGAATGAAACTTTCTCTGTTCAAAGGTCAAGAGGCACTGAGTCACTCACTGGGACATGAGTGACTTTTCCTTGAGGAAAACGCCCAAGGGGAAGGATGATTGAGAACTGGGCTGGGCAGAACCTTCCTCCATCAATGCCACACTTTACAGAGCCCCACTATTGCCAGCTACACAAGGGCTGGACCTTTTGGGGGGTAGAGAGGTTTAAACCTGCTTAGCTCCATCCCATCTCCCAGGGACCCACCATCACACAGCAGCACAGTCCATCATTCCCTAGTGACTGGACAGAGATGTCAGTGCCTGTTGCACTGCCCCAGTCAGCTGTAATTGCGTGGTTTGGATGATGGATCACCCCAAGCACCGTGACCTGGGGGACACAGAGCATCCCTGGAGCTTTCCAGTGTGGTGGGTCCCAGCCTCCATTTCTCTTGGACCCTTGGCTGTTTCCAGTGATGCTCCAGCTGTGGCTGCTGCTGCTGCTGTGGCTGCTGTGTTTCAGTGCTGCTGCTCCTGCTCCGTGGTACAAATTCCAATCAGGCGCAGCAAAGCCCACCGGGTGCTGCTGACAACAGGTGTCTCATTAAACATCTCTCAACCTTACAGGCATTCACATTGACAAGAACCAAACTCACACTCAATCACAGCTTAATCACAGCCAAACTCTATTAACAAGTCATACTAATTACCAACTTCTAACAATTTCTCAGGTTCAGAGGCAAAATATCCTTTCTTTATAGATGAAAACAGATTTGTGATACTCCAGCTCTGGCCATAATTAGGTCCTTTTAAACAAAACAAAACTAAAATAAAAACCTAGATTGGGTCCCTTTGTGATAGCGGTCCTGGAAGTACAGTTGTACAATGAGATGTTTTGTTTGTTTTAATTTTGTATCTGCTGTGTTGCCCACAAGGGTCCAATTAGCTTGTTACAGATGCTTGTATCACTTTTAACCACTTGTCTTTTTTTTTTGGTTCTTTTTTTTTTTCTTTTTTTTTTTAAGAGGGGTAACTTGTAGCACAGATTGCTGGCCTGCAGGCATCCAGAGATCAACAACCAGCTTTCTGTGATACCAAGCCCCCTGTGAAACAGGCAGCCCTTACCCACAGCATTCATAATGTACAAATAGAGGGAAGGGAGGAGCTTGTGCTGGATTTTGGATTATGGTGGAATAATCTCGTGTGTTCAGAAATGGCCTGAAGGTGGCAATTCTGCCATGGCTAAGAATAACTCTGACAAACTTTGGTTGCTACACCTTGGAAATTGAAATGCAGGTTTTATTTTTAGTCACCGTGTAGCAAAACAGAAAACTCTGAAGAGGTGGCTTTGAATTGTACGTGTCACTATTTACTCCTGTCCCCTGGCATGCTCAGCACATGTGTAATTCCATGCTAACCTGGACACTTTCCTCCATTGTGTGGCTGTATTGAGTGCTCAAGCACTTGAGAACTCACTTGTATAATCGATACACTTACAAAAGGGAACATATAAATAACGGGAAGAATCTGACTTGAACTGACACTGTGGGGATCACAGTGAGGGCTAATGCCTTGTCCTTAACTTGTGCTGGAGAGGAAAAAAACACACTAGACTGAGTTAAGGACTAACATCAGATTTCCCAGCATTTTCCAAGCAGTGTGGTTCAAGGCAGAAAGCCTCCTCTGAATACCTGTGGTGCAAAATCCAGGAGCTTGTTTACCTGTTGTTTAGTTGCTGTTGGCTTTTCCTTTCCTTAATTTTAAAAGGGAATTAACATCTCCCCTGGAAGAATCTAATTGAGGCAGCTCAGCAGAGACTCACCAATTATTGGTACCTCTGGCACAGGCAGCTTTGTCCCTTCAGTGAGGTGTGGCAGGATGAACACCGGATGGCTGAAACATCTGGGAGAACCTTGTGTTGTCTGGTCTGGGTTGGTATGATGTGGAATCTCAGTTTGTCTTGCTGTGAGGCTCTGTGGACCTCCAGGCACCCAAAAGCAGCTGCAGAGGGGGAGCAGGGTGGCACCAGCTATGGAGGAGATGAGGCAAACCCACCCACCTTCCCTCCCCACAGGCTCCATCCTTGACTTGCCCACACTGTCAGAAATCAGCTGTTATTACCTGGCAAAACCAGAAGGTTTAAGGCTTGGTGCTGAAAGCTTTGTCTTACAAAAGTACAATCTTCTGATACTGCCATCCTCCTCCATCCTGATGCTGGCCAGGTGCACTGAAGTGATGACCTGCCAGAGGGTGGACCACAGGAGACCACGGATCAGCACATTGTACAAAGCATAACACACAGCAGAGCCTTTTCTGCATCTCTCAAGCCACTGAAGGTGAGTTTCTGAGGTTATGGAACAAAAAGTAGAGGTTTTTTTTTTTTTTTTGTGAAAACGCTTGTTTTCCATGTAATGTCCACTCCTGGTTGAGTAGCAGGAAGGAAAAAAGAAAGATCTTTGTTGAGAGCCATAGTAAGGCAGGATGGGAGATAAAATATCCATCTGCAGTGGAATAACCATGAGAGCATTCATGCAGTGTTTCTTTGGGGAAAATGGGAGATTTTGTCTAGCCATTGTCTTATTTCTCTTCATGAGAGGCTGTTTCAGACCAGAGCAGAGCAGACTTTTCCCTGGCTTTTGTTAGATGAAATTTGGAAGAAAAAATGAGCAGGTGCTGGCACAAGTTCCAGAAGTTCATCCTGGATCCCAGTTCCTCCAGCATGTCTGATCAGCAATGACCCTTCCAAGTTCTTCTTAGTTTTTATCTGGCATAGGAATTCCTTTTTCCTTCTTTTTCTTTTTATTATTCCTGGAATTAAAAAAACAAAATAAAACAAACCAACCAACCAACCAAACAAACAAAAAAAAAACCCCACCAAAAATTCCCCCCCAAAACCCCAAAAGAAATAAATTAAAACAATTGAAACTTTACTGTTTAGCAGAGCCATCACTCTGATCAGAAACTGAAATCCTGCTTTGTGTGCTCCTCCAGTGTGGAAATCTGTCAGGTAAATAGAAATCACCTCGTAAAAGCTCTTAAACAGCTCTGGTTTATATTTTAATTGAGGAACAGAACATTTTAAGCACTTTTATTGGGTGGCGCCTGCTGAATGACAGATGTCTGCGGCGGAGTAATGCTGAGCACACTTTCATAAAACAGAGAATTCCTTGCTTAAAACATTTACAATTAAAGGCTTGATTGAATAACAATGAATTCTGTGCACGGAGCTCATTTCTGCACTTGTTTGTGCACCTGAAGCAGGCTGTGATCATTCTCTAGGTTGGATACGAGGTGCCAGTTGCTTTGTTCAGTGACCAAACAGTGCTCACGGGCACAGCTGGAAATGTGCCTTTGATTTTCCACCAGGATAGAGATAAGGTGCACTGTGCTGCTGTGCTGCCAGACTTGCTAACACCCTTGTTTCAGCTGCTTTGGCTTTTTTTTTTTTTTTTTTTTTTTTTTTCTTTTTCTTTTTTTTTTTTTTTCCTAAGCTACAGGTTAGTAAGTCTCCCAATTTGCCAAGAGCCAGAGATTTTAAAATGAACACTAATCCTTTGCAGCTGAGAAAGTCTTAACTAGCTTCTGCTTTACTTTTCCATCTAGCTCCTGTGACCCCTATTACTGTAATACCCAAGAACATCACCTCTGGTCGTGCACTGAGCCTCACAGTATCTGATGAAAGTTAGACTTGCATTAATATTATTTTCCTCTGTTATACAGGGAGAACTGAGGCACAGCCAGGTCAAGTGACTCACCCAAAGGTGCTCTTTGAAAAGGGGTCCTGATGCTGTACACACGTGCCCAGCCTTTGGCTGGGATTTAAAATTTAATCTTTTGATGGCAGAAATGGCTTCGAGCAAGCTCCAAACACCCAACAGCAAACCAGATGACACGGCACAAAACCACCACCTTTTGCTCAAGCCAGCTGAGAGACTGAAGTGAGAAAGGATTTTGAGTTTCATCCCTGCTGAACTGAGAAAGATCAGTGTGTGAACTGACATCACCACAGATCTGGGAAGGCACGGAAAATCCTAATGGCAAGAACCTGAACTTCGGAAAAAAACAGCCTCACTTTTCTCCAAAGAAAAGATGAATCCACAGAGTAGATCTTGCCACAGCAGAAGGAACATGTGTCATGGGAACAGCAGAGGCAAAATGTGTCATGGGGAAAAGCTTGACGGATTCAGCCCAGGACGCGAATATGCAAATCAAGACCAAATTAAATGCAATTGAGCAAGATAACACATATCCCAGCAATGAAGAAAACTCACAGCACACTTGCAAAAAAGATGGAGTTTAAATCCAAGGGGGGTTCTGAGGATGTCTAAGCAGTCCCCAGTGACTAAATTTTAGCAGGAATATGAAAGTTTCCCCAAAAAAGGAGTCATGAAAGTGTTGGAGGAATCAAACAAGAAGGAACTGAAGTGCAAGGCCCATAACAGAACTCAGTGGAAGAGGTGTAACCTGCCCCCCAACATGGCAACAAACCATGGGTACTAAATAATAATAATACCATTTTTCTGCTATTAAAAAGTCATCCTGTAGCTCACTTCTGGGATACTGTATATTTTTTCTCTTCCTGGCCTGCTCTGCTGAAAGGGGGATTTTCAAGAGTTGCTGGTTTCCATCTCCAAAGTAGCTCAATTTCAGTTCCAGGGGAAACAAAACTCTCAACTAGCCTCATTTGTAAAATCTTTGAAGATGTGGGAATGTCCTCTGGCTGTAAGGAGAGGGAGTGTGATTCAGAGCCTGGTACAGATATATAAAAGGGTTCAATATTTAATTAAACATAATCTTCCTTGTGGCATGAGTGACTGAGCTCTTTTAGGAATAAAAATCCTTGGGTTTTATTAAACTATTCTCCAATATGTGACAACACAAAACCTTTTGCTGGCCCATGCTGGCCCAGCACCTGCCTTCCCTGTAGCAGCACTTGCTGCCCTGCTGCTGCCAAGAGAACATTTTGGGAGCTAATAACTTTTTACTTTTACATGAAAAATCCATCTCTCTGGGATGTCAGATCACTCTGACACATCTCCCTGGTGCCTGGAAACTGTGGATGCAGTCCCCACACCACTGGGGTGAGGAAACCCACAATGCTGCTCTACACCACAGCCTGCCCTGCTCCGCCCTTAGAACCAAAATCACATTTTTCAGCTTAAAAAAAAAAAGTATAGATGGGAGAAAAAAAAAATCATATTTTTGGGTAGTTATTCTCTACAGAGAACAGGTGCCCTGATCCTGCACCCATGGCTGAGCTCAGCATGAGCAAAGAAGTTATGCTAGAAGTGTGTGCTGACAGAGCTCCGAGGATCTGGCTTTGCAAAGGGTCAAGACAATCTCAGTTAGGGCACAACTCTGTTAGTTTTGTTCTGGTTTTCTTTTTTTTTTTTTTTTAATATAAAAGGAAAAGGACAGCATTAGCTCTTTTCTTTTCTGGAAGTGATACTCTGCTCTGTGTGAGAAATGAGAGAGCAAGTCAGTTTAAAGGGAAAGAGTGCATTGCATCAGGCACAAGCCTAAATAATACCAAGGTCTGCAGCTGCCTGGCTCTATTTTGTTTTTACATACTTAAAATTACTTCTAAAAGCACCGAGTTTTATTTCACCAACTTCTGCCTTCCATTGTTAACCATTCATAGCTGCCACCCACTCAACAATAAGAATGAAAAGAAATAATCTTTTTAGTAGAGGAAAGATAATTACTAAGCAGGATCTATACTGTTCTGAAAAGCTACTGGGGTTTCCTAATGATAAATCCAGTCCCCACAAGCCCCTGATTCAGTGGGATGTGCTCTTTCAGCCTTGTGGGTGGGCTGGGAGGTATCCTTTGCATCCTGACACAATGGCCTTGGCTGGAGCATTCGCATTCTTGGGAAGTGCCCTGCTGAGAACGATGAGGGTTTTCAAGAAGAGGCAGCCAGGGGCTGAAGACAAAGCACAGCGGTGCCCAAGTGAATCTTCCCAGGGATGCTGGGATGTGAAGCACTCCTGGATTTCTTCGACAATGACAACACGAATCCCTGTGCTGTACTCCCCAGGCTTTCTCCCAGACGTCTACCAGCTACACCCTTCCTCCCCGCCTGCAATTAGCACTTGCAGTGTTGCAAAGGGAGATGAGATCCGCTCTCGCTGTCCTCCTTCAGAACTCGCTCACACCTTCCCCACTGGGTGGGAACATGTGCTGCGGGTTAGGAAATATTCTCATAGTGGAATTACATTTGCAGCAATCCTACCCCCTGCCTACTGTTTGCTTCTGACTATCAGACTCTGCTGCTCGTCGTGGCGGACAAGCACGTGAACACCAGAACTCAGACACAGCACTTGGTCCAGCAGAGCCTCAAATCTCCGTGACTCGCTTCGTTTTCCCCGGAACTGCTTAATGCACAAATTGGGCCCAGTTTGTTTCATCCAGGGTAACTGGAGCTGGGTAAGTGCCTGCAATTTTGGAAGAGTGGGGCGAGGAGAGAAGTGGGAGTGTGTGACCGTTGACCTTAATTAGAGGAGATAAAAATGTCGAAACATGATTCCTAAGAAAACCAAGGAAGGCCTCTATTGTCGAGTGTTTCCACATGGATGCCACTGAGAAGAGGTCAAGTGCTTTCTATATACTTTAAGTAAACAGCAGATTGTGAGTTCACAGTCTGGACTGGATTTGAGCAGCCTCTGTGTTCTGCAAGATCATAATTGAGTCCTATGTACTTAAGATTTGATATCCACTGACATTATTACTTGACAGTGCCAGGAAATACAGCAGCGATTAAGAGTTATAAAGTTTGCAAGTAAAACTGCCCCGTGTCACAGATGGCTCACCCTGTGCTAGAATTATCTCAGGCTCCTGCTCTGAAAGAGCAGCAAGAAGGGACTTCTGTAAAAAGGAGTCTGTGCTGTTGGCTTTCTGTGATAAAGACATGCCTCCTCACATCATCATTGTCACATAAAAAATGCACAAAGCCTGCAAAATTAAATCTGCTAAATGAGCAGTGGGTTATATGTCAGGAACACAGTGCTCTGAATCAGGCAGTTTATTTACATGCTACTGGGAAGCACATCAAGCCAAGTTAAAATGTTATGCATAAAATTCTTCTGTTCATCTTTGCAGCTATCCAGACTGAAGGTTAAGAAGACTGAATGTAGTGGGTTTGTCCCAAAATGAGCTCTATTTCCTTACCTGGAGGTGGGATGACACCGGAATCAGAAATGACAGCTGTATTTCATATCTGCAGGTTCAGCTCTACCATCACTGGCAGCAGTTTTGGTGTCACCAGGTAGCAGCAGCTTTCATCTCAGGTGCTCAGCATCTCTTCCATACCCTGGAGACTCCTTGCCTGTATTAAAGGTCTTGTTTACAGGCAGGGAAACTGAGTCAAAGAGCATTGATCCAAGTCCCCAGAAATCAGTGGCAGACCAGCCAGAGCCTCAGCAGATCTAATAACTTATCCAGCTATTACAAGCAGGAAGAAAGGGCAGGAGTGCTCTTAGGGGCATAATTAAAAACAGATGAATCACTGGAAATCTTCCTGTCCATTCAGTGGGCTTCACATGATGATTTCTAATAGTCAGGACCCAAATTATTTGGGGTGCACTGCTAGGAGGAGGGAATGAGGCATGTAACTTGGGAAGCTCAGTCCTGGAGAGTCCTTTTGGAAGTGAAGCTGTAAAGCTTTATATACACCTGAAGCAAAAAGTCTTTTTTTTTTTCCCTGTCTGCATCTGCCTGTGAAAAGGAAAAACAAAAGGCAGCCCATTTGTGGATGTTTTCTTGCTGCAACTCTGAATTGGAAATATCTGTCCTTGATTAAAGTGGGAAATGCAATTGCACAAGTCATTAATTATTACTGATAAACTGAAGTAGTGACGGAGCCAAATAAAAATCTCCTGCCACCACAGCAGGATTCTAGGAAAAAAAAGACAGACCTGGGTGCCTGCAGCCTATTTGAATTTCCTTTTTTATTTTTTTTGGGAAATACATGCTTGAACTGCTGGGTCTCCAAGCCCAGAAGCCCAGTGTGTCCTCAGAGCACACGATATCTCCAGGTACAGATCCAGAGACCTGAACTTTATCCTCACAGACGGCAAAAATCATCAGCTCACGGTGCCTGCCACACGTGACCAGTCCCAATTATGGCTCCTTCCACATGACATCAGTATGCAGTGGAGGATCTCACTTTTTTTTTTTTTTTTTTTTTTTTTTTTTTTTTTTTTTTTTTTTTTTTGCCAGAGGCAAGTGAATACATTATCCAGCAGCGAGGCGTGGGGCAGGCGGATGCGTAACTCTGGGGTGATTTGGATTCCGCGCTCGCGTGGGGGTGTGAGCCAACCTCAGAAGTCATTTTCACTGATGCTGACACATAAGGCTTCCCCTCAGAGACCTGTCTATCAAACTGCAACATGCTATGCAGAAAAATTAGATTACTCATGCTACAATAAAGGAGGAGAAGATGACAATGATGAAAAAAAAATAAAAGAAAAGAAAGGACTTCAGAATATAACAGCTATTTATTAAATGAATAAAAATCCTGAGAAAGGCAAAGTAGCCTAGAGACTTTTTAAAATAAATTTTTTAACATTTATTTTACCTCTTGCAACCCATTTCGAGGAAAGCTAGTTGGAAAGACCCTATTAATTCAGATGGTGCCTCTGGAAAAACCACCACTTTATCACGATTGTCACATTACTGTACTTGTGAAATATCATCTTAAATAGTCATTATGATTTTGCTGCTGGTTTTGCTGCAGTCAGCAGTAGGATTTCCTTTGGCTTTGGTAAAAGCAGGATCAGGCCCCTTGCTCTCTCTCTCTGTCTCTCTCTCTGAATTGCAAATAGGTTGTTCACGTGTCAGCTCAGTAACCAGGCAAAGTTCACTGTGCTCAGTTCAAAGCAGCAAGATGAAGCTCAGGGCATTTCCTTCACAGTATTTGCCGAGTTCCTCAGGTCTACAAACGTGTTAAAGTGGTTTAATACGAAATCCGTAAAACAAACATTATGCAGCTATGTTTGAACCCTTGTCCAATAAAATCCATTTCTTTCGGAAAAAAAAATACAAAGTAGTAAAACACACTTAGTAGAGAAAAGAAAAGGCTATGTGAAGCTTAGTAAAATCCTATAAATCAGGATGCTGGGCAGCTTCAGGAAGGGTGATTTAAAATAAATTTGCAGAAGAACACACAAACAGAGACAGACACACAGTCCATGGCTGGAAATGGATCTGGACCAGTGCCGAGGTTAGAACATCCCAGACAGCTCTGCAGGACTGGTTTTACAATATCAGATAATGGAAAGGTTTGGCCAAATGCTGATTTTTTTTTCTGTAGTAATAACAAACCTGTGCTGGGGCATCTGCAATATTTTCTCCTTGACTTATTGCTATTTGGGAAATTTAATTGAGAGTTTTAACTCCACTTGCCTTGAATTACGTTATGGCCGCACTTCCTGCAGCTGCAAATTCTATTTTACCTATTGTTACCCTATTTTAAGGAGCCAGTTTTTGTGTGTTGGTTTGACCTGTGGAGTAGCTCCAGACACGGGGTTTACTTTCTTGTCTTCAGTGTCTCTTCCAAATATTTCTTCCCAGAGATGAGTTTTGGCTCCCATCCAAGCCCAAAGAGAACCATAGGCTCTCCTGTGGCCCTGCCTCTTGCATGGCCTCACTGGAGCTCATGGCCTGGGGACCAGAGCAAAGAAGAGATGCAGGGCTGCCTTTTTCTGCTCCTTTTCTGACAGAGTGAACTTATCAGCAGATCAAGCCCATTCCACCCTTCACTCTGCTGAGGAGTTTTTTGGGGCTTTGGCTTCTTGATACAGAAAGGCGATTTCAACGTGACCACACAGAGGGGAAGCACGTGGAATTACAGGCCTCTTTAAAATTGTCAGGAGCAAATATGATCAGATCTGGTTCTTGATCTCATTACTGTCTAAAAGATTTGGCTGGCATTTTTAAATGCCATGATTTATGTTCTTCACCTTAACACAGCCCTCAGTGGTGTAAACTGAGTAACTCTATTATTCTCCAGGGCAACTCTACAGAATCCGATTGGAGAATTTTCACAACGCTGTGTCTATAAGAAAATATTAACATGGATTAAGACAAGTTGATAGATTTTAAACCAGGCTATTCAATGAGAACCAGCGAGAATAAATCAAATAACTTTGCCTAACTACAGAAAGTATTTGTAAAGCCCTGTAAGGTTTCCATTTCCTAAAGCCACCTGCCATCTCAAATGCCCCTAATCAGTCACAGATGCTGGATACCAACCTGCTAACCCTACGGCTTTGAGAGAAAATACTGCACTTTGTAAACTCATTCTTGGGTATTTCCTTAATTTTTCTTAAACTAAACTTTCATCCCTTATTTTCCACTTAAATGTAATGAGTTAAATCAACTCTGACATTTTGCCCTGCTTACCCTTACAGTTCTGTTTAGCTGCTTTCCTATCTACTTCTTGAAAAGCCTGAAGACTTCAGGTTTGGGGATTTTTCTGATTTTTTTAAAAATCATTATAATATTTTTTTTCACTCCACAGCTCATGATCACCCTCCTGGTGTTGAGCAATCCTATTTAATGCAAAGTTATGACTGTTTTGCTAATCCGTTGCCAATGGAAAAATGAATGTTTTTCTGATCTTATGGTTTTCCCCATGATGAAGATGTACCAAACACTGAGCTTTTCTGAAGTACTGTGGAAACATCTTTTAACCTGAAAAATAATTATAAAATAACCTCTTTAAAACATATGACCAAAGAATTCTACTCCTGAAGAAATAAGAAACATTTTAGAGGCTCCATACAGCACCCAATGGAATCAAAGTAAAGAATTTCATAGATTAGGAGAGGTACCAAAACAGGCCCTGGTGCCAAGCACCATTAGAGGCCATTCAGCTGTGCTGGGGGATGGATGTCTTGGCTCTGGAAGGAGCCATTATTCCACTTTACCTCGTGAGGACAGGCTGGGAGTGGGAGTTGTTGTAATGGAGGTAGGAAGCAGGCTGGATTTTATTAGTCTTCCATCATCTTTAAGAGACCCCTAAGCAGATCAGGTTTCAGCCTCTCCCTCCACTCCTGTGTCAGTCGTTGGTTCTGTTTTTGCTGGAGGATAAGTTTCATTATATTAATAAGCAGCACAAGTGGTTCCAATTGTGGAAGAACCACTCTGAGCTGTCAGAAATGATCAGAGGAGAAGTTTCAGCCTTTCCATGATCACAGCCTCTTCTTCTGGTGCCTCAACTCAGCACTTCCCCAGTGCACTTCACATTTTGAGCAGCCATGACAACAATAAAAGGTATCTCTACATTTCAGCTCGGGGAGATTATTTTAGGAATTTTATTCCCTGATCATAGTAGTACATCAGTGCTCAGAAACCAGATGCTAATGGGAATAATTGGGCTAACATCCAATCTACTGGCTAGGAGACTAGATCTAGACATGCACTTAAATGAAACTATACATCTTCAGTCTCTTACTGCAGTCAAATTCCAAACACAAACATCTTTAATCATGCCACTAAGCCAGTAAGTTTGCATTTCTTATTACTCATGATGAGATATTGAGAAAAACTCACAGCAAAACACTCCAAAAGCTGGGAGAGTTGGATCCCTATCTGAGAGTGATCCATTAATACTCACCAACAGTAACACTCAGAATTTGTCTCCCTCACATCATCCACTTGAAGGAAAGGGTTTTGAGTAGACAAAGTAATTAAGAATCCTTACAAGGGTGGAAATATTACTAGATTAATTGTGCAGATTAAAAAAATGAGGCATAGAAAGTTTTAAATATATCTGAGTTCAACAAGCAAGGCAGTAAAGAGGGGAAGGGTCCGACCACCAGCAGAAAGCAGGAAAAAAGGGACCCATGGAACAGGAACACATCAATCCTCATGCTGTGCCCACTGGAGCTGCTGGGATTAGTGCAGGAACACATCTCCAGCAGCACCCACCCCCCAGGATGCAGGACTGGGGTTTGGGTTCAGGGATTTACCACCCAAGGACTGAGAACTGCACTTCCTCCTGAGAGGTTCCCACAGCGCCCTGAGAGGAACTGAGCCAAGTTTAGTTTTCAAATTAGACTCACTCAGGACTAGGCACTGAAATCTCATCTGTGGTATAGAACTGGAAAAAAAAAAAAAAAAAAAGAAAAAAAAAAGAAGGGAGAAGTGTAAAAAGAAATCTTTGTAGCCAGGACTACCTGCCTCTCCCACAGTAGGAGATGTGGGAATAGTGTTTCATGTCATGGAGATGTAGTTAAAATGCAGACGGCATATCCTTGTTCTCAGAATCTGAGAGGTGTGGTTTGTGCATGTGGACAAGCCATCGTGCCTCCCTTTGATCTATCACTTGATGTAGAGGAAGGCTTTTATGTGTTAGTCCCATATAATGGATAATTTAATCTGAAGCCATTATGAAAAGTATTACATTTTGGGTACATATGCTTCAATTATTCTTGAAAGTACACAGGAATATTTTATGACATGCACACAGATTTCAAGTTAAAAAAAAAAAAAAAGAAAGAAAGAAACCCAGAATTTTTGTTTACCATCCAAACAAATTTGTTCTTCTGAGGCAAGTCGGCATTCATTTAAAAAAAATCTGCCATTTTAATGATTTTTTTTAGGCAGGTTGTAAACAATATACTTGAATGTAATATAGAAAGTGACAGAAACATCATTCATTAAAATTACCTGTGGTCAAAGAATCAGAATGGTTTGGGTTGGAAGGTACCTTAAAGATCATGTATTTCCACCCCCCTGCCATTGACAGGGACACCTTCCACTATCCCAGGCTGCTCCAAGCCTCATCCAACCTGGCCTGGGCAGTTCAGGGATGGGGCAGCCTCAGCTTCTCTGGGCACCCTGTGCCAGGGTCTCACCACCCTCACAGGGAAGAATTTCTTCTTAATATCCAATCTAACCCTGTCTCTGGCTGAAATCTCTAATCCTATCCCCCTTTTACAAACAGAGTGGGCCAGAGGAAGGCCTGGCAGAGTTACCCATGGACTGCTGGTATGACATAGACACTGTGACAGTGGACTGGAGTATCCCCTTTTCCCACAGGAACATTTTAAGAATGATTTTTGAGAGAGGAGGGTCTCTCTGTTTATTTTCTTCTCCAGACATGCTTGCAATGGCTGATCCTGGAGATGGCCACAGCTGGACACCAGCCAGAGGTGAGTGCTGACAGCAGTGTCACTGATGGCCTCCTGCAGGTGCCTTTGTGCCCGTTTCCCTATTTCTACATGAAGCATCCTCAAATAAGATATTTGTTTTTCAATCAGGAAAATTATCTTGCAATTGTAGTCTTTCTGCTGAATAAAATGATAGCTGTGGCCCTGACACATCAGCAGTGCCCAGGCTGAGCTGACCCAACCTGTCCCCAGCCCCTCTGCCGAACTTACCTTGGATGAAAGGAGTGGAATGACAGGCACAGAGTGGAATGACAGGCACAGAGTGCCAGAGCTGGCACAGAGGCTTCTTCTGCAGGCATCTTGCTGGTTGTTTTAAGGTCTTCTGCCTCTAAGTGGCACCACGCTGGGTGATTGAACGCTTGCTAGAATCTGTTCTACCTTTTATTGTAATGATTTCTTACAGAGCTCCGACTTTCCAAACTCTGAACTTTCAAGAGTACTGCCTGGATGTCAGAGCCCTTTCTTCAGAAAGACCAGAGCCTTCTAGAGTGATGGGCCTAGTACTACAAAATCCCTTTGGAAAGCCACAGCTCTTAACCCTTCACTGGGAAGGACTGAACTTGAGGTTTTTGAGAAGGCTGTCACATCCCTGGGATTTGTAATGGCAGGGATTCAAAACACAGCCAGGCACAGCTTCCACTGGTGTGAACTGCCAGAGGGTTACACTGAATGGGTACCTGGCTTATGGTTGTGCATTTGCTTAAAATAATTAGGCCTAGACTGTCTCATATGCAGTTTCTGCTCAGAAAGCAGGAAATAATTTGGGAGGGGGAAGAGGGTGTCCCAGAATGGAGGAGTCCAACCTACAAACACCTACACTTATTCTGGGAGTCCTGAAACTGCTGAAACAAACTGCACTTGTCAAAGCAGCCATCCAGCACAAGAGACATTGTACTTTTTAAACCAATAGAAAGAAATCTCTCAGTGTCATAACGGGCTCATAATGCTAAAATATTTAGATATTCAACCATCGACCATGAAATCTGCCTTTGGTCACTGTGTTATGATCCTCACACTCTTACAGAGTTTGAGGCTTTACCCTCCTTTAAACTTAAGAGATGTCCCTACATCAGTGTCCTGTCCCTACATCATGAAACAAAATCCACAGCCCAAACTCTACAGCTCACAGCAACAACCAAACTATGCAGCCCCAGAAAATTATTGGCACTTTAAGAGGACTAGAAAAAAAGTACACCAAGAGGAAAGTTTTTCTGTATTTGAGGGAAGGTTGTCAGGACAATAATATAGTACTGTGGGTAGTGAAGACTGGGAGATTTATGTGCCAATTCTGTGTATGATTTATTTAGATGAATTGCTCTGTATCAATATGGAAAAATCCAATAAATATAACTCCCTATACAAAGGGTTGCTCCAATCCCAGTGTTGCAGTGGAGAATTTTGGCAGAAAGTCAGGATGTGCATTAAAAACACACTTTTTGAGAAGTCTAATAAATAAAAGCTCTGAAATATAGTTTCCCACTGAGAAAGGCATTTTAAATCATTTTGATAAAGACCTTAAATTAGGCCTTAAAAGGAGGGGAAAGCTAGGTCCCTGTAACTAATTATTTATAGCTATTTTGAATATAAGAGTCCACGAAAGCTGGTCTCTATCCCCCATTTTCTACCACAATAAATGGAAAAGAAAAAGTCATTCTCCTCTCATCCCCAAGCAGATTAAAAGTGTTTGAAGGGGTGAGGAGTAAAACAAAATTAAAATAGGGAACAGGCATCTGAACAAGGAAGTTTCACATTTTCTGCAGAATAAAAGATGTGGGCAAGGGATGGGTCTTCAGTTCTCCTCTGCCTTACTCAAGGGAAATGGGCTTTTAACTCACTCTAACATCCCAAAGAGGGAATATACTGTATTTGTTAAACACCAGCGGGAATGTTTTTAGAAGGGAATAAACATCTGAACAGCCCCAGTCTCTCTGAAAGTCAAAGCAATTTAGAGACTGCACAGCAGTCAGAATTGCTGGGGACTTCAGCTTCTGAGTCACTTTGGTGCTTCCGAGTCTGTTACCCAAAAGCAGAGCTGGCATTCTGCCTTGGAGGATTTACAGTCTGAGGACCTGCTACCACTCCCAGCAAAAGCTGTGGGGCTGGAGAAACTTTGGTGTGGGAGTGGCTGGGGCTGGATCCAGTGCTGGATCTCACTCCAGGCACAGCGACTCCAGTTTGTAAGGCAGGAGACTCGGCATGGGAAGGCTGAGGGATGAGAGACTAAGGCTCAAAAGCACAGTGCCTGTGCTGGAGTTTCCTGCTGTTGTGGTTGTACCTGTCAGGCTTCCCACCGAGGTTGCTGAGCTATTAATCTCTGACAGAAAGCAGAATTGCCCTCCCATTCTCAGCAGATTGATGCTCCCCGAGCGTCCTTCTCTTGCCGAGCATGAGCGTCTCCCAAGGCTCTGCAAAAGGGGTTGTTCATTCTCCTCTGCTCCATCAGGAGTGTTTCCCTCTGAGCCTGAGTTCACTCCTCTTTTTAAATCTGACATCCACACCTGTTTTGCTGAAGGGCTCAGTGAGGTTTTCTACAGAACTTGCAGACCCAGGAGGTCACTAAGAGGTGGCATTTTGATAAAGAAGAGAAATATGTGCCTTGGAAAAAAGGGGGAGAGGCTCTTTGGGTCTAGAGTTTAACAGAGTCTATGTTTGGGCTGGCTGTGTGGCCAGAACTTCATGGGAGAAACTACCACACCTTTCACTGAGGAGGACCAAGTCTTTTGGTGTCTTCCACACCAGATGAGACTTCCAGACTTCTGCCCACTTACAGTCCTCAAGAACCACCACCAGAACATCCAGACATGTCCTCTGAGGTCAGAAACAGCAGAAGAGCTCAACCACAGAGCATCACTGCCCAGTCTTTATATCCAAAGCCAACACAGAAATATGTGGCCAGGTTTTCAAAAGAACTCAACAGCTTGAGGGCTTTGTTAAATGTCTGTCTGTAAACACAACAGTGGGAACAGCAGGATGCAGCTCTGGAAATCTGGCCCAGGCTGGGACTACTCAAAAAACTGGCCATGAGCCTCTCTGAAAATGCTGTCCTATGTGATCCCAGGAGAAAAAGAGAGAGGGCAAATAGCATAAAAACCAAAGGTACTGCAACTACAGATAGCAGGAGTTTTCTCCCAGTTCAAACTAGATTTCAGATTTCTCCCAATCCACCAAAAATAAAAGTTCCCAGAGACTTAAAGCCCAAAAGATAAGACAAAAAAAGAAGTGGAAATTTGAATTTAAATTGAAACTTAAGCATTAAAAAAATTACAAAACATTTGTTGCTGTCACGAAAACTTAAACTCAGGCTTCTGACATTTTAAACTTAATAACCAAAACCATCAGCCATAATGATTTCTCCATCTGATTCAGCATTAATATTCAGACAAATGCCAGGGGCTGTCACTTCCCATATTAAGGCAATCCACATTCGTTTGCATCCAGAGCACCTATGGATGTTGTTTGTCTAATGAAAAAACTGTAATTTTTAAGCTGAAATGAAGGAAAGGAAAGAGGTGGAATAAGGCAGCTGAGTGTCTTTTGAAAAACATCAAAATGCATTTTCTTTTGAATGCCTGAAAAGGATCTGATTATTGAGGGATCCTTTCCTCTTCACTTCATTATCATTACACCGTCAGTGCTGGATTATCTAATTACTCATCTAGAACTGGAAACTTCATTTCCATGCATTAAGGTGTAAGAGGACTGGCTTGTCTGGCTCAGCAGTCAGCACTTAAAGAACAGCTGTAAAGAGCAGAGTCAGGACGACTTCAGCACAAGAGGAAATCCTCAGTAGAATTCAAGTGCTTTATGTCTGTCATAAACACACTTCCAGATCAAATTAAAGGAATTTCTTTTAACTCTATTCACAATCTCCAAATATTCCTCTCAACGAGCTGCCTGAGATCTTAGTCATTCTAAGAAATGAATCATATTCCCCCTGTCATCTGGCTGTTCTCTGCTGACTGCTAATTCATGGTATATTGATTTTAAGACTCTGTTAACACATTATATTTTCATGCTAAGCCAGGAAAGCTTTTCTTGCTGAAAAATCATGCCCCATCCTCATTCCTCACAATGCTCAGTTTTGTTCCTCCTCAGTTATTTAGAATGATTGATCAACACAATTTAATCAGCTTTAAATGATTCAGGGAATTGTTCCATACTATTGTACCACCTACATTGTTTTTTACCTGTGTTTAACACCACAATATGAATTCTGCTTATTAGATTGTGTGTTTGCCTAGTGATGCAAGAATTTAAAAAACCAAATAATTCTTGGGCTAAGACAGTGGGGTCCAGAAGAATTGTGTTATAGAGATTTTAGAAATCAACTGCTCATAGAAATAACTCATTATCTAGGTGGAAGAATTTAAAACAAAGATCCTTCTAATGACAGGAATATTTTTCATCACTGATTTAAAACAAATCAAGACTTTAAAAACACCTGTGAACATCTATGCTATTACAGATGGTGATTGAAATTTAAAATGAATTAGATAATAAACATTTTGTTTGCTTCATTTCAAATGTAGTTAATGGTGAGTGAGGTCTCTCATTGGACTAGCACAAAACTGCTGTTGGCAAAAATCTAAGTACAAACACAAAGGCTTCATGTTTCAGATGCTTATAAAACTTAATTCTCCTCAACAACACCACTAATTTGGCTTAAAGTTTATACATAAATATTTTTGGTGTGTAATGAGACCACAACTTTACTTTTATTTAAATGTTTCTAACAGGCATGAGATCTTTGTAGCTTCCAGCTAAAGTAGTTATGTTTAAACAGAAGCATTCAATAAATTTGCAAATCTTTGAGAACTTTTCTATTCCTGCCAAAATTTTCAAAAAACAAGAACAAAGAATATTTAATTCCGAATAAATAGGTATATAAATGTACATTTCCATTTTATTCAAACTTTAATGAATTATCCTGCAAAAGTATTTCAGTGGGTTTTCTTCACTTGCAGACACTGTCAGGTGCTGGCTGCATACCATAGACTTACCAACTTTGTTTCTGAGTATTTCTCAGAGGAAATAAATTAACATTTTGAATGTGGAGTTTCTTAGTAGCAAAAAGTTAGAGTAGGAGCTGCAACTCTATTGATCAGCAAATTGCTGTACCAAGCGCAGAACTATTTAAGACTAAAAGAACCACAAGAAAAGATAAAGTCATTAGCACAAAAATAAAAGAGTAATTTGCATTTCAATATATAATTAAAGAGTATATACACACACTTATATTTTTAGAAGTCCTCATATGTATAACACATATATTTCCCCCATTCTGGGGTGGAACAATGTACAAATGTTAAAGTATGGCTTGTTCTGCGTGGTAAAATATATATAAAAGGCAAGTTTGGGTCAGGGAATGATAAAATGTATCTGGGATCTAAATGAAGCTTGTGCCAGAGCTCTCCCCCTTGCCCCCCAAAATTATAGGTCTGAGCAGATTCTTTTTCATATCCCAGGAAACTACAGACTGGATGTAAAATCCGTTTGCATGGATGCATAAAGTATATAAAAGAAAAGAACTGCACTCAAAATTTGCCACTAATATGTACAATCAAGTAACATCCAATGTGAAATCTGAGGAAGCTGAGAAAATAAACCTCCTTATATAGTGCATTATATAAGTAACACATAATACATAAAAACTCCAATTTAGGTTTTACCCAGTAATGTAAATGGTAACATAAACCTACTATTGAGAGGAGTTTACTCTACAATTTTGGCTGAGAAATGCTGATGGGTAACTCACTCTTAGCACTGAGCTGCAGTTTATTAAACATTTCGTATCTGAGACGTGAATAGAGCGGAGGATTAAATTAGAGGATCACTTACTGCTAAGACTAACACTTCAGTCAATGCACAATTTTGTCCATTCAACACACCTTACAAAGAACAGACCCAATTCTGCTTTCAATTACTGGGGTGCAACTTTGACTGAAGTCAACAGATGTTGCACCTCAGTAACTGCTAGCAGGGCTGCACACTGAATAAAAGCCCGGGAGAAAAACTCTCTGATGGAAACATTTTTGATGGAAACCTGATTTTTCAAATAAAGGGAAGTTTAGTGAACAGTGTGTTTCACAGAAAAAAAAACCCCTCAAAAAACCCCACCTTATTTTCGTCAAATATTTTTCTGCTGAAAACTTGAAATAATCAGGATTTTTTTTTTTCAATGATGGGTCAGGATTGCTTTTGAGGAAAGAAGGAAAGAAGGAAAGAAGGAAAGAAGGAAAGAAAGAAAGAAGGAAAGAAGGAAAGAAGGAAAGAAGTCCAATCATTTGACATGTCACTGAAACAAAACTATCTATGGGTTGAAAAGACAAAGCCATACTGAGAGTGCCAAGAAATGGAGACACGAAGCAAAGTGAGAGGATGAAAAGCTGGCAACCCTCTGAAAGTTTCTTGCAAATTCTCAGTTTAATATTTTAATTCCTTAGACAGAGGGGCCAGATCTAGAGAGGTCCATGGCTCTCAGCATGGTGATGTGCAAGTAATTTCTAAACAGGAATGAACCAAGGCATGTTCTGGGCATTTTGCTGGTGGTGGGTTTGTTACCTGGCCACCAACAACACAGTGGCTCCCAGAAACACTACTCTGGTACTGCAGTTCTCATGCACTGGACAAAACACAGGGATAGGGCTCCAAAAGGCAGGGAAATTAAGCCTCCACAAATTCAGCAATTTCCCAGGGTGTAAATCCAGGCAGGGGTTTCAGGAAGCAGGACGTGTGAAATAAGACAGGTGTCTGTCCCTGACCGAGGCAGTCTGGAAGTGTTTAGTGCATTCCATGAGCGTTGCCTCGTGTGCTTCAGGGAGCTGCTGGGAGAGAAGCAGGGACTGAGAGAAAAGCAGAGGGGAAACAACTGCTCTGCTCCCAACAGCACAGAACCTCCTGGAAGGTCAGCCTGGTGCTTTGGGCCATAAAGGAGAAACATGAGTGAGACCATAAACTTCACTTTCATGGGGAGTCCAAAGAGTCCTGTGAAGTCAACAGGACTGTTTTGAGGATGAAGAATCACCTACATCAAATAAGAAATTCAGGATTGGGCCATAAAGCATGCAAAATATATTGTATCATGAAATGCAAGTCAGCGCTGCGATGATACAGCCATTACTCATGTGTGTGCTGGACATCCCTGCTCAGGGAACAAACAAATCTTCCATGCTTGGGAAAGATTATTGGAAACAGAACCCCTGTGAAGGATAGTTGGGGCTGGGCTTGGACAGCTTAGCTTCTTTCCACCTAAGAGATCTGGGGAGCTGTTTGGGAGAGCTGCTGTTCCTCTGTGGCCAGGCTCCCATGTGGCCTCCCTGCTCCCTGCTCTGTGTGATGGCACAATCTGCCTTGGCCTTGGCAGGGGCTGTGTGATCAGGACATGGCAGACAGCAGGAAGATGTGACAGAGCCCTAGACCAAAAATGACTTTTGGTGTGCCAGGAATGGGGCATTCAACTATTTATTACCTAAGGCTGGACAGTGAATCAAGAGTGTTTACTCTGGAGGTTTTAGTTGTGTACTAAGATTTCTGGGAGAAAGGAATATTTTTTTTGTTAATTTCTGCTCCTCTCATACCCAAAAGCCTCCGAGAAGAGATCCCCTAATGTTTTAGGCATTGTGAAATATGTATAAAAAGAGTCACCACGGCACAGACCTTGCCTGCTATTTTAAGGCAGGCTACTGAAGCGAGGGTGGGTGAGACAGACTGTGAAAGGGGGGAGGAAGGGAAGGAGAAAGGTTAAATAGCAGTAGGAAACATGGCTAGAAAGGACTATTTGCACAACTGATGGTTCTGAGCTGTTAGATTATGCTGACAGTGTATTAATCATATGTTACAGCCATATGCACACACACTGGTAAATTTATATTTGTCTGCCTATAAATGAACATTAGATGTAAATATATGTAAATTATTGACTATTTTGCATCATGTTAATAGGATAAATATATTAAATATTTTAAATATAAAAATCTTTTCACATTGCACCATCGGAAGAAATTGCAAAAATATGAATGTGGGAGATGAGCTTATGGCCTGCACCAGCTCCAAAGATTAGGCTTGAAATCCCAGATTGTCCACAGACTCCTTCTGCAACTTAGCAAAAGCTAAGATTCTTAAAATATTCCTGTCTCTTTTTTTTTTTCCATTACTTTCCTTCCTTTTTTTGGCTTTTTTTCCCCTTTTGCCATATGCTGCCCTGATGACACTGCCTCTGGGAGGGGGCGTTTGGCCAATTTCCTTGACAGCGCTGAAAAGTCCCTTTGCATCCACCTCTCCCGTCCTGTTGCTCCAACTCCTGCACTGCTCACTGTGGATGAATTCCTGCAGTGTTTTGTCTAACCACCTCTCATATCCCTCGTTGAAGGCTTGTGTGCTCAGCTTACATCCAGTCTCATCAGGATGTCTTTTTGATTTAAGCTCTTGTCTTCTCCCCGCTAGGCCTAATACCTCATCTGTTACCCACTGCTGGTGTCTGCATTGTTTCTTTATCCCAGGAATATGGTGTGCTGTGTCTGGGCTGACATCTTCTCCCTCACACCGTGGCTCATTTGGTCCCTTTTTAGTCCTGGCATGCTGATAGCACCTCTAACTGGCTGTAAATTTCTGCTCTGGAGCTGATGCTGATCATCCTGGGATAAACCCATTGCACGGAAAGAGCTTTTGCTTTGTGATGCGTTTTGTATTTGTTTGTGTGTGTTTTTGGGAGATGTATCATGACTATCAGGAGACAGGTAAAGGAAGAGAAGTGATGTGTAGCAGGAATTTGTTGGCACATGGTGAGAAGCAAGTCAGCAAGTCAGTGTTGGTGGAACTGTCCTGTCACTGACTCTAAGGCAAGTGGATTCAGTCTCCATCTCAAGATGAAATCTGTCCTTTCTCTTACTTTGCTCTCCCATCACCTCCATCTCCCATTCTTCCCTATATTCCTTATGGATAGAATCTTACTGTGCTCCCCTAGTAACCAATTAATAAAAATCACCACAACAGAAGCAGAATTGGCTGACATAAGAGAGATGCACGAGAGACAGCTGATGTATCTGCACAAATCCCGGCCTTGATCCCGCAGAGATGCCCGCATTAAAGTCAGGGAAAGATTCCAGTGCAGAAAGTTTAAGTGCGTGTGTGTGTCAGTCTTTGGCAGGCTGAGACCTTGAAACCTGCTCAGGCATCACGGCAGGGTACAGACATAAACTTGACACTTGCAATGTTTCACTTAGCTTTGACAACATGTGATACTCGGGGGGTTGTTTTAAAAATAAATACGAACCGTTTCCCTATTAGTTCTGTTACCCTTTCAAAATGGGCTTGGAATATAGATTTCTTGGGTTTGATACTTTCCTAGGAAAAAAAATGGCTTAAATTAAAGGAGAAATTTTGAAAGAAACTTGGTCTGTTGTCACTGTCATATTGAGCCTTTTGGACCAACAGATGGAATCATACGGATGGATACAGAATGAAAGAAAGAATGAAGTAAGAAAAAAAAAAAATGTTCCAAGAGCTGTTCTTAAAGATTTTCAAGGGCATTTGAGTAGCACTTCCCTCACTTAAAAATGCATCAAAAAGGAAGAGTAGATCTTTACAACAGTGGCACATCCTCACGTTTTCTAGGACAAGGTTACTGCTGGCTGGCTTGGGAAGAAAAAGCTTCACCAAAGCAGAGATCACTCCTTTTCACAAAGTCACTATCAAAGCTCTTTGGAGCCAGAGCACTGGGCCATATCAGGCATGGCCAGGCTGTGGTCTTTCTCCATATATTCTCCTTTACTTTACATCCAAACAGACAATGCATTTTTCCTACATCCAGGCAAGCTGTGCTAGTTGGAAAGAGAAAACACGAGCTCTAAATCTAGTACTTCGATTTATGTATTTTTGGGATGCTGTGCTACAAATTTATTTGGTAGCAATGATGCCATATCAAATCTACTCAAAATTTAACAGCAATTTTCAGATTCTGAGTGCTGAGAAGAGCTGAGCAGATACAGCCTAACAGTTTCCATGAAAGCATTCCCATTCCCTTTTTATTTGCTTTCTATATCTACTGTGTTGAACATAGTTAACAGTGAGAGCACTCAAAAAACCAGCTCTACAAAATTCTGAGAAAATGCAGGAGTAAATTCATGGTAAAGCAGATGCCATCTCATATGCATTCTCTCTCAAAAAATTGACTCCCTAACCAAAAATGGTCCACCTAACCATGAAATTTCCATTAAAAATTATATACTGGAAGAAATAACTCATGTAATTGAGGTCCAAAAGGTGCTGGTCATGCACAAAGATGTGTACACATACATGTAAATACATTTAAATTTTCGTTTAAGGTATAAACTTACCTATTTTAAGTACTATTGTACTCTAACCATGTATCCATGTTTGGTTTTTCTGTGCAAATCTCCAAGGTTGTTGCTGGCGGTACCAATTTGAATATAAAACCTTTGAGAACAGCACAGACTATTGTAACTTCTGACAGATAATGTCATAAAGTCAGACTAATGTGAGAGAGGGAAACATCTTGCAACAGAGAAGAAAACCTTTTGCAACCTGTGATCAGTGGATCTAACCAGAACGAAAACCAAAACAACCCACTTGGATTCCTGCCCGTCACATTCTTCCCTGAACAGTTTTGCTGTGAACATTTGTGACCACGAAAATGTTCCAGTGATTCATAGTGAGGAACAAATGAATCCCAGAAAGCTGCAATCCATTCAGAGGCAATTAAATCCCGTTGAGAGGATTCAGAGCCTTGGTTATTCTGCCAATCTAGAGCTGTGCTGAGAGGGTTTTTGTGACTTCACTGCAGCACAGTGCACTCTGCCTAAACAGCACTTGCTCCACCTTGGTTACGTTCAGCTTTTTCTGCAGCTTTTGTGTTTCTTGACTTTCTGGTTACTATGGTGAGTGACTGTCACAGGAGAGCACAGAGAGGATGTTTAGGACCTGAGTAAAGCCAGCAGGCAAAGATGGTAACAGGACAGTGCAAGTTACAGCAGGCTCTGCTGCTTTTCTGTGTGTGGGAAGGGTTAGTGAGAGCTGGCAGCTGATCCATCCCTGTGTTCATGAGGGACGAGTGTACATCTCCTGTCCCAGCACTGCAGCTCAGGCATGGCTCTTGTTTTACAGCTCAGGATGGAGAGACTAGATCCCACAACACAGGCAGCCTTGGACACTGCTGCTGGAATCTGTGCCTGTGGCACAAGGAAGTCTTGGTACCACATCTGCAACTGATGGTGAAGGATTTGGAGGGGTGGGTGGATCTGTGGATCACAGATATTCTTTGTGATCCAGGATATCCAGACAGCATAACTCAGCCTTGAACCTGAGCAAGTGCTGCCTACATGGAGTTAATAAAGTTGTGACCTATCCTTGTCCATCTTCATTCACCTGCACATTCTGATCAATAATGCATATTGCTTTTTGCCTTCTCCTCCCCTGTGAGAGGCAAAGCCAATAGAGCAGCATTCCTACAGGCACATCTCTGTTTGCTGATGACGCAGAAGTCAGGAGGTTTGTCTGCCCTTGTGCAACCTTACCCTTGGATAAGGCCCCCCTGTTCCTGCTGCTGAGTTCCTTTCCCAGATGAAGATTGTTTAAGTCTTAAAGTAGTGAGTGTCTTCAAGATGGGAGCAAATTAGAAGACATGTCAAAAGAACAACTACAACAGGAACTCTTAAATGCCAGGTCTTAAATCATTCTGGCAAATTGTCAGTGTGCTTATATTTCTGCCTCACTCCCCCAAGTTTGCTGATGGATGACCACTGATAGGAATAAGTTGGAACTCATGATTTGGCATCCGAGCTCAGCATTAACTAAATCACCCCCCTGCTGCCACAAAGAAAAAAGAATTGGTTCTGATCCAGTTTAGGAATTTAAAGCAACCACAACAGAAAAATGAAAACAGCACTGATTTCTAGCTCAAAGGAAGATGTTGTTAGGATGTAACACGGAATGTCAAGAGACTACTTTCCAACTGCAGACAGCCAAGAAGTGCTTTCTGCCCTGCTGAGGTGCATTGAAAACCCTCCTGGGGTTTTACTTCTGGCAAGTTGTGAGTATGAAGGTATCCAAAACATTTGAACACTCTGGCTTCTCATCGAGGTATTTCACAGGCTGAGAATCTGTATTATTCTCCTGTAAGGCTGCCTTTGCCCCGTGTTTTACAGACCAGCAGAGATGAGGTAAGTTGCTAAAGAGCACATGGCAGGCAGGTGGCAGAACAGGAACTATTGCTTGGAAATGCCTCTTGCTCTTCTGTCTGCTGAGGAGTCAGACTACGCTGACCCGAGTGAATGTAATGAGGGAGGGAGCGAGGGAGAAAGAGAGCACAAGAACTTCTCTCCTTTTATCACACCTTTGCATGCCCACCAGGGCCCTGACCTCTCCTACGCCGAGCCCTCTGCAAGGGGGCAGGTTCAGGAAGGATCAGGGTGAAATGTGAACTCACTATTTATCGCTCAGAGAGGTCAGACTGAGAGTCTGGACGTGAGGCAGAGGCAGCTTGGATTCCTTCCAAGGCTGGAGTAGCTGCTTTGGTTTGTGCTGCCCAGGATTTTGCAGGGCAAACTCTGAATCAGCTCTAAGTCTTATTAGAGGCTCTGCCTGAAATTTCTTTCGTTCTCATCTGTTCAGCTGAGGGCACTGAGGGCATCCTGGCCACTAGGCAATATCCCTTTGGATGCTGCAATCCTCAGCCCCAGGGCTTGCAGCAAGGCAGCTGCAGCCAGTGGAAGCTGCGTGGCTCTGCTGACACAGGCTCTGAAGGATCTGGCCTCATATTTTGACTGTCACACACACAGCACAAGCAGCACTGCTCTTCCCTATTTTCATCACCACCACCACCAAGATTTTGTTTAGGACTGTGGTTTACAAAGATCTTATTATAGAGAAATGAAAAGAAAACTCATCTAAAATCTGGTTACATTGAAAAATTCCAGCTGTCTTGCAATTCAATGCAGCTGTGCTATCTAGTATCTTTTTCTCTTCCTTTTGCATCTCTTTATGGAACATTAGCTTCTATAGAAAAATGCATTTTTTTATTTTTTTTTAAAACATGGTGATTTTTTTTTTCCCCTTCCCTCTTCATTATTTGCTGGCTGTTATTTCCACCAATGAAACCTCCAGACTCTGACAAGGAAAATGCAAAGATATTTTGAGACAGAGGAACAGCAATGAGGGAAAAAATAGCATTCGGGAAGAGTTTCTACTGGCAATCTCGTGTCCGTGATTTTTTTTTTTCCTTATACAAACTGTAATATGATGATATTATGCAACTGCCTCCACATATTAGAATCATTATGAGCCGTAGCTTTGTGATATCATACAGCAGGTGCTAAGAACAGTTTTTGCTTTTTCCCCAAAGCGACTACAAAATTACTTACGATTCCATTATAGAACAATCAACACTTTGTGGGGAGAAGTTTGTATTATTTTATGATTGTGTTAGCGAGGAAAAAAAAAATTAAATCTATCTTTCTGGGGAGTTTTGCAGCATTCTCTGGGTGAAAACGAAACTGAATTAATTTGTAGCCAAATGCCTACGCCCTTAGCCAGGCAAAACTCTGATGGAACTGGAAGGACTTCAGTTCTCACTCAGCTCTGTTTTCTTTTGTAGAGATCTGTGGATCTCACCTGAACATTGGACAGTGCAGAGTTCCAGGCAAAATTTAGTCCTGCAACCAAGACTGAAAGGGGCACTACAAGAGGTGCTCTTATATTTTCCTCACCTTTAGGATAAACCCAAACCCAAAGTGTTAATCAAAAACGAATTTTGCCTCTGTGGGGTGAGGCAGGTTCACAGCCAGGCAGATGTGGAGCCACCTCCAAACAACACATGGCTCTCACCTCCTCTCTGGAGAGACTCTGGGGCTTAGGAAAGCCTCACCTCTGCCCAGCTCGAGTTACTCCAACAGGAATAATTCCAGATGATTCCTGCTCCCAGAGGATGAGAGAGCTACAGCCCAGGGTCTGCAGGTCTCAGTGCAAGGAAGACCAACAGGCCTACAGGGGGTTCCATTTTCTCCCCAGAATTCCCTGCTGGTCTCCAATGCCCACATGGCCCCTGGACTGCCAGCCCCAGAACTGCTTTATTTCCAACAGAAATAGGGCAGAGATTTCCCTATCAGTTTTTAGCTAGGGAATTGCAGCACCAAGGCAGAAATCTGCCAGCCTCAGTCCCTCACCCCTTCCAGTTTTAAACCCCAAAACCTGCAATTTTCCCTCGCAAAAGTCCATGCTGGTGTCCTATCCATCCCAAATGTAATTAATATATTAAAAAGTACTTTTCCATGGAAAAAGCAAAATACGTCCATTGGGTTGTAATTTCTATCCCCTGAAGATAATTTGCTCTTATTTTATGAACACTTAGTACCAGACATTCCCTTTAGAATCTGAAAATATTTAAAATAGCTCTATATTAAAGATAGAATGCAGAAACACAGGAAAAAAAAAAATCTATACAGAAATAAATGTGAAGGTCCAGAGAGGCAGGGTAACCGAATAATACCCAAATCTCTGGAATACTTTGTCCCATAATGTGAACTCCTAAAGTGCAAATTGCAACACTCAAAGCTCCAGCAACCCAGAGCAGCTTTTGTTACATCTGAAAACAGGGAGACAGACCAATCACACTCAGGAGAAAAACACCTTAACATCATTCCTTGCAGGAGGGCCTCTCTGAGTGAGGCTTTCAGCAGGGACACCTTAAACACCAACCGCAGCCCATGGTGGTTTCCCTGCTGCAGGAAAACACCGGGATAATATTGTTTCCCAGCCTCGGTGTCACATTAAATCAGAAGCGAGGCCGCGGATCGCTGCTTTAGCCAGGAGTTTCCAGGCAGAGGCACTTCAGATGCGGCTCCCCGCAGCTACAAAGTGAAAGCACACAGAGAGCCAGGCAGGTGGTTCGTGCTCACCGGGCCAGGGGCTCTGCCTGCTTTGGGTGATGAATTGATTTCTGGATCCCTCCACGTGTGAGGGGCTGCCTGGAGATTTCCAGCTGTTGCCGGAGTGAACAGCTGGTGACAACAGGGCAGCTCCTCGGTACAGCACAGCCCCGTGTGATGCTGAGAGTCAGAGATTGGTGATGCTCTAAAACAAACCCCAAACAGACAAAGCATTGCTCGCTGCAATGACACGCTACGTATTAAAAAAAAAAAAAAAAAAAAAAAAAAAAAAAAAAAAAAATCACTTAAATTTGTAATTGCATCATCACCCCAGGCCACTCGAAATCAAACCAGTTACACTGCTCCAGCAGCAAAATTCATTGTCATAAAAACGGTTTCCTGGTCAGGGTGACAAATTCCAGGTTCAGATCTACAGCTCATCTCGCCCTTGGCAGGAGCGCTGTTCCCTGGGCAGCTCCGGGGAGGTCGGGGATCCATCCCTGCGCTCCCGAGCCCGTTCTCACCATCCGCAGGGCGAATAAAGGCGCGTTTGCACCGGTCTGACCTCGCCTTAAGGGGCTGAGAGCAGCGAGAAGGCGCCAGGAGCGGAAAAACGCGCTCGGGGGGGCAGCGAGAAATCCACCGGCGACATCGGCGACAGTCGCGACAGGCGCGCGCCGCCCCCGCGCGGCCGGTAGATGGCGCTGGCGCACCGCGCACCGCCCGCGGCCCCGCTGCCCCCCCGCGCTCCAGGGGCCGCGGGTTCGGGGCCCGCTCCCGCCCGGCCCCGCTGAGCCGGGTCACGGCCGCCGTCCCGCCGCTCCCGCCGCCTTTCCAGCACGGTTTAGTAACGAAAAAAATTAAAAAAAAAAGAGAAGAAGAAATTACTCTGAAAGCTTGAGCTGCTGCAGAGCCCCCCCGCCCCCCCGCCAGCAACTCCCGGGAATTCCTGCACGGAGATGAATATGGATGAAAATCTATATTACCCCAGGCACCAACTTAGCACAGGATGTTTATGAAATATTCCTGAAATGTAGTTTATTTACAAATCAAGTTATCCACTTATGTGAGATACTTAAAACATTGATGTGGTTAGTGGGCAGTTATTATTATTACTTAGCCCTTGTTACGCTCCAGGTGCTCCATGTGGTACCAGGAACCTACAATGGACAGGCCTGGGCCAGAGCTGGGGAAGTTTTCCACTGAAATCACCGATTTCCACAAGATACCCTTGGAAACTGAGAAGGGAATAAAAGCTCTAAGGAATATTTTTTTTATTTATTTTTTTTTTTTCTGCTGGGTTTGTTTATTTGTCAGCTATAATTCTTCAGAACAGCAGCTGGATCAAAGTTCATTTCAAGCAATTTTGATCACGAAATAACCAGATCAGAAGCTGCTTCTATCTTCCCTTCTTACGTATCTTCATCAGAGGCTTTTCCCTGCTTCCTTTGAGCACCAGGCAGCAGAGATCATGTACCCAGCCCTAACAAAACCCAGTTTCACACCATTAAAAGGAGGATAAATTGGAACACTTGCCAAGGACCAGACAAGCTTCAAAAGAATATTTTTAGCAAACCCCTGAGTCCTAACAATTTGTAAAATGAGAAAAATTCCTTAGCAGTCTCTGAGCTGTATTCCAGCACAGGGAGCTCGCTCTCAGTGTGCACTGTATGCAAATAGATCACATTTCCCATGTTTGTCTGTACATGTTTTGAGTAAGGGCACACTAAAGCACCGTCCCTGACTCACAGAGAAGGCTCTAACTGTGCTTGTTTTCTGGATGTCATCTGTTGTCAGATGCTGCTGTTGTATTTTTGTCCTTTTGTTGTTTTTTTTTTTTTTCCTTTTTAGATGGTGACTTTATGTCCACTTTCTCACACACGTTAATGTTTTGTATCTGTAGCAAACCTGGGCTCCCTGAACCGGGTTTTGGAGCAGGACAAACTTCGTGGCTGGTGATTTTTGTGCAGGGTGTCCTCACTAAGCAGAGCTGGGACACGCAGGACACGGAACCGAGCGCGCTGCAACTTCAGGGCAGAGGGGAGAAATTCTTTTTGTGGAGGAGAATCTCTCCAGCTCATCCAAACAGAGCTGCCCGTGGAGAGTTTAAAATCACAGCAAGAACTTGTTACCCTTTTGGGACCTCTCTCTGGCCCCAGTCTGTGTCTCCAGGCAGTGCAGAGGGAATCGCTGGAGGTGCACGCGCGGCCCCTTCGCTTTTCGCTGCCTCACATCCCTGAGGAACAGAGGGAATTCTGTGCCTTGCAGCAGGGTTGTCCTTTGTTTGTTGATTTGTTTCCCCCTGTTCTGTTTCAAGCAGGTATTTTAAATAAAAAACACCTTGTACAAATACCAGCTTCGCAGAAATAAACCCCAACACTGTTAAACTACCGAGCCTGGGCTGCCTGTACTGTGTATATTTTGCATACACCATTTATTTTTCTTTGCCATTTTCTCTTAAGAAATCGTCCCCAAATAATCTCTTCCTGCCTATTAAAATTGCATTCTTTTTCACGCCAAAGAGGTGGAAAATACGCACACAGTGGTCGAATCTTTGTTATAACATGCTATGCTCTTCTATATCAGATGCTTAAACCTTTCCTCAGGTAATCCTGAATTTTGCAAGTGCTCGGAGCAGCGCAGGGACACTGGAGTCCCTGTGTCAGTAATGAGCTCCTTGAGTTAGATCCCTGCCCACCAAGTTACATAGCTTTATCCTGCATTATTTTTTCTTATCGAATATTAAGAGTGTAACTTGTTCATGAAGGGTAAAAAAAAAAAAATAAAAAAAAAAAAAAGGCAAAAATTTGCAATTTTAGAAGGTATAGTGGGAAAATTATTTAAAATTATTAAAGCTGACCAAAAGCAAAAAACGGAACCCCCAAAATTCAAAAGGAAATATTCTGTCCTTTTCTCACCCCTCTGAGTGAGGAATTACAGCCCATCTCACACTGTTTGGAGAGTTGTACTCTTTGCACTGTGCAAATATGAAGCAGAGCAGAAGAGCCATCTCCCTTCTCACTAAATTCCCTAAATTTTAGGGAATTTAAAGGCAGACCTTTAGCAGGCACTTTAAGCCCTTTGAATATAAAATTTGCCCTTTCCCTTTCCTCAATAAAATCTGAAAAGGAAAAGCCCTTCAACAGCTTCCCTATAGATGTGTTAAGGAAGTTCATCAACCAGACAAACATTAAATGCTGATGGAATGGGCACACATATATATATATATATATATATATATATATAAAATATAATTTCTGAACTGATGTGCTTTCTTTTCAGAGCTGGCAGAAAGGGCTGGTAGGATTTTTGGTCTCTGTTATGGACAGTGTCAGATGACTTGGTCTCTTGTGGTCTTAAAATTTGCGAATTTAGGAAGTGCTGCAGTTACCTGTGAAGTCATTGTCCCTCTGAGTTCAGGGAGGTAAAAATTAAGTAGAATTAAAAGCTTTTAGAAAAAAATACCTTTAATTGATACTTATTTAAGATGTGTCACAGTGCTGTGCCCATGTATACATATGAAAGAATGTTTACATGGGGCTTTTTAATGTTACAGATTCCTCTCCTATGAAGTTAAATTATTACATAAATGATCTCTTGAAAGCTGATTTTACATGTGAAAGCTGACACAGCTCAGAGAATCTGGAAGCATGGGTGCTAAACCTGTGTACTGACATATTAGAATTTCTTTTTTAGGGCTCCTTAGAAAAAAAAAATAGCTCGTATTTACAGTGAAATAAATTGCCTGCCTTTAATGGTCACTTTCCCAAAGCATCTGCTGAAAAGCTTTTATCCACCTGCTGCACCTGCTAAAATCAGATTAAAGAAGAACCAAAGCTGTTTTCTAAAGGGTCCATGTCTGGGAGGAAGGTGGAGAATTAAAAAAGGAGCCGCAATCAGGATGATTTTTTTAAAAAGTATTTTTTGGGTTTGAAATAGGAAACAAAAAATGTAATTTTTATTTTTTTTTTTAACATGAAACAAGTACCTAAAATAAGACTGTGATAAAACCAGCAATAAAAGTCAGGTTGAAATATCTCCCCTGGTATAGATTTAATTAAAAATATAAGAAAGTTTATGACAGAAAAAAAAATAAATCTAACTCCATACCCAGCAATCCTCCAGTGGTTGGGGAGTATTCTGCAAAGAATGTATCTTTGCATTCTACCATTCTTCCAGGGGAGAAATACATCACCAAAAATAGGTGTTTGAAGGATGTTGTTGGGTAAATGCTGACTTTTAATAACTAGGTTACTAATTATTAATTTGGTGCTTGAACACTAGGGAAAAAAAATGCTCTGCTCTCAGAATTTGTCCTGTCTGAAGGGTGGAAATGAAAAGAAATAAAGCCCTGATGGACAGAGTGTTTGTTTGGGTAATTACGAACAAAGCCAGCTGTGATGTACCTAAAGAGCACAGATCAGATATCATTTCTGCTTTGCATACTACATCTGCTTTCAATATTTTTGGTCATTTCAGGTCTCTGTGCAGAGTTATTTAACGCTGCCGTTTGTTGTGTAACACCAGTGAATTCTGTGATACCGGAGTTCTGCCGGTTCAAAGGAGATGGCCCTGTGGAGCATCTTTTTGATGTCATGGCTTTTGCTAGAGGCTTTTGTTTAAAGCTTCCCACACACTGTCTGCTCTCTCTCTCTCTCTCCCGCTCTCTCTCCTGCCTCACGTGTGGGAAACAGCAGAGTAATTTGCAATATAAATTACAAAATCAACTGTTGAGTTTACAAATTGAATATGCATGAAAATATTGCAGAGTATTACTGCCTTCCTCAGCCTAATAAAGGTAAATATGACTGAAATTTGTGTTGGTGAAAGAGCGGATATTTATATACTGTAGATATTAATTACAGTTGGGCTAATTTAAAGTTTCTGTTATTAATTCCCTTATAGTTTCTCTGTCATTGGGATTAACCGCAGCCACCTACAAGCACAACCATTTGGTAATATCCTTAATTACAACGAGAAGATGTTCCTCTTACAGTTAAAGCAGTGCTTTAACAAGTGCCTCCTGGTCTCTTTTGTTTATTCCAAATAAATATTAGCCCAGGAAAAAAAAAAAAAAAAAAAAAAAGGGATCAACACTGAGAATAAAAATGGGCTGGAGAGACTCAGAGGAGCAATGATTTTGGTGAGTGCTTAATTTCTTGTTTGGTTGAAAAAGGCCTGGATTGGCTATTGACAGGCCCCTATCAATAGGCAGAGACCCCAGAGGTCTGGCTATTTGCACATGGCCTGATTGACTTGTCCTTAATAGACATATAATTGTTGACAAATACCTTCCAATAGACTGTGGCAGGCATGGCTGGCAGACAAAAGAGGCTTCCCTTCGGCAGGCAGCGGAGACGAGCGGCTTCGGGGAGGTGGCACCTTACCCAGGGAATAACCAGCTTCCCTAGAGAAGCTTCTGGAGAAAAAAACTGTAAAATCCACCCCGTTCTCATCCTCTGGTGGCTGACAGCCAGCTCAGCCATAAAAAAGCAGCGTTGTCCAAAGGCTGTGTGGGATCCAGCCAGGGTGTCCCTTCCTCTAGACAACCTCAAACTCCAAAATACATCTTAATCACAACAGGCAGCTTAATCATAACAGCAAACTCTGCACTGAGCCCTTCCTCTTCCCACAGCCTATGGTTTTTAAAAAGCACAACTAGAATTTTTTCTATTATTGTTTTCTCTCTCTCAGATACTTTGTCCTCAAACATCCACCCCAGCTGTTATTTAGGGACAGGATTCCAGGGTAGGCGGCCCTTCTGCTGTTCTTAAGTCCTGATGTTTCCACTGATTCACTGAATAATATTGAAATATTAATTCTTAGGAGCAGAAAAGCCAAGTGCAGTGGCTGCAGGAGCAAGATACCGAAACATTCCTGTCCCCATGGATTCCTGCAGCCGCTGTGCGTGGTTGGTGCCTCTGAAAACAAAACTCAGAAATGGATACTCAGTGTCGGTCACCCGTTTGTGAAAATCTTGGCTGACTTTCCAAGGCACCTCAGGAAATCATGGTGGAGCCTGCAGTGTACAGCTCAGGATCTGGGTCTAAACACAGCCTCATTTTGTGCAGTGCCTTCACACACGCACACAATTCTAAATGAGAGACTTAAATAATACATTTACTGTGCTATTATTTTCTGTGTTAAATAACGGCACAGAAAAGAGAATGAAGAGGTGTAGGCAAAGGGAAAAAAAATAATAAACTGCATTTATCTGTCCTCAAGATAATAGTTCTATATTAGATATGTTGGAGCATTAATTACATGGATTTTTAGAATGTTTAGTACATTATAGGCATTGCAATACTTGTCACAAGACAAAAGGCCATTGAAATGATGCAGTACAGCCTTAGGCAGCCATAAAAGAACAAATTGTTCAAGTTTGAGCATCAGTGCGAGATCCAAAGAACCCTGTCTCCAAGAAAAATACCAGTGAAATTTAGAGATGTACCTACTGTGTGGATTTACCCAGAAGTGGGCTGAAGGCTGGACTCTGGCCTTGGTGTGCCTGCCTTTCCCTGTCAGCAGCAAGCTGAGAAATTGCTCCTGAAAGTTTGCCTTGCAGGATTTCTTCCCTTGGTCATTTTGGATTTAGTAACATCTCCCCCCTTGGGACATGGTGCCTGTCAGGTGGAGGTAACATCCTCGCTCTGGAGCGTAAGTGACTCTCAGGGGGAGGGCAGAGAGGGGAGGAGGAGGGTCAGGGAGTGCCCTCCTTAAATCCCTAAGCTAATGTCTTCAGCCTCCCACCTCTCAGCTCCCCCACCTCCCAAACTAATAAAAACAAGCATTAAAAAAAGAGATTCAGAGAGGAAAAAGAAAGCCCTACAAACCAGTGCAGACTGTGATCAGAGAGGCAAGCAAAGTAGGGTACAAATTAGTGTGACACCATCAAGGTGACACTGTAGACAACCTCTGACACCCGGCACAAAGCTGGATGCCTGGTGCCAAAAAGACCTTGAGCCTTGTCTTTGATTCTTATTGATCAAATACATAGATTAAATACAGTATCAGATGACAAGGCTAAAGCCTGGGATTCTGCGTACAGCGAAGACCCTCAGACATGAAAGAGCAGATAGACAACAGAGATAGGGAGACAGACAGAGAGATAGAATAATTGTATTGTGAATAAACAGATCTAGGCTCAGGCAGGCGGCTCTATCGGGCAGATGGGCAGGGCCTTTTGTACTTACTGCACTTCTTACAGGTCATGGAATCCGAATGTCAATAATACCAGGAATAAGGGACAACGTTTTTAACAGCATTTTCGCAATCTCCAAACATTCCTGAGCATGTGCATCCTGTGACCAGCTGCTTCAAAATGGTGCACGCGCCTGTGCGTGTGCGTGTCCATTAATTCAGAATTACTCCAATTACGAGCTTTTGATGCTCCAAACCCCTCTCTCTAACCCAAAAGAGATGGAGAGCCCTCGGCCCGTCCAATCAGATCATTTTCCCTCCTGCCTGCAGCAGATGTAAGCAATTTACTTTTTTATTTCTGCATATTCAGTGCGAGCGGAGCTGTTGGTGACTTCTCACCCCGGAGCCTGCAGGATTCTAACCCTATCAAATTAAAGCATTTTGCTCACTTATTCCCAAGCGCTCGGCAGGTGCTTAGCGGGCCTCCCGCTGCATAGCAATGGCGGGCGTTCGTGTCCGCTCATACCCCGAGCCTAATCAGAGATTATTAGGGAAAATATACAGTGCTTTAATTTGATGAGGCTGGTTATAGGTACCGCAGTTAAAGGTCACACTCTTGCGTGTATCTCCCTCAGTCACTGTAATATTTCCCTCCCCGCTCGGCGATCCTCAGCTCCAAACAATAGGCCAAGGAGACACGTTTATTTTGGTCACGCCGTGATGGGCTCAATAGGGACGAAAATGAATTATTTAAAGTTCGTGTAAACAAACAACCTCCAGGCCGGTCTCCCCTCAGCCCGCTCGAGCCCTCGGCAGTTTTGTGCACGTGTGTGTGCGTGTGTTTGCACACGCTTGGTCCTGCTCTTTCCTCCAAAGAGCTCACAGTAAAACCCTTCCTCAGCTGGGAGGTGAAGCCATTTAGATGCCAGCTCCAGGCAGGATGGTGGCCAGTGGTCACTGCCTGCTGCTGGGTGAGACCCTGCCTATTCAAGCCCTGCAGAAGCACTTGGGAACATCCCAGCGCCAGGTGCCTGGAAAAGGACTTTTCAGCTGCTCTGAAAGCTTTCCCTACCCAGTAGGAGGTAATGGAGTTATCCGGGGAGGATGAAAACACACACAAGGCCTGATATGGGAGGCTCTAAGGCTCCCCGCTGCCGCAGTGGGAACTGAAGGGTTCAGCTCAACCCTGTGCAATTCAGAGGTTGGGGGAGCCAGGGAAGGGCATCGACTCTGACGTGCCTGCCTGTGCCAGGGGAACCAGCTCTTGGCCTCCTCTAAATCCCCCCGGCTTCCAGCAGAGGCTCTGCAGCTGCAGGGAAGGGGGAGGGAGGGCACACAACAATTTTCTTCTTCTGTCAGCCTTAACTCTGCTGCCATTCGTTAAAATAGCAAGGTGTTTAGGCTCTTGTAAGGGCTGCGTGGTGGGGAGGGGAAGAGCGAGCCAGTGAGAGACGGGTGGGTTAATTCTAATCTCCTTTCAAGCCTAATGGTTTGAGCATATGTGTCCACGCAGCAGACCAACAGCAGGCTTATTTACCTCCAAAATTTACATGAGAATTGCTTTATGCAGCTGTATGTAAAAATTCAAACCACACAGTGTCACTGTATCACACAGGTCAATCCAAAGCCCAGTGGCATTATAGCAGGAGACAAAAGCCTCACCACTTCACCAGGGTTTCCTTTCGGACTGAAAGTTGCTCTGTTAAAAATGAAAAACAACAAAAACAAAAAAATGGGAGCCTATTTCCACTGCCACCCCCCTTGCAGATTCCCAAAAGACTGCTGAAATTATGAGGACCTGGAGCCTGAGCCTGCTTTTGCCCCTCTCAGCAGGCTGCAGGGAGGGCTGCAAAGGACGTCAGGATCGGGCCGCCTTCATTTTGTGTCTGTGAATAATCCCGTTAGCTGATCCCCAGGCATAGACTTTTTATATCCACATTACTGATGGGCAGAGGCAGAAGAGTTCACGGAGGTGCGGTTTCAGTATTTATCCTAAACAGAGGCAGACAGGCTCAGGCTGCTTGGGATGCTACAGGCATCCTGCTCCGTCTGGTAAATTGCTTGTGATTGCCTGGTTGTTGGTTTGCTTTTCTCCCCCCAAGTCTGAAGGGTCTGTGATATCTTCAGAAAAGCCACAGCTATATGTGCTGTGCTATATGTGGAAATACACATTTCTTCAGAGATACAGGGGATCCTGCACAGCAGAAGAAATCAGGATCTTTCAAAAGCACCTCAGTTCTATTGTGCTGTGCTGATAGCATCCCATCTTCCTCCATATGAAAAGCCATTCTGTTTCAGTACCCCTAATTCCACCTGTTCCTCAAGTAATCTGATCATCTTTGGTTTCCAAATTTGACTGCTATTTCATGGTCTCATACAGCATTAGCAGCCTCTGCAGTGGCATCCCCTTTAGAAAATGCAGAAGTATATCAAGGGCCAAAAAGTTACTTTTACATTTTTTTAAACTTGATAAAAACTTTTTTCTGTGGAGGCTTGGGACAGTTCTTATTTTAGTCTGAACCAATTATTCAGCCTTAATACCTGGACCCTGGTATGCTTCTGTCTTTGATCAGAAAGAACTTGCCTGAAGGCCAGCTCAAGAGAGGTTCAAAGTCAAATGCTTTGATTTAAACCACTCTGCTCCCATCCATGAAAGAAGATGAGAAGGAGCTCTCTGCTATAAGACACGGATAAGTGCAATGCAGAGTGTCACATGCAGCATTACAATGCACAGCATACAAAAAGAGATGTTTCGGGGAGCAGAGGGCTTCAAACACAAATCACCCGAACTGCCTGATGGTTCTGGCTGTGGTAAAACACACCAGGGACTGCAGCAAAATTCCCTAGCCTGTGAGATGGTCCCATATTCCACAGGAATGCAAGAAATAGAGATCTCAGTGTGACCAAGGACCAAGATTCAGTTGTTTGTGGTCTGAGAGCCCCTGGAACATTTATAAAGGTCTTTGGAAGAGGATGGGATGCTGCTGGACCATTCCAGTTCTTTGAACAGTTCTTTCCTTGAGACTGTATTTTGCTACATAATTCCAAATAACCATTAACTATGCAACTACAAGGATTTTCAGAATTGGAGCCAGCTAGAGACCCCTGCCCCATTATTTTAGAGAATAAAAGCACGATTCCTACTGCCTGCCATGGAAAGGGAATGGGACTCAGGCCCAGAAATCACCTTGGATCTGCACAAAGAAAGGAAGCACAGCCTTCTGATGGCAACAGGAGATTGCTCTCCTTTCCTACTTTCCTCAAGCACCTTAAGTATTTCAGTCTTTGAACCCCCAGATGCTCCAAAAGAAAAAAAAATTCTCCTTGGGCTTCACACGGGAAATGAAATGCAGGAAACACAATATCAAAATACAGCCCTGGACTGACAGTGTCACCATTTTATTGCTCAGGTTGTAATCACTCTTTAGGGGGGTGATCATTCCCCCATGTCCAGGAACAGGACTGGCTGCACTGCCTGGAAATGCAGGAAGATGATTTTCTCCCGTGCCATTCAGAACTTCACTTTGTTGACAAGAACTAAGGGAACAAAAAGGAGAAGAGCTTTTTCAGCTATCTTTTTCCACTTCTGGTGAATGAAAGTAACTTTTCTTTAACCCTCAGTGTTGCTTCGCGTATCTGTCTCTCAGGTCAGCTCAGCGTCAGCTGGGCCGCCCTGCTAGCTGTGATACACCCAACAGTACCTTCGCGTGGGTTTTTGGCTCCGCAGCCTTTTGCCTTAACTGTCTCGGCCGTGGTTAGAAAGAGGGGACACTCCAGGCTCAGGGAGAAAAGGTTTTATTCGGGTAACTCAGGGGAAGTCCCTGGTTTCAGGCCTGTGCCTCTGGGGAGTGACTCCGGGCCTCGGTTACAGGGGGTTTTTGTTCCCCCAAAATCTCAGGGGTGGATACAGGTTACAGGACCAATCACACAAAGCCAGGTGGGTAAGGTCAAAATGCAATACACAACATTAACAAATCAGGTGGATTTGGGATGTGGCCCTGGGAGGCTCACCTCTCCTGAAGGTCTGGGGTCTGGGGGGTGGTGGACATGTGGGGGAGAAGTACAATGGGATGGGGGAAAACACAATAGGACGATCGAAACCCAGGGCAGAGGATTAGAGTTGTCTTGGCAACTCTTATCAACCTCTGATAAGCACATTCCAAGACAGTAGCTTTACCTGGCTAGGGTTAAAGTCCAAATCACATCAAACCTACAACTAAGAAACTTATGATACTATTCCAGCACCCCCACACCTCAGTGCTGTGGCAAATACATTTAGTCACTGTATCCTGCTGGGTCTTTTCACTGAGGAAGGTTTTGATGGCAGACCCCTTCTTTTCTCCACTGACTGGTACCTTAGACATTTTTCTGTCTTCTTTTTTTTTTTTTTTCATTAATTTGCCCCTCTCCATCCTTTCTGGTGTGCTGGTAATTTAAAAAGAAGAAGCCCAGAATTCATTGCAGCATAATACAACAGCACTAAAGCAATCCAGATTTGATTTTTGGAATAGGACCTGGGGCCTCTTTGGAGAGAGCTCCGCAGAGCCCATCCCCACAACTGCACCAGGGAATTCAGCAAGACTGCTCTGGTGTGTGGGCCTTGCTGGCCAAGGTGTAATTTCAAAATGTACCTTCATGGGGAAATAAAAAAACAAGCCATGCTGAAAGGTCCAGGGCTGCTACTTCACCACACCTTGTGATGCCACAGGCCAGCAGAAGTGGCACCAGCAAAGGAGACAAGTGATGTGTTTCTGATACTGAAAAAAGCAGCTCAGGCCACAAAAAAAAAAAAAGAGTTTGAGGGTGAGGCTTTAAAACTCTTCTTCCCCCTTGCTCAATTATCAACATGGGGGAATCATGATTTAGAGATGATGCTTTCCTCATTCTGACTATCAAAACAGACTCCTTTCCAGGCTCTGTAAAGGACTGTTATAAATGTATAATCCCACACAGCAAAAGGAAATCAAAATCAACATGCAAAAAGGCACACTGGGGCTGAGGAGATGCAGTACAAAAGATCAAACCATCAGAGAAGTAAAACACAGGGGAGGATGAACAAGGGTAGGAAAGAGACGGAGGGAGAGAAAGGGAATAATTAACAAACAGCATATGCTATAAGGAGCAGGAGACTCCAGCTTGTAAAAGAAAGCACTGGGCTCCCTTCTCTGCCTGCACAGCAGTTCCACAGGTTTTGAGATGAGAATGATGAGAAACTAATTTCCAAGGTGCACCTCAGATGTTTGGTGCACAACACCGCACAAGACCAGAGCCTGCTGCCATCAAACAAATGCATCTTCCCAGAGGTGAAATTAAACTGTAATGCAACCTACCCTGTTAAACTATCCTGCCAGGCCAGCAAGGTGCTCATCTGCTGCTTATCAAGTGCAGGTTCTGGGAATGCTGTTCACTGTGCTGCTTCACCTGGGCCACGGCTTGCTGAACTCCACACACCCCTTCCACACATCCTAGTAATGCACCAGGTAAAATACAGAGGGAAATTTGATACAGCTTGAAATCTATCCAGGTGGAGGGCACTGTTAGATACCAGGGTGGAAGGAAGGAGTTTCTGGGTTCAGAAGTTCCTGCCATGTTCTCTCACGAGGGAGGATCTCTAATTTTTGGTGTGCTGTTGCCCTCCACTTTTGGAAATGAGCAAACACTATTTCAGTGCTCTTCCTGAATACTGAGGGGGCCTCTGCTTTTGTGAAAAAATGGGGGTTTGACTCCCATGGCATGACCTTCCTCCGGAGAGAGACAGATCTGCATGGACATGACAAGAGAGCTCTTACAATCTTTCCAAGCAGCTACGAGCCAGAAAGGAGAGAGAAACAGTTCAGAGAAGCATGAGAACACATCAAGGTCCATTAAACGTTGTTCTGGAAGTCTGGTCACTTGTGTTTCTTGCTGCAAGAGAATTGCACATCGCATTGCCTAATGCAATGTGTGTGCGTGATGTTTCCTTCCACACTGACAGGCCTGGAGCAGCCAGATCTTTGATTGTGCCACAAAACTCTGGGATTCAAGCAGGAATTTGTAGTTCATAAGGATGCTCTGGAAGAGAGATGAGAGAAATGGGAACTTCAAAGAAATGTGTCGGACTTTGGAAAGGAAATGAACTGATCAGAACATGATTTAAGCGAATGGAAAGAGAACAAGGGAAGAAGGAATGAAAATTGCTGTGGGGGAAAGGATGGGTTGAGAATGCAGAAAGTTTCACAAGCCTAAATGAACACCTTCCTTTTATTATCTCTGAAGAGTGGCAACATGATCCCTAACTGAGGATGAACACATGAAATTGCACATCCAGTAGCCACTGCCAGTCGTTAATAGAGCAGCGAAGTGCTGCACTATACCATGGAGAGGGAACAGCAGCACCCACACCCTTTGTACCCACTTCTTGCACCTTGTAGCATCATTTTCTTCTTCTTAGAGTAGATAAAGGGGACTTAGGGAAGACCTGTCAGTCAGACCTTAATAGCTTACTAGATTTTAGAACAAATTTGAGGAAAGAATCAAAAGGAGTAAAGGGCAGACATTTACAGTATGGGTTTCCTTGGGGCTAGACTGTGCCCAGCTACCCTGATTAAAAAAAAAAAAAAAAAAAATTCCAAAAAGGTATCCAGTCTTCATTAAAGTGCTTCAGCAGGTGCCACTTGGGAACTACCCAGTTTCACTGGGGGAAAATAGAGACTCAGTCAGAGCTCTGAGGTCTGGGTTGGTGACCGGGGAAGGGAGGATGTGAGGTGCTGCAGGGGGGAATAAGGGACTGGAGGGAAAATATTAGGGGAGTTCTTCAAAGACCAGTCTTTGGACTGATCTCATTTAACGCTTCATTAATAAACTTGGCACAAAAAGTAAGAGTGTTCAAATGAAATTTGCAGATTGTACAAAGTTGGGAGGCACCATCAACACAAACGAAAATCGCAATATCGTGCAGGAAGAATTGGATGACCTTGGGGACAGAAGTAATAGAAATGGGATGAAATTGAACAGTGCAAAATGCAAGGTCATGCACTAAAGGACTAATAATGAGAATTTCTGCTAGAAGCTGTTGGGAATGACAAAGGAAGAGAAAGACCTGGGTTTCCTAGTTGATTACAGGATAAATATGTGCCATAATATAATGCAACTGAAAAGAAAGATGCAATCCTGGGATTCATCACCTGTAATAGTGCTAATAATGAGAGGAAAATATTAATGCTACTACACAAAGCACTGGTGAGACATTATCTGAAATACAGCGTCAATTCTAGTTACCCATGCCCAAGGAGGATGCATGCAAATTGGAGCAGAGGGTGCAAAGAGGACTATTACAATGATCAGGGAACTGGAGAGTTTCTGAGAGGAAACTAAAAGCCTCTGCTTGCTCAGCCTACCTAAATGGTGGCTTAAAGGGACACAGATGCAATTCAGGGATGGTGGTGTCCAAACCAGCTGGGTGAGGATATATGTGTGTAAAGGTGACCCAGGAAGAAATGGTTATAAACTGGTTTTAAATTCAGATAATTTGGGGATTACAAGATGCTTCTAACCATTGGAGTAAAAAATCTTTGAAATGACTTTCCAGTGGGTGTAGTAGAAGGACAAAATCCCTGCCCAGAGCACTGAGATAGTTTTAGAATATAATCTGATCAGATTATGAATTCTACAACGTAACATAACCTGGTGGCCATGGGGCAGCAAAATGGGTTTGACACTCCGGACACACATTCTTAGATGGTTTACAAGCCATCTTTTGTATTTTTCCTTTAATGCCCAGGAGGATGGGAAAGGGCATCTCTTTGCCCTTCAAGTTGATAACACCAGTAAATGAGAGACTTTACAACACAAGAATCTTTTGGAGATAACAGTTAGTCAAGTAAGTATCTTAAAAATATGAAAAATTTAGTTTGTGTGTGTGTCATACCCTGAATTTATTTGGGGGAAAGATCCTACTTTTAAAAAAATTATTATTTGAGAAGAACTGTGGATAAAAAAATTATTTTCCTCATTCTAAGAACCCATTTGCCAGCATAACACACATTCTTTGGTTTTATCTGCAAATATGTCTTGATACCAATGCAAACTCCTCCTTTTGATTGTCTATGACATGTATCAGCTATTGGTGCTCACACAGGGCACTGTAAACAATTCTGGTTTTTACAGACTCATTTTCATGTGAAAGGAAATATTAATAAAGTGGTAAAACAATATGGCAGTATCTGGGGCTCAAATCTCCATTATATGTATATATATACATAAATACATACATATATATATATATATTTGCCACAGTTTGCAAGAAAGGCTGACGGGCTGTGAAGGAGCACCTCACCAGAAAGCAGGTATTTATTTTTATGGTTGGGAGGATGAATATTGACCCAATAGTTTTAAATATTGTATCCAATTACAGCAAATGATCCCTCAACTTCATAAAGGCACAAGTTCCAAAAACTTCCCCCACTGAACATTACAATAAAGCCCCTAAAATTGGAATGAGCAGGATACTAATGACATTTTCAATGCTGTGGCAGGGCATCTTCCTTGCTTCCTAATCCTAGATGGAATTTTTCAGAAAATTAGTTTCTTCACTGAAAAATCCAGCTTCAAACTGACCACTGTTATCTGCAAATTCTAATAAATAAGGCAAAAAAATGCAAAAATATTCAGAAAAGTCCACATACACACATGCTTTCAACCATATACATTGCTATCTCTCTCCAGACAATATTCTCAGTCCAAATATTGTTGGAACACATTAAAAAATAACATGAAAACAACCCAGAGATTTTTTATATAGGTCAAGCAAAATATTTTTGATAACCCAATGCACTTTGGGAGGGAGGATTTTTTTTTTCTTGCACAAGATATCTTTTTTTTTCCTCCCAAATGTCAGAAATGTCAGCTAAGCCTATTTCATAATTTTTTTTCTTTAATCTTAGTTACTGGATGAGAAAAATCAGTTATTCAGCTGCTCTAATAGCAACAGTTGGAGGGACAGAAGGGGAGATTTTACACTGCTGGAGTGTAGACACCCAAACTGGCCAATGCTGCCTGTGCTTAGCAAGTAATAATGATGAAATGAATTTGTCTAACTAATGCCTGGAGGATGCCTGTGATGGGAATGATATCAGAGCTCCACAGCAAAACTGGTGGGGAGTCAGGCTCCACACAAAATACAGAGGCATTTATAAATAGGAATATAAGTATATAAATACAAATAGGAGTGTAAGTATATAAATAGGAAATAGGTGTGCGTATAAAATGTATGTGATGGGAATATATGAGCACATCCCTACTTTGAAATGGTGTTATTCATTATGAATGCTCTTGCTGATTTGAAACCTCACCTAAATATTGCATTAAGAAGTGATTTTTAATTACAAACGTGGCAGGCAGCTACAGTTATTTCTCCCTGCATTGACATGATAACATTATCTCACTGCAAATGCATGATTCACTTTCTGAGGCAACTGGGATGGCCACTGGTGTGTAAATAAGGGAATGTGGGGAATTGCTGGAGAGAGCTGCTCTTTCCTGCATGGAATAACCTCATGCAGTGGAATTCAATTTGCCCATTTACAGGGATGGGAAGTGTCACTGCTCTGCCTTGCCAAGCACTACAGTTCCTGCCATGGAAGCACAATGAAACCAAACAATTAGTTAGAATTATTGCTCTTAAAGAAAACTGATTTGCTTGTCTTTCTTCTGAGAGAAACTCAGTTACCGTACACCATCAACCTTGGCTTGACTGGCAGTGATTTCCCCGGTCTAGTCTGCTGGGAACCTTAAATGAACACGAGCAATTATAAACCCAAAGTCTTCAGCAATTTGTAGGCATTATCTCAGGATAATTGCCCTGAAACGTTCACGTTGCAAAGCAAAGGTAGATAATTTAAAAATCCATCTTTCTCTGCCGGCGCTGTGAGTTGGGCGGAACACTCTTCCCTCCTGTGGGCCTTGTAGTGGGGTAATAAAGCCTGGAATTGGTCCTTTGGAAAGGCCTGGTGCTGTCTCTTAGAAAGCAAAGAGGCCAAGTCTCAGCCCAACCTTTTCTGGCTCTATTATTTTTATAAAATGAAACTCAAGCCTTATTTTCTGGCACAAACAGAGGAAAAGTGGAATATTAAATGTCGAGGGAACAAACCTGCCCTGAGGAGTTTTGCAGAGTAGCATCCACTGCAAGAAAACCTTCCTGCTCTGTGGGCAAGATAAGCACCCCTCAGAGGGAAATACTGGGTCTTGGACTCCTCATGGCTGCCCATGCACTGGCACAGCTTGGTATTTTCTGGGAGCTTTACTTAGAAGCTTCTAAAAGTGCTCCTAAGTGCTCAGCTCCCTCTCTATGGCTGGTAAAAAACCCCCTGAGAAGTGCTGAACCCTCCTCTCTTCTCATGACTCACACAACTGCCTCATCTGTAGGTGGTTTCCTCAGTTCCTTGCCCCCATCCAACCGAGCAGGCAACTGAAATGCATTCACTGCCTGTCTGATTTATAGCAGCTCTTCCCTCCACTGCAAGGAAGGGAAGCTACGAGCAAAGCACGGTGATCTCTGAGCTCCTTCTGCAAAGAGCTAGCAGGAAGAAGGATGCTTGGAGTGAGGAGGAACAGAAAGGCTCACAGCTCTCCAAATTTTCTTGGAGGCTTTCAGAAAAAGAAGCCATTGCTGTAATTTTTTTTTTTTTCCCTTGCTTTGAAATAATCAAACCACCACAAAAGACCCTTCAGTGGAACTGGACTCTTGCAAAGCCACAAAGCTCGTCTCAGTGAGGAATGGTGAGGACTGACTTCTGAGGAAGGAAAGAGAGGCCCCCAGAGCAGAAATACCTGGTGCAGTCAGTATCTGCAGTCAGTATCTCATACCTGTGCTTCAATATATCAAAAGTAAAGTAGTCCAGCTCAGTATTTTCCAGAGAATTGTTACAAAAAAGGAATCATCAAAAATTAAAGCTTTACAAGCCCAAACCAGAGACTGGGTATCAGAAAGAGAGCATTTACTGAAGAAGAAATCAGTGAAGTAACAGGTATGTTGGAAATATCCAGTGAATGCTTTGAGTGTTCTCCCAGTACCCTTCAGTTTGAAGCCCTTACTTTCCTATGGAGAGTAGGAGAAAATTCGAGGAACAAACACTATTGTCAAGGAAAAACCTCTGCAATATTCTGAGTTCCTGTAAATTTAATTGATTCTTGACTGTTCTGACCTTGGAAGAAAACCTGAATTTCAAAGACTGATCCAGTTCTTTGCACCACTTACGGCTCGTCTGTGAACACCATGAGAAGAATGGGACTTGAAAACTTCCATCCTCCTGCATCCAGATCCCTTTTCTCTCCCTCACTCTGTTGTTTTTCACCCTTAAAATTGTATTAAAATTAAAATAGTATAAAATTGCAAACTATCAATGTTGCCATTCTTCATCAAACCATTGAGGTGTCCATAACACGCTCACTCTTGCTGCCCATCATGTTTATTAATTGAGTTTCCCTCTGGAGCTGGCCTTGCTCTCAGGCAGGGCTCCATTCTCCGCAGTGCTGGGACACTGCAGAGCATGGCCAGAGTGCAGGACATCACCAGCTGTGCCAAGCCCATGGCCACATCACTCCAAAGGGTGGCACCTATATCCTCCCTCACTCCAGCACTGCCCACTGCTGGAGCTGCCCAAGTGTGCTTGTTTTTCTAGGCCCTGGGGGTTTGGCTCTTTTCTCTCTCTCTCTATTTTTTTTAATAATTGAGATGCAGAGTGAACAGGGGAGAGGAGAAATGGGAAAAGGGGAGTTATCAGCAAGAGGGCTAGCTGAGTGAGGTTGGTGACCTGATTTCAAGCATACTGGGGGTATTCTGTGACCCCTGTAATTTTACTGCCTCCTGAGTTATCGCTTGTGATTTTCAGTGGAGTGAAATGACACATCAGGGAACAGTAAGGATTCCAGCAGACCACAGACAGGCAGAATACAAAGTACCTACCAAAACAGCTGCTGTACTTCTGGCAAAGATATATTTTTAATCCTTTGGAATGGAAATTCCAACAGCCTATCCAGGTCCCCATAGGCTTTGTTAATTTGAAAATGCTAGATAAGGCACCTTTTATATATATATTTTTTTAACAATCATGGGCCAAGCTCACAGAACAGAAGCTTCAGAGGCTTCTGTAATGTAGCTCTCAAGGAGATCAATCCAGATTCAAATGTCCTCTCTTTGGACTTGTGGGACAGAGCTTGTTCCCCATAAAGATCTCATTTTCCTAAATGACCAAACAGAAGCTCCTTGCTCACCCCAGTGATGCTGTGCCCACTGGAGTCCCACCAAACAACAGGGGCTTGAAATCTCAGGTAGCTTAGCAACAACACAGTGCCCTATCAGAGACTGGACTGTATTAAAAAATAGCTGCTCCAAATAAAATATTCATCAAGGAACAGGTGATGTAAGAAGAGATCTTTCCTGCAAAAATAATGGAAATTGGATAGATAGACTCACTTTTGGGTGAAACTTCATCTTGCACAAACCCCAGCTTTCTGTAGTGTCTGACACAGCCTGTAACTTCATCATTATTATCCCCAAAAAAGAAAAAGCAAATACAGAACTTAAAATATTTGCTACATTCTGCTTTAAAGTTTAAAAACTGGTACCTTCTTAGAAACCAGTGAAGTCCTGCTTCATTTCTAGTGGGAAAGGGGAAAACAGCCTTTATTTCAGAGGGGTTGAAAAGAGCAAAGGCAAAGTGACAGAACAGAGAAGATTATATACACTTTTGTTTACATGCAGAAAAATGCATTGAAAAAAATGTATTGAACCAAGACACTTCTGGCAAAATTTTTTGCTTGAATTGAAAATCCATTTGCTATTTAAAAAGTTTAAGCAGGGAAGTTTTGACTGAGTGCAGTATTCACACACCTTTTAAAAACTGCTACAAGCTGAACATGTAATTCCAAATCCCTCTGGAAAAGTTCTATAAAATTATTATCAAATAAATAGAATTGTATAGTAATGACAGGAAACCATCTGTGAAATTGACTGCAGAATTAGTTCCCTGATAGCAAATGCAGACGGCGAGGCAAAAAGTGCCGTGGAAGTTTGTCCCTTCCAAAATGTGAATATTTTTAATCATTCAGTGAAAGATTTCTTTCTTTCTAACGGATTAATGTGTGAAGAGTCTCTGCTCCAAAAGTGTGTGCTGAATACCTTTTTAATTTTTAAAGAAGAAATCAAATCCAGATCATAGCAGGGATGGCATCTTCCTTATTCAAGGGCTCGGAGCAGGGTGTGATTTGAATGCTGACACTGCTGACGTGCTATTGCATTGCAGTTTGTTACATGTGAGCACCTGTTTTACCCAATCCCCCAATTTTCCTGGTGCATTTTGTTCCAGGCAGGGGTTACACCACAAGTAGGCCTAGGCTGGGTTTAATCAATGATCTACAGCTCACCTGCCTTAGTTAAACAACTCTGATGGCCTAATGCTGCCAGCAGGGAGAGAAAGGGGAGGCACAGCAGATTTCTGCCTGCCCCAAAGAAGCAGCAGATCAGATGCTGGGAACCTTCAGGCGAGCAGCTTTATTGTGATAGCTGGTCCTTCAGATGGCAACTGAAAACAAGGTTTCTAATACAAATTTGTGTGAACTTTCCCTCCCTCCTGTTCCCTCCATTGGCCTCGCAGAGCCTTTTGGCCATCTCAGCTTAGAGCCTTAGGGCTTAATTATTAGTATGACAAGCCGAGCTTTCAGAGAGGTGAAGGGGGAGAGCAGAGGTGAAGTGGCTGGAGACATCCTGCCTCAATAGGGCACAGCAGCAGCCAGGCTTCCCTGCCTTTCCCAGTGTCACTGGATGGGCTCTCACAAACAGCTGGCTGGGGGCCCAGATGGCCCATGGTGTTGTCCCTGTCCCCTCAACCTCCCAGCTCTCTCTGGAGGGTGCCAAGCTGCTTTTGGGGCCCTGCTGTCTGAATTTGGGAGCATTTCCAGTGCCAGGTAGTGCCCCGGGGGGAGGATTTTCTGTGCACACATCCCCGTGTGTGCACACCTGTGTTCCCCAGGGCACAAACCCCTCTGAGTCCTCCTGACCTCCTCCTGCACCTTTCTGTTTTGATCCTTTTAAAGCCCAAGACTCACGCCTTAGGTTTTGGCATGAGATGAGAAACAAAATAATCAACATCATTAGCAGGCAGTTCTCCTCCCTGTCTCCTGCCCCCATGCCACTCACAGGCTCCTTGCCCTTGTGATATTACTGTATGTATCAGACAAAACCCCACTATTTCATTGCCTTAAACAGGAAAATGTTTTCAACTCCCCTATGCGCTCCTGCCTAGTTCATGGCTTGATTTAATTTTACAAGGCAAGAGCTGGAACAATTATCTGATTCTTCATGTACAGCAGGCTTTCAGTGGTCATTTCTGAAGTTTTACTGGTTCGTAACCTCTGTAATCAGAAGACCCAGCTAAAAAAAAAGAAACTAAGTGAACAGGCAGGAATCTGTTCATATTATCCCTTCCTAGCTGTCCAGGCTTTCATCCTCTTTTCTCCCACACATGCCCTTATTGCTCTGCTACTCACCCACCAATGAGGGTCTGTCAATGGCAGTGAGAGGTCAACATCAAAGCACTTTTACAGCTAGCAGCTTGCAGCTAATGCTGGCATTATGGAGAGAAATAGAGAGAGAGAGAGAAGCATAGGGATTGAATGAATGGCCCTCTCATATAGAAAGAGGCCGAAGAATAGAACAAAACCTCCTATTCTCCCACTCTTTATAATACTCCTGGGCCGAGTGTGCGTATGTGGTACACAGCTGAGTTTGAACTGCATTAGCACTCTTTCAGTTTACAAACAAGAGGCCTAATTTAGAAGAAAAATCTCTTATCTGATTATTTCTTTGTGTTCACCCATGTGGTAAAAAATGTCTGTACAGAGAAGGGAGGGGGGGCTATAGAGGTGACTTATTAACTTCTTTGGCTGTATCATAATTGTGAAAGGCAGTTGGGGGGGATCATTATTCATCCATAATTTTCAGACTTGAGGAAAAGAAGTAGTAAAACAGTCCCTCAAAAGATATTTCCATGTGGAATACTATTTTTCCAAAGAAGGCATTGGAAAGACTATGGGTCAGTCCTACACCAACTATGACTGATGCCACTCTTATCCCCTGCCCACACAGAAACCCAGGGATTATTTTTGTCCACTGCAATTGACATTGAGATTGGATGTCTTCCTATAAATATGTTGTGGCCTTGGTAGAGTGGATTTCACAATTTGCTGGAATTGCCACCTCATGCTAGGTGGGTAATTGCAATCACCTCTCCTGCCTCACCCATCTCTGATTCTGCAGAGGGAAAAGAGGGAATTCGAGGCTGGTATGACTGCAAAGCTGTAACCCAGACACTCTAGCAGCAGGATTAAGGCATGGATATGTTTTCAGGACTGACAATGGCTATTATTGTTTGTATTTTCTCCCTTCTCTGGAGTCCCATCCTTCTAGCACTGCTCGATTAATATATTCATATATTTTTGAATATTACAAAAAAACATCTTGGATCTCTCTGGCACTTTTCTAGAGACAAATCAAGGTTACAGTATTTAACTCATGCAATAAGGAGCCTTAGCAAAAAAGATGCATAATGGTTACACTCATTTCACATCTCCATGGGTTATGCTACTCCCAGAAGGTTGAATGTGATCTACTTGAAGTGGTCAAGTGAAGATCTAAAGGGCGTTTGTGAAAAAAATACTGGGAAGAAGCTTCACTGGGGTTCTCACTCCACTGGCAGCACATCTACACAGTGCAACACCTCAAATCTTCTCCAGACCAGGAGTTTCTGACAGCAAGGATTGGTTATATCCATGCCTTAACAAACTAATTTTACATCCATAACTGGGATTTTTGTCCACCCATGCAACATATAAATGTACCATCCCAGCTGAAACAGTCTTTACTCTGGACAGATTTACATCAGGGCAAGCTACTGGATACAAGTAAAAAAATCTTAGTGACTCTGGAAGCTTCACTGTGTTTTTCCTCCTTGGATTCAGGATGCAGAGATTTCAGAATGGCTGGAAAAGTGCAGAACTGATAGGTACTGAAAAAACCCTGATCTTGGAGACTAACCTGGAGAAAGTATTTTGGAAAACAGCTGGATTGGTTTAGGGGAGCCTGTACTGGGGGATTTGGATGCTCTGTGCTTTCAGAGACCCTCCAAGTGACGTGTAATGAATACCAAGACTTGCCTTTCAAGCATTAATATGACAGAGATCTTAACCATGCGAGTATCTACTGCCTAAAAAATTCACCATGAGACCAGAAAAAAACAGAACAAGTAAACTGCAGTATAAATACATCTGTACTCTGTAACTGCAGGTTGCCTTGATGCCTCAAATGCCTTTTGAATACTGATGCTTTTCCACTTTACTACAGGAATTTTTCATGTTGAGTTTCGTAAGTGTTACTTAATACACTTTTGAATCAGAAATCAGCACAATAAGCATAAGAAAAATTCATCCATTTTTTTTCCCCTCTGTATCTTCTCACAGAACAGGAGCACCAGGGTACTTGTCTTGAACAAAGGCCTTTAGTAATTTATATTTTTTTAAGATGATGAATATGGAATTTAGCTCACTATGTACAGATTTATTTTAAACAGAAAGCACTGTTGGTAACCTCAGAGAACTCTGTTCCAACCATGTTGGGCAAGAACTGCAAGTCCAGTAATCAATGAACTAAGGAGTGCTGGGTCAAAAAGGGTGTTAATTGGTGGATAAAGGAATAATGACACCTGATCTCCCACCTACCCTTTCTGAGAGTGCCAAACACTGGCTCCTGAGCTATGAGCTATAAAGGGCAGAAAGAATTAATTATATTACTTTCCTTTAGGAGTAACAGCACTGGCCCTTTGAGCTCAGTAGAAGAGAAGCAGATAGAGGATATTACTATTTTTATTATTACAATTTTGCACACTCAGTCAAAGCTGAGCCTGACTTTATAAATCTAATGGTTTAAAGTCTTTGCCATGGCATTGATCTGTTTTGAAAATTCACACAGGAGCGAGCAGTAGGGAGCAGTTTAAGCAAGGAGTAGCCTTGGCAGCCAGAATACCAAAAATTTTTTATTTACCCTTCTTGAAGATGGCTGTGATGGTTCATTAGTGCACATTCCTAACTATAGACTGTTTCACACAGGAAAGAAAAAGGACATTAATATTTAACCTTTGAAAAGGGACTCATTTACTGGAAATCCAACTTTATGAACTGAGGTTATAAATAACTCTGATGCACTGCAATCAGCATAGTATAATGAGATCAGATGAATGGCTGAGTTGTCTTTAACCTTTGATTGTTTAGAAGTGCAGTTATTCATTTGTGCTCAGGATTAGTGATGATGAGCACCCAAATGAAGCCAGGTATCATCAGGCCCACGGCTGCACAGAAAACATCCCTCAAGTGGAAGTAGTTCCCCTCTACTCCAGTTTCTACCCCCAGGATTTCTTTCATTCCCAGTAATTCAGTTGTACTCTGTCAAAACACTGAAAGGGACATATATTTCAAATTTATCTGTGGGGATTTTGTAATGCTAGAACAGGGCTTTTTCACTTTGCCAAAAGAGGTCTCCTGAGGGAGGTCTGTCTAAGTTACACACTTTTTAAGCATTTGTATTAAAATGCCATGTGTAAAATACATTTTTTAAGGTATATTCTCCCACACAAGAATATCTGCTGCCCAGTAGATCTGTATTAGCACAATGCATGGAGAAAATTCAAAAGTTTCACCACTACAGAGTCCTTCCTTGACATTGTTCTTGCAATTCCGAGTCTGTGGCAAAAAGTGCCTGTGAATAACCCAGGGAGGATAATTCTTACTGGTAGATTTTTTTGGTTAATTGATTTTCAAAGCAGATGATTTAAAGGTCATTACATTGCAATGTTTTATAGCAATGAAAAGCACTCCCAGTCTTCTGAAGACTTCCAAGACAGCCCTGGATTAAATCTTACCACTTGTACCACTGAAGGAAACTACTTAACTCCTGTGTCATTAAACCCTTAATAAATGCAGAAGGTGAATCATAGGATGGTTATGCAACTTGCCCAAAAATACAGGAGAACCCTGAGCAAAAAGACTAAGGATCATAAGTGCCCCCAGAATGCTCTTCAATGAAAAATTTGCAGGGCTGTGTATTCCAAATATTGTCCTTTTGCAAGGCTTTACTTCTCTTGATCTGAAAGTATTTGCTGATTTTTCAGGTCACTGAAATATAGTTTACTGACTAATTCCATGATGAAACAGCTGTGTTTTCAAAATTACTCATTTTGAGGTGAAAATAAGCTACTGACTCACCTCAAAATACAGAACCCCCCCCCCCCCCCAATACCAACAACCAAAACCCCCAAGCAAAATGCAGAAAACATTCTTGACCAATCTTTTTTTTATACATAAAAATCTGAATGCTTTTTTTCTATCTCTAGTTCTACTCACTTTCCTTGATACTTTGGACTCAGGATTTGAGCTGCATTCTCAAGAGATGAAAAGCTTCTTCAGTATGTAAGGATAATAAAACAAGCTGGTGTATGCTGAAAACGCTGAATTTTTTGTCCATTAGGAACATCTGCCTATTCCAGGAGGGATATCAGAAAACGTGTCCAGGCAGAAACACAAATTGAGAAAATGTCTGTGGCAGCATCTGAAACAACCACAACAGGATAAATAATAAAATATTTACCATGACACAGTAAGGCTCTCTCACCATGGCAGTGTAGGGCAGGCTCCCCAACAACATACTTCCAGCATTAGGTCATGGAAATGGTGTCAGAAGATGGTTTATTGTAAATTATGGCCTGGATTGCCATATATCCACTACACCTCCAGGAATCTGAACTCTGAAGTCATTTAGAGGTAGAGTTACATCTAGAAGAAAGGATATCTTCCCTGGGAGATAAAACAATACAGCCCTTCTATGTTTTGCAGATGTAGCAAGAGGAAAAAAATCCATTGGAAATGGACATCGAGCTGGGGGAAACTCTTCTGAAACCAGAAAACTTTTTTCCAGAAAAAGCCAAATAAAAAACTTGTTTCTTGAGCATTAATGCTAACCCTGCCCCTCCTTTGGCCTTTAAACTGCAACACAGAGTCTGTTTCTGATTTTAATTTCATCTGCTCTTATCACTTGGATAGAAATGCAGAAAATCTTTGCCATCTATTTGCTCACCCTGGTGTGTGCTGTGGCTTGCAGAGAACAGGCCAGCACGAATAGTGCCAATAAACAGAGTCAAACCACACAGCCACTTTTGAAGTGGTATTTTATTAATCTGGATACCTTTCCCAGGCCTTTCTTGTTCTTCTGCTTGCAGAATTTGGGGCACCCAAAACAGCAGCTATTCCTGATCTTTATCTCTGTAGCCTCAGCAGTGGTGCCCCACCAGCACCACGTTTCAAGAGATTGAAAGGCCACATTCCACTTAAAGGAATTCAATTAATGAATTAATTAATGTAATGGAACAGTGAGAGCCAAATTAAGGTTTTCAGAGTTTGAAATTGTGATATTATTTTCAAAATACATTTTTTTTTTTTTCTTTTTACCCAGATAGGGGTATTTAATTCCTGAGTAGACTTATCTCCCTTTTCTCCCCCCAGGTTTTCTTAACTTTGATAAAACTGATTAGGAACCAAAGGAGGTAGAAAACCCCTTAAGTTATCCTTAAACACACCTCAAGTGGCTCCCCTGTGTCACATTTGTATCTCATTGTTCCCTCTCAAAGCATACATGGAAAGACTGAGTGATTTCCTCAAAATTACACAGGCTATTGGCACCAAAACTTTTAGACAAATCCAAAAATTACCATATTAAGCTGCACCCCATTTTTCTGGAACACGGCCACTACGCCTAATTTTCCCCGAGGAAATAAATTACAATTAAATAAAAATTGAATGAATAAGAGAGGAGAAGCCTAAATATTAAACTATAAGTGTTGGAAGAGAATACAACTTTTTGGCTGGTTCCACTGTGTCTATAAATTACAGCACAGCGTAATGTATCATGTCTCGGATACAAGAACAGCCCTGAAAAGAATAATTTAGTTTCTCATACACAGAGTTAATGATGAATTACCATTTACATGTTTCATCATTCACTGGTACATATGGCTATAATTCAGGAATCGTGACGGTACAAAATCTATTACTCCAACAAAAGATTTGTATCAGACAATTATCTTGATGGTTCCTGTCTTGTTCTTGGAGTAGCAGCGTATTCAAAGAGCTCTGTGAGTTATCTGCCAGCTCTGGAAGTTTTTAGATACCAGTGAATCTCCCTGCTCAATCGTAAAAACAGAGAAGAAAAACTAATGTTATTTTTATGAGTAACTTAAGAATGCTGGCATTCCCCTCTCTCCCTGCTCAGAGAGGCTGCACTAAACCACTCATTGAGCCTGTTCTTTCTGTTCTTTTAAGAGGATTCCAGGGCTGGATTTTTACCTGTGTTTTCCTTCAACTTTTATGTGTCATACAGCCAGTTTCTGAGGACTTGGCGATCCTTCCCCCCTGCACAAAACAACTGACTTGTTTTTCCAAAAGCATATTGTATTATGATGTTACAGAGTCAACTCTAAAGGTCATTAATTCATGATTTAATGTTGTATGGGACAGTAATTTTTTACTCCCCATAATTTCTGTAGAACTATAAACCAAAAGAAACCTCCAGATTAACTCTTTCATCCCTGAATACATGCCTATATTCATGGAGGCCTGTATCAAAAGCCATTTCTTACAGTAGAATACAAGTAAATACGTTATGAGCCATTGGGACATGGAACGAAGCCGTGAAATATTCAAATCCTGAATTTACTGTTGACTCATTGTGCAAGCTTTCCCATGCCATTTAGCCTCCATAAATCTAGCTGTGAGGCTTCTATGAACACAGAACAAATTATGCCCAAATCCAACTGGGCCTATCTGGTTTCTGTCATGGTTTGACATCACCTGCTTCATTTTATAGCCCAACTTGCATTAGCAATCCATACCCAAACCCATGCAACCTCATCTGTGCTACAAAGTCCACAGAGAGAAGACCCATCTCTCCATTTGGGTTTTATGATAACTCCGTGAAGCTCTTCCTGGCCGTAATTCTTCTCTCAATATCAAAATACATCTCTGTATTTTGATCCTCTATCCTGCTCCATAAGGCAGATATAAAGAACTTTTGAATGTGGCCTCAACTTCTATTTTCCACCGTAAAACTTTGCTTCCTGGAACAAGTATGAGAATCAAGAGTATGTATTGACACTGTCTCTTTTATTTCCAGTGTCTTATCTAAGGAGTCTTCAGTGAGTCTGTCAGATTCCTTGATTAAATCATACGCCTCAGCTTTGAGCCTGTTTTTCCCTCAGTTGACATCTCGCCCTAAATACAAGCTTCTGCTTAGGGCTACCTCTTCCTCATTCAACCTGTCAATCCTAAATTTATCAAAACTCAAGATGTGGATATCCTTTTAACCTATTTATCCACATTAGATAATTCTTGACTTCTCCCCAGGGAACGTTTCTGGGAAGCTTTCCATTCTTTTGTCTGCTTATTAGGCTTCAACGTTGTCACATTTATGCAATTCATTTGTACTTCTGACTTTCATTTCTTTCAGGAAATGACAATTCATTTGTGGAGGTCTGACTCAGTCAAGACAAAGTCCATGGGAGTTGAAAGCTCTGCTGCACCACTGAGGCTCCATCTGTGCAGAGACTTTGACAGTTCTTTCCTGTAGCTGAAGATTCTGACTTTCCAGCTACAGGTTTGACTCTCTTCTGGACTTACACTTGATTTTATTTCCATTATTGTAACTTACCACTTTCAGTAGATTGACAGTCAACTAATGAAGGACTGGGACTAATGAACTAATGAACTGGGACTAATGAACTGGGGCCTTCATAACAGCCTGGACCTGGAGACAATCTCTACAAGTCTTGGCCACAATTTAACACTTGTAAAACCACATTAAAACATCAAGTGGGCGTGAATACAGAGTTTGGAGTCAGACCTCCATAGCTGAAAAAATAAAAAAGGTGAAATTGTTCTTGTTTTACTGTTTGTGTAGCTAAACACAGTGAGAAAGATGCAGAAAGATTTAACCATCATCTCCCTCATAATTTCTCTATTCTGGAAATAGAATGATAAACATGGATTAAGCCACCCCCCCAATTCAAAACCAAACTGGATCCAATTCAGGTCTCACCCTACCTATCAAATATGCCCAGACACAATTAGCAGTCCTACTGAACACAATTTAACCTGATTTTTTCAGTGGACAACATTAAGTGAAATCAGCGGAGAAGGGATGCATTTAGCTGAAGAGCAACTGTGCAGGTTCCAAGGACACTCCGTGCATTGCATCAGGAATAAATCTCTACAAAGGTGTTTTGCCACAAAATTTTCATTTTTTTTCTTTCCTCTCTGGAGGTGTCTGGAGCCTTATCAGTTTTTCATATAGCATATTACATTCCCAAAATATACCAATGTGTTACACTGTAAAAATAGTACCCAAGGTACCTTAAATATGAATTGTGTTATAGACACCTAAGTGAAAAAAAAATAGGAAAACAAACTTTTTGGATCCACACATTTTAACATGCAACTATATCTTTCTCATCTGGGCTTGCCCTCAGAGCTATGATAAGTAATTCAAACAAACTATTTGTACACAAGCTATTGCTTGCAGTGCCTGGTAAAGTGGTGTTCAATTGTTATTCACACTCTCAACACATTCCCTATGGGACAAAATAGGAAGTTTTAAGAAACTGAGCAGGAAAATAGGATTAGAAGGTAAAGCATGGACTCAGGAAAAGGTTACAGCCCATGAAGTGACAGGCTGTCACGGTCATGCGCTGACTTAGCCCCTGTCACCCCCGTAAAATGCACACACGTACATGGTTGGTTATCACAGATCAGCAGCAGTCACTTGTTAAATCTGAGCCTTAATTCCCAAACAAATATGTCCATCACGCTAAATGGAAGTAGGTATGTGCCAATACACTACTGTGATTTTAAAAATTCATTGGGAGGACTAAAAATAGCTCCTAGAATACATTAAAAAAATGTGTCTCTATGCTGTTCTTTGCGAAACCCGTTACTTCACTTGTGAGAATGTTGCTACACCGTCCATCTTTATGAGATTATAGACCACAGAAAACACATGGGGAAGGCTGATTCTCTTCACATGAAGCCTTCTCTGCACCCATCTGGCAATATAAATAAAGCTTAGTAGCGAGGATAGATGACACTCAGTTCCAGGCCCTTTACACTGCTAGACTGGTGCAACGCAAAGAGCCGGTGTCTGGTGCTTGTCTGACAAGAAGCAAATCTATTTTTGCTTGTAGAACTCTGTGGCAGATCATTAGAATATAAAAAAAAACCCCAACAACCTACAAAAAAACCATCCCCAAACCCCAACCCCCAGATATCTCACTTTTGCCTGCTGGAGGAGAGCAGGCTGAAACAGTGCTGAAGACTCTGTTGAATCTTCCAGGACATTAATAACCAAGAACCACTAGAAATAACCATGGTAACAAACAGTAGCTAAGTACAGTACAATCACCCTGATTACCATAGAATTAGCACAAAACAAATGTTTATTTTTCCTAAATACGTGTATTATGATGATGATGATAATGTTAGTAACTACCCCAAATTACAGAGTATTTGCCCAAAATGCCAATGGCATTGCATTAAATGCTTTGCTTTGCACTTGTTTTCAGACTTGCTTCTAGTAATTGGTGTAAGAAGTGTATTTATAACAGATTCTTTCCCCACTCCTTCTTCCACTCTGTCCCCCCTCCCTGACTCTCAACCATCTCCATTAATTTGAATATCCATTGGATTTATTGGTCACTTCACAGCTGACCACAACACTTTTCTGACATTAGTCATCATTGCACCATTAAACCATTATAAGGCTCTCACCTCCTAGACAACACAGGTTTGATTTTAATTTACACTCAGGGATTGTGTATTCAGGGAATTATACCACGAAAAATGAAAATATTAAACTAATAGAATATATGCAGGGTTGGTCTAAAGTGCATTGAGGAAAAAATGGTACCATGTTGAAGGAAGTAGAAATACTGGTAGTGCAATGAGACGTTTACTTTTTGTTTGCTTTTTCTGAGCCCTTCTGTGTTTAATCCCACTTCTTGGCTTAATTCACTTTGCTAATGATTCTAGGATGTCATCTGATTTCTCTGCTGAACTGTCTCACTTCCACTGTGCCACTGCTAATATTTGCTGGATCCTGGCAAGTGTGTCTGGGAAGTTGACATGGCCAAAACTCCTCGGCACTGCTTTTTCTGGACTGGTTTATCTCCCCAGGTTGAACACGTTTGGAAAGAATTTAAACTTCAGGAGAAGAAAAATATTCTTGGGGATTGCAGGGACCACAAAGAAATTATAGTGACCCAGGTTTACTGGTTTATCAGTATCCTAGAGCTGGTGTAACACTCAATGGCTTTCCCTTTGAGTATGGGCCCATCAAGTGCAAAGAAGTCTTCAGTAGGCAAGGATGCAGCCCAAACTCACACGTGGTTTTGCCACCTGGAACAATAAGCACCAGATGAAGCAGGGAGTGACACTGAAAGGATGCTCAAAGTTCAAACTAGAGTGAGGAGGCAAAGCTGTTGAGTCTGGCAGCTAGGATCTAGAATGAGACTGGCACACTGATTGACAGATATTTCATGGACCTGACCCCTTTGTCACATTCACCTCGTGTCAGTAGAAGTGCATTAACTAAAACACAGTGACTCAAAATTTACACTGGTGCCAGTGAGAAGGAAGGGAAAAAAAACCCCACCAGAACAGATTTTGTACACACAGCCTGGGGAAATGCTCATCTGGTGCAAGTGTCTGAAACTCTGAAGGGGGCAGAGCAAGGAGGGCATTTTGTGTGTGCACATAGTGCCCTTACAAAGCACATATTCCACAGTTTTCATCATCCAGCACACATTTCCCTCCAACAAAATCACACACACACACACACAGCAGCCACAGATCCCATCATTAGCTGCATCCTCCGCCTGTATCGAGATTCCCAGAAAGTTGAGGCTCCAGTGCAGCCCCAGACTGTCAGGCTGGGCTGGGTGTGAGCTGCACTGACAGCTGGCACTCGGCTGTGCTCAGCCCCCCTTTTGCAGTGTACAGCATCATGCTCCGACACGCGATTGAAGTAATTAGCTGCCGAGCGGCTGAACGTACCCCGCAGAGCACTGGTGTCTCGTCTGACACATCTGGGCACAGAAAGTAATTGAAACAGCTGCTTCTACCCATATGGCAGCAAAAGCTGGTGGTAGAGAGCCTGCTGGCTAGGCTGTACCAACCTCAGACAAATTAGCCATCATTAATCCCAGAATTTGACCAGCATACACACAGCAACTAATCAAGACATCTGGGGGAGGGGTGCAGGCTAGGAGGGGGAGGGAGGACTGCCAGGGGAGAGAGAGGCCATTTAAGATTATTCTTAATGGCAACAAAGTGTGAAAAAAGAAAAAAAAAAAAAAATCCTAATACTTAAGGAAAAAAAGCAACAAACAACACCCAGCAGACCACCACAGCCCTCCCTCCCCAACACTTTTCTCAATCAGCTTGTCTAGGTGGCTTTGCCCACGCTGTTCATTAGAGAGCTGCTAAAATAGCAGCATTGCTTTCTGAAAGTGTCACACTGATATATGCACATGTCTGGCATCACACAAAGATTATAAATAGCGCTGTGTAATCTAAGAACCTGGGGTATTTTTACTCTCTGTGGAATGCAGCAGCGAAGTCAAGGCTGTGGGTGCAAGCTGGACCTGCCCTTGTATGTAGGCAGCTGAGGTGCACCCTCCTGTTCTGCAGGACTAAGCATGGCACATGTGGGCTGTTTTCTTTCATCTCTCCACTACCATTCTTGGCTCTGAACTTTGTCACCTGCAGGGAAGCTGTGCAAAACATCGTGGCTTGTCTTGCCACTGTAAAATCCAGCATGCGAGTGGGAGGACAGGGAAAACTTCATAACCATCACCTCATCACCACAGACACACTGACTGCTGTGCAAGGAAGGAAGCAGTTTGTTTGGGGAGGAATGGATCAGAAGATGCCCACAGTATTCTGCCTCCTCTTTGGATTGTTTTATATCTAAGAAGGTGTGAGCCCTAATCTGAGTTTTTGCTGTTGCTGTGGTATTTATGGTCTCCCTCTGACTTCCCTGCAACCCCTTTTTAATGGCTGAACTTGCAGATCAACCTTTCAGAAAGGTCAAACCCTTTGGAGGGCTTTTCCCTAGCCACCCACTCATGTTTCTTAAACTTACAGAAACAGAGCACCCATGATTCTGCCCCAATATCACAGGTTGAATGGCTGAATTTACCAGCCAGTTCCAGAGTCACTGGGGCAATAGGGAATAGTGATCAAAAGACCTTTGAGTGATGCCAAGTGCATGTACATTAGCATTTCAGTTGGTTTCAGGAGCGTGCTTCTGATTAATCCTCCTCACTGTGCCTTGGCTGGAACTGCAGAGTGGCCTGGGCTGCTTCAGCTTCATCCACTCCTCCTGGATGCATCCAAAGCAGGAGAGATGTGCCATGAGTGCACCTACTGCACTCCAGCTGCTAACAGGACTAGAAAGAGCCAAGCCAAAAGCAGCCCCTCAAAGCCAGGATAGTGTGGATGCAAATTCTGTGGTGTTTGACAGAGCCTCTCCTTGCAGACAGCTTGCTGACACACATCATCTCCAACAGCACAACACTGGTGGTGGGGTGGTGTGATACAACAACCAGGAGCATCACTCTGCTGTTACCATATTTACTGTGAGCAACCCAGCCGTGCTGAGATCTATTCACAAACTGCTAATGCTCTCCAAACAAGCTCTTGGCACTGCTACTTTCCTGTTCATTCTGGCTGTTCTCTGCACTGCTTTGGTATTACGAGTGGGATCACTTGCACATGGTCCCAAGCAGCACCACATTCCAAATACTTTTGGGATAAATTTCTTCCACTTTGGGGAAAATAGTGCTCCTTGCTTTAAAACAACTGTGGATCTATTCCCAGCCCTCAAATCCTCAGCTTTCAGATCCAGAGATATGACAGGTTAATTTGCAGGGGGAAAACACCAGAACTAAAGTGTAAGGGGAGATTATAATCAGTGAACTGCATAGTGCCTGCACACCTTGCAGGTTTGCAAACAGACTCTCTCTGGTCCCACCAGAGCTTCATTACAATCTCAGTCCTGCACATCTCACTTTGTCCATGTGGGATGAAGAGTTTAAAACCACTTGTCTGACAGTAGAAGTAGAGATTCTGCCTGGACATTCAGAAGTAGCAGTTTCAAGGTTGTCTGGTGTTGGTGATCCCTCTCCTCTGCTCACATCTTGTCATGTCCCTCCAAGCCTGACTGTTCTTCAAAGCCTGTTTTCTGAGGACAATTTCTTGCAGAGATTTGTGAAATTTGGATGACTCCCTAAATAAACAAGCAATGTCTTTCCCCATTTGGAAGTCAGTTCTTCTTGATCCGCTGCTTTATGATTATTGGGATGAAAGATGCTGTGTAAATGTATCACATCACACTATTTTACAGCTTCACTGCAGGCTCATCTAAAGGAAGATGAGCTACAAGACAGCAATTGCACTGGTAATTAACAGAGCAAAAGACATTATGGAAGGCACATGAAAGACAAACATGATTTCTTGAAAAGAGTTTCCTCAAATGTACTTTTCTCTAACAACATGCTGTGGTTCCCCTGACATCCTAGCCCTGCTTTATTGTTTTAAACAAACCTATGTTACATAAGAAAAGTTCCTGTCTGGAAAGCTCTGCTGACAGCACGTGTTTGATGACAAAAGAGGCCCATAAACTCCAGCACACTGGAAAAAAAGAATAGTACAAGCAATGTGACAATCTTGGCTGCTGGAAGTGTCAATGTGCTGGCTGTGTCCTGCCTGGCTCCTGAGGCTCTGCTCAGACTCAGCTTGGTGGGATGTGCCTGCTTGGAAGCCACGAGAGCAGAGTGAGGTGGCCCCTTGTGGTTTGTTTATGGGAATTCATAAACATGGGCTTCCATCAATCTGTGTCTGTGAGGGATGGAAGTATGGTGCTAATGCTTCCCCTGACACATGGATCAGGTAACGCTGCCAAAAAAATATCCCCCCTCCCCTTTGAGACATTCCACAGCTTCTGGATCCTGAAGGCAGATGTAAGTTGTGTCTTCTATAAAGGCATCTGCAATGTGGACTTTTCTTTGGTTTAAAAATCTTTTTTTTTTTTTTTTTTTTTTTTTTTTTTTTGATTGCTTGGCAGGCTGAGGCACTCTTTATTGTCAAGAAGGCTGTAAGAAGAGCCACAGGCTGCAATTTTTCTTCTAAATGCTGCTGGCTATTTGCTCTCCAAGTTTTTCCTTTATTCTATTCAGTTTTATTTCTATAGTTGGGCTTTGCAAATATTCTGCAGTAATTTTGCTTCAGCAATATAAAATTGTGGGTGTTTTCCAAGAGCCATATGGAACATTTTCTTTAATATTTTTTTTCCCAGATCTACCTCACAAGCTTTTCCAGACACAAATTTTCTTTTATGTAAAGACAATTTATAATCTGATACATTAGCACTCACTGTGCACTAGTTGATCCACTACAGAAACACCTGAAGTGAAACCCACTCTACTAATTCCCTAACAAATTCCTTGGTTCAGCACTTCCCCTGGGACACATCCTAAAGCAAGTGAGAAAATGACTTACTGATTATCAGGCCTCATAGTCTGACATGTTTAGCTGTCCTGCCGAAGCACTTGAAGTAAATGAAATTTCTGTAATTTGGTGAATCAGCACAAATAAAACCAGAACATCCCCCCTCAGAGGTAAATTAACAAAGCATTTTGAACTGAGCAGCTGAAATAGTTTCAAGGACTGGAAGCAGTATCTAGATATTCAACTTACTTTTTTTTTGGAAGTCATTCTGCAGTTCAAGCAAGTTGACAAGACTGAAACAAATTAACTACACATTAGCATCAATCTGAGTCTGCAGTCTTTTGTGAGAAAGCTTTGCTGAAAACTTCTTCCCCTTTTGACAATGGAATTTAAAATAAATGAAAGGAGATGGATGCAAGGAACAGAGAAAACCAAAAATTGGTTGCTATAATCCTGCAGTCTGTGTAAAAGGCAAACAGGTGAAATGACAAGAGCAAGTGATGCTGTGAGAAAGAAGAGAAACTTTCTGTGTCTGCCTTGGCTAAGTGATGAGTAAGGGATAATGAGCACTCTGGAAAGAAGTGTGGCAAAATTCAGGGAATGCTTTAAGCAGCAGGAAAACTTCACTGATGGCAGGCTGAAAACTGAGTTCCGCTCTTTGAAACATTTGAAATCTGACTTGAAAAATATCATAAACCTTGGTGGGAAATAGGGTTCTAGGCATGGAACAACACACAAAATTGGAGGAGAAAAGGAAACTTGGCACATTTGCATTGATTTTGTCTCTTCAGTCTGTCATTGATCAGGACCACAGGTTGGTTTGGAAAAAACAATGCCTTTTGCTTTTTCTATGGGAGCTGGACATTCCACTTATCATCTTGCACATCACTTATCTGCGGAAAAAAAGTGGAAGAGCAGCTTTTCCTGACCAAGAAAGCCAGAAAGGAAATGTGCGTTTCTCCTTCTACAGGATGGAATTTTGAGAAGTGTGGATTTGAATGGCTGCATTCAGCAGCATCAATAAATACTCAGCATCTGTGAGCACCTGCAAAGCTGCATTGGTAAACATCTAAAAAAAGGGACCTGTTCCCCCCTCTCCCCTTTGTCCACTACTATATTTATGAAATGAATTAAATTTTTCAACAAGAGGATCACTGTTTTCGTTCCAATTCCCTTCCCAATTTGAGCCCCGGGCTCAGGAACCACACTGCACAATTAAAACAGTTAGCACAACACCTGGATTACAACTCTGCACTCGATTGGGGGCCATATGGTTTATTATTCCACGTCAAACCTCAGCCATGCATATATTCTCTCACATAAATGCACCCCTCTAATATATATTTTGAAAGTCTCTGTGCTTTATTTCTTCTATATACGAGTAGCTGTTGCACAAACTAAAATTTCTGTGCTCAACTGCAGCAGACAATGGCCTGAAATGTTAAGTTTTCAGAAAGGTTTGCTTCCAGATATTTATGAAAAAAATTATAAAAAATTCAATTGGAAACATCTGCAGTCGTTCACATCAAACCTGTCCTGAGGGAATGTTGTACCTGTGTCTGGAGCTTCCTGCCTGACCATACCAAGCTGTGGATTAATTATTAATCTACATCTCGTGTATGTGTGTGTGCTTGAAGAGGTGTTTATGTTGCCAGTCTGTAAATACTTCTTCACTCAGAGATTTTAATTCATCTGCAAGGTCTGTTAGAAATGTGTAGGCTTAAATCTATGATGTTATCAGATTGAACTGCTTTTGCAATGAGTATATAAGATTAAACAGGGTCTGGATTGTGTTTTTATCTATATTTTATGAACAAAATTGTCCTTCATTATTCAATTTAAAAAGTTGTGAGCCCAGAAAGCAAACTGTCCTGGGCTGCAGCAGGATGGGCAGTGTGGGCAGGGAGGGGGGTGATCCTGCTGAGGACATTTTGATACTCTCTAGAATGTCTATGGTCCCAACAGCTCAAATCCATCTGCAAAGTTACAACCATACCTGAGAGAGAGAGAGAGAAAACAGGATTGTAAATGACACCGTTCATCTTTCTTGCCAAGCAGTTTTACCTAAAATTGTGTTTCCTTTATTTCATACTCTGCCTTCCCCTGACGCTTCAGCATCATCACTTTTTGTGCTGGGCTTCCACAGATCTCTTTTTTCATTTTTTAAATAGTTCTGAGAGCATGTTTTTAATTATAATCTCAGGAAGAAAATAAGTGATATTTTTGGAGACCCCCTTGGAGCATTCTCAGGGTGGTTCACTTATAAATCAAATTATTGAGGGCTTAATTGTGCAACCCTTCTGTCTTGCAAGCCCTTACTCATCTGAGTAAGTTCAGGGAGACTTCCCAGTGGGTAAATGCTCACTAACATGTGTGCACAATCTGACATTACATGAATATCACTCTCACATATTTTGTGGGCCAGTGTATTTCCAGTATTTGCAGTGTGTTAGATACAGTTTAATGGTAAACAGCTGCTAGAGGTGATTTATCAACATTATGGGCCAGTTTCTAACACCCTTACTCAGGGTGGTACCTAACTCCTCGAGGAGTCCCTTTAAAGCAGAGGGAATCACACACTGGAACACATCAGAATCCAGCCCTGGGAAGCTCAAGTCAGCTGAGTACTTTGGCCTAGTCCTCCAAAATATTTAAACACACACTCAACATTGAGCACATTCATATACATCCTACGTCCCTGTCCTTAGCAAAGGAAGCACTCAAAAAATCAAAAATGTAAATAAATTTTTCTGCAGGGTACAGATTTTGAAAGAGATGATAACATCTAATTATAATTAAGTGCATGCATAAGTTCTTTTAGTATTCTTCCTCAGTCACCAGCACCTTGAAGGACTGACCATACCCAGAAGAAACAATTTCAAAATTTAATAATCATCTTGTGACGGAGTTTGTCACTTGTTGCTTTTAAACCTTTCATATGTAGAAGGCTGGCATGGGATGAGAATGCTGCAGTTAAGAAGTGCCTTTATCAAACTATGCAGAGGAATTTTTCTTAAGAAAACAAATATATATATATATATGTGTGTGTGTGTGTTCAAGCTTTGTGTATATACAATAGATAGGTGTATATAGACATATTTAATTTTTTTCCCTGCATCTCAGCTGGGAACTTCTTCTGAACCTAGAACTAGGTTTGCTCCAAACCCTGTCAGAATATATTCTGAAATATTCTGAAATATTTGAAATATTCTGAAATATAGCTGAAATATCTCTGAAATATTCACATTCTACTTGCCTCTGTATGCAGGGGCAGATATGCCTTGTAATTAATTTAAATATTTCTTCCACAATCAGCTGTGCAAGCAAGTGCTCTCCTGCCTATGGATTTATGGAAGCCTTCCACTTTTCTGCTGGACATTTAGAGAAAATTAAATACGGCCAAAAGCAGGAGAAAGGAGATGGACACTTGTGTCAGTGAGCTCAGTGAATGTCAGTCCATCTGTTAGTTTATAGGTTAATGTCCCACTCGTGCCCTTTCCTGTGCCATTATCCCTTGATTTCCCGCTGCATGATTTGGAAAACGAGACTCTGGGAGTCAGGCACTCACATTTGCTTGTTACAGAGAATATGGTTGATAAGATGCTCTGTAATAACAGACCCAACAAAATACAGCAAGACATGTAAGGAAAAGAATTGGAAATTTAACTTTTAGTGATAGTGACTGCATGTAGAGCCTGCAGCAGTCTCATCCGTCTGACCTTGCTTTGTGAACTACAAATGACCTCGCTGAAAAACAACAGAGACCTTTTCTTGCTCTAGGCTGTCTCTTGATTGTATCTCTTCCTTCAGGTTACTGTAACTGCTCTTTTCCAGGGGTTGGGAAGAAAAAAAAGAGAGAAGCAGAGTAGAAACACTTAGCTGAAGACCCAAAGGCCCCCCAGGCCTGCTTCTTCCTCAGTTCTACCATCACTCTATTAATAACAGACAACGTTTTCATTAAACGATGCACTTTCCCGCTCCAGGATAGACTTGAGTTTTCTGTACTGATCATTATAAAAGTCCCAGGAGGGCTCCTACAACCACACTGTCTTCACAACAGAGACAAGAACTATCTGTTCCTACACAAACCATACACTGTAGTGATCCCAAGAGTGAAAGAGACCTAATAACCCACAAGTGAAAGAGGTACGGAGCCTAGTTATCAAATTCCATCCTGCAGGATAAAAGCATCCCCCATTCAAACTTCTCATATAAGGTCTTTGTGGATAAAAGGCTTTCTCAGAGCTGCCCCTGAATGGCAGGAAGCTGTTCCTCGTGCATGGCAATTGCCCTTGTTTTACTTGATTTTAAATTGAAGAAACCTCCCTTACCATACTGGATCTTTTTCCAGTGCTGGGCAAGTTGTTAGTGCATTCAGGAAACAGCCTTCTAGTCAAGTATTAAATACTTGAACACTTTTAAGTTGTTGCCTCTTTCACTCTCTCCTTTAAAGGATATTATTGATACCCATGTAACCCTGTGCTAAAGGTCATTATTTTGGGCAGGAGGCTGCACAATCACATATGGTGACACCACCCCCTGGTCTGAGGAATTTGCAGCAAAAAGAGACATTGCACAGTACCCAAAACTCAGCCCAGCAATCACCTTCCCCCTTCAGAGTGGATGATATTCTCAGTACACCCTCTCCAAAAGGTAAATTAAATCCTATTTTCATTTTCAAAGGCTCCCCTGTACTCTTAATCTTTTCTTATGAAAACTGGATGAAGAAAGTAAAAAAGATCAATAATTTAAACATGAAAGTAATCAAGCTATCATGAATAGCCGACTACAGGGAATTCCTCACAGAACTTCCTTGGAGCTCTTGGAATAAAAGGCTACCAAAACCATTTATTTATGGAATATTAACTAAAATCTGGCTGCAGTGTAGCTAAATATGCAACCAAGTTATTTGAGTTACTACTGCTAGTAAAACTCGAGTTCACAGTCTAAAAAAAGTTCTCAAGGATATTATCCCACTGGGAAAAATAATGAAAATTTTATAGCTTAAAACTTTGTACTTGCAAAAATTACGACTATTGAAAATGTTCCATTAGCAGCTGGAAACAGATTGTGTGGCCACTGGTACAGTTAATAATGCTGCTGGAATGCCAAACCCATAGGCACTGCTGGGCAGAGAGGGTGAAATGAAGCTTTATTTTTTTGGGTGGTCACCTTGATTTCCAGATTAGGCTGTTCCATTGTAGCATCAGCTAAAAATCTTGTAAGGTCTTGAGTGAGGTTCCCTCTTTACTCAAATCTTCCAAATCTTGGGACAGGGATGGTCCAGGCAGCAGCCACAGAGAACTTTGCAACCAGCTAATGCTTTGAGCAGTAAATAAACCTTCCTTCCCTGATGATCATTTTCATGAAGTCCTGGTCCACAAAAAGTACATGCTCTGGATTTTTAAATGTCGTTAAGCCTTGGAAATCTATATGACATAAACTTTTGCCTAAAAATCAATTCTGAGTTACAATTTGATTAGCAGAAAATTGCCATCACATTTGTTTCTACATTTGTCTACCTCATGTCCTTTTCATTCATAGGCTGGACGATTTAAGCTTTCTTTAAAAACTCCCCAAGAAAGTCTGTGACATTAAAATGTCCTTTGATGCTCTTTCACTAAGCAGTGAATATTAACAGTTATGGTGACCCTGTTCCCTAATGTGTCTCTGTTGGATCAATAGCAGTTAAGTGCCACTGTTTTACAATTAAAAAGGGGATCATTTTAAATTTAAAAGCTCATAGCTAATTTTCTTCTTGGCACTTAATAGCATAATTCATTTTTGAAAAACCACATAGGGAGAGCATATACTTTATTCTTTGTTGGCAGCCTTACTGGGGCTAGTTTTAGTACTCATTGTTGCATTATGTATAATTTACAGCAATGCCCAGTCAAGCCATCCACATGGCAGGAAGTGTCACACTGCTCCAAAATATGAGTTTGATGCACAGGCAAGAATGAGAGGAAGAACCTGCTGGTTTCATACCTCAGTGAACATCTCTCTGATAAGCATTTTGTAGCTACTTGCTTTCAGTGTTTTGTTTGTGCACCTTCTTGCTAGGCAAGGCCTCAGCTCTTAGCAGGCCAAGAGGTTTGTGCTTGGAATTTCTGAAGTCTGGGCAATCCAGTAAAATAATGAATAGTACATTACTACTACACTGAGCAGTACAACTTCACCCTTCCTACCTGCCAAAAACCCCACTCTCGTCTTCATTCCTATGAGATTTTTTTCTCTTTTATTTTGCAACTGGAAAAAAACAAATGGAAGAATTATGAAAATCCTGCTGCTTTTCCCCCAAGTTCCCCAGGGGTATTTTGAGCTTGGACATTTCCATTATGGATGCAGTAGCCAAGGGTGTGTCTGCACCATTTGTAGGCTTCAACCTCCTACTGCACAAGAAAAATCTCAGATGAAGGGACAAGAACAATCTCAGGTGAAGGGACAAGAACAATCTCAGGTGAAGGGACAAGAACAAATCTCAGCTCTTAGATCATGCATCCTACAGTGGAGAAGAAGCTCTTGTAGGGCTTATCTTTGGGGGGACAGAAGTTGAGGAGGGAATGGGGAGGTTTCTGGTGAAGCTTTTCTGTTTTCAGTGTTTCTGCCCTAAGTATGGGAACTAAAGAGCTCCACATACTCTTCAAGTACTGTAGTTTCAAAATTTGCTTACTGGCAACCAAGATTTTGCAATCCCTAAATTCAGGAAGGAGCCCATGCCCAGACAATTCCAACTGGTTTCAAAGAGGGAACACAGACAGAGAACTGAGGGAAGTTTAGGACTGCACTTCAATAAAAGGTGGCATTTCCTGAACTTCAGTCTCTTCTCACACTGGAGCAGAGAGCAGCAAATAGCTGAGTGCATCAATATTGGGGTCTGTGTGTGATTGCAGTCACAGAGGTGTTAAGGTGGTGTTGGGGAATTATTATTTGTTTCAGTAACTTTGTGAAGATGAAACCGTCTCTTCCCTGCTCTCCTCCACCCCTGAATAATCCTACATGAACTCTAAAAGATATTTACACAAAACAACACTTCTGGCCCCAGCTGACTCTGAGGGTAGCAGACAAATCAGCTGCCCTCATTTACAGGTAAAGACGAGCTGGGGCTTTTAACGTAAAAGCCCATATTCATCCTGAATTAAATAAATTCTCTTTTAACAAATCACTGCTGTGCATTAGCAAAAAAAAAAAAAAAAAAAAAAAAAAAAAAAAAAAAAAAAAAAAAAAATCAACCAAAAAACTGCAGCCACCGAGCTGCTGCAGTGTGATAAAGGCACATCAGACAGAGGAAATGCTGGGTTAATGTGAGCTGGCCCCCCCGGGGCACTCTCACCCAAATGGTCACTGCTGTAACCCAAGTCAGCAAGGGGGTGGTGGCTGGGAATGGCAGTGGATCAGGTTCTGACAAAGTGTGCTGCTCCAACACGCCTCTGTACAACACAATTAACTGCTTACACCAGGCGTTGCCTTGTTTCTGCCACGTTACACTTCTCACATTTCGTGTAATAGTGTTTGCAAAGTGCTCCCAGTTTTCAATTAGCCAGCCCTGCCTTCCCCTCACTCTCTGTGCCATTCCAGCTGAATCCAGTGGGCTGCCCAGGAGTTCAGTCTCTCAGAGCGTGGGTTTCAAAGACACTGGTGGCAGTCTTGCATTTTTATTATTTTCTTTTTTAAAGCCGGTCATTAGGTGTAATTTATTCTGTACACTTCTGGGGAATCAAATCAGGGATATAACTTCTCTTCGCTTTGTTGCAATAGTGTCCAAACAAAACAAGCAGTAACCACTTCATCTGCAGAATAACCTTTCTCTGAGTGTCCTTCTACCTATTGATTTGCTGATCTCCATCACAAAAATCTCAAACTACTGCTTCATACCCTGCTTCCCTTTGAAGTAGACTTATGTAATTGTATACAGATAAAAAAAATAAATCAAAGACTCAGGAGTTTTGCCTCCCCTCTCTGTGCCCTACAATGAAAACCACAATCACATTTGCCTTTTTTTGTGTAATTACCCTTTCATATCCTTTCCTACCTGGGTGAGATGGAGCACTCCATAGGCTTGGTTTTCATTAGGTGCTAAGTGCTTACAAGTACCTGCAAGGCTGTCAGTCACCTCAGAAAATACACATGTGAGTTTCTAGGAGTGCAATATTATCTTCATGAACCATATTTTGCGTGGTCACTTGAAACCAGCTCGTGTAAAACTTGATTTCAAACTCTCTAGGAGTTACACAAGGCTCCAACCCAGTTACAGTTTATTTGAAAAATGCAGATGTTTGCTACTGGAGGTGGCGAATTAAATGGTCTGACAGGCTGAGCACTGGCTTGGAAACTTCAGATGATCAGAAATCTTTGAGCAGGTTTGTGCTTGGTACCCCAGTTTCAAACAACTCTCAGAAGCAACCAAAGCAGCCTCCTGTAAGAATTTGATTTTTGCACATCTCAACTCAGTAAGTCCCAGGATAGGAACACCCCAGACTGCGGAACAAGAAATGCTCTATCACACAAAACCAGATGCAAATGTAGTTCATGTTCTCAGTTTTCAGAGCTGGATGTGAAACTGAGCTAAAATTGTCTCCTAAACTCCAACTTTTATTACAAGAAACTGGTTACTTCCAATTGCCTGATCTAGAAAACAAAGAAGTGAGAATGTCTTGCCTTTTTTTTTTTTTTTTTTCTTTCTTGTATTTCTGATAAGGCATCAGATGAAAAGGAGTGAAAATTACTATTTCTAAAACTTCCATGCCACAAAAACATCAGTTTGGAATGAAGACTAAAACCCTATTTTGGTGAATCTATCTGTTCTGTCTTTACAGTAGTGATTGAAAAGGCACTTCGCAATCAGCATGGCAAAGGAATCTTTCTGGCAGCCCAAGAAATAAAAGACTTAAAGAAACAAAACCAAGGTATTTTTTTGTTGTTGTTGCTGGAAAACCTCTGGCTCAAATCAGTCAGCTTTAGCATAGAACAGCAATGAGCTGAAGCTGATTACACTCAGGGCAGGAGTCTGAACCAGGATTGGGAATGACTCCCCGTGTGTGTGGATATTTAACCAGACATTTGGGTATGATGATGGTAAAACCCTTCTCATGGTTTTTTCATCATCTGCAATGTCCCCAGATAGGTGTACACTGGAGTCTGGGTATGAACAAGTTATAAGTGAAAATAGACCCCCCCCTTCTTCAATATGAATTGTAAACAAAAGCATCAGCTGGAGGAGCCTGACCTCTACTCTTTGCTAACATTCCAATGTCTGGAGAAGGAATCATTTTTTTTTGGTCCAATACATTTTCAAAACACTCAGAAAGGTCTGAGATATCCACCAGGCTTCAGACCTGATCTGGAGGCCAGAGGCCCCCCTGCCGACTTTGTGGATTTGGATCAGGGCCACAGAGAAACAGCAATTCTTCCAGCTTGCATTAGAAGACAATTGCCATTTGTAGGCAACGTGTGAATATTCAGGGGACTTTATTACACTGAATCCAGTAAAGTTTTACTCTGTATTAAGTTATTGCAGTGTTTGAAACTGAGCTGCAAAGTTTTGATTAAAAAAAAAAAAAATAGTAAATTCCATATGGCTCCCAGGTGTTCCTCAACCTGGTTCCCAGTTTCCCCCCTTTCCCTCTCACCAGAAAAAGAAAAAAGGGATCTGGATTTATACATAGAGATACCCTTCACTCTGCCACCACCCTGATATTATTGTATCCAGCACTGCAGACAAAGCTTGGAGCTTCCTGCACAGTATGAGCCCAGGTTTGCTTTCCCACTACACAGCTTTTACAGATGTTTTCAGGAAATTTGCTCCAGACAGGTGAAGAAAGAAGTAAACTTTTTGGTTTTCCCTCTATATTAATATTTCCTCCTTTGTCCCAACATCCATGTGTGATTCATTCCCCAGTAAGATGTTCACCTAAACAGGCACAAAGACAGTCAGGATTTTATTTTAGACCTTGTTGGGTAATTTTTTTAAGGATGTTTATGAGTTTTTCTTTCATTCAGTTGATCTAACCACACAAAGTGTTCAAGTACAACCAAATCTTAGAGGCACCATCTTAGAAGTCACTTCCAACGTTTTCCTTTTATTTATGATGTTGTAAAATGTTGCAGCACAGGAACAATCTTAACACCTTTCTTAGTTAATTTGCTCATTTATCTTGATAGAAGAAAAACACAGTAAAATTTAAACTGACTCAGATATTTTTCAATTACAAACCAAAATGGATTGCGTCATGTAAAACCACAGAAAAAACTCTGCATTTTCTCATTATTTTTTCCCCAATTTTTAAACTTAGAGACTTCATAAATGCAATTTTCCAGACTTCTACTGGAAAGTCTGCTGACTTTTTTTGTTGCTACAGGACAAACTGTTTTAAGCAGATTAAACAAAAAGAATCACACCAAGACATGGAAAAGACCAGCTAATGCTCCCTGTGATTTTGAGATAAGTTAAATAGACTTCTCCACATTCAACTCCTAAGTCTAATTGTTTTCCAGACACCCAAAGACACTGCAGGAAAGTCAAGGAAAAAAAGCAGAAGCTCATGTGCCAACAAAAAGAAAATACTTTTTCCTATTGAAGACAACTTTGGGACAAGGGAAAGGGACCAACACAACCAAAGCTGTACAAGACTCAGTTTTGTGGAATATCTTTGTTCCTGTTAAGTGGGGAAAAACAGCACAGCCCTTTGCCCAGGAAAGTGTCTCACTTTTATCCAACAGCTACTGCTTGGTCTCTGTTCTCTTCCTCTGCACAGTTTCTGGGTTGTTCTGCATTTCCCCACTTTCCACACTTAAATTACCTTTCAATACAGTGTCCCTTCATCCACTGGAACTTTTTAAACACACATATGCAGGTGACAGTTGTCTAGGGAGAAGTACATTTCCCTCTTCTGGTCCTTTATGCTGGAGTTGATGCCACACAATTCCCTAAATATGGGTGTTTGCCATGGCAACAACTGCAGCACAGTTTTGCAGAACTTGCCCCTTAAGTGGCTTAATGGATATGGTATTTATTCCCTTTCTGAAGATTTAGCTTCAGTGACACATTAATACAAACATAAATGGAGCAAATATTTGTGTGCTTCTTGGGAATAACAAAGGCACGTTTATCTGATACACACAGAAAAGACATTTTTGAACCTCATTAATACATGAGTAGAAGTCAATGGAGGAAAATGGATCTTGTTAACTGGCTTCTTGGATACCAATAAGCATCTCATTTGCCTTAAACATATCAACCTAGCAACACTATTTATTCAATATAGAATAATCAGTGACATTAGAGAGCCCCAGCATTGCACACAGAGGAATGATTAATCTATTATTCATTCCACAATAAAAACTCTGAGGGATTTACCATATGAAAAGTGATATTCAGAAAAGGAGGTGATATTTTTTTTCCTCCTGACCTGTATGGGAATTCCTGTCCTGTGGGATGAATTCCATTGAATAACATTGAGAGTTTGGGTTGTGGGTTTTGCCTCTTTCTTTTTCTTTTTTATCAAGTACCCTTCCTTCCTGCAAGGCAAAAAAGAGATTCCAGAGGACTCTGGGACTGAGTGTGTGGTATGAACACACAGGCATGGAACTCTGTATAGTCTGTATCACTTTTGTGCCTTCTGAAGAGATGGAATTGTGTTGATTTGAGAAGCAGAAGCAGCTTTTTCCTCACTGGCGCCCATCTTGCCAGGATGGTTGGTGTGACACGAGGTTATGTGCACATACAGACACTGGTGTTGTGTACAGCTGTGAAAAACAACTGTAAACCTCCCACAAAACTGTCATCAGCCTGGTGTCCACATCCAGAGGATATCCACAAGTCTTACACTGCACCCAGGAAACCAAAAAAACCTTTGAGGGCACTTTCCCTGGACACTCCAGCACAAGAGCAGCTCTTGAACCAGAGCACAGGCAGCTAACTCCATGAAGGCCCCTAAACAACCAGACTGTGCACCTGCTTTGCAAAGTTTAGATGCAGCCATTAATTTTTTTTTTTCATCAACTATTTAATAATTATTAAGAACCATTCTGCTTACTCTGCAGTAAGAGCCATGGCCTGAGCTACAGCACAGCAGCAGTCGAGCCCTGTGCACGAACAGATGCACAGCTGTGCATTTAATTGGTGTCAAGGTGGCACCTGAAAAGCAGTTATTTGAATATAGATTTAAATAACAGGACAGGTGACTCGCAATTACTACATGTGCATTTGTGTGTGGACAGCTTGGGATTCTGCTGTTTCAAAGAGTGAAACTTTTTAAAAATTTCTTCCCTTCAGGAAGTTTGCTCGAGAAGCCAAGAGGCCATTACAATCAAGGAGAACTTTTGTGTAAGTAAGCACTAAGTAAAAATTATAGAACTGGGATTTAGATCATGAAACTGTCTAAAAGGCAAGTTGTTATTTGATTTTGAAATGTAATTGAAAATAAGAATAATGAAGATAATTCCAATTACTCTGGAATGGCCTTCTGCTCCTTGAAGGGTGTGCAGTGATTAACTAGCCTTTTATAGCACTTCATTTTTTTTTCCCCCCAGTGATGGAAGATTTACCCAGGAATCCTTGGGTAAGAATAATTTGTTTTGGCAAAGATATTTGCAGCAGAGTGGCGGGAGGGTGATAACCTCTGTCTCAGCCCATTCAGCCCTTCTGGGCTGCCAGGGCAGGTCAGGGAGGAACTGGAGGAGGAGGATTCTCCATTCCAGTTTGAGCAGGCAGCAAACCATGGAAGCAACTGCAACTTTGACCATTCTGCTTACCATAAAATTCACCTTAGAGCTCCATCACAACCTACAGGCCTCAGCACAGCTGTAAACAGCACTGAACTGAGTGTTCATGAAAAGCAATCTGCACTTCTAAGGACCTCTGATGAATTCTCCCACTTTGCATTGTTGGACTCTGTTGGACCTTATTGGTGCATTTCTTTTTCCTTTCACTCTTAATTTTGGAGAGTCCTACTGACACACATGAGTTATGTGTTGTCTTAGGACATTCTAGCAATACATTAGACTAAAAGCACTGGTGGCTTCTCTCATCAAGAACTCTACTGCATCTTACCACTTGTCACCCTTGTGCATCTTTACTGAACTCCAGAGATGTCTGAGAAAACACTTTTTGATGACTAAAATAAGGGTGCCAGTTTTTTTTTTTTTGCCACAGCTTATCTTAAATTATGCAAAACTCCGAGATATGCGAGGCACATAGAAAGGAAGAACAAGGCCTTTAATTGAATTCAAGATCCATTTCAACTGAATTGCTAAACCCCTAAAACAGAAGAGCAGTTTTGCATTCTGCTAACATAATCCACCTCCATCCATGTTACTCCCCATGAGTCACACACACATAAACCCTCAGTGCACAAGATGCAAGAAAAGACCACATAGCAAGCAGCTGAATCAGCCTCTCCTTTTAGACCCTATATTCTGCCCATGAAAATAGTGAATATTGAGACAGGACTATTTCAAGTGTCATCTACAGCTCTTTGTTAGTGATAAGAAAGGAAATTTCTTCACTCGGAAATTCCAGTTTTTGTGCCAACAGCTGCATTGGTTCCCCTGCTGCTGTCAATAACTGTGTTCACTTCAGACCTTTCCAACACTGCATTTCACAAACTGTTTGCTGCTTCTCAGAGTAATTCCCTCTGTAGGGCTGTGGCTCCTGGAGGAGACAGCATTTTTTTTTTTTTGTATTACTGTCCTCTAAATTAGTTTGAAACACAGACAAGTGAAATGACAAGGGCAATTAATAAGCAGAAGCACATTCCCTGGGCCCAGAGATTCAGGCCCTCAAAGGTGGAATCTACAGATCCTACAGAACAAGGGCAGAGAGGCAGTGCTGGGATGTGACCCACAGGAGCATTTCCCTGCTGGATGGCTGATGGAAGAGCACTGGGATGTGCCTCTCCTTGCTCTCACAGCCTGCAGTGGATAGTCCACCAGAAACCTCATTGTCCTGCTCTGCCCACGTTCCCCTGAGTATCAACACAGCTCCTCTCTCCTTCTCCACTGCTCCTCCTGCTCCCCTCCCTCCCTGTGCTGATGCCTTCCCACAGTCCTACCTGAGTTACTCCATGCAGAAAATCCCTTTTCTTGGTCCAAGTCAGCCTCCATGGCCCAAACCAGCACCCACAGCCTCCAGGAAGGGGCTGAGTGAAGCAGGGGAGAAATGTTCCCTTGCTCTGGTCAGCAATGGCACTGTGAAGGCTCCACTGGAGCCCTGCCTGGCTGAGCACCTGGGGCCAGCATCCCCCAGCAATTACCCCAGGGTGTGGAGGGTGGAGAAGCAGCCCAAGGCCAGGTGAACTCCTCAGCCCACTCTCAGCTATGGAAATGAGTTTCTAGATCATTCTCCTCACCCCTGCACAAACAGCAGATTTTTCCATGCAGCCCCCAAGCCCTGAGGGTAGAGGGGACATCTCTCCTGTGCTACACCCACAGCTGGGGGAGACAAGTGACAGGTCCCTCAGAGAAGCCCCAGCAGCTGCTGTGGCAATGGGGGGAGCCTGGGGGGTCATGGAGGGTCCCCAGGAGTGAGAGGTGCCCACACCTCATTGTCCCCCTGCAGCAGCAATCAATAGGGCTGTAATTACCACTGCTGCTGTTTGGTCCCCCTAAACAGGGGGAGCACAGCTTTGTGCCCGTCCTCCCATTGAGGATGCAGCTCTGCAAAACTACTCCTCTTATCCTCCTTTACATATTTATTACAACTCTTTAGACTGATCCATGCAAACCAAAGGAAAGGGACCAATGGAAAGGGGCCGGCTTGTGCCAGCAATCCCCAGACTGTCAAGCGATCACTGAAGATTGGACAGGTCCTGATGAAATAAATGTTGGCTGCTGACTCTTCCAATTTTGCAACACTCCTCTGTGTCACTGGAGCAGCCTTGTCCAAGATTGAGATATTTGCAAACTGTCATCTTTCATAAATATCTGCCTTGAGTGACACTTTGCCCCCCTCCATTTCCCTTTGAAATGTACCTAGCTGGCACGGAGCCTGCGGGATTTCATTGCTTGTGATAGGTGATTAGCAAAGAGATGATTTCCTCCTCCCTCCCCCTCCTCCCCTCTGCCAAAGGGCTGAGTGACAGGTCCAAAAGGCGAAAGGCAGACTGGGGAAGCAAATCTGCCAGAGGCAGAAGTGATGACACTCCGAAAACACTTCATTCATCTTGCCAAATTACAGGCTGGGCTGGGGACTGATGGAGACTGGAGGAAGGAGGGGGGGAGATAATCTCCTGCCTTTGCCTTGTGTGTTCTGTGCTCAAAAACATTGCAAAGCAGCTCCTGGAGCTTGAAGGATGCACCCCAAACCCCTGCAATTTCTGCTCTGTAATGCTCCCAGGCGAGCTGTTACCTGGCTTTGCTCGTAGCCTGGTGATGAGGAGCATTAAAGTGTCTTAGTCATGGATGTCAGATCCCCTCAGCTCCCACAGGCTTCCTGCCCAGACATCAATAATGGGGCTGAGAGGGAATTTCAAACAGCCAAACAAAGTAGGAAGTGTCTGGGCCTCCCAGACAGTGGAGCTGGTGCCACCTGCACAGCCTCCCCCTAATTTATCTGGCTGGGAACTGCTCAGAGGGCAAAGCAGGTATTTGTGGTTGAGAGTTTTCCTGTGTCTGTTTCGGGAACCTTTGAGAGGTAATTTGGGAATGAACACAGGTGTGAGCCACTGATGGTGCTGGTTCTCCATGAGCTGGGACGTCTTATGAGCAACAGCAAAAAGCAGTTGTGTGCTTGGACAAAGTTCTGCATAAAACTTCCTTTTTTGAGAAGAATACCAATTTAGAATGAGAACTCCATTGAGTTACTTTTTTTTTTTTTTTTTTTTTTTTTTTTTTTTTTTTTTTTCCCTCAAAACATTATCTAAGTAATGGCTTGATTTGGACTTTTTAATTTAGGGAATTTATTTCAGTTTCTGGGTTTGAAGTGGATGCCTGTCTCAAATGTAATTACTTTTTTTTTTCTTACGTTTAATGGTTTAACATTGAAATATTTCAGACTTGCCAATTAACTACTTCAACTCAAAGTATTTTGCCTGAATTCTCAACATGCCCCAAGTCTAGTCTATTTACATTTTCAGACTTGACATTTCCTTTTAGGAGTGAGACTGCTAACAAAGGAAATTATGTTTTCCTCCTGTCTTTGCCAATGGACATTGTAAGCAGTGATCATTGAATCTTAAATTCACTTTTCCACCTGAAGAGCAAGTCAGTTATTTCAGATGGTGCAATTGAAAATCTCTCTCTTCTGTCATCCTGAAGTACTTCAAGAGATACACAAACCACTCTTGAAGAATGAGAGAGAATGATTTTATTTTTAATAATACACGAGTTTTTTGTCGTGTGTCAAAGTGAGAACATCAGATTCTGGTCTTTCCTAGGCTGGTTTAAGACCTATGGTGCACTCAAACACTGGCTTAATGCTGTTGTAAAAACTTATTTGAATTTTGTTATATCAGAACTTACAGCTCAAATAGATGCTGATGTCACTTTTCATTTTTACTTGTGTAAATGAAGCCTTGGCTGGCTTTCTGTAGCATCATCTCTCAGTAGTACCTCCCAGGATACACTGAAAATGGAGACCAGGGCATAATAAAGTGAATCACTGCTGACAAAAATAGATGCCTTATACATCACAGAGTGAAGTAACTACTCTAGGCAGGAGAAATACCATCTAAAATGATCCTTAGCTAATCACCCCAGAATCAAAAATATCAGGGGTGGAAATGATGAATTCCTCACACACTGTCTGTCCTGGAACTGTTTGATACAAGTGAGTTTACTAGGCATTTATTTGCTAAATTCTATTCAGCAGAAGTAATTCTGAAGAACGTAAGAATTTTCTAACAGTTGAATCCAGATAAAACATGGTTCCCTTCTTCTGTGGAACACTAAAGATGTGCTCAGCTGGGACTCAGAATCTGCATGTTCCCAACTGCTGGGTGCTCTATATCCAAGTGCTCATTGCTGTCAACTGGAAAAGACATTTCACAACAACAAAATTATTAGATTTTTCCCCCTTATTGTTTGTTTCCTTATTGTTCCTTATTTCCTTATTTCCTTTTGCTTCTAAATGGGAAATGCTGGAAAATGCCCATCATTTGGTGTTGGAACTGGGGAGTGCCATCAAACACAAAAATAAAGCACAGGAAGGATCAAAGTGAGCCAACCCTTTCCAGTAGATTTCACTACTAAAAAGAGTGAAAAAAAAAACAAACCCTAGCATAAATCTGATGCCATTTATTTTGATAAGTTCTGTTCTGTCATCACTCAGCAATTTACAACTGCAAACAGCTAATTGAATATCACATACAGTATGAGGTAGGCTGGCCTAACAATGTAATATCCCTCCCCCTTCAGACTGAGAAATCTGGTAGGAGAAATTACAGTGAGTTTCTCGAGGACAAACATTGAGTTTGTGATGGAACAGAGATTCAGACTTGGGGGCTCTTTGTCTCCCTTTTGCACACACCCAGATCTTCAGTCACACAGCAGAAAAACACAACAGAAGGAGGGAGAGGATGAACAAGCAGACCTGCATGTCAGCACATGGACAAATAACCCACTTCTGCACCTACAGGGGAGCTCGGGCGAGGCTGAAGCACCTCCACAGATACTTGCAACTAAAAGTAAAAACCCTTCTCAGCTGTCCCTGTAGCTTAATTATTTTCCCTGCAAAATTAGAATAAGAGAGAGAAAGGATTCCTTGTCCAGAGTGCTTTAGGGTGTTGGGGGCTATGATGCCCAGCTCTGAAAGCAGCTCAGGTGAGTGCTGCCTGCCAGCAGAAGAGCAGCTGAGGATGTTGCTGTCACCTCGGGGAGGTCTCCTTGGAGCTGCAGATGAGGGTCTGGATTTGTAGAGAGCAGCAAGATTCATGCATCTATTTAAGATTTCCCAGGGGTCATCTCCAAGGGTTCCTTCCTCACACCCTGATTTTATAGGTGGCTCTGCATCAAGGCAGTGAGGTGTCTGAAGAGTGTAGTGGATGCAGCCATCTAATTTCTGGAGATAAGGAGAAAGTGATAAATGCTACATATGTGAGCATGAGATGTGGTGCAAACCCATCTGGCCACCTACAAACACATGTGTTGTACCCATGACAAGTTAATTGTGCATTAATCAGGATATAATCTCATACTGCTAATGCAAGTCATGATGTAATTTTACCTTTACTACCTATACAACTATGGCCATTATTATCCTGTAATAAATTGTATCACTTCAGACTGATGAATGATACTAGTTAATGCCTCTCCACCTAATTTGTTATTTCACATGGTGATGTAGCATTACTTTGGTTTGGTTTTTACCCAGCGAAGCTGCCTTACAGTTGTCTTTATTGGACTTTTCCAGAACACTTGGAACAGAAGGAAAAAAAAAAGAAGAAATAGATATTTGTTTATTTAAAAATAAAAACGGGAAGATTTTACCAGAGGCAGTTGTTTGCTTTTGTTGGGATACTTTTTTCCAGTGAGCCCAGCTCTGAGCAGAAAGGAAGACACTTCAAGAAGCAATAACCAAAAATGCTGACTTGGAATTTAACACACATTTGGCCACATTGCTGCTTGTTTGTTGCAGCATTTGTTTGTTGCACGTTTGATGCAAGAACAAATAACTGCACATCCCCACTGCTCCCACAAGATGCACATAGGCCCACTTGCTCAGTGGCAAACTATTGAGCTGTGGCTTAAGAAGAAAAATGTGTGTGTTGGAATGATACAGTCACATTCTTTTTTTGGCTTTTGAAACTCACCTCTTTGCCTGCACACCTGTGTGTCTGACCCTCACACCTCAAAGCTTTTTAAAGTTCTGGGTGGTGGTTACAGAACACTTTTTTGGGTTTGGTGATAAATAGGGAAATGCAGAGAGGGGACAGAGATGTAGAATGAGTTATTTTTCTAATGTTTTTCCATTAAGCAGCAGCTGCTGTTTCCAAGCTGTCAGCTCTGTTGCCAGGGTGATTTCTGTGCGCATGGCACAGAGCGGGGCCGGCGGGTTCGGCGCATCCTCCCTCCTGCCCGGGAATGTCACTGCACCAGGGAACTCCTGCATCAGCAAACCCCTTCCTCTGACCCGGGTGGGAATCAGCCTGCAGGAGCACAACTCCTTGCTAAGGTCATTCAGCACTGTGCTCTCCCACACTGGCACAGCCTCGTTGTCTTCTCCCTTCCCTGTGAAGTAGAACATATGAAACATTTCATTCCGGCATTTTAAATTTCTTGTACAGTTCTTGGTCTTCTCCTCAAAGGACACGACAGATAAGCTGAGTCAGATATTAAATATTTCAGGCGGTGGCAGCAAACACAGCCCACGAACCAAAATCAATGTTCAAGTGTTCAATGCTAAGCAGTGACTTCAGTGGATCAACTTCTCCCTCTAAACCTTGTGCAAGGGTTAAAGAGTTTTGTTGAGCTACACAGAGGACAACAGAGTCGTCTTGCACAGAGAAGTGTTCACACTCCAAGCACAGAAATAAGGGGCTAATTTTTTTTCTAATATTAAACTCACTTTGCCTTCCAAAATGCAACATTTTTCCAGTCTACAAGGTAGGACTCCAAAAGAGTGAGAGCATCTTTTTCCATGGTTAAGGCATTATGATCAGTTTATAGTTTCTGAGTGTCTAATGAATGCAGTAAGAAAGGTAAAACGTTCACAATTCTTTAATATACTGGTGAGAAAACCTTATCAGTTTACTGGAGAATCACAAATGGCAACAGGTCAGATCAAATTTCTCATGTGGCATAAAATCATAAATGCAGTTCCCAGGGCTACCTCAACTTTAATAAAATGAAGTCATCCATGTGTTGCTTTGTATTAATATTGCAACTAGGTTTAAGCATATATGAGCCATGATTTTTCCTCAAGTGTTAAATCAAATTGAATCACAGGTTTTTATGAGTGATAAAATGATAATAGACCAGATCTGGTCAGCTAGGATAATAACTTGATTCAGTACTTTGGATGTAAGTGTTTAAGATTTCCACAATAAAACTGTAATGTTATACCCTAAAGTGTGTTAATAACATTAAGTGATGTAACAGTGAAAGCGAACTGACAGAATGTAATACCCACAGGGCCATCATAATAGAAATAATTTATAATGTAACAGCAATAAAATCTTTAATGTTATCTCAATCCAGTCCTGTCCCCAAGTCTGGGGTTTCAGATTACACGTGATTTTTTTCTATGCATTTAAGTGTTAACTTAAAATAATTAAGAAAATGGTTTTCAAAGTGGAAGAGCCTTTCAAAGTTGCTGACCTGATAATAATATTATTAACTCTTTCCTTCCTACCAAATTCCCGGGTGGGGAATTTGGTACAAATGATACAAAAGGAGGTACATCTCTTTTGCTTCCATTTTATTTTCCTTTTAAAAGCAATTTGCAGCAATCAAGGAATATGTAGGACTACCATACTACATGAAAAAGGCATCTCATCCTCACCATTTTCACATCTAAACACAAACCCAAACCACACTGAAAAAGAGTTTGAACAAAGACCCAGTAAATGTCACCACGCCATAAACACAAGGTTCATGCTTGTGGCTACTTACAAAAGAAGGAGGAAGCCAATGGGGTGTCTTCCCTTCTCACTGTGGCAAACCAGAACTTGTTCTGGAATAGCCTGATTGGATATTAGCAAATGTCCTTCCTGGCAAAATGTTGGGATAAATTCCCCAGAGGGCCCATGAGATCTTTAAGAACAAAACTGATCAAATATCTCTAAGGTGTGGACACAATGTATTTTATCCAACCTATTAACAGAGAGGTAAATCAGAGAACCTCATGTATATGACAGAGACATTTTCTCCATCTCATGCAGCATAAATACATTTCCTGGATTCTCAATATGGACTGAGGGTTAATATCTCTTAAGACAGTGGTCTTTAGGAGATAAAGAGCTTTTTTTTTTGCCTGTTATTCCCTTCAAAGCATTTGAAAAGAACTGACTGGACAGACATGTGCAACAGATCTTGCAAAATGTGTGCAGAAACATAACATTTAGAAATAAGCCAAAAATAATCTTTAATACTTAAACCAAGATTTATTTGTTTCAAGGTAAGGTATAATTTTATTCCTTCTTCCTGATCAAATTTCTTGCTAAGAATATTTACTGTTTTAGGCAGGAATACTGAGAGTTTTCTATAATGTATGCCATGCCTCAGAGGAGCCAAACCAGAATAAATTCAGCATCTGAATTCTCTTGCAAACCCATCCAACCCAGGACTAATAACCTGTGTCTTTAGAAAATACTCCAGCATCAGACACACAAGATAGTTATTGTGCAATTAAGAGAAATCCTCTGACTCTCAGGTTCTCACTGGACTCACCAGGGAATGCAGAAAAAAAAAAAAAAAAACTGGAACTGAACAAAGAAGCAGCTTATCATCTTGAAATATGCCGGGTTAATCGTCCCTTTAAAAGCAAATGTATTAGGAAAACATTAGATCCTTAGCCCTCTGTGACATAATTACACAGGCTTCTGATTAAACAGAGGCTCTCATTAAGTACAACATTTTATTTTAGTTTCTTGTTGGTTGTTGGTATTATTGGGCTTCCTGCCCAATTCCAGCCAGGCTACCATATGAACAGTGAAAACAGCCAACATTGTTAATACAATAACAACAACAACACTTGGCACTTCCAGCAGTCCCTTGATCTCAAAATCTTGCAGCAATTTACAGATATGACTTGGGTGCAGCACATGGCAAAGTGGTGGAGCAGGTAAGACTGACCATGCTCATCTCACAGATGGATAAAAGCAGGGCAGAGAGGGATTCACACAGCTTTCCCTGGCTGCTGGAAAATCAGTGGTGAGATCCAGAAGTCCTGAGGAGAAAACCACTTGGAATTACTGTTTCAACAACCACTGAACTTTGTTCCTCCCTCCTTAATTGCTGTTGTTGTTTACAGGTTCCTTGTAGCAGAAGAGGACTTGTGCTGTGAAAAATCAAGCAGGGATGCAAATCAGAAGGAACAGGCAATTAAGCATTGCTTATTTTTTGTAGCTTAAGAAAGCTTGGTACGATTTCTCTCCAAAAGAGATTTGTGGTGGTTTACATAAAGGAGTCAGGACCTAGTTGTGGCCAGCTAAGATGTAAAGTTTGCACTGTGGGTTTAGGTGGTAAGAGAAGGATGTTTTGGTTTGTAGATCACCAAATGTGGCCCTTCAGACACATGTAGAGAGGCTTGTTTGCAGAGCTTCCAGTGATGGGAATGTAAGGAGAACACTTTTGCATGGGATAAGGGGCACATTTATGAATGCACAACCTCTGAGCTGTCAACAGCACTGAGCTTTTTTTCCTCCCATCATCCTGATCCACCTTTGGCAAAGATGCTCCTCCCCCAGTGGCTGGGAAGGGGGCTCTGGTGGACTGGAATGGATTTATGCAGCCAAACTTACAAAAGAAAGCTCCAGTCTTCAGCCTGAGAAAGGGTGACTCAACTTTTGTGCTGCATCTGAAAACACCTCAGATGTTGAAAGCTGAGCAGAGCCTACATTTGCTGATAGTGGTATGGATACAGGAGAAAAGTTTTGCAGAATACAGTTTCCCTTCACACAGAAGGGTTTAATCCCTAAGATTAATAAATATTTCTCAGTGGTGTGCTGGCTACTAAGGAGAGCCACTGCTGATTTACCAGATTTCTGCCCCAGCCAAATAATTATTTTTCTCTTTAGCTTAAAAGAAAAAAAATTCTATCTAGGAGCATGAAGTGTTAAACTCCTCTTAGGCAGTGAGCTTCAGAAACAGAATCTCACAGAGTGCATATAAATATCATCTGTATCCAGACTCCACCAGTGTGGATTGTAATTGGCACTGCTGTGAATTATCTGTTACTGATACACACCAACACCCCCTGATTGGGAAGCTCAGGTGCCCCTTCGTGGCTGCAAAAATAAAAACATAACACCCACGTGGAAACCTAATGGAGTCAGTATCAGAACAAGCTTTTAGGTCTGTGTGCATGCATTACAAGAGTATCAGAGGTGGAAACCTGCTTGTCACTTATTCAGCTGGATATGAACAACTGGCTTCAAAAGAAACTCAGGAGTGAAAGATTAAAGGGAAGGTGACCATGAACTCTCCTTTCCCCAAAGAAGTTCAAAGCTTCCTGATTTAGGTTCTTATCGCACTATAAAGAGGGGAAGCAAGGAAGATAAAAATTTAAAAATAAATGATCTTTAAGAAATTATCCTCATCTGAGTGTCCTCCAATATGTCTGGTCCTCTAAGTGTTAAGTGAATTGTAACTAGATCCTAGGGAGACAGTTGCAACCTGGTTATCAGTGGCAGTAAATGGAAGATAATAGCCCCACTAGAGAGTTATGAAATGGCTTGTCTTTGAGCTGCCAAAGTGTTTAGGCTCTCTTTTATTATATTCACAGCAGTAATCCGATATGTCCTGACTTCTGTCATCTGTATGTAATGCTTATCAACTCTCTGCCAGTGATTCACCCCCTTGTCAGGGACAATTATTCCTCAAAGTGCTGAGGTTACGACTGAAGCAATATTATGACTGGAAAGAAAATATGAAAGGTGCAGCACATCACAGCGAGCAATCTTGGGGCTGACGTCAAAGTGGAGGAGAACATTGTTGATAAAAAAATAAGGAGTGTTGCACTGCTGCTCCCACAGCACTCCTGAGCTCTGCTAAGGTCATGCATACCTATGACGAGGGTGATGGAAGATTTTCCCATTATTTTCTTGGAGCTGGGTCTCCATATTTCCCTGGTTAGGTGTCTCTCTCCATCTCCATTCTATGTCCCCATTTAAAGCCACTTAAAACTGAAGAGGCAGCGTGTGTTCTGTCCCTCTAAATTTGCAGACAGGAGCTCAGCCCAGGAAATTCATTTTCCTCCAGAGGATCGTAAAATGAAAAGCATAATCCAAGGGACAGAGGGCCCAATTTGCAGTTTTCGAGCTGCCTGAAATTACAGCAACACCTGCAGTGAAATTCTGATCCAAGCACGTTCAGACCAACCTGTTCCATCACTCCTTTAGATGCCTCAGGCAAAACTGAAGTAAATTTTGATCCTGAGCTTGTGACTAGGGGAAAACCCTGGGGATGCTGAAATCCTGGCACCATGAGGGCAGTGCTGGAGAGCAGAAGGAAACCTGGGATCAGGGCATGGCCTCAGAGCACCAGAAGCTCAAGGCCACTGAGAGAGCAAGTGGCTGTGGCATTTCTTTGTCTCCTCTCACAGCAAGGGGTGACTGTGGTTTGGGAGCTCTGTCAAGGGCAAAGAGGAGAAGCAGGTGGTCACTGAACATAATGGTGGAGACAGGGAGGCCAGAGAGGGGTGGCAGATGGTCCCAGGGGCTGTCCAGCTGACCAACAGCAGCACCTATGCCCTGCCTGCACATGTGGCACCAATCCAGGACGGGTTCTTAGGTGTCAGCCAGCACATAATTCACTGGACTGAGGGTTTCAGCCTACAGAGTAACAGAAGTGGAGGAAAACAATACCTCTCTGTGGTGTTTTGATAGTCCTTGGGCTCTGTAAGTACGGTGCAAACTCTGTATTTCAGTCCATTTTGCAAACAAGGGGTTGAGCAAGGCCATTTCCCTGCTCAGAGGGTCACAGGGGTCCAATTGCAAGGTCGGGGAGGCCCCATTGAGAAGGCAAAACAAGCTGGGTTGGAGCAGGGAAGGAGGGAGGAGGCAGCCAGGGCTGAAAAAAGAAATGATGTCCCAAATGAGCCGTCTCAAAGCAGAAAGTGGAGCCACTTCTCTGGGCACAGAGCTGAGTGCAAGCCAGGCCTGTGGCAAGGTCTGGTGCTGCCACTGGTGCTGGGATGTTTGGTGCTTCCTGCCCTTGCACCCACAGGAGCCCACAGGGGTCCCAAGGGTCATGAGCAGCAGGGTCAGCTGCGCTTCCATCGGGAGGGAAACAGCCTCCAAAGGCACTGAGGAGAGGGAATGAATCACTGTGCCTTGTCTAATATATTGCAGTAATGTAATATAACAGCAATAACCCCCAGAGTACCATCTGGTGAACTTGTGACTAAACACGGCTTGTTTTGCTCAAGGCACACAAGCAATGGACAAGTATATATTTTATTCCTTTGCTTCACCCTGCCCAAGCACAAGTGGTAGCAAAACTATTTCTGGGAATTTTAGACCATCTACAAATCAGGGATGCAAGCAGTTATTTCTCCCCTATGAAACACACAGGCAGCTCTCTCTGCAGGAGGGTGCTCAGCAACACAAACTCCTGAGTTTCAGTTGTGGCCACCAAAGTAGACAGAGGCCTGATCTCAGCTCTTCACTCTGTGTTTCTGACGCTGCAAAATCCCCTGTTGAACTCCTGTGTGTAGGTGGATGTTTCAGGTGATATTTCCCAGTGATGCAGTAAGCCTGACTCACCCATGAAGAATATTGGTGACTGGTTGCTCTGACCTTGGTCAGAGTTAATCCTGCAGGAATGAAAAGGTTCAGATTTCAGTACTCACTGGAAGAAAAGGGAAGAGAGGAGGAGCAGCCCCCTACTAAGATAAAGACACGACCAGTGGCTCTGCCATCAGTGACAGCATTGCTTGCATTTGGCATTATATTATGAAAATATCCATTCAGAGGGATATCATGAGATCAAAGACAATATTTCCGCAGCGATGACTTCAGCCCCACTTCACTCTGCTCCCTCTCCTCCTCCCGTCCTTCGCGTTTCAAGGCTCCTGCTCTATTCATCCTCTCCGTGCCACCCCAGGTTTATAACACCACATCATCAGCAGCACTAATAGCCCGTGATTCTTTCCCCCTATTGTGTTTGTCAGAGTCAGTAATCTGGGCACTACGGTGGAGCAGCACTGAAAAGCTACAGTGTGTTCCTATAGCAACCGCCTAATCCGCAGGTGGAAGGTGATTGGGCACCTTTTGCACCGGAACAATAATTTGAAAGATCTTTTTCAGTGTGCTGTTCTGCAGCGTGAGTTCATTGTGCTGCAACCCACCGTGAATCGTTTATGAGCTGTCAGGAGAAATGCAGCCGTGGCTGCACAAATCACAGCGAGGGGAAAGACGATGTTCTTCCAGCAACGAGCCCTTGAAATATTTCACGGCAGGTTAAGAGGCCAAATTGTGTATGGCGAGATGTATTGTGTAGGATAAAACAAAGAGTTTTTATAATAGGCCGATGGTGACAGTCTCCAAGTCAGGGAATCCCAGTGAAGTGTAAGGCCGTGCATGAATATGAGTTTTCCTGAGCTGTGGAAGGAAAACAGCCGTAATAAAAGAAAGTGCTGGGCAGAGCTCCCACATTCGACTCTTCCAAAACCAATTACTCCCACCTGGCTATTCCCATTTCTCCTAAAACATCTCCTGTTACAGAAGAGAATTTAATATTCTCTAATTGAAATCCCTAATTTAAGGCATTTGCCTGCTATCCTCAAAGTCTGAAATCCTGGTCTGGACATGATTAGATATTGTAGAAGTCGGAAATTTTTGGATATTCAAAGTCAAACTAAGGAACCTTCAGGAAATACACGACATGTTTCCTCTGAAAGCCAGGCTCCATTCTATTTCTCACAGTTGAATAGTCTGAGGTAGGGAGTGATCTTACCTGCCCATGGCAGGGGGCTTGGAACCAGATGATCTTTGAGCTCATTTCCGAACCATTCTAGGTTTCCCCAACCTTTCCAAGCAAACCAGCCCAATCCATGGGGCAAGTGCAGCAATGAGAGAACAAACACCTTCATGCCAACCTCAAGCAACAGTCCCTGTCACCTGCAGTCTATGTCTGATTTCCACTCTTTTTTCTTTCCTTTTTTTTTTTTTGAAAACACTGGACCAGAAATAGTAGATAGAGACAGAAACCTCTTTAAAGCTCAGCTGTAGAAGCAGATGCATTTCCCATGCAGCCATTACAGTGGAAAGTGAGAACAAATCATGGAAATGATGTAACAGGCCCTGTCACAGGAAGGAAAAAAACAAGGAAATCTGTTAAAAACTTAAACAAGTAGAGAGAAATAGCACAAGTGCTTCTTTACCTCAATTTAATCACGTTGAAGAAAGAATGTCTTTATTAAGTGCCTGGACTTAATAAAAATGTCAAAAACTCTCATTGCATAAATCAGCTCTTTCAAGATTTTTTGGGGTGTTGGAGGAGAACACTTAATAACAGAGGGAAAACAGAAACTTCAGGTTATTAGGTTATGACTTCCAAGGCTGCAGCTTCAAAAACTTCCCTACATCTCCTGGCCAAAGATTCCAACCTGGGATGCTTCCATCTAAAGCAGATTTCCTAAGTAAGAGACAATGAAGTCAGTGTCTCATTTACAGCTGAAGAGTTTCATAAAGCAACGTGTCCACTGAGAGCTGAATCAACAAACAACCAGTACAGGACAGACACTGCTGTTATGACCTAACTGTTTTGCTCATCCCAAAGTAGGATGAATAAAATGGAGGAGGCAGGTTCACATGCTCAATCTAAACTGACAGAAGAAAAACTTGGATGTGGTCTAGTATATCCCCCCAGGATATTATTAGATTATTGAATATTCTACAGCAAATATCAGTGTCTTCTCCTTTTTTCCCCCTCCTGCCTTTCACCTACCTTATAAATCAAGAAATCTTCCCAAAGAAAGTTCAACTGAAACAAGCAAATATCTCAGAAGATTTCTTAACAAACTGTTTCCAGAAAAATATTAAAAAAACTTTTGACCATCTTTAATTGTGAAATGTATTGATTGTTCTTCTCAAGTAATTCATGCCTTAAAATGACATATTTTTGTTCCTTTCAGAGGACTTGGATAGATAGCATTGTTTTTCTTTCCAAAGCACATCAAAGAGCCCAAATTTTGGCAGGCTTTCTGTTTTCTTTAGAAAAAAAAAAGAAAGGGGGGAAAAGAAAGAAAAACATCAGCAAAACAAAGCTAAGAATAACTGCTCTTTTCTGAAGAGTTGTGGGCTTCTTCACTTCCAGATTCATGTCATGGTGCTCACTTCAGGGAGCTGCTGAGACACAGAGCCTGGAGGTGGGGAGGAGGAGAGGAATGGAAAGATCAGAGAAATGGCACAGGACTCAGAGCCTTTTCCCTCTTGATGTTCAGGCTGGATCTAGACAAAGTCAGTCAGAACCCAGTGTCATCACAGTTTTTAAACATTTCCATGGGCCATGCAAGGTCACACTGTGGCCTCTAACACAGGGGACAAGTTTCCACATATCTGCAGCTGGTACTTCATCGACAGCTCTGGTGATGGCTGCTCCCCAGCTTGTTCATCTCCATTTTGTAAGTGAATATATTCTAGAAATTGGCTGGATTTGGGTTAATGATAGCCCTTTCCTTTCAGGACAAGGATGTACATAAAGTCCTGAGAGAGCTGAGCACCTTCCCCTTCTGCTCAAATGTTCAGGGGAAGTAGGTTGCTGTTGCTGCAGAAAGGTTTCCAATTTTGAGCATGTTTTTGCCCCTGGACCCATTTTTCTTGATTTCCTTTTTTATGATTTACTTATCACAGACCTACACTCCTGCGGCAGGATCTGAAGTCTGTGCTGTTGGTAAAATATCATGCACTATTGCCAGATGTTGAATAAGAAGGAATAACATCAAAACAATGCAAAAGAAATGCCATCAGCTCTTACTCCGTGAAGCAACTTTTATCTTGATTTACTGTGTAACTGGGCTTATTCACTGGTGTTAGGATCAGATTATTTTGAGGCTTAAAATTCTCCTGGTGATTGTGGTACAAGTGGCAGAGTTTCCAAAGCTTCCCAAGCAGAGCTGCTTTGCTCTGAATCAAAAGTAAGATATGAGGAAAGAAGTGGAGATAGTTTAAGGGAAATGCCAGCACTGCCTGCTTTATCACCCAAAATGTGCTGTCACACAAAGCTGAAACGTGCAAACCTTCCCCACCAAGGCCTGCTCTGGGGTAAAACTACTTTTGACTTTATGGGACTTTTAACAGACTGTTATCATCCAACAGCCCAGACACGGCGCTGCAGGAACTGGCATTTCTGGAAAAGGACACAAAATCCCTGGAGTGTGGCATGGAGCTGCACCCTGGCCCAGTTCACGTCCTGCCCACACTTTGGGGAATGAGCAGAAAGGCACAAAGACAGGGGCAGCTGATACAAAACCCACTGAACTTCTCAGTGACAAACAAAAGTGCATCACTTGGTGAACTTGTAAATGGCTGGGGCAAGGAATGCGTCCTCTGGATCAAGATGACAGGGTTCACTGCTAGAACAAATCACACAATATGTGAAGTTAGACTGTGACCTATTGCTTGGTACAATTATCTGACCTCCTAACAAAGCCTGGTGAAGATGGCAGCGATCCTGCATATAAAACAGAGCCTGGTGGAAAAGTTGCTATTCTTCAAACCCGCATCTAGACATCTTTCAAGTGATTTCAGAATTTAGGGTGAAAGTGGATCTTAGGCCTTTTTCTAAAAAAGCCATTTCAAATCCTCATTCATATCATAAATGCTTTTTTCTCCTTTTTTCTGCAGGCCACTGAAATCTCTGGGGCCATGACATTGTCTGGCACTGAATGCAGCCCCTTTTTATCATTATAAAGAAATAATGAAAGCATATGGTGGAGAGGCACTCATATTTCAGTGTATGGTGCCTTCCTCCTTCTCCATAACCAAGCACAGAAAAATATATACTATGATGAGAACATTGAATATTTCCAATACTCTAACAGAAAATTCCTAATAATTCAAAGTCATCCCTACTGCCTAGCTTGATTGTAAGTTCAAAGTAAAAGAAACCCAAACAGCTCTTCACTTTTGTGCATTAAACATCAGCAAGTGACCTGTATTTTATTACAGTACACAGCTGTTTTAGCACATAAGTAAATAAATCACCATTGAACCAACTTTGGGAACGAAGATTTTGAATAATAACACAATTAAGTTTTCCCACAAAGTCCAAATAGCCCACTTGCTCATAGTTGCTACAAGCTGTGATTCCCACGTGAAAGATATCAACTTATTTCCTTTTCCTGTCAATCATCAGTACCAAGTGGGGCCCTGGTATGTCAGGTCATGACCTTTCACTCTGGGCATGAGCCTGAAAGCCACTAGTGAATCAACTAGTTTAATTATTTAGGCTGTTTTTAATAAATATAAAAATGTGGCCTTAAATATTTCACATGCTTGTCCAGTTTGGGCTTTCAAGGACCTCTCATCGGACCCACCAGCCTGAAAGTGTGCTCTTATTGGTAGGAAATCAGTCAATTAATAACCAAATCCAGCTTCTGCAATAAGGTTTATTTTGTTGATTTTGAGCTTCCTGGCTTGGGTGTCACTTGCTTGTTGGTTTAGAGGACAGGCTTTTTTTTTTTTTTTTTTTTTTTTTTTTTTTTTTTTTTTTTAACATAAGACTGTTTTTAATCAACACCAGCAATGGCCTATTTGCCTACCTCCCAAAAAAATGATCCTTTATACAGATTCCAGCATAGGATTCACAGATTTCCATGTATGGTTTATTTTCTACATCTTCTTCACCTATGGGAAAAAAAAAAAAAAAAGGCAAACAAAAAAACAAGCAGGAAGAAATCCAATATAGCAAAGCCCATATAAAGCAACTCTTCTAAAAATATTTTTGAGTAATGTTGACAGGTTTGCTATTAGGTCCCTTAACAGCGGACAGTTTTATTCCATTTTAGGTCAAAGTGTGATGACAACCTTCCTTTGCTAAACTTCCTAACAATTTCTTTCAGCTTGTAACTCCCATAATCTAAAATTCCAGGCCTGAACCAAGCTGCTGATTCTGCCCAAGATTCTGCACAAGCAACCTGCAGTAACTACAACCACATCAGTATAAAACAAGGAGTGATGTTTTCCCTGGATGTCAGGGGCAAGGATTTATGTTCTACAACCCATTTATGCTTATTGCTCAACAAACTTTCCAGCTGGTAGATACAGGACAGAATTAAACTTGAGAAACTAATTGATGGTGTCTTTTTAAAGAACAAGCCTCTGAACTTGGACTGCCAGAGTTTGCTTCTGAACATTCCTGAGATGTACAGAACTTTCCCAGCATCTCTCAGATTTATTTTGTTCTTCTTTCCCCTGGTGCTTGAAGACTTCTCAAGAAAGTGAGCGTGAAGGGCTGTCTCTATTTATAGATGATAAACCCAATTCTTATCTTCCTCCCTCCTCTCCCCCCTGCCATGGTCCTGCATCAAAGAGAGGGCTTGGGGAAAGGGAAAAGAGATGCTCTTAGCCTGAATTTTCCAATCCCTCTCGTGGGCTGCTGGGTTTCTGCAGGAAAAATCAGCATGCCAAAATTTGCTTTTCTTTCAAGCAAAAGTATTAATCTAAATGATGAAACATATCTCAAAAATGAAATTGCTGCAGTGTAGAGATCATCAAAGGTACTTTAATTGAATTATGCTTTGTGTGGGACAGTAGAAAGCATTTCATCTTGATCCTGTTTGAATTCTTAATTTTGCCTTAATGGCTTCAAGGTGTGCACAATAGCACGTTAGAATTCACAATATAATCAAACAAAAGTCAGCAGCTGAAGTGTTCTGTCTTTATTGAAGAAAAGTGCCCTTGCCTGATATAATGCTGCTTCTCAGCAATTTCAGCAAAACTGCTGTAGCCCGGAGAAATCTTCCCAATCCATCTAAGTCCACATTCGCTGGTGAAAAGCCGCCTCCTGAGAAGTTTCCAATCCTCTTTCCTCAAGATGCACCAGCAGGAGCATTTGGTCATAACGTGTGAGCAACCCCTGGAGCTCCTGGTGGAGGGGAGATCAAACCCAAGGCATTGATCTGAGGATGCTCCACTTTGGAATGAGACCTGGGAATGCGCCGGGGACTGCGGTAGCTCCAGGGGCTGCAACTGCTGCCTGCGTTCACCTAATCCAGCTTTTCAAAGCCTGACCTCTGGCACACCACGTTCAGCCACCTAGCAGTCGACCTATTAAATGTCCAAGGAAGCCATGGACCAAATCAGACAGTTTAAATAAGTCAGCTGTGAGCACAGGAGCCCATTATCATTTCTGTGAGGCCAACTCGAGCAGCTGATTCATCTTGGGCGGTTCACTCTGGACCAGAGGTCTCCACGACATCCTTTTTATGTTTTAATTCAGTCCAGAGTGAAGAGTTCTGCACTCAGACACCGTGTTGGGAGGTGCCATTTAAAAGGACAGACAGGCAAAGAGGCTGGTATTAAAGGCCCTTATTTCCCATCACATTTTACTAGCTCTGTTCTGACATGATTACTGATTTCAGTGGAATAAATGCATGCAGTGAAGTAGAGTTAGGGAACTGTATAACCATTATTCCCTTAAAACACACATTTCCCTGGTAAACATGTCCTGGCTTTGCATGTATCTGATGGGTTTAGTCACAGAAAAGCTGTATTTATCATATATTTCATTACTATGCATTTACAGCACAAGCCATGAGAGGCCCTAGCCCAGTTTTAGAAAATGATGGGAGTTTCCTGATCCATACTTCTTTTTTTCTTCCTTCTCTGGTGGAGGTTCACACCTTTTCATACCTGAGCCTAAAGGCAGAAGAACGCTTCCAGATCTTCAGCAATCTCTGACAGATCACAGCTTTTGCATACTACCAAAATATTAACTGGACAGGAAACTTATGTGAGTCCTGAAACCAGCCTGGAAGATGTCAGAAACAATTGCCCCTTACAGTTCTCTGACTCCTTCAACATGCCTCTGAATGGAAATGGCCATTATAAAATAGGAATGATGTTACATTACTCCTTTTCCCCTGGACTATTATTTCATCCAGTAGGCTGTTGCATTTTAGGCTTTATATGCGCATTCAGCAATTCCATAAATAAGATTTTCATTATCAACATTGAAATCCCCAGCAGTTTTCAGCTCCTAATGAGGTTTTCAGTGTTCTCAGGCAACACTTGGAAAAACCTTTTATATGATAAAATGAAGATGTGAGAGAGACTGAGCAAGGTGTATGTGTGTTGCCAAAAGCATTAGTTTCAAACAGTCCTCAGTTTCTTCACTCAAACAGGTGGTGATCAGGTTCTAGTAAAAACAGACTTGAAATTATTTCAGTCATCCAGCCACTGGAAAAAAATTAAAAAAAAAAAAAAGAAAGAAAAGACAAATAAAAGCTCGTACTATAATCTTCTTTGGAGTCACCAGAAAGCTCAACGGAGCATGTTTAGAAGAAATTTGCAAGTGTTTCAATGATAAATTATGGCTTCTTGTAGGATGTTCCTAATAGTCACCCCCTCCTATCAAGTTTAAAAATGCTAATGCTTAGGAAACATGGAAAAAAAAAAATAAGATCTTTGAGATGACATAACAAATTGATATATACAAAAAATGGTTCCCTAACATTCCTGTACACAAATGCAAGCATTGGTGAAGATAAAGAGCACCCAGAGTGCTGAGAAAAGGAGATAAAAGACAGGCTCAAGCCAAACTGCAGTATCTGAACAGATTATTTGAGAGGGGAAGGCAAGTGTGGTTCAGATTTTATAGCTGCCTCTGCCACACAGTGACAACGTGCTGCATTCATATACTAACAGTGAAATGTGGGACCAAATTCTGCAGTGGAAGCAAGTCTGTACTTGAGGAAGGCAAAATATTTCAAATTTAAGCTGAACTTGCACGCTTAAAAGCCTAATGAGCATTGTAAAGGTCACAAGAAATACAGGAACCTCAAGTGACACTATTTCATAGAAAGGTCAGACATTCTCCTTCAATTAAAATTAAGATGTATTTATATATTTCATACTTTGCATTAAAAAACTTTGCCAGGGGCTTGGCTCCAGAAGCTGAGAAACTACCAGGATCCCTTCTGTATCTGACTTATTTTGAGATGCCAAAATAACCTTGTGGAGTGGGAAGGTGAAGGGGATGAGCAGCTTGTGAAAGGCAAAGCAGTCTCATGGCTTTTACCAGAGCCTGAACGTATGGAGGGCCCAGACCCAAGAAACTGTGCCCATGGAGATTTAAAATAACCACCCAGGGCAGCCAGATCCTGGCATTAATGCTGATTTTGAATGTCTGAAGTCACAGTGAGTTTTGTGGCCAAATGCCATGATGCTCTTTGAAGATTTAGGGAGCGTTGCATTTCATTTGAGATAACATGCTTTTGCAGCTGAATGGCAAGTTCCATGAATTCCACTTGGATAAAATCTGAAGTAAACATCACAAAGTTTTGCATGGGTTTCTTGCAATTTGTTTTGGAGCTTTTGCGTTGAACGGGACTGGAAAATGGCTGGCAATGTTTTATTTCACTTATTATACATGGATTTTGAGCATGCAAGTCGAAGCAAGAAGTGTTTGGAGAGCATGACTGTGCTGCATTTTTTTTTTCTGGAATAAGTGGCAGTTTTAATTAAAACAATTATACAAGTCTTTGTTTTCTTCAACTTGTTTGATTTAGTTGGTTTCTTTAGCAACAAACAAAGCTTTCATGGCTTCTTCACATTTGCACAGAATATTAATGCTGCTGCCTTTGATTTTGGAGTCTTGTAGACTTCAGCAGTCTCTCAGCATTTCAGCCTCTAACACAGCTGAGATGATGTGAGCAGCAGAGATGGGGATGTGGACACCCCTGCAGGTGGGTCAGGATAATCCCAGGCACAAATATGGGCTGGGAAGGGGATGGATGGGGAGCAGCTCTGAGAAAAATAATTTGAATTTGCTGGATGAGTCCAGAGGAGAACACGGAGCTGCTCCAGGGCTGGAGCCAGGCTGGGAGAGCTGGGAGGGCTCACCTGGGGAGGAGAAGGCTCCAAAGACATATTAGATCCCCTTCCAGGCCTAAAGGGACTCCAGGAGAGCTGCAGAGGGACTTGGGACAAGGGATAGAGGAATAGAACAAGGGGGAGCAGCTTCATATTATTCTATGATTCTATGAGATGCTCAGCAATCCAGTGGGGCAAACTGGACACACAAAAAAGGTGATCTAGTATTTCAAAAAGCTACTTCTGTCTGAGAATTCCAAAGTTTGCAATGTCAATGACCTTCAAAACCTTCTGATCCACTTCATAGCTGGCTCAAAGTTATGGAGAAGAAAAGATTAGAGTGATGTTGTTTCTTTTTTTTCTGTAAAGCTTCTAATTTTCTTCCTTATTTTATTTTTAAACATTTTTGATCAGCTCTACTACAGCACATCATGTTTTCCATTGACACATGCATGCCCATGTTTAAAATATCAATTCATTTATCCTTCAGAAATGTTGACACAAAAGATAAGAATCAGTATAAAAAGAACTGTTTTAATTTTGGTGCTTTTCAAAAGGAAAGGGAGCTTAAAAATGCATTTCCCTCTGAAAATGTGAGTTCAGATTTTGGCTCACACCCGAAATAGAAATAACAGTGGTATTTAGTTTCTCATCACTAATTCTGCATGGTTTATCCCAACAGAAAAAGTAAAATAAATGTCTGGGCATTGTGGCTGTGCCCCAGAGGTGACATTTCGGGTGGGGTGGGCAGAACGGGGTGGGCAGTGCTGGAAGTGTCTGAGTTTGACCAGCATGGAGGGTTCAAATCCATCATGTGCCAGAGAAGGGAGCTAACAGATAAATCTCTTGCTGCCATCCCTTAAAATCCATCATTTAGTTTATGCCTGTTGCTGTTTTTAACACACACAACTAAATCTCTATTTTTTAATTTTTTTTTAGCCGCTTATCCAGAAATCAGTACATTTTCCTTCCTTGAAGCCGTAACTTAATAAAAGCCAAACTGTTTCTTTCCAGAGCTCCTCCCAGATGAGTGAGTCCATCTAGGTCAGGTTTCAGCCTGGCATAAATATTTTATGTTTGAGAACTGAAGGGCTGCAGAAATTGGGGTTCGTATTGGAACACCCGACGCGGCCGCGGCTGCAGCAGCACACGCGGGTTCTTGCTTTAATAAAAAAACCCTTAATCTCATTTGGCTCTACCTCACTGGCAGCTTGAAGCACTTGAATCAAACAGTACAGCTGTGAATTGTGACACTGGCTGGATGGAAGCCCAGAAAACTTTTCCCAGAGAAAACCCTTCAGGGAGGAAAAAAAAAAAAAGGAAAAAAAAAATAAAAAAGAAAGAGAAAAAAGAAGGAGGAGGAAAAAAAGCTTTGACAACTGAAATACAATAGAAGCCAAATACAAAACCCACACAATCAAACCTTGCCACCCTCCAACCTGAATCTGAAACAAACCAGGAAAAAAGAAGAATCCAGATTGGATTCTTCTTAAAAAGGTTATTTTGTAAGGTAGAAGGGCCAACCTGGGCAATGGCCCTGGTCTGTATTTTCTGCACAGCAGCAAATAAACAAAACTCAAGCCAAAGGAAAGGAAAGCTGAATTATACCACTCCTTTTAAATCCATTTAAAAGAAAAGGCAGCTTTGATTTTTGTGAGGAAGAAGAAAAATATCCAGCTGAGGAAATTAAAAGAGGGTTGGAAGCACAAGTGCCATAAAGCAGACCTAGCACAAGTGCTCTTGCAATATTTATAATCTTCTTTTTTTTTGCTTGAATCCTGATGTTGATACCTTCCCCTAAAGCAGATAACTGAGCAATATGGAAAACAAAACAACAAAACCGTAGAAAGCACATCTGAATGGAAGGAAATGTTCTTTTTCAGAAGGCAGCAGCCATACTCTGGAGTCATAAGGTCAAGAGGTGAATTTTTACTGAAGGAAAACATTAGAGCTGGATATTTCTCATCTGTCAGTCCCATTAAATACCATCTTTTAAGGACCCAGGACTGTGCATTGCGCCTTCCTTCAAGTTAGCAGGATAATAAAGATTCTGTTGCCTTTTGCAGATGTTTAAAGACATGATGTGAAAGACAAATTCTCCAGCTAAAACCCTCAAGAAATGTCACTTCTGTGTCTTACTGAAGGAGCTCCAGCACATTCGCTACATAAACATCTGCCAGAAACATTTTAAAAAGGAGGCTGTTTAAATAATGGCTTTTGTAGGCTCGGTTGGGATTTTTTTTTTCCCCTTCTTTAAAGAAAAGAAAATGAATTTGTGGAAAAGTTCCCTCTTCCAAAGCAACTTTGCTTTGCAAAGATGCTTCAGCTAGGATGATTCGAGGGAGCAGCTGTAAAACGAAGAAGAAATGTTGAAAATATTCCTTCAAAACATTCTATATCAATCACACCTCAGAGACAGTCATAAATCAGTGCTTTCTTTGACTTCAGAAAGTTGTTGCTCTCCATTGTTATGCTAACTTGTTTGTGACAATTATAGCAAGGCTTTCTTTACATAATAATTGGATTTTTCTATTAAATTTAACTGACAAGGAGAAAAAAAAAGGCAAACTAATAACCAACATTCTGTCAAGAGTGGTACATTTGTGGCATAAACTGAGAAAAGGAAAAAGAATGAAAATAAACTCCGTTTATAGTCTTCTTTCTGTAATTTGACTCCCCGTTCTACGTGACTAACACAAGTCTACCTACACTTCTTCAGCCTTAAATGTCTGCCAGAGTGCTGGGCTCTGCAGTAACTGTGCCTGGGTACCAAAAAGGATTAATATTTTGGATGGGTTTAGCTTATTTTATGTTTATTAGGAAAAAAAAAAATCTACACTTCTGCATGCAGTACTTATATTTTAAAGTGACAGAAATCAGAGATTGTTGGAAACTCCTCTAGAGAACTCCACCTGTTGCCAAATAAAAGAGTGTTTCTTCCAACAAGGACTATATATCCATTTTTGAATAAAATGGGAGGGGTCTGGGAAAGCTGTTTAATGCAGTCCATTAAAAGCTTCATTCAACCTCTCAGATTCCACATTTTAGAAAAACCAACAAACCTTCTGAGGATTTTGGAAATGACACTGTAGGTGTGCAAATGCCATTGGATGATCAATATTGTCATTCTAGCATATAATGATGTAGCGAGAGCTTTCACAAGGAATTTTATGGTATGGAATTTGGTTTTAAAATTAACATCAGATGTGAGACTGCTTCTTCAGGACAGAGATGGAGAATGATGAATCGACAACAATTTATCTGATAAGCAGCCCAGAACTCCCATCTCCTTAACTGGGGGAGAGGGCAGGGGAAAGACTGCCAGGCACTGTGGGGTGACAGGAGAAATAAAAAACAATCTGTTGCAGTATTAGCAAGTAGACTGGTGCAGTATATTTAACACTCAGGTCAAAATCAGGAGAACAAACCAGTTAGATCTGTCTGGTGGCACAGCTCAAGCAAGTGATGAGGAAAGAAAGAGTCTTCCACTTTTTCAGGGCTCAGAAGACCTTTTCCATCACTAATGCCCATCTTTCAGCATTATCTTCATCTGTGGATTTACCCACAGTATGCAGAACATTTACTTTCAGAAAGGCCTTGATAATTTCGTGGCTTTGGCAAGGTGTTACTCAGATGTAAATGGAACTATTTTAGCAGAGGCATCTTGGAGGGAAAAGAAGTTCCAAGAGGCCACAAATTCATTTTTATCCCCTGGTTCTGGCTTCTCCTGCTGCTTGTCACTGATGGCACCATTACTTAAACCTTTATTTCTTGTGCTATGCAGAAAAGGTCCCCCAGTGTTAACCCACATACTCTCTCCTTTCTTCCTAAAAACCAAGAGAGGTGAAGACCTGATTTCCTTCTTGTTTAACATCCCTGATTGTCTCATAAAGATCTCTCTGTAAAATGCTTTCCTGACTTAAATACAGTAGATGCAAAAAACCAGTAATATTTTCCAATTGTTTCTTATCTGTTGGTGATTTCTTTCACAAGTCACTAACAATTGTCTTTCTTGATGATTAGTTGCCATTTTATATCAGCTTGATTTTTGTATTCATATGCTTTCACAAAAAGGGTTGAAAGTTCAGTTTTTCCCAGTTTTCCCATCACGTAATAAAACATCTTCCGTGTGATCTTAGCTCCCCAAATCCCTTGTGACTTTGACTTCACACAACCTTGTAAAATTTGAAGTTCACTGGGTTTGTGAAGAGATGAATCTCTTTATTTGTGTGTCCCTTACAGACACACCGAGAAGTCTGTGAGATGTGACATCCTCATGGTATAAGTCAGGCTGATTTTATCTGTATGAAAATTATAAACATCTCATTTAACACTTCCTTTATTTAATCAGTTTGCTTTTCTCGAATATGTGTATATATGTTTAGTGATATGAAAAATGAAAACAGCTATCTAGGTAAGCTTTTAGAGCATATTTCTAGGGTTTAAATAGAAAGATTCATGGACAATTTTGTGCAGAGGCAACTTAAGTAGTAAAGGACAGGGAAATTGAGTCATCCTTTCCTATGCAGGAGCAAAGAAAGTCTTGGCTTGTTGTTGATTTTACTCAAATGGTGATTGCTGATATTTACTCTACGATTCCTCTTTAAAAATACCCTAAACTGTACAAATGTCCCTGCACCACTCTAGCACAGCTGATAGACACCAGCTGTACTGTAAAATGAGGAGTTTCTGAACAGACAATGATTATCTGTCAGTGGATAATATCCTGCTCTGAATCACTAATGGCCCCTGCAGGTTCAGTGATGGGATATCAGAACAAGCTTAAGCATGAGCTTAAATATTTGCATGCAGTGAAAGTTGTGTGAGAGACATGCCTGTATTAAAATATTTGTGATAATGATTTATTTGGAGGACTTTTCTGCAGAGTTTAGTAGCCAATCATTTTGTGGAACATTTTACCATTCTGCATAAGATCTTAAGTAAGTAAGTATTTCTGTGTGCAAGCCAGGCAGGGAATATACCTTTTTATTAGCAGAGCTGGTGTGATCTAGGCAGGTGTAGTTTGATCTTTCCCACACTGACCTTCACGTAACTTCATACCTGACCTGAATGAAGCTCTGTCTCAAGGGTAAGGAACAACTCATGCTCATGGAGAAGAAAATGATTCTGCTGCTGAGTTATGTGATGCAGCTTTATAAGACGGAGTGTATTTTGGGCAAAAGCCTCGTGTTTTGACAATTAGGCAGCACATGCAAAGGCCCATTTCATTTACAGAACCCAGGGGTCCTCTACAAAGCTTTCTCTATAAACATGGGTTACAGCCTACTCACAAAGGTGCTGCATTGCTTCTTTTCTTTCATTAACTGCCACACTCTAATTGTTAATTTGTGGCTAACATGCAAATAGCAGCATTTTATCCCAGTAAGCAAAACTAGAACAGTTTTAGATTTGCACTCAATGCTGTGGGAAGCTCCCAAATCCCAAGTGCCGAGTTTGGTTTTCATGTATTTGATTTTCAGAGATCTTGTCAGAGTTGGGAAAGAGATATCTTCAAATAGCTGGAGTTTGTAGGTTTATTTTGCCATAAGCAAGTTTCTTATTCATGTTTCTGGGAGCTGGAGATATTTAGTTTTAAAAAGGAGTGAATTTGGGGCCTTCAGCCTCCTGAATTATATTATAATTATTATATTACTATATTATATTTCCTCTGGATAAAGGATGCTGCAGCTGTTTCAGGCCTCAAACACTCTCCTGCAACATTTAGCTAAAACAAAGAATGCAAATGAAAGCTCTGCCACTCCTACAGGCAGGAGTTCAAGGTAAAGGGCCAGGCTTGGAGCAGGGGCTGGCAAGGACTAAACATCTTTTGGCCTTTGGGCTCTTCCTGCACTTCAGTTAATATGAGCTTTCCCTGGCATACAGAGATATCAGAGTAATAACTCATTTTTTTTAATTTCCAAATGTTCCAAAAACCCTTTGAAGGAGGAGGCAGAGAAGGAAGTAATTGGGAGTTAAAAAAAAAAGAGGAAAAAAAAGCCCTCAAACTTTCTCTATGTGTTGATATTTGTCAAGGCAACAAGGGTGTGATGAAGGAGGGAGATGGAAGAAAAGCCATTACCATGCTTAGTTCCAGAAATTCTCTAGTTATTGCTAGAAAAGCCATCCAAAAAGCACTTGAAATTGGTGCTGTGTGCTGTTTATACTCTTTGGAAGAAAAAAAATCAGAAAACCCCAAACATCTTCTCCAAAGAAGGGAAAGGTTAGAAATTATCTGTGCTGCACTGATCAATTTGCCCGAGTTGTCTTTCCATGGATTGTATTAATGGAACTTCATTTTCTTTTATTCAGCTGCTGGCCAATTTTTTCTTGACTCTTAAAAAGATCAATGAACACATCTCACTATCTTTGTACAAAATGAGCCTCTATTTTTTTCCTCAAAGTTTAAGGGACTTTATTATTTTCGTTTGTAATGGATTTTTCTGTCTCCTTTTTCTTTCAGCCCCTGTTGTGATTTCTCTGATCTATTCTTTCTTTTTCATGGATTTTGTCTAAACTACTCAGGTTTGCTATTCTGTAGGGTACAGGTAGGTAGGAAGTTATGTCTTTAGGTCCAGTAATGTACAAACACTTAAAATTACACACAGCTCCTTCTTTAGTGCTGCTGTGAGACAGAGGAACCATCACTAAAATGAGACTAAAATAACAGCGCGTTGTTAGAGGAAATTCAACCAGCAATATCAGTGAACTGAGCTGTACTTTTAAAGTGTCTCAGTAAAATCAATCGAATATTACTGAACAGGAGGAAGGCTAACAAATTATGGCCAAACAGGATTAAATTTAACCAGCAAGTGTCTTTGGTTTATCTTATTTATTTTTTTTTTCTGTTTGTTTTCTGTTTTGTTGTTGTTGTTGTCTTTTTTTTTTTTTTTTTTTTTTTTTTTTGGTTTTGTTTTGGTTTTGGTTTTGGTTTTGGTTTTGTTTGTTTGTTTTTGTTTTTGGTGCTTTTTGGATTGTTTTGTTTCATTTTTTGGTTTTTTTCCCTAATTTGACAGACTGTACCTGGTTTTAACTCTACATTTTCATCTTTAAGCAAACATTACTGTCTTTGAATTCACCTGGCCTGGGATCTGCTCTTTGTTTATGCACATACAGCACAAACCACTTAAAGAGCTACTGCCTTACCATGTCAGCTATTACACTCTTTATACATTGAAATCCTAAATTCTGCAGAGAAATCCAGTAATGCCCTTAATCATAATTTTGCCACAAATCCAGTCTTTTTCAAGAAATGTTGACAAACGATAAAAAGCATAGTTTAAACATGGAAGTCAACCCCAATAACTTTCCAAATCTATCTTTTTGTTCTGACAGAAGTTCCAGCACTGAAAACTGTGGGTTTAGTTAATATTTGAAAAGCAAACTCCCTTCCTTCACCAAAGCTTAAATTATCCCTGCGAAACGAAATTGTTAACATGAAATTGTTACAAATTACTGTTTTATTTCAAACAAGCTGAAATATTGCATCCTGGTTTTACGTAGAAATAAAAAGAGAAAGTGAATTTGAAATGACCATTTGAAATGTATTGCTAAAGTCATAGTAAAAACATTTCAAAAATTTTGAGTAACATTTTTAAAAGATTGATCTGCTCCCTGAAGACTTTGTGATTTAGGCAAAATGGCATTCACTGAGTGAAAAATCTTTCAATAAGCAGTACTTAGCCTATAGGACCACTGGAAATTATAGTAATTCCCATTACAAAAATCAACATTTCTGGGCCTTGCTGAAGATGCCTGGGACTGTTTCTCCTACAGCAGAAATGGCTTGTGTTAAGAGGGCTCATTGTTTTGGCCCTTCCAGGCTCACATCTGCAGGCTGGGACTGGAACTGGATGGTTCTTAAGGTCCCTTCCAACCCAAACCATTCTCTGATTCTCTGATTTTATGATTACAGTTTATATCCACACACCACCTAAGGTGGTTTAGCAGGTGCAGAAAGAAAAGGAGCAAAATAGCAGATTTGCCTTCTGTATAGAAATACAAAACCACGGTTTCAAAAACAAAGACAAAGCTCTCGTTCCAAAACCTCAGAATGTCTGAAGTATTTCAGAAGTGGCGAAAAGAGGAGAAAAACCCTTTGGCAGTAATGCCACACTCCATTTTCCCCATGCACAGTCCCACTCCCATATGCAGCTCCTGCCTCCCTTTGGCTGCTGTGCTGCTGTTAATAAGCCTGTGCTGTACATTTGGCATCATTTCCACCTTCCACTTGCCATTCATTCCTTTTACAACCTCCCTTGTTATAGGTCTAGTGTAGCAAACTGCTGCTTTATGGGAATTTGCAGCCCACTTGACATATGGTACAGGATCACTGGCCAAAATGGCAGAGGAGCACAGAGGATTTTATAGCCCAAGTTCATCATCTGTCTTGTTCCAGGACTTACTTTGGTCTGTGCCCAATAGGAGCTTAAACTCCCAGTCAGATGATAACAAGACTGGCTCCTCCACACATCTGTTGGACATCTCCATGGCTTCCACTCTTCTTGGAAGCAATCATGGACAGTGCTGGCATCTCCTCCCCACCACCAGCCACAGCTCAGGGGCCTCAGCCTTTGCTGCTTCTCTCTGCTGGTGACCCCACAATGAAACCCTGGTGCTGCAGGATTCCCCACGCTGAAATTCCTCTGGTTTTTAGAGTTGTGTCACTGGTGGGTCAGGTCAGGGAAATCTCCTCTCCAAATGAGTTTAGGGAGCCTCACAAGGATTGGGAAGGTGGATTCACCTCAGCAGTGGCACCACTGTTCTTCTCCTGCAGTCAGAACAGTGTTTCTACTCAACATCCTGCTCATCATGGCAGGTATGAATTGATGCCTGTCCTGCACCAAAACCACACAGAATTTGGTTTCTGAACTTGGGCAAACACTTGATCCAGTATGAGATGCCCTGCTCTGCACTCGACTAAAGGACCAGGTATAATCAGACACCTGGAATTTACCAAGTGTGCATGAAACATAAAAAAATCTGTTCAGACATGACTCTTAGGTTAAATATTCCAAATTTGGTCTATTTTCATTGGAAAGACAGCAGAGCGAACTTTTCAATGACCCTTCTCACTTTTCTACTGCTTAAACACAAACAAATATAATTTTTATTTAAATTGTATAACTCCACAATGTGTAAAAATCTCTTCACTAGGTTCTCTCTGTCTTTCTTGCCATGGGTATTGCTGGAATTTTAATTTAGACTCTGTGCTATGGGTGCTCTGCCCCCTTACACTGATAGTCAGGAGATCCACCTGTCAGCTGTAGATTAAAACATTCCAGCAGCCACATTCACAGCTCAAATCATTAGTTGCACAATTTGATTCAAACCACAAACTCCTATCACAAAACTTCTGTGTTCCACAGGGGCAGCACATCTGTCTCCCTTCCACCACGATCCTGGTGAAAGGTTGGTTTTCTGCAAAATATTCAAGGTCCCATTTCAGCCAAGACTTCTCACTTACAGAATAAATCCGACCAGAAAACTGTGCGAGCTGTGAGTAGTCTGACAAATGAAATGAGCAGTGTTTTGAATTAAAAAAAAAAAAGAAAGAAAGAAAGAAAGAAAATAAAAGATAAAGAAAATAGTTTCTCAATAAAAATACTTGGTGGTTAAGCAAAGTTAATAGTCAAGTCAGGTAATACAGCCAGGCCTTTTCCTGGGATCGCGTCTATGTTGCATCCCAGGCTTCATCAATATCCACATATTCTGTCAGATTCTGGATTGTTGCTTCCATGTACCCCAACTCCTTGTGGCTTTTATTCCCTTGCTTTCATTTCCTTTCATTCTCATTTCTCCTTATTGTTGTTGCTTCTTTGAAAAGATCAATGAACAGGTCTTACAGTCTTGGTGCAAAAAAGCCACTATTTTCCTTTAAACTTTAAAAGAATTCATTATTATTATTATTTCTCATAAGAGGGATGTTTGTATCTTCCTTCTTGCCTGTAGCCCCCCTGCAGCTAAACTTTCTGATGGTCCTTTGTGTTTAAAAGAGAATTAACAGCAAAGAATGCACAATTTGACTTAAAACATATTGATATTGTAAAATGAAGAGCCATTTAATGAATTTTTTGTCCCCAGTGAAGTGCTGGTGTAAGGAACAGTAGGGGCTGCAAATAAGACTGAAAATGGCACTTTAATAGCAAAATGCATTTGTTTGAACAGTGCTTCCCTTTTCTAATGATTTTACAACATTGTCTCTCCTTTGTTCTCTTCATTAGTTGTCTGTGACCACAGACACATTCCAGTAAGAAAGGTAAAAAAATAAAACCATCCATCCAAACGTTTCAGACATCAGGAAAAACACCTATTAGCACAAGAAAGCACTCCAGTTGGTTGGTGTCCTGCCTTGGACGCACACAAAAACCCACAAAAGCAAAATCCCAAATGACCCAAACTCCCCAGCAAGCTCTTGCCTTGCAAAATTTTGCTTCCTGCCCATGAGAAGAAAGTAGAGACTGGAGGAGGGGAGGTTGTTGACAGGGAAGATGCCATTAATATTTCTGGGATTGCAAGAGCATTGATACAACTGTTATTATTTTAACAGCACTTACAAGCACTGCTGAACGTTAGGGACTGAAATACTGGTAGCTGTATTTGAGGCTTTACTTATTAATGCCTGTAAAATGCTTTGAGATCTTCAATTACAGGATTTTTACAGGGAAAACTTTTCTGTTGTCTTTAGCCACGGCAGCCTCAATCCTCAGCTGAAAGCTGATAAATACAAGTGCCATACTGTCCTGTAATGCAAGTTAATGTAAAATAACCACAGACCTCTCTCACTCAGATTGCTTTTGGCTGCTTGTATCCCCTGGCTGGAGTTCAGGAGGGTGGTACATTGTGCCAGGGTCAATCAGAGATCCTCTTTTCTCACCCCACTGCTCCCAAACCATTGTGTTTCCTGAAAAAACATGAGTTTTCCATCTTCCACTGCCCACATGCACTGAAGGGTCTCACTTGGTACAACTCCAGAGCCTGTTCAAGTCCATGTGCCTGGGGTGCTGACAGGATTTTGCTGCTCTGCCCCTGTGCCACCTGTTTTGCAAGGATGCTCCAGGTTGTACCAACACAACCTCAAATCTCACCATTCTTTTCAGCCCATGCCCTTTAGTCCTGGGAAAATAGCCTGGGATGGAGAGGGGTGTGTAGAGCATGACATAACCTGGTTTGGTAGTGGCAGCTGTAAAATTCACCACTCTTGTACCAGTTGTTAAAAATAATAGCACTTTTTAAGAAGTTGTTTTTACAGATTTTACTCTGCACTTTTTAAAGATCTATTTTCAGCTTGGTGAGTGACTTTTCCTTTTTCCTGCTCCCATTCCATCAAGCTGGAAAAAAACTATAGATTCCCATCCCTTTAGCTGAAAACTATCCTGTCTGCACCACCTCCACCATTCTCTGTCCCTGAGCCAGTCAATATTTCTTTGGCAGCACAAACTTTCCTGGAATTTTCTCCTTACTGTACATGGCAAAGCCAAAAGCCATTAACACGTGAGATATTCCTCAGAGACTTTTTGGTAAATCCCAAAATAGCACATGTTTAATGGCAAACCATCTCAAAAGGAATTGAATATTATAAATAAAATTATTTATACTGTTATGAGTTTTATTATTATTATTATTTTCCTTTTCTAAAACTATATCCTGAGTTTTATAATATTAACAAAGGCTTGAAACAACATCTTAGCACATCAGAAAAAAATTAGTTGTCACCACGTTCGTAAGATGACAATGTAATGAAATAACATTATTTCATAGTTTTGCAGCTTTTAACATGTCCCCTCAATCTATCAAATTATTGTTATCAAAATTTTTAATTTTTTGACTGACTTTTTAAAGAGAAAATCTCAAATTCTGGTACAGCACACACAAAAGCTTTCTACAACAATCAAGGACTTTTCTAGATCTTGACTCACACCAGGATATTTTATAACTGATTGATAAATGACAAATTGCTGTTTAGGTAAAATGTGATTAACAGTAAATAATATATGATGGTTGTCATAGGCAGTGAATGAATAGAAATCATATTTACTCAACACCTACAATAATACTTCATATCTACTTATAACAGACTAATACTTCTGTAATAAATAACCGTAACAAGGTCATAAATCAGCATTAAATGAAAGCACTGTTTTAGAAAGCCAAACTCAACATTACATGTTAGAACAAAGATTTTCAGCTTTTCTTAATAATAACTTGGTATTTGATTTCTTCAGTCCCATTCACACTACTGATTTTTCCTTAGCTGAATTCATTTGAAAGCAGGCATAACCACACAGGGTTTGCCTACTAATGAAAACATCATCAAAACCTAAGTCCCAGTTGCATAAATGGATTTCTTGCCTGAAATTAGCTCTGAACACTCAACTCTACCACCCTTTACACAAGCAATATATTTTTCACATAAGGATGATTGGTCTTAGACTGGCTACTCCTGATCTGGTGTGGGAGGTATTCACCCACTGAGCTGTTGCTGTTTAACACCACCTGCCTTAAACCTCCATACCTGGTTAGAATGAAGAAAATTCGATGACTCAAAGCTTTATAAACCTGCAGCATGGTTGGCAGGATGCCTGTTTGAAGCCACGTCCTTTTGCCTGGCAGACCTGGTGCAGGGCAGGGCATGTGACAGGACTGGGGCAAAGCCATATGTGTTTGGTGAGAAACCTCTCAAACATTAAAACTCTGCAGTGGAGGGGTGGACAGAAATGCAATGCCTCACTCTGTGGCCCATCACGACTGAAAGGGTTTGTGGTTGGACAAGGAGCTTCGGGTTTTTAACAGTCTCCTGATTAAAACATTCTGTTAATTAAACAAAACTAAACCCCAGCGCTGTGCGGTGCTCCAGGGCTCGCTCTGACTGATCCAAGAGCTTTTGTTTACGACACAGAGACCAATTGATTTACACTTTTTGCTTTCAACAAGCCTCTCGTGAAGAACACAGTGACATGCTGAAGTGCCAAAGCAGAAGAAAGGCACACTGATGAAAACCAGACACTGCAGCCATTAGCATCGATCAGCAATTGATCAGTGTATGAGCAAGCAGAGAGGTACACTATGGTTATTGTGTGTAACAAAACCTGATTTAATCTCCTTCAAAAGCTGTGTGTCCTCTGAAGGGGCTCTTTGGTTGGGAGGCACAAACTTCATTAGCACAAAGCCAAGAGTCATGTAAGGAGCTTTGTCCTGCAGATTATGGAAGTCCCTCCTCCTGCAGACAGGACGATATGAAAACATTTTTCAGATGATGCATTAAGTCAATCAATAGCTTCATATCAAACAGGGCCTTACCTATATCCTTTGCTTATTTAATTGGATATTTCACAAAACTGCCTAAAACCATGCTATCACTTCACTACAATCACAACATGGTTGAGTCTGGAGAATGAGCAAGGAGAGCAGGACAGCTGAGAAAGAGCCTGAGATGCTGGGGATCCCTCATGTGTGCTGGACAGCAAACCTTTTGTTTAGCCAGTAGCACTGACTTTTTTAGAAGCAGGTTCTTCAAACTTAGATAACCCTGAAAGGACTTTCCTTTAAGTGGAAAAACCCACCCAACTGCCAGCTTGACAGAGGCCTGTGAATTAACTCCTATTACACTCAGTCTGAGCTAAAACAACATCACTTTTCACTCTCACCCCGAGACCTAACGAGCTTCAGCACTTGAGATGTGAAAGACCAATAACTTAATCCACTGTTTGAAGCAATCCCTATTTTTAAAGCAGTGCTATATTTGATTAAGCCACTGTAAAGCTCAACAGAGCAGTGTCAAGTTAAATTATGTTCTTTAAAGTAAAAATGTCATTTTACCTGAAATGTAAAACTTCAGTCTTACTGCATTTTTATAAGAAAATCAAGTACCATTTATTTACATCCAGACAGCCCCCATTAAGAACAATCTATATCTGGCAGGTGTTACAGGCCTGGATGTACTCTAAAGGACTAAAATATTGTCTTTTAGATTAATGGATAAAAAATCTTAACTGTTTTCAAAGGTGTGTACAGATGCCCCCAAATGGCAACCAGAAAATACCCCTGTGATTATCACTGAGTGATTATGCAAGTCCCAATATGATTTAAACACTGCTGCTTTTACCAAAACCACCTTTAATCTCATCAAAACTGTCCTCATTAGCCCAATGGAGTAGGTTTCCCCTGATCCCACATTAACTGGCATTTGTTACCTTGCCTTTCTTAAACCTGTTACCTGGGTCACTCCATTCGCTCTCTAAATATTGGCACAACATTAGATTTCTTCAAATCCTCTGGAAAATCACCAGCATTTCAAGGCATTAAAAACCAGCACTAAATGCTTGGACAGTTCCTTGGCCACCTCTGTGAAAATTATTGGATGCAGGTTGTTCAGATCAATGTTATTAAAATGATCAACTCTGGCATTTTTGGAAAAGAAACTATTTCAGCAGCATCATGGTCCTGTGTGACTGTGCGCTTTGGCTTTTTCTCAAATACAGAACAGAAATGTTTTTGAGCACTTCTGATTTTTCTGCATTGTTATTAAATATTCTATCATATCCACCCAGGAATACCCAAGCACAGTGTCCTGGTATTAACCCCTACCCTGCAATCCATGCATGTGCACATGCAGACATGCACAGTTTTTGATGTTTCACTGCCTTGACTCAAAGTTTTCCATCTGTACTTTGGTTCTCATAATTTTTCTATTCTTTTTAACATCTAGGCCATGTGGTGTTACCAATTTGCCTTTTCTCTTTTTGTTATGTAACAAAGAATAAAGACCCATTTTCCTTCCAAGCTGGGTAGCTGAGCAGTATCACCTCTTTTTACTGAACAAAGAACTGTGATTTTGGAGACAGCAGCAGAATTCTGGATCCTGTCTCTGGTGAGGCTGGTGCACTGTTTCCACTGAATTTCAAACCTTATGGGAATGAGATGATCAAGAAGACTTCCACTGACTGATCTCTAAATTTGGAAATTAGACACAACACTGTTCAAGTCAGGGCTGGACATCTCTGAGAAGAATTTGTGGAAAAAGGTATGTGACACACAAGAGTGGTTTTGTCTTTAGCACTGGGGACCTCAATTGCTCAATGTACTCTTGCATCAGTAGCATCCTTCAAGCACTCAGATGTTCCAAGAGAATAAAGTTATAGCGAAGAAATACTTAAGGCACTAAATGCTGCTTTTATTCAAGCTTAAGCAGGATTTGAAGGTCTTCTGGACACTAAACTATCCTACCACTTTCTCTGAGTGTTTTAAATGAGGTTCAGACTTGTACCAGTAATTGAGATTTGTAGATATTGGCCAAAACAATGCAAAACCTCAACAATCAACCTAAAAAAAAAAAAAAAAAAAAAAAAAAAAAAAAAAAAAAATATTTAAAAAAAATTAAAAAAAAAAAAAAAAAAAATCCCACACGCATTCTGTGTAACTGGAGGGACATCTGATTTTGTCCATGGACTGTAATGGTGAGAGGAACAAAGGTGAACAGGAGGGTGATAAATTTTTGTCCTCCCACTTGCTGACACAGAGAGATGGGGGCTGTGCCATCAGGGCATCTCAGAGGTAAATCTGGTAACATTAACCCCACCTGTGATTTCCCTTATACTTTATATACACTGGCTCTCTCTGTAGTGTGAAATTCAGGCATTATCCTGTGAGCTGAAACAGCCCTGACCATTTACCAGAATGCCTTGGGAAGCTGAACAAACTTTCTCTCCATGCTGTGCTCCTGGGAACGTGAAGTTTTCCCTCACTGGGGTTAAAATGTTTGAAAAGTGGAGCCCCATATAAAATTCTGTTTGTGTAGCTGAAGTTCTGACGTTGTTTACCTGAAATGTTTCTATAATTCTTCAACTTTTGAGTTTCAGGTTGGTGATTTGCGAGTAGCAGATTGCACTCTCCTGAACTAAATCTAACAAGCGCCACAAAGTGAAAATAAACTGGAGAGACTTGAAATAAAAATCACTTCAAGAAATCTAAGCCTGGTGGGTTTTTTGTGTTGGTTTTTTTTCTTTTTTTTTTTTTTTTTTTTTTTCCTTTTCCTCCCACTTTAAGCCAACTAAACTCCCAACACATTCTGATCATCTCGCCACAGTGTGTCTGTGCTGGTGACAACTGATTCATGTGTACATTTACATATCCCCTCAGTGCCAGCAGCAGAATACAAAATGGGTCCTCCTGCTCTGGCAGATGACACAGCGCTGGCAAATCAGGAGGAGCTGTCAAAAACAGCTGTCCATTAAAAGAGTTTGCTGAAACAACTAAGAGCTGTTTGAAAATGCTAGGTGGTAGAATTTAATTGGAGTAGCAACTGTTCAAAATTAAGATTAAAAAGGACCAGTCGGTGCAGGGTTTCAGGTTTGAGGGGTGTTTTTTATATATGGATATTTACATTTGGGATAGAAACAATTAAGTCTGTTGATTTGCTCTGCCTCTCTCTGCTTACACTCCTGCTCCATCCCCTAGCAGAAAAGTCTGGGCACATCCATGAGTGCTCTGATGCACATTCAGTGCAGCAGCTCCCCACACCAGCAGCCAGTGATGCCTTGGGAAGGCTGACCTGAAACAGAGACTGGACTGAGCTGGAGAATAAAGTAGGTATTTATTGAAAGGCCTTTAGGATATACCTTGAGCAAGACAGGGCCTGGCCAGGGCTACACCCAAGATGGACTGAGAATGGTCACAAAATGGCTGAGCAGTCATGAGATCTTACATTTTTATAGCTTTTGATCCATTTGCACATTGGGGTTTAATTGTCCAATTACAGCTTCAGGTTGTGAGGTCTCATCCTTCTTGCTCCTCCCTTCAGTTCACCCTTGTTTGTGCTTTTGGGCCTGAAAGTTGTCCTTAGTCTCCAGCAGGAAAAGGATTTGTTTTGTCTCCCTGCTCTGTGAAGAGACCTTAGTGGCCCTCAATATGAGGCTCACAACTACACCCCTAAACAACACAGAACCTGAAAAACACGAAAGCTAAACCTTAAGCCATCACAGACAGTGTTATTTTAGAGACACTGGGGAGAAAAAAGGAAATAATATTTTTTTGAATAAACAAGGAACTAATATTTTTTGGCCTGTGTGTGGGTGCAATCCCTGCTGTGCTGCAGTGCCCGTGTGTTATCAGCTGTGGACAGGGGACGTGGTCAGCTCTCCACACTGGGAACAGGACGGCGGCACAGGCAGCCCCAGCAGAGCTCCCAGCAAGAGTATTCCATTTCACCACGCACCCTGCCTGAACACCACATTTGTCTCAGCACATAAAACTGCATGCACATAAATGGAGGACTTTATGAAGTTCTCCCCTCAGTATGAATGCAGTCTTGGGAAAACAGACCACTCGCAACAGCCCAGAAAATTTCATTTTTCACTAGGAACTTGTTTTGGATGTGCTGGAGGCGACGCTAAGCCCCGCTTTGGCTTAGGTGGTCTCTGAATCAGAAATTTGACTGTGGGATAAATGTAGCAGAATAGAAACACAGGCAAGCAAAACTGTTTGGCAAAAGCTAGAGATCCTGCACATTCTCCCTAGTTCTGGTTGAATATTTTGTAGAACAAAACCACTTGAAAAAATACCGAAATGAAGTCAGTGTGTTTCATTTTGACAGTGTCAAAGCAAAACTATTTTAATTTTGTGATATGAAAGGTTTTCTGTTTCAAAATTTTGCTCTTTTTTTCCTTTTATTTTTCAACAAAAATATTCAAGATCCCAGGAAAAGGTCTCTTTCAAGCTCAAATAGAACTGTTTCTCTTTTTGACCACTTCTTTTTTTTTTTTTAATTTCTCTCTCTCTGCAGCAGCTCAAGCACAGGCAGGCAGAAGATCTGCATTTAGTTCCTCATTTTGAGACCAAGTCCTCGTCACAGCGCCTCGGGCACCAACTCTGCTTATGTGCTTTAGCTTGGCGCATCTCTAAGTGTGTGCCTTAAACATTTCCAGCACTTGGAGTGCTTGGTGCTCATTCTTTTCCTCACCCAAGTTAAAATCTCCTCAGCTTTTACTTTTAGAAGGCAAACACTAACTGTCCATCACAGGGCAATGAATTTGTCAGCCAGTGAGTTGAGAGAGGCCATAAATATTAAGTATATACCCAAGATTTCTTCTTGCTTTAAAATCAAAGACCTACAACTTGAAAGAATTCAGAATTGCTGTGGCCATATTGCAACAGTATTTTGTAAATTTTAGTGCCTTTGAACGTTTTTACCTTTGTTATCACTTGGACCCTAGCTTTGGTTTGTTTTCTTTAAATAAAATCTGCCTTAAAATGTAAGAAAAAAACCCCCACAAAACCGTTGCAGCAAATCAAAAAGCATTCAGGCACTAAAATTAAATTTTCCATTCTGGTAGAAAAAAATAGAAGTTGAAAAGGCATTAGGCTCAGTTTCCCAGCAGAAACCTTACAGTAATGCCTGTGACTGCAAGTCTATAGCTCAGTGTATGCAATACATTGCAACTAGAAGTAGCAGTGACAGCTGGTGGGTTAGTAAACAGATTTCATTTCAGTTTTTGTCTGAAAATGATACAAATTTTTCTTTAATATGATTCTTCGCTACATCTTCTGTTTCCATCCAATGATGAGGTCCTTTCCAATTTGTATCCAAGCTCTGTTAAATATTTTATTTGACTTTACACACACAAATGAAACAAACAGAAATAATTTTGAAACACTTTGAGTGAAGTTTGCAGTCTCTTGGAATGATTAAAAAATGTAGGTCCTAATGGAATTTGGAAGAGGGTGGGTATAAACTGAAGGCATGTTAATGGCTTTATATACACAGAGTGCCACACAGAAATAAAACTTAACATATATTTTAGAGTGTTTTGCTTTAGAAGAGATGTATTTTTAATTTATATTTTCTGAAATTTCCTTCAGGAAATTCCTTTAAGTAATAATTTTCCTTTTGTTTTCCTGTCCTTCCTTAAACCACCTGAAAGGCCTCTGAACAGAGGTAGGATTATGGGAAAAAGAGTTGGGAAAAAAAGCAGAAAAAAGAAAATGCCTAAAGTAATCCAAACCCCATAAACTAATGACACAAAACCATGAGGGTTCACTCTGTTTGCTTGCAAGGATATGTATAGGTAGGAAAGAAAAAACAGGGATCCTCAAACGGTTTGGGTAATTTTAACTAAAAAAAAAAAAATCCTATCTATATTTACATTAAAAATTATATTTAACATCTATCTTAAGGCAAATCACCTGCAACTGTTCATTGGCCAGAGGGTGAATTCTGAGCCAGACACACCCCCAGCTCCCAGGAATGGGAACAGGGGTGGCTCATGGAATTCTGTGTGTGCAGGGTGTAGCCTTAGGGCAGCAGACAGACACGTCTACGACGAAATCTGTCGCTGCATTTCTTCTTTTCATAGCCAAATAATTTGTGCATACAGGCAGATAGACGTAGATTAGTCAGAAACATGCAAAGTTTAGTACAGCTTCACTGATTTGTTTCTATCCCTGCAACCTCTTGCTGCAGAGACTTTACAGAAACAAAAAGACCCAGACAGAATCTTTTAATATAAACAAAAAAAATAAAGTGACTGTGGGTTAAAAATCTCCCTGTGACAGTGGTGGGAGGGTGTTGAGGCAGGTAGGACAGACCTGCGCTACAATCACAGCAGTGATCATGAAAGAGGAGCCTTCATTATTTTCAACATTAATAAAGCTTTTCTGCCCTCTCTAACCAGCCACTAACTATGGGTTTCGTGTCCCTGGATGTTACAGAATCCCACAGTTCTTGAGTATTATCAGCCATGACCAATATGTGAAGAAACAGCTTTTATATGAGTTTGTGTATAAATCAATATACAACTGCATTGAAATCTAGTACATTGCACAGACACTGATACAATCTTGCCACTAAAACATCACTTTCTATTTCCTTTTATTGAGGCCTTCAATGTAAAGATCAAATTGCCCTGCATGCCCTGTCCTGCCTCCTGTCTCAAAACACTCAGCTCAGCATGGAATAACCAGCCCTGGGTACCCCAAAATATTATCTTGACAATGATTTTGTGGCTGTTATTCCAGCCCACGAAGATCTGAGTCCAGGTAATGACAGACCCTGAGAAGCCAGAGACACCTGCCATCTGCATGAAATTCTGAAAACACCATTTCAGTGCCCCCACCAGCTGACTCCACAGTGCAGTGGCACTGCCAAGCTTCACCACACATTTGCCATTAACAGCCAGCACACAAGTTAAAATTCAAATGAGAAGTAACAGCTCTGTGTCCTTTTGCACACGAGCTCCATGGTGGCAAACAAAGATCTGTTGCACACAGGTGAGATACAGATTGACATCAATAAAGAACTCTTGGTTAAGAGTCTTGTCTCCATTTCTGAGAAACTTTGGCATTTTTAATAAGCTTTGTAAAAGTTTTAGGAATTGAAGGTCTAAAAAATTATTCTGATGAGGTCCAGTTAGAAGAAATGGAAAAGGGCATTTAAAGGAGTTAAAGCGTGTTCATTGTGATTTTATCACAGAATATCCTGAGTTGGAGAGGACCCATGAAGACCATCAAGTCCATATTTTTTCAATAGGGAGCTTTAATATTAACAGCCTGTCCATCCACAAAGCACAAAGCAAGCACAGCACTGGTTGCTCTCTCACAGGTGTGTTCCAGGATTCCAGGATCCAACACAATGGGCAGAATGATCCATCCCTGGGGTGGAAGCTCTCAGACTTCCTTGAAATGGCACTAAAACCTCTGCACACCAGGTCCCTGGAAAGCTGCTCATGCTAAGTAAAGCTGCCATGATGCCAACAGGGTAAAATCCAAAAGCAATCTCTGGCTCCAGCCACATACAATGGGGTCAACTGCCTGGGCAGCTCAGCCAGAGCAAAGGCAGCCCTAAATACCATGATAAATTGAGAAAAGAGGAAGGGGGATATATAAAAATGAGGGATCATTCTTAAATCAAAAGCTATGGCAGGTCACACCCCTCACTCATCTGTGTGTGCACTCCGTGATTCTCATTCAGTTCTTCCGGATTCTCAAACAAAGTGCAGAGTCCTAAAAATATTTGGAACTATTACAAAGCATAAATTATAAATGTGTCGAGAAAATGGAAAAAGGTGTCTTGGGCCTACTTAGAGCACAAAATGATCTCAACCATTATTCAACAATGATATGAAGATCTTTTATTTCATTTCTTCTTAACAGTTCCCTGTGTTTGCTATCATTTCTTGCCCAGCACCGTGTCAATAATTACTAAATTAGCAGGACGCCTGTACAATTTCAGCTAAAGTGTTATTACTGACAAGTCAAACAAAGAAAGCTGATCGAAAAGATGGGACTCCATCTCCTTATTTAAATGGACCGTGTTCACAGAAGAAGATTGAAACTCCTTTTTCTTCAAAGGAAGAAGGGAAAGGTATAGTTTACATTTTGTGCTGCTCAAGGACAGAGAGTCAGAGGAAATGCCTTTTTAATGTAAACCTCTTTTCATTTCCAAGGGACAAAAATGAAGGTTATTTAAAAGAATCATGCTTGGTGGAAGAAGTAATTATGTATTTTTTTCAAATCTCAGAAGAATAATGCTTTTATATTTCCCTGAGATGACCCAATTCGCTTTGTGATGTGCTCCCTTAAATGTAAGTGTGTTGACTTCTTTGAACCTCATTGTTTTTAGTGTCTAAAGAAGCTCCTCTCATACCACAGTGTTGATTGATTTTGACTCTGTACCAATGCCCGAATTTTCATAAAGCTATTTCTGGTTTCCACAGCCCACAAGTGAAAATGGTGTGTAATATCTACGCCTGGATAGCTCCAAAATACTCCCATAGAATGACACGTTCAAATTGGTTTTTTGAGAAGTATTGCCCCAAATTTGTTACTTATTTGGGCTGGAGAGCTCCATAATCTGGAAGATCCTTATAGAATTCCAAGATCGTGCAGACTTTTCTTAATAGTTATTTGATGTTATTTCTTTGTGGTAATTTTTGGTGGAATAAATGTGAGTAGCTACTGGCATCCCTTACTGTGTGAAACAGGATGCAGTTTTGTAACCTTCCTCAAATATCTTTTTTTACCCTTTCATTACTCCACTATCTCATTTCCCCCAGAAATAAGAGCTTTCACAATCAGGATCAACAGCTTTTTTTGGTTTTTTGGATCCAAATCACCTATTTCAACACTGTTGAAAATGTTCAGGGACAGGTTTTTTAGGCAGCAGACATGTAAGTGTATTAAAAAAAGAAAAAAGTTAAAGAACCATAATCACTTGAACATGGCAAAGCAGAAAATGAGAAAAATTTTGTCTGTCTTAGTCATTCAATGATTAATATGTGCTACTCCCCTAAATCTGGAATTTATTTAGTTGTTGTCACTTGTCATGTAAACAAGCAATTGGGGACTACTTAAATCTATAAAATTAGACATTGGGTTTTAGGCCCTTCCATAATTTTTTTTTTTTTTTTTTTTATTAGGTCTCACAGGCTCTCTGGCCACTGCCTTAATGCAAATAAATAAACAATTATAAAGTTAACTACAGCATCTCACTGACATTTTCCAAACCTTAAAAAATTCTTTTATTTCAATTTTTGGCAAAAGTCTTGAGTTGAGCTCTTACTAGCTCCAGAGCAAGTCAATTCTATTCCCATGGAGCTGAATCCAATTACTAATTTCACTTGTAGCACACCCTATTCCTCCATTCCTTAATTCTCAGTCAAAGGAATAACTGGTTTAATATCTGTCATCTGCTACTTGCAGTTCTACAATCTCACAGGCTGGGGTCCAATTATGCAAACTGAACCAATTTCTAGGCTAGAACCATTTAGGAGTCATCTTTATCTCTTTAATCTGTCTGAAACTTTCTTCTTCTTTTTTTTTTTTTTTTTTTTTTTTTTTTTTTTTTTTTTTTTTACAAAATTGACTGTTCTCAGAGCTTTAATTTTCATGAAAAGATTGAATACAGAAGACTTTTTTTTCTCCCCCAAACACAAGTGTTTCAAAAAAAAATGTGACCAACTGAAAGCAAAGAAACAGATTTGTACACAGATTTTTGGAAATGAGTGGCAATATTGCAGTAGACTTCACTTCAAAAAAGCACCAGTCTTTTTTAATGCTGAAGGTATTTTTGAGGCTGGCTGCAAAACAAACTAGTGCTAATGACTTATTTCATTATTTGCTTTTTATTCAAAATCCTTTGTAAGACCTTTAGGTATGCATTTTCAGTTTCTGAGGATGTCATAAGAAATGTAGAATGAGTTCAAAAAAATAATAAAGACAGAACCTGAATCAGATAAAACTTTAGTTTTTACTTTATCACACTGGGAGAAGGGATATTCTGGGAAAATGAAAGACAACTGATACTTGAATTTACTTCTTGCAGCATGCACAAATTAATCTGTGGTGCTCTAGGCCACAAGATATTTATTGAGGGTAAAAATTTAGCAAGAGACAAAAAATTACTGAGGCTGTACTCTAAGACTCTTGATTCAATTACACAAAATTAAATACTTTAAATAGTACTTAATCTCCACGGAAAAAGGAAACAGCTTTTCTCAATGAACAGATTATATCACGTTATTTATTAGGGAGTTTCTCGCACTCGCTTGTGGAGCATCTGGTTCTGATCACTGCTACAATCACTCTGGGGAAGTAGGTGGGATTGGTCTGATCCTCACAGGCACAATCACTACTACCCAAACTGAGAATATCTGGGGTAAGATGTAGCTACACCTTTGGTAATGAAGAGCAACATCACACGAGGGTGAAGTGAATTAAACACACCTTCCCCTGCCATTGGGAGAAAGTGGCAGCAAAGGTAGAGCTACTCAAACTGGACTTGGAAGCAAAGAATTAAACCCCACGTGTTTGGAAGAAAAATAATGCCATCTAGACAACTTTACATGATGTAAATTCATTAAAGGTAGAGGGAAAGTGGATGCCTACTTGAAGCATCATTCCAGGAGAAACGTTCTCCTTGTTCATACATTCCCAGGCCGTGCAAGAAGGAAGCAATGATTGCTCATGCTAGGATGGATTTTCTCCTTACGCAGAATCGCAATGGTGTTTACTTTGGCAGGGAACAAATTTAATGCTAGTTAAAACATTTTTTTGTTGACTTTTACACTCATTACATGCTGTTGCAGCAACTCATGAAAATTATTAATAGAAATACAAATAGCCAAATGTTTTTTAAAATCACTGTTTGTTGCCTTTGAGTCAAGTAATCAGATCTTTATATTTGGAGAACCGAGGTATTGAAGGAAAGTCTGGCATTCTGAGGAACTAGTTCATTGCAGTGCATTTTGCAATATTAATGCTGTGTACGAAAGCTGAGAGTATGGCATGAAGGTTTAAAGAAACCCTAAAGATTTCTTAGCTTATCACTAAATTATTTTTATTTTTTTTACCAGTAAGAGTCCTGAGGGAATGTTCATAACTTCAAAGAAATCACAGCAACAGTGCGACGTAAACAGCTACTTCCAACTCAATCTGCTTGGCCAAGATTTATCTCCCCCACACGAGGCAGCCAACTGAAGTCTCTACCATAAAAACACTGCTTTTCCCTACAAATAACTAAGTAGGCACTGGAGGAAAACGGAAAACTGTCTCATAAGGACAGTTCAGATCCTAGACAGGCTAAATTGCCTCCTTACGGTGCCTCTCTCACTCCATTGACTACGTGGAGAGCCACAGGAGAGAATATCCTTAAGCACCCTGGTTAAGTGCCTAAAGTTAGGTGGAATAAATCCAGGCCTCATGGGTGAAAGTCATTTTATACACGGGCTGATTCGTGTTTATGTTCTTGTTCTCATGCTACACATGCATCTGAAGTGGTTTAAATGTGCACTTTTGTGTACCTGGGCCCATTATGACATGTATTTTCATCCCGTTACAAGTGGAGTGCTAAAAGGGGTTTTAATGGAAATGGCAGTTTGTTCAACAGCATTTAATTCGAGACAACTGGCTTTGTGTATATATACAGTGGGATTCTATAGAGTGTTCATGTCTATTCCTGTTCCTATTGAAAGAATGTTGTATCTCCTTTGTGAGTGAGAGACTTGGTCTCCCAGAATGCAGTGTGAAATTCTCAGTAAGTACAACTCCCCACTATTAAGCAGGTGACCTTACTAAGTGGTCAGCTGGTTCTGTTTGCTCTTCCTTCAAAATCTATAAAAATCTATACTGAACACATGCCCACACTTACAGATGTGGGAAACCATACATAAGAATTATTGGCTGACACTGAATTTTAGGCACAAGGTAAATTCTTCTAGCAGTGAAAACTCACAGGGAACAACTGAATCTTTTAAGTATCCCCTCATGGAACTCTCTTGTAAATACAATCCCCGAGGAGAAAATGTTATGTCTCACTAGAGTTTATAGAAGAGTGATCACCAACAGTTTTCAGAGCAGGCATGGGCCTCCACAGCTGGTGTTTTCCTGATCCCACCATTCCCACAGCTGCGTGTCTAAATTTCGGCCACCCCTGAAAGTCTCCAGTCAGGAAAAGTGGACTCACATTCTTAATATTGTGTACACTGTGCTTTCCCTTTACAATAATTCAGTTTCCCACCTTCTTGTAGGAAAATGTTGGTTTAGTTGCAGGATCCTAACCAAGAACTAATTCTTTGGGAAGATGTAAATAGTGCGTGAAGATGAAACAAACCCAGGGCCCTGATCTCAGTGCCTGATGTGAGTTAAAGTCTTCACACACACTCCAGGCCCGGCAATGCCCAGCTGGAATTACAGTTGAAGGAATCCTTAACAAAAGTAATTTTGCAGGATCATCTTCTAGCCACAAACTCATTTTTTCAGCTGCCTGGGGCTGGTGCATCTTCTATGACATTATTCTTAGGAAAGGGTGCGGTTCTGACCATTTTGTAAAAAGATGATTATTCATTTGGGGGAACTGTGGGCTGGGATCTTCAGCTCATGGGAACTGACCCAGCCTCCAGAAGCAAAACCAGCTGACACCTGCTGAGGTCCTGGCACACCAAATTTTAAATGCCTGTACAAGTTTCACTCCCCAACACCAAATGCTGTGATGTCTACATCAAACAGTCAATTACATGTGGGCTGCTTCTAAACAAAAGTTTTTCTAATTGTTTCAGATACACCATCTGTTTCTGATCAAAACCATGGTGAAACTGCAAACCCTCATAAACATCATCCTAGATTTCTCTTTTGAATGAAATCAGATTAGTACTGAAGGGTATAACTTCAAAGAGCTCTGAGGTGCTGTTGTTATCCAAATGTACATGAGGCTCATGGGCCTTCCTTGCCAAGAGATCTCAGGGGAACAGCTTTCATGCTAGTTTTTTTTTATTTTTACCTACAGGGAAAATAACATTAAAAAGTCCTTTTCCAGTTGTTTTTTGTTTTGTTTCTAGAGAAAACTAGACAGAAGTGGTTCAGGACTTTATTATTTTCATATAAAAACACTCTGAGATTGGTGGTTAAATAGATGTCAATAAATATTTCAGCTGAAATCCTTGGAGTGCTTTTTGTTTTACTATGGGCATCTCTTCCCATCAAGATAGACGTTTTGACTTTAACTTCAGGATATTTCTTAATATACTGCCCACAATAGTGTTTACATTCCCCAAGCAGGGCTCCCTGCTTAGCCCATTCTTCTGCTCAGAAATATACTTCAGTGTAGCTGGCATGAGACAAAAAAGAAAACTTCCCTTGGCCCAACACCAACACATTTCAACAAAGCTTCTGATCAAAGTGCAAGAGAGAAATGAGAAATAAGAAAGGCAATAGTTGCAACAGCTCAACAGCTATTGTGGAATTTCTTCAGGGAATTAGAAAGCATCCTTAAAGAATCTACATTGTGGCATGAAAGTACGAGCAGCATTTCAACAAAATGCCAAGAAGAAAACTTTCATCAAGGAAGTTTAACCATTTCTGTCAGTTTGGAGGTCAAAGAGGCAGAATGACAATACCTCCCAGAGGGAAAGGGCCTTCCTCTGTAGGAGGTGAAGAGCAGGTGAAAAGGAGGGACCCATCTGGCTCCAGAAGTCTGGGTACCACCAGTGCAATCCAGCAGGGTGGGTTTGCAGGGTTTTGTACAAAATGCGTCTCTCTTTGTGACTGTTCCTATGACATTGCAGGCAAAACTTGCTCTTGGTTAATCTGACACATCACAGCTGAATAACTCCAGATGCAATAATGTGGAATCTGTCCTGTTATATATTTAAACCCGAACTTAGTGGATAAAAAGAAAATCCTTCGAATAATGAAAAAATAAAGAGAATAATGAAAGAATAAAGAGAATAATGAAAGAATAAAGACAGCACTGTATGACTATGGCTTAAACACACCAACACTGATCACGAGCCTGGTGATAAAACAGTGTTTACTGGCCATGATATTTTTATTTTCACTTAATCCAAAATATTTCCTGTGTGTAATTGCTCGGGAAGTTACAGCTCTAAGGCACGACATATTTTTGTGACGGCAACATCAACGTGTAGAGAGAAACGTTAGTGCTCAGTGTCAAGCACACTTGGGTGTTTCATTACACTTGTAGGAAGATTCTCATAAAGCCCCATCACAATGGCATGGAGGACTAATATTCCAGACAATTAGACTTTCTGCTTCAGATGCGACAATTCAAATGCGGATGTCTTTAAAGCACATTTTCATCCCCTTTATTGCTCACAGGAGGAAAAGAGATGCCTTTTTTGTTTATAAAATGTAGGGCTGAAAACTGTCTGAACAGATGCTGGAGACTGTTATGTCTCACTTTCACTGTTGCAGAAACCACTACTTGGTCATCTCATGCCCCTTTCCCACTAAATCTCATATAAATATGATTATGACTTCAATTGTTATGGCTTGCAGAGGGTTGTAGGGCTAGAAAACATAAAGCTGGAGTCAGCCATCTGAAAATCTTCCCTTTCCCTTCATGACATTTCCTTTAAAACTTACAAAATCTATGCTTGCTAAATAAAAGTGAAGGTCTTTGCCACCTGAATCTAAATTGACTATAATTGGATACTTGTATGTCAAAGCACTCAGAGACACAAGTCCAGGTATCAGCACATCAATAGGAAGGCAATTGGGTCACAAGGTAACCTATAGTATATATGATATATCTTCTTAAAGCTGTTCTCAGAATCCAAGGAATTCTTTTGTTAGGCACTGAGTGGATGTCTCTTATTAAGGGGGTGTTTATAATGGTGGACAATACGATTCAGATATAGAGCCTACACTAGTCTTCCATCAAAGGTAGAGAGAAACCTAACAGCCTGAAATAAATCTCTGCGATACTTCAATGGCAGAACGTTTCAGCAATTTTTAAATGTAGTTGTGAGCATCAGAACTGTGTCTGAACCTGATGGAGAGCTCAAAGGTAAAGGAGACCTTGAAACGATCAAAACCCACTTGTCCAAGTAATTATGCAGACAATGTCTAACATTTATTTTTCCTGCCTAAACTAGTTAAGAAGCCTCAGCCAGCACAAGGAGGTACCCTGGCCTGGTGATATGGACAGAGGATTTCTTGTTCCAACAAGGGATATAAAATGAAATTATAACTGCAGGCAGAAGTCTTACAAAGTATTCTCATGAAACAAGAGAAGTCAAGAATAAAATTAAGTGATGAAATCCTAAACAGGAGGAAGTCTTTTAATTTTACCTTGTCCCTAATTTAACAAGCTTCAAGTTTAATCACAACTGGTAAGACCAGTGCTTACTGTAGAAGATATCAAATCCATAATCATTTAGCTGAAAATGGGGTTATGATGACAGGGCAGCAGTCTCATTGCTAATGCTGGCTACTAAGTAGATCAGTAAAGCCAAGTACCTGGCTCTCATAAACTGAAATGTGCAGGTTTTCTCTTACAGTGGCTTCATCTAGCACAGCCAAGTCTACAATACACCCAGACACACATAATTCTGCTTTATGGCACTCCTTACTGCACCATATGCACAGACTTCCCTCCCATCCCACCAAGCTATATAGATTTTCTAAATGCATGCAAATGTATCCAAGATGGCTCATTTTGTTATCAACTCCCCAAGTGCTAACATTCTAATCATTAACTAATTGTCTCTGTGCTCTATTGACAACTTGGCCACCTTCTTGCTAATTTTTGCTGACATGATGGAGGCCCTGAAGAACTGGGTTAACCTTTCAATGTCCATTGAAGATCCACAGGTCTGATGACGATTGATTGACCTGGCCTCTATGTTAGATAAAACCTCATCAGCTCTCCAAGTGATTTGTGTAATGAGGCGTCAGTAATTGACAACAGGTAAGTGAACATACAAGTCCCCTTCTTTATTGCTCTACAAAAATGAGTAGAAACTTCAAGTCTCTGTAACGAGCGCAAACTTGTGAAAGTTGCAAGAAATAGGGGTGAATACGTGTGTGAGTTGCAATTTCATGATTTTTTTTTCTCATAGATACACACAGGAGCACAGGTGCAATGTTCTCAAAATAGATGGCACCTCTGACATGTAAGTGATGTGTGTCTCTTATAAATGCATGTGTATGTATGTGTATTACACCTATATATTGAATTTGGGTTGTTACAGAAGCATATGCTCACTCTTGTGCTCTCATAAAATCTTCTGCATGGTTTAGGAGCCTATATAGCCCACATCAATCTGGATTATGATAATGTAAAGCTATGAAATCTCTTCTGTTTCTATGAAAACTCTTTCTGTGTCACTGAATGTTCAAGGAATGAGCTCTAGGTGGCCATGAATATTCTTGGGTGTCCACCTAACTCTGGCTTTAGCAAGACTAAGAATTAAATGCTCTCAGATGAGCACAGGATATTTGTCTCAGGATGGTTTTAAGGGTTAAGCCACACAACCCACACTCGTTTTCTTTCAGAAAATGATGCAGCCTCATCTCTACAAGAACCAGCTCTGCTCCTCCCATTTCAAGCCATTTCTATATGCTTCCAAACAAATTTATTTAAAGCACGACTCACCTCTGTGCTCTCAAGATATACCCCAAAGGATAAAAACCACTCAACAAATAGAAAGGGAACAACCAGATTTGCTGTACCATAAGCCTCTACAGTTGTCTTCTTTTAATTTTATATTAAACAGCTATAAAACTACCCACAAGAGACAATAATACAAGATGAAATAAGAGAAAATACTGTTAACAAAGAATGATTTTCTCACTCATCACAGCCAGCCAGAGAGCATGAAATGTTCCATGTATGCAGACAGACACAGACATGTACACACCAAAAGCACACACACGTATGCTCAAAGAAAATATTAATGTAGTATATCTGCTCAAAATTATTTGATCAAATTAAAAAATAAAAATGCCAATCCAAAATTCTGGATTTTGTATCCTAGTTCATCTGTGGAAAGAAAGAAAGAAAGAAAATCTCCTGCCTTCCCTCTTTAGCACTGTGTCCCTGCACTTCCTTTATTCCTTTCAATTTTTTTGTGCCAAAAACACTTGCAGTTTCCAGATAACTCTGATTTGGTGTCCATGTGGCCATCAGTGCTTTTCATCTGATGACATAGACAAAACTGGCAGCTCTTGTCAGAACCAAGCCAATATCATCTCACACACGTATGTGCATTTCTCTTTGATTATTTTGTAAAATTTTTTTTTGCGTCTTGAAGGTTTTCAAGAGTTCATATACTTTCCTTTCATAGCCATTATTTATTTGGCATAGTATTGCATGTAGTAAAGTTAGTTTGATTATAATGATAATTAAAAAAGTAGAATTCTATAGAAAATCATAATAGAATCACAGAATCACAGAGTCATTTAGATTGGAAAAGAACTTTCAGATCATCAAGTCCAACTGCTCTCTCAGCACTGCCAAATCCACCATTAAACCATGTCCCCAAGTGCACATCTATACATCTCTTAAATCCCTCCAGAGATGGGGACTCCACCACTGCCCTGGGCAGCTGTACTAGAGGTGGACAAACCTTTGGATAAAGAAATTCTCTCTAGTACCCAATTAAAACCTCCCCTGGTGCAATTTGAGACAAAAAACCACCAAAGAAACACCCTGCTATTGCTCAACAACAGCTCCTAAAATCAAGAAAACACAAAATATTTTAAAACATTACCTAAAATGCAATTTTGTTTTGGTTTGTTGAAACAAAACACAATGGAGGTTTTGTTCTGGCACAACTGAAATCAATGGCAAAGCTGCTGCTGACTTCTCTGGACAAAGAATTTCATTAATGTTTCTTATAAACCACAATGGGTTCTTATAGTCAAGTCCAGATTTTGTTGAAGGAAACTTCCAATTCCTTCAATTGCACTGCTTGAGATTTATCCCCTGAAAATTATGAACTTGATGAAACAAGAAAATGAGGATACACCAACCAACCACTTTCTACCAGCCCATTACCAAAAGATGACCACCAACCCCCAATCTTCACAAAATTCCAATTTTCCTCCTTATGATGCGAGGTGTAATTTTGTTTAACATATATCTAGTTTTATTATTATTTTTTTTTTTAATCAGCAGGTATTGTTGCTCTTTGGGGACAGCCCAATTCAAAACTTTTGTCAGCATCAAACAAATCCTCCAAAATTACTTGGCGCAGACTCCTTTGCACCTCAACTTTGTCCTGGTCATTTTTATGCAGCCAAAGATTAGGTCTTCCCTTTCCATAGGCAGAGAACCATTAGTTCTTAAATAACCAGTCAGTGCAGTCCAGCTGAAAAGCTGGCTGCTTTTGATTCTTGAAAGCAGCTGGATTTTGGGGGAGATCATGCAGAGAGGCATTTTTGGTTTGAGGTGACAGTGATAAGATTTTTCACAGTGAGTTTTGGCCTGTCTGGATTGCAAAACCCTTTCTTCATCATTGTCCTGCACAGTGTCAGTTCACAGGACCAGAACCGAGCAGCTACTGTTTTATTTTTCCTATAATTTTTGAAAATTGAATTTAGGTAAAATAAGGCGGAAAGAGATCAGAAACATAAACACAGGAAACACCTTATAATTCAACATATTAGCATATTTTTCAAAAGGTCAAAAGTGTCTTGAATGCTAGGAAATGAATCTATCATAAATATACAAAATGAATAATCTAAATTTTTAGAAGAGAGAATTTTTCTTCTTAAGATACTCATTACTTTCTTGTTTTAACATTTCTATCTCTAAATAATGAGTAGTTTCTCCACTCTTAGTTTTGGGATTGGATAAAAATTATTGAATTTTATCATAATCTTCACAGTCTATTAAAAACCATTATATCAATATTGAAGCAACAGATTGAAATGATTATAGCATACACACACACATTTATATTTGTATACACTCTCCTCTGCAAAAATCCCAGTATTTAAAAAGCTCATCTACTGCCATCTTTTACCCATCAGTTTTAAACTTAAGTGTTAACACAGTGCACTGCTAATAATTCTTGTTTAATATTCTTTGTTCTATAGTGAAAAATATACAAGTGAGTGATGTTTGACATGTAAAACCCTTAAAAAGTAATCAAATCACACTTGTTCTTAAACTATTGGAAATAGAAGCTTACCAGCCTAACTAAAACACAAACATAAAGTAAATAAAGTGATAAAATACGTTCCATCTTCTATATTAGATAGTATGCAATGAATAAAAATCTAAGTTGTGAGAATGCTTATATTAAAAACCAATAGTGAAAAAGGGCATTTATTAACTAGGAATTCATAAGTTTTACATCTCTATGTAATTTTTAAATAAATGCAATAGGAAGAGTTTGTTAGAAGGTGATCATAGTTGAATGACAGAGACCTGACATGGACAGGGAGTACATGGGTACTGTTCTCAAGAGCACACAAATGATTTAGGAATGTGAGTCTGACTTTCAAAGAACTTTTAAGCAGTTTATGTATTTTACGTAGATCTGCTCCAGAGCACACACAACAATTGGAAGCCCATGGAAACATTCACATTTCCATCAGCTGCCTTAGCTCTACACCTCCTTCCCAGAGATTTGAAGCATTCCCACATTACAGTCAGGAAATTGTGACTCTTTGGGATGGGCACAAGTCTGGTCAGTGAATTCATAACATGGATTGTACCTTTGGCTAAAATGAACATTAAAAGTAGCTCTGTATATGGAATTATTTCCTTTGTGACCCTTTATCTCCTCCCAAGCATGATTCCCCTTGATGAAATCCCAGGTAACAGTGCAAAGGAAACCTGGGAGTCACTTGGATGGTTCAACAAAGGGCCTTTATTTCTTATCTCACCTAAATCAGCTTCCACAAATCTCAGGCTGAAAAAACAATGAATCATGCAGCAAGTGTTGGGTGAGGACCATTTCTGGTTGTTTCCACATTAAATCAAGCTAGGTGTGAAAATTCCACACAAGTAGTGGGACCAACACTCACAGTAACACTCCTTCCTCTCTGCTGCTTCCTATTACCAGAGGCAGAGCAGAAATCTGGCATCCATTACTAACGACAATAAGTAAACCTGATGCTTAATCAATCTAATAAGGAATGTTGTTGCCTTGGGCAATTGCTTGTGTATGTTGCCTGCCCACAGGACCACCAGGCTGAACATCAGCAGAATTCCAGCTTTGGCTCAACCCACATGTGCTCGTGTTTTCCTGTTTCTAATGTAATTATTCTAAGTTATTCACAACATTATTAGTCTTTCCTATAAAGAGTGTTTTGGTGGCTGCAGTTTTCTTAGAGGTCGTGTCTTCAAACCTTGCTCACTATCTCATGACCCATCTTCTTTAGCACTCTCTCTGAAAACAAACACATGAGGGACAAAAGCAATTTCTCCTCTATGTGGTGAGGGCACCAGTATGGGCTGTTTATGCTGTAAAGCTGGGAAAGGAACTCCTGTCTGATATAATTGACTTTAGGAACAAAACTGGAAATACATCAAGCTCCTCCACTGCCCTAGGTTTTAAAATAATTATACATGAAAGGACATCACACTCTAAAACAATTTATTATTGTTGTCAAGGATGGCCAATTCAAATATGCTTTCAAGAAGTAGAATGTAAGAACTTTGCAAAACAAACTTGTAGCTGTCAACTACTTCCATCAAGACTTTATTTATTTCTTGTTTGTTTGTTGGGGTTTTTTAAATGAGCAGATTCAAAGTTTGCATTAAATCATAGAATCACAAATGGTTTGGGTTGGAAGGGGCCTTAAAGTCCATCCAGTTCCACTCCCTGCCATGGGCAGGGACACCTTCCACTATCCCAGGTTGCTCCAAGCCCCAATGTCCAACCTGGCCTTGGACACTCCCAGGGATGGAGCAGCCACAGCTTCTCTGGGCAAGCTGTTCCAGGGCCTCCCCACCCTCACAGAGAAGGATTTTTTCCTGATATCTAATCTAAACCTTCCCTTCTTCAGATTAACAACATTCTTCCTTGCCCTATCACTGGTATGCTCTTGTAAAAAGACCCTCTCCATAAATGAAGACAAAAAATATTTTAACACATTTGGCAATGGAGAAACTCTGTGAAAAGATAAAACTTTGGAAGAATATAGATGAACTTTCATGTATGTTGGTACAGAAGACTTTTTTCTCTATTGCAATGCAGAAGGGGGGAAAGGTAATCTGTATTATCCAAGCTCATTTAAGCAAACCAGAATTTTTATAAACAATCTATTAATTTTTTCTTTTAAAAGACTTTATTGCCATTTAATATTTATAGGGCCACGTGACAGGCCTGCAAGGGCACACCCCAATTACTTGCATGAAAACTATGTATTACCAAGAGTAAAGACAAAAGGATGTCAAAATATTCAACTATTTCCAAATGACTTCTACAAATATGTGAACACCCAAACTGCTTTTTATCCTCACAATGCTCCTCACAGTGCTTTATTTAAGCAAGTACTCAAATTAATCTGTAGCTCAGCCAGGCACATAGACACATGCTCATCTGTAAGTTTGTCTTCAATAAAAAACAAGTTTCAGTATGAAAATTCCTTGACTAGCTCATAATTTCCTGATTATCAGCAAATATTAAGCATGTCATATAAACTGCATTAAATTTGCTGTTGATATGGCATGTTGAAATTAACGTTTTAATAAAAATTACTTCAAAGAAGTGCAAAGTTTTAGTGATGACATAATTCCTGCAGATTATCTCAGGCCACATAGAGAACTCTAAGTAGGAGACAAACCATCCTCTGCCCCATGGTCCTGAATGGCTCAAAGTAGGAAAAGTTGGAAATTTGCCCTTAAATTGAGCCCTTCTACAAGGGACTTTAGTATGGAAATCTACACTGGAATGGCTGTGCATTGTTTTTTATTTCCCTTCGGTCATGCATTTTTTACTAGGCTTTCATTTGTATCTCATTATTTCTAATGATTGCCCCCAATTCAAAAGTGAATTAAGTCAGTGGGGAAACTTCTGTTAGATTCAGTAGACTTTGAATTGAAATCCTAATTTTGTATTTTCCTACGCTTAAATTGTAAATAATTTTCTCTTTAAATAATTGTTATGTAAAGACTTTGGCGCATGGAAAGGGGACATATTTGAATTGAAAATATTTCTAAAGAATGCATATATTAATGTTACTCATTAGCACAGTTTAAAGTTTACATATCCATGTGCATGGAATAGCAACATACCTACTCTCCTCCTTTTTATTTTCCTGTTTTTAAAATAAAATGAGTTCTTTTTTAATAGTCTGAGTCAGTAGCTGATACCAAAATCTTATTCCATGCCTAAGAAATATGAGGTAGGCTGAATTTCCTCTGGATTTTCAAAATAAGCTTTGGGTTAATTTATAATTTTCTATTTAGCAGCCAATGAAAATTGACAAATGGGAATTTCCCATGCAATTTGTTCTTTTCCAATGTTATTTCTGTGGCTAGAACCTATTAATACAAATTGCATTAAAAACCTCAGCTTCCATTGATGCTGTTCACACAGTCAGAGCTTTCAGTATAATTTTACTATTTGATAGATGCTAGGTATTTAACTCTTGTAATTTCTTTTTTAAACAGATATTCCAGTTCAACAGCAGTGAAATGTCTTTCCAAGAAAGTTTTTATGCCTTCATTTTTTTGCTAAGGTCCCTTTAATTTTTGTGCAGCTAAAGAAAGGATAAAAAAAATTTCCTTTTTCATGTGTGGCTTTTGGAGATAGGTAAGAAAAATGAGAGCAGAGTGGGGAGCAGGGGGAATCTTTTACAGATGTGAAGGTTTTTCCTCTCTCATCTCCCAAACCCTGTAGATGGAGCCCTCCACTAAGATCTTGCTGCATCTCTAGCACAGATTGACTTCTTTTGGGTTGATGATGATTGATCGTGTTGTTTTCTTCATTACTTTAAACCTAATCAGTGCTTGGTGTAATTTGAGTAATGATTGCTCATTATTGGCAATTGTGAAGTTTAAGGCTTTCTTCATTTCACCTCACAAGAGAGTCAGTGGGGAGGTTCTCCTGCCTCCCCATTTGGGCAACGTTTGAGGTAAGAGAAAGGGGGAACCATCACCACTGATAGGTGGTAGTGAAAGCTTTCTGCAAGTTTATTACTCCGTGTTTTCTTGGCAGGGGGCTCGTGGTCTTACCCCCATCATCAGATCCCATCATGAAAAAATGAGTTTCCTTGCAGACTCTATCATTTAGGCCTTACTGAAATGCCTCAGCCCAATAAATCATGCTATTTCCTAATACTGTGTTTTATAAAGTGGCATGCAAGGATTTGCAAATAAAAGGGTTTCTCATTTCCCCTTCCCCTAAATGGAAAGAGGATAATGAATGAGGATCATACACAGGCCAAAACGATATAGTTCCTCATTACCCAAATTCTGCTTTAACTTTGCTATTTTGAATTAAGAATAGGGGGAATTACTGCGTAGTGGAGTGGTTGATTTACAGGCACTAAGCTTGGTAAGCAGAGAAAAAGATGCTAAGCTGTTCCATACCTGTAGGACACACCATGGGGGCCTGGCTAAGCCCTCTGTTTGTGCTGAAATTATGCTAAGGACATAATGAAAATCTATACAAATCAGAAAACTTCAGATTCATGGTTATGGGAGTAAGGGCAGTTTTCCTTCCTGGGCCTAATTTCATAGGTACAGCTACAGCAGTACCTAAGAGTAGATTATTATATATAATGATTTGCCCAAACATAGCAATAAAGGGAAAAATGGATATTTTCCATATTATTGCTAATTCTCACCAACTGCTTCGACCGTATTAAGCCAAAAGTCACAACTGATGTTTTATCAGCTCAAAAAATTGCTGTGTAGTTGAGATAAAATACATGGCCTTTGCATTAGATACCACAGTTTCATCCATTCTATTTTCAAAGCCCTCATTTTATGCTTGTCTCAACACGGAGAGTACGATAGCCAGTAATTGAATTAAAACATCGGGATTTTTTTTTTTTTTATTAAAAAAAATAATAATAAAATTTGCACTGAGCACAAAACACACGAACCTCAATTTGCTCTACAGCTAATTCTGGGGTGAAGAGGTGTCCTGAGACAGCAGTGGGGGATTTTTGTGGGAGAGGAGGAAGCAGGGCTGCAGGGCATGGGGATGACATGGAGCGCGGTGTCAGTGACATGCTCGGTGGCCGAGGTGGCTTCACACAGGGAGGTGACACAGGGAGGTGACACGGGGAGGTGACATCTGTCCCCCTGCCAGGATCACACTCAGCCCCGGGGGCACTGCCAGGGCGTGCAGCAGCGCTGACAGAAACAGCCTTAGCGACAGACCCGCCGCTCGCTGGAGGGGACCACAGATCTCATTTGCTTAAGTTAGACCAGAGGAACCCAGCATGGATAAAGCTCAGCTTTTTTTTTATTTTTTTCCCCCCTCCTCACTGCTGGTTTGTTGGTTTTTTTTTTTCTGGAGAGAGAGAGAGAGACTGCCTACTATGACTGTGCAAGTAAAAATAAATACATTCTGATATTATAACATCACAATAATGCGATCGTTTGGATTCATACCGAGAACAGTAAAAACAATATGCTTTCTGATTGAATTATTCAAGCTCGTAGCTTTTAAGTTTCAATTATAGATACAAACATTGTAGGCAAGAGAAACTGAACAATAAACAGCGTTTTCTTGCTGAGGTATAAAAAGCAGTGAGTTGCGGAAAATGATTTTTTTAAAGATGAAAGTGTAGCCCATCATTAAGATCAAATCTATGAGAGGAGAAGCTCTGCAAAGCACAGTGTTGCTACAGTACACTACTCCAGATGTAATCCCACACAGACTTCCCTGGCTATGATTCCGACTTATCCAGTAATTACAACCAACAAAGAAAACAGGCGCCTGGTAAGTGTACGTTCAAACACTGAGTTTAGATGAAAAGTAATACACAAAACCATTAAATCAAGGATAGGAAGCAAAAAGATGTTTTAATTTCTTCTTAAGCAATGCAAAAAATATTGCATGCTTTAAAAAAAAAAAACAAACAAAACCCAACAAAACAACCAAACAAACCAAAACCGGATTGTCATTGTTTGCAAAAATAGCATGAGGAAATTCTAAAGGCTGGGTGTGTGTTGGTGTCTGGTTTCTCAGGTAAGGATTTGGACTCATACTATTGCTGTCCTAAGAGGACTTCTGCAAGATCTGTTACAGTGTTACAGGCCTATCTATGCAGAAACAAACTATATATTATACACATGCATATGTGAATGAAAACAAAACAAGAATCATCCAGTTTAATAAAGATTAAAAGCATAACAGAAAACAGGGTATTTATAGCCTTAAATTGACTCACTATGTTCTTAACCGTAACCCATGTTGCTGATTCCACCCCCACTGAAGAATTCTGTGATCTTGTGTCTTCACTGGGGGGCTGATGCTGCAAGGATGTGTGCATGTAGTTATAATTTCTTTAATGGCATCACAGAACCAGCTGCATTGCCTTGCAGGCTGGCGTTGCTGACCTAATGAGGCAAAACCACATCTCGCTGCTTAACTCTGCGTGCCATGAGAAGCCAGGCTTAAGTCAAATGTTGGAGTTACTCTTTCAAAACACATGGAAGAGAGGAGCCACCTCATGTCTCAGCAGCTCTCACGACTTTTCTTCTTAACCCAGGAAAAAAAATATTACTGTGAGCTTCATAAACAGTTATTAGCAAATTCGGTTTTCATAGAGATGATGGGTTTGGATATATTTTAAAATGTAGAAGTGAAAAGGTTCTTTTCTGTGTGAGAATCAAATTAATCAGTTACTTTGAAAATTTAATTCGTCCCCCAAAGCCACTTTTTAATGAAAACTATTCATGGTCCAAACCATTCAATTTGCTGCAGTGCCTGGAAATATTTTGGACTGTGCAGGCACATTAGGAACTACTGTCCTGGAGATCCCAGAACTGTTAACTCTTGAGTACTGGTCAGACTGGTTTTAAATGGCATTTCAGCCTCCTCCTTCACCCTGGGCCACTTTTTTGTGGTTTGGCATAAAACTCATGAGAAAAAAAATGTCTCTTGGTTTGGTTTTCAGGGATCTGCTCCTCTGGGTGTCTGCAGAGGTGTTCACCCTGGCATAAATGAGGGCTGGTACCCACAAAGAGAGGGTACAGAGTGGGGGCAAGACTTCTTTTCCCAGCACGCTTGGTTATATTGAATTAAGATATTCAGCAAACCACAGTCTAATTTGTCTTTAATCTAATTTTGTCTTTAACTTCTCTAATAATGCAATGGCATTTAGCTTCAGCCTGAAAGGGGCTAGTAAACAAGCTGGAGAACCATAAATATACAGAAGGACAGTTATGTTTCACAGCTTGTATTGCTTTACACTTCTATTTTACATTAGAAAAATAACTGTGGGAGACAGGTTAATATGGCTGAATGTACCTTTGGCTTTTTTTTTTAAACATGCATTTGTGGCCACGTTTCATATAGGTAAATAAAATATATGATCAGGTTACATTTAAATAGATGGCAGAGGCATAAAACTAGGCATGTGAGGTTTAATTATGAGCACAAAATTAAATATTAAAAGCAATTTTTTCCTTTCTAATTGAATTTTGGTTTGAGTTCTTATTTCTTGGTAAACAAGAGATATATATGCAGATCCATACAAATACCCACACCCACAACTAAAGAACTTCTAAACCCAGGATTTTCACTTTTGGGCATATTTTTCATCATTTATCATCATGATTAGTTTTAGATTAGAGCAATATGTATTCCCATTTTAAGTTGTTTTGAAAGAGATTCAATATTGATTGCACGTGTTTTCCCACATCAACATGAACAGAAAATGAATGATAAATACACTCTCTGTGGATGTTTTGAATACAGCAACATTTGGGGGTTAATGAAGGTAAAGAAAAAGCTCTCAGACAGAATCATTGGCCTTCTGCCACAAAACTAGGGAAGTAAACTGAGGCTTTAATTTCCAGTTCTGGTGGAGCTGAAATAAGATAGCAAAAGTCCAGGTCTCCCTGCATGGCACATCATCCTGCACATGAAGTTTAGGTCCATGTTCCCCCAGGAATGGACAGCCATGGGGTGGTATTAATTGATGGCAACGATGGTCTGGTGGCTGCAGTGGCATTCCTCTTTTATTTGGACATATTGGAAGGAGAGGTGGATAGATGATACCATATGTCAGAAATAATTACAATGCTATTGAGTCTCAGTATGACAAAGAGAAAAGTAATGACTCTGGCTAAGGCCAGAGAGAATAGAAAGCGATATTTTTTTTGGAAAAAAAAAAAAAAAGGTCAGTGTCTGGGAAGATCACCAGAACTGGGGCTGGGTGAAAATTGCAAATTTTGAAGCCAATTCTTCTGGTTTTCAAGCAAGACAATCATCTACATTGCTGATAATTCATACAAAATTTGAGTTAACTATCTGTGCTTCTTGGAAGAAGCCAAAAGTATCTTTTCAGTTAGATTTTCACATTCCAGAGCTGACTGACTACTATATTTGTGATATAATTCAAAAGCAAACCCATACTTGCTGTCCTCAGTGTGGACCTTGTTGAGTCTTCCAGACAAAGAGGAGCCCACAAGAACAGATTGCAGGAGGACTAGCTTTTGAGGAGAGTTGAAGAATCAAAATGAAGAAAAAAAGAAGAATCAAGGCACAGCCTCTTCCCTACTAGTGGGGCAAATGTGTCTGAATTGATTATTGAAAAACTCCTCCATGTTTTGAGTGCATTTGATGTGTTTCATTGAGCAAAGAGAACTTTGCTAAAGGACTGGATGGCTGTGATGATTAACAAGATTAATTTGCATGAGAAATTGGTGCAGTCCTGGAACAGGAAAATATTGCAGCAACACACCCCTCAGAGAGACAAATGAAGCCAATAAGAGGAGCATTAAAAGCTGAGAGTGATGCTTGCAAGACTTATTTAAAAGTCAACAATGGAACTGACTGGAAAGTTGAGAGGCTCCACTAAAATACATCCTGGCTTTACTAAATTGCTCCTGCCAGAGGATTTTTTTTTGTCTCTAAAGTTCAGAGGCATTCCCACTGGGGAAGAGCAACAAACACGAGCTATTTACTAGAAGTTGTCTGAGGCAATATGTACTTCCCAAGTCTTTCTTAAAAATGTTCAGTCCTATCTGAAATGACAGCAAACATTGTCCAGCAGTAATATTTAATGCAGAGCCAGATCAGGAGAATGAGGCCAATTTGTAGCAGCTGAAGAGCCAAGGCGCAGAGGTGCCTGCTGGTGCTGGGCTGTGTTTCTGGCTGCACTGATTGAAAGCTCACCCCCCAGCCCTCTGAGAGCTTTCCTGATAAAGGGATTTGGGGATTTTTTTTTTTTTTTGGCCCACTGATGTCTCTGTGGCAGTAGTTTCTCCAGCTGTATGAGATGGAGAATCCTGTCACTGCCTTGGCAATAGAGGCAAGTTGTGCAGAACTTGGGAGCTGAGGGAACTGAGCTGTTCCTGAAGGACAATTTGAGGATCATGTAGCTGTGCCCTGTATCAGGAGGCTGCTCACACTGCCTGAAGTGGTCCCACTCACTCCTGTCCTCCAATATTGTCCAGGCTGGCTGTGTATGTCCAGTGATGCCCCTCGACATTAAAGCAGCTGCAGAGGGAGTTCTAAGGCAGGATCACTCCAGTGGGAGACCAAACCAGAACATCTCCCAGCCTTTTCCCTCTCCTCCCTCAGTGATGCACCCACAGCATTGTTACTCCAGACCAAAGGGCAGAATTTTGTGAAGCTTCTCATTCAAGTCCTGGTAACATATAACTTGCAGGCATGCACTTTGACCCTCCCTGAGCTTGGAACGGTTCTCTCTGGCAACTGAGAGTATTTTTCCATCCTGCTGATGACTTAATTAAATAAATAAATCTTTGAGGCTGATATGGTTGCCTCGAGGTTTCATTCCTTGGCTGAATGCCCCTTCTTCTCCAAAGCACTGTCAAGTATGGATAGGACAGCAAGGGAAAAAGAAGATTCTGGTCCCCATTACTGCTCTTGCCACACTGGCATGTGGAAATCAGAGGCCTTAATTTGGAGCTATGTAAGAAAAAGAACTAGAATAGGACCAGGACTACCCAGAGGCAGGTTCAGTACTAAGATTCTCTTTAAAGTGAAGAAAAGCTGCAAATATGCTCCTTTTATAAAAGAGACCAAACCTTTGCAACACTAGTGGGAAGGATCTGCATGCTTCAAAGAGAAGCAAACATCTTCAGTTCAGTCCTTTAGACAAGAGTGCTCCAAAGGGGAAACAACAATAACTGTTTGTTTTAAACACATGGGTGCCACATAGGGTATAATGCTGAATGTCAGCTCTTATCTGCCATGAAAAGACACTACCACCATAAACACCTGAGTGGAACTGATCCCCTGCAATCCCACATCATCCCCGTGGTATACAGACCTTTCCTGGGTTGTTTATTTGCTCAGATGATATGCCCCTGAGCAGCATGTCAGAAATCTGAACACTGATTAAACCTCACAGCTGACCTAACCTATCGGGAAGAAATGTTCATGTATTAAGCCGAATAAATTCTGCCCAGTTATAACTGCGAAACCCAAATACTCTTCAAAATAGGCCAAAGACAGAAACCCAGAGCCAAACTATGTGCTCTCTTAGGAAGTCTAAGTCTAGAATTTTGCTATATAATAGCAACAGTAATAGTGCTGCTTCAACATGCCTTAGAGCCAGTTCTGTGGGGGTCAGAAAGATGTCACGCAATTTCAGATAAAATGGGATTTATTTAATGCTAACAATACATATTTTATTCCGCTGGTTTGGACTTGTTTTTCTTTGAGGGGTTTTGGATCTTTTTTAGTATTTTTTTTAAAGAGCTCTCTGAAAAGGCAAAAAAAAAAAAGCTTTTCTGATGCATGTCAACTGTGAGACCAAGCATTCCTTCTTGGTTATTTATGAAAGACTTTCCTGGCTGACTCTTAGAGTACTCCTTATCAGTTTAATCATAATTAGTTTATTATTGCTCACTGTACAGACTAGGAAATCAAACTCCAAGTACAACATGATTTAAAAAGTTTGTTTTAGAATTCTGCTCTTGGCGTCCTCTCACTGTGTTTTCAGATGGCAGGGAAAAGTCCCTGGAACTCAACAATATTCAGAAAATTGTTTTGATTCGTAAAACTGTTATCCAGTCCTCTAGCTTGATCCCCAGGTGATTAACTCAGAGATAAAGTTTAAGTCTTGAAATGTTCAGCAACTACAAGGTGTATAATACAGCCACCCCCAGAGGATTCAAGCATTTTACAAACTACTTCCAAATGGGGCTCCATAGTTAACCCAGCTTAAAATTCAAATCACTCCAACAGGTGGAAGCAGTTTTCTAGTGCAGATCTCCTCCATCAGGTCGGGAAGGGAATTATTTGAATCAAAAAACGCACCACAAAGAACAGTAAATGCCCCTGTTTAGAGTTCAAAACACTGACCTGAGCTGGTGTTTTTCATTGTGGCACTGCCCAGAAGGCAGTGGTATGTGCTACAGGGAAAAAAAGCCCCAGCTTTAACCTTGGTGCACCAGTGTTCCCTAACCCAGTTAATCTAGAGGACAGAAAATTAGGTATCTGCATTTTGGACATCCTCCTCTTTGATTAAATCCATGAGCTTTTTATCTGCCCTGCATTAAAATAGTTCAGAACAGCTTCAAAGTATTTTGGGGGTGGTAATCAGGGGCATTGTTTATCAAATATACCAAGAGCAGCACTGGATACACCCTGGGATGCTCCTGAGCCTCAGCAGTTTGCAGAAGATGTGCAGCAGCTCAGTTACTCAACCCCACTTTTACTTAACACAAAGGAACCCACCATTCCAGTATTTCCTTGATATTTCGTATCAAATGATCAGTCTGAAGCCACAGGCATACAGAGGGTTTAAAGTTATCTCTAAATATTATTTTAACGTGGGTTCTGTGTACAAATTTTGATGGCAAAGAAATTCCAAACAAAATTCTGACAAAAACGATGAAAATAACACAGAGTTATCAAATGTAACTATTTATGGCATGAAATATCTCCTCTGATATATCTTCTGTATTTCCAGCAGCAGTGTACATACATATTAAAAAGGAATTTGCCTGAAAGCATGTGATTAGATAACCCATCTCATATTTAATGTTAATTTATGAGCATTAGGTAAGTTCTTATGAAGCCTTTTAAAACCAATTCATTGCCACAGCAATGATCATTTATATCAGTCCTTGTACTCAGGTAGTAAAATCCAATAATTCACTTCACTAGATAACTCTTCTAGCACAAGGCTTTGCTATTCCTCAATATATTGTCATCAATACTAAGGAATACTATTATTTCTCACTAACAGCATTATTCATGACGAATGAAGACGCCCTGTATCTGCTACTGGTACCTTTGATGCCAAATAATCCTTTTTTTCTCTGAACATAAAGGCTCAGAGGAACACTCAGCTCTGCCACTCACTCCCCTCAGAGCCCCAGGCGAATCTTTTAATACTCCAAATATTGGGGAAGGCTCTCAGTGACAAAGCAAACTTGACTTTGTTGCACCAAGAGCTCCCACCACTCTGTCCTGTTCTCTCTAGAAGCCTTGGGCAGAAGAAGAGGAACAAGTCAATGGAAAGACACCTACACCTTGGAAATTATGGGAATCCAAGGCACATGGATCTTTGCCTTCTGACACTGCAAGAGTTACAGAGGTACAGACAAAACCTTACAGTCCTGGTATCTCCACACAGCTACCAAAAGAGCAGAAATTCAGCCTTGGCCCAGTCCTGCCCTTGCTTTTGGGTGATATTTCCAGCAAACTGGTTCTTGTGAGTCTGACTGGGAAGTATGACTCACTTGATAAATCATTTCAAAGTTTCTAAAATATTGGAGATTGTGAAAGGGCAAAGTATTATTAGCATCACAAGAGGGGCTGAAACACAAAAAAGCAGATTTGGATTTATGGCTTTCATTTCTTTGCCAAAGCTGGGGTCTGAACATTCAGTTCAGTTTAGTCTGCAGATAGGGACCCGCTCTGACATTTAGATTGGGTTTCTGGTTTCAGATTCCAAATCCATTCAAAGTTGTGGTCTCTTTAATATTTATTGCAGAAGTTCAGATTGGCTTCACCCAGTGGCCCCGCGACGCTGCTGCGGCACCGCGGCCAGCTGGCGCTCCAGTGCCACAGCCACAGCTGTGCTTTATCCTCATGTCCCCATGCTGGCTCCAAGAGCTCAACTGAACCCAGAAACTTCCAGGAACAAGGGAAAGAAGGACACCAGAACACAAATGTTGCTGTGGGGTTCAAAATGGCATTTGGTAAAAGGGCATCTTGCAATGCTGGCACTAGGAATATAGTACAGGCTTGTGGGGCCACACATCACTCCATGAAATACTCAATAAATACAGCATGACAAGAACTAATCAACCTTACAGAATAGTCCTACAGGTGGGGCAAATCTAGTCTAACATGAGCAGCCTCTTGGGAAGAGTCTCTTTTTGAGTAGGGAAGAAACAGGAAATGCCCATTCCCTTTCCGGTATTGTGTGGTGCTTGATTCAGATGAGGTATCAATTAGCATTTTTCTTGATGAGTATTTGACAAACCATTATTTCAACTATTTCCACTGCCAGGTCTTTGGGAAAATTACACTCAGTGCCAAACAGTCTGTTAAAATCTTGCCTAACAAGTCTGCACGTTCCACACTTGAGAATTTAAGCAGATGCTTTATGTGGCTAAGAAAAAGAGCTCCCTCCCACCATCCACGGTGGAATTTCAGGTTGCTTTAATGGTGTCCAAATTCCTTCCCACCAGACACATTTCCTACCAAATCATGAATAAAATACATCTTCTGCTCAGGCGTTAAAACACAGAGGAGAAAACACATCAGCTGTGATGTCTTAATGAGGAAGGCTGAGAGAGAAAAGGTATGAGTGAGGTCCACAAATGTAGGAGCAATGATGTTTTTTTCTGGCAGGTGTCCTCTGTAGGTACATCTCATAATGCCAGCCAACACACAGAAGTAAAGTTCAAAGTTGTAAATATTGTATTATTCAAGGGATATTTGAAGTTTGAATGCAAATCATGCTAAATAAAATATTACAGTTGTCTGGTACTTAGCGCATTAGAAAAAGAGCAAAGAGGTAACACTTGATACTCTGGAAGACAAGGATTACAAAGTGAGTTCAGGGCATTTGAAGATGGGTAAATTCTGTTTGAGAAAATCTCTTACCCAAATCCCAAATTTCCAGATGACTATGGACAATCTCTAAGCCACTTTAGTCATCAGATAATTGAAATGTGATAGGAGCAGTTATTTCATTATATTGTGCCATCTGTAAACTTAGAATAGGTTTTGTGAGACACCAAGAGAGGAAGAGTGGGGAAGAAAACTCTCTGAAAACTTTTTGAATTGAAGGAAAAGTGAAAGCCTGGGACACATTCCACCCAGGGACTGAAACTTCACTACTTTCTTGTTATACCCACAGGGCTGCTTCATTTCTAAAACGAAATAAAAGAAATCAAAATAAAACATGAAAAATGAAGTAAAATAATGCTGATTACTAAGAACCTTCTAACTGAAGATGGAGGACAAGAGATGGCTGAGATTTACATAGTTCTTTCCAAGCACTGGTCTATGATTTTCTTAAATTAAATAATATTTTACTTAAAATTACATGTATATTAAGAGATCTGTTTCCTCTGCAATGTCTGTCACATCAATAGTAGCATCACATAGTTTTATGGCGTTCCCAACCTGAGGCAATAGCCTTAGAGTATAGAAAATCACTTCCCATGTGACAGAGATGGTGACAACATTGTCCTCCTCTACCAGCTCTCCAAATGGAAATGCAGTCATCTGCTCTTCTTCTGAGCACTTTGTGCTTGTAACAGAAAGGAAGTGAAACTAAAAGCATCAGCAAACTAGAATGAACATTTTAGACCAGGCACATTTTAGACCCTTCAGACAGTTTGCCTCATTGTCTTGCTCTACAGTCATCCAGAGATGAGAAACCATTATTATCAAGTTAAATGTTTCCTTGAATTGTTATTTAAACTAGTCAGTTCTGACAAACTCTCTCGTTTGCGCTGCTAGATTGTTTTTAGTTTCCAACACCACTGGAAGAGGCAAGCCAATGAACTGGGAATTGAGACATGAGTTCCAGCTCTGTGTGAAAGTCACTTTACCCCTCTGTCCCAGTTTTCCCATTTGCCACCTGGTATCAACACCTGCAAATTATCTGTGGCCTGGGGAACCAGTGCTGTTGTCCCCAAGAGGTGTTGGGAGAGCCAACACTCTCTGCCCAAGGTCAACTTTGAGAATGAAAACTCTTCATTCCCATGTTGTTCTTTCCTACACTACCTCAACTTCGAGGGCAATTTCCTGAAAATTTTTGTGGTAGGACAGAAAGAGACAGGAAAAGTTCTTCTTAGCTGCTCATTCTGGTGTTTCATGTCAATGAACCTCACCAAAACCCTTAATTCCTGTGAACCCAACTCTTACCAGATTGTAACTGACCTGTCTACAGCAGATCTTGACATTTTCACCTAAGAAAGGATTTAAGCAGTTTTATCAGGAAAAAAAAAAATCTCAGATTTTTTAAAAATATTTTTGCTCATCCTATCTTTATATTGCACATATTCTACAGATCAGTGTTGGGTGTTGGTGTGAAACCCTGGATTACTGATTTTCATTCTCACAGCAAGCACCACCTCTGGATACTTCCTGCACTCCTCAAGCCCCATTAGCAGACAGGCACCAGTCAGTGGCATTATTGCAAAGGTTAATTGTTTCCTTTTGCTGTGATCTATAACAGAGGCATCCAAACCAGAGCAGTTTGAGAACCAGTGGTGAAGGATGGAGCCCGTGGTGAGTGCACTGAGGTACTGCTGGCCCAGATTCCCTGCACAAATTAACGCTGGTTTCCAGCTTTGCTAATGAACGGCTGTTACACTTCGCAGCTGGAGCTTTCTGCTGCAACAAATTCTGAGAGAATTTCTGAGGTGGAAGAGGAGGGACAGGCACAGAGACCAGGAAAGCTTACTTATTGCAAGGGACCATCATTTGGTTTAAGAGTGAATTATATATGATAATGGCTTCATTGTCATCAAATAGAATACAATTAATTTTATTTTTTAGTATGTTATCAGCAAGCAAACCACCAGTATTAGCTAGATACCATCTGGGAGTGACAGTTTCCTTATTACAAAATATGTAAAAATATGGACTCCCTTAAGGAATCTGTTGCACTACATCTGCTCCGATTTTTGTTATATGCTAATGGATTTTAACCCAGCATATGAAGCATGTAAAAAAAATAACAGAAAATTTTCAACTAAATTACTTGTTTCACATTTAAAGTGTCACAAAGACAGAGACAGCCACATATGCAGCCTTAGCTACAGGAGACTGGGAAGAAACAAAGAAGTAAGGAAGAGGCATTTCTTACCTGCTGTTTTGCTATCCAAGCCTCACTCTCAAGAGGAATTCTAGCTGCCCACATAATTAAGGCCACTTGGTATGTGAAGGAAGTATGGGGACTATACACAGCTAAATCTCCAATATGCTTAGGTGATAACAAAAGATTGTGGCTGCTGAAGTACAATTATCTTCCTTATTTCCCTCTGTTTGTAATGTTTTAAACAATCACAATGATTAGAATGGGCTATTACAATTAAGAGACTATTCTCCAGGGGAGAGGGTTGGATTTTCATGGTCTTCAGACATTTCCTTAACTTCTCTTGCACTCATCATATTTCAAGAATCAGCTGGAATGGCAGATTATGCAGTGAGGTAATGAGGAGGCACTTAGATTACACAGAGAATATGGTAGATTAAAAATCCTTTCTGCTGAAATATTGGTGTCATCATTTTTTGAGAGAATGACCCACTACCAGAGCTTGAAATAAATGCAAACACAGGGCAGAGGAGGGCTGAGTGTTTGTTTTTTTTTTCCTGCCTTTTTTTTCCCCCTGTACAATTATGTAGTGCTGTAGCTTTGGGCTAACAGAATTTTTGCACTTGTAAAGCAGTTTGGTATGAATTGCTTTTCCATGGATCTGTGTCCCCAGGCCCTGCAATGTGAAATATTCCAGGCATTACTTTTTCATTAGCATCGACACAGGACATTTCTATGTATTAAGCACTAAAAAATATTTCATGATCTGTTTACACTTCGTATTAATTAATTAGAGCTGGGAAGTTTTTGACTGCACATAAGCATTTTTGCTTAAGTTTTCCTTAAATAAAAGGAATGCACTGCCAGCTGTGGAGTTCCAGAGATTTTCCAGACTATTTGGAAAGACAATCTCTTCTCTTGCTTGTCTGTGTATAACCATGCATATATAAATATATACAGACATATATGGCCACACACATATATGCTCACACATACAAGATATAGTTATTTACAGGTATGAAAATGTAACTCACGGTGAATTTCTAAACTCAATATTTTTTAGAAAAAACAGCATGTGATTGTACACCAAATGCCATCAACCTAAATAAATGTTCATAGGAGGGAAAACTATCTTACACCTTTAAAAATTGGTAGTTACATGCTTTATACAAGCTCTCTGGTGTGACAAATTGAAAGAGCTTCAGAAATATAAATTAAGTTTCACAGCACACGGGAAAGCTGGGAAGGTGTTCTTATACCCACTAATAAACCCAAAGGGTGGATTTAGGTGTAAAGAATCTGACTGAGTGACAGGGCCAGGAAAGAACTCAAGTGTCCCCAAGGTCTATCTTCACTTTTCTAACAACCAGATCACATTGCTTCCAGACAAAGGAAGAATTCCCTAATCAAGACAGATGTATAAATCAAAACAGAATACTCTCCCTTTTATCCTTGGTGGCCCAAATTCCAGATCTGCAATTTCTATAATTTCTATGCTGCTAATCAGGGAAATACACAAATGAAAAAGCCATGGCCAGACGATATGAATGCTAATATTTTTTTTAAATGGAAGAAAAAAATAGAAATGGGAAAGATATTTCTGTACAATGCATGGGATAGCTTTTAAAGAATAAATCCAAACTGAGATTCATTCCCAGATCTAACACTGAGGGCTGTATTTTGATGCTTCCCATTGTTACATGACTTAGTACCTGCTGAGTCCACTCTTCCTCGAGCAGGTTAGACATTTCCACCCAAATAAATCAATAAGTTTAGACACATGAGTGTCATAACAGGAAGCGATGGTTTATGGTGGATGTTTCTGGCTAGACATTACAGCCTGCCCCTCCTCACCAAAGGGGTGACTGCCGTCTCCCTGCAGAGAAAGTGCAGCTGGAACGACGACAAGGGATGGATTTCTGCTGGGCCCATCTGGGAACAGCAGTGGGATTTACTGCCCTGGCTGGCAGGGAACACACAGCACTGCCTGGCTGACCCAAAGAATCAGCCTGGAGCCCCTGTGCTTTTGAAGAGGGATGGAGGCAAAAAGGAAAGTGAGTAACTTGCCCTGTTAATGGTATAATGAAAGCAACCCTTCAGCACCTCGCTCCCCTGTGCATTCAGAGGGAACAGACCCCTGTAGCATTCATTTCCATTTTCATGGAAACACTTTATAGTAAATGGCAAAGTCGTCCTGCCTCCTTTGATACTCGCTGCAACAACAAATACTGGTGCTACATTTCACTGCATTAACAGTGCACCAAGCCTCTCCTAGCCAGCTCAAATGGACTTCAGCAGCTTGGGCAAGTGCTCACATAAAAGCAATTGCTTTCTCTCCAGGCACTGGCTCACCCAAGAAAAGCCCACCTTTGGTATTTTATTTTGCTTCCTAATGTTTTGGACAAATTTCCCAGGGCAGCCAAAGAAAAAACTCACTCAACCTTTGAAAAGGAAGTGAGTCCTGATGGATGTACTTGGCCACATATCCCAACCCTGGCACCTTTAGCACTTAAATTTAGTCAAGACGTGCTCTCAGAAAACACGTTACTTCCTTTTGGACACATTTTCTGATTCCAAACCAGCATCACCCTCAGTTTCTGTCTTGGCACAGCTGAGAACACTGAGGTTTTCCCAATTAATAGTTGGTAGCACTGACTCTGTGGCGTGTTGATTTTGGATTTAAGCAGTCACTGCGGAGTGCTGGATGGGAGCTGAGGGTTCTCCAGGGGCACAGTCAGGTATGTGTTAGAAAAGGCCAAGGGGGACTCTTTAATGACTCTCAGTGAATTCAGAGCCAGAGTATCACTCCAGTATGTTCCTATTAAGATGTACAGGAACAGATTTAAGTGGCACTTAATGTTTCTCCACCTACAGTACTTGCTGTCACTAGGTGCTAAATAAAAACGACTTACAACCCAGCCCTGAACTTTGTGAGCCAGCACAACTGAGCAGGGCTTGCTCAGGGCCCCACAGTTCAGGCTCATGGAGATACAATTAAAATGCACAAGACAGATGCTCAGTGAACTCTAGCTTTTAATATTTCACAAACAACCTGGATGCCTTTACTCCTGACCCCCAACAAAGATCTTTTTTTCCCTCCTGATACTTGTATTTAAGATTAATGACTAGCCATTTGGTTAAGGGAAGTTTTGCCACTGTAACTTTTTAAAGCACTACTTTTCCAGCCATATTTCTTCCCCAGTAACGCTGATTAAATGAGAGAGACACATACACCAACTAAGAAGAAAAATCTTGGTCAACTGATGTCCAAAAGGGAGAGAGGGTAATAAAAGAAATCCAGCACTGTCCTCAAACTCCTGGGATACCCGTATTTGCTGCACTTCCTCCCCAAAACAGATGTCTCTTCCTGTACAGTCTTGGCCACTCATAATACATGTGAGTTTATTGTCCAGTATCCCAAATTTGGGATCTAAATATGCTTAATACTGCTGAATCAAGTAAAAGCAGGGTCAACATTACAGTCTAGGGAACATAGGAGGGCCTGAGATGCTCTTTAATAAGTAGGTCTGGAATGCTAGTTGGGAAGAGAGCAGCATATTTCCCATGCTGTTTTGGCATTTCTGTAGACATGGTACTTGAGCTTGCCATTAACATAGATTATACTTTTATTTCCAGTGTCAAAAATTCCTTTGCGGAGAGAAGAGGAACATTTCTTTTCATTGGCTTATTTCCATGTGTTACATTGTACTGGGAACTTATAATTTCTTTCTCATCATGAAAATTTCATGTATCACTGGAACAACAGTGAGTATTCAATGTAGTTTAACAATCTGTGAGTAGCCAAAAGCGGTTAATGAAGTCTATGTTCATTATACAAGATATCTGAAAAACCCTGGATGTCTGAAACCCAGGCTCCCAAACCAACTTATGTATTCTGTCTTTTCTTGGTATTCATACACTTAATGCCCAATCATTGCATCACTCACAATAGACAAGAACACTGCAATTCCAGCCTGGCACTGACCTCCAAGTGTTTTTAAGGAGATACTAATGAAGGAACTGCTCAAAAGGCAGGCCACAGCAGAGGAAGAGCGAGAGGTCTGTTTCATGTCAATGTTTCAAATTACCCCAAGGAAAGGAACGCACATTTTCGCTTCTGGGAAGCTGGCTTTGGCAAATGGGCAAAACAGTGCAGGAGATCTGATATGATGTCAATACCAGATCAAAGAGGCTCATCAAGTCAGCTAGTGAGTGAGCCGGGAGCCCTGGGAATTGCTGCTGGATTCCCTCTTGATTTGGTGCTTTGCACATTTCCTAAACTTAGCAATACAACCAAGGGCTGCTCTTTTCTTTGTCCTTGCAAATTAACAGATTGTTATTGAAGATATTATTTTAGTTGTCCCTACCTTTGATTGCTTTAAGCACTCAACTTTCAGAGCACATTAGAAACCCCCTGCAGCCTCACTTTCTACCTGTTGTCCCTGTAGATCAGGGGCTTTGTTTTCTTCTTCTGCTCCCTCCTTAAAGTTAGAGAACTGGTTACTAAGAACTATCACTATTGATTCTCAGATTTAACATATAAACTTCAGCTACAGTAACAGACTGACAAGCTGGGCTTTAGAAATGCTAAGAGGTTTCTCTTTGCCTTTGAGAAAAAAGGTTGGAAAAAATAACTGAAGGACTCACATCAGTAAGACATTTAAGAACTCAGCAACCAACAGTTTAACTTCCATATTTTAACAACTCAAATACTCATGTCATTGTAGCTTTAGACATAAAAGCAAATCATATTTCAGATGGAGTTAAATTAATTTATAAGACATACTGTCAAAGAAAGTGCTTTACACAAGAAAAGCTTCACTCTAAGTTTGTTTTTGTTTGTTCAAAAACAAGCATACCTGGATGTCTTGATATTTAAAAGACATGGGGATATGATCTCATCTTGCTGTAGATCTATGGCATGAGATTTGTGCTGGATAATTCAAAACAAGTGTTCTTAAACTCTCTCCTGGCTGTGGATCACAGCTTCAGAGACTCTGAATGGATTGCTAATTGGTGCCTGACAGGCAATCATGTACAGCAGCCACTCCACGACTCCCCATTCAGAGAAAAATAGGTAAGAGCACTGTGTATACACAGCTCCCTTATGGCGTGTTACAAATGAGAGAGGGAAAACAAGTTGTGCTCAGAAGGAGTGCTCAGGACCACTAGAAAGTGCCAAAAGCACAGACTGAGAGCCACTGAATACAGAATACTCATCTTAAAATGTCAAACTGATACATGCTTAGAGTGACAACATCTGGGGGTGGCTTAGTGGGTGGGAAGTATTTGTTCAGCTTTTGAAGACTCAAATATCCAACAAACTCTTTCCATTCATTTCAACAGCCTCTGGGCAGGCTCTTCAGTGTTCCTCTATTGGTATCATTATTCTCCATCTATATATCAGTGCAGGACGCCTTCCCCTTGCCCACCAGATGCAGGTGGCTTCAAAGTCACTGATGTTCTTATCTGTTGGCCTTCCTTCCTTCCAACCCTTCTTTCTCCCATTCCAGCCTGCTCTTTATTTTTTAGTTTCCCACTCTGCTCTCCAAGCCTCACTTCAGGTCTAGTCTCCAGGGTCAGGCTCTGAGAGTGGTTCCCCTCTGTTCCCTGTTTTCCCTCTCTTTTTGTACTGACTTCCAGCTTGTTTACCTCCTTTCTTTACCTATTGCCCCAGTGATTAAAGATTAACAGAGTTGACACAACAGGAAAGAGTGGCACAATAGGAAATGACAGGTGACCTTTTGCAGGGCTGCCCACCTGCCTGTTGCATATTTGATACTAATGAAGCTTTGCCAAATATAAAAAGGATGAAACAACAAGATTAATTTATTTAAATATTAAGTAACGCCATAGATATCTGCATAGCTGCCCATACTAAAATAAATCCCCAATCGCTTCTCCAGGTTCAGTGAAATTATTCTGTGTTTATAGGCAGAAAAACCAACACCAGAGACCTGAAGAGCGATCTGAGCTTCCAAAACAAACAGGAGTCTGAGTGTGCTGAGAGATCTTCACTCAAACAATTGGGACCCTCAGGTGATTGCAAAATTTGGAGGTAAGCCAAGCCTGCCATTTATTTTCTGGTTTGTTTGTTTGTTTTCAAGCACAGGTGTTGTAGGTTTTCTTCTATTATGTTGTTTTTGGTTGTTTTTTTTTTCCCCCCCAGCAGAGTAATACACTATTCCTTTAAAAGCCTGTGTTATTTTAGTGCAAAAGGGTCTCTCTCCTCCACTCTGCCTCTCAGCCTTGAGGTTCACATTGCACTGATAGCACTAATCTCTGAAGAACATTTCAGGATCAATGATTATAGTACTGCAAGCCCCTTGTTTTTCAGACTTTTAAAAATAAAATAAAATAAAATAAAAAAATAGCCAGCACAATCAGGACACATTCCTTTTCATCTCCGTCTTTCTCATAATTTTCCATGGCAGAGTTCATGTCAAAAATGCTTGGTTTCCACCCTCCACCCAATTGTAAGCTCTTCAAAGGGAGAGAATAAAAGTTGGAGCCTGAATCCCAGAGCAAATGCTCCTGCAGCCATGCTCGAGCCAGCTTTTGAAGTCTTTCGGCTCACCTCTTGATGCCAGGCAGGCCCCTATTATTACCAATGTTGTTAGCCATTTCAGCTCCATTTCCAGGCCTACATGGACAAGAGAGCAAGGGAGGCCCTTTCATGTCAGGCTTTGCAAAGCTGCTTCAGTGTTTGAAGGATGAAAGTCACTCTTGTTTGTTCTTGCTGCGGTGCACAACATTTGGCTTAAAAAATAGAGGATGTTGCCTTTCTTGAAGTGGACTGTGCATTGCTGGACACAATCAACACTAATGGCAGCTCTGCAGTCAGGGGGTTCAGGGCTAATTTTTTCTCTCTCTTTTTTTTTTTTTTTTTTCTTTTTTTTTTTTTTTTTTCTTTTAGGAATGTAAACAGCCAAGTATAGCGGCAGCGAGATCTTTTTTAATTTAGAAAAGAAAAATACGTTTGTGCAGATAGCGGAGGAGAGGAATGGGGAGGAATCAGCCATTTCCTCGTGGCACATGTACAGATGAGAGATTATTTTAATGAGGTTCAAGTAATGAGAGCCCTTAATTCAGGGACACTGAGAGGAAAAGCTTTTTTTCCCCTGTCCTAGAAGCAGCCAAAACAAAGCTGACTTATCCCAGATACAGGAATGGTCTGTGAATCCCACAGAGAGCCTCTGCCTGGGTTTGCTGCACGACCTGGGGTTGGTGTGATCCCTCTTCCAACCTCCTGAGGGGAGGCTGCTGGGGGAGGATTAAAACTTCCTCTCTTTAAGGTTGTATCGACAGGTAGAGTTTTTCATCATGCCATCCTCTTTCCCAGGCTCATTATGTCCTCTCTCAGTCCAGGAGTTTCCACCCACACTTGTGTTTTGAAGGCAACAAGGAGGGGGATGACAAGGACAAGGGGAAGCAAAAAAAGCCCCCTGAACACTGTTTTTTTGGGGGAATGAAAACCTGACATCCTTCAGCAAAACTGCAGCACTGAGGCTGCCGAGATAAGAGAACCCCAAGCATGCGAGCAACTAAATAAATAAGTACATGGAGAAAGGAAGTTTTTGTTTTGATTTCTTGTTAGCTGCGATATTTTGTCTTTTATCCCCTGAAGTTCCCATCCACCCCCTCGAAATCCGGTGCTATATATTCCCCAGCAACAACAACAATGCTCAGAAGTCTCAGAGCAGGGAACAGGCGGTCAAATGAACTTCTTGGTCCAGCTGTGTTTAGTTTTCAGATGCCCATGTGTTCCTTGTTAGGCTGTCTTCCAGCCCTCCTCTGCCTTCTTTTCTATTCTTCACAGGCCAAAACTATGAACCAATTACAGACCACAGAGTCAGCTATTTACCCCCTCCTGCCTTTACACAGCTATTTCCTGCCTGCTATCAGCAAAGTCAGACAAAGATGACAACAAGCCCAAGGTTTTTACCATAAGTTGAACCATAAGCAGGGACCTGAAAGCACCCTAAAGCTGTTATATTTTATGTAGGGGAAAATTTGAAAAGGATTATCTGAGGAAAGCAATCAGCTCCAGACTGAAATCTATCTTACTGGTGTTTATATGATAAAATAATTGCCATTTAGGCCTCTATCACACTTGGAGTATGAATCATATGTCTGGAGGGCTCTCCTGCAGAGGTCTGGGGGCAGAGCTTCCTTCTTCACCGTAGTAGCCTCTCTGGAGGTGCACATGGGTCTCTGGGCCAAAGAAAACAGTTGTGATTACAGAGTGATAGAGGCAGCCACATGCTGATTCAAAGACCTATAATCTTCTCCCCTTCACCCTCCCCCTCCCAAAAGCAACAAGTCTGTAAAACTCATTCACTTGCCAGAGGCTGTTTATTCTGTTTAATGGCCACCTATCACCCCTTCACTCATTCTTTTTAGATTTACTAGACAAGCACAAAGCAAATTAGTGCAAAATGCTTTCAGTCAAGTGTCAGGTGGAATCAGACTTGATGAATACTATACTGCTGGGCTTTATAACTGTAGGAACACGTATACTGACAACACTGTCTCCTTCAATTAAAGCTATGCTGCCTGTTTTCTGAATCCCTTATAGAATCCAAAAAAAGAGAAAGAAGCAGTCAAATTTATAAGTTTCCAATAACCTATTTTAATAAAGACACTTTGACCCGCGCCGCGACGGCGCAAACGGAGGAATCTCAATGCTAGAAATTTTTATGATGTGTTTCAAAAACGGGTTCTTCAAAGGAAACATTTCAGTGTGACACACTGATCTGCAGCAAAGTGTGGATGTGTTCGAAAATAGCACCGTGTCGGAACCTTGTAATGTAATATTTATAGTATAAATCTTGCTAACTTGCCATAGAAATGAGCCTCCATTGTTGCTTATCCATAAGGCCAGAGGGGTGGGGGGCAAGGGTGGAGAGAGGGGCTGGTTTCTTCCTGACAAGGCAGGGCAGAGGTGTGCTCTCCCCCTCAAAGCTAATGCGTGGAGCAGTGCACACACATCAGGGGAGAGCGTAACCCCAAGGGGAGCGCGGGGACTCGGAGCAGCGTGACTCCCATTAAAGTCAATAGGAGCCATGTGGCTGAAACCCACACACAGATCTCAGGAAATTCACCCCCGTGAGCCAAAAACCCTCTCTCTCTCTCTCTGAAGATGGATTGTATCTGATGGGCACAGCTCAGAGTAATGAGCTGATGATGCTGTGCTGCCCCGGGGATGCATTGAGCCTGCAACAGCATCCAAGGAGCAGACAGCTACACCAGAAACAGGCACAGCGTGAGAACAGCCCCACCGATGGGCTGGGAGAACTGCTTTGGAGAGAGAAAGACTTGCCTGGAAGAATTATTTCAGTCAGAACACTGTGGCCACACAGGGGCCACCCTGCTCAGAGCCCCTATGACAACGATGCTCCTCTGCCAGGGAAAACAGAGAGTGATGCTGCAGACTGACATTGAATACCTGGGCTTTCCTGCAGGTAGAGCAAGGTTAGCCCCATCAAAGGCCACAGCTGTAAGAATTTTCATAGCAACAGCTCTGGAAAAAGCAGACTCAGTAGAGAAGCTACAGAGAAACAACACATTTTAAGGCATTCTGGTATCATGGATCCAATCCCCTGAATCAAAGCCATCTTGTGCTCCTTTTCAAAGCCTAAAAAGATTAAACAAAGATACTCCTACAAGACACATTAAATAATCAGAGCATCCCCATTTCTTGGAATTGCAGTTAAACTGGTAAAACACTCTGAAGCTGGGAGATAGTAATAAATAAAAAGTATTATTATTCTCTACCCTCTTCAAGGACTGGATTTCACAGGTAAAGTTTGGTTCTGCACTCTATTACAGTGCCTAAAAGCAACCCTAAATTGGGATGAGAGAGATGAATAAGGACCTTTATGCAGGTGTACTCCATGAATGTCTTTTATGGATGCCAAGTTGAGGATAAAATCTAATTTACAGCTCTAAATTGGAAACATGCACAGACCCTTTGGAATGCCTGTTATTAGTAAGTCAGCTCAGAAGTCTGCATTAACTCATATCCAGTCACTGTTAGAAGAAAAATATCATAATTATTTCCTCTACTGCTCTTTGCTCCTTCTGAGAGCAGAAAGTGCCCAAATAAATTCAAGTTTAACTGAATGGGGGCTGACCCATTAATTTTGTTCTTATTTCCCCCCACCCCCATAGTGAAGGGCAAATAGGTAAACTATTTTCCTGCCCCTCAGCATTTGTACTTTTAAAGTTTAACATATCCTTTTTTTTACCTTTCCAAAATTACTCTTAGCCCTTGGTTTCTTAATAAAACTACCCCATGATGAGAATGTATTCAGGATGAACGTGGGAAGTAGAGAGAGGAGGACAGAAGCAAGAGCACCTTTAGATATTGCCTGACACGATGCCTCAGGCCACAGACTGAAAGGCGAAACTTGAGGCATAAAGATGGGCTGAGATGTAGCAGGTTTGCTAAGCACAAAATGCCCTGAAAATCAGAATTTTTGATGCATAAGAATAAGTAGTGGATCATGTAGGAAGGGAAAGACTATTCCCTGCCTCACTTCTTTTGTCTTTCTAGAGGAAAACACAGACACAAAGGACAATGTCCATCACCCACATTTCAGCCACCTCTGGAAGTTTATAAACCTGTAAGTCTTAATTAGTCATCTAGGCTCTGTCTATACTCCATACAGGGAGACATGATAAAGAGTTTTCTCTCCATTTTTGTTTTGATATTTAAAGAAAATCACAGAATCACTGAGATTGGAAAAGACCTCCAATATCACCAAGACCAACCTTTGACCAAATACCCCTGTGCCTACTAAGCCATGTCACAAAGTGCCCCATCTACTCATTTTTAAACATTTTCAGGGATGGTGACTCCACCACTGCCCTGGGTAGCCTGATCCAATGCTTAACCACTCTTCCAGCAAAGAAATTTTTCCTAATATCCAAGTTGAGCTTCTCCTGGCTATATCCCTGTTAGAGGCTCCATTGCTCCCAAGGTGGCTCCTACCTAAATTTCTCCAAACTAAATTACTGCTCCAGATTTAGCAGAGGCACTTTCCTGTTCTTCCATCCATCCCCAGGACTGGGCTCCTCCATTGAATTAATTTAACCACAAGGTGGCAAGGACTTTACCAAAAAATGGCACTTACCCAGCAAACCTGCTTTAGCAGCACATGCACATCAGATCCTGCAGCATATTTGCAGCAGGTATAAATCAGAATAGTTTCATGAACCAGCATGAGCCTTTGCAGTGTTACAAGCTTTTTCTGAGGTTATCAAAGAAAGAGAAAATTTTTGGTAAAAATTGGAAAAATGCATGATGAAAATATCTACCAAGGAATCCTGTGAAAACAAACTTCTAACATTTCCAGCAATTGTCTTCTCTCCACTGTGTTTTAATTTCCTATAGAATCTATCACAAGATTTTACTAATTCCACAGAGAGCTGAGAACCTGGCATTTAATCCTGCCAGGAAAAAGCCTCTAAGAATAAAAATTCAACTTACAAATCAAAGGTGCAGAGTCATCCTTCCTACTAAATAATTCACCAAGATTTAATATGCTAGCTTAAAAAAACAATTATGGAAACAAAACCTGTTTCAATTTCCTTTTTCATTTTAAGATGTGACTAATATTAAAGTAGGATCAGAGGCTCATATCTGAGGTTCTTAAACCAGACTTGTTGTGTGTCACTGCTGTCTCACCTGGGGGGTTCTTTAAGGTTGTTTGAAGAAATGAAAGTTGTTGGCTTTAATTACTCTTCCTGAATGGTTACAGTGGGAAAAGCAGAAGGTTTCAGGGAGCAGGTTTTCTGTTCAGCAAAAAATGCTTTCTGAACGTGAAATAAATGGGATATGTGCTAAATAATATTAAAAAAAACCCCAAATCATAAAAGGTGATTATTCAAATAACAATTGCAACATCTGCAAGGAAGAGGAACAGAAATCATTCTAACACCCAACTGCCATGCCTGTTCACTGCTCTGGTTTGGGTTATTTTCTGTGAACTCCTGACAGGTTTTAGAAAAATCTCCTTTAATTGTTCCCTGCCTTCTTGATTGAATAAAGAACATGAAATGATAGCTTTTAATCCTCCAGTGCTTTTTTTTGTAACATAAAAATTCTGCCAATAGTTTGATTAATAATAAATAAAGGCCCAGAAGCCCAGCTTCTTCCACAGAATGTCAAGCAGAGGCTGCAATGATTTACCTCCATATTGCTGGTAACAGAGATCCTCTGACCCAACATATTCTTTGGAGATGAGCTTTGAGAACTGGACAAGAAAGAATAATCAGCAAATCTGTTTTTTCAGAAGCCAAATGATGATGATTCAGCATCAGGAAGAGAGACAAAAGAATAATCACTGACCAAAGCCCAGCATGGTGTCTCTGGTGGCTGCAGGGAGTGCCACCACAGCACTGTCACCACACCAGGGGCTGTCACACCCTTGCTGGGTCATTGCCCTGGGCATGGGCAGTGGTGGCATGTCCATCCCCACTTTGATTTGACAACTGTTTCAAGCCTTCTCTTCCCACTGGCACAAACGATGGTCAATCCATGGTGGTTCCTTCTTGTGGCTGCCCCAGTTCAGGGGGAACAGCCCCAGTGAATTCTGCCAGGGAAGTTACTCAAATCAAAGCAATCAGAGGGAAGAATGCCACCTGGCCAGGGATCGGACTGAGGTTAGAGGTTGGCACAAAAGCTCAGGAAAGCTTCATCCCTTTCCTTTTCAGTGCTAGGCTTGATCAGCTATTGACCTCCAGGTCTCTGCCAGGAAAATGTGTGTCTGGGGAGGATCAAAGGGATTTCCTTCCCATCTAGGGAAGGTGTGAGGCCTGGAGACTCAGCACCAAAGAGGGATGCCGGCAAGACCTATAGAAAAGCAGAAAAGACCACAACACAAACACTGAGGGACCCAAAGGAGGTCAAAGGAGGACAACCAGCCTTCAGGGAAGTGGGGTGGGAGACAAGAGAATGCATCCAGATGGATCAAATCCTCACGTAGCTGCGCAGCGCGTGACTGGTGGGAAGAGGCTGTGCTCTTCCTCCTGAGTGCAAAACCACTTCTCTTGTTATACCCACGTCACAGAAATCAGCATATGGCTTGCTAGCTCCAAAGGTTGTTATACTGACAGCATTTCCTAGCATAACGTGAAGCCATAATCTGCTGCTGACTGGAAGTGAGGAAGAGCCAATGCTTTCTGCTGCCTAACCACAGAGCTGAGAGTCAAGAGACTGAATAATTTTTCCAGCTCAGCCAGTGGTTCCCTCCATACTGTCGATTACAGCCCTTGGACTCAGTTCTCAGTGGTGAAAGGAAAGGGTAACAACATTTCCTATTGTTGGGTGACTTGAAACTTAATTAATGTTTTCTAAGTGTGATGACCCTCAAAGGGGAGATGCCAAACATCACAAAGCACTTGGCACCTCTTTTCTCTCTCTCAGCCTCCAAGTCAGCTAAGCGTCTTGATTATCATAAAATCACACAATAATCCGTGTCTTTTCTGCCTGTTACTGCTGGTGAATTCACGACAAGAACTGCATAAAAATGATTCCACTCTCCCAGACTCTACAACTCATATGGCAGGCCAAGAGAGAAGCTGACAAAGAAGTGAACTAATCTGCACCCCTGTCCCTTTTCCCCCCATATTTCACAGCTTCAGAGGACTGTGCTGAAGCTCACTCCCTGTTACCTGGTTGGCAGGTCTTGCTCAGGAATTATTTCGTTCATTATGGGTACATCCTCAGAACTGGATGCTTTTACACTTCCAAAGAGCAAGTGCCATAAACTGGTTGAGAAAAATGCACTGGCTGCCATAAACCAGCCTCTGTTGGATGCACTAAATATGTCAAAGCAAACTCAGTGGGTCCTTTAACTCCGTAGCTGTGGCATCAGGAGGAAAAGTGCTTCTCCTCCCGGCAAGTGAGACCAGCTTAAGGACTCCACCTGATTTCTCCCTTGTGGAACAAAATATAGATTTTATTACCTGCTATGGGACTTGCTCTATTTATGGTTTGAATAATTTTTCCTCTGTCCAAATACATTTCATTTTTATCGGCTTCAGTGGCTTTACACCTGATAGAACCAAAGCCTGAACTGGGGCATTTAAAGACTTCTCAGAAACTCCAAGGCAGAGGCAAGGCCTGCTATCTTGTGTATTTTTAGGCCAAGTTTTTACCTCTGTTATTACTCCTAAAATACCTCCCTGGGCCTTCACAGTTCTCATTTTACCCTCAATACAAATCAGGATAATCCCTGCTTTTGGAAAAGACTCACTATCCAATCCAGACAGCCCACATACTAAACCTTCTGCAAAATACAACTTCCTGAACATTTCAAAGTTGGATTACAATACCAATTGAGTGCATGATTTAAAAATAGAAGTCAAAAAACCTTTAAGTATGGCCCTAGAAAAATGACACCGCATTTTGCAATGTTCCTTTAAAAAAAAAGGAAGAAAAGAAAAAGCAAATAAAAGATGGCTGACTGCCAGAGTTTTGTGTTAACTTGAAGTGCAGAGGTGATTTTTAATGCTTCAACATCATTCATGAAATATTATATATATAATTTGTACTCAAAATAACATGCAAGCTCTCCAAGGAAACATTAAAATAAATAGCTTCTTTAACTCTTTTGTACCTTGATCATATCTTATTTTGATGAATCAATAAAAGAGGGACGTAAGATTGATGGAGGACAGATCAGTAGGGCAATCATGTACTTTATTACATATTTATGAGTCTGAAAGATCAAAGGATGTTTTTATGCACATAACTTGGCAAATGCGTTTTGCCACGTTCAGATATATTCCAAGTGACTTTAGCAGGAATGTGAAAGAAGTTGGCACATTGCCCACAGAGCTATTTGGTAAGACTTTGAATGATGGTGGGATTACAAACCATGATAATAAAAACACATACAGCATAACATCGATGCATGTAAACAGTATATCCAAATGCATATGTGTGATTGTATAATGTGTGTATATACAACATATTGCAGTTTCTATGCACGTTCTCCTCTATCGAACTGCAGCCTGGACTCAACAGCTCTTTCACACACTGGAAATCTCTCTTTTCCTTTCAGCAGACTCCACATCAGGTCTCCAATGCAAACAAAAGAAGGGAAAAGAGTGCCCTTCAACCAGAAAACTTGAGCTCTTGGGCTGCCATGCACAAACATGAGGAAATGAGAACATTTGCAATTGGGTTTTTTTGTCAGCAAACGACACCCATTCCTCTTTGGGTCACTGTCAGATGCTGCTCCTGCTGCATGGGCACTGAGATGGAAAAAGCAATACCATTAGCATCAGAACCTGTAATTCCACCTTTCCCAGCTTTTGCACATGGATATTTCACAACCTAAACTCACATTGCTCCTGTTTTTATACATTAAATGCCTCAGCATGGAACAGCAGAGAGTATCCTGTTCACCCAGGGCACGCACTGTCACCCAGCTGATCCCATATCCATACAGGAGCACATGAGACCTGGAGGAAGGGATGAAGAGCTGCCCCACCATTCCTCTGCTGAATCCCTGACTGTATCATGAATTCAATAATCCTCATTATCCCTGACACAGAATCATTGAGTAAATCTGCACTACTGCTAGTAAGAGGTTTGCAGAAGAGTTTGAATGGTCCAGGGAGACTGAAATCTTGTCTACTACTACTACTACTACTACTAAAATTCCAGTGTTCAGCGTTTGAAGTAATGAGTTCTGTCTGGAAGGGACAGGGTTACTGGATTTCATTGGAACTGGTAGGTGATTGTGATCTAGAAGAGTTTAGTCTGATCTGCAAGAGATCTACAACAAGTCACTTTTTCATATGGTTTGGAGAAGATAATTTTCCTATGAGTTCTCAAACACTGCTGCTCTCAGAAATACTCATTGCAAACAACAGGGCTGAGGAACTTACTTGAGATCTCTGCAAATCTGACCCAAGGTGGGCCTCAAAATGGCTAAAATATTCATGCGCCCATAGCCAGCAGATCCCCTTTTTAAGTCCTCAAAACAAAACTGTCACTCATTTCTTAATTGCAAAGTGATAATAAGACTTCCCAGACACAGAGGGGATTGACTAAGAAAATCACTCTTGTGAAGACACAGAGATTGACAGAAAAGCATGTATCTCCCTCAAAGCAAGACAGCAGGACTGCTACCATTCTTCTTTTACAATTTTCTTACTATGATTTAAAAGTTAATGGTAAATTTTTTATTAGATTTAGCAGAACTTGATTGATTCAGGGATGCTGTAGAGGCCTGTCAAAATGTGCTAAAATATACAGTATCTGCCAACACCCCATAGGGAACATCAGGATATTACCTGCAGCTACAGGAGGGATGGGCTTTGGGATCTGTCACTGCTTAAAAGGTGCTACCAGCATTCAAAAGAAAAAGGCAGTGAAAATAAGGTTTATTTTATTTTTTTTATATTAAGGTTCATGTGGGTTATAAGAGTCCCAGTGCAGATGTATTAGGTATGGAACAGCCAAATGTCTTCATCATTCCTACTGCATTCTTGAGTCAGGAAAATGAGGTGTCACTCAGGGTAGGTCAGTGTTACACAGTGGTGACACACTCGATGGTGTCACAGATCATGCCAGGGGACTTTGTCCAGTCATTAGGGCTGGAGGGATTCAGGTTGGTGGCTCTGGCTGTTAAAAACCACCACAGCAGGTTCCTCTTTCTGCTGCTCCCTCTCCTCTTTGCTCTCCTCCCCTGCTCTTGTCCCTCCGTGACTCTTCCAAAGCTCTCACAGATACCTCTGTGTCTCTGATCCTTCATGCATTTGGACACTACACATTTTCCCTTTGACTTTGAACCTCAGTTTTCCATTTTTAATTTTTTCCTTCATGTCACTGTGAGCTTTGGTGACCTCACCAATCCTTTGACTTTGGTGTTTACACCCCTGCAGCACCAGCAAGGTGTACCCATGATCTGGGGCAGGCATCACTTCACAGTTCTTTATTACTCCACGCACATTTTGTTCATTCTTCACGAGCCATTCTCTCAAGCTTCCTCATCTATTTATTTCTCTCTTTTCTGAACTATCTTCCTTTTGCTGGCATCATTTTCACTGAAGTGCCCAGAAAAGAAGTATTCCAATATCTGCTGGATCAGACCCTATTTGCTGTGCCTACCCTAAGTACTATTAAGGAACCTCTCATCCCGATATCTTCCCAAGTGGTCACCTTAATGACAGTCCTAGACAGCCCAGGCTCTAAAGTAATTTCTGCTACTGGCAGATTTGTTGCTCTTTGCTATTTTCCCCAAGTTTCACCTGTGTTTATCAATAGTTACTTCTACAAAGGTCTCCTCGGTGTCTCGGGATTGATTCAAAGAAGCCTTTAAGCCGCTGTATAGAGTTAAGCACATGAATAAGCTTTCCTTTGAAGACAATAGGACTAAATGGCTCACAAGACAATATACATTTAAGTGTTTTTTTGTAAATTAAGCTGTAATTGTTCAACAGTCTTGTGGGATTTTTCTTTTTTTAAGGAAAAGAAAAAGCAACCCAAACAGCTCCTCTCTGCTTTTCTGGTTACCCGCTGGTAGCAAGGCTGTTATTTTCAGAAACTGCTGATGGATTCCTTCAGTCTAAATGTTTATTAACATAACAACTATTAAAAACCACACCTCACCACATCCCCAAGACACACCCAGGTCCTTCTGTGCGTGGAACTCAGCAAACAAGAGTGTTAGGAGACAGCTGTGAGCTCCAACAGCACTAGGTAACATTGGATTGCAGCAAAATTAACAACTTTGTTATTCTAAATATTAGCACTACTGATGAACCTTTACTCTGTTTCAACAGACACATAATTAATTCATTTACAAGACCTGCAGGAGAAGGTTTCTCTCCACAGGAAGGGGCTTTGGCAGATTTGCTGGCAGAGTTTCAGGTGGGTGGGTTCAATTTATAGTTCTAGCTACAAGCTTTTGTTCACATCCAGGGAAGTGCCCTTAAGTTAGTCTGGGCTTAATTATTCAGCTATAAATCCTTTGACTGCAAGCTGATTTAGCCCATATTCTCTCTGAACTTCACCAGGGCGTCCTTTCACAGGGTGACATTAAGTAGTGGATGATAAAACAGAAGCACTCCTGATCTTTCCCACCCTCCAAGGAGGGCTGGAATGGGGATGGACCCTGCATTGTTTCAGTCCCACATGCCCCCTGAATGGTTTTGAATGGTGGCAGGCAGCACAAGAAAATACATGTACAGGACCATTCTCAGAGCTCACCAGGACAGATGATCCTGTTCCTTTCCTAGGCCAGGAAGAGCTCAGGGAAGGCAGTGAATCCTTTCAAGTTAGGAGATACATATCAAAATGCTCCACGAAGAGAAGCATGCTTAAAACCTGCTGAATCTGGCAAACCAACATGCCAGCAAACAACTGTATAAACAGGCTTTCCTGTTGTTGTCTTGTTTAGACACAAAGAGAAAGGAGAGAATTAAAGATGGCAGCACACTGGTATTGCTCATGGATGCTGTCATCTGTCACACTCTCCAGCCTGGTACTCAGCTCAGCTGGCTAGGAAGATGTATCCACACAACTTGAAGTGAGAATTTAAAATAAGAGTTAGGCTGGTTCACGTAGCTATGTGGACATGTTTACTGCAGTGTAATAGCTTAATTTGAATTAGTTAATGTTAATTAGAAATGGATTTAATGAAGTTTGAGGAAGTTGCCATTTTGCCAAAGCAAAATTACCCGTACAGGCTTTCATTCAGCTTAACTATCTGCATTTAAACCCTCTTCAGATCATGCTAGAATAACTTTTTTTGTGCAGAAAAATTCCTACACAGAAAAAAAAACCCAACCCACCCTCACTAAGCTGGAAAAGACAGTGGCCTGATGTAATCCCCATTGTCAATATGTTTATTGTCACGTACAGCTCAGGATCAAAGGACATGCAGCCAGAAGATCTAATTAAAAAGTGAGGATGTAATAGACAAGCCTCATCTTCTGCTCAATCAGCTCTTACTTAGTCCTGAGATCTGAATTTCACACAGGCTAGCACAGGCCTAGAGGTCAAGAGATTTACTCTTCATCTGAATCCAGAGAGGCTCCTTGTCTTGTCCTTTGCTTCTGAAACAAGATCTCCTGTTTTGCACAGCTAACTCGACCCAGCCCAGCTGCAAACCTTTCACATTATCCAGCTGTGATATGTTTAGCTATGATAAAGCTTTCCTTGCCTTCAGATTTGTTTTCAGGTTTTGGTGTGCAGGCTGATTTTTTCCTTTCTTTTTTTTTAAATCAGAGGACAAATATAGTAGAAAGTTTCCAACTGTGGACTGCCCTTTTATGTCATCAAGTGTTATGAAACTCTTTATTCTAAAATAACTGCAACAATTGCTTCTTCTTGTTTCTGTACAAAACCAGTAAGGACTCATACACGGCACACCTGGCAATAATGATAACTCTGCTCATTTTCTTCTTTTAGGGGAAGATTGTGGTGACTGTAGTCCAAATAACAATGTATTGTTTGGGCTGGCCTGCTGGCAAGGTCTGAGGTAGGATCAGAGGATCCTCAGTGACTGAGTTTAGACCATAAATCATTACTGCCCCTCACTGAGAAGGGTAACTGAGTGACCCCAAACAGTTTAGATGAACTTGGTTTATTTTGCTATGTGATAGACTAGGATCATACCTGTCCTTAACCTTTAGAAGCTTTATGTGTATTTCCATCAGAGTTTCTTCCACTTAGAACACTGATCACAGAATTACAGACTAATTTAGGTTGCAAGGGATGCTGGAGGGTCATCTGGTCCAACCTCTGTCTCAAAGCAGGGCCAACTTTGAAGTTGGGTATTAAAAACGTTTGCAGTCTTATGAAATCATCTCTCTGGGCTTTGTGAACACTAATCAAGAGAGGCTGATACCAGGTCTGTGAAGTTGGTATGAACCTCATCAAGGGTACAGAGGTGCAGAAAGATGAAATTTTCTGCCCTGAAAGTTAATAAAAAAGCTTCCAGTGAGCAGGAGAGGAATTCGACTCCAAGCCTACAGCTGACCAGGGAGCACACTACAAAGCTCGTTTCTTTGTCTTTCTTACAACAAACATGTTTCCTTGAACCTTAATTTCCTGGCTAATTATGCTCAGCTTTACACCCTGAGATGAAATACAAAGATTCCATGTGAAGAGGAAGACACTCATCATCACTTCTGCCTTATTTTCAAATTTACAAATTAATTTGGAGCAGAAATATCAAAATGAGATGTAGGAGTGACAGCACGTCCCAGTGAAGGTTGTTTGCAGTGGGCTACAACTTTCCAGTGCCTGTTGGGTTTCTTATTGTTTCATGCTGAAAAACCAGAGAAGCTTCTGCGGAACAGTTCAGCCATTTCTAAGAACAATCACACCAGTTGGCTCTGAAAGGTTTCGAATTTTTTTAGCAAAGTTCCACTAATGTGCATTGGGGGACTGTCTCAAAATGTGGTAGAGGCCAATGCAGGGACAGAGAGGTATCGTTCACTGTCCTCATGAATATTCAACAAAACGTGGCCAAATTATAATCCTCTGCAAATCACCATCTGCATATGCTCGGTGGAGGTTTGTTCGAGGGTAGCAGCACAATTCCCAGAGCATTCTGTCTTAATTGCATATATGCCACATCTCCCACAGGGCTGCATGCCAACCACATGGGCCTGCTCCATGCCCACCTCGTCCACTGACCTGGATTCTTCCACAAACTGCACCTCAGGAGGGGCTGCAGCTCAGCTTCAATCTACACACAAGGAAAAAAAGGGGTATTTCCAGAACTTGGGAGCTGCTATGGCAGAAGAGGCAAGTTCTAGACACAGCAAAAGAGCACAAGGAAAATGCAGTTCACACGGTGTGCAGGCTGCACATTTGAATAAGAGATTAGGATGGTAATAAAATATCTTACCCACAATAATTCTTTTCCTGGTGACAAAGCATCTGGGATGAGATGTCAAAGAGATGAGCATATGTCTAGGCTTGGCTGCTCTAAGGCAAGCCAGTGCAGCAGTATCTCCATCAGGAATGAAGCAGGGTTGATAACAGCCAATATTATTATTACAATGGAAATTATTTGGATTGTGGATGAAGATGAGTTCAGAGGACACTGCTTGAAGAGTTAAAAAAAAAAAAAAAAGGCATTGGAAAAGAAATGGTGGCCCAAGAAGGTCACTATAAGAGCAAACAGAAAGTGAACAAGAGAAACAGGTTCCAGGACAGAGTCTTTTAAACCAAGATTTCAAGACAGAGATTATAATGAGGTCTGTCAGATGTAGGCAAAATGTCAAAGAACATATGAATGGAATAATGGCCTTGAGATTTGGCCCTGAAGAGCTTACTAGAGACCTTGGCAAGAGCAGTTCCACTGGAGTGGAGAGAACAGAAGCTAGAATGAAATACAGAGTATTATTATACACCACAGTGATTGGCACCAGAGGGATCTGTTCATCCCATGGGCCATTTACTGGGACCTCTTGGGCTAAACCCTTAACTCAGCTAAATTGGCTTAACTCCTCCAGAAATTTCATCAGTTTACAACCCCCAGAAATTCCAGAGAAGAAAAGCTAAAAACATGGTGGGATTTTAATTTCTTTTGAATTTTGAGTTTAGTTTAACCTCCCTATACAAAATAATCCCCACATTCTGTGGTAAGTAATCCATTTCCCCAAGCATCTCAGAGCACAACACGTTTTGTTTCTTTACATTGTCTTAACAGTGTAAAATTAGGCAGATCTCAAGCTAGCTGCTCTCATTACACAGTGTGATGAATCTGAAAGGGGAACAAACAAACTCCAGGATGAATGATTAGGCATTTAGCCTTACAATAGCTTTCTTTCTTTACACACTCCTCTTCCAATCAATTTCTTTAAAAAAAAAATGAAAACAACAACAATAAAAAAAAACCAAACCCACTTGCTATAAATTAACTGAATTATTAATCTCTTCTCCTTTGCAGACTTTGCATGTTGGACAATAGCCAGGGGATGGCAGGACCATGTGCTGCTGCAGGTATTCCCCTTGGAGATAGGACACATACATATTCCTAGACATGCAATAAAACCTGGATCTTTAAAGGAAGTATAAGATGATCTCCCTTGACACTTTGCTTTTTAAATCATCTCTTTGGTGATTTAAAACCAACAAGTTTGAACAAGCCTGAAATCAGACCTCTTTGACCATCTCCAGCTCGGTGACGTCGGAGCTAGAATTATATGGAAAATGCAGTGCTTGGACTTAAAATTAGCAAGAGCTCTCCAGAAGGAACAAAAAAGGTATAAATTATGTCTGATTGAACAAACACAACTCCACTGTTGAACAGCCACTCAATGAAGAGGGCAGGGAGAGGCAATGGAGCACGGTAATGTGTAATATTACTAGTCAATGGGCTGTGTGCTGCAGTGGGCTCCCAAACGCTGGAGGTGTCAGGGAGATAAATAGCAGAGTGTCCTCCTCAAAAATATGATTAATACCCTCCTCGGTCCACTGCTGAAGATGTAGTGGGTGCAGCTGGTTTGGACAGCAGTTGCATAGAGGAAAATTCCAGGACGATTGCAGCAGAGCAGAGAGGGCAAAGAGTAGGACAAGTAGTCAACTGAGTGGGAGTGCTGAGCCCCTACAAGGGGAGAAGTAGGCCAGAGCTGGCAAAGGTCTTTTGGCTGCTGTTTAAGTAATGTTTATAGAACTTTCATGCATGCACAACTGAGTTTCGAGTTCATGATCTTTGGAGGAAAAAAAGGGAGAGAAGCATGTTCGAGTTCATTGTCTCTTGTAATAGTCGTGCCAGAGGTGGCTTTCAAGGAGCCATTCTTCTCTCCTAGCCAGCCCCCCTGCAAAGCCTGCACGTCACAGAAAAAGCAGGTGGAAAACTGAGAAACATAAAAAAAATAAACTAAGAAAGCATCACTTTTTTTTTTTTTCTTTCCCCCTGCAGCCAACTGTAATTTCCTGAGAAAGCCAGGAGTGTGTCAAGTGGGGTTTTCACACTGTATCGTTTTCAAGGAATCCTCTAAAATTCTCAGAAAAACATCCTTTCATGCTTCTGTTGTCACAGCACTCAGGGGAGACAGTCCAGAGCTCAAACTCCCAGCATTAGAATCTGAACACACTATAATGTAACTAATGCTCCCTAAATCAAACAAAGGCAGAGGGCTACGGATGGCTTTATTTCTTAGGGCAGTGATCCCTGCCTTTGTTGGTCTGCAGGCAACAATACCAAGCAAGCAATATATTACCAGCAATGCCATATTATCCACCGTCTTGCATCCACAATGAATGTCTCAGGGTCACCCCTGAAAGCCTTGGGTGGGGATGAATGCCTCGGGCAATCAGGCTCCCATCAGCAAGGAGGTGCTACAAAAGCTGCAGGCACCAGGCTGCTGCTGAATGGAAGGAAGGACACACGTGTTATTAAGCACACAAACACCACACGAGCAGGATACACGTAAGTACTTCTGTTTAACTTCAAATGACAAAAAAAATAGGATGGGGGGGAGATGAAGGAAAAGTTCCAGTGGATTATTGATCTGAAAGACAGTGATTAATAATCACCAGTTTAGTATTCTGCATCACCACTGCCTGTCACACTTCCCTGGAAACAGGATTAATATAAGAAGATATTATATATGTGAGCAAGGCACTAAGGTAGCACTGTATTGATCTGAACTTTAGAGCTGCTCAGTGCCATTAACAAAAAGAAAAAGAATGCAGGCACTTGCAAAAAGGAGGATGACGGGCAGGAAGAAAGTAGTTGGGTTTTGTTTTACAAATTACCAGCACTCTGCTCATCTCTGGAAGGAGATTCAAGAATCACCTGCTACAGACCCTTGGTAAACTCAGTGTAACCTGCCCCACAAGGCCTTTTCCTCACTGTTTGCTGGGCTGGTTCCTGACATGGAAAGTTGATGTAAGAGGTCACATACCCCAAGGACCCACTTCCAATTCTACAGGAACAGCACTGCTTTCCAAGAGAATTTAGAGAAGGATATATATTTTTGAAACATTACGTAATCTAGAGAACTGTAATGCTCATTTAAAAAAAAAAAAAAGTCTAGGCTGACATCCACAGAGTGTTTTAAGAAAGAAGAAATGAAAGTAAAATAAAGCTGCTTAATGTATTTAAAGACACTTTCAATGAAATGAAAGTCATTTAACTGCTTTATTAAACCACTGTCTCAAATTCACTTTGTTCTGTTCCTACCTTTTAGTTTCTGCATAAAGAGGGGGCACCACTATTTGTTCAACATAATATTAAGCATACTCTGCTACTCAATTAGTAAACATGTCAAGAGGTGGGTTAGTTATTCATGGTTCAGGGGCACAGCCCCCTTTCAAAAGAACTTTTTTTTTTTTCACTCTAATGAAATGATGGATAATCTGGAAGTAGGTGCTTTAAGAAGATATTAATCATTCTCTGTGGTAATGTTAATCATGCGTTCCATCATCTCCAGATGCTGTGCATCACCTTCCTCGGAGATAAAGGGCACCCAAGCCAGCAGAGTCCTTTTGATCACCTTTCTCACAGTAACTCTCATAAGGCATTAAAAGAAGTATTCACATTTCAGGGCATCCTTAAGAATGAAATAGAAAGTGGGAGAGTGAGGTAATGGAGGGATTCATGGACTTCAGTCTTGACCCTGTCATTACTTATGCTGCCCAGATGGGAGGTGCACAGTTCTTTCGTCCTTTGTCCTAATCTTTGACATTTTTCAATGCAATGTTTGGAATGAATGAGGTATGAGAAAAACCCTGATCACAGGAAATAGAAAATTAATTCACAAAAGATTTGAGGGAGGGAGGTGAGGCGAGAAGCAAAGGGGAAAAAAAATCTACCTTCACTTTCTGTGAAGAAAAATCCAACAAAATTATTCCCTCGCAGCCTGCTATTCCATTCTTAGAAAACATTAGCAGAAGTCAGGTCAGATTTATCTCAGAGTACTGTCTGTGATGTCTCTTGCAGTTAATAAAACACACTGCCACCAGAGAGACTTCTGGCCAATTAGACCATTTTATGACTAATCTTTTATAGTTTTTCTTCTTTTTTTTAAAGTTACGCATAAACCTAGGGCATATCTTAGATGGCTGAAATATCTCCTCTTGCAGACTTAGATGCTTCAGAGACCCCAACACCTAGAGAAGAAACTTTGAAGGTCTCCTAAAGCTAAAAAGTTACTTTCTATAAACCGTTGAATAAAGATAAACCACAGGGGACCGTACCCACTCAAAGGCAGGCAGTGTTTCTGTCACAGCATGTAAGTGTTGAGGAGAAAAGAAGTTGTGTGAACTTGAAATAAAATAATCCAACTTTCTTAAATCTGAGTTTAAATACCAAATCCGTATGCAGAGGAACTGCCCAAATTGAGTCTCTTAGACAGTCAATGATCCCCACCAAATGTCACTCATGTTGTAATGCTCCATGAAGTAAGTTCCAAAAAAAAAAAAAAAAAAAGGAAATTTCAGAGAATATTTAAAAATCATTACACCCAAAGATGTTTTTGAAAATATTTCAACCAAGTTGTAGTTACCACCCTCTGAGGTTTAGGCGAAATAATGATGAAATACCCTTTCTATTTTTTCAGAATTTAAAGTAAGGAGGACAATTGCCCACGCCACACATTTAATACAAATATAATTGTATTTCCTAGGATGCTAAACTTCTGCTCAAAGTTTCTGTAGTTTGATCTGTTAAAGAGAGTTTGCTTTTCTTAATTCTCAAAAATGGGTCATGCTGCAACACCCCATTTTTGTCACTTTTTTTAACCCTTGACTCTTTGAAAGGAAAACCTAAAGCACAGGGCTGTCCCTGAGCTATATCTGGGCAGTACCCTGTGGTCAGTGTCCCTGGGGCAGCTGCAGGAAGGAAATTCTGTGGAGTAAATAACCCACAATTCACTGAGTATGACAAAAGTACCCTTTTTACAGAGGAGATATTCCACAGTCCCACCTGTGAGACACCAGAGGGAAGAGTCACCACCTTGATGCTTTGCCACTGATATTAAGGAGCTTTATGTGCACTGAATTGTGCATGTTCTGTGCTCAGTTGCCCTGGGAAATATGAAAAAACAGCATTATCCAACATTACAGAATATATGCAAACCAGTCCTTTACTTTTTCATTTTCCCCCAGTAATTCCTGGAAAAACAAAGCCACACTTTCTATGACATAAAGCTGCCTCACAATATGCACTAACTCCAAAGCTTTAGACAAATTACATCCTAATGTATTGGGGATCTTTGCAGTGAATTTATGTAGTGCAAAAATTTGATCCAATCTTTGCAGCAATTCCTGCTTTATTTTGCATTCCCTGGTGCTGCCTCCCAAGCAGTACACACAAGTATTAACATAAGATCATTGGTACAGGCCCTTTGTAGGCAGCAAAGCTGAGAGACTAATGGATGTCTGAAATGTGAATGTTTTTTCATTCCTTGTGATCTTGTTAACATATGTGTATTTAATGGTGGTAGCATTATTTCTGACTTACACCATTACACTACATTACAGTTGCTATTAATTATGCCTGCTATTAGGAACAGTTGCATGTTTACAGAATTTTTTTTCCATGGATAGTTCTAATTTATTTTTTGTAAAGACAGCTATTGTATCACTCAGTTTTTACAATCCACACAGAGCCATGGGAAATGTGCTTATATTTAAATGGACACAAGACAGAAATTAGAACTGTTGTCAAATTTAGGAAAAGAACTAGGATTTACAGGACCTTGGTGAGAAAATTTCTGATTTCAGAACATAGTACTTCATTATTCTTTTAAAGTGAAACACCTCAAATTAAATGTAAGTGAAACACAATCTTAACAATAGCCAGAATTTCAAAGTGGCTTCAACTCTTCCTTCACTCAAGTGTGTACAAATCTGTTCTGAACATCACTAAGAGCTGGGACATCAAAATGCAGGTACATTAAATGGAGCTTGATCAGGAAAATTAGCAGTTACAGAGCTGAAAGGTATTTGGTGGATCCAAGGTGAATATGTTGATATACATCCTTTGTGAAATCCTGGAGTGGTTTCCAGGAGAAATAGGTACGTAGTATCCCACTTTATTTCTTCTGGGAAGTGAAGTACTCTTTCATTATTGATAAGATAGAGAGCTGCCTTTTCTATTCATTGCACTCAGCTCACATTGATAGATGGTATATAAAAATTTCATTTTGGATGGTAGAATTCAAGTGCAGTAATACAATGGTGCTTTGTGGATACAATCTATAAATCTTGAAAAAAGAAGGGAAAAAATAATGCTTTCTGTCATCATGGATAGCAGATTTAGATCATGAAAATTACCCACAATACTAAGCCAAATGCATTCACCAAGTATTTTGGTTGATAGGGTCAGGAAATACAGACTTTGCTGAAGTTCACCAGGCTTCTTATGTAAGAATGTTTGTGTACATGGAAAATAGGAGCTAAAATACCTTCCAAAGCATCCTGGAATCTATACAAGGTAATGGTGAAGAATCATTTTTGGAATTTACTGACTAAATTTTTGCATGCAAAATAGATATCTTCATCCTTATTAGCAATTCTGTAGAGTGGAAGATTATTTATGGAGACAGTGGGCCAAATCTGGATTCAAATTTTCTCCTTAGGCTAAAATCCTATTATTGTCACAACTGATTTCCTTGAAGAAAGGAGACAGTGTGCCAAGGCCACAGAATTTCCTTTTAATATTTTGATTTCACCAACCTTGGAAATATCTCTCAAGAACTTGGCTATGAAAGGTGGAAATTTCCTGAAAAGTTAATCTGAGCTGATTGCTCGCTGCTTTGAACCAGTATCTCACAAGAATGGGTGCCTTCTGTTTTCAAAAGCCTGTGATATTTCCGTGATGAAACATAAACTCCAAGGAAACACAAAGCAGTCTGCTGGAACCGCGTCGGAGAGACAACTGAACAAACAGCTGGTTAAAGGATTAAAGCCAAAACAAAGGACTGTTTGAAGGTCTCTCTAAGTTTTAGATAGCAATGGGAATCTTTTGAAATGGGGGCACAGTAGAGCTGCTATAGAAAGGGAAAGGTTTGGGACCTTTCCCATTTCAGAGATACTGAAACTCTGCAGCGCTGTCTGGTGAGTCATTGGCAATGACAGAAGGCAGTAAAGGATCATAAGTAGATGAACATTACACCTTCGTAATTCCAATTCACTTTTAAACAAAATCTTCAGTCTTTGGAGGGATCCAAAGCATTTCTCTTTATTAACTGATTGTCATTGTCATGTTCCAGTTAATATTACCTTCCCTTCTTCAGCCCACTTTGCCTCTCCCTTTAAATGAATTACTACTTTTCAGCACAATTAAGTGTTTGAAGCAACCAGGAGATACAGTTTAAGCACAGTAAAAATGTCCAATTGAAAAGGCTAAAGATCAATATCAAAGGTCTAAAAGGTTAGACCAATCCTATCAGCTTCAGGGGAAAGCTGGAGCTAAGCTACCCTCCAAGAAAGAGCTAATGGCCCACAAATGATCTTTGTTCAACCTGGTTTCTCCCGCTTAAAAAGAAATCCTCCCTTTATTGAACACTGTAATTTTCCCATTGCTGAAAATGCAGAAGCTTTAAATTCCAATTTTAGTTGTGCTGAAAGATGGGAAATAGTTTCTTTTAAATACTTTTCTTTATGAAAGAAGACAATACAGGCTACCTATTGGCCCTCATTATCCCCACCTCGATTCGACTTGCCTACCTGCTCCACTGCACTGGTTCAAGACAATTAATCCTAATATTCAACCCTCCTGGTGTAATTTCTCATCTTGGCAGGTCTCTTTCTATAATGACTAAAGGGGAGTGGCCAAATTCCCAAAACCTCTGGGGTGAGCTGGATATATTTCCACAAACACAGACAACGATTCCATCCTGATATGTTAATGAAATGCAGAGTTATCAAACCAAGGTGAGTATTTAAAGCCACTGTCCAAATAAAACACACAGTGCTGGTCACTGTATTACAGACACACTACAAACAGGAAAGTCTGCTGATTTGGAAAAAGGGCACTGTAGGAACATTGTTTTAGGTTTCAGAGACAGCTGATATTGAAGAAATATTTGTATTATTTTTCTAATTACACCACCAGAATCTCTACATAAAACTTTCAGGTGTTTTAACCAATGTGTTTATCAGCAAACCGGTCACATCTGTCTGTGGACGGGATGTTGGATGGGGATTATCGTCAAGAATCAATTTTCAGATAGAAAGATGTTTATCTGGAGTTTTCCCTGGTAGTAGCAGCCCAGTTTTAGATATTTCAGACCAGAGTGGACTATAACTGGGATTCTGCTCCTTCATCTAACTCTCTGTCTTGCTTCCTCTCCTGGAGGCAGCAGGAACACCAAAAATGCCTGGCCAAGAGAACAGGCCATCGGCAGCTCTTTTCCCCAAGCCAATGCCATTTATTTGAGTTTTCATTTCCCCAAGAGACAAAGAGGTAGCCAGGCAGAGGCAACTGTGGGGTAAAATACTCAATTGCTACAGTTCTGCTCTTCCAGTGACTCCAGCCACAGACCCTGGGTGTAAACTGACAATTAGATGAGATTTCTTTGCTTCAGGAGAAGATTCATTCTGACTTGCATTAGGGAAGATTTACACTTGCAGTTGTACAACAGGTGAAGAAATCAGAAGTTGCACTGGATTTCATAAAGGTTTGGAATCTCCATATTTACAGATTTATGAATAACCTTAATATTCTATTTCTTTGTGATTTTTTGTCTTCAAGATCCTAAAAGCAAGCATAACCAAGGCAAAGGAAATCAAGATTCACCAGAACTAGTGACAGCTTCTCTGCAGGTAATGCTGTAGCTCCCAGAGCTCTTTGAGTGGCTCTGCATGCCAGGGTTTGGGTTATTTCTCCTGTTAGGAGGGGAAACTTCCATGATCTTAATCAGAGACAGAACCCACATTTAACCATGGAAGATCTACAGCACATATCAGTTCTGAGTCACAGCCTCAGTGGCACAAAATACAAGCAGTTGTGGGTTTTCAGCATGAATTTACACCAGCTGATAGGAAGGCAAGCCAGAGAAAGCTGCTTTAACTCAGAGTAAAAAAATTATCAGCTCTTTATAACCATTTCTCGCATGGCAAAGGTGTCATGGAAGGATTTTATACCACCACAGTCCATCCACTGCATCTTCTCTATGCCAGGGCTTCTTGTAACTACAGGTTGAATGGGACTGGTGAATCGATCCATCAAAAGAGAAATGAAACCTTAGATCTTCTCTTTCATGGCTTTTTCAGGCAAATCAGTTCCCCAAGTGAAGTCACCACACGGCTGTACAGACAGACACACCAGCTCAAAGCACAGCAAAGCATGGAATGAAAACAAATAATAGGAAATGTTGGATTGTTAATTTTGGCATTGTGACTGAATAAATGCAAGCTACATCTGCATGCCTTTGGGCACACACAGAAAGGTAAAAGAGGGAGGAAATAAAAATACACTTCCATAGAGTACTTATAAATACAATCCATTTTTTTTTATCAAGAAAGTCTTATTGGTATAAGGTCAATGTAATAAATATTTCTGAATTCCATTCACATTTACATTCTCCTCAGATCTAACATGGATATTTGGAAGTTATAAATATTTCCACTGAAATCAGCATTTAGGGCAGTAGTAAGCTTATTTATTAAGGAACTACTTTATTTTTATTTAATTTTGGTTTGGTTTACTTTCCTTATTTTATTCTACTTCCTTTTTGCCTTTTAATTCAACATAGAAGAGGTAACATGTCAGCCTTTCCAAGATGCTTTCACCTTCTCTGAGCATGCTTCAAAAGAATGGTGGTGTTTTATTAGCTGATATTGATCATAAAGCAAATGACAATATATTGGCTTAGCCAGGCAAACACAGCCATACCCAGGAAGATGAAACCTACTATTATTTTAAACTAGAATTAGGGTCTATATAACTACCAGGACTTAGTCAAAGGTCACAGGGAACAAAAAAAAAATATCTTTATCAAAAGTTAGGACATGCTATGATAAATATTTGAGCCAAATCAACCAAACCACATTCTAGCTTTTTTTTTTTTTTTTCCCCTTGGTGTTATCAAAGGGAATAAAATCTCCCTTTCCTTCACACATTATAAATTTAGGGCAACTCAGGAAATTGCTCATTAGGAAATGAATCTAAGTCATATGTGACCAAAGGCAGAGGGAGCTGCTCCTGTTCTGACTGACTGACTTGGCCATACCAATAACCTGCACAGTGGAATGTTTGCTGCTGTTGGCTGACAGACTTGTGGATCAAGAACTATTTGTTTCAAAAATCCACAAATTATTCCAAGGAATCATTAGGCTGGTAAAAGTTGTGATCTATTCCTTGGAGAATTTGGGAACAGTAAATATCAGAAAAGTTAACTGAAGGAATTATTCACTGTCCATTATTTGGTAAATTATTCCAGAACTGAAGCTATGTAAAGTGTTGAAACCTTGAATTAACAAATAATTCCTTAAATATATCAGGCTAATAGCTTGATTTCCAAATGAACTGCCATGAGCCTACCTGGGAAAAGTGAATCTCTGGTGAATATTTTCTAGTGAGATCCCTCCACTACTGTCTGCATCTGATAGTTATTTTGTACCCTGAGGCATGTGGCTTGATTTAGCCTAGACACTAACTACAAATGTCATTTCCATTCATACAGCCCTAACTCAGTAAAAAAATTAAACATATGCTCAAGACCCTGAGAAGTCAACTCCTCACATGTTGAACATTAAGCACAGTCTTACATCCTTCGTTAAATTCTGGTCAGAAGGACCAGGATTATCCAAGCGCTTAGAGCTAAGCATGTTTTTATTTGCTTTGCTCAATTAGGACTATAATGATCTCGTTCTGTTTTGCAGATTCCCAAGCTCCCTGCTTCAATAACCACTATGGGTTTGTTTTTTTTTTTTTATCCAACAATGAAAACTAGAAATTTTTGAATCATCTGCTGGTTTAGCTGCAATAGTTTACTGTCCATCAATTCCTCTGTTGAGGCTGCAGTTTTTATACCACAGGTGAATGGGCAGCAGTAATTCTGGATTACAGAAAGATGCTGAACATCCAAGCTCTGATGACCAAGAGCTCTGATTCATAACCATATTGGATTAATCATGGGGCTGCAGAAGGTTACTGCCCCAGCTGTCTGCCCCCCCTTATCTCCAAGGTTACTCTGTTGGAAGTTGTCTCTTCAGTCGCTGCAGATAAACCCAGCAAGGAATGGGAATTAAACACATCTGGTTGATCCTAAGGATGGGAAAGTGTAAACATGATGGATCCCTCTCAAGCCCTGGAAAAAACTGTATTTCTTAAACCTGTAGGCGACTGCCCAGTTTCAAAGGGAAATGGAAGATCATGGAAGAGCAGAAAAAAGAACTCCCACAGCTTAAAAATTTCAGATCATTTTCTTAAGTTTAAGCAAAACATTATTTTTCTATTTGCTTATGCTTCACTCTTATGTTCAGAATCAAAAAATCTTAGCAAGTTACAGATGTTTATATTATAGAATTATGTCTTGAGAAAGATATATAGAATAACTATTTAATTTCTCAAAAAATTCAGCTAGCCTGAAAAGACCGCAAATAAATCCTGCCACCAGATTCCTGCACAAATCTGTCAGTCAGTCCCACTACCACATATTTCTGTTCCTGCCCTTTGAGGTGCGCACCCTTTGTACTATGAGAATAACATTTCTGCTGTGGCTCCAGAGCTTTATCCTCTGCACAGCTATTCCCAGCACCTCACAGCTCACTGTGCATCCCCCTGCTTTGCTCTTGCCTGGAAACATCAGGTGAGCTCCCTTCAAGCTTCCCCACTGGTGTCAGAAACAACTGCTCAGTGCCAAAGCATCACAGGCTGTGTTCTGGCTCTGGAGCCACTGGAGCCAGGGGGAGCATGCTTTGCTGCCTTGGCCACAGAATCACACAGAGATCTGTTTTCCCCCCTTAAATGACTGAAAATCAGTAATAATCGGGCTGAAATCAATGGAGCTTTACTGCTGTACGCTGTGTTAACACGAGGTGTGAATCTGCCTTTGGATCCGGATCCTGCAGCAGGGAACGGTGAGCAGGAATGCTCCAATTGCTCTGGCTTCATTCGCCAGTTGCTGATATTAACTCTATATATTTTAAGCAGACACTTGCAGTTTCTCAGATGTCTCCTCTTTCTCATTTATTAGTTGAGTTATATTTTAAGGGTGCTGAGAGATTTACTGTCAATGTATAAGATGTATTCATTTTAGTTAAGGCAAGATCCTTGCACTAGGATCCAAATGTTGGACACATCTGTTAGCAGGCTAAGGAATGACCCTGTGTTATTATTATTTTTTAAACCTGACAGCTCACACATTTGAAAATTGCATAAAAATATGTAGCTTAGCAGCTCTGCTTTCTCTTTGTACTATTTGCTCACATCCGGATCCATTTTTTCCCTCGCCTGAAGCGGGGGAAGGACAACCCCATATCAATGGCTCCCTATGCCAGATCACATTAGGGAAACCCCCAACTTTTCATTTCAAATCAGCAGCATCTTTCCTTTGATCCAGAAGACCACAGCTGGGGAGCTGACAGGGCTCTGCCTCGTGCTTCCCCTGCTCTGAGCCCCTCTAACGAATTCTAGCGGAGTCACCTCTGCTCGGCTTCAGCAGAACCTTTTCCTCCTGTCACTGACAGAGCAGCAGAATTAATCACACTCAGCCCAACTAACGTTAACAATCTGTCAAAGTGGCCAACGAAATGCTTCATCTACTGTAACTAGAAAATTCACCTGAAGACCTGCTGATTTGTCCTGGCACTTCTGCCTGTAGGACAAAACAGACAGAAACCACCTTTTCTCCCCTTGTTCTCTTTTTAGTATTTGCCACCCTCTCTTCTGTTGCTTTTTTTAAATTATTATTATTTTATTTTGCTTGTCTAGGTTTTGTTTTATTCCCTTACAGTAGTTCAGAATTCACTGAGTGTGAAAAAGATTTCTGGTTAAAGAAATGCTCATGCAGTGCTGTCTCTTAGATGGCACGTGGGCCTTTACTGTTGACTCCAAGACAGGGGTTGTTGCAAGTTTTTCCAATAATGTCAACAACTCAATACAGTGACTTTGTGATGCTCATGCCCTGCTGGATTTTGACAGGTTTTTGACTTCCAGCTATTTACCTATCAAAGAAGTAGCTGATGCTGTGGGTAAACTCTTTCTCATAAATGAATCTGCCCTACAGAAGCAACTGGAAGGGAAGTCCCTGTTACCTGTCTAGGACAATGTTGTAAATCATGGACTTCACCTTGTAAGAGTGACTCTTGCAGCAAAACATCTGGGTTGCTCCAGAAAGTGATTTTTAATGTTGTCTCTCTAAAACGATTTTAGTAAGGCATTTTTTATGTATCATACAAATGGAGTCTAATGACCCTTGCAGTGAACATTTTGTCATCTAATCCTGAGTAAAAATGGGGTAAAACCCAGTAAAAATCAGAAGGGCAGATTTTCCAACCTTTTTTTTCTTTTTACAGAGACATAAATAGTAATTAAAATATGATTAATTATATTAATACTCAAACATATTTTGTCAGGTTTTCTGCTTTGAAACTGATGAGAGATGGAATTTGCTCAAACAATCCGTGTGTCCCCAGCCAGTCACCAAGGCTGATGGAACTCTCAGGGCAACTCAATGAATCCCAGTGTTTGCTTTCAGCCCCAGCAGTGGATTTCATAGCAGTACTCTGTTTTAATGGAAAAGGCCAATCTTCACATTAGGACACAAATATGATCCAGAATACCAGAATATGGAAGAAACTACTAAACTGACTAGTCACTGAATTTTAATTTTTGTTCTCTTTGGCTTAGCTTGTTTTTACTCCCACATTCTTTTGTTTTGTTTTGTTTTGTTTTTCTCTTGTACTAATAGATCCATGAAATAGACCTTCAGATGCCAAGTTGGATTCTATGGTCCTCATGGAAGAACACTGGACTTGCAGGAAATGTGAAGCCTGAAATCCATCCCTGAACCAGCAACTTCAAAACCCAGATCAGTTCCAACATTTTAAAGGTGCTCTAGTTCATTCAAAACATTAGCCAGGATTTACCTTCCTATGGACAATTTCTAGAAAATGACTGGGGTTTTCTTAGTCTGGTTGTAGCTCCCAAAAGATTAACTTTTTAAAAAATATCCCATCTCTGAATGCTTTTAGACCCAATGATTTAAGGACACCAGGAAACAGGGAGAAACTTCCAAGATGGATGTGGTGTTACCTGGCTCACGAAGTTGGGCAGAATCACAAAACAGGATCATTCAATTATGGCAGGAAAATTACAGAACAACTGTTTTATTGTTATTTTTAGCAGAGCCAAAGTGCAACATATTATTGGCCAGCAACATCAAGTGGCAAACTGTTAATGCATTTAAGGCCCTTGTTCAACAACACCCATAAACATATTTCCCACATCTGTATCTAAATATCTGTTTGACTTCAATAGGTTTTAAGCATGTGCTGAGAATTAACCTCTGTGCTTTTCCCGATGTGGGGCTCCCTGTAGGTAAAATGTCTATTGTAACATCACTGTCAGGTTCCAAATCCAGGTCTTTCCAGACTCCAGGTACTGCTCAGTACGTAAGACTAGAGGTAAGGAGGTAGATATGCATTGGCAGAATCAAGATTTTGAGCTTGGGGGGTTTTCTTGTGTTTTACAGATTTCCAGATGTTTAGAACGAAAAGCCCTTGTGCAATTTTTGAGCATCTCAAGTAATCCACCCTAAATAAAGTACTTGTGCCTTTTGGCACCTCTCAAGCAGCAGTGTTTGAACTGCTGGTGTTCACCCAAATGAAATGATTCTGAGTCTGTGACTTCTCTGGAAGTCCAAGGTGTGACAGTGGGACACCCAGAGGGGAAATGGAGGGACTGGGACACCCAGAGGGGAAACACTTCTGAGGAAGACCTTGGGTCTGTAGAGACACAAAGAACTGCTCTGTTACATCACAAAGAGCTTTAAGATTCCCTTTTATCTAAGCTTTCTTTTCCATCTCATTCTCTTCCATCTCAGAGAGGTCCATCTCATTAGAAGAAAAAAAATTAAAGTTAAGCTGGCACTGATATGTCTACTCATTTATCAGAGGAAAAGGAATAATCTGTGCTGCAAAAAACACATTCAGCCTTTGCTGACTACTAAAAAAAGGATGTGCAGTTTGAACCATGGGAAACTAGTCCCTCTTATTTGTGTGGTTTTTCTTTCTGCTATGCTCTTAAAAGTAAGCAACTCATTACTACAACACAGAAAAGCATATTAAAATATCCATTTCCTATTGGAAATTGTCCACCTTAAAATGAAAACCAAACCGTGCCTTTCCTCCCCAATAAAATACTACACCATTGCAACTGGAACTAATTTGGTGGTAGCCTCAGGAACGAAGCAAAAGGTTCAGTTGCAAGGAGGGAGGGGTGTCCACAGCCAGGTCAAAGCTGTGGTAACACTGCAAGGCAACCCAGGAGGGGTTTGCACAGCTCTGGCTGCACATGATGGGTAACAGTGGCCCTGCAGCTCTCCAGGCTGTCAGTCTGCCACTGCTCACACACACTAAATCCACTCTGGTATTTAAAGGAGTGGCATTATTGATCCTTTTCACTATTTTTTCCCCCCCATGCTCCAAGGCCACTACAGGCCACTGAAAAAGAAAAAGAGACACACACATACACAGACAGACAGCAAAACTCAGGCAGCACTTTAGTTGTGAGTAAAAGCACCAAAACCACTGACCTTGCTGCAATTTTTTAAATCAGGGAATAGTAATATACAGCCCAGATAACACTATATTTTCTTTATTACCCTGAACTGTACTTAATTGATATAACTCTGTGGGAGGATTAGCTTTTATACAAATACCCAGGCTCTGCTGTATGGCCATTCCCTAAGGAAAGCACTGCTCATATATTTCTCTTAATGTGGCTTTGCAAATTGGTCATTGCACAGTCTTATGCTCAGCAACACTACTTAGATGTTTAGCATTCATTGATTATTTTTTAAAATGCTGAAATCATTGGAGTGACTGATGGTTGCTTAGATATAAAATTCTTAACCACCAGCTACTGACATCTTTGACTCAAATATAATTATCAGATAAATTTTGTTACTATATATATATATATGTATAGACACACATACACATATAACTTCAGTTGTGATGTGTAGATGAAAAAACACGTATGATGAATTTAGACAGAATAACCTGACCCTTAATTCAGCTGCTTTCTGGGGTGAGTGGAGGAAGAACTTAATGGAAACTCCAAGGCCTTTTGTTTCCTTTGGGTGAGGGGATTTACACACTACCTAAGTGTTAGCACATTTAGCAGCTTCAAGGCCAATTTCATCCTGAAAGGAAAGCCAGAGACATATCTATTCTGCTGCATGAATTTCCATCCAGATTTTGAACTATTGATGATATTAAGGAATATGCTGTGAACATAAATTCTGTAAGAAAGTAGAAAACACAATGGATTTGAAAGGTATCATAGTCTGTTAATGCTTTCCCTTTGTCAGAAGGGAAAAGAAGACTCCACAGGCCAGTTTGGAAATCTGTGGAGTGACCAGTATCCTGCTCTGCCTCCTAAACCTAAGGATAAAATTATTTCTGTGTAAGGGGAAGAAACAGTGCTGCTCAACAGCATCCAACTAATCTGCAGTGGTCTGCATATGGAGAGAGAGATTACTCACCTGGAAATTAGGCCTGTCTCCTGACAACAAAACACCCTTGATTTAACTGGCAGTACCAGGGAATCACATCGATTTTGGATGGTGAATCATATGCCTACACGGAGCTCAGAATTGCAGCCTTACAAATGTTATCACTCTGTTAGTGATTTTCTTGGAAGTACTGAAGTCTCCCTCACATCCCCAAGGCAGAGAATCATAGGATTTTCAGGCTGATTTCGAAAGACCAAAACACACTTTCCTAGTTCTCACAGCTACAGGGGTAACGGCAAATATCAGATCTGAAAACATCAATCGAGTCTAAATGCAAGACTCAGAATCCACAGGGCAAAAACCCCCATGACTATGACATCTGTTAATTTTTATAGCCTACTTTCTGAAGAGAAAATGTATGTGATCAGAAGGTGTTTGTGCTGGGGAGAGGGAAGGACAAACTCGACAAAAATAATGATGCTCTAACAAGCTCTGTGAAAACAAGTGGCTGTGTAGAAGTGATTGTGGCTGTTCCATCAGTGGCCAGAGGGAAAAGGACAATGGGGACACAGGATTAGGCACAAGAGGATCCACCAAAGAAACTGCAGCTACAGGAAAATCTGTTGAAACTGGCAGTAAATTATGGAAAAAAAAAAATCATGAAGAAACTGGGTTTTTTTGTGCCACAACTTACAAAATGAATTGCTTGAAAAAAGGACTCGTGATTTCAAAGCCAATCTCAATTTTTTTGGAAGTTTACAATTGGCAATGAGACCTAAAGCAGTTTGCAAATACCAGGCTGAACAGCACTGCTCCAGTGCAAGCAAAAGTTGCAGAATCAGAGCAGTAAACCTTTAGATGACACTGAAAAATTACTCCTGATTAAGTAACCTAGAGCATCTCTGCACATACAACAGGCCAGGGTGAGGAATGGAACAACAAGGGGATCAAAGCAGCAAGAGAAGCCTAGAAAACACTACTGTGTATAAACAGAGAGATTGTGCTGCGAGAGAGATTTCAACACATTGAATTGATACCGAATCCATGAGGTTTAAATACAGTGTATGCAAATTAAGACATCTATATTCTATCAAACTCATCCAGAAGAATTCACGCATACCAGAGCCTCATTTGTCCCCAAGGAATGTGCAGACATGAAATCTGGCCTGCCTGCAGATTACATTCTCAGACACGTGGTCAGGATCTCATTTCTGGTTTTCATAATCCCGTGTGTGCATGTTTATTTATTGGCGTCTGGATAGATCACAGATTGGATCCTTTCCTCTGCTCTAGAAGCTACACATGGACCTGCTGGTGAGAGGCTGCCTCATGTGTAGTTCAGCTGCCTCTTGCAGGTCTCTCTGAGGCCGAGGAACCACCAAGTGCTGCTGGGAACATCCTAATGTCTTCTTTAGCTCTTAGAACCCAGCTGAGAACCCTGAGAGCCACAGCTAACCTCCAGCTCTGCCTGCCATGATCTCCCTGCTGAGCTGCAGGCAGCTCAAACACATAAGGAAATATTAAAGATTAACACATACATGTATTCCCCATCCCTGAAATGTTCCAGACCAGGCTGGATGGGTCATGGAGCAACCTGGTCTAGCAGAAGGTGTCCCTTGACATGTGGGTTTTGAAACTGGATAATCTTTAAGGTCCCTTCCAACCCAAGTCAGTCTATGATTCTATTATTCTGTACTGTTGGGTCATCTTGAAGTCTGGCACATGAACCTGCACAGTTTCCACGCAACAAACCTGTTTTATTAACAGAAATCTCTTAATCACAGGAGTCACAAGCTATTTTGCACCACTTGCAGAACCAGTCTGAAGCCAGGCTGGTTGTTCCCCAGACATGCTAAGAACATGACTGAATACATCATGTTCCTCAATTTTAAATGGTTTTCATATCACAAAATATTTGCAGCTGAGAACGAGATTGGAGTTCAATCCTCAACTCACTTGTCTTACCAAAAAATATCAGTAAAAGTGCCAAATGCAGCAAAGAAAAAAACCCCCAAAAAACACAAACCCAAACCTCCAATTAAATTAAGACAATACCAAGCATCTGTGTGGTTTTCTTGTCTCACTTCAGCGAATCTGAAGAAGAGTCATTGCCTGCGAGATACACCAGAAGTCTTTTGTTGATATCATAGTGCTGACAAGTGTAATAGTGACAGCAACATCATGTGAAATTATAACAGGAATCTTCCTTTCAGCAGTAGGTCTTGATAAATTGGACATACTGATTCCTGCTATTTGTTGCAAGGTAGTGTGGCATCTCTCCTTTTTTTCCTTAACAGGCGCTAATTATTGAGCATCAAATAGCGTAAAATATAACAGCTGTGCATACTGTCAGTGCTATATGGGCTGCTGGAGGTGTCTGTGTGTGCATATGCCAATGTGTGAGCAACTGACAGTGGGTGGTTTTGCTGTTTGCTTTATAAATGCATCTGAATAAACTGGATTATTTTTCAGGGCAGTGGAAATTCAACTGGTTTACAGCTGAGTTAACAAGGAGAAGCCGGTGTCTAGAATGCTTGTGATGACTTTGCTGCAGTGCTGGAGGAACAGGAGTGTTTCAGACTGCTGGGCATGGCTGGGAACATGAAAGTTCTTGGAGAATAATGACATTTTTGTCCTACCCTGAATGCCCATCTCACAAATCCCAACTAAATTATTAACATGTTTTCAGGAATAGCAAATAGGAAGCTCCAGCATTTGGAAAATAGGAGAAGAAAAGAAGACGGGGGAAAAAAAATGAAGAGAAACCAAAATCTTGATGTACTATTTTAAGCTTTTGTAGGCAAGTGTGCCAAATAGTGGGAACAGTTCAAATAGCAGGTGAAAGTTTGCTGCCAAAAGCTTTCAGTCCAAAGAAACTTTTTCCTTTGTGAGATGATTTAAACTGTAAACCATAAATACCCTGGTACCTCCCTGACCAAGATAACAACCTCAGGAGAAAAAAAAAAAAAAAAAAAAGAAGAAAAAAAAAAAAAAGAAACCCCTAAAAATATTACTGTGACCTGTTTTATGGTAAGGTCAGGCTCTTAATCAGTTTCGGGGTATAGCTCTTGAAACGAGAATGAAAGACTTTCTCCCTGAATAGTTTGCTCTCCTCAGGTTATAGTGAAACAAAATATGTAAAGTTTTTTGCTTCTGAGTGTTAGAGCTGCTCTTTTAACTTTCCTTTTAAGTTGGAAAAATGCAGTGAATAGAATCATTCTTTTCAACTCAAAACTTCTTCATGAAGGGTTGAGTCTTTTTTTTTGTGGTTGCACTGGTACTAACACACCAGCTTCAGATGACCTTTACAAGTATCACATGGAGGCTTTATCCTGATTAAAATGGTTTTCTACACAGAAGGGGAAGGCCTGTGACACCACTCCGAACAAAACCTCTGCAGGACAAGGTGTAAAAGGATAAAATACATTGCTTCCTCTAAGAGGAATGGAAAAAAGGACTGAGAGATTCTGAATAAGAGAGAGACATGAAAACCTGTGTTTCATTTTGATTAATTCTGCACAGTTCTTCTTTAAGCAAATGACTAATGTGGCCTCTGACCCAACAGGAGAATTCTTTTAGCTTCATCCTTCAGGAAACCCAAAGAAACAGTGCTAGGGTTACACCTAATGCTGACCTACCTCATCCATCTGCTTTCAGTGAGCAAATGTCAAGTTCATATTCTTCTCCCATCGATGAAGGGGTGGGGAAGGGAAGAGAGAGAGGATAAAATTGCAGTAACTTAATACTGGCATCAAGATTTATTTACTGTTGATCACAGCTGGTGGACTTTTTGTATCTTGCATATGTGCGAGGCTGCCTGGGTCAAGGTGCATGTGCCAACGAGAGAAAAGCAGAGATAAAGTGCAGGAGGGAGGAAGGCCCAAGGATGTAGTGAGCCAACAAGGAATGAGAGGCTCCAAAGTAAATTTATAGTTATGTGATCTGAGCCCAGGGGGAAGCCTGGGCAACAATGCTCCCTGACCGTAAAAACGCGCCGGCTGCTGATGGGTGTTAATGGTGAAGGGGGGTTATGGAGGAAGGCACTGGGGGGGGGAAGTGCTGGGGGGTGGGCATTTGGGAAGTGAGATGTTAGAGGGGTAAATGAATCAAAGGAATGGAGGTGGTGATGTCGTGCTCACAGCTGTGTGTGTGCGCGCCCCGCTCCCACCTTCACCTTCCAACACACATGGGTAAAAAAAAATTAAGGAAAGACAAAACCCAAAAAAATACAGAAGAAAGGAAAAGAAGGATTCAGGGACTATGATGAAGAGCCCAACTGGCATTTTGTGCTGTTAACGTGCATGACATTTCAAGAACTGTACTTTGCATTTCCCTTTTAATTGTTGTGCCCTTTTGCTCCCTGTGCACGGTGCGTGCCACGGCACCCTGCCTCTCCGAGGGCAGCTGGGAGAGGCCATGGATGTGCTCGTGTGCACTTTGGGTTCACAAGTCTCCCATTTCCAATTAGCAGATGAATAAAGGATGTAGGACAGGGGGTTATTTTTGATTGCATGTTTTCCATTAAAACATTTTCTTTCTCTCTCTTCCTTCTCCCCCTCCTCTAATGAGTCTCCCCTTCCCTGAACCCACACTCAGACCATTGGAGAGTCCTTCCAGCTCCAGTGTTTGCAGTAATACCTGCTGGACTGCATAAATTACAGGTATTTATCCTTCTGATTGTCACCAACAACTGGGACAAGGATGCAAGGACACTGGAATGCCAATCCCATTCCCCCATGGCAACTGCTGCTCAAGGAGAGCCAGTTATTCACCATAATGGCATCAAAAAACACCAACTTTCCTTTGATTGTGACTCCCAGCCCAATAAGCAAAGTGAAAAACTTGCTCTCCTTGAGTAGTCTGGAACCTGTTTTCCCTTTTGAGCTGGAGTAATGGCTCAACTCAGGATCCACTGGATCAGGCCCAAGATAACTTAGTTAAAATGCAGGTGAAAGGGACTTCTGAGCAGAGAAGTTTCTTTTAAACAATTTCAGTGTGGGTTTTTTTCTCTTGTTTACCAGAAGTTCATTAAATCTCATTCATTTTCAGTGAATATCTGATAAAACATTTTAAATGGGTCTCAGCCAAACCTGCATTGGATCAGTATGGGAAAAACCCAAATATGCTATGGCTAAATGGGCATTTTTTTTCTGGAACACTGAAACAGATTTTTTGAAAACTAACCAGAGTAGAAGTCTATTGAAACACAAGAATCAGTTTATAAAGAATACCTTCTAACAAAATTCTGAGACTTCCCAGACTTTTAGGTACAAGATCATACATCTGTGCTATTGTTTGTTGCATCATACTGTGCTATTGTTTGTTGCAAATAAACATTCCTGGAAAATGTTGGATGCATAGACCTTCTTTGAACTTGTGTGTAAAGATGACATTGTACAAAGTCAGTCACAACTTTCAGAGTTCATCTGTAAAACACTAATGAAATATTGAATTGATTGTAACATATTCACTGTAGAATTTTTACGGAAAGATCATAACCTATTTTTTATATATAATTCACTGGATAAAAATGAAAACAATTTAAAAATTTGTAAGCCACGCCAATCTACACTATGCTGAGCACACTTCATTCTGCCACAAGCTGCCAGAGAATATCCCCTTTAAAGATAAAGCACATGTTAACCCCTAAGAGAGTCACCTAGAATAAATGTTGCTGGTGTTTTATCCATACAATTGCACTCTTTTTCCTTTCTTTTTTTCTTCCCCCTAAGAAGCACACTGGTCAAACGTACCAAGTGCCTCTTGTTAGAAGTTATCACTTCAGAAAGGAATCTGCAATCTGTAGCACTGCAGCCCTTGGATGGGATCGTGAGTTCCTAATCTCCCCGGGTCTGGCCTTTGAGCAGAACTTGAGAGGAAGAAGGGGGGGGAAATGAGAGAGAGAATGAGAGAGAGAGCAAAAGGATGAAGAAGAAAAGCAAAATAAATCAAAAGCAGCTTTCTTGGTAACACCAACATCTCAAAGGCCAAGTGTAAAAGGACCAGGGCTCTAATGATATCAATTAGGCTCAATCCTCTATGTCATTTTAGATATATTGTACCCGCTGAGTATACTTAAGTCCATATGTATAAGGTCATTTACTGGGTCCAGAACATAACAAATTATCAGCAAAGGTTTTGGGTTTTTTTTTTCCTTTTCTTCCTAACACTTTCCACTTTCTGAAATAAATTACAGCTCATAATGGTTTCATGTTGGGAACTAATTCTACTTAATTTTTTTTCCTGCTGTACCAAGGGAAATGATTATTATATCATTGCATATGTTCATTGCACAATGAACTAAAAAAAAAAAGCTTGTTAGATTTTCTTGGATATCTCTCCACAGCTAAGACAGGTGACTTCCTTTTGAGATGTCATGGTATAATTGGTATCAAAGGTGCCAAAGAGATAGTCCTTACAAGACATTATCTGCCTTGGCTAATCTCTCCCAGCATCCCTCATTACACTGTGGGTTTCTTCACAGCAGCATAATTTCATATTCATTCTGAAGGGAAATAGTAAACTGCTAAGAAAAGCAGAGCAAGAGTCTTCAATATTGTCTGTTTGAATCTCTTGGCAGGCCTTCAGAAACATGTCATCTTGTTCTATCAGCAGCATCTCAGGATGTGGTGACCACCTAAAGGCACACTTGAAGGCTGACAATAAACTTGTGCTACTCCCTACACTTCCTATAACAACAGGCTTCATGCTGGATTTGCCGTCATTTTTCAGTCCCTTGGAGAGGAGCTATGCCAATTTGGGCAAACACAGCGGAATCTTGTTACATAAATTGAGTCAGTTCAGACTGTAGCTCAACTGTGCTTTTCATGATTAGGCAGAAATGTTTTCACTGAGGATGTACAGTTATTGCACATTATGTCGAATGGCAACACCATTTCCACTGGAATCATTAGAAGGAGGATGTTTGATTGTGTGCAAGATGGGACAGTTGAAGCAATGCCAGGCACAGGTCTCACAGAGCAGTGTTTGTCACTGCCACTGGGTAATACATGGTTTTATTTTCATAGGGGTTACGTGTGTCTCCTGCTCTCACCACACATCCTGTGGGCACCCCCTTTGCCAATTAGCACCAATGAGATCAATGAAAGATTGATCGGTCGGGATAGGAAAATCAATAGTGTGGTGGTCAGGGCACTCACCTCAGCTGTGGGAAAGCCAGGCTCAAGACCCTGCTCTAATGAATGCTCAATTATTTATGCAAAGTAGAAAGGTCTGGCAGAACAGATTGAGGAAGTCTATCCCAGCAAAACGACCCACTTGGGGTTGGAACAGTCCCTAGGGGTGGGAAAGGCTGAGAAACTGGAGCCCCTGGCTTGAACCAGGAAGACCCCCTGGAACACAGAGCCTTTTTTTTTTTTTTTTTTTTTTTTGATAAAGTGGCAAGTTTCCAATCCAAATTTCAGTTGAAGTAAATGGGAATTTCAAACAGCTCAGCATGTAAATCTGTCCTACTGGTCCTCACTCAGGTTCTGCTGAAACAGAAAACAAAGCTTGGTTCAGTCCCTGGCTGTGTTGATGTGCAGCCAGTGACAACCAGTTGGCCAAGGGATTCTTGATTACAAGTCTTAACATAAAGCTCAGCTCTTGTGAACTTTTTATCACCATCTCTTATCATTAATTCTTGCTTTCAACTCACAGCTTTTTTCCATCTCTTTAATAAATGCTGTGCAACCTACAATTTTCATTTATTCCCACTCTACTTCCTTTGGTTCTTCTCCTCATGGAGGACCTGCATGTCTGCTCCATATTTATTAAAGGGGAAAAGAAATATTCTGTTTACCTTTCTCTATATTTATTACAGTTTATATGTTAGAAGTAAAAGAAATATACAGAAAAAAAAAAAAAAGAAAAAAAAAGGAAAGAAAACAGCCTTCAGCTTGGTTCTTTAAAAAACAAAGTTTCAAAAGTTCATTCTTTTTTCATCCTGAGGATTCCCCTTTGTATCCCTGTTCAGTAGTGATGGCACTACCCTTTTGTGCCTCATACCTACCTATACTGTGAACTGCTCAGATTGGAGACTGGTCCACCCCTGCCTCTATTCCTGGGACAGCAAAGGGAGTACCAGATTTTGGGGCCTTTAAGTGCTTGTGTACTGAAGTAGAAGCACTCATCTCATTGCTCTCATTCCCCTCAGTCCAAAGGGATGCTTGCATGTCATACTCCAGATGTATGGCTTGGCATAATTTCATTCCTCCTACCACAGGGAATTAAACAAGGCCTCCAACTGGGAAGTTTCATCACCTTAAACACCCTAAACACAAGGGCTATTTGGGTCTTGGAAAATCCAAGCTACACTCTGCGAACCATCTGCCTCGATCAGTCTGGAAAGCACTGGGCTGGTGCTCCATGGTTAAATCCTTTGGGGAAATTCCTGAGGTTTGATGGAAAAAGGGGTGGAGTTCAGGCAGTTCCTTGTAAGTAGGGGTGGAGTTCCTGTTCCTTGTAAGTAGAGGTGGAAGTAGAGAGCAGGAACTGGGTCTTGAAATATCAATCTTTACTAACTTGAGTTAACAGTTAATGCACCAATATGGAAAACAACAGCAATGGAGGAACACTCGGCTGTGGATTTTCCAAGATCCTTCTTCAGTACATGCCCTGCATCTTGGAAAGGCACTTCCTCCACTAATGTATGTGGAAGAAAATGAAACTTCGTGTCTACAACTCAAAGACCAATTTCTGTTCCTTTTTTCTTACTCCACATCTCCAGCCTGTATGAATATTATCCCTCTACTTCTACTTCCACTAATTGAATCTGAATACTAAAAAAGTGATATGAAAGCCAAGCAGTGAAGGATCTCTATATGCCTTTTAATTTTTTTTATTATTTTTTAAAAAGCTTTAAACTGAAAAAACAATCTGACAAATTAATTCTCAGGTGTGAGCATAAAATAAGACGTCCTTTAGGAGTTGGGAATTAGCCCAAGAGCATCAGAGATACAGTGGCAAAGGGCATGCTTTAAGAATACCAAAAAAGATTTTGTAACAAATTAAGCTGGGGATGAAGCTGTGCCTGATGTTACAGGCCATTATTATGCACAGTTATGAAACACTGGTATGCATTAATAATAAAGATCAGTGTCGCCTTCTAGGGAAAAATTGAGCATTCTTTTAATTAACTTAAATTTTTCATCAAATTGATTGAAAAGCTCTCATCCTTTTTTACTTTCATGTAGCCCTACATTTTATGCCATAGGCTGAAAGCAGTTTTATCTCAAATATGTGGTGTTTTTGAAAGAGTCCACGTGTTACGAGTTTTTTTTTTTTTTAAAAAAAGAACAAAAAAATCACAGCAACAACCTAGAAGCAAGCTGGGGCATGAAATGAGGAAAAATTGGCAGTAGCTTTCAAGTAAATCACTTTTAAAAATTTGGTGTTTATCTTTGAGGGAAAGAAAGGAAATGTCTTTTCCCTGGGAGTGTGGCAGGGCTTTGGAGGGGCTGGACCTGAGCACAGCATCCAGCTGGAACTGGGGAGAGCCCTGAGCTCCTCTCCATCACTGCTGCCTCCTGCTTGCCTTGGTTTCTTCCTTGAATTTAAGTGCTGAAAGTCTCCAGCTCTGCTCAGGTATCATGAGGGTACAAGCCCTTCCCAGAGGACCTGTGTGAGATGCTGCTGGATCATTTTAGGGCACTGTTTGGGGTGCTTGTCCACACACCTGGACAGTCGCAGCAGTTCCTCTGTTGCCATCACACTCCCCTGCAGTGATGGTTAGTGCTAAGAATTTGGGCTTTCTCTAACTGGAAACTTTCTGGCTATTTCCTGTGTGGAAATCTCGCTCCCAGGACAGCATGTGAGAAAAATGTCCCTCACATACACTGCTCCACTCACTGATCCCTTTGCAGAACAAGGTCTGGAGGTGACACTGGGCCACTGCTCCCACTTGATGTGGGGCAAGGCAATCTCCCAAAGCAAGGGGATCCATAGATACTCATCCAAGGAGGCTGAGGCACCCATTGCACCATCCCAGCTGTGCTGAGGTCCTCCTTGGGACATATCTGCAGCACAAACACCTACGGACTCCCTCTGGGCTGGATGGGAGTTCAGGTTCAGAGGGCTTGGCCCACAAACCATAGCAACAATAGGGTAAAGCCACTGCAAAGTCCAGCTGTGAGGCAGTGAGGGCATTCCCTGTAAATATGTGAAAAGAGAGACACAGGGATATACTTTTAGACCTACTATTTTTTTCCTTTTTTTTTTCTTTTCTTTTTTTTTTTTTTTTTTTTTTTTTAAACTTTAGGATGAATGCTGAAAGGTAAGCAAACAGCTCACAAGTTGGCATTTGCATTACATAGCTCAGTATCTAAACCAAATCAATGGAAGGTTTTCATTAAGATCAGCATCAAACCTTTTGGATCCTGAAAGAACTGAGGGGAAAACAGGAAGGAGTGAAGGGGAAAGGGGAGATGAATGGCTGGAATAGAATATTTTCCTTATTCATCACAGAAATCTATCAATCTTCACAGCTTTTATTTCCTGTGCATCTACGCCATCACAGTCCTTCCCTCCCTGTTACCCATTAACATTCTACAGAGAGTGAACAGAAACATTTGATATTTTAAAACACGGCCTACAGTCATAAAGGCTGAGCACGTGAGAGCTGACAGGATCAGCACGGCACAGGAGCTCTCGGCCTGGGCACTTGTATGGGAAATTACTTTTCTACTGGAAACCTCCACGGAACAGCTGTGTGCGTCAGGCTGATTCTGCAGCTGACATTTCTATCTGAGCTGGAATGAACCAATATCCCATGCTGGTGGGAAAGGCCACAGGAGATGCTGGATCCAATTCTCCCCTCCTTTTTACGGGTGTAAAACAGGCGCTTAACAAGATTTCATAGCTATAACTCTGGGCTGAGGATCAAGCCAATTCTTCTGGTGGAGATGAGAAAATCAAAATCCTGCAAACAATTCTGACTGCAGTATTTCATTAAACTTTTCATAAAGGAAGAGATATGAGAGGAGTTCCAACCTCATTTGTAATCAGCAGCAATGGTCTCATTGACTCCAATAGGGCCAGGAATTGCACCTATTAAGTATATTATTCTCACAAAATTCTAATTGAAGCAATTACATCCTCCCATCCTAAATCCCACCTGGATTTTCAGCTGGATATTGTATTCTCCAATTTCTGGCCTCATACCCTTGTCTAGTGTTTCTGTGCACCATTAAACAACTGCTGCATTTCATATCTGAAGCAGGTGCAATTATATATCAGGTTTTTACGTGTGAAAAGTACTTTAGGATATTCGAGGGTGAAAGGTACAATATGACTATGAGATATTGAGCCTTTCTTACAGTTAAATCCACTTTACAGCTCCACACATTTCTAAAGAAGTGTAACTTAGAATTCAGCATACACTCTTCAGTGTAAAAGAAACTCTAAGAAAATAATTTTGATTAAAACACATACAGTGCAGAAAATACTTTCATTATGTGACCGTTTTAAGAAAAATTTTCAAGCTGCTTTTAAAGAATCTTTTGTTGCCATGTTTGCAGTTGCTAACAAATAGCTCCTAATCTATATTTTTATCCAGGCCCATTTCCTTCTTACCTTGCCATTCTTTTAATGTGTACAGCACCTTATCCAGCAGTATCCAAGATTAAAGTTCCTCTCATTGACATAGAATGAAGGCAAATTATACCGTTTGCAAGAGAAGAGATAATAAAGGGGGAGTCTATAGGAATACTTTGATGAATTATATAGTGGCAATTTTCTGACATTAGTAATGTAGGGCAGAAGACAGTGTTTCTGATATATAGATGTAAATTCATCATCCAGACTGCATTAAAGAAAACTACATACGATTCCTTGATTTTTGGATTGCTTACAAGAGCAATCAGGAAAATGCTAGAGTCTTTTCCAAGGAAGCTCCCTCAGTGCAAAAGGTGAAGAATTACATAGATGAAATAGGTACCCTTTTGTGCTAACCATCATAAAAACAGAGCCAAAGACTTGCAGCAGCCTGCACCTACATATAGAGGGGAAGGGCTCTGTACTGTAAGCTGAATAACCAACCACAGCTGGAAAAATCAGTTATTTTTTATATACAAAGAGATAGATACATAGGTATTTTATATATATATGTACATATTGTTGGTTTGCTTGTTTGTTAAGTAAGATAATATCCAGTTTTCTGCTTTTAAAATAAGGTGTGAAAGACCAGCTGGTGGAGAAGGACAGAAGGACATGGCACACAGTAAGGCCTAGGATAGGGATCTCAGCAGTAACTCACAAATTTTATTTAACAGTTTCCTTCTAGTGAAGTATTCAAAGTGCTTCATTAGTTCAGAAAAATATTTTTAAACAGGATAAACTACTGATGTGATAAAGTGAACTATTCTAACCCAAAATTTAGGAAAACAAGGTACATCACAGCTTCACTACTTTCTACCAGGAACCTGGTGGTCTTTTAACTTTTCTCAGTTAAAATCACAGGGAGGAAAATTTTGAAAAGGAGTACTTCGGGTGAACTTTCTTAGATGCTGAGTGTTCAGATTTTTGTTACTATCAGATGGAGACATGATTGGAGAAGTGTAAACTAAAAGGAAAGAGGTAGGAATAAAAGGTTATGTTATAAAAGTTAATAAATCAGTTTATCAATAGCATAAAATGAGCAGCTACAAAAAGCACTGAGAGTTCAGAGCTGCTTGAAACTCCCATCAGATACCAGAAGTTCATCAAAGTTGATGGCAAAGACTGTCTGAACCTTTGGCACCTCTGCCAAGTCTGTGTCCCTTCAGCACCTCAGTGACCACAGGTGACAAACAGGGTGAGATGATGCCAGTTTGTTTTTCCCTCAGACTTTGCCTCCACACACACATGGTTCTCCTAAGCACATCCATGATCTGCTCCCAGCACCGCAGCTTCTGCAGCTTTTAAAAACAACAACAGGACGTGATTTCTTGCACAGCAGAGATTTCAGCTCTGTCTGACCCCCGCAGTGTCCTCATCCCCAGCACACCACGTTCTGGGTGCTGTGTAAACACAGAGCTCAGGGTCACGTCCTGATCTGCACATCCAGCAGGGTGCACAGGCACTTTCTGCAGTGCAGGGAATAGTCCCAAAGCACACAGGATTTTATCCTTATTTATTTTTTTTCTCTTTTCATTTCTTCTTCCCCCCCCACCCCCCCCACATCGGTCTTGGCCGTTAGAGAAAATAATGGGTTCGTGGGTGGATTCAAGACGTCAGAGAGAGAGAACAAGCACTGCTGTTCACTTTGTAGTAAGGCAGGGAACAGTATTAAAGAAGTAGAAATCAAGGAGTGGGGCTGCAGCAGCAGCAGTAGCTCATCCAAAGCAATAACAACGCGCAAAGGCAAGCCATGGCAACTGAAGGAAGGCTGGAATCTCGCGTGCCCATGGTCTTGTTCTTATTATTACAACACAGCGTGACTAAAAATATCAAACCAAACAAAAGAAATTCCTGCAGGCAAGGGGTAAGAGAGGAGGCCGACCACTGCTGGAAATTGAACTTATTGTTCACCTAAGTAGTGCGGCGGGGAACAGAAATCATAGAAGCAAAGGCCAAGATCAACAGCAGGAGCAGCGCTGAAAGTAACAACAATGTTCCTGAACAAGGAGCCACAGACTCCAGAAGAGGAGAGTTAGAAAGAGGCTTCCCACCCTCTCCATCCCTCCAGCAAATCACCCACACTGAGCACAGGCTGGATGGATTGCTCTGCTTCAGGGCAGGGGGATGCTGCAGCATCCTGGGATGGATCTGGGGAAGGCTGAGGGATTCTTCAGGTGTCAGCTCTCAGGTGTCACAAAGTTCTCAAAGCTCCTGCTCAGCAGGGTCCCCTGGGACTGGGGCAGGAAGGGCAGTGCTGCCAGGCTCCCAGCTGAGCCAGCCTTGGGGGAGAATGAGAAACAGCTGGATGCTCTTGCATCTGGAGCAGCCATAGGGCCGGGCTGCTGGGACAGAATTCCAGGATTCTGGCAGAGTTTGGAGCCAGGAGCTGGGGAGCCCAAGGTTGTCAGAGCCCAGGATACACCCCTGGCTTTGAGAGCCTGGCACACGGGTTACTGGGGCACTAGAGTTTGATTCCTTGTTGTGTGGCTGGTTCCAGCAGAGACCTGATTGGTTTCTGTGGTCAGAGCATGTCCCTAGAACACTTTTTGCCTAGCTGAGCATTTTGTGACAGAAATCTTTTCCTGAGGTGCTCTCTGGCCAGCCCTAGCTCAGAGCAGCTGTGCACAGAGAGAAAATGCTGGACTCCTTCTGTGGAAAGAAATATGTAGGAATTATCTGTACAGCTAGCTGGTAATAAAACTATTATTAATGGCCATATTGTTGCTTTGCACTCCTGTGATACTTTCTAGAAAATCCCCAAACCGTTTCACAAGTTAATGAGCCAAAAAAACTTCCATGCTGGACTGCCAGGCAAGAATTTTTACTACCTCCTTTTCTCTCCTAACTCCTCCAGGCTTGATCAGTTTTCTTTGGCTAGCCTGTTCTCCAGCCTCACATTTAAACATGTTACAAGAGAGCTGTTCCTTCCCATTCCATACTCCCTTGCATAATTCTGCCCAGGGACAGGAGGGAAACATGGTGAGAATTGAGAACCCAGTCTGAGACTCAGAAGAGGGACCTGGGGCACTCAGAGTGAGAATTTTATCAGGTGCAGTGCTGTGGAGGATTGTGGAGCAGCAGGAGAGGCTGCTGAGGATTAGGAATAGGTGTGAGGGGACAGAGCCTGTGGAGTCATAGTCTTAGCTGATATAAATCAGTGTAGCTCTGCTCACTAGAACTCCAGTGCAAAGTACATTTCAAGAAAGAAAATGATGGCTGGATAACACAGTGCTCAAAAATGCATCTCCCTTTAATGTAAAAAGGGATGAACTGTGCTGTGAGATGGTGACAGGCCCAGATTTTCATCTTTCCAAGACAGAACTGCTGTTTTCTACATCTGTATAATTTCCCCTTTTAGATTCTCACTTAGTAATGAATAAATATTTGTTTCCCATGTCACAGCTCCTTTCCATTCCTTCAATTTCTCCTACATTAGGCTGTTTATAAAGGATGCTCCTGGGATGGAGAAACAGGCCCTGAGATCTCAGAGATGATCCTATCTTTAAGCTTCCACTGCTACTCCACCTGCTTCATTCCTTCCTTTTTAGCATTGAACCATGCATTGAATATGTAATTTTCTCTCCCTCTGCCTGTCAAACACAGATTTTTTCTGTGCTTGTATATCCCAATCTATAGAAATTCCCCCAACTTGTGCGTACATCAGCCACATAGTAAAACAAAGGCTTTTATGTATTCAAACAGATGATAGATGGATTAGAAAGACACAGCTAATGTGACTCCTACTTTCAATGGAGCTTTAACTGACTGAAAACACATAGTTCATGTTAAGTCTTTGTTGGAATTACTATCAGTAATATGCATATTGAATCATGAGAATAAACATAAAATGTCACAAGCTCTTTTTTTTCTCTTTTTTTTCTCTTTTTCTTCTTTTTTTGCCTGGTGGTGGTTGCAATTTCAATCTATTTGTTCCAGTCAGGGAAAACAGCGCGCCACACTGGAATAGCCGAGCCTCTGATTCATTTCTGAGGATTGGTGATAGTGCAGGCCTGGAAGAACATTCCTTGCCACCAGGCTGGTATTAATTTCCTGTTCAAAAGGGGCTATATTGTCAATGTGACACTTTAATCAGCCACCAAAGTGACTCTGGGAACGCAGACTTCACAATCAATGTCAATGTATTTCATGTAGCTCCAAACGCGGCTCCGTCATTTCGCCTCAGAAGCGCGCAAGGAGGGTCAATACATTTCATTAGTTTGTTTCATCTAAAGGACAGTACAACATCAGAACTTTGATTATATTATAAGGATTGCCTTAATGTGACACCAGATTCCCTGATTGTGCAACGCCAGGCACTGGAGTGCTAGAGGGCACTCGAATTATCCTTCACCCACGCACAGCCAAGGAGCGCCCATGAACGGTGCTACAGATAGGGGAGAAGATAAAAAGATGCTGGCAATTTGCATAATACACAGTAGATTACAGCTCCTCTAAATACATTATGAAACTTAGCAAAAAAATTTCCTAATTTTCAAGGACACCAGTTGCCATGAGTCAGGTATTTTTCCCTCAGAAAACTCCTTTATAAAATGCTCGGCATATCTACGTAGGGCATTATTTTCATGCAAGTATTTATCACTCATAAACTAAGTAAAAATATCCATTTTCATGTCAAGAATTTAACAAAAATAAAAAGAAAAAAGAGAATGTGAACTCTTTTGGAAACATCAATGTGAACTTATTCCAAGGTAAACATATGCAAGTAGAGAGATTCTTAGTATTTGTACAATTTGTACAACTGTTTTACTAGGAGTCTGATTAATGGGATAGGAGACAGGTGCATGTTATTATTTAACTGCCTTGAAGAGAAAAATAAGACAGAGCAGGAAAAAAAAACCCCAAGCAGTAGTTTGGCTGAGTGAAGTTATAGGAAAATCACTGGGGAAAAGGAAAAGTTCAATATTCAGCATTTGTATGTACCACAGGGAAGGATGTGAATTGGGCTTCACTTTAAAACGAACAGAGATAAGCCATACTGAAGGCACATTATTGATCTAATTTCTTGGTTGATGCAAGCATTTCAGCTTTGTCTGCTAGATCAGATGAGAATGAAACAGTTTGTATGTTTAGGTGGTGGTTTTTTCAGATTCCATACGACAGATGTCACTTCACAATATGCTCAGCACTGACAATTTCAAATATTTGGAATTAAAAGCAGTATACTGGTTTGTCCCAGCCAAACATCCAGCTCCATTTCCACTCTCCTCGATATTTCTAACACCAAGATTTGTTTCCAAAGAAATTAATATCAACCAGGTACCTCATTGGTTGCAGGGATTACTAGCCCAGGCATTTTTCCTAAACTTGCTGAAGTTTCTACATTTCTAAGTCCTTCTGAACTTTGAATATATAACAAGAAAATTCCATTCAGAATAAGTGTCTGAGTCAACACTTTCAAATTCAATCCAGTCAGTTTTTCAATTCATTCACTGTGATCAGGCAGAAGGATGATTTTTCTTTAGCAACAAGGTTCCTCTTAACAAGAGAGTTTTATTCAGAGTTTTCTCACAGTATCAGATGCCATCAAGGCCAAAACACAACTATGGTTATGAAAAACCCCATCCAACCAAAAAAAAAGCTCAAGGAAGCCTCTCTCCTGTGCCACTTCTCCCTATTATAACCAAACTGGAAATTAAAGCACAAAAATTATATGATTGATAACACTTAGAGGGACAACAAATATCCCTGCACAAATCTGATTGCAACTTCAATTAAATCTGCTGGTTACTCTAGTTGTTAAAGAGAAGATTAAATTGCTTTGATTTTTTTTTTCTTTCCCGCTTGAAACAACTTCAGTTGAGAACAGGGAGAAGAAGGATTACAAGACGTGATGATGACTCCAAAACAAGGATGGGTTAACCTCAGAAGGTTCAGATGTCTCTAGTCAGAGAAAGTATCAGGGAGGATTTTTCAAAATAGCTCAATGTTGATCTAAACTTACTTCAGCTGAAGTCAACAATCAAACTCCCTGTGGAAGAAGAGTCAGTGACTTTGAAAGTGATACTTGCAAAGAAAAATACTTCTGCTGGCTTTGATCATGTAATTGAGATAGGAGTTTAACAAGATCAAGATTCTCAAGATTTCTTCTTGGACTTAAATATTGACTCTTACATTTAATTACTGACTAAATAACCTCTGAACTGCCGAATTTATTAACCGTAAAGTTCACTTTGGCACGGGATGTTACTCATAGACTTTTCATGTTTTATCTCCACAGTAGTACTGATCACACCAACTCTGTGTGGAATAGTTCAAATAACCAGATGAGAAAACCCACTTGGCAGTTCTTGATTATTTAAATATCGTAAATTGAGAGCTGAAAATGTTACAGCTTAAGACACATTCAAGTATTCATATTCATTAAAGAAATTAATTTTGGAAAATTCATGCTTCCTCAGTTTG